>NC_139455.1:6247498-7694996 GCF_963924565.1 Ascidiella aspersa
GTCAAACGCGTCTCTTTTCAGGTTAAACGAAGGGCACCGGCTCCGAATTCCCTGATGTTTGTAAGATAATCATGGCAAAGATAAAAGCAAGATAAGTTATAACGCCATGGATTCGTCGCAGGAAAGTGTCAACCACGGAATCGGCAAACCCTTCTGGGAATCGCGAACCGATCGAGAAGAAAGATGGAAGGGCACTGGGAACTTATTGAAGATTGCGTAAAACAAGATCGAACAGCGAAAACACGTTTATTTGTCCGGCTGCCAAACGGTGACTATACCACTTTCGCCGGCACCAGTGGTCATGTACGATAGGTCCGGTCTCATGGCCAGCCGACGAGACGCGGAAATGTTCGGTGGCTGTACTGGTCGCTGTCAGACGCAACATTACTAGTACTTAAAAACGATTTTTAGCCAGGGTTACCGTCCTTATTTTTTTTTGTGGCGAATCCTAAAATTTGGACTTAAATTTTTCGTAAGAATCCGTAATGTTTTGAACTGAGTCGAAACTTACTTAAAGTGGGTGACGGCGAATGTTACTTTGTATCGGAAAAATCAATTTCGGAAGGTCGGTTTTTGTTCTTTTATTTTTCGATTGTCCTTGTTAATTACTTTAAATGGAAATAAATCCCGTAACAGAGAATTGTTAAAAAAATGAGATATCTACGCCGATTTTTAAAAGATTTTAGGAACGTTAAAGCAATATTGTCTCGAAAACATAAAATAAAATAGGATCTATGAAATGCTACACTTGATACAGTTTCTCTAGTCTATATTTTAAAAAAGTGTTAAATTCCCAGAAAAACTCTGTAACATTGTTACGAAAATTCTGAATGACTGCACATAATCACATATATTTGAGAGCCAAGCAAAGTCAAGCATACAGTAAGTTCATCTGTCGTGGTGAGATGTTGCAACTGTATGGAAATAAATCGCGAAAAATTCTTAATTCGGCACAATTGCGTTCTATAAAAAAAACCTTCACCCTTTGTTGAGAATCACTGCTTCACACCAAGAAAAGTATAGGCAAACGCCGACGAGAATCTGGGCGCGCGAAGCGTGTATAGGTTCTAATTGTCGCGACGCCAGACGGGCGACAGTGGCGTGTAATAAGACGCAGCGCCCGACCCCGACCGCCAATGAAGAGCGAATTGCGACGCTCGAGCACTTCCGGCCCGGCGTCACCAAAACAACCGCGTCCGAGTGACGTCACGTCCCACACCCCCTCCCCTCTCGTTTTTTCCCCTGGATCGAGTTTGAGCGTTGCTAGAAGTCATGGTCAAAGTAACGTGAAGCTCCTTTTTGTCCTCTTTTTTTCGCGCCTTTGGTTTCACCAAATATTTAAATTAAAATTTTGCGGCCGCAGCGATCTCGGGCAGTTTCTGACCTTTTCACATTTTCTGGAAATTCAGTAATTTTTTTGTGCGTTATTTAGTAAAAATAAACATCATTAAATTTAGGCTGAGGCATATAAGTATAAAATATCTGCACTTGGCATAAATTGTCTACGGATGTGAACTTATACAACATGTCATTGGATGCCCTTGTAACACTTTATTTCGACCAAGGCCCAGGTGGGTTTTCACAGAAGCGGGCATACAACAAACCAGTGTTTTTTAACATATGGGCCGCGATTAAAAATTGGGTCGCTGCCTGCAGTAGTTCACGTATAGTTATAGATTTGCTTGACAAACACTGCAATAAACGAACCGTTTGACCTTGAAAATAACTGCTGTTTTTTTACCAATGTGTCACGAGGTTGTATATAGTGGGCTTACAAGAAACAAAAACCCTTGGCACAGTCACTGAAACGCCGCTGATAATATATTCGGCAATGTTCCTGATAAATAATTTAAACTGCGGCCGATTGCGGACATTCGTGACGTCATTTAGTTACGAAGTGACGGATCCTCGATTTGGCGACTAACCCTCAGCAACAAATCAGGTCAAACTGCGCCAAACTTGTGTTTTGTTCCATCGCGCATGCGCAAGGGGTCACCTTGTTTATGTCGCTGTTATTGAGAAACGCAGTTGACTCGTGACGTCACTGTTTCTGTGTCGTTCGCGAAAGGGAGTTGTTGAAAACAGGAAACATTACAGTGACAAAAATCACGCGTTTTTTGTTCCTATTTGAAGATATAGCACCCAAAGAGAACTGTGTTTTGAAACGCCGCCTCAAAACGACTTGACTTCTTACGAAAAAAAAATAATAGAACCGCTTATTAGTCAATTCGTTCGCATTGCACTATTGCAGGTTTTCATCTGCGTGACCATTTCTTGCCTTTTGTTAAAAATCGTAAACGGATGAAAAATTGCCTTTTAAATCGCTTTATAGTCAAACGTTGTTGCCTTTCGAGGCTATTTGCTAAAGTTGAGATCAGTAACGCTCGCGAAAAAACGGTCGCGTTGATCGTCGCTTTTTACCATTTTGGAGTTGAAGGTCAATATATTCAAAAGAGTGCCATTTCTATTTTGTCGGCTTTAAAACCGAATTCGCTAAATAGACCATCGACAGCAGAAACAAGATATTTTTAAATCACATCGAACACAATACAAACTTAATTATTTAAAGCCAATTATTTAACTCACAATGTTTTTGTCAAGCATAGTCGTAACAAAAGGTTGTTTTTTTTTTGTTTTTTTTTAACACGACGATAAAGGATGTTACTGTCGTGCAATTCGACCACCGTATTTACTGCAAAGAAAGAGCGTGTAATGTGCTTCGAAACCTACAAAGTGTATAGCGCGATGGCAGTACCCGTCGCACCCTTAATTATTGCATCACACCACCTTTGTTCGCATCGCACAGCATCCGTGCGAAGCCATAGAGGTTCACAGCAACAGAAACGTTGACGAACTTCGCGTTCTGAATTAATCAAGGACACGCTTGACAGGCATGTTGTCTGCAATTACACAGAACGAACGTTCCCGCCCAAAAGGGGCCTCGCGTTTTAGGAAGCGACTGCCTCTATTCGGTATTGCATAACAGACGGCCTGTCGAAGATTAATTGGGTGCGACGGTTTAAAGACTGTGCTTTAAATACTGTTTTATTACATTTAAAAGCACGTAGATTGACAGCGCTAGTCGATATTGGTCGAAATTCGATCGACCACTTTTACAATTTTTTTGGTAATGTAAGAATAATAAAATATTGGTAAAAATGCACTTATGGTATCAGTTAACAAGTACTGTATTTTTAGGTATGGTATCGTCCAGTATTTTGTGACACTTGCCGGTTTCAACAACTAATAGAAACACAAATTTGTTGGCCAAATTTGTGTCGTTTTATATTTGTCAGTTACCGTATTAAACGATCAAAAATATTTTGCCCAAAACTAACTTCGTAACAGGACGTCTAAAAAGAGAAACCTTAGGAAACCGGAGGTTATATTTAGATGTCGTATACACAGTCATGCAACTGAAATGTTGGTTAAATATACATTTAGGGAGATGACGGGATGGCCTGAAATAGTGCAGTGGTTCTCTAACTTTTTTAGATGATATCAATTGGATGGGCGCACTTGCTTCTTTGCTATCAGCTCGGCTATGTTAACCTCTAACGAATCACTTTTTTGTGTGAAGCAATCACGAACAGTTTTTAAAACCGTGACCATACAGCTCACAGTGGCAGCGCAGCAAGCTGTAAAAACGTAACTTTCATTAGCACAATGCAATACTATGACGTCACAATGGACAATTCAACTCAAAGTGTAAGTGAATGAGGAACTAATCATCTTGCTTTGGAAAAGTAAGTTTCCTGAATTTTTTGTGCACAAGAGGTTTTCTTCTTCAGGAGCGTCGTTTTGATTTTTTGTTGGGTGCTTGGCGGTCTCAGAAAATTATCTCGCGGACCCTAAAAGGACCGCGGACCCCAGTTTGAGAACCACTGGGTTAGTGCTATACCTTCCTAGATTATACACAACGCTCAAGCGAAAACATTTAACACAATGAAATTCAGAGGACGGTCCGCTGTTTTTTACCTCGAGTTTGACAAGAAAAGCGCCGCACGGCAACCACACAGGCAGATTTGGCGTGATTGAAATAAATGTCAACAAGCCACTCTCGCGCTATAGCTAGCCGTCATATGCGCGAGCGTTGCGCGAAAATGACAGGCGTCGCTCTTGGGTTTCTCAAACCGCTGATGCAGCGAAGGGATGCGCGGTGTCGGGTTTCGTGTACGCTAAATGCGCGCAAAACCAATGTTATCACGTCGCCGAGGCCTTGTCTTTACAACGGCCGCTACGAAAGGCGCGGGCGGTCAATTTCGTGTCTTGATGGCCAATTTATATGGCCACGCTGTGCTGTTCCCAGTCAAGTCATTTGTAAAATAACTAAAGTACAGGTCCAGTCTTTTAAAAATATAAAATCACGTCAGAGTCAAGTCAACATAAGAGCAAGTTAACTCAAATTAATTTAAATTGCTGACATTAAAATAAAATGATAATCCATTAAGATTGATAAACTTGGTCGATTATTATGAGCAATAACTCAACCAAAAAAATAACCTGTAGCAACTTAATCGTTTTATGTGCAACAATTGAGATAAATAGTTTAAATGTATAAATGGTAGCTCCCGAAACAGCAATCGGTCGCGTGTTTTACTTCCAGCTCAAAGAGCAAGAAAATAATCCCGGCAAACAGGGAACATGAGGCTTTTATAATGGCCATAAAAGGTGGCCTCCTGACAACAACCTCGTCAACTACAAGCACTCGTGTCTAATCTGGTTCACAGACTAAAACAAAACCTTGGCGTATGATAGACACTTCCCATATTCTCGCCAGCTAGCTTTTTTAGATAAAACAGTCAGCTAGTAGTCATTTTTTAAATACAATGAACGCTTTATCGCATTTATGACCGGTGGCCGCTTAGCAAAAGCCAAAGCAAAGTAAATGACGTGTATTACGCCTGATCCGATCGTAGGCTTACTCCTGAAAATACCTTGGGCGAAATGAAGCATGTTGGCATTTGTGTAACACCGTCTCTGAAACATGCGACAATAATTAAAAGACAGGGAATAGTGAAGTCCATTTCGCAAACAGAAACTAAACAAGTAATCCTTTCTGTTGTTTAAATGACGCCGTGGAAGACATGAGATCATAGACTTGCAAATGGTTATGAAACACTCCAGCGCCCATATTGCAGTAATCAAACGAAAAAAAAGTTATGCACTCAAATTGCACGTCCACCAATTTACATTGTAATTTTTATTCTGCTTTTAGTAAATCACAAATCGGTATAGGCTGTATTATGTCCTTTACCTCCAGGAAACAGAATACTTTAGTAAGACCGACGGGCCAGTGACCCATAGACAGTCATAATTATCGAAATACGCTAAACACACCAAAAAATCGCGTTTCGCACCTTCAATCCCAGGTTGCTCCTGTACTTGAATGGCTGGTAGAGGGCGATGACGCGGTCGAACGCCATCAGAATGGTTATGAGAGGCGAGACTAGGAGCAGAAAGAGGGCCATGAAGCCCATGATGCTGCAACTGACGGCACCTCCCAGCCATACGCAGTCGGGGTCCGCAAAGGCAGGCATCACCATCAGGAGAATGCTCTGCAACGCAAAACGTCAAACTTCTAAACTCTTTTTGTATTATTCTTATGCTTAAACTACAAGATTAAAAGACGGACGAGAATACAACAAAGCACCTAACAATATCACCAGAAGAGCGATTTTTCACTAGTAATATTTTGCCTGGTGAAGCTAGTGCTATATTTACAACTAACTTTTAGGTTTCATTTTTTTTTGAAGAATTACATTTGGTGACCGAAACGGCCTTTGCAAATACTAGAACGCTATAGTGTTCAAGACCCTGGACAATGGGTAACCTTAAAATACCAAATAGCGTGTCCTTAAGGACTTTTCGTAAAGCAGAGTTGCCGACATTAGGCTACATTGAGTTTTCTGCATCAGTCCGTTTAATTTAGTCCATACTACAGTACAGTTACTCTCTTTGTTGCGTCACAGTGTGCAATTATAGCTCTTAATTGTGCTTTGTTTGAAATCCTGACAGCCCTTTAAAATAGAAAAAAATCCCTGTTGAATTTATCTTCATTTATATAGCTTTGAGATTCCTTTGCAGCGAATTTCAACCTTGCATGTTTGCCAAACGTGGACTGCGACCAATTTTTGTAGAATTTTTCCCGCCATTGAACTGTTGCGGGTCCCTGTCTGGATTAAAGGCCAGCAACAGTGGATGGTTTTTAACCAACCTAAACACCGATTTTCCATCAGGCTAAAGCTAAGTGGTTTGCCGATTGCTGTTTTAAAAAATGTTATCGCAATCGTTTTAATGGCATGATTGAACGACAGATTAGTCGGCTTTGGAAATTGATTCATTCATTGGGCCCATTGACTAGGTTCCTTGATGGATGCCCGACTAAACAGAGTAACGAGCAATGAGCATAGATTCTTTAGCTGGTATCATTTATTTGTATTGTGACACACTAGACCAGTGCTTTACAACCTTTTTGCTAGAGTGGAACCTTACAGAAACATTCCACTGGCTCGGGGAACCCCAGTGCAATAATTCGGTTTTCTTATGCACGCAATTAGTTAAACAATTTAGAAATTGCGGAACTCCTGCACTGCACTAGCGGAACCCTAAGGTATCGACGCAGGTCCCAAATCACATTTTATGGTAAATAAGTACCAATCCGTTATTTTGAAGGCGTTAACGTAAACTATATTGTGGCGTATGACTGCATAGATAAAAGTTCCAGCGCAAAGTTTTTACAAGGGGAATATTTTTATTTTTTTAAAGATTTTAGCTCGATTACAATATGTTTTAGTCCATAGCTTACCTATATAAAGTATATCTTAAGATAGATGTTTTCCAAAATTCGAGCCATTTCAACATTCTAGAATCTATACTCGAGGAATTTCTTAAGAGGGATAAATAATTTGTGTATAAATGTGCTAATTAAAACCATTTTTAAAGGTGGTAACGCTAGCAGTGTTTTCTGAAAGTGTCTGAGTTTAAAATAGGCTACGGGTGCTGTCAGATATTATCAACGTAATTTGCTTGTTTAAAGGCCTTTTTGCATAACTAAAGTTTAATTTTAAAGCACACGCAACCAGTCGATTTTCGCTTTCATTTAGGGGTTTTCCCAATTTCCGCAATAACATCCTGCCGTTTAAAGTCGCAAATCCACAGCAAAAACCTCGCACAGGCAAACACCAACCACGTGCTTCTGTTTTTCGTCTTTTTAGGTGAAGAGAATTTACAAAAGCGACAGCCTAAAAAAAGTTTGGTTTTGACTGTTCTACGAGAAATTTAAACTTCAATGCGGATGGAAACGGATGTTTTTCGCCATTTTTGCCAATGGAGATTGCCTTGCATTTTTTGTGAATAAACATGCTGACCTAATTCATGACTATTAACTGATGGCTTAGATTATATTTAACTTAACAGTTCGCGTCTTGTTTACATTTACAAGAACAATTATTAAAATAATATTGTAAATGTTAGTGTAAAATTTAATTAAAAATATATAGAGAGGATGAAATAAATAGATCTGCAATTTTGCTTGGGCAAAGCTCTATTAAAATGTTAAAACTTTCAAATGGTAACAAGGCCAAACCTAAATGACGCGCTTGATAAAATGGTTTGTAACTTTTCACACAAAGCAGGTTAAAGCGATTCTTCAGAATTCAAGGGGTCGCGTTTTACTCAGTACCTACCTTAACATTTACCGACAATTGCAGTCACAACTTTTGTATCAATCGCCGATTAATAATATTCCGTTAATGCTTGTACAAACCAAACGACGCTAAATGGACCACCAAGGGATACTTGTAACCGCACTCCAGGCTCGAGGAACGGAAATAGCTTTGAAAGCCAAGTTTGCCATAAAACAGCGCCTGCAGACTCTAATAAAACTGTAATAAAACTTAAACTAAGGAGATAGACCCGCTTCAGCCGAACCTTTTCGAAGATGCGCCAATCGAGCCAAAAACTTTTTGTGTTATAGATTAGATGACAAGTAGAAACACTCAATATTACGGTTCAGGCCTATATGACCGATGGAAAGTAGTATTGCATCAATACGCCTACGATATGAAAGGGATATTGGATTAGTATTAGTAATAAGATCCGAAAAAGTCTTCTTAGCCATGGTTTGCGATTTATTTAAAACAGACTTTGCTATATAACATTATAGGGTTCTAATTCTAATTTAATTTGTGAATTAGTTGTGTGCCTTACTTCTAATTCTAAACAATTTTACCAAAATTGCCACATTTTCCAACCGCCTATTTAGTTTCTCATCCGAAACAAAGAATTATAATTACTCCTTGGTCGGAACGACTTGAAGGGTGAAAAAAATTTTCCAAATATTTAGGTCTACCATTCACATGTCCATAAGAATGACTTACAACAGCTCATTAAAAAACGAATAACAATTGTTTTATGTTATATAATAAATACATTTCACCGTATCAACTTTATCAGCGTCGTTATTCAGATCCCAAGGGTTTGTTTTTATTTAAAAGAAAAATCTCGGAGTAATTTTATGAACCAGCATAGTAACGATGCAAGCGTGAACAATTGAGGGTTTAAATATCTTTAAAAAAGTCCAAATAGGGCAAACCAGCCATACAGCTACAGTACACTTGTAACGACAGGCTTAAAAATTCTGTAAGGGATTGTTGATGACATAACACCCCGTGACAATGCCCTTTGTTTGATGCGACTGCAATATAAGTTTCAGCGCCTCTTGGAATTTAGGCGAATTTCACAGACTGCTGGACACTAACAGGCAAACAATGCTGCAAGATAAACTGGGCAACCAGACTTATATTTTTGAGAAAAGAGATCTATCATAGCGTATATAAAGATAATTAAAAAGCAAAAAACTTACGAACGATTAAGATAATTTGTTTGTTAATTCCAATTATCGCCTAAAACTTTTGGTAAACCCCAGCCAATAGCCAAGTTCGTGGAAATTGAATTGAGTTAATGATTTACAATAGTTTAACATTTGCGCTTACGAGTTTGGAAAAAGACCAGTTTTGTAGATTCGTCTCTTTTAAATAAAAAAAAAAGATATTTCGTGCAAAAAGTACATCCGTAGGATCCGTCTTTATTATGGTCAAACAAGCAAAAAATATGCAAGTTAAATTTACAATGAGAGTCATTGTCGGGAGAAAGGTTAGTTTTGTTTTATATTTTCTGAACGATGTACATTGTGAATTAGAAAACGCTACTTGCAAAACATGGCTAAATGCGTCAGTTTGGTATCAGGCATTTCTACCAAGCACTATAGCAGTGTTTCTTAACTTATTTTCGTGGCGACCTAATTCCCTTCACTAAACTTTTTCATAAGTGAACATAAGAAATTAGTACAAATAAGTTACAATTTATTTAATACGAGTCACGTCGTGATATTGCCTCAGCAATTTTACACTGTATTGGAGAAATCATGCTCAGAACCAATCTCAATAAATCTAACCATGTGGACTACTTCATTCGGCTACTTAACAAAATGCGACTCAATTCTAGGTCGCGATCCATAGGTTGAGAACAGACTTGGACAACTAGATTTATTTTAGCTTTTCAAAATTAGATTAGAATTAAAATTAGAACATTTAAGTTTTTCCAAATTAGATTAGAATTTGAAGTAGATAATTTTGAGTTTTCTCAAATTAGTTTAGAATTAGAATTACCGAATTGTTAAAAAAACGAATTTGAACTAGAATTACATTTAATTATTCACAATCAATTTCATTTAAATTGCGAATTATTCCAATAAGAATGTAAATGGTGAATAAGTGTGTGTTAAGTTTTATGCTTTTAAGATATTAAATTCTTCATTAAGACGGTAAACATCACCTACAAATTCTGTGTTTTAACTGAGAGACTAAAAATGCCGTTGGACAAAATAGCATTTTTGGTAAAATTTGAATTCGATTAGAACTAGAATTAGAGCCCACAAGCAATTCACCAATTAGATTAGAATTAGAATTAGCCGCATTTTGCTCTAATTTATTGAATTAGAAAACTAGAATTAGCTAGTTGTCCAAGTCTGGTTGAGAAACACTGCTCTATAGTTTCACCTCCAAACTGCATCGTACGGAAGACGATACAGCGTATCGGGGCCAGACGAATGCAACTGAAACCACTGGAAACTACAGATGTCCGATAATATAGGATCGGGACCGATACCCGATTCAAAGCAATAGTATTGGTTCTCGTACGACATTCGGTTCGTATCGTTCTCTATCTATTCCATACCAATGTAATTTGTGCATTTCAGCATTGTTTTACGATCTAGTGTAGAGTTTTCTTTCTAGCTTGAAAGTTGAGTTCATATAAAATATTCATTTAAATGGCGAAGTCGATCAACTTCCTAACGCAATAGCAAATTCGGCCAAAAACCAAGGTTTGTGGAAAACCGTTGCCTCTTACGAGCTCTCTCTTTTTAAGCAGAGAAGTGACATAAATTGGTATGGGATCGGATAGCCATAGTTTTAACAGAAAAAGACGAAAATGAAAAGGTACCGAATGCTTTAAATCTAAGGTGGGCAATTATTTTTTTGATAGCGGGACGCATTAGAAATAAAAAAATGTCTTGGCGGGCTGTGTCAAAAACTAGGATCTCGAAATACATGTAATGCAAGGTGTGATTCCTTTTAAAAAATCTTTAAATATCGTTGTTTTACCAAGCAGGAATAGGTGAGGATGCCTTACAGGAGTAATGTATTTAATAAAATAAATTGAAAATCAGCCGCGGGCCGTAGTTTGCTCAGGTCTGTTCTATAAACACTACAAAATCAAATTTCGAACGCACCTGTGCTACGTCGCTGACGTTAAGGAATCGTATGCAGAGGTAGACGGGGTTGCTGCGTCCCCTCACAGTCACCAGGGGTACGCGGAAAAGGATCACGGAGGCGAAGACATTGAGCAGCAGGGTGACCACAAGCGAACAGGTCAGGGCCGTGTTCAGGCTGTTCCATTTGCACTGGCCGGCATAGGGGTTCGTGTCGTTTGCGGGCAAACAACTGTTCGTGCATCCGCTGCTGTTAAAGCCCCCGGTTGCAGCTGTCCATAAATCCGGATCCAGCAGGCTCTGTACGGTCGTCATGGCGTTTTAAAACCAGGAGTCGACGAGCTGCTGTTTCGGCTGCTGTGTTTGTGTTTCGTGGCTTCGGCGATGGACGGACGTTGAACTTTGCAAATATTGGCACGGGTCGCTTTTTACGATCGACGGCTCGGTGACTCTATGTGTGAGCGTTGGTCAATAACCTGCCTTAGAGCTGTTGGACTGCGTGAAAAACATCGTTGAAACAAGGTTTTTAACAAGTACAGTTGCAAACCTTAATCCCCCCCTTTTAACATTACGCGAACCCACGTTTTGGTGAAATAATACCCAAACCGCAGGGTCATTCGATATCATATAAGAAATTAATTGTTCCTGCTTTAACGCGATTGCTTTACTGGTACGTATATTGTACTTCTACCATAAAGTCTTTAATCTACTGTTGGCCGCAAAAAAACTAAAAAGGCTCGTGTTAAAAGCCGCTGTAAAAACAGGCTCGTTAACGACACGAATGTTATCTGTTTGCAAAGTTTTACATTAACAATACTTTCCCTGTCAGAGCTTATCTGGTTCTAATCTAACAAGCTTTACTGTGACAGGGTAAAGTAAAGCGTACCGAAAGCTTTCCCTGAACTGGTTTAACAGAATTTAAAGCCAAATGGCCAAGACCAAAGCTGAACTAACAAATGGTTCACCGTAATGCGCAGAGCCCTATACCAAAGCGCTGGCTTACACGACACTCGACTGCATATATGTGCGCAGGGCCTGGGCACTTCAAAGAATTCGAGAGCAAACAGGAATTGCAATATGCAGCCCGCATTTCTCTCACGTGGCGCTGGTGCTCGAGCTAAACGAGTTCACTTTCGGGAAACTCCTACAGGCGACGGGGAGTCGCTTCCTGGTTGGGGCGATACTGCCTACTTTTTCAGCTCGCTTACAACTTCTAACAGGCCGGTGTACAAAGGCGCCACGAAAGTGGACGGCCCCCAGTTTCCGCGCGGGCCGAAAACTGCGACATCCTGCTGCTTTTTCGATCCGCGCAAACTGAAAACAGTGCTAGAAAGCTGAACACAGGGATAGAAGCGATCACGCGCAGCATCATCAGAGGGAAGCGTTCAGCTCGATATTTCGTTGTGTAATATCTCCGGAAGTAATCAAGATATCGATCAGAAATTTTTACACATTACTCAAAGCAACGTAACTTAGCCAGCAATCAGACTTTTATTTAAAAAATATTGAAAAATTACTATTCATATTTATGAGTAATACTATTCAGCAGTCATATTCGATCCTAAAATTTAAACGAGCGCTAAGTAACTTTTATAGAATGATACCTACTAGTCTACTCGTCATAAAGAGCCACGACTCGACCGCCAGTTATTCAGGGATAGGATAATGTTTCTTCAAAAATCCATGAACGTCAAAAATTACAGATCGGGCTAAAAAGCAAAAGTCCCATAAATCCCAGTCGAGAATATCCCGCAAAAGTACAGAGCAAAAGAGAAAATCCCGACACTTTATAGGTGCTTACCTCCCCACCGAAACAGCGGGTTTTCGATTCTGTGTTTCAGGCAGTAATTCAGCTCCCTTAAGTCATCTAGCTCGCCAAATATAAAGCACCGTGGCAAATGTTAAAAAAAATGTGTACGTAGCCAATTGTTTGCTATTACACATGCGAAACTTTATCTTGCAAAACAACTCGCGGCTTTTAAAAAATAATGGTAATCTCAGTCCTCCAACCAGATTCAAAACTGCTTAAACATTAGTCAACTCTTATACTTGATACCCTGATTCCAATCTAGCTTGAAACGCTGGGCTAAATAAAATAAAAAAACTGAGCTGTTTGTTACCTCGCACATGAGCCTCTTTCAACACTGCATTTCCTCGCAAGCCGCTAACACCTGTCGCACATGCAGATATATACGCACATCTCTATCTGTTACGGAAGCCGCTTAACTATAGAAGCACGCGACAAACAGTGGTAACGAGGCAGCGACGCAATACACAAAAGGTGAGCTCGCCCGCCTCGACGGCTTGCTGTTGTACTGATCGTCCGCAACAGTCTTCCGTCAAAGCGCGACCAGGCAACAGACTTGCAAAATGCCAAATCGCGGAAGCGCGAACTGGCTACAGCTACAGCGCCAGGCGCGCGACTGTGATCTCTCCCACCCCCAGACCAGTCTGTTGCTGCCCTGACGCTTCGCACCGCGGGTCAAGCACACAGCGGGCGCGTTTCGTTCCCACAGAACCAGAGCCGAGCAAAAGGTGAAGGGACGCAGGCGTTCGCACTCTCCCCGCCGAAACAACTTTGACAGCGATTAGTCAAGCGCGCCCCTTTTTCGCACCTAACTTACAACGACTACGGTCGGTCGGTCGGAGTCGGCGGCGTCGCTATTTCGGCACAAATTTGGGCGGGTTGTTCCGCCGAGCTGACGAGGGTTATCTTCGAAGCCTTAAAACGCGTTTTTGTCATTCGAGTTTTACTTACAACATATTCTGACTAGATGCCTTGATGGCGGAATAACAATGGGACTGTTTTTAGATTTCAATCTTTGGGGAAAAAATGATACTATTTATGGAGGCCAACGACTGAGAACGATTTCAAAGCTTTCCAGTTTACACATAGTTAACTAAAAAGCTTTTAGTTTATACCGGCTTTATTGAAATGATATATACGCAAAACGGTTACGAGCTGGACATCGTTTTGCATTTATTTACCTAAATTATAGGTAAAAACATAATATGTAACGGTATATCAGCTACAATTGTTCCTGAAAATACACATAAGTCACTAGAGAACGTGTCGCTCTTTTTTTTGCAAAAAACTTATTCATTTTTTTAGGAAAAATGCACCGTTCCAGGTAAAATTAAAAGCACAGTATGGCCTTCCAAATATCCAAAAATGGCCTCGGCTTTGATTATATTTTTATGCCTTAATCCAGGGGTCGGCAACCTTTTTTGTACTACGGACCGGTTTAAAACTAAAATTTTGTCGCGGACCGGCCTTGAAAAAACAACAGATGTTCAGGAAAGGAAATTTATTACAACTTTCAATGCGAACTTTATGCTTGTTTTAGATGCTCCCATCTAAGAATTATTGAACTTACTGAAACCGGCGAACGGCATCCGGCCAGCCAAACAATTCAGTTTAACCCAGCCCGCGGCTCATTTCAATAAAACTTTTAGGCGTTTTTTTCTTAATTTACACTGGTATAACATAATTACCAATTCCTATATTCTTACCAGCTTCTCAAAATAAGGATATTAAAGTTCGTTTTTCAACAAAATTTTAATCTTACAACCCTGCTACGGACCGGTAACCAACTCCTCGCGGACCGGTGCCGGTCCGCGGACCGGCGTTTGCCGACCACGGCCTTAATCGACAGAACATAAACACATTATAGCTGTACACTAGAAGCGCCATATTAAACACCATTTCTTCGCCGCGTGACTCGACTGACAGACCGCGGTAAATATGTAAGGCGAAAAGCGGCAAAAAAGTGGTCTTTTATTCGCACTACCATGAGAAAAGTTTTCCGCGCATCTTTATAACATGAACTAAAACGAAACCATTCTTTTTTCAAGTTTTATACGTTACTGGGAAACGCTAATCCTATAGAAGCAGAAGGGGTTGCTGACGGCGACCATAGCTGACAAACTGTGCGGACCGGGCACCAACTCACAGACCTCCTTCGGCACGCCAAACCCGCACACACTGCATATATACTTCCGACACGCAAACCATTGTCGCGGTTAAAAACTGCGGTCTCGCGCAAAACAACAGCTCTTCTGCACCGGGCGCCCGCCGCCACACTAGATTCAAAACGCAACGCCTGCCAGAGTTTGTCATTTAAAGAATCCACTCGCCCGGGTTCAATCGGTCGGAAGCGCACGACGAGGGCCCGAAACTGTTTCTCCCGCCGCCAATTGCTTGATTGCACGTCTGCGCGTGTTTTTTCCTTCTAGTTCTGTCGTGACGTCGAAAAAACGTCGGCCGCTTGACCAACAGCAGATGTGGCGCTGATAAAGGCCGCTCTTAACAGAGCTCAGGCTGGGGCGTTTTCCGGGCACTTTGGGCCATGGCCTGGGTTGTTTTTGCCACCGGGCTGGGGGTCGAGAGCTGATAGCGCGACAAAAGCACGACTGTTTTTCGTCGGCGCATGTAAATATTCCAGACGGCAAACTTGACCAACACGGCGCCTGTGTTTTTTAGGGCAAAATTAATTTAAAGACGTGTCGCTTTCCTTATTAAAGACACTTTTTTCTTCATTAAAAATTTTTAATCATCAAAAATGTTTTTTGCAAAAAAGGGTAAGGCCTCTCAAATTGATAGATAATGGACCCTTAATAATTTGTTTTGTAGCATTTATGGGAAGTACCACAACAGTCAATTACAACCATCACATACTTATACGTCACAAACGCTGTAGTTATTATTACGTTTGCTATACTTATTAATGTATAGTTTTACTATATTTTAGTGATTTTGTTTTTGCTCTTTTGAATATTGCGATAAAACTTTGTCAGTTGCTACTCGAAGCGGTTTGCTGGCATATTTTACTAGTTCAAGTTCAAAATCTTTGTCCCACTACAAAAAAAATATTACGGCTGCCTCCGCCACTGCTGGTTTATGCTCCCTTTTTTTGCTTTTTCGGTTACAAACAAGGCGTCAAAAATAGCTGTACAGCAAAATTAAACCCTGCTCTCGTTACTACTTGCAACTCATTGAATAAGGATACTCTTGCGCTATACGCAAAAAGAACAGAGCGCTGTGTTTCTCAAACCTAAATATAGACGATTAAAAGCCTCCAAACGGTTATGCAGGTATCATCAAGGGGAGGGGGTTTTGATGAGGAAGTCTCTGTCAATTGATTGCAACCGGGTATTTGCAAATGGACCACAAGGAAAGTGGCCAGCAAGAGTTCAGGAGTTGATTTGCACCGACAGTGTTTTTTTACGCATATAGGTTTTTGCGGTAAGGACATTGGCCGCACTGAATGTAAATTTGCGGATGGCCGTTCGAGCCACGGCGTATTGTTTTCTACTGATTATTCGTATATAGGGCAAAAATTATTTTCGTCAAAGTTATCCCGATTGGATTTTATCGCAAACGCTTGAATGTTTTTGAAACGTAAACAGATTACACAATATAAGTTAAATTGTTGTTTGTTTGGAACACGTTAATTTTTTTTAAAGGAATTAAATGCGAAAGTGGGACATTTTTAAGGCATGCCATTATTAACTATGTTTAATTTACGGAACATGCGTCATTAGGAAAAATATCTAGAAAATCAATTTATTCTAAGCTGGATTCCGAAAAGCCGTGACGAAAATATAAGCGCTCTTATTGCTTTTGTCCGATCCGATAAACTATAAAAGTTACCAAAACCATAATTGTTGTACACACTTGAGCGTGAGTTCTCCAATTCTTCACAGCTGTAATTCTTAAAATAACTGATGGAATTCTTTAAATAGCCCACTGAAGACGTAAATAAAATTCGTTTGGGAAGTTGAAATGACGAGATGGGCGCTGTCATATTGCCAAACTTATCTGATCTTGCCATTGCAAGAATTGTTTTGACAGAAAAATCAATACTTTAACAGCCCGTGACTATACGCTGGTATTTTAAGAATCGGTTCTATCCATTCAAAGGTGATAATTGTATAGCACACTAAATTTAAATTTTTTTATCGTCGGCTATTTGCCCCACCCCCTAAATTATTAAAATCTAAGATACATATAGATAGGATCTATTCTTGTCCAATTATTAAAAGAAACGGTTGCTGTCCTCCACGGAAATGTTATATACAACCTAATCTCGTTAACCCAGTGGTTCCTAACCTTTTTTCAGCCGCGCCCCCTTTGGTTAACTTTCCTAGGCGTTGTGCCCCCCCCCCCCCTACGAAAAGCAATTCGGCATTTTCAATTAAATATCACTGAGACAACTTAAAACTAGTGCAGTCTGGTGTCGGTTTAAATTGCGGTAAACTGTCAATTCAGGAGGCTTTTCGCATTGGGCGCACAACAAATGGCTCGAGCTCGACACATTGATTTTTATCTAGCTGAGTTTGACCAACGTGTTGTGAGGGCAGTTACTTCAAAGGTGTAGGGCTGTAATGTCGAGCGCAAAAATTAAACATTGCGTTATCGTGTTTCAAACGATGTGACGACACACAATACAACGCCAATATTGCAAAAACATTATAGATTCGCACAAAAAATGTTGAGCCCCCCTGTTGGTAGACTGTTATCAATACGTAAAATATGGATAAAAAATAGTTCGAACGGGGGATGACTTTTATCGTTTATCTATAAGTTAGCAAAATTGTAATTAAACAGGGCCGTTACACCTTCGATGATATGAAAACATGCAATGGCACTCAAATTGGGCTGAAACGAAGTCAACAAAATAAGAAAATCCAAGATTCGCGCGAATTTATTTTGCTGTTTCAATGTTAATAAACTTTTGTATAGCGCTTTAGGAGTGTTGTACAACCTAAACGAAACCATTGTAAGATTCATTGCAGAAAATGTAAATATTAAGTTAGAGCTCGCGCCGCCTTAAGAATTGCTTGGCGCCCCCCTAGGGGTTAAAAACCGTTGCGTTAACCTAACTATGTTTACCTTTAACTGCATTCTGCCAAAATCAGCACAACGACAAAAGTGCTAAAAGTGAAACTAAGCGTTCTTAATCGCCACTGCTAATTTTCTTTAAAGTCTATATAAACACATTGTAAAACGGTCGACCTGATATCTAAAGTTGTACGTATAGCGCCCTATTCCAAACTTATGTGAGCGCCTAACAAGAGAACGGCGTTTGTTGTCTAACGACATCTGCTCGATATCTTTTCCTGACGGCGCAATCCTTCTATACTGAGGACCGAGATCCAAACGTCGGTTTACGAAAGAAACGTGCGTACACTGAAACCAGATACTTCCGTGCTAACGCATTCTGAACTGGCGGCTAACTGCGCGACACGAACAAAGCAATTTCCAAATTATTCCCGGAACGCAAAAGTGTTTTCAAACATTAGGCCGGTTCATTAATTGGAATGCGCCATTCGTCGACGCCGTAGTTTAAATAAAATTAAATTGGAAAAAAGGGCAAAATGCATTGGGCGACAAAAAAGTCGTAGGTTAATTGCTTTTTGTTGTTGTAAAAATTACATTGTCACGACATATATCGACGTGATTTCTTTAAGTTTTTGATCCTTACTTTTCAATTTACTTTTAAAAACGTTTTTACTAATTGTTATGGTAAGTAAAGAACGCCATAAATATTTTCTCGTTAGGAGGTCTGAATAATTAACTTTGAATTAGCCATACTTAACTCATGCCCAATAGCGTATCTACATTATCTAAAGCTTTTATCCGATTAAATCAAGGTAGCAGTAGGCCTTTAATCGAAGAAATCAAACGTTTTTGAACTTTTTTGAACCGCTCGCGATATGAAAAATGGAATTTGCACTCATCCCTGTTTGCGAATCGATGATTGCCGAATTTGGATTGACAATACTTTAAATTTCCCAATATGGACAAGGAAATCTTTACCAAAATGTGTTGTGCCACAACCTGTACGTCACTTTTCGCAAAAGACTTAAAACTAGACCCGCGGATCCAACATTTAGTTCTGTATCAACAAATGAATATCCTTTGTTGTGTTCGTTGTACGTCATTTGGCATCCCACCGTCATACATTTATTACCACATATAGAATTTAGCAGTTGGCATTTGCTAAACTTATTTCTCCTTCAATTTATAAAATAAATTTAAAAACGATTGCTTGATATCTAGGTTGAAACAGGATGAAGCTTCACTGCTTTCATTTAATCTTAAAAAGCCACTCAAATCTATATGTGATGTTGTCAGCAACCACGTGCGCAAAAGTACAGCTGAAATCCAATCTGATCGTTAGAGCGGGAAAAAAATGGATTTATTTAGTTCAAAATTGCAACAACTTTCCAGGGATAAGTTACGACTTGGGCACATAAAACAGATTCACATATTTTCTCAAAAACGATATTCATAGTATAATTAACAAAAAATGCACTTTATTAAGAGTCACACGGCCCAACACTACGCATAGCGCTTATGGGTGCAATAGAGATTTTGCGAAACGGACAAAATATAGTAAAAATGGACAGAGGTTCACGCGAATAAATTTGTATTTAAAAATAAAAGTGTGCAAAAAAGTTATAGTTTCGAGTTGACCATGGCCCGGTGTCCCCGGGATTCGCCTTGTCATCGTGTAACTATATGTAAAGCATAGTCACATTTTGCGGCACAATTTCTATATAATTTCTCCGTTTTTGTCAGTTTTACCTTCTTAAATAAACACCATCGAAACGAAACCAAGGTTCCGTAAATCAGGGTTTCCCAAACTTTTTTGGACCACGGACCACTATTTGTGAATCTGTTTTTTCGCGGACCGCAATACAAAGCCAAAATAAATAAAACCGATTTTTTTTGTTTTTACTAAACTGACAACATCAATAGGACGGAAACTTTTGCGTATAGGCAAACGGTTGGAATGATCTCAACAAAACCGCAAATTCCGAATGGCGATAAGAATATATTATTACGTCATAGACGAGGAATACGGGAATTTTTCGTAAACAACTTTTTGACTACAACGAAGGCGCGGCAAGCAATATTTACGATCGATACTGGATAGCAAAAGCTTTCGAAATCATTAGGTTGTGAATAACTGCGGCAATTATGCTTGAAAGGGTATCGTACTGTACAGCATATATGTGCGACTTTTTAATTTCTTGTCATATCGCCACAGACCACCTGTGCAGTCGTCGCGGACCACCAATGGTCCGCGGAACACAGTTTGGGAAACCCTGCCGTAAATCATTGCCATTGGGAAAAAATGCGGCTAAAGCAACAGCAAACATCTTACAGTTACCCTTTTCTATTAGAATTTAGAACAAGTCAACTTGTCAAGTCCTTGAAATAAAGCCAAAACGATAACTGACAAACTCGTCCGATTATGAGCAATATACCTTAAGTAATATATATCATTAACGTAACCGTATGCCAATCAAATTGTTTTATGTGCAAAAATAAGAATAAATACCTTAATTTTATAAAAAATGCTTAATGAAAAAACTTTATTTCAACCCAAGTCATTTGTTCGCAAGTCTCGAGTCAAGTAGAGTCATTTGCTTAAAAGAGGTCAAGTCATTTAAAAACATTGACTTAAGTGCACAAGTCAAGTCATTGACTTAAGTCTTTTCAACACTGATTTTCAGGCGTGTTTACTGTTTATTGACCTGTAGCGGGAATATTTCTCTCCACAGGAATAAAAATCATTTTAGTACAAATGGCTTCTACAACTCTTACAGGTTTACACTTCTACACGAGTCACGAAAGTTCGTCGAGGCAATTAAGAGGCAAAAAAGGCAATTCACAACCCACGTAACGGATAAAGACGTGAAAACGACACTTGATTGTTTCGGATTTCTGCGAGTGTCGCCTTTCGCGCTTATAATACGAGGTGAAATGGGTTCGATGGACCTGAAACGGAAAAGGCGCCGTCTGGTAATTCCTGTACCGCTTCGCTTTGTTTCCTCGAGCTGGGTTTTGACAAAAACACAGTCGGTCCAGGCAAAGTCTAAACCTGATTGATTAAACACATTTGCATCATATTTGATGCTGAAAACGATTGAAGGGTTATTTGAAACGTCAAAATGTACCTAACTGTATAATGAACTATACAGCCATGGAGCTAACAAAACTAATATTTTACACGGAGAAGTGAATAGAGGTATGAACTACATTTTAAAAATAAAACAAACGTGGAATTCTGTGATCCCTCGGCAAAAACAAGTAAAATACATAATCCCCCAGCTACATCTAATATGAAACAAGGCGAAAACTGAGTTTTTCACAACCCAGTAAGGAAATTCTTGAATCTTCGCCTCTTCGACAGGTCGCTATATATGGTAGGTCACCATAAAAGCCCTTAGCGGGTTGGAAGCCCTTGGGGTCGATTCCAGGATTTTTGTTTTGAAGGGGCGTGAGAAATTCAGGATAGCGTCACAAAAGTACGTCATGAAGTTATCAAAAAACATATTTTTTTGGTACTAAAAGGACGCAACGTGAAAAAAATACTTGGTATATAGATTGATCAAGTTGCTCAAACATTTTTTTATTTAAGAGGGTCCTATAAGACGCACTGCGCCTTTCGGGCTAAACCGATTTCAAGAAACCGGCTAAGATTTACTATAGACTTTATCTCGGTTTACACTAAGCGCGAGTATTTTTCCTTAGGCAACAAATACAGTTTGAGTGGTTGGCTTATTAATTATTGTTTTGCAAAAAGTGTCTCGTAATTTCTATATTTTCTTTGTGTGTCCAAAGTTATTGAAGTGTGTGAACCGCTGTTCTATGGAGCAACATGTTATAATAGTAAGCTAGTCTGACAAGTTACGTTATAATTTGCCCGCAAATCAGTAATTTGTTTAATTATATCAAGGGCACAAGTTTATCTGTTTCAATCGTAAAAATACTGATCAAAAATGTCGGTAGGCTAATAATGCTGTTGCTTGTTGCCATGGTAAACTACTTGTGACCATTAGAGGCGCTATTGACAACATAATTTAAAGTGTGTTGATGTTTTGGACAAAAACTTCACAGATTTTAAGTTGTATTTATAACGTTTCCACAAACTACACTTCTTTTGCAAAGCACAAATAATTTAATATGAGCTACACGTAGGGCAATTGTCAGTTTTAAACGCAATTATTAGTCAGGCAGTCGGAGGTCAGTCAGGTCAACCATACATTTTCAGTATTTGTCAGCAAACACATTGTATTTTTTGCAAAATATGTTTCAGGAAACGAATTTATACCAATAAAATCAATCAGCTCATGTTTTACAACTGTTTTTATTATTTTATTGGCATTGTACATTTTATGTATTATACATTCTATTTTAAAAATATAGTTATTCTAAGACCTCAGCCCTGTAGCCCATAAGTAATAAAGGGTCATTGAAAGAGAATTTCACTTTTGATTAAACATAACAAAACAGTGTTTATACCAAGCGGAACAAAAAACATATTTTGAAAAATATGTAGAAGTACATTTATTTTTTATGACATAGTACTTAGCTACCAACACCGTTCTTTATGTTAACCTTGAAATGCCATATTTACATTTTTTTAAATTTTAACAGAACTATAATAATCCACAATGGTTATTACTACTCGCCAAAGTACATATGTGGACAAAAATGTGCTGTTTGTTAGACACCTTCCCTCGGAACTCACCTCTCAAGACAAGAAACAATTTTTTGAGTTGTTTGGTGCACATGAGTCAAGAATAATGCCTGATAAAGGACAATTTAAAAACACTGCTTTTGTCATGTTTGCAAACCCGGATAAAGCCAAAGAAGCCATGGGTAGAATTCATCAATTGGAAGTCCTAGGTTGTTTGCTTTCTGCAGAATTTGCCAATAAAATACACGACAATGCAATGAGTTGTACAGACGCAGAAAACATCTCTGAAAAGTCTGATAAAGAAACTAATTTACATTCAACAACAGCAAGCTTGGAAAAGGGAGAATTAAAAAAATGCAAATTTTGTCAGAGATTGCCTCCAATATCTCCAAATTTTGGCTTGGAATACCCTTCCAATCCAGGTTTAAAGTATAAATATCCTGAACCAAAGGCCAATATTTTGTTAAATATATGCGCTGCTTTAGTCACGGTGCCCAAATTGTACACGCAGGTTTTGCACTTGATGAACAAAATGAATTTGTATCCCCCATTTTCTCCAGTTACACACATACCACCGGTTTTGGTAGAATTTATGCAACAGACTTTTGGCGGGTCATTTGATCCACAGCATTTCAAGGAAGAAAATCGAAACAAATCTGAATCCGAATATGAAAGCAGTGACGGTGATCACCAATTCAATCCTAACTTGCCGCCCCCACAAAGGGCTATGCGAGCAATAAAGAGAAAAAAGAAAGTGCACCCTCAGGACCCTAAGCGCAAACTAGCCAAGCTAATATCATTAGACCAAGCAGGAACCAGTACTGGTGCTGTTTCAGCCTCTAAGACTATATCCTCGAAAGATCTTTTTGAAAAGTCCGATTTGAAATTGGGTAAACCGCAGATAGCCTTCAATGTTTCCACTGATTTACCGCCTCCCGAAAAAAATGATAGCATTACTGACGAGGACAATGTGGTTAAAGAAGCTTCAGTAGGCTTTGGAAAAATCCAACCAGTTCAAAATCCAAGTAACACTTCCAGCAGCAACACAGATGACTACACTTTGACTTTCGATTTTATACCATTAAAGCATTTAGACTCTGGTCGTTTGACTTCAAAGGAAATGACCAGCCACTCACTTTTCAAACACTACAGACCCGGCGAGCCATCTTGTAGGCTCTATGTGAAAAATCTGGCCAAAAAGGTTACAGAAAAGGATTTGCGGCACATTTTCGGCAGGTTTGTCAACTTTGAAGACGAAGAGGAATCAAAAATGTTCGACATTCGTCTTATGACTCAAGGTCGGATGAAAGGTCAGGCTTTCATCGGACTTCCTTCAATTGAATCTGCTAAAAGGGCATTAAAAGCTGTAAATGGATATCAGCTGATTGGAAAGCCCATGGTTGTTCTGTATGCAAGGTCTGCAAAACCCAAAGCTGATCAAAGCAAATAGGAAATCGTTTTATTTTTTTGCTGCTCTGTTTCTGACAGTCTGCAATACAGCCTTATCTGACAGTCTGCAATACAGCCAACATAAATTTTGATTTTCTGCCTAATAGTGCTCCTGTTTTCAGTTTGTTGTAATATGTTAAGTGCGTGCATTTTTCTTTTAATCAATCATGCATTATTTTCCAGGCTAATATATATATATATAAAGGGTGTTTTTCACTGATATCAGCCATGCCTCTGGCTAGCACTGAAAACCAAGCTTACCAACTAAACTTGGAACCACAAAAGAGAAATGTATTTGTCACACAACTAAATGAACAAACAAATGAAGGTATTTCTTTGTTCATCTATGACCTATCTAAATTTCCTTGTTTTTGGCATGTGATATTGTTAGACCTATATGATCGGCTATAGCCTGGTTGTTACAAAAATTGTGCCAAATGATGAAAAAGTGGATGAATTGAAAGTTGAACGCTATATTTTAACAGTACTCACTATTTAGCTGTTTTAGGCATCTATTATGCATAATTATTTATTACTCTCAAATGCCTAGTTTGTTCGATATGTGCCCAGGAGCTTAAATTTAAACTCAAATACTGTTTTTACTTTGATGCCTATTGTTTTACAGCTAATTTAAGTTTGTTTGTCAGGCTACCAGTGCCTTGTCAATATAAATCAAGTTAAAAATACTGCGAAAGAAATATTCTAGATTTAACTGCTACTTGCAATATAGACTCCAGCAATGAACCAAAATTAGAAGAATATTGTCCCCCTAAGTAAAGCACAGTTTGGAATATGGCCAATATAGGACTATTACATAGAAATTAGAAAATGTCTTGTTAAGACCTTAACCTGTCAGAATAAGACCTAAACAGTCAGAATAAGATTATAATAACCTTTAACCCCAAACCCAACCCCTAACTTCATCACAAACTCCCTTAATAATTTAAAACTTAATCCCAATGGTAAGCCAACCCATAACTTATTCCTTACCCCAAGAGGCAAACAGTCCAGTGGCAAAAACAGCTAAGCCCTAACAACACTTTTAAAACTATAGTGCCGAAATCATTGTCTGTTCCCTGTAATACCAAAAAGTAAACAGTCCTACAATTTACAAATGTTATTTTAAGGCTATTGCACTTGCAGTTTTATGAAGCTAAATGGTTGTATTATTAATTAAAAAGCCAAGACAACACAATGAAACCGCTTTTTTACAATATGTGTAAACCAGTCTCGTGGCTGCATCACTTATTTTAATGCCAGACTGTTTGACCTAAGAAGTCAATGACTTGTGCAGTTAAGCAAAAGCACAAGTTGACAACACCCCTTTCTGCCAAAGTTTTACGAGCCGAAAAAAGAACAAGTTGCCATTATTATTGATGTAGAATGTCCAATCCTCAGATTGGACTCAAATTGGATTCATATTTTTATGTTAGGTAATTTAAATCGATATACTTTCTTCATTTTTCTGGGAATGGTTGCGCCTAAATTAACATACGCGAGTGACAAGTTTGGATGACGACCTGTAGCTAAGGCCAAACAATTACTGTGCTTGATTTAAATGCAATGTAGTGCGGCGTCAGCGTTTTTTGTGGGGCCCATTGCTTGCCAATAACCTTCGCCTCATTGTTAAGTGCCAATCAAGTGTTATTGGGAAAGCGATGACGTGTTATTCCTGGTGCAGAGTTCGCAATTTTCTTAAATGCGTTAAGTTGCACAACTAAAATTTTATCGTAAAACGAGCTAGCCTTGAAGACGCACATTTGTAATTGAAAATTTACGCACATTTTGAGATAGGTAATGCTCGCACAACTCTAAATTTAACTCTAACTATACCCTTTTTAAAGGCATTTTTAAAAGTGCTCACATTTTTTGCACATTTTCGCGTGCACATTGTGCGAAACAATGCCACGTTCCCTGTTGTGGGCTTGGACAAAATGCGTTACGGCCCTCGGGGTTACTCAAGTTAAACTTTAGCCAATATTGAGCGAAGTTACGCACAACGTAATTGTTAAGCATCAGTTACGCATTACTGTTAGTAGTTACTGTGTATTATTTGCAGCACTATGTTTAATCCCCAAAAACAGAGGTTATAAAAATATATATCAGGATTCGATATTCGCAATTCTTTATTCTAGATTCAAAACCTTTATTGTAGAATTCCTTGAAATTGTAATTTGAACATCGCTAGCCATCATCTGTGTATACTTCTGCCAAATTGTTCTAACAAGGAAAATATATCTTACTATTATTCCGTATTCAGACTACTTTTATCTGGCAACAGAAACCTTCCTGTGAAAAAAAGTTTAAAAACCCGAGTAAAACAAGGACCAGACATTTTTTAAGGAATATAAGAATATGTATTTCGCCTATACTGGTCACTGTATATGTATGTTACTTTATTAATTAATAGGAACTAAACTTTGAGTTTTATTATTTATATACGCGTCAGCGGGACAGTGATCGACAAGCAGAAACCTGCTGCCAATGGTTTTGGATTTCATAAAGATATGCCCTTTTACACTCTTCGGTAGTTGTACCTGACTAACTCATACAGCATTTTCCTCCCGCACAGATGACGACATCCGCCGCTTCGCCGTTGTCAAGGAGACGGCGGACAAGCTCCTCCACACCGGCATCAACACGCTTCAGAAGACATCGCTCCTCCGGAAGGCCGTCGAGGTGGAGGAGACGGATCGGGAGCTGGCCGAGAAGCGAGAGGAGTTCCGGCAGCGGATGGCGAGGAACAAGATCAAGGAGGAAGCTCTGCGCAAGAAGCAGGAAAAGATAAGGGAGCGGGTCACCAAGTTCGATCGCTTCCTCAAGGATAACGACGCCAAGCGAGCGCGCGCCATGCGCAAGTACCAACTGGAAGCTCGCGACAACAAACTGCGCAGCCGCGAGCTGGCCGAGGTCAAGGCCGAAGTGGTGAAGGCGCGCGAACGCAAGGAGGCGATGCTCAAGAAGCTGGAAGCCTACAAGAAGTACGAGGCCTACCTGATGCGAGTCGTCGACGTCCTGCCTGAGAACTTTCTCGAAATGACCGGCGACAACATGATCCAGAGTCTGATCCATCGCTACGAGGCGCAGGCGAACACGCACAGCAGTTTGATGCAGCGCAACCAGAGCATGGCGGGTGCAATGGAGGCCGGACAGCGCGAACTAGAGGACCTCAATCACGAGCGTGAGCAGCAGAAACTGGTCATTAACAGCCAGATGGCTGAACTGCAAAACTACCAGGAGTCCCTGACGCAGCGTGTACAGCGGCTTGAGCAGGAAGTAGGCGACACAACGTCCTCACATCGCTGCCTGGTCGGCGAGCTTGGTCAGATCCGGATGGCGATCGACAACATCGCCGAGGGCTGCCATGCGCGACACTTCCCGCCTCTGGGCGAGATGTCGCACGTGGAAAAGCTCACAATGATCAATCAGCACTTCAACGAGCAGACGCGAGTCGTCAAGCTCATCCAGCGTCTTGCTGAACGCAGGAGGAGCAGTACCTCTTCCGGAGCCAAGCCATTCCTCCCGAAAATCGCCGCATCTGCGTCCGAGTTTAAGCAGCAGGAGGGAAACACGTTCTCTAACCCCTCCGGCCAACCCACGCCCGCCGATCAGGTGAGGCGAAGGGCTAAGCATGCAACTGGCGGCTTCGTCGAGCAAATGAAAACTATTTCCGAGTCCAAAACCGAGTGAGATGGCGTCGCTTTAGGTAATAGGCTGCATTTTCGCAGTCGACCACGGATTTTAAGGCCCGTTTCTACCAGACTGGATTTAACTGGGCAGAGCCAAGCGTGTAACTTATCATTTTTTTAATGTTGGTTGTTAGGTTTGCCCGCCTTTTGTTTACACGCATGCTTCGCAAAAAGTAAATTCCCGTACATTGAGATTCGAAGTGTTTCAGCCTAAGTGTGAAATAACAAAACAAACCTCATTTTTTCTAAGCAATCTCAGCTTATCCCGATGAAGATGTTGAAAAAAAAGTTGAGCCGTGTTTCGTTGTGATTCCTTGCGGCTTGCTCATATGCACAGTGAAAACACATCATTTATTGTGGCGTCCCCCTTTTTTGCTGACGATGGTTTTTGGCGTTACACTGGCGTTGTTTTCATGACAATGTGTGTATGTGAGCAAATGTCGACTTTGATAGCTGCATCTGAGACAGAGAACTATTGCAGGGCAACATCTCTCTGTTTTTTTCTTTATGATGGCTAATATTCGCCATTTCTTACTTACCAGATTTATCACTTCATTTATCGCCCCTGTTTGTCACCTTTTCCTAGCAAAAGCAGTGCTTGTCAAAATATTGGTCAAAAAAAAATTGGGTCGTCGTTTGATTTGGTTTTGTCGACGACTGCGGTATCTAAGCAAGATTGCCTCAAAAAAAGTTGAGAAAACTGTGTGTGAAATGCGATGATGTTGCTCGTATTAATTGAATTCGCCCTTTTAAGAATGATTTCGCAAGTTTTGTTCCCTCACAAGAAGTTCAATGAAAAGAATTGGGTCACCAAAGCTTTGCTGTTATCCCTAACGCTTAGTATTTAGGTCACCACGAAATATAGTTAAGAAACACTGATTTGGTATATGCTTTGTCATATCATCCTTTGCTTATATTCTCAACCTCGTTTCAGATTAACTTAAACATCTATATTTTATCACCTCTTCCTTTGTTGGTTTATATCACCTGTTCCGAATATGTTTCGTCGCGCGATGTATTCTTTCGAGTTCAAGATAGAAAATGGTGTCCCTTTTACTTTCACTGTGCTGTGTTCGTTTATGTGCCACACAATTTCACGTGATTGCGAGGTCGTCAATTTAAAAGCAGCTTTTTGATAACTGTGGGCAAAGGTTTGCCTGCCGATTAGCTTCCATACGACCCGGTGTGTTGTAGGTTGCTAGCGTAACTTTGACCATTCTTCCAAATTATCTTCCCTTTAGTTTTAGTATTATGTTACTGTGTTCGTTTTTGCTTGACTTATTTCGTCCCTTGATATTGCGTTACACCGTACAATGTATGCCTTTTTAATAAATAAATAAACAAAGGACTTGAAAAATATGCTTTTTTGCAACGACAAAAAGACTTGATTAAGGCCGGCGAAAAAAAACTGTTAACATCTAAACAAGGTAGGTATATATATATGAGATAGTACAACAAGATAAAATTTTGGTCAAAACATCAGTTTTCAAAGTGAAAAGCGTGTTGTATCATCCGCAGTCTTCAAAACATACTTGTTTCACATCAATGCCGTTGTCTTCTTTGCGGCTTGTTACTAATTTCACAAGCTGTGAGCGATACGATGATGGTTGGACAAACTTAGTGTACTTATGTTGCTCTGTGTATTATTTTTTCATTGTAATTAAACATTTTTTTTTTGTTTTATTTAAAAAATACAAAAGGTAGTAAGTAAGTGCCCGCTGTAACTCACGAATGATTCGTTTGGTTACCAAAGAAAAATAATTTCACTTATTGTGTCATTGCGGGTATTAGTGTGTATTGTCGACAATGCGAAGCCGGTTTAAAGTAACCCGAGTCCGACTCCGGCCCCCAAAAAATACACCCGAGTCCGAATCCGGCCAAATGTATGATTTCGTCGAGTCCCGAGTTCTGCTCTGACTCTACAGCAATGGTTCCCAACCTGTGGTACGCGTACCACTAGTGGTACACGAAGGTCTTTCAGGTGGTACGCGAGTAGTTTCCGGCTTTTTCACAAAAACCTGGATTCACAACTTGATATTTTGTTCATTTGTTTTTTTTACAAAAAAATTCCCGAAGCCTATTCATTATTACGTAATATCCCTGTTGTTTTGTACCATTACGATCTTAAAAATACAGGTCATGTCATATGTCAACAAGGAGCACATAAGTTGCTTTAAAAAGCCGTAGGCCTACAACGCTGTGGGACATTAGGCGTTAATTATGTCAAATAGGTGCTCATGATAGATACCATCTACTGTTTTATATAGCTTAATCTACAAATAGCATTAAATAATCCTAGTTGAAGGCTAAAAATAGATGAAAACATGATTCGATTAACATAGTTGTTCTAGAACAGTGGTTCTTAACCGGGGGCGCCAAGCAACTCTTAGTTGGGCACAAGGTTTACTTCAATATTAAACTTTTTATAATGATTTTATCCTTCCCTGTTGCGTTATTAGTTATTAAATCTGCTTATATGCTGCCGCGTTCAAAAAAACGCCTTAAGAATGTTTCAATTTTACTTATATCGCTTGTTCAAGCATAGTTATGACGTCATTTAGTATCGGATCGTAATATTTTTGACAAACATATCTGGCATCGGAAAAATAAGTATCAAACGCCCGCACTGTTGAGTAATGGGTTAGGTTAGAATTTGAGTTAGGGTTGAAATTGCTAGTGTAGTTAGGAATGGGGTTAAAATTAGGTAAGATGTTGTTTGAATCTTATCCCAACCACTGACTTGAAAAATGTTGCCCCCCGTCTCATCGCAACTTCGAAAACGAAAGTTTGGCGACTTGAATAATATAAAGAAGTTTCTTTGCCAAAATTACACATGTTAAGAAAAGTAATTGAAAAAAAAAAGATTCATAATTTTGCGATTTGCGAACTTTGAGCCTACCTAAAGAGTACTTATGTTTTAGTATAGTTTCTCGAATTTGGGGACAATATTTGCTATTTATTCCAAATAATTGGGACTGTGTTTAATCTGAACAGTTTAATTTGGTTGAAGAAGAAGTTGTGCACCATGCCACCCTCTCCACAAACTGTGTTTTGTCAATTTTAACAACAAAACTACGAAAAAATTTTGCGCTTCGCGCGAACTACAAGTTGCTTTTTCTGCGCATTATTAATTGGGGGAAATTCAGACTTTTTACGCCAATTTATAATGTTATTTGCAGTAAATAGCCTTTGCATTGTGTGTCATCACACTTTTTAAAACACGATTACGGGACTGTTTTATTTTTTCACAACATGTCTGTTAAAAATCAGCTTGAAGTAAACCAATATATCGAGCACGAGCAGCTTTTGTGTTTTTCCCAAAATAAAGTTCAGCCTATACAAATCAAATAAACGCAAATTTTTCGCGCTTCACGCCACAAAGAGTTAACTTTTCTATTTTTATGCGGTCTGATTGTTATGTATTTGAAATTTACCGAATTTATTTTAGTATTATTGTGTAATATCTAAGGGAGCGCAGGGCACAGGACAATAACCAAAGAGGGGTGCGGTAGAAAAAAGGTTGAGAAATACTGTTCTGTAAGAAGTGGTACGCGTGACAGTACAGAGCGTCCAAGTGGTACGAGATCGTAAAAGGTTGGGAACTCCTGCTCTACAGCATGTATTTTACCAATTTAAGCAACTAAATTAAGGTAGATTTTCTGCAATCCACTCATAGGGGTGTCATAATTGATCCACCCGCAATACATGGTTTAAAAATATTTCACCATTTTCTATTACGCTTTTACAACTTACATTTTGCCGCCTTAACAGTTTTAAAAATTGATACTGCGCATGCGCACGTCGGACTCGGGGCTAGGGTAGTTTTACGCGGTCTTACTCGAGTCTCGAGTCCGGCAAAACAAACCGACTCCGACTTCGCAGCCCTGGTTGTCGATATAACAGAAAAATACCGAGTTTTAAAACGTGGCGCTCTCATGAGCGCCGGTGTGACCGCGTCAAGTGGGGATGGATCCCAACACCGCATTGCTGCTCACAATGAGAGCCAGACAAAAGGTTAAAAATCCGACACGAATCCCCGTTCCGGCGATTTACCTTCAATGAGTGGATATTGCGCTACAAAGGCAATTCAAACCGACCATAGGTTATCTAATACCGGCCCTGGGCCTGCGAATAAAAAGACAGTTACAACCAGTGTCCCACTAAGGTTCGCAACTGCGCAATTTGCGCAGTAAAATTTGCCTTTCGCGCACTTACATTATATTCAAGTTAAAACAAAAACAATACTCATATGGACCACAATGTCACGACACTATAAACGTACTCTTATCTAGTAAAACGTCACGTTTTTTATATTGTGTTCTTTGCTGTACTAAAACAAATGATAACTCGTTTTAATTTTATTTCCAATGTACAAAAAAATGAATGATTTATCTGGGAACCTTTAAGGCAAAAAATGATGAGGTAAACCTAACGATTCTTAACTTTTTAGTTGGCACTTTTATCATCATTGATTTTTGTAATATTTCACCCAGTAGGCCTAATACTGTTATAACCAGAGATACAACTGCCGAATGCTTTCGTTTGAGAAAGGAGTCGTCGGCAACCTTTTTCTAGTCGCGGGCCAAAACCAAACTCAGAAAGATCTCTGCGGGCCGCACAGAATGATAACTAAGAATTGTGTTAATTTCATGTTGAAACAACTGTGAATTAGCCGGACCTCGGATCGTAATAACATTTAAGAAGGCTATAAAGTGTTGGCGCAAAAAGCCCAAAAAAGCGTTTGTTTGGTTTAAAATTCGAGTTCACACCTCGTCATCCATACTTGTAACGAAACATTTAAAGGGTAATGTAAACTCAGGTTGGCACACCTGGCGAGCGAAGCGAGCGCGATTTTTTTGGTATACCGGCATAAAACCGATCATTTAGTTATATTACAGGGCTAGCTACATAGCCTTATCAATTACCGACGGTTGTTTTAGGTAAATTTCTCTAAAAGAGGGAACACGGCTTCTACACATGAATATGTGTGAAAACATGGTTTAAAAGTCAGTTTTTGTCTATTTTTCTAAACATTTTGATGACACATAATCCCGCATCATTAGGTGTAAAGACTTAATCATTCGACATCCACTCACCACCGCATATATAATAAGCAAAGGCACTGTATTATTATTAACACTTGCACGATAGAGAGAGAAAAAAAGACAATAAGAGCGAGTGCGGCCGTTTATAACACACTTGAAAGACAACCTCTCCAATTGATAAAGTATAGTAGTTAGAATAAAGCTATTTATAGATGTAACAAACCACGGGGTCGAAATAGGACAGTGGTTCCCAAACAAGTCAAGGACCCCTTTTCAAACATTACCCCAGCTTACGTACCAATTATTTTTTTAACACTGACCCTTACTAAAAATTTCGCATTTAGAAAATAAACTGATAATTTCCATTGCAATATTATAGACGAATTAAAATTGAAAGAAGTTTCATTCAATAACCGTTGCCTTACTTTTCTAAAAAATCTAAAATTTGCACTCCACTTTTGTATAACCCTGCGACCTTTTTACCGACCCTTATGTTAGGGGTATGTTGACCGATGGTTGGGAACCACTGGGATAAAGGGTTAGGTCAGAAAAACTCTAGCCAAAGATTTGGTCAGCTCCACACACGTATAAATCGGGGGAAAAAGGCGACAACGAAAGCGTAGAAAAAGAAGTCAATCGGCGCCTGTAACACCGGCAACCACTACTTGAACAGGCAACACTGTATTAGAGAAGATTGCAAAAAACGCTTTGCCGAAAATCGGCGACGAGACTAGCGATGCGAGCGATTCAAGCGACGCGAAACCGTGACGTAACAGCTGAGACCTAATAATATAAATGCGTTTTGCGCTCTACTTTAAACGGGACATAATTCAGGGTTGCCACATACTTTTATAGAAAACGAAATTATTAGAAAAATCAAAAAGACCTTAAATTGAGATCACTCGCCATATTTTATTAATTTAATTCTAAAACAAAACTACATAAATACCATGGCCAACGCAACACAATAAGAAATAGTTAAAATAGTTTTACGATCAACAATTTCAAAACGCATTGCGCGAACTGCATATATATGTATATATAAGTTTACAAATTTGAAAAAAAAAGAAGTTTACAATTTGAAAAGTCAATTCAAAAGACTTATAAAGTTTCGAAAACTTTGTGGCAACCCTGTAATATAGGCCCCTTCTTTTCAGTTGACGAGGACATATTAATCGGGGAGTGGTTTTGCATTTTATGTTGCAGCTTATAAAGTCTTTTTAGCCCGGTTTAAGTAGTTGTACCATTTTTTTTAATCCTGGTCAATTTACTTTTCCCGTCAAACAGCCGACTTGACCGAGTTAACAAAACATTTGTTGCGAGTGGGGAATGCGTTTGAATGTATACGCTCGCCTACAGTCCTACACGGGCGCGTATTTCGCCGGTGCTTCGTTGCGCGTCGGTGACAGTGGCTCTCAGTAAGGAGGCTTGAAGCGAATGCGCATAGTTGACGCGTCACCTTGTATTTAGTTGCCATGCACTCACCGAATGTGTTTTTTACTTTTAGTATCCTATATAGCAGTGTTTCGCAACCTTTTTTGGCTTGCGGCACCCTAAGGAAATCATAAATAGCTCGCGAAACCCTTGCTCGTATTCTTGCTGAGTGGTTAACGGTAACGTTACAATAAACGAGACTGAAACCGCACATTAACTGTACAACAAGGTTTGAAATTTTTTTCCAAATTTATCAAGAAGCTTACCAATAGAGCAAAAATTGGAATCCTAAGTAATTTAAAATATCTCTCGGCACCCTTGAGCGTTAAAAAATGGCACCCCAGAGTGCCGCGGCACCCCGGTTGAGAACCACTGCTATATAGCTACAAAAAATGTCCATCCGTGTGTACGGGTCGCGATGCAATCTTGGCAACCTAAACCGTCGGAAAATCGAGTTTTTCTACCAGTTCGTTTCAAATTTGAGCCCAATTAATGTAAACGAGATTCGCGGTGAACGCGAAATCCGACAAAATTATCGGAAACCGGCCCCGATAATAAATTTAAGAGATATTTTTCAAATAAATTTCAGGGTGGCCCAAGCCCATGCACCACATCATTCTATGTGGTCGGCGATACATTGTTGATTTTGATACTGCCGACATTTTTTCTATACGCGTACAAGAGGTTTGACAAGTGCGTGTGGTTTATAGCCATATAAGTTATTAAATACACATTAAGAGTTGGAAAAGCCGAATTAAATGAAGAATACACAAATATCGGCATGAGAGTTATTAGCCTATATTATGTTTGATGGGCAAAAAAATCAAGTAATACTGTGGTCCCATTAGTTGGCAATCTTGGGCCACCCTGTTCTATAGTCAATGCGAGTTTAATGACAACAGGTGCATTTTAACGCCATCCAATGTGCTGTGCAGAGGCCTGTTAACAATACAGGCTGAAAATAAAACACAGCAACAGCAAGATAAGTCTTATGGGGCAGCAGCGAATGTGCCTTTGAGCGCGCGTGCATTCGATTAAAGCTTAATCGTGAACATTCTTGGGCGTTGAATTGAGGTCAGCGGGATGTCAGTAAAAAAGGCTTGTGGAGGTAGGCGACAAAATGACCGAAGAGCCGTCGCGGGCACACATCGAAGCATTATTTCGCATTTAAAGCGACGAAATTCGCCCAAATAAGACGAGAAGCGTGTTTAGTGGACTTTGATTCGCTTTGGACGCAGGTCTGTCGTGTTACCGCAGGCTGTAAGGAAGCCGTTTTAGTTTGCATATACCGAGATTGCATAAGGGTGGGGGCGCTTAACACGTGGAAAGAATAATATAGAGATGTCTCGGAGCAACGAGTAGTAATAATATTAATGGTAGTAGTAGTAGTATAGGCAATAGTGGCTTTGGAAGGGTCGCGGGTACAACTTTAAATAACGAGGATCGGTATAATTTCTTAGCGGCAAGAATGTCGTCGGTGAGAAAAAAAAATCAGGTCCTGGACGGTTTTAGCAAAACAGAAAAAAAAAACACTTCTGAAACGGCGAGCAGCTTTGGTCAAAATAAAAACTTAAAGAAGCACGACAAAACTCAAAAGCACGATTGCAAAAAAAAAATATATATATATTAATTATGTAGCGTCAACAATTAACCACGAAATAAAAAAAATCGGGCTTTTTACACTCCTGTTTACAAGGTAAGAAGGCGAAGCGCGTTAATAGTTTTTTTAGTAGTAGAGTGGCGGCAACAAAAACAACAACAAAAATAGTAATAATATTAATAATAATATAGTAATAGGTTGGGCGCGCGACAATTAGTCTAGTAGGTAAGAGCACGGTGCGACACAATGGAAGAAAGGAAAACGGCTACAGTCTCTACAAAGGTCAGTAAATAGCGTCGCAAATCAAACCCTTGGACGCTGGCACATTTTCTGCTAAATTCTAAGCAAAAAAAGTGTAAAAAGAATAAAGAAAAAAAAGTATTTTTATGTTGTCGCATATTTTTTTAAAATATAAGCCAAAGTGATATTCTGATGCTGTTTAGGTGCAATTGCACCTTTGAATACCGCCGCCTAAAAGAGTGGTATATTGGTTGAGTTTGCTGCGGTTCATTGAAGTTAGTAGTTTAGATTTGACTCCGTAGTGTTGGGATACAAATAAAAGTGCTGCGTTTTAGGGTTTTCATTACAAAAATCGCAAGCTTGCAACGTATTAAACGACACACACAAACAAATAATAACAACCAGTTCTGGGGTAAATTACTATTGCAGCGCGTAAAACAAAAACAAAAAAGAATAAAATCGCGTTACCGTCAGGGGGCGCGAGAGAGGCTTACCAGCAAATAAATAAAAAGGGACGATAAAGTGCAGATTAAACGCCGACAGCAATTAAAAGGGAGTTAGATAGGGGATAGCGCGAACAAAAGAACGAAATTAACAACGAAGATGATAAAATCTTGAGTATAGACATGAAAAAAATATAGCGAAATTCACCTATACAGATCGCGGCGGACCGCTTGAAAACGAGCAAAAAATACGTTGCGCAAATCGGCTGGTTTGTAACAAAGATGTTTCGAGTGTTACCGCTTCTGCATTCGTACCATTTGATGCCTGTCAAATGTACCACATCTGTTAAAAGTTAAGTGTTCGGAAGTACTATAACTGGGAAGGGGTGCGACTTTGGAACGCCCGCGTGACTGTAGTGAACTTACAGTCGGCAAAAACTTGTAAAAAAACTTGTACCTTTATTTGGGGAAATAGTAAAACTGCTGAAGATCGATGGGGAAATGAGGCTCTGATGTACATTTTTGTCCGAAAAGATTGTCCAGTTATGTTATAAATTAACGGGTTGAACCAACATATTTTCGCGATGCAACATTTCAACTGTACCAGCAAACCTATAACATATAGTGTACCTACAATTCGCGCCCAAAGTTACGCGCAAAAAAAAAAAACAAAAAAAAAACGAAGGGGTGTACAAGAACGAAAGAAAGAGAAAAAATCTTATCTGACAATGGCCTTGGACGGAAATCGGTGCGTCATGGGGCTCTCCGACTTGGCGATGGCTGTCAGCGCCACCGGGCCCGAGTCGTGCTGGCTCAGGCGCAGGTCGAGCTTTTCGCCGGCTTCGGACGCCTTATTTCCCGCAGGAGGTGCGCCGATCTGGTCGGGGTCGTCGGACTCAGCGTGGCCGGGACCCAGGTGCTCGCCGCGCGCCAAATGCGACTGGAACTGGTAGCGGTTGGCGGCGCGGAAGCCGCACACGTTGCATTCGAGCGGGTCGTGGTAGCCGTGGCAGCCGGCGTGGATGGCGAACATGACGTGGTCTAGGAAGAGACAGTGGCAGTGCGCGCACGCGAAAGCCTTCAGCTCTTGGATTTCGCCGTCCGGTTCACCGCTCGCGCCCGCCGTCGAAAAAACGCGAAGGCCGGAGCGGGCTGCGTCGCCCGATCGCAGGAGCCTGGAGCTGTCTTCTTTGCAGTCGTCTGTCCTCTGAAGAGGGCCTCGGTCGTTTGAGAAATCCACCAGGGACGCGACGCCCGGGCTTGATCTGTACGAGTGTTGTTGCTGCTGTTGCTGTTGTCTTGGCGTCTGGCGGCGCAGGTCGTCTAACGGTGAGCCACCGCTCGTCTTGCTCGCGTGGTAGTAGCCGTTCTCCGTTTCCGGCCTCTGCGCGTGACGTCACAATCGAGGTTTACGTTTGAAAACAAACAATCGGGCGCAAATATAATGCAGGATTGCTAATTAAATTGTTTTGAAAATGCTTCCGCACAGCATAAACTTTTTTATTTATTGTTAGTTACAAAGCGTCAAGCAGAGCCTTAAGATACTTGAATGAATTTAACGTTTTTCTTGGAGTACGGCCCAAATAGAATAACTACATTTAAAAGAAAGCACAGCTACACCTAACAGTTACCAGTTATTAATGTTTAGGAAAGAATAAGTTTTCTTGTAATTAAAAATTTTCTTGTAGCTCATATATATTTTTTTTTGAAGTATAATGTAGCACAGACAGGCCGTACATAAATATAATAACGGTTTAGAACAATGACGTTGGTGTTACAGCGTTATGCGCCTGTTGTCTATGTAGCAACACACATCTAAAAATTCCACACGGCTTGGATACCGATTACAGAGCTCAGTTGGTAGTTAAAACAAATTAACGGCTGCTTATAATAACCAGACGGCCTAAACTGTGCAGTGCGCAAATTGTCTGGACTGCAAAATAAAAAAACGCTGACGCATCGTCAACGTATGGACCTAATACTGGAGACCAGCCCGCGGGCAGCTGCAGCGGCGCAATTGGCGAAAGTGCCCGCTATCGGTTTTCAGCAGCAGCAAAAGTTCGCCGGGAGATTACGGCGAAACTTTGAATTCCCTCGAATGAACGCCGTAAAGCCTCAGGGCCTCGTAGCATGCATTGCATATCTTTTAAAGCGAGTATCAAAAGAAAGAGAAAGCTAGGAAAAAAGAACAAAGGAGAGAGAACGAAAGGAAAAAAGGAAAGGCGGAGAGCGAAAAAGAGAAAGGCCAAGTTGGATCGCCAGGCTTTGGCACACCGCCTGGAAATAAACAGACGCCTTAATCTATCCGCCGGAGCGATTGGAACGACGACTGCGAGCGCGCGAAATTGTTCGGCGGCAAGGAAAACTGGTTTGGGAAGTTTCGGAATGACCTCAATACCCGGGGTTGCGGCAAACGCGTGCAATATCTTGAAGAGAGTTTATTTTAGGCCGGTGTAGGGCGCACGCCGTGGTAAAATAAAACGGGTAGGTTTGCCGACTTTTTAATGGCGGATTCGGATAGAAATCAGGTACAAAGTTTAAAACATAAAAAAAGAACACACGACCGAATACCAATTTATAATTCTATAAGAACACCCTATGTTGTATGATTGATCACTTAAGTTGTTTACAGAAAGTCTAAATTTTGCGCATTTTAGTGTAAGTGCTGTATGAATTATTTAGTTCTGAAATCATTCTATTACTTGCGGCCAAACGGTCAAAGGTCACTGAGCACATGGTGCCTTGACATTGTTAGGGCACCTGGTGTTACTACCTTGTACGCTGTAGGGGCTTGCCTTGTTAGTTAGTTGCAAGTGTTTGATGAATGCTGTTTCCGTTTTAATAACGCTGTTTTGTATGTATTTACACTCTAGTTGAATAAGATGGGAATCCACTCAAATTAAACCAGTGTGTTATTAATAATTTTCTGAACACCGATAAGAACTTCAGTATCGGATCAGATCCATTCGATTTCAGAAACCATAACGGGCTCCACTTACGTCCAAATGGACAGGCGGGCTCCTCGTCTCCACCACGCGTTCGTTCATGTAGCGGGGCCGCTTCCGCTTGGCGCTGCCCGAGAGCTTCTCGCCGCCAAATGAGTTCTTGTAGGCCTGCTCCAGCGAGTAGTTGCTCAGGCTAAGGTAGCTGTCGAGATCTGGTAATTAAAAAAAAAGTTTTACGCCACCGTTTTTTGAGTGCCAAACCCGGGTATATGGGTATTCGTGAATTATTCGCTGAAGTAGCTCTACACCAGTAACAAGACGCAAACTAGGTTACCGACTAATTCGCATTGTCAACGGCAGGGTTTCCTAAGCTTGGTGTCCACAGTAGGGAGGGCTAAATACAATTTACACAAAGATTTTATTTTATATAAATATACTTTTTCTTCTTTAATCTATATCAGAATTTGGACAAACTTTGTAACTTTGTAAGCAGATAACTAAAAATGTTTTGTTTAATACAATTTTAGTGTTAGAAAACTAAAACAAGTCACTGTAAAACATTTCGTCCTTAAACAGTGCCATCTGATTTCCAGATTTTGTTTTTCTACATGCTGCAATTAAAGTAATGTTTAAACGAGTTTAGGCCAAAAAACGGACATATACAGCACAATTGCGGCGGAACGAGCTACAGGGTGGTACCTTTCGGTACAGTTAGCGTCAACACCTCGTCGTGCTGACAAACCAAAACAAAACCATACGCACGTCGCGTATGATAATTAACGGAAAGCGCGCGCCGACGAGAAATTCAGCCCAAACCAACACAAGTGGGCAAACTAAAGCCTACACATTTCGAGCAAAACAAAAAGATATAAACAAACAAACAAAATGCATAAATAAAGCAAGACACCTTTGCTCTGTCCGAACGCCCTGAAAGCGCTTTTCCCCGGCGACTCGACTTTTATGGGGGCGAATCGGCTGGCGTCGGGGGGCACCACGTGCTCCGCAGCGCCGGCAGTGGCCAGCACGAACTCGCCGTCGATGCGCGGCCGCTTGGTGGCGCAGGGCGCGTGTTCCGCTTGAGCGACTTTGGGCGAGGCTGAGCGGTGGCCGGGCGCAAAACGGAAGAGCACAGAAAGAAAAACAACAGAGGATCGTGAAAACTCAAGCCAAATTAAACAGGCAAAGCGCAGAAGCGACAGAATGCGGGCTTTTGTTGAAACGTAAGAAAGCCCATTTTTAAAGGGTTATGTCCTATATACCTGGGGTCACCTAACGTTTTTCATAAAGTGCCTTAAAACTGTAAGGCAGTGATTTCCAACCTTTTATGGCTTAAGGCACCCCTAAAAACATAGATTTTTGGGACTGCGACTGGAATTTTCGTTGAGTATTTTACTAAAATGTCACTATAAGTGGAACTGGAACAACACAATTAGCTTAAAACATGTAGGAAAATGTTATTTGATAAAATGGTCTCTAATCGTACACAAATAGTTTTATCAGGAAGCTTACCAATTTAGCAAAAATCATATTGTTAAAAATTCTCAAATACCTATCGGCACCCTTGAGCATTAGAAATGGCACACCCGGGCGACGCGCCTTCTCTTAGAATTAATTTAGACTCCATTTCAATTTCACATTTTTTGTTTTATGACGTCATCTCAAAAACATAATGCCGACCATGGCCCACGAACCAATATATTTTTTAGGGGTCATATTTTTAAGAGTGTGTAAATCCCAAGCTTAGAACGTGTTGCGATAAGCCGTGAACAAAACCTGTAACTTATGCAGTAACAGACTGACGTTTCACAATAGTTAACAAAGGACAGGCGGTCGTCATGCATAGGAGGGCAAAGTTAGTTAAACAAGATATATATATTTCTAAGCAGACATATATATCTTTGAAAAACAAGGGCAAAATGTCACACGGGGACAAAACACATGCTTCGTATTTTGTACTAACAAAGCAAATAGATTTTTATGCGCTTACCTAAGCCGGAAGATCTCTTTGCTGAAAAATCAATGGCCACGTCTTGGGTCGCGGCGTTTTCCTAGAAAATTTGATCAAAAAAAAAAAGATAAAAATCTATAAATAAAAAGCTTTAACGTCTATATTATACTAGCATTTTTTTTGCGGAACTGAAACAATTTAAAGTAAGTTTCTGTCTGTAGAGCAACATTCTAATGATTGTATTCGAAGTGCGAGACCTACTTTATTTCAGTTATGCAGAGAACACAAAATAAGACCTACAAAGAAGCAAACTCCAAAGTAGAATAATCTATATTACAATAGGATAACGACCAACGACACAATAATGCTAAATACGCAGTAATATCCACAACAAAATAAGAACTTAATCGTCTGAATAAGACATAAACCTGCCAGAGTAAGTCCTATTTTTTTCGGAATAAGGCCTAAAACTAAATGGACGAAACAACGACTAAAACTGCTGAAAGAGGGTATGCGACGATTTGGGGACACCTGTCTGACATCAGCCGTTTGGTGTACTGTAGAAGTTTTGGCGCCCTAGTTTGAACGATGCGGTTGGGGCGCTGATGCTCTGGTACCGGATTGTTCGTCAATGTTTGGAGTTAATCCAGTTAGGTTTAAAATTTAGGGGAGTTAGTGGGTTGGGTATGGGTTCAGCAAAAAGTTGGTTAGGGTTTATTCTTGCCATTTAGGTCTTTTTCCGATGGTTTAGGTCTTATTTCGAATTAGTTTTATTTTGGTCTTATTCCGACGTTCACGTTGTTCTAATGTCGGTCTTGCGGCTGGAGGCCCGTTATGCAACTGTGTCATCCGGCGTTTTGGCCTAAATGATTAGCGCTTAAACAGGACGAAGGGCATTTGGTAATCGATTTACAAGTGTCGGCCTGGTGCAGCCGAGAACGGAAAACTTGCGCGTGAAATTTTGCACGAACACGGCCGGCCGAGAGCAGCTCGCGACCTAATTTGTTAATTATAGCGGCGCACGTATAGTCAAGCGATTTCGGGAAAAGCATATAGAGTTTAGGCCGGTCGGCTATTCTAGTCACAGGACCTGCGCAATTTTGCGCCGAAAAAGAGGCGACAGTTCAGATCGCTGTTTTACAGCGTTTGCCGATTGCAAAAGCGAAACAAAGCGGCTCGTGCTAAGGCATACCTCTGCTTCCTGACGCGCTAGGTTCTCCTGGAGCTGGTGGCGTTGCTGCATCATCGAGCTCAGCAGAGACGGCATGAACTGCAGGGCGTTGGCCATCGTCTGGCTGCTCATGTACGACGCCGGCGCCATGCTCGGCGTTTCGAGTCCGCCGCCGCCGGTTTGAGAGACATCGGACGCCCGAGTAAACTTCTGCGGGTTCGAGGCCTTCCGTTTCCCGCTGCTGCTCGACGAGATGCCCGAAGTGCTGTTGTTGGCGGCAAGATGGCCACCGCCGCTTCCACCACCCACAGCAGCGCCCAGGCTCAGCATGCTTGGGCTTTGAAGAACAGAGGGAAGAACAGCCGAGGGCAGCATCCGACTGAGCGCCTGTTGAGCGAAGGCTGGATGGTGCGTGGGCGACATTTTGTTTGTTGTTTTATCGCCATAGGCGGCTGATTTTGCCGGCGATAGGCGGGACTGCTGGCCTGCAATAAGGAAATTCAAGGCGGCGATTAAATCGATTGCAGTAGCTAGAGGTGGATGCATTGCAAGGCCTTGGTGTGTTTGCCAATTTATGAGTGTTGCATAACACGGCGAGGGCGCGCTTGGCGAGACCATTTTCGACAAAGTTCGAACCTAAATAAACCCCGAGTCCTTTTTTGCTAAGTCTTGTTCTAATAGTCACGGAGTCACGGTCGGCAAAATATAAATAATATTATTTTTTGTTAATTACACAAACATTTTTATCAACCAAGAGTATTTTAAAAACCTCAAAAAAGTACCAACTGTTCCCAGGACCAGACTTTAGCTTTTAAAGGGAGTATAAAGAGCTAATCATAGTTATTTAGAATAACACGAAAAATTTTGTTTTTATTAAAAGTAAAACTTAGCAAATAAATGTATTTTTAACCTAAAAAAAGTACCAACCGTCCCAGGACCAGACTTTAGCTTTTCGGGGGGTATAAACAGCTAATCTCAGTGATTTAGATTTATAAGATCCCGAAGCATTTATTAAATGTATAACTCAGCAAATAAATGTATTTTTAGGTGAATTGCGTAATGGTCATCAAAGGACTAGTAAGTTGGTTAGTTGGAAATAAATTGACTAATAGTAGCGCAAATGCCTTGATCCGACGAAAAATGTTTTGCTGTGTTCGAGCGACGAGCGCCAACAGCTAGAAACTAACTTAATTTCGTTGGACGTGCTAACCGTTTTCGGCGAAAACGAAAAAACACGTCAGACGCCTTCGAAAATCCAATCCTAAAAAAATGAACGTCGTACGTCATAAGTGAGGTTAGATACGTCAGTGGTTCGCGGCGCTCTGCACGCGGCACGTTCCCATTTGGCGAGGGGTTGGCTTTGATTGACAGCTTTCGTCAGCGGGCAGTGGCCATGCGCAAACGCCCCTCTGTGCATATTGCTTTCAGGAAGGGACAAGCACGTATTGTAGACGAGGGGTGTGTTTACGTTATATGTCGATAAACAAGCTTCAAGTCTAACAATATGCGCAAGGCAAAATCACAGGCTGGCCGAATGACCACCGCATGGGTCTCGATTGACATTATGCATCATGAGTGTTTTTTTATTCTGGGAACCGTTATACCCGTGTAGTCCTTTTAACACAAAGAAGCGATACCCCTAATAACCCATTATGAAACTGATAAACCAGCATGGAGTATTTTTTTTTAGCTAACTTGTTAAAAAATAGGACAAAATATCGCCCTTATTAACACATACTGCAAATCAATTCCCATTAGTCGCCTTGTCGCAATCATTGTCGGAATGGGGCATCGACAAGAAACCGACTAAATTGTCTCCTTGAATACATTCAAGTTGCCAATTGTTTGTTTTTACAGGTCACTACAATTAACTGGTCGTTGGAGAGCTAAAACGTTTAAATTGAAATTTTCAATTTACCAAAAATTATAAACAATTAGGAAAAAAACAAAAAAAACAAACAAGATACCTTAATGGCGTTTGGTCATTTGGCCTTGTATTCTTCAAATTGGAATTTAGGAAGAACATAAACTAGAAATAAACGTATTCTAACGCAAAGCTGTGGGAGTGTAGGTCCACGATGACAGAATGAATAGGTGCGCGTTTTTATATTTTCGACAAAGAAACATTCCGGATTGCTCAGCAGTGACTTTTGTTTCTTTGCTGATAAATGGATGGTAGATGTTTGTGAACAGTTTTGCCTTTCGCATTTTAGATGCAGTTCTTCAATAATACAACTTTAGATGTACCTCTAAATCATGACCTTTAACTCGTATGTGTGCAGTAAGTATACATATTTGTTGACTAAACATGATGTTTGACGGACGAAACATGGTGTTTTCAAATACCAATTGAGAAGGTCTGATGATGTAAATAGCTATTTTTTTACAAATCGGATGACCCTTTAAACTCAAAGTTAAAAAAATGCTCGCGCCAACAGAACTAGCAAGTTCGCGAAAACAGGGACAACAACAACGAAACCGCCAACAGTAAGAGAACCACAACGCAACAACAACAAAAACAAGGCAGGGCGCCTCAGTGTGTGCGTCTATGGCCTTTTGCGGCGTGCCGTCCTATTCCTGTTAAAATCCAGTCAGCGCGCCCGAAGATGGGAAGACGGGCGGAAAGGAAATGCATCACGTCACGCCGTCCCAGGCGACCTCAAACTGTGCCCTTGCGAGTGTATATAGACGGCCGCTCATTATGCGTTAGGGACAGTTTAAACGGCCGTTTTTGGCCATTGTGGCACCATAATCTGGCTAGAAAGACTCCTGTTCCCTTGTCTATAGACTGTATACAGACGGCCGCTTATATGCGTTAGGGACAGTTTAAACGGCCGTTTTTGGCCATTGTGGTACCATAACCTGGCTAGAAGGACGCCGGATTATGGCGCCGAGGCATGAGGCTATATACAGTACGTTTTTATCCGATGACGACCAAGCTATAGTCCAATGACGACAAGGATTTTTGCGAAGTTCTACATGATGCAATATTTCGCTCTGTGTATACAGTACGCGTTGTTTCTTCCGTTACACTACCAATAAATCCACTCAGCGATTACGGAAGCGCCATTCAGTTTTTAAGCTGGCGCCCTTATGTTTAACCTGAAATGTGTGCACGAATCATTTGTTTATAGCTTTAACGAGGATCTGTCTATATCGAATGCACACACGAATTTAGCTTTGCGTTAAGAACAGTTTTCAGACCCACATATTGTCATAAAAAGTATGGTTAATTGTTTTGTTGCGCAATTTCAGAAAAAGTTCATGGCAACACCCGGAGGTAGCACTGTCTGCGTCTAAAACTAAGTGAAGAATTTGTTTCTGATTGTACAGTTGTTGTATGCTTTTGCGATTTTCTTCAATCTTTAGATCTAATGGTCATAAAACATGGTATTGCTTTAAGGATTCCGCCTGCTTACAAAGTTTAACCAAGTAAAATATGATTGAAAAATACATAAGAACAACAGAAATTCTCCTTATCGAGTTGGGTATAGAGCAGGGGTTCTTAAACTTTTTTTACCGCGGACCCCTAAAATATTTTTTCGCTTTGCATGAACCCCGGTAGGCAAAAAATGCTTAAAAATGACGCCATAAATTGACGTCACAATGCAAATAGGCTTCATAAATTTGTTTATTTCGGTACAAAAAATGTGAAAGTTAAATGGAGTCTAACTATACAGTCAGTGCAAAACCGTTTCATTTTAATTAAAAAAACTGTTTTCTTTGAAAAATTAATTAATTCTGTATACACTGCGAATATCCGCTGGATGGTATTTTTTGTGATCTCCTAACGTTAAACGGTGCAACACCGGACCTTCAGGTTTGCGGTAGTACCGAATTCCAAGTATTTAACTGCAAGCAAGGCATTGGTTCTAGAAAAGCCTGTGGTGAGATTTGAACACACTGCCTCGGCCATTAGGTGGATGCTTCCAATTAATAATATCGAGTCACATGTGAATATCAGTTTAAGGTTAAGCGGTGAAATCGGTAAACTGATATCAAATATGAGCAATACCTGTAACTTAAAATACCCAAAACGCAACAGAGAGCAAGCAAATTGTTTTATGTGCAAAAATTAGGATAAATCACCCAATTTTACAAAAAAAAATGTATAATGAAAACACTTAATTTTAACCCGGGTCATTTGTCTAAAAGACTTAGGTCAAGTCAATCCATTTTTCCCAAAGAACTTAAGTCAAATCATTGGCCTAAGCCATTACATCACTGATGTAGGGCCTTTTCTTTGCGCACCTATAAAGAGCAGCATTCATCAGCAACACAAAAAAGGGCAGCATATCACTAGGGGAGGGCCAGGTGTAGGTTAGGGGGGTTGATCGCGGACTTTCGCGTCTATATTAAGGAGACCGGGCCGATTCTTTCTCGGTAAAAGGCTGCGAGCGCTAGGGAAGGAAGACGGGCTCGCGCGGCGCTCATTTGTCAGCGCCAGCCACTTCCAGGTGCCTTGTCGAGTCGGGATCTCGCCAGGTGACTGCGGCCGACGCCCTTGCCACGCCCCTCCTCCCAATCGACGCCCTGTCACGGCCGCAACCGAGCAAGTTTAAATGCCCTCGCGCTTCGAGTCGGTTCGGCGGAATTTTTCGTCGTTTCGTTTTTGTAGCCACGCGCGCAGATACGTAGGAGTATGCGGTGGAGGCGATTTGTGGCGTTGGCAGCAAGGTGCTTTCGGTTATTTCGTTGTTACTTTATTATGTACAGCGATAATTTCAATCGAAAGGCGCAAACGACGCTTAAGGTTTCGAGCATTTTGTGACAGGATACAATAATCTATACTTTGAAACAATCTGACTTATGACCTACGTGGTATGCGTTTTGAGTTAAAATTATATTTTCTAAAATATTTTTGCCTGCTTCTTCTTTTTGGGCACAAGAGCGATTTTTATTTGCTATTATTTTGGCGATTAGGAATTTGTATAAAGCGAGAACACGGATTTGTCCTAAAAGAGGCTTCGAAAAAATATTTTTTTTTTGAAAAAAAGATTCACCCTTTTTCATCCAGTTGCGACCGTTGAATATCGAACCATGAGAAGGCGGCGGAAGGCCAAAAAATACAGGCCGATCTACTTGGAGGAAGGTGATGGAGAACTGGTCTTCCTTTGTAAAAGGCTGTTTACCTTTGCACATCTCGAAAAAAAGAAAAAAAAGGCCACAAAAATTAGGGACGTCCTAAAATATTCTTTGTGGCCGATACCGGATGCCAAGTGGAAGTATCGCCCCTCCGATTATTATCGGTAGCCGATCCGAAACAAAAATTAGAAAGCTATTTCAGTTGTTGTTTGCGATCAACCATAGCCATTACGACCTTATAATGCAAAATTTTCTGCCTTATAATATAAAAAAAATCAAGTGACAAATGTATAGCATAATTTTCTATAATAGCTGAAAAATTGTAATAAATGTGTCTTTAAATTTCTTCTTTAGACCATATATGAACGGGCATTGTTTGGCATGGGATAGAACGCTTGATTTTTTTGTTTAAAGTATCGCGTATCGTTAACAAAACAAAACGCCAAGTATAGGACATCTCTAACGAAAGCGTCGCTAATATAAAATGGCCCTTTGAATATATTTGCCTTGTGCGCGCCTAAATGTGCAGCCCTCGTCGACTCCCTATTTTTAAATAGTTACGGCCTTTGCCGATAGCTCAAACGCGATCGGCGATTAATCTGCGGGACGGGCCAACGTCCGACAAAGGAGACGCCAGCGAAACGAAAACAGGAAGGCACGGCTATAAATATGTTTCTAAAGTTGCACTTCCAACGCCTGCATATCGACACACGCGCTTGTAAACTTTGGCGTGAAAAAAATGAACCTTTAGAGCTGGTTAGCGCAAATATCACCAACACTTTGCTTCTCGTGGTACGCTATTAATATTATTTCAGGGCACACAATAAGATGACAATTAAAAAAATTAGCACAAAGGACATATGCTAACTGTCGTTCAAGTGAAAAAAGAACATCTTAAACTTAATCGCCAACATAACTTCTTACACGAATAGGTTTTGACAAATAACAATTGATATCACATCACCAAAAATTAAAAAAAATGTATATAGAACAAATAAGAATATCAAAGCCCGTAAGAAGAATATCAAAGCAGACGTAATAAGAATATCAAAGAATCATTTTGAACGTTTCGAATAACTCTTTATCGATTGTTAATAAATAAAGAGTTATTCGAAACGTCTAAATAGATACCTACTTTTCCGTATTTGCCCTAAACCACTGCAAATATAGCTTAGCAAAAACGCCAGGGCTAGTAAACTGTTATAAACAGCAATTAACTAACATTGACCGGGTCACCGTCCTATAGTTAGGGTCGCGACGCAGCAAGTGAGACGCGTAATGCTATAACGGTGCGGTTCACTCGCAGTTCGCCTTCCGAAGGAAGCCATACCCGCAAGCCACAGTTCCATCACGCGGGAGCAAATCCCTAAACTTAATCGATCAACGACGAAGAACGGGCGCACCTTTATAGAGAAGCGACCAAAATAATCTGCGCGCCACCGCCGCCGCCTCGATTGGTGTGTACCAGGGGTTGTTAAACTTTTTTTGCAGCGAATCCCTAATTTTTTTTCGCATGGACCAGGGGCAGGCAAGATATTTAAAGGATGACGTCTCAAATTGATGTCACAAAAACGTATTTTTTAATTCAACTCAAAAAAAATTGATTGCTTTTCATATTTATAGTAAAATTTCAACTTGGTTATTATGGACCCCCTAAAACTAGATCACGTACCCCCAAGAGGTTTATGGACCCCAGTTTGAGAACCCCTAGTGTATACGGTTATAGGGTTCAGGAAATTTTAAGTGTTTGGTAGAATAAACAACGCGCAATCTGTAATCAATTATGGCCTAACAAATGGAAAACCCGTATGGAACATGTCGCTCTTGACAAAAGGTGCATTTTTTAAAAAGAAAATAAAGTCGTTTATGTCGCGTTTCTTTGATCCGTGTGACAAATACTCGACTAGCACAAAAACCTCGAAATATTTTTTACAGCATATTTTGTGGTCGTTGATATATTCGGCCAAGATTTGTAATTTCACTTTACTCGGTCATGCAATAAACAATACGCGTTTATGTGCAAAATTCGAGTACTAGGCCCAGAAGGCACCCCCCCCCCCCCCAAAAAAAAGAACACAGTTATACCTCTCTTAAAATTAGAGCTAAACTTCTCTGAAAAAAAATCAAAATAGAATTTTTTTCAGCTCTGAAGTGTTTTTTTGTTGAAAAAATAAAAAAACTTTAAAACACACAGTCCTCCTCTTACCTTGCGCCACTGGGTCGTTCTTGTAGGGACACTGGTGCTCGTGTTCCTTCAGCGACTGACGAGACTTGTAGCTTCGCGCGCAATACACGCACCGGTAGGGACGCACATCTGCGAGAAGAATAACGGTGAGTTAGCACATGCAGGGTTGCCACAAACTCTTATCAAAAAACTTGCAAATACTTGTCAAAGAAAATGAATAGGTTTTCAAAGACTCCAAAATTGGATCGTTCAGGGTTTCTTAAACAGAATTCGAAAACAAAACAGTTCATCTGACCAGGCGCAGATCCAGGACTTTGGTTTGGGGGCTGGTAATGAATTTTTTCAAACATAATGTCACAAAGTTACGTCATAACGTGACGTTACAAAGTTGCATCTTAACGTGACATCATAAAAAAGTAACTTTAAGAACACGACGCTGTTCGTATTTCGTTACAGTTTAAGGTTGCAGAGGTGTTCGTTTCAAAACAAAAGATATACATTACAAAGATGTATTTTCATTTTTAAAACAGGAAAGAAAAATTGCATTTGCGTATAGGTAAAATAGGCACAAATATATATATATATTTTGGGGGGGGGGGACATAAACCCCGCCTCCTGGATCCGCTCCTGATCAACACAATAACAACAAAGATAGTTGAATAAATTGTATTACAACAAAACTTTCTAAACACGTAACTTTAGCTGGACAGAAAACAAATTTCAAGACATTGAAAGACTTTTAAAGATTTAAATATTTCATGGTAACCCGGTGATGTTGCTGGTTTTTATTTAAAAAAAAACACGATATACCGACTATAGAAAGAAATACCTCAGCCTATACCAGATAATACAATGTGTGCGTTTCCAATAATAAGCTTACATCCCTTTTTAATATCGAGTCCTAAGGTGTTTTGACGGGCTGGGTATTTCAAACAGAAGAATATTACTATTTTACCAAAAAGACTTTGTAAAAAACACCAAGCTATAATTTTAAGAAACAGTTGTTTTACTTTGACGGATTTGGTATTCAAAAAAAAAAAGAATAATTCTACATTTTTACAAACAAACGTTTTGTCGGCTTACATTTTGCAAATGAAAACTACTTCGGTATTGGAACAAAGAAATACTCTAATTTCAACGAAAAGACGTTGTGTAAGCTTTACCGCTATTGTGTAAACTTTATCGCGAATAACCGCTTGTAGCGTATACAGCTCTCCCTACACCGGGTCCCTTATAGAAGTTACAGCATTTTTCTTCGTTAAACGCAACGTTACGGTACCTGAGTGGATGCGCATGTGGCCGTTCAGGGCGTCTCGGCGCCGGCACCGATAAGAGCAGACCGGGCACTGGTAGGGCTTCTCTTCCGAGTGGATCTTGTGGTGTCGACGCAGGTTTCCCTTCTGTGTGAAAGCTACGCCGCAGATGCTGCACTTAAACGGGCGCTCGCCTGAAAAGGAAATTTGTGTTGTATTGCAGCCAGATGTTTTTAAAATTAGATTAGAATAAAATTTTGATTGAATTCACTGAATTTAGAATTATCTAGGGTACACTATGCACGGGTTTGTAGTGTAGCTTGATAACGAATTGCAAAGCCATAAATTATCTAGTTGTCCAAAGTTTGATTACAGAAGCCGTATTTGTTTAATTCTAAATCTGAAAATCAATTGGTGCTTTTTAACGACAGGTTGTATTTGAATATCGACCCTATATAGTACGGTGGACGGTTTATGGACTCCGATTTAAGTTTCGAAAATTATAAAAATACGTTTCCGGCGGGAATTCCGTTTTTTTTTTAGACAAAAACGTGGTTAAAAAACTGACTATTTAACGTTTATACAAAGCAGGAACATCCACCATTTTTTTCACTATACACCAAAACGTTGTTACTATTACTTAATATAAGACGAGGCAGAAAACTTTTTGTGTTTGAAGAAGCTTAATAAATGACATTATCTTGATTAAGACGTTTCGATATGAGCCTGTATCATCTTCAGTTAATGTGACTGGGAAGCAATTCAAGCATTACTTATTGCTTGTTCTCAGTTACATTGACTGAAGATGATACAAGTTCGTATTAAAACTTCTTCAATCAAGATGATGTCGATCTACCTGACCTTTTTGGATTTGCAATTTATTATCAAGCTACATTACATATCCGTGTAAGTGTACCCAAGAAGATAGCTGGGAGATGAATGCGCTGCCATTAGATATAATACCTTATTGACAAGCTTTCGCACAGTCATGCCTATTTAAGTTACTTTGGCCCGATGAAGAACGGTTGTGCGAAATCTTGTCAATATTATGCTACATTGTGTCGTTCAACAGCGCCAATTAATTTCAGATTCTGAAGAGGAAAATAACCAAAACAAGTTACGTCGATCCGTCGACATATTTTGCCCCTTTTATTTCAACGTTTATTGCTTTAAAAACAAAACACACGGCCATTGTCCAGCTTACGTGCCATCTCACCCGAAAACAAACGCCACAGGTCTAATTCTGATACATTTCGTTACCGCAAAGCAGAAGATAGCTAAAAGTTGCGATTTTATCGAAACGCAAACGGCAGTTTGCCTGTGTGTTAATTAAACAAAGCCCGGATCTCGTTTTTTTGTGATTTTCCCCGAAGGCAATCGTTAACATAAAGTCAATTAATCGGCTGCTCTGCCAAAGACAAAGCAACAGTGACAGAAAATTCATTTATAGTAAAATGCGGCATAGTACAACCAATTTACATTAAATGGGTATTTTTGTACACTATATTTTATTGAAATGCAGGATAGTGGGTGTTTTCGTATAGTTGCGCATTTAAATTCCCCGATCATAGTGTATGGTGACATAAGCGGATGGTAGCAACTCACAAATGACGCGCTTCGCCTCCGCGGAGTTTCGTCTGGCTTTTCGCTTAAAATTTTCGCACACGATTGCTATACTGTGTAATAACCGAAAGTTGAATTTGTATAACTTCAAGTTAAAGAAAATACAGTGTCAACTTTTTTTATTCGCTTCAAACTAGCACGAAGTCATTGATTTTCCTAGGCGGTCAAAAAGTCATGCAAACAAATCCATTCGTGGCAAAGCTTAAGTCGGAATCACTTCCAGACCATTGTGGTAGATTATAATCAAATGGCTGCACACAAGCGATACACTCGATTTAGGAAATGAACAAAAAAATCTGGGCGACAAAAGCCATTCACAAGGCGGAATCATGCAAGGTTTAAACAAATCAGTGACAAAGAGTGCAGCAGGGGAGGTAAAAACAAGCTATAGGAGAACTGGACCCGAATAACCCCGAGCGGGCGCTGCGCAACCGTTGCACCTTGGAGTGACACCGGCGTTTGACACATATATAGTTCACGACGTTAACGGTCACTTTTTGTCCAGTTGGCAAGGCCACAAAAGGAGCCATGACCTTTCTTTGCCACATATTTACCACGTTTTCTGTATACACGGGGGGAGGGGGGGATAATATTATGATCTGGAGTCAGGACAGCATTTCAAACTGGCCAAGTGGTGGAAAACAGAACCCAAACTATTGTTAAATGGGAAGCTTGTAGATTTTAGTGGTAAATACTTTTTAGGGCTGTACGTTTTTTAAAAAACTTTTAAACTAGATTGAATTGTTGCCTTGTGGGGATAAGTTTATAGCCATATAAAGGTTAACTCTCACGCGAAAAACACACAACGAAAGTGGAGGTAAAGATTGCCAGTTGATTCGATAATAATAAAATACACCAAAAACCAGCACCCAACGAGACAACTTACCGGTGTGCGAGCGAATGTGGACTTGATAGTGGCTCTGGCCGGCGCAAACTAGATTGCATTCCTCGCAAGAAATGAGGTTAAGGTTGCGCGATTTCGGGTCGCCGTTGCCGCCCGCGCCGCCGCCGCCGCCCGTCGTACTGCTGGCAGCCGAACCTGTCGGGGGGAAACAGACCAGAGGGTAACAACACTCACGTTTCGCCGCCGCGACTTTGTTTTTGCCAGCGCGCTCCGGTTGACTACGAATAGGGGAGAGTGGTGGCTAAGGTTGGCGACGGGCGCTTAAAACGGGGTGGTATTGCCTCTTTTTAACTGATTGATTTTTACATAATAGTTGGCGAGGAATAAGGAACCGATGCGATACCAAACAATGTCATAACTCTGATCAAATAAGCAAAATTTTATCACAAATTTTATTGCAATGGTTTACAAGGTATTTCGTCAAGATTTGGTTTTGCGTTCCGGAAGATTTTTATATTCGATTTTTAATGTGATATAATCTCAAAATTTTGACGTTTAAAGTATAAGTACTCTGCGTTCGAATCTCAAAACAAGGCTGTAATGCTCAAGTTTAGTTGGCATCGGATCGGCGCCGATGTCAGCCTAGTATCGGGCGAGTAACGATACTATTCTTAGGTATCGGCCCCGATCCGATAATATCGAACTACCCTGTTCGGCGTTGTATCTTTGTTTTTCAAAGGAAAGTTTATCCTTTGGTATGATTGTTTGCAGCACGCAGTTCGGGCGGAAAAACACGTTGGGGTTTCGTTTAGTTCTATGAGTTTGTCGTGTATTGGTCAGCCGCAAGAACAAAACCCCGTCTGGGAGTATTTAATAACTTAAGGTAGGCGCAGGTGACTTACAGCGCGATAAAATTAAAAGTACGGCCCTTAAAGTATGTATTCGAACAGCCGCCGCCAATTATTGCGACATACCCTGCAGTAATTAAACGGCTTCAATCCCGTCGCTAACAGAAAAACATACGGTCGCCCCGAAAGCTCGGCTTTGAATTGCTAGCCGGCCTGCTTTGTCGGCTGTAATTGTACGGCCCATCAATCGTTTCGCGACATTCCACGAAACTGCGAGCTGCCTTTCCACTGCGGAAACTCGTGTTAATTGCCGTCTTTGCAAAGGGACGTTTAGCGAAAACGCGCTGTCAAAGCCTTGCTTGTTTAATGCGACCGATGTTGGGGTAAAACGCTGTTAACCACTCGAAAAAGCTAGGCCCCCTATCAAATATGAGGTCGCGTGTTTTGTGAAGACTGAGCGATACCAAATCTCTGTGCATCGTTTTTTTTTAGAAAACGGTGATTCTGATCTTTGGCTTTAAAATTTACATTCGGTTAGTACAGGGTCCTCAAACGGGGTGCCGCGGAACTCTAGGTAGGATGCCATCTCAATTTTTGCTCTATTGGTAAGCTTCTTGATACATGTTTTTGTGTACGAAAGCGTCAATAATTAAAAAAATTTTATCAACCTTGTTGCACAGTTAATGTGCTGTTGCAATCTCGTTCATTGTAACATTACAGTTAACCACTCATCAAAACTACGAGCAAGGGTGCCACGAACTATTTATAATTTGTAGGGTGCCGCAAGCCAGAAAAGGTTGCGAAACACTGTTAGTGGAACAAACTAGCCTAAGAGGGCTAAAGCAAAATAAGGATTGATTCGAAAAAAGTGGTGTAATTTTCTGTGTTAAACAGCGAATATTTAGGCCTTCGCGTCAACACAGCAGAATTTCCTCTTAATCAGCTGCGCAAATGTGGCGAAATATGCCTTTGTGTATAGTTTTGATGGGTCGTCAATGCGGTTGCGCTGACAGCTTTGCCAAACAAAGGGCATCGTACCCTTCATGGCAGGATCGCCCATACAGTAAAAGCTGTTTAGGTTACGGGTGCAAAATTTCGATTGTGGAGCACGACAGCAACAACAAAAAAAAGTTTTCCGAGCAGTTTCTGAACAACGAGCTTTGCGATAAAGACATTGCCATCAATGATGGAAACTGCCGATTAGGTGTACCTTTGAGTCGCATATACATTATTTTCCCGTTCCCACTTACTTTTGGAATACGGGCCTTTTTTGACGTTATTTTCGAAACTGTGAACAGACAAGAAATGGCGCTTGACTTCCTATCAGCAAACGACGACGGGCCCTGCGTTACGGTTTGACAGGCCAGCCTGGTTTTTGCTCTTATACTGTATATTCTTGCGATACAATTGCGTTTCTGGCAAGAAAACTTTATTTCGACAAAGAAAAACGATTTTCATCAGAAGCCACTGTCTGTAACTTGCACCCGAGAACGACAAACTACTGTACGCTTCGTTATTTCTGAGGTTGATTTGTGTACCGTTATCAGGCACAACATTTAGACAACCGTCAATAAAACCCTTCAGCTAAGATCTCGTAGTACGATTAAGATTGGGCAATAAGCGGTTAATTCGGCTTCAGAAATGCAGAAGTCGTGAGTTTGATTCTCACGGATTGCGGCTCTTTCAAGCGGACAATGCTTTAATCGCAAAAAATACTGATTTTGGGCAACCGGACTAGATTCCATTTAATATTTACCTAAAAAATGTCAAGAACACCACTTTTACAAGGAATGCGACCGCCTTTTAGTTTGAATCACAAGCCTATAGCTGTTGGAAGCCTAATTGGATGTAAAGGGCTGCTTTAAAGAGCTATCTCATCAGCAATACTCGTTAATGAATGCAATATGTCAGGGTTGCGCAATCGAAACGGGCCATGCCCACTGCTGCGGTTTAGAGGCGTTTTCATAACAGCAGCAAATCGTCTGTTTACGTTTTGCCGTCCCACAGAACCGGGGAATATAGGGTCTCTACAGCGAGAGAGCGATCTGACGCACGAGAATACAAGCCATTGCGAATCCCGATCGAAACAAAGGCAGAGAAAAAAGTGACACGAATGATAGACAACGTCGGCGCTTAATAGAAGAAACACACATATACGACCCAAGCGATTCGACATTTCGCCATCGACATTAATAATAATGCCAGGAAGAGTGATTCACTTTTGATGCGCGCGCGGCGCCACACGGGACGACTGGTGCCGGCAATTTTCCGAGTAGCCACCCTGGACAAAGCCCGATTGTTTACTGTGTTGTGTTTACAAAAAGTCGCCCGATGGATAAACCGCATAAACGAGTGGGCTTTTCATTAGGGTTTGAGCGCCATTTTACCAACTTAACACATTCAGTGTGATGACCGCTTGACCTCGCTTTAGGTTGGAATTCAAAAACGAGATTTTATATATTTGTTTAACACGATAGATTGTCAGCGTGGACTTTATGGGGTCCACAGTGATACAATTGTGGAAATAACATTTAGTACAATTTTCATGGTAGATTGATAAACTGATTGATTTAGCTTCCGATCCATGAAAGGTCGCAGCTATATTCCGAAACGATCATGACAAAAAGGTACCCTTCTTTAAAATTTAAATTTTTTACACTTTAACGCAATTTTACACGTTAACGTAAACTCACGACAAAACGTCTTACAAATTCGACTGAACGGTAAAACAATCCCAGAACGCGAAATAAACCTGGAATTTGAACACGGCTTTGCTTCTTTGGAGGTGAAGAGCTATATTTTTGATAATGTTTGAAATTTACTTTGGAAAAAGAAACTGACAAACGTGGAGGAGCTAAAAGTGTCGAATACACGAGCCAGGGGGGAGGGTGCTTTAAAAGCCCCTCAGAAGAACGGTTTAACGCCATGGGCCAACAATCAGCTATAGCAACAAGAAAGTAAACCATGTATAAAGGAACAGAAGAATGCTCAATGCAGGTCAGAGTCAGACACTATTCAAAGATCTTAAATAAACTAAATATATTTCACCAGAAAAAACACCGGCAAAAACAAGTATAATTCATTTCGAATATATGATTCTCTCTTTCAAGATCTTTTACTAGGGTCAGTATTTTGCTGATACTGATCAGGAATTAAGGTTAACCTATATCTCGCAAGGGTCAAGGTGATTTCCAATATTACATATTCAGTGCAAAGTTTTAAATGACCCACAAAAAACGGTGGCAAGGCCAAATCAAAAATATGTTCGATTTGCGCAAAGGGAAAAACGACTTTATTATAATTAAGTTGTTAAAACTTTCATTTTCGAAGGTGCTGCGATGAGATGCACGACGCCGTTGGGCAAAAACGATTTTTATTAAAATGGGATAAAACATACTAGAAACATATCTTACATTCCCGTGAAGCAAGAAAACGCTAGAACAGGTTTTGTACACGTATGTGTATGTATTTTTCACAGTTGTCATAAGGTTCGACTAACGGAGCATTAACTAGGAAGTCGGGACGTGGCAGCAATCTTTTTAGGGCTTTTAGGCATTAAAAAGACACAAAACAACTTGCGGGTGCCGCTAACGCAACGCAGTAGCGCATCGGCCGACGCCAGCTGCTGACGTTTTTCGCTGTTGCTGCCGCCGATGCTTGCTGTTGCTGGTAAACATAAACATTCCTGTGCGCTTCCAAAAACTGCGCTGACGTTGCGGTACGCGACTGAGGCGAGGCTGCAGCGGTCGGCGAGGTCGTTTCGGGCGAAAACGCTCAGCGCCGACCAACAGCAATCGCTTTAGAACTGGGGTTCTCAAACTTTTTTACCGCGGTCCCTATTTTTTTGCTTCGCGTGGGTCACAATAGGCAACAAAAGTTCACAAATTACGTCACAAGTTGAGGTCGCAATACATAGAGACTTTATATATTGATTTCGATCCAAAAAATGTAATTGTGAAATGGAGTCTAAATACAGTCAGTGCAAAACCGTTTTATTTTTAATTAAACTGTTTTGTTTTTTTTAAATAGATTACTCCCCAAGGGGTCCATGGACCCACGTTTAAGAACCCCTGCTTTAGCACATGTGTTGTTGACCAGTGGGGCACAGGAGCATTTTGCGGTGGGCCACAAAGCTATTTGGGAAATTGAAAGTTGGTGAAAATTTTAATTTCTTTCGTTTAATTATTTATTTCATTTTGCCGTACATCCATTCGTGTCTCTTCCTATAGTTTTAATTACTTAATGTGTGGGTTATTATAAATTGTTCTCTTCTTTTCCCATTTTGAAGTTATTCTTGATATTACCTATCCTACTCCAAACCGAATTTTACTGTTCTGTTAAAACTTATTGTTTCTATTAATTTTGCAGCAAATTGATCACCATGACCCTCGTCAGTGTTTCTTATCCAAATAGATATTAAGATATACTGACATTCTGACGATGCCTTTGCTAGCGAAAAATAGATTATAAAGCGTCCGACCTTTACACTAGCTTTGTTACAACATTCGACTGTCAGATCAACTTTTAACATAAAATTATTGTAACCGATTTAAGCAGAACTTTAAGAAACGATTATTTTAAAAATAAAAGTGGGTCACGACCATAAAAAGGTCAAGAACCCCTGTTCTAGAATTAAGTCCCAGCGCTGGCGCGTCTGCCGAAAGTCGAGAGTGCTTCCCAAGAATTCGCGCGGCAATCAATGTAAATATGCCAAAATGGCTCGACGAAATGTTACGTTTTTCGCGATGTTATCTCCTGTGCGAACTTTCGAGCGATATTCGGCGTTAAAAAGATGAAATATGGCGATACAAAAAAGTAAATGATCATTAGCTGCACGAGAGCTTTTCTATTGTAATTTGTTTCTCTTTTTTTTTCTCTTTTCGCCTTTTTATTTATTAATTCTAAAAAAAAATTCGTGCGACACCTTAAAGCATGGCGCAGAAAACCACAGTTCTAGCAACTGAGTTACCGGCTCCCGACTACTGTCACGTCACGAGTTTCCAACTAGCCGCGTCCCCGTCGGAAGGCAGACGTGACGTCAATGATGACGACAGGCCTGGAGAAACGCGCGGCGCTGGAAAGAGAAACATAAACAGGCGTACGAGGAAACGCACGGAAAAGCACGACGTGGGTCGTTGGAAGGCGGTTTCCGACGGTCCCTTATAAAGCGTTGGTGGCGTTCACTGCTTTCCCGACCTTTTTAAAGCACACCGGAGTTTAAAAAAAAATGTAAAAATGCTATTCGATCTAAGGGGACGGTTAACAAACGCGCCCTTTGTGTAAATTTTGCAATAACTAAGCGTGCTTTTATAGTAGCGTCGTAGACTGACCGTAAGGCAATTTAGTAATAAAAAACAAGTTTTTAGTAAAAACAAGTTTGTCAAATACCCATAGCCACTTCAAAATCTACAGTGATACATTCTAATAAAATTTTTTTTGTAAATGGCCGTATTTGTCTAATTTCTTAATTGCCTTTTACTCGCGCTTTGTGCTTCTACTTTGTGCATTTTATTGTTTTCATTTCTACTTTGACCTGATGAAACACGGTTTTGCTAAAGCTTGTCGAGATTTTAATACATTTCGTCTTAGTGCCACCTGATTTGATTGCCCTGTTATTAGAAAATAATCTGCTGGAACGCCGATTTTCAATCAACGGCCTACATATGTCCGATGATTACCGGCCACAATCCATAGCTAATACAACCGGCTCAACACACACAAATAAAAAAAAACCTGCCACGAATTTCTCCAAGGCGAGGGCGCAAAAATTTTCGATGTATCTTTTATTTTTTATCTTTTTTGTTCTTTTTTTCTTTTCAGGATAGGGCGGCTCGGGTTAAAAGTTACAGGCGCGGAAGGAAAACGAATACGCTACAACGATATGCAAGGACATTACCGACGCTTTCTATGTTTGATTTTATGATAAAGTCTACAAAACACTCTAAGATGATCTGTGCTTTAAATTCTAAAAATCTCGCAATTCATAAAGTTAAGTGGGCTGGCCTTTAGCTCAACCTGTCGCTTCTTGCTAGGTGCTATCTTTGATTCTCGTTCGCCTTCTATTTTGTTGTTTCAGCGTAATAATAGTAAAAAATACGCCACAACGGTGAAGAGAATAGTTATAAAAATAAACGAAGGCGCCGGATGGACGGACGGTCATGCTGCTTGCTAAAAATGACATATCGTTATCGAACACAGTAAAAGGAAAAACTGAAACGAAGCAACATGCCGCAAACAAATCGTCCGCAATCAACGCGGAAAAATCATAAGCGACGGGCGTTTTTCATTAAATTTCTTTCTTACCTGCCGACATCTGCGAGGGGCTGCGCGCCTGGCCCTGGTTGGGTCCGCTGTTCGGGGACCCGTTCAGGGGAGACTGGGGGTAAGGCCCCCGCTGGCCGGGGTCGGATTGAGACGGGGAACCACCGGCCCGCTCGGGGCTGCTGCCGATTTCCTGACGTCGGAAGTCTGAAAAACCAACAACAACAAAAAATTTAAATGCTTTGGAAAATAAAAAGCGATCTCAAATTAAAAAGAATTGTTCACCGAAAGAGTTGACTCGTCCATAAATAAATGAAAGAATAAATTTTAACAAAACTCAAATAGGTTTTAAATAAAGTACATTTTTTTTTTTTTTTTATAAAACCCAAATAAAGCACAGTTTTAGGTATTTGTTACATTTCATAAATCAATTTTTCTAAATTAACCAAAAGGCATTTCCTTATATTAAAAGTCAATTCCGCAAATTAAAATGACAATTTTTTGAAGCTGCACTTTTCTAAAAAGTCTAATGTCCGCAAGAACTAACTACTCCATAACTAAAACGAAAACTAGATATCGTATAATGGCTTTGGAATACCCAGTTATCGTTCCAACAGGTGTACTTGGCGTAGCTTTAACACTCCAGTCGCGACAAGGAAGGCTTGACAAATATTAGTGCAACGTAAACGCGACCACGTAGCATGTGGACTCTGACATGGAGGCCCATATTCCAACATGAGCACGGTTTCAAAGGGCCGGAAGATCCTGCGACTTTTGACGCTACGAATTGTCCGAATCGCCAGCGAACGAAGTTACATAAACAACCTTATGGATCTATAAACATTTCAACGGCGTGTGATGCCAGTTAAAAACGAACGGCTGTTGACACACTGACCGAACATACATTCGTACATCGTTTGTTCTGTAGCTCTCGGATTTGAATTTAGCGTTCCTGTAATGATTAGCTTAAGTGAACTTAAGTCATTGTTTCCATATGACTTAACTTGACAGCAAAATACTCGAATTATTTCAATTAAGATATCCTCACGATGCCTTTGCTGGCGAAATGTATCTTATAAGATCTTTTAATGGTGTCTGACCTGAAATGCGTATTCTGCTGTTACGGATCAGGAATTAAGGTCGACATTTATCTTGCAAGGGTCAAGGTGACTTCAATTATAACATATTACGCGCAACATTGACTTTAGTTGACTTAAGTCTTTTGGACAAATTACTTGACTTGGACTCAAGTCAATAAGTGAAATGACTTGGGTTAAATTTTTTTAACATTTTTTTAACATTCACTTTAGCTATTTATATAAATTTTTGCAACATGTTGTGTTTTGTTACTTTTAGTTGAAATTGCTCACAAATCGGACGAGTTTAACAAGTATACTAGTTTAACGCTATATCAGTTCAATGCTATTTTTAGAAGTGATTTGACTTAAAGATCACGTGCTGCAATAATGACTTAACTGGGACTTGACTTAATATTTTTTAATAAAGAATTGACTTGAATTTAAGTAATTGCACAAATGACTTGACTGCGTTAACCCACTCGAATCATTTCAAAATGACTTATTTACAACACTAAAATTCAGCGCATAACGAATTTCATTAGCACGCAACTATAACGACAAGCTTTGTGATGTTTAAAATTGGGTAAATTCGACAGAGTCGGCCCTATAGGAGAAGTCGCAAACAAAGCTTTATCGTTTGGTCTTGCGAAACGTTTCAACTTTAATTAAACCTACGTCTTTTTAAAACACACAAAATAACGGAATTGAGTTAAACGTGATTTGATTTAGCGAAGTAAACAACACCGTTGTAGAAGCCAAATTTTAAACGTTTTCCTTTGCTGTCCTTACTCCTTATTGACCTTTATGGGTAGCTGTATTTTCTAATTCTAAATCTGAAAATCAGGTGGCACTGTTCAACGGCAAATTGCATTCAAATTTTTATTTTGAAAGCATAGTAATGCGAAAGCTTTACTAGATTATAAAACAATTTGTTGTTCAGGAGTCTTCTTAAGCGCTTTCTGAGAAATATGGTCCACACTTGTGCACCGTTGTTGGTGGTTTTCGTTATTTCATAAGTGGTTTTCCCTTTTGTGGTACAATGGTTAAAAATTGTTTTGTTTCGTCCAACTTATAAACACACAGAAAAAGCCTTCAGGCAAAATTTAGGTTTTAATAAACTAACTATTGAGAAAAACGCTCCTTTTACTGAAATATGTTTTATTGTTACATTATTACGATTCTAATTAACCGAACGCAATACTAGTTCTTTTAAATAACTTTATGTAAATATAGCCACGATATTTCGTTTCTAGTTTTCGCGAAATCGTTAATTCCAGCTTCAATCTCCATCAGAAATGCGAAAAAAATTCTTTCAACTTAATTTTGACAAAAAAATTCCAAAATTTAAAACGGTCAAATCACCTTCGTCGGCGGCCAGTGGCGTAGGTCCGGCAAGGGTCGAGTTATTGCTGCTGCTGCTGTTGCTCGTTTCGGCGGCGGCGAGTTGCCAGGAGGTAGAAGAAACTGGGGTACCGGGTTCGGTGGGCTCGGTGGGCTCGGCAATCACAAGGCCGGCGGAACGCGGGGCGTCGTCGGCGGGGGAGGCCGGCGCCACGAAGGCGCTGTCGCTTGCGGCGCAGAGGTCGGTCGTATCAGCGCGGGCACTAGTTATTTCCATGCTAGTTGCCGCAGGCATTACACCCGCTCCTGTATTAGGAAGACACGAAAAACGAGAGGTGAGTCTCTTGGGCGAGAGAAGGCGCGAGAAAAAGGAAGCGAGCGCGCGAGAGAAACTCGGAATTGCCAGACCGTTTTCTTTCGTTGCGCAACGCGAGACGACTGTATCGCCAGCGCGATTTACAGGCTCAGAGCTGCCTTTTCAGCCTATCTGAATTATCTGCGTCTCTTGATTCTTGCGGTTGCAGGGCGCGTGCAAGTTGCAATCGCAAACCTAACACACTTATCCTGGCAAAAAACGTAAGAAATCCAGCTTTGAAAAACAGCAGGCGTTGAACATATTGACTTTGACTCAAACTAATCATGCCATTCTTTAGCGTGACTTTAGAATATTTTTTATATTTGACTTTTGAATATTATTTGATGTTTTTAAACGTTTACGTTTGTTTGGAGGCTGTCAACGTGCAGGTGCTTTTTTAAGAAAAAACGAATGTCCATCACGATAGCGGTCATTTTCCCGCAATAAAAAACGCTAAGGAGGCCATCAACGGAATTTGAAGGGCAGTGGCGAATTTTGCGCTGGGCGACGGCGCCAAATCGGCGTTTTCAATTCGGTGCTAAAGCAAAGCAAGTCTAAGGTTATTTTTTCGACTACCGCAATAAAATACATTTCTGCTAAAAGTTAAAAAGCTATTTGTGTTCCTCAGCACTTAACACTGTGTTTGCGCTGGGCCTGGCGCTCTCTTGCAATATACAATTTATCTACAATGTTGAAATTGACACAATTTTTTTACTTTTTTACGCCAAATCAACTTTGAACAAAAGATTTTGATGATACACAATGCAATTTGCTACTCAACACTAACTTTGTTTTCTTTTTCATGTTTTAAACTGATGCCAGTCGTTGAAACACTACTAGACGGGACCTGACAACAACTAAAATCCAACAATCGGACACTGCTATTCAATCGGCAGACCATCTAAAATTCAACGATTTCAGATTCCCACGGACCTCTAAGGGCGTGAAAGTTATCAGTTCAAACAAAAGTTTGAAAGACAATGGTCACAGGTGGTCGTTAGTGGGAAGACAGCTTATAAAATAATCTAAATGTGGCCCGATTAAAAACTGCAGTGCTGGAACGCTTCGAATACATATTGGCATTTTATCTAGAATGGATATCCGACACTTATTTATGATAACAAAGATAACTTATTCTAACATGCATTGAATATCCGAAACGTTTAATGTAGCCACGGTCCATCACAAAATAATTGAGGCCGCAAACAAATAAGGGGAAACCAGTAGAAATCTCGTGAATCGCTACTCGTGCTATCGCTACTTATTTCCATCGCTTCGGACAAATGGGAATGGAACGCTGAGGTATGCGCTTGAAATGATGAGGTAAACCGCTGGCCGTTTTACATGGCCAATCAAGACGTGTTTGATGGCCCAATTTGTGCTTTAAAAACAGTAAAAAATCATGCGAGCGGCTTAATTCTCCAAGGCAAATCAATACATTTGCGTAATACCAGCGTCGGGCGAAAAGTTAGCCAAAATTTGAGAAAAAGAGCCGGAAAACGGCCTTCTAAAGGGTGCTGGGCCGAGCGCCGAGGCCAGACGAGCAAACTGCCGCGGGGGTTGCTCGCGAGGTTATCTGGAAGTGGGACAGCGGGTTTATTTCAGCGATGAAGCGGTAGAACTTTCTTCCGTGCTAGTCTAATAGCGCCGGCCGCTTCTCCACAATGGCGAAAACACATCACCCGGAATTACCGGCAACACGTCACCTGCGAACCTGTACACCAGCTAGCAGGGAAACCTTTTCATCTAAGGCAGGGGTTCTTAAACTTTTTTTACCGCGAACCCCTAACATTTTTTGGACGTCTCGTGGACCACGATAGGCAAAAATTAAAAAAAAATAACAATAATAACGCCATAAATTGACGTCAAAATACAAATAAACTTCATACACCTGTTTGATTTCGATCTAAAAACTGTCAAAGTGAAATGAAGTCTAAATACAGTCAGCGCAAAACCGTTTTGTTTTTAATTAAACTGCTTTCTTTAAAAAAATTATTACTTTTTAAATACACACTTTTTCAATTAGGCCTTCATGGACCCCCTAAAACTATTTTACGGACCCCAAGGGATGCATTAACCCAGTTTAAGAAACCCTGATCTAAGGGTTGTATTTCGATGAGATCACGTTTCAGCATCTAGTTTATGTTGAAACAAAATGGTGATTTGAATAGGACTGTTTGTTGAATTTGTTCTGTTCTTATTTAAAAGGCAGGGCGTGAAAAGGATACTAACATGACCTTTAGAACAATAACAGATTCAGTCAAACGGCCGAACAACCACCAATAGACAAATAGGAGCTGCAAAAACCGCTACTATTTGTTAAAAAAAATGAAAGTACAGTTTAGAAAGGGGCCATGACCGCTATTTACATCATGCTAGAATGTTAGCTTTGATTTTTCTGCGGCCAAACTTTCCTCATCAAAAGAGACATATGGCGTCACCAAAAAAGTAATATTTATGCGGGTAGACGCCCATGTGTTGGTTGCCTATCTCGGAGCTAAACCCCGAGAACGTATAATTTTCCATTTCTCTGTTAGCACGCTCGGGCCCGGGAAAGCTTGCGGAAACCTGTCACAGCCTGACCTTAGATTAACCGGCTTTGCAAAAGAAAACAAAAGAAGCCTAAACGAGATATTACCCTCACAGTGCTTCTCAACCTTAGCAGCCAACTTCCCATCCTTTTTCACCTCGCAGCCAAGTTCTACCAGACATTTGAACCTTGCGGCACACTTTTACGGAAAATCGAGTGTAGGGTTCGCAACAGGTTGATGCGGCAAAACAGGTAACGAATAAACAGATGAACGCGGCACTTCTTTAACACTGCAAAAAAGTTTCTCGCGTGCGGGAATATGCGAAATGGTGACTCATACCGAATTATACTTAAAATAAATAAATTCTGGTACAAAAAAATTAAAATATTTCAGTCGACAGTACGCGACACGGCGGGTTAAAAACGCTTATTGTGGCAACTGTTTTAATAAAGTATCTATTTTTCTGATAAAGTGTAGGCGGACTTAATTCGGCCAAGACCTGCTGTGGACTTTATATTATTCAAAGTAATAACTAATTTATGAACAACCGGTGAGACAACGAAAGCTTACTATTTTCCTTGGAAAAAACGTAAATTGCGCTGTCACGCCATTCCCTTCCACGTGCCATAGCACTTAATACACGTTCGTGGGAAAGTTTGGGAAATTTTTCTTCGATAAAGGTTACGCCTTTTTCCGGGCTGAACATATGTGGATAACGTTTTCACTACGTACCAGTCGCTGACAGCACAAAACAAAGCCAGCCATCGCCTACTTTAATCCGCAGATGCATTCCGAGTTAGAGTTTAAACACGCCCAGCAACTGAAAGTGTTTAAGCTCATTATGTCATGTGTTTAACTTTTACGATATTTTACCTCGAAAATAAGTTCTAACAACGCGACAAAAAATCAGACGGCTGTCATATGTTTTACTTGTAGGACAGTTCATTTTGAAGTTATTTTACAATACATGTACGGCCAAAAAAAAACATTTCAGAAGCTAGTATTTTGTTGGGCACGACCGAAAAACACAAAGCAAATCGAAGTTCGGTAGGGTCGAATTCCTTGAGGTAATGGGGCCTGCCACCTTAAAATCGTATTATTAGTTAAATGATATTTGGTTTAAAACATTAAAGCGTGTAAAAATACGAGTAAAAGTAATACTTAAGTGAGATGATGCCTATCGATAACCACTATATTACGGTATCGCGTCGACTAAATGGTAAATTATACTGGCGCTATACCAATGCAAAACACACATTAAGCTATAGACTGCTGTAGACTGACATTCTGAGTGTTAATAGGGGAAATCTACGCACCAACACATAAATCCAAATCTACAGTTTTGAACTAAGTTTTTCCAGTACTCCTGACAGCGGCTGTTATAGCTTAATAGTGTGAATCTCCTGTCAAAAGTCCAATAATTCTGGCCTGATTTGTTCTGACAAGGCTGTCAACTACTTGTAAGGCCTTGTAACTGTACGAAGCAGTACACATATCCCAAAGCTGTCCGTTTATCACCGCGACAGCCACAATAGAGAGGCTCCCATATAGTCTCCCGTCGCCTATACCGAAACGCTGGCAACGTGAAATGGCGTATCTCCGTCTAAACTGGGCCTATACGCGTCTGTTTCCATTGTGCGCCATATAGCAGGCGCGCGGCGGAAGGACATACCGTTTAGCTCCAGTAATACGTTTTTAATGCCACTTTTTTCGTTTCTGGCTTGCCGGCGCCCGCCGAGCAGGAAAAAAGAGCCACAGCCCAGGCCGCCTTTATGAGCGGATGTCATCGTAAGGCACAGTTCAGCGCTTGTGTATATGATGCGAGACTGCTGCCGCGGCACAACAAAACCACCGGGCGTCATCGGCAATTATTGCACGCCCAAATTTTCGGTGTTTATTGTAAGCGCTTGCCCACCGCGATAATTTGCGGCGGCCCAAGCTATAACTGCGCGAACGGCTGCTGATGCTGCTACCGTCGCCTATGCTGTTGCTGCTGACAAACACAAAGCATCCTTTCCTGTTTAGCAAAGATCACTCTGCTGCTGACCGATGACGAAAGCAATTGATCGACAAGAGGGTCCGTAACCCAAACAGCCAACGGCCCGGCTGCCAATCACGCGAACGATGTTTCGAGCGGTGAAACACGAGCGCGCTATTATGCACGCGCGGGCATAAAACGGCCGAACGCTCTGGCTAGTTTAAATGGCCACCGCCATAAAATTATTTCACGCGACAAGCTGAGAGGCCATTTAATACGCCCGCTAAACAAATTCAAGAAACAAAACGCCAAGACGAACACTCAAGCGGGTGCGAAATTGGTGGAAAAGGGCGCTTCGAAGAGGTGGAAAGTTCAAAAACGCGACTCGAGACCTGTGACGGTTCATCACCTGACTAGACGGCCTTGCCACAATCTGATATGTTTTGTTTTTGCACATGAAATCATAAGACAAGCGGCGCGGCGCGTTGCTGTTCGTTTTTTCTGATTGATGTAGCGAAATCCTGGCGCGAAAAGGCAGTTATCATAATTTTGCTGAAATTTGTTATTTCACCGTTCACTCCTCCTTTGCTATTACTCCATTAACGGAAAAGAATAATATTCCGCCCTACTGAAATACTGTCTTTTTCTTAAACTCGCACTATTTCTTTTCGTATACAATGCTCCTTATGCCCAAACGCTAAACCAGTGGTTCTCAACCTTTTCTGCTCGCGTACAACCCCGGGATTTTACTGTCGCTACAAATACCACCTGATGTCAAAAGCAACCATTTCCCAAAATTACTAATGTTTAATCAAGCCGAAAAAACAAAAAACAAAAAACTCACAAAATGCAGAATTGTGATGACAGGTTCATTTAACGTGGCGACCAGGGGATATAGTTTACGTAATATTACCCTTTCTTAAACACTACCTAAGACAGAAAAAAGCTACCTGCGTGCCGCTTGAAATGCAGTGGTGTATCACTATAGTGGTATGTGTACCACAGCTTAAGAACCACTACTTTAAACTCAATTCAAACAACCAACAACTCCGCGACGCTTTTTTCTTTCTCGTTTAGAACAATTCCCCGACAGTTCGGCATTTTTTTTCGTGACAGTCGCGCTTTCCAGAGGCGGCCAAATGGGCGTATAAACTTTCCCTTGCTCGAATTGGCCGCGTGACCTATGACGGGCGTGCAAGACCCTGCACGTTTGCGTGGCCGTTTTTTCCAAATTAACGGGGCCGTCAAAAACCGGGACGGCCGTTTTTCCAGGTCATAACAAAAAACGGACTCTTTTCTACCCGTTTGATCACTAACTGTTTGGGAAACGAAATTCAACAGAGAAATGATACCCCTATAAGCAGTGGTTCGCAATCATTTTTAAATCGCTGACATTTTTTTAATCGTTTACCCACTACACCACATTTTTTTGCATGGTAGCCCACTTTAAAGAGGATTTCTGTCATTAAATGTCATTACATTTTACTGCTAACCGCTTTAACATTAGAGGCGCTTCTGGTATGCAAGAAACAGTGAACTTTTTGGGGTGCGTTGGTGGTGAAGCGAACAAAAACTAATCACCATCATCATCGGTTAATATCATCGCTTGCACAACCGGTTCGCGAGCCCACTCGCACGCGCTTTCGCGGAACGCGCTAATTTAGCACACGAATTCCAGGAGTAGCCGGAGCATCCCAGAAGGGCGCCCGGCTGCCAAGGAACAAACTAAGGGTGGAGATAGCCTGGCGTTTCAGTGGAAACGTCGTCTCGAATTCCCGATTCCGCGTAAACGCGAAAGAGCCGGCAAGACAGCGTTTTTATACGTGCCAGAGTTGCATTACACACACAGTAGGGTTTATGGCGAATACGTGGACGCCTTGATAGTTATTACAGACTTGGTCAACTATGTTGTTTTAGTTTTTTTTATTAAATAGGATTAGAATTAAAATTAGAGCATTTTGTTGTTTTTTCGAATTAGGTTCGAATTAGGATTTCTCAATTATTTAAAACTAGAAAATGAGATCGAATTTGAACTAAAATAACATTTGCAAATAATTTAGTTTAAATTGTAATTTATTCTGATTAGAATGTTACTGGCAAATATTTACACGCTTTCCTGACTGTAAAAAATTCACCCACGATGCGTTTCGACCAAAAAGTTAAGAATCCGAATTCTGTGTTCCGACTGAGACACTAAAAATGAATTACCTAAAGTTGTCGTCTGACCTTATCAAGTCCATTACCCTTTGCATGCGAACTTTTTAAATAAAGTGTATCTCGAGTTGCACGCAAACGCCCTTTTAGGTGGAAAGCGGGCGGCTTTCAGGTTTTATGTAGAGTTTTTTAAAACAAATTAACGAAACACTGTAAATTTGTCGCGGTCTCGTACGCTATGATTTCTCTTTTATTAAATCGACCTATTAATCTATACAATATGTGACTATTAATCTATACAATATGCGGCGGTTTCTTTTACATTTTTGGCGTGAATAAAACGAAAGTATAGTAAGAATGTCAAAGCCAATAAAGAGTTAAGTGACTTTTGAAAGTTTCCAGTATCTCTTGATATAAAGAGATGTTTGATACGTTTAAAGTATTACTTCTACAGAGGCTGTGATATTCCTATACTACCTCCCAGTGTTATAAACAAGTCATTTTTAGATGGCCGAAGTCCAAGCCAAGGCATTTGTAAAATAACTTAAGCCCAAGTCAAGTTTAAATAAATAACAAGTTAATTCCTTGTCATAAAAACTAAACTTCAAACTATTTAAATTGGGAAAGTCGTTAGATTATGAGCAATAACTTAAAACCAAAAATAAAAAAAACGCGACGTATAGCAAGCAAATTGTTTTATGTGCAAAAACTAAGATAAATGACCCAATTTAGAAAAATGCTTAAGAAAACACTTCATTTCAACCCAAGTTATTTACCTAAACAACTAAGTCAAGTCAAGTTATTTTGCCTAAAATACTCAAGTCAAGTCATTTAAAAGTTGACTGAACAACACTGGTACATCCAACTAAAACAAAAGTAACTTGTGCTAAATCATTGCCATTAAAACCAGAAGGCACACAGGGAGAGAAAAAAATCATTAAGTGGTCCGCGGCCAGAAAATGTTGAGAATCGCTGATTTAAAGGCTACGCAGTCATTTATTTATCTAAGCATGCCGAAAAATCAATTGGTCGTTAGCTGCATGAGAGCTTTTCTGTTATTTTCTGTATTAAAAATTAAGGCTATGCAAGCGTGATGGCTAATGGGTTAGACCAGTGAGGTTAAGACATATTTTCTTAACAGCACTTTGCAGATACATATACAGTCATATGCACACAGATGTGCGAATTGAATTCGAGGACGACCAGACCAATTGAAATCATTGGATTGAGTCGCTCCCGCTAAGCAGGATGTTGGATTCTCGCTGTCGCACAATGATCCAAATGCATTCGAGTAACTTTGTCACTGGAAAGCCGCGCTTGAGCATAGAATAACGGCGGGCTTTCCAAACTGTTTGGTCTGAGACGTTTTTTCCTTTTTTTTTTGAGTTTTTATAACTCTCTGACACTCTTCAGGTTTGACAGTCCTATTTAGAAAAAGCATTTATCTTCTGTCTGCTTTGGTCAATTTGGTTAGAGAAGAGATTGTGTTGGTGCATTAGGGTCTTGATATTAAAAAAAATACAGTTTAAATGTCCAGATGTAACAGAAAACTGTCCTCGATGCGTGAAACACCGAAGAATCACAACCCAAACGTTTGAAAACGTCAAAAAAACACCCATTACAGAAAACTTAACTTTTGTGCAACAACTCAATGTCTTTCCTTCTCATTATATGCGACACCTTAATATACCTTACCTTGTCGCTTACAGTTTGCGAGAGTCACCCTGATGTCAGACTTGGACAACTAGATTTATTTTAGCTTTTTAAAATTAGATTAGAATTAAAATTAGAGCATTTTAGTTTTTCTAAATTAGATTAGAATTAGAATTAGATTGTTTTGAGTTTTTTTTCAAATTAAATTAGAATTAGAATTACCGAATTCCTAAAAAACAAATTTTAACTAGAATTTTAACACATACAACCAATTTAATTTAATCGCAAAGCATTCTTATAAGAATGTGAATGGTAAATATGTGTGTGCTAATTTTTATGCTTTTTATGCTCTTTAGACTGTAAAAATTACATAAAAACTCGTTCCAACCAAAGGGTTTTAATTGAAATTCTGTGTTTCAACTGAGTGACTAAAAATGCCGTTGGACAAAGTAGCAGTTTTGGAAAAATCCGAATTAGATTAGAACTAGAATTAGAGCACACAGGCAATTCATAAATTAGATTGGTTTTAGAATTAGCCGCATTTTGCTCTAATTATCTAGTTGTCCAAGTCTGCCTGATGTCACATTTTTCCAGTCTCACTTTCTTTAAGTCTAACAGTCGTTTCAAACTCAACATCGCCAACAAAAAATCATTTTTTTAAACCAGGAGACCTGCGAAAAAAGGCCATCAGGGCGCGCTCTGCCTGTTTCAACTGAAATGCGCCAGGGGTCAAAGCGCAACCAGGCCTCGTCAAACGTCCGTCCGTCTCTCGCACAAGAAAACTCGGTGAATACCCAAAGCGTGGCCGTGTGGCGACGCCTAAAAGAACCCAAAAATATAGCAGCAGCAGATGCATTACCACAGCCTATATGAGTTGCGATACGGCGACGCGAGTTAAAAACCGCAGGGGTTGGGTGGTGGTTGTAACGCGCGCAAACCAGCGAAGGACATCCCTCTATGTAAACAGCAGCGAAAAGCGTGCGCGGCTAACGTTAATCGCAGAGGAAATGTGGAGAAGATCGATAGGGCGGACTTCGTGCGGCTCGTAAGCGCAGCATATCGCAGGACAACCGTGCAGCCATGGAGTCGCCCGATGCTGACTGGCAATGGTGCAGGCTTAGATGACGCGGCGACCCGCTAAACAGAGGGGTGCGGTTCAGAAGACTGACCCGGGTGTTTAAACCACGGGGTAAACTTGCTCGGGAAAAAGTGCCTGCTCGAGTCATGGCTGCGGCATATTGATTTTACAATTGTTTTCGTTTTATTGGTTAACACAACGATTCTTAAACTTGGCGTCGTTTAGATTTCTCAAGAGCGCCGACCAATCATGAATTTTCCAAAAGCTTAATGCAGTAATATAGGAATTGTACATCTATTAGTATTATCTCCTGGTGTGAGCCTTTAGAAATGTTTTTCGCGAAAACACTACAGGGGTGATTTCCGATGCTCTGTTACAAATAAATAGAAAATAAACATTAGTAAAAATCCTATCCCTTGGTGCGTCGCACGAAAACAAGTTTCAGAACCATTGGTTTAACACAGCAGTGGGGATGCGTCGTGCCATAACGCAGATGAGTTTAAAAATATATTTTTTTCAAGGGAGTTGTCATAGCGGAAGTGTGGATTTTTTTCAGGGCTACGCGCCTTACGAAAATTGGCAAAATACCTCCTGAACTGTAAATGTGTATCTAAAAGTCTAGAAGACTCTGGTCTCGTAAAAGAACAAAAGTAACCGTATGACGAACTCCTTCACCTCGACACGTCGTTTCTTCAAACGTTTTATCGATGAACTTAGATTGGGATTTCTAAATAAACTCGAATCTAGTTTGAACCTGCTATGGTCGCATTGTAGTCCAACTAACCAATGAGCCATACCGGGAGTCAATTACCTCAGCAGCAACATAAGCGCATAAAAACGAGACCGTCGTCTAAAGCCGTGTAATACCGTAGTGTCGTGACGTACGACCACCGAATGGACTTCCACATCGGTGACGTCATAGCCCTGCTGATCGCATGCAGAACGGCCAGCTTCGGTCTCAACAGACTCCGGCCATTTCAAAGCGATTATATCCTAACGATACCATCATAAAGGCAGTGCCTATATATCGCGCACCGGAATCACATAGACCACGCTTGCTGGGGCCATTAAATTCTCGTTGGGCGCGCGTACTGACATTACGGTTATTTTATCATCGGGACGCTGAAAGCCCGCGAATATACCCTAATGATGGCCGTTTCCGCTTGTGGAAAAATTCCGTTAACTTTAGCGGCCTTCCCCTAGGGTGCCTATACGTTAAACTCATATCACGGTTTGTATATTATGCATGGGTATAGCTACAGTGGCGCCACATTTCGGGTATCGGCTAACGACAACAGAGCCTAAAGGCTTAAACCGGAATACTACCTCGCTCAATTACAATCACTCCCATATAAACAATTAAATCGTTTGCCACAGCTTGGCGCTCGAGCCAGTCCTGATGAATTGACATGCATTCGGAAGAACAATCATCTACCGAACGCATACTATCAATCAAAAGTCGTCTATTTCAATTATAATACATTAGACGCGATTCTTTATAGGCATTAGCATTCCTCATAAACATACGCTACACTGTATACACACACTTAAATATATAAACTGTTGCTGTCAGAAATATTAATTTTTACCAATCAAAAACAGCTTTTCTGGCTGGTTTATTCTCACTATATCATTTTGACGTCTATAAAAGTGGCCTCCATTGGGGTAAAACGTTAATAGTAACAACAAGATACCTAGAAGAGTTGGTTTGATTAATATGCACTTACAGTCTGTCAAACATGCTTAAAAACAGCTCTATACAAATCAGGAAACTGTCACTAGATCGCTGATGGCGTAACAGCACCGTTGCCCAATTAAAACATCATACGTCATTTTTGCGCTTTTTCAAGGGGCAACGATTGGATCTGTTTATTGGCGATTCCCGCAACTTAAATGTAGAGGAGAGTGCGCGCGTTGGGGATTGTTGCATGTAAGGCCAAGAGGAATTTGCATGCAACTGTCGACCTGAGGAAGTCTTTTGCAAGCGGAAAGGTGGAATAGAAGTAAAGGGGCTGACGCAATAAAATGCTAAGTTATACGGCTGTTAAATAAAACGCTTTACAGACGCCGCGCGGAAGACAACGCATATATAAGCATTTGTACGAACAGATAAATTATACTGTTAGGACACTTAGTCTACTCGGTGCCGAAACAATATCAGATTTACTCAGGGTGTAATTTGGCCATTACCGTCTCCGACAGAAGAGCAGTCGAATACGCTTAACTTAAGAGTAACAAGGACATACACACACGTATCAACGTACGCCATACCGCCAAGGCCAACGAAACTGTATAGTTGATTTAACGCATTTATAACCGTAGGCAAGTAGTGCCAATAAAAATTTGCAACAAAAAATAAATTTTCGGCCCATATAATTTGCAACAACCGGCATTTGGTGGTAATTCATTTCAAGTGCAATTTAAAAACCAATGTTTTCCGCTTAATACTTTTTTAAACAAATAAAACTCAGAGGGTACGCCTGTACAGGCTGAGAGCCAGTGGTTCAAAAACTCTCTTAAGTTATCCGGCATCGTTTACGGCGATCCTTTGGCACTATCCGGGCCGCAATTTTTGCTGCTCGGCGCTGGGACTTCAAGGAAGCGAGATGAATTTACCGCTTTTGACCTGTCACACTTTTAATGGCAGTCGCCCCTTGTCGAGTTAGCCATGTTTTGTCGTGCAGCGTTGTTTACCATATAGTCACCATTTCCCTGTAATTAATACCATAATACGTCAACATTATGGACAATGCCTCACGCCATCCTACGGGCTGGTAACCTATAAGTAGTGAAAAATTAAATTCGCTTGATTGCGGAAGCACTGCTTTAAATATATTACTTAATTTAAAATCAGAGGCACAGTTTTTATCTTAATTGGCCCAATTAAAGCAATATAATATAGGCAAAAAACGTTTGATATGGCCGTGACAATAAAGTCTGAGCAGTCATCAGGTCCGCACTCATTAACATTTGGCAGTTACTCCGCATTAAACATTGCCACGAATCATTAAAGCAAATGCACAGAACCGCTCGCTTTCTGGAAAAGCGGGGCATTAACAAGCGCGTAAGGGGGCAAGCTCTTCAATTCGAAATGGCGCTGACGAAATTGAACCCTTTCCAACTTGATCGGACCCAATGGCTAAGCGATTCCCTTGTTTGCTTGACATTTGGCGTCGAAGCTGTCGGCCAAAAGTCAATCCGAGCTGCTCTAACAGCCATTTCACCCGTGATAATCGTTGGAAACTTAGCAGTTTTTATTGCGCCCTCGTCGCAATTTCGAGAAGCGGTCATCATTAGGGCGGAGCCAGCAGGTCGCAATATTGCACAACAGAGCGTCTCCAAGGCCTATTTGGGGAAGCCCACTTCCAAGAACGCTTGTTACAGTTTGGGGCCGCATGTAGCGGCATGTCTACATAGCAGTAACGCATACATGTGCTGGCTCTGCGCGTTTCGTGCCTGGGATCCCGGATAGGTCGAATCTGGCGTGCGACCGAATGCCACCAGGCCTCCTTTCCTTTGCACGCGAAAGCCAATCTCGATTGCGGTCGAATTGGGAAAAAGTCCCGACGCCGGGCGCAAAGGGCAACGACTTTTTTTTGCCCCGTCATTATTTTGCGTAGTTCTTTTTTTAGTCAGGCGACGCAATACGGTGACCCGGCAAGGCATCAGCTGCGAGTGACAGTGAAAAGTCAAGCAAAAATTACGACAAAATTCCTAATTTTAAGAATTTCTTAAAAATTGCTTTCCTGTATAGTCTTGATGACGTAAAAACACGAGGAGCGAGTAATTATTTGTGCATTCGCACGTTCATGTGTAAGCGATTACAACTGTGCACTCGAACAACACTTTTAAAGGCTTACAGGAGTTACAAATAAACGTAAAAAGCAAACATTTATTAAAAAGAAACCAGTTGCGCTTAAAGTTGCGAAATTCTTAAACTAAAAAAAATGTTTTTATTTGTAATTTAAATGAACCGCTTTATCTGTATCTAAATGATTATTGATTTATTATAATTTTTTTTTTCAAGTTGCCAATGTTTTCGTCTAGGATAAGAATAGTTTCAAAACTCAAAACATTTATATTTTGAGTATGAAGTTTCGATTTTACTACGATATGTATTGACTATATATTTTTAAGTTTACAAAAAAGTGCTGTTGTGCGCTTTTTGCCTTACAATGGGTGGATTCTTAATAAAATCAGTCATAGTAAATTAACAGGGGTTATGGTTTATGACTGCTAACCATGTACCTTTATAGGTGCCGCTTTTAAACCTTAAAACTTCCAAAAAAAAATCATCATTTCGTTTTATTAAAGGCCAACAAAAGCAAGCTACCCGCCTGCGAGCTCACGCCAAGGCCAGTGCTTCCCGGAAACGCGACGTCACAACGTAAAAGAGGCAGATAAATGGAACGGAAGAATATCCGCCTTCGAAGAGGGCCTTAACGTCGCGTCAAAGCCCAGCAACCGGACGCAGGCCAGGCATGCCATTCGCGAAACAAGTCTGGGAATGCGAACGTTTTCCCAGAAAGCGCTCAATGGTCCATTTGTCTGGCCAATGTTTAGCTGGTGTAGCATCGATCACTATCGTTACGTTTCAAAAACGGGTAATCAGGTGGCACTACATTAAGACAAATTGTATTTGAATTCAGGTTGTATATTTTTAGGTTATATTGAATTTTCAAAAAAGCTTTCGCACAACCGTGCTTCATCAGGTAGAACAAAAAAAATTTTTCACTTTTACCTGAAGCATGGTTGTGCGGGAATTTTGAAAATACACTACAATTTGTGTTTATATAGTGTCACCTGATTACCCTAGTTCGAATAAGACGAGTACGGACATTTACAAAGATTGTTATGTTTTTTCAAGTTTATTTGATCCAAAAATAACGCGCCACACGTAAGCAGATTTGGAAGACTAAAATTTTTTTTTTACTTTTCCTAATTTTGATTGGAATTGAAATTAAAACTATTCAGAAGCCAAAAATTGATTTAAGTTAGCATTCGCAAAAAAACTAAAAATTTGAATTACCATTAGTTGGATCACTATTAATTTAAAAAATATGGGTATTTTACCTCATAAAAAAGTAGATGACGAAGATTCTTAGTCAAATGGACGCTTTTCACTCTACATAATGGGCCTAGCTATAGCGAAAAACTTGTTTCAACTGGGACTTACGATAGTTTGGCAAACGGACAAATCTGAAAAAAACGGTAATACAATAGAAAGACATCAGAAAAATAGATTAGGAGTGGAAATATCAACATATTGCTCTAATTCATCGAGTTACACATCTAATTAATTGCCCAGTCTGTAGACTCTGTATGTAAGTCGCTGTGTACGAATCTTTCGATAGCAAACCAAATTTCGTACGAACAAGGTTCGGTTCCCACCCAAGCAAACATGATAACGACTTAAGCTGCTACCGTTGTGGAAATAAAGCGTTTGTTTTTAAAGCAATTTAATACCCTATCGTTACAAAGAGAAAGGAAAACTTGTGGCGTCTGATATTGTTAAAGTTACTTGAAGGACACATTTTTCAATTATTATTAAACAATTCATAACCCGACTGTTGAAAAACGTTTGGAAAATGACGTGTGCAAACAATTTCGCCCGCGCGCTGATGCAGTCGAATAGAGTCGGCTGTTCCAAAGTGCTTCAAACGTCGAACAATAACAAGAGGCCGTATCGAACCCAAGGATGGTATTTTCCGTGCATTTTTGAGCGAGTCGTGGCCGAGCGCTGCAACAGCCCTAATAAGCGCGTTGTCTGGCGTTTACGGGCGTACGTGTCCGAGTGTCCCAGTCCCACGGGAAGGCACGCCGCGGCAACGTGGATAAAAAGCGAGATGCCGGTAAAGCGGGGCGCAAATTGCTCCGTAGCTATCTCGTTTGCAGCAAGACAGGCGGAGGTGTGCAATCGACGGGCGGTTTTACGAGGTCGACGCGACGATTTACGCAAGATGCCAGCAGCCGTTTGCAGCGAAATGACCGGTGCCGGCTCCATCGCTCCGAGCCATTCCCGCAATAAAAAGCGCGAGCGTATCGTAAATAATCGACAAAAGACGTACCGACCGATCGACCGCTGCTCCTTTGCCTTTCGCCGAGCGGCTGCAGACGCCGGTCTAAGCAGACAATAAAGGGCGTTATTATCGTGTGGCGAGGCTCTGGCATGCCCCGCAGGCACCTTGGCGGACCGCTTTCGCAAGCCGCTGATTTGGAAGGCCGGCGAACGCGCTGGAACCGCAGCCCGGCCGTTTCGGGCCCGCGTTTTTCGGGCCGTGCGCTCACAAAAAGGCCGGCTCCTTTTTCTCGGCCGGTTTAAAATCGAAACTGAAAACCACAACGGGGATCAAAAGTTTGCGTTAAACGGGTTCTTGAACAGCATTTATTTGCCAATGTACAACTTCTAGTGGCTTTGTCCATTGCTTAACACCTGTTTTTAAAATTCATTTTAATAAAATTTACTTTAAATTTAAAAATTTAAAAAATGTTTTAAAAACCTCACTCCCAGTACTAGTATACTGAAAAGTCATCGCAGTGTACTAGCTGTAGAAATCGTGATTCATTTACACCTGCAAAGAATGAGTATAACTCACAAAACAAAATCATATTCAAAATCAAATTTGCTAACCTCATTGACAACCTGAAAGTCGGCCAAGTTCCACAAGTTGAGAAGCACTGGTTAAAAATGTCGCATAAGCAGGGCTAAATATGGAACCTGCTCTATTTCGAAGTGGCCTTTAGGAAATGGCCCTTTTTAATCGGCTCGGCCGCTCTGGACGTGTAAACAAAGCGAACAATACTGATTCGGTGTAGGTGGCCCGACCATACGAGAAGGCAGAACGATTTTAAATGCCCAGGCGGCGTTTGGAACGAAACGAAATTACTCATCAAGCGCGATATCGCAAAAAAGCTCTCCTTACACGGCTTTTAAGTTTCAAGGATTTCACAGCGCCGAAAATGCTTTACAGAGCGATTTAAAAAAAACGAGCGTTGAACTGAATTAAAAGTAAATCAATTATTTTTTTAAGGTTAGCGTTTTTCAATTTCACTTTTTTAAGTCCAAAAACCGGGAACGCACCGTCTATAGTGAATTCGGAAATATTAACTGGAACCTTATTGGATGTCAAGCCAAGCTTTAATTTATTCCGCCAAGTGCGTTGATCTTACACATACTCCAGTTGATCTAACGCAAGTACGACTGTGGGACTGGTCTGAGAATGAATACAAACCGGACGCAATTTTTTTATTAAACTCACATTCTCACTCAAACAGATGGAAAAACGAACGTTGGACGTGCGCAAAATGCTCGTTTACCCGCCATGCCACGACGACAAAGCGAGGTCCTGGGAGTCTCGATGCGCTGTGACCAACTGGTTGGGTCGGTTTTCCGTTCGCAGAATTCCGAATTCGCCTTGCCACAAAGCCTCTGGCTTCCACGGCCGGCGCTTTGCGTCTTTTGTCGACCAGTTTAAACGCACTAAACTATGTTTTTCAACCTCTTTTCTAAGCGTTATAAATGGCTGAGGGTGGTCGACATCTGTGTAAGCCGTTTTTGTTCCTGTGGGGCCAGCGCGACACAAAACATTACAAAAAGGACATACAAGCAAGCCTATCAATGGTTTTTATAGTGACCATATTGTGAGCCACTTGCTTCCACACTGAGAAATTTGCAATACAAGTGAAACGCGTGTTTATCCTCTTTGACTATACACGCTTAAACAGCAATTAAAAGAGAAAACGGCAGCAACTAACTCAATATATCTTAGTACACAACCCGATTCTGGCAACTATTCGCATTGGCGTCGCTGGCAAAAACATGGCGAGTTCAATCACAGAGTATCAAAGCGACTGCAAAGCAACCACGAAAGCAAACCAAACATCTGGACTGCGAAACACGCGACGGGAATTCGCCGAAAAAAACCTGTGCCAGTAAAGCATCGCGTAGCGTCGCCAGTGCTAGCTACATACAAGCTATGCCGCAGCTGTTTCGCCCTTCCCGATTACTTAAATGAAGGCATCGCATGCCGGCGGATATTCAGAAGCGATGCTTACGTAGGTTCGGCAAAAATCAACGAGAATCGTGGTTATTTACCTGTGTTGCCTTGGCCCACGGTGAATAATAAAATCCTGGCCTGTCGTCGCGGCTAAAAAGCAAGGACAACGCAATACGACTCAAACTGCGGCGTGCATGTCAAAAAACGCATACGTTAAGGAATGCTTCCGTCGGGGCTTAATCCTTGTGCGCTCTCTCGCTATCCTACTGGTATCGCGGATAACCTCTACTGTCGGACGCGGGCTCGGCACCGATCAGTTGCCGGTAAAACGCCGAGCACCAGCCTATAACAAACGACGTCTCCGCCGGCGTCGCGTGCACTGCTTGCCTTTTCGCGTCTCACTCTCTCTCTATCGCTCGCTCTTGCGCCGCTGTGCAGTATAGAAATTGCTTGCAAGCGCTGCTGCTCGCTGCTGTTGGCAAACGGGAAACGCCTGGAATGTGGCGGCCGAGCGGGCTGAAGGCGCGCGATGGGAAAGGCGCCTTTTTTCCCTGCGCTTCCCGGGCGGCGAGGTCAACCGCTCGGCGCAAAGGGAGAGAAGGTCGGGCTAAGGAAAGAAGAAGTCGAGCTCTCTCTCTCTCGTCGCGTCGCAATAGCAACCGAAGTTTTTCCCGTTGCAATGAGGCACGGTGGCGGCGGCCGGCGTAAGTGGGCACCTTGGCACTTGCGCCCGCCGGGCAAATCGCTGCCGACCCGTATGCAGAGTCGCGCAAAGGCAATAACGAGCCGGCGCGACCGGGTTTACGAGCGGGCGGCCGGCGAGTTGCAAGCCGGAGTTTTGTGAAAACATCTGGGCCCTGCTTATTACCTTCAGGAATGCCGCGCGCTTGCCTGCCAGCGAACAAACGAAAGATCGTAGAAAAGCAATTCTTGCGGCAACCTCGCTATTGAGTTTTTAAGAACTCGCGGCTCGCGATTATTCGCACACGACGTGTTGCGCTTTTAGTAATTCGACACCTTCGCGAATTCTACCACGGCTATTACTAATTGACACGTGGAGCGGGGGGTTTACCTTAAAATCTATAACTAAGTTATAGAATATTAGCTGATACGAGAACGTCCAGAAGGACATTTTTAATTTATTTATGGTGAAAAAACAAAAAAAAAAAATCGAATTTTGTTGTTTAGCAAGTGCAGGATATTGTTTTCGTTCGGCGTTGACGTGCATCAAAGTCTATCAGAGACAAGATTTTAGCTCGTGGATTCACGATTATAGGTTGAGCAATGAGACTGGTTAGGGATTTAAGGAAGTCGATGCGCAAGACACCCGCATTGTTCAAGAGTAACCAGAATTCGCAATAAATCAGTATAAAGGAAAACAGCGATACCCGAGAACGCCCGGGAAATGCGTTGGTTCACGTAAAGCAGTTGTAGCCAGCCTATGTTTGATGGCGATCGACTGAAATATTTTTTAGAGATTCTCGATCTACTGGTTCGGTAAAAAAGTCACAAGAACTCTTATGTATAGTATTTTGAGAATCACATACTCAACGCGATTGACCAGGTGAAATGTGGCGATCGACGCGTTGGCTGCCCCTGACGTAAAGTAAGATAAGTCCATATGAGCCTCATATTTTTTGTTTGAATTTTCGTGGGGTGTCTGATATGCCTGATATACCATCAGAAGTTGCAAATAAATGCGCTTCGAACGATAAGAAATGATAGGAATAGCGTTCCAACTTTTATAAAGATGCTTGAATAGGTTTCGGGCTACATTACAGATATTTGCACAATGCACCTAAATACTTATTTATTTTAAATCGAAACTGCGTACATGGCAAGGCACTGAGTTGCGTTCCGTCGTCTGATCGGCGCTTTCAAAACCGCCCTAGTGAAAGTTGCCTCTCCACCAGCGCGCGCGCACCTTCGCCAGTTCCATAACAGTGCCGAGGCCGTCGGAGGTCAAGTGCGCGCGGAGCATAACAAAATTCCATGGTCGTCGTGGCCGCCTCGCAGCGTTGACATCGCGGCGATTTTGACACCCAAGTGTCAGACAACTCGTACGGAGCGCCGGCCATTCCAGTCTCTGTAGCTTTCTCGCGCTCATTTTCTAAGAGTTCCGACCGCCACTTCCATCCACGACAACTTATTTTTCGCGGCCACTTCAAAAGGCGACGAGACGGATCGCCATTTTCCACCCCGTTCTCGGTAAAGAAATTCCACCCATTTAGGTGTTTTGCCCTACCTGGTTGTATGTCGCGCGAAACAAAGCCTGAAGATACCCATTACCCAAACCAAAGCCTGCCGGCCTTGCTTGTATTATTATTAGACAGATTCGGTGAGTCTGCGATGGCTTTCGGCGTACAAATGATACGTAAGCCGTTACCGTTTGGTCAAAATTATATTCTTTCATTTCAAAGAGAAACGTTGGACTTTCTTAGAAACTAAACTAAAGAAAAGCAAGCAGACATTCGTGGCCCAAATTCTGGCCGGTTGGCATGCAAACGTAACTGTAGCTCGCGTTTTTGAACCCTGTTTTGCAGATATTTTCCACTTTCATAAGCGATCCGACTGTTTTGCGCAGTGTTTGCACAAGTTGCCTGGAGGTTGCGAAGTCGTTAGAAATACTAACGAAAAGGTTCTGATGTTACAATTTTATACAGGCTTAGAATCCATTGCCGCGTTTATAAAAATAGTAGCCGATCGTTGGCTTTACCATTAAACCTTTAAAGAACCAAATTTGTAACTAGGATTTGCTACAGCGGAATCCGGTATTGGACCTGACAGTTGAAAGATTGTTTTTGTGGAAAGCCAGCTGTATAAATAAGTTAAGTACTAATATCCATACCGCAGTTTTATCTTGATATCAGCCAAATTGGTGATGGGACGATTTTTCTGCAATGCCATTAAATTGAATTGCCGCAAACGTTTTTTTGATTTTTCGATACCGTTACTAACAATGGTCACCAAGCATACACAGTCAAATACAACGAAATATTTTAAAAAACGGCGCGGCCTGCCATTGCACAGCCAGAGCGCAGCAAAGGAATTCGCGCAATTTACAGGAACTGCAGGTTGAACGGAATCGTCGAAGTGAAGTCGAACAACAATAAAAAACAAGTTTTGAGCGCAGTCTGCAATTAGCGGTATCGCGTCATCCAAAGTTCAAAAAGCAGGACGCGCGAAAGAGGCCCACAGAAGCGCCGTGATTCTGGCACGGGCACTTAGCGCCTGGTGCGCGATAAGCTAGTTTGCTGAGGCAACTGCTCGGCGTGCAACGAGGCAGGTGACCAGGCAACAATCTGTGGCGCAAGACTGCACAGGCGACCGCAAGGTCCAAAATCCTGCGCGCGCGGTCTTGGAAAAGTCGACTCGGTCCCGATAACGGCGTTGGGCAAACAGGAAGGCGTTTGAATCCAAACAAGCAGCGCCCCACCGACAGAGCCGCGATATTACATCATAATGAGCCGATTATCGCGTATCAGAGTGTTTGTCTAAGACTTGGCGGACTTCCCAGGGCCGAAGGGGGCGTTTCCTTAAGCCTTTCAGCACGTAACAATCGACTGCGTTGTACACTATGTCTGTTTTACCAGGTGAGGTGCTCTAACATGTAAATTTTTGCGGTGATGATCGCACTTCCGTAGCACGAAAAGGAATATTTATATATATTATATTTTTTAATGAACTTTAGTGACCAATTTTTAATGTGTTTTACTGTGTAGATTTGCTGCTAGACGTGTTTACATTCGGAAAAATATAAAGGTGACAATTTATACCAAACTTTTTCGCGTTCCATTGCCAAACAAACTTTTTGACAGGCGTATATGGTTAAAAATGTGTTTTTCATTTACGATTGGAATGCATTACAACAACAACAACAATAACAAAACAACATCCATAGGATACAAACGCCATCTTGTCACGTTTGCATGCAAGCGTATACAAACGCGCACATCGGCATAAGCAATATGAATGCATAAGTAGAACAACGGCCGGAAAGCAAATGTTGCAAGGCATCAGAAAGATTAAGTGAAGGGATCAATACAATCAGTCCAGAATTTACACAAAAAATAAAGGGACGAGCCTAATTTTTTTTCTAAACGATTTTTTTACGTTTGGCAAAACGTTTCTTTTTTTGTGAAGAATTTAAATATTTTTAATAAACTTTTGCCTGTGATCAGCACAATTGGAATTTGACAGAACCTTTATAAAGAAAGTCAGCTCACATTAAAAATTAAGCATCCGACCCCCTTTTATCACGTCCATCTGCTGCATTAACGCAAAGCCCTTGTATCCAGAGTCAATACTTCGCGAGGCAAAGTGCTCCAAACCCTTATCGCTTAGGACTTCGTACCTGTGTTGTGCATGCCTTCATGGAAACCAAACACTTGGCAACGCAGCAGAAATTTACTGAAAGGGGATCATTAACCACGCCGTTACTTTACCTCGATCGAATACATGGCTGGGCAATAATTTATAAGGTATTGCGCCTTGCCTTTTTTGCAAGTTGATTTTTGGTCAATATGTGGACGGTATTTTTTTATCATTTTTGTTCGAATACACTACAATTGACTATATGTTGTTTCGCCGTAGCTTCAGACGAACGATGTTTTTACAAAATTAGTTGACATAAGACATGTTTTAACAATTAAAATTTTCACGATTTAACGTGTGAATATCTGTAGATTGTGTTCTGTACCACCTTTTTGCCATAATGGCGTTTCCTTATGGGTTACTGTTTGACTGTTGTTACTTAAAACTCGTAGTATACTTAAACTTCTAAAGTGTTCACTGTACGCGGTGCAACGTATTCAGCTTCTATCAAAAGTGTTGTAGAAATTTAAATGAAACTCACACGTTAATGTCACACTATATAACCCGTATGTAATTGAGCTATGTTTAAAAAGCACCAAAATAACAAAACAAGAAGCCTACTGCCATTCCAAATTATAGTGTTTTTATACTTCCTTTACAGGTAGTCTATACTCATGTCACTTACCCTAGACATAAAACTAGATAATAGCACAAGCGTTTATTTAATCAATCATAACAGATTACTGTTACCATTATTATTTATCACCTTCTGTTTCGATCAGCGGTATTTTCTTGAGTAAGGTGAGGGCGCAAGTCTCCCATTTGGCTTGCCGAAAAGGGGTCGTGTCCAGTTGGGTTGACATTGCATGCAACACTTTTCCAGTGAAGTAGGTAAGTAAATGAAAGTCACAAGTCACCAAGGTAGCCTACAAAGCAAAGCTTATCTTAACTGTTTGACAATGAGCTGCAGAAAAAGTAAAAATTGCAATATAAACGCTATTTTATTCGAGCTAAAGACTAACTGGTACAATAAATACAACCTAAGACAAGTGCTCTTGCAGGAAATCTTTCCGCCACTATTATAAATCGAGAACTTTGAAATACTTTGTGACGTAAGAAAGTAAAGCAAATGCTATTTGTTTAGATTTCTATCTTCAATTGTAGTGTCTGGTAGGAACAGCTGATAATACTCAGTTTTCTGTGTAAAATACCATTTCTGCGCGTTCTAATTGCTATCTTAGTGCTATAACTTTTTTGTTCCTGTACTAAGTGTACGTAAAAGCTTTAATAAAAAGGCGACTCTTTCGACTATACCTAAGGCCCGCTTGCGGTTGTTTTAAAGGATCATCATAGAACGGCGCAACTGTCGTCCACGTATGCGCCAGCACAGGAGATTATGTATGAGAATATGACAGCGGTGTGTTCCCAAATGGCGCGGGGGTATTGTGCAGGCTGTGCTCGTGCGGAAACTGCGTGCCGGCGGAATCTGGGGCACTCCATTGAAACGGACAGCAAAGCAGAGCAGATGATATGCGTCGCGATGAGATGCTATACTGCTGCTGCTACTGCTGCTGAAACGGAAAGGAATGCGTCACGAGCAATGCATTCCGTACGTTACGCGGCCTGTGACACATAGGCGGCACCAGTGATGGCTTGCCTATGCCGCCACAGCGAATTTAGTATATCAATGCACTGGCTCCCATGCATTTTGCCAACGCAGCACAATGGCAATTTTTTATGGGTTCCACAGGCCTGCTGTCAGTAGGCGAGCAGGCAAGTAGACGCACGCTCGCTAAAACACCAAATTCATAACCACGCCAATTTTCTCAGTCATCGCATGCGAAGCTTATCACTTTGTTAATTTGTTGTTAATTTTTCCCATCATGTCGAAAGCCATTGTTAGGCACTAAGGTAGGTTACACGCTGCCTAATGAAAGTAACACAAACCCCATTTGAAAGAAAAAAGTAGCAAAGGTTTTTTTAAATGCTTTAGATCCAAAAGAAGATCCCACGCTTTCAAAGGCAGCACCCCCGCCTTGCTTGCAAGCGGTGATCGTCAGGTTACTGGCAAATGTGGCTGCAAGGCGACGTTCGCACGAGGCGCGGTTGGTGCAGCTCCGGGCTTCCAATTTTACGGCTGGCTGCTTCCTGCAATAGCACCGCCCGTGCTTGAGCGTTGTAAGGAAAGCGGCAGCCGACGCCGCAGCTTGCAAAAAAGAGCCGAGGCTTGCTCGAGTGTCGTCGGGCGCCTTTGCACCTATTCCGTTACGCGGCTTTTTTTTCGGCACTCGATAAATTCCAAGTATGACGCGAGAAGATACGACAGCTCTCGTATTATAGCGGATCGTCATGCCTGGCAACTCGCAAAGGTTGCTGATTCAGATACTCCCGGTTGCATTTACCTTGTCCGACTTAAATTTGCCGAAACCACTGTAAAACGTTGAGGGAAAAAATTAGGACTGTCTAATGTCCACCGATGAAATTTATTTCTAGACAGTTGGAAGTTCATTAAAATAAATCACTTGCTTGCTCATAGTTTAAAAACTGTGAGCTCAAAGTGCAAGTCGCGCATTTTTACAATCGCAATTTTTCACGTTTTAACGTCGACTTGTAAACTTTAGTTAGACTTATGAGTTTATTTTTAGTTTTGAGTTGTGATCTCAATATGTAACCAGGGTGCCTCAAGATATTGTTAAACTCGAAATGTGCGGCGGAACGTTTTGAAATTATTTAAAAACAACCTGAAATAGGCACACGCAGTGTTTTTTTAAGGTGTTTCAAATTTCTCCAGCGGTTTCCCAAATTTTGGACTTGCAACTTTTTGGTATTTAAATGAAACACTTGCGGTCTCTTAAAACTACTTAGCGGTCACCCAAACTAAACCTTAAAAAAAACCCTGGGCACACGTGCAAGAATTCTGGATTTAAAATGTATCCCATAAAGAAAAAATAAAACAAGGGTAATACCGAACGACTAAAGTTTATGGTGGGTTGTTAGGTGGAACATGCAAAGTGTGTCGCGCGCGTATGATTTCTCTCTAAGTGCGGCGCAAACTGAAAAACGCGGCAAACTCAGAACCTCTGAACTGCGGGGTCACCGCAAGGCAACCGGGCGGTTAAAAGCGCTGTTTTCCTTGTTTCATTCCTGTGGCATTCTTGTGCGAAGTGGAACGCGCGGGGGGCGGGCCAACCCCTTTTCCTCTCTCTTCGTTTGCCGCTCGCCGTTGGAGCTGCTTCGGGATAAGTCGAGTTTCGCTGCACCGTGACCTCGGCTAAGCCAAGCATGAGATAGGCGACGTACCTAAGCGCCTTGGGTGGTTCCTGCCCTTCGCATGCAATGTCTTAAGCCTATGGAAAGCTTCACTTAACTAACCCATGTTGTTCTGCTGCCGCAGGCTCGCTGTCTTGGCAATGTTCCGCGATTTCGTCGAAAATCGCATTGTGCAACTCGTCTATACTTTACTATCCTACAGTGCTTCCCATCAAGAAGCTATTTTAGGTTGGTCACGAAGCATTTCTAAATGTTACAGTTTTCTATTGGATCGGGAAATTATTGCATTACCATTACGTAACATTTGTGCAACAATATCACAAATACGTAACAATTAGACGTGTTGTGCCGCATTAACTATTCCAGTAGGTACGCCAGTATCTCATTTTGGGTCGCACAATAAAACTTGCATTAAAAGAGGGTCGGGAACTGAAAGAGGTTGGGAAGCACTGCTATATTTGCTTGGAAAAATACACACAAAAATGATAGAATACTATGGCGCCAAATGCACATGACACCCTGCGCTGTACCTATATGGCTATACTTTTTTCAACAGTGGTTACTAAAGTTTCTTTTAACAGTGTCTTTTTGTGGATTGCGGAATAAAAAGTAAATAGTTCGCGGCACGAATTTTCGTGTAGAACTTTCATCGAGTGGTTAACTGTCATTCAACAATAAACCAACTCGAAACTGCACACACAAACTGTATAATATGCAGGAAAACAGTCTTATTAAGTGCACTCCGATCGTACATTAGAAAATGTATAGAATCTAACCAATAGAGCAAAAATTGAAATTCAAAGGGTTTGTTTCTCGGCACCCTTGAGCATTGCAAATGGCACCCAGCCCTGGTTGGCAATCACTGTTTTACAACAACACCGCTTCTCAGACACTTCACACCTGAAGGTCAACAAAATGCTTTGATAGTGTCACAGCGGCTTGTAGAGACTAGAGAGTAAGCAAAAAAGGAAACTGACACTTCTTACGAATAAATCAATCGTTCATGTTGGTTTGCACTTGACGTTTGTCATATTGCTATTCGGTGCTGTATAGCGTTGCCCAACCCGACCCACATGTGATTTTCAGCAAACACACGGTGCTGCATTTACGGGAGCGGTCCCACGTCTCATGTTTCACGATAAAAATGACAGCTTTGTTTGAGCTGCGACTTTTTCCTGGCTTACATTGCGTAGTATTATCTATATGGCCAGTGTCACATAATTTCTCGACTCACTCGCTACAGTCCAAACAAACCAAACACAGCAACAAAAAAACATAAAACACAGAAAATGTAATACGGGATGCACAACTTTGGGTCTAAATATTCTCAATTAACTCAATCGTAAATTACAAGCAATAACGCAATCTTATATTTTTGTATGTAGGAAACGAAATCTAATACATTTATTGTGCAAACTAATAAACACGTTTTTAGATTTGGAAAAACGTACTATATACTTCGACCAGTGGTGTAAATAAAATGTATTTCTTACCCACACGCATGGACTTTAAAGATGAAGACACAAAGTTACGTCATAATAGGACTCGAGCGCAAATATGCTGCTAAATCTTGTTTTACGTTCATTATAGGACATATCGACCAATCAATTGGCAAAAAATATTTAATTTGTGACAGAAAGCCTGAAGATAACGTAAACAACAAGTGTTTAACGACACGGCGTACCGACCAGGGATGCGGAGACGGAGTCGGAGTCGGACTCGGGACTCGAGTAAGACTTTGTAAAAGTCCCGAGTCCGACATGCGCATGCGCAGTACGGAATTTTAAAACTGACATGGCCGCCAAATGCAAATTGTAAAGGTGAAATATTATATGGCGGAATATTTTCCAACCATGTATTGTGAGTGAATGAATTATACGACCCCTTATAAGTGGATTGCTGAATATCCACGTTATTTTAATTAGGTTATTTGGTAAAAAAACATGCTGTAGAGTCCGGGCCGGATTCGGGACTCGACAAAATCGCACATTTGACCGGAGTCGGACTCGGGTTTATATTTTTGGCCGGAGTCGGACTCGGATTATTTTTAACCGACTCCGCAGACCTGCTACCGACAATAATTATTTTGCCCGAACGCCGGTTGAGACCGTTTTGGCTAATACCACTGACATTAACCTACCTATATACATAGTGTTACAAACGATTATATGGTGAGTCGTTGGATGTTATGGTCGCTGTATGATACGTTCGATATACATTTCGATAAATATCACGCTGACTTACTGCAACACCGGTATCCTCGACCGAAATCTTGTTTACAGCAGGCCCTAAACCAATGGTTCACAATTATTTTAGCCCTCAGGGTAATTTTCTAATATCATGTAGGGCGATTATTTTTTGACCTAAAAAATCAGAAACTTTGACCTGAAAAATTGAAAATTTTGACAAAATTTTGACCAACGAAAAAAACATTGATTTAAACAACATACTGTTGCGTAAAGTAACGCATTAGTGCCTTGGCGTCGTCAACCACACGTTTTAGATCTTTTTTTGACGATTGCCGGCTCACAAATCAACTATTTTGTTGGGATTATGTAGAACTTAAAAGCCTAGTAGTTATTTTTGTCATATAAAAATATAAGCAACTATAAAAATGCCAAAGAAAAACAAGACGCTGGTTATTTGAGAAAAATGTTGTGTAAACAGTTGAAATACACGTAAAAATAATTGCAGAAAATTAACAAAAACCTTGTTATCGAAATAGGAAATGCGATAATTGAAAATCGGAAGCGAAAAAGACAGCAACACTCATTAATACATTTATCCTAATCAGAGATACGAAACTGTATAAACCAAAATCGAAGTTCGAGCTCAACCTCATGCGATAAACTAAGTCTGGCTGGTTAATTTTGCCAGTTAGCTACACCATATATTGCTCTAATAAGGATATAGTACAGTTACAATGTCGTTGAATACAACTCAAAACTAATATTTCAAAAAAAAATTCAACTGAACGACAATTTCGAAAATATGACTATGTTTTTTTTAATTTTGTAAAGGATTTAATTTTGTAAATGACGTGCATTTTTAATCGATTTTGACTTAACGTGTAAATTTTAACAAAATGTTGACTTTTTTGACAAGTCAAAATATAATCGCCCTATAATCATATGAATTCGCGGATTTGTAATAGGAATAATGATTGTATCACACTACATAAGTAAAATAAATGTCGATGAGACCAGGGGTGGACAACACGTGGCTCGTAAGCCGCATGCGGCCACTTAGCCAGTTTCATGCGGCTTTTACGTTCAAGTTGTATTCGAGTTTCAATGTTTATAGAAAAAATAATTTACGGGCTTCGAGCTTAACTCGTTTAACATTCCAAAATGTCTCAGCAAGTTTTGAAAAATCCTAGTAGAATAAATACGCTGTATTTTTTTCGCATTTTTCCGAACCTGTTGCATATTTCCGAACGAGACCTATTTTAAGGCGTTACTTTTTTACAAAATCCTCCAAACCAAATTCGGGATCCAACCCTTCTCAGACCTCGTGAAGTCAAGTTCGATTTAAAAAACTTTAACTTCGTGGTGGCATTTATTCAAGACGTCCTGCAGTGTGAATAAAAAATCGCCAAATGTGGCCAATAGGTACAATATTGTTAGTAGGCAAAATTTCTAGCCTGGCAAAGGTTGTGTAAGTAAGAAAGATACAGGGTGATATTTACCTCTGCCCATGTTTAAGGTGTGGCTCTTTTCGGTTTACCAAGCAATCAATGCGGCTTTTGGTCTCTTTGGTTGGCCACCCCTGACTTGGAATTTTGTTTAGGCTTTAAATGCATCAACCCTAATTGCTTTGTAACATGTAGGCTACTTTGTATGGAAAGTAATTGAACAAAAATTACTGAGTTGACGTGCTGGCGGACATCTTTAGAACCTTTCAAGGGCTCGAATGATTGTGCGGACTCGTGGTTGAAAATCACTTCCCTAAACGGACATCAATCGATGTGTTGGGATCAATGTTTTTAACCCCTTTTCGCGCCGTTCTAAATACTAAGCGTATAACAGCGACACTTTGGTAACCCGATTATCTTCCCTAAAGTTTTTATAAGCGATCAAAAGATAAGAAAAGAGAATTAATCGATCGGAACAGATACCCGATGTCAAGTGTTAGTATTAGTACTTATTCAATACTAGGGTGGTAGCCATTGTTGGGTGTTACCCAGTGTTACCCTCAAAGGTTAAGCCTTGGTGCGCAACTGCGCAGCAACAATAGACAAATTGCCTTTTGCAAACTTACATTATTTTCAAATTAAAAACTAAAAAATCTCAACATTTTTGCCACATCAGTTTGAGCATTTGGCAATGGCCATTTTTTAGTTCTTTTTTATTTATTTCAGTAATGTTTGTAGCTAAAAACAAGTAAAGAAATTAAATTCGAATTGACGGTTGTGATATAATACATGTTTTGCTGTAACTTACTTTGTTTAACTAATCGGTTTACAGCATCTACTCTGTGTATGTTTGATTATCTCACGTAGAATTAAATGTCTACACCAGGGGTGTCCAACTCAAACATGCCGGCGTGCCAATTTTTATCCTATAACTTCTTCCCGTGCCAAAGTTTAGTAATATAATTCTTTCTAATAATCAAAGCGTTTTTTTACAAATAATAAAAACGGCGTAGTTAGCAGTGCGCATTACTGCATCTAAATGTCCGTCGGTGAGCTGACTTTTGCTTTTTGTTTCTTCAAATCAAACTTTATAGTTATATGAATGCTGGCCTCCACTAGCCTACAATATAATCCAGGGCTGCGGAGTCGGTTAAAAAAAACCCGAGTCCGACTCCCGAGTCCGATTCCGGCCAAAAAATTAAACCCGAGTCTGACTCCCGAGTCCCGAGTCCCATAAGATTTCGAGTCCCGAGTCCAGCTCTGACTCTACAGTAGGCCTGGCATATGTCCTCTTTTAGGAGGAAAAAAATTTTGTCCTCTTTCCTCAAGAAAACTGAATGATACTCCGAGGACGCTCAAAAATGTCCAAATGTCCGTTTTTTTTGCATTTTAAATTAGTTGCTCATATTTTTTTAGCGCTAGCTCTAAGTTAATATTTAATGAATGATTCCAATGGTTTCGCTGTGTTGTATACCACTCCTACAGCGCTGTACAAACTCTGTTTTTCCAACTTTAACATTAAAACGGCAAAAAATTTTCTTTGAATCTTTTCTACTTAGAACTTCTTTTAGCACAAAGTCTCTTTGAGTGCCATTGCATGTTTTCATATCATTGAAGGTATAACGGCCCTATTTAAAATTTTGTCAACTTATAGATAAACGATAAAATTCATCCACCGTTCGAACTATTTTTTATCCATGTTTTATTTAATTGGATAACAGGCTAGCAACGGGGACTCTACTTTTTTGCGCGAATCGATAATGTTTTTGCAATATTGCTGCTGTTGTTGTGTGTTATCACATATTTTGAAACACGATAACGCAAAGTTTAATTTTTGCGCTTACATTTTTATTTGCGCTGACATCGCAGGCTTACAACTGTGGAGTGAATGCCCTCACGACACGTTTGTCAAAATCATCTCGTGCACGAGCAATTTATTGTGTGTCCAATGCTAAAATCCTGCTGAATTTACAGTTTAGCGCCAATTAAACCCAATAATTTTTTTCGCGCTTCGCGCGCCCGACGACAAACTTCACTATTTTCAAGTTGTCTCAGTGATATTTAATTAAAAATGCCGAAGTGCTTTTCGTAGAGAGGGGGGGGGGGAGAGACACGGCTGAAAAAGATTAAGAACCACTTGTCTATGGCATCAGGTGGTTCTCAGTAGACGCTTTCTTTAAATTTAGACAACAATAAAGCAAAATATAAGCTATACATTATAATGCTGAAAAGGAAAACTCTATTTACTGATGAGCTACGCCAGAAGTATCCGTGTTTCAGAAAAGGACGTGTTAATTTCGAAGCTGAATGCAATACTTGGATATGGCACGTTTTTCTCAAACGTAACAATTCTACTTTCGTTTTACTTGCAGGCAAGAAAATGTCCTCTTTTAAGGTGCTGAAAATATGGTAGCCCTACTCTACAGCCTGTATTTTATCCATTTACGCAACTAAATTAAGGTGGATTTTTTGCATTCCACTCATATTAATGTCATAATTGATCCACCCGCATTACATGGTTAAAAAATATTTCATCATTTGCTATTACACTTTTACAACTTACATTTTGCCGCCTTAACAGTTTTAAAATTTGACACTGCGCATGCGCACGTCGGACTCGGGACTCGGGTAGTTTTACGTGGTCTTACCCGAGTCCCGAGTCCCGAGTCCGACTCCGGCAAAACAAACCGACTCCGTCGAGTCCCGAGTCCCGAGTCCCGAGTTCGACTCCGACTCCGCAGCCCTGATTAGAAGTAATTGTTAGTTGTCGTGATGCAGAGATTGTTTTATATTGTGAATAACAATGGCAATTTACTGTATAAAAAATTAGGTATTTTTTTAGAATTGGCTAAATAGCAAATTAGGTAATTTAGGGCGGCTTGCGTGCCATTTTTGATTTGGTCGCGTGCTACATTTGGCACGCGTGTCGCTTGTTGGACACTCCTGAAAAAAAAACACACAGAAAAAAACAAGCAAAAAGAAACAAACGAGTTTAGAAGAGTGCTGCTGAACACAGTAGTGTGAAGTGTTTGACTCTTATTCTAGACCCTTGAACGTCTTTAAAGCCGATTGCTACTCATACAAGTTTCTTGAGAATATTTTGAGACACATGCAAAAAAGTTGATCTGCCGAGGGTCCCTGCCTTAAAATATTCTTGCGCATCACAAAATATATTTGCCTAGTATAGAAATGTTTCTTGACGATCCGATACCAAATTAATATGTTTATTACAGCCACGTTTAAAAATTTAACCTAGAATTTTCTACCTTTAAAGAAAAATATTCTAAAAAAACTATTACTTTTAAAATCGAAGAAAAATAGGCTTCCGAGCGCAAAACGAATTTCAGCCTAATACCTTAAAAATGTTACCTTTGATCTATTTTTGCTTGTTTGTCTACAGCAGGGGCGGGCAACTTCTCCATTCGGCGGGCCTGATATGGTATAATTAAGTACTTGGCGTGCCGGATTACTGAATTGATAAATAAATAATACCATAGTATTAAAGCCAAATATGCATGACAGAGTAAGAAACTTAATCGTCTGAATAAGACAAAAATCTGTGGGAATAAGGCCCAAATAAGGCCTGAAACTGTAGGAAGTAGGTATGGGACCTGGGACGATCGCCGTTTTGGTGTCGAATTTTAGGCGCAATAGTTTTGAAGGGTTGTGGCACCTGACTTTTTAGCCCTTCGGGGTTATTGGTGGGTAATAGGTAAGGTTAGAAATTGGGTTAGGGTTGAAATTATTAGGGGAGTTAGTGATGTACTGAGAGGTGGGGTTTAGGATTAGGTAAAATGTTTTATAGATCTTATTTCGGTCATTCAGGTCCTAATCTGACGGGTTTATGACTTATTCCAATTTAGACTGTATTACGTCTATTAGGTATTAGTCCTATTTTGGTCTTATTCCAACGTTGATGTTGTTCTTAGTTCGATCGTATGGCTGCAGTTCTCTAGTTTTAAGTTTCCGGATCCGGCCCGTTGGCCGTATGTTGCCCACCCCTGGTCTACAGTAATGAAGTCGTTTAGTATCGGATCGTATCACGATACCATTGGTCAAAATATCGAGTATCGATATCGGAATAAGATATAAAGTATCCGACATCTCCAATCTCCAGCCACGGCCATAGAGCTGGAAAATGGGACCACTGCAGTTGCGACTGTGTTAAAATTGTGCCAGAAATTGGGACAGAAAATACTCACGTGCACAACAGCGTCACTAAATGGGTATTTACGCCGTTTTTCAATTGGCCAGGTTTTGCGAACTTTTTAGTGTTTTCGCGATTAGATAATCGAAGGGGTCTGCGAAAGTTTTACATAGCACTTCGCGAAAGTTTAGGTCATTTGAAACTCTTTTTGCAAAACATAATTTGTTCTAAATTGGCGACCGCTTTTTGTCGTTCATGCGTTTTTCAGACCGCACTTGTGTCGAAAAGTGCCAACGCTGCAAACTATCGACCACTTAATTTGCATTTGCTATTTTTCGTATTCGCGCGCGTACTGTCCGATAAGGTTCCGGGGGAGATAGTCGTCGTATTAGAACAGGGTTTTTTTAAACTTCTCTTTAATAAACGTTTTATATTGGTTGCATTGCTCGTCTAAACCAGTGCTTCGTAACCGGTGTGCCGCGAGAACATACCAGGTGTGCCGCAAGCATGTTCCCGGAATTGTGTTATCTGCTTTCTTTAAGGGTACTTCTTAATCAGCAGTCAAACTGATGCGAAAAGTGTGTATCTTTTTAGGGCAGGTATTGCGACCTTATGGCTTATGCAATAATCCAGGTGTAACTTTAATGAACTTTCCATAATATTTAAAACTTTTTTAAAACCTATATTACCCAGGGAGTCGAACCGGAACCGAACCGTTACTTTATGAACCGGTTTTGGGTCAATTTTTTTCGAACCGCAACCGAACCTGAACCGATTTTTGTAAGATTTTAAGGAGCTGAACCGGAACTGAACCTATTAATTTGATAAAACCTGAACCTTAACCGAACCCGAACCTGTAAACAAAAGCGGTTCACTCCAGCATGACGTCACAACTTGTATTTTACAGAGTCAAATTACGTCATGTTCGAAATTTTAAGAAAAAATATAAACATTAATTGAATAAAACGTGTATTTTTTTATTTTTCCGATATTTTAATAATAAATTGCTGTTTTTTCAATACGTCACACAACTTAGATTAAATGACTTACAATTCAAAGATTATTCTCTACATTTATTGACCCACATTTTTATACTTAACGCAACTTATATTGTATCCGAACCGGAACTTTATGAACCGGTTTTCAAATAACGACGGTCGAACCGGAGCTGAACCGGAACTTTTAAATTGCTCGAAACCGAAACCGGAACTGAACCGGATGCCGAAAAAACTTTGAACCCGAACCGAACCTGAACCGGAAAAGTCAAACGGTTCGATTCCCTGTATTACCTTCTATCGCCGGAAATAAAATATCAAAATATTTTTTGAAGTGACTAACCTACCAGAAACTACCAGAGGTACACACATACAACAATTGTTTGTACACTTTTTACTAAAGTGGAATGGTCGGAAAAAAATTGAACCAAAAAAGTGCAAAGCGCCAATGATAAGTATTGTTTTTCGAATGGTACTAAAAACCACTGTTCTCTAATCACCTATGGTAAGAGTGTACAATTTTTAGAACTTTTACCGGATTCAGAATTTTGGGAATCCTGCAAATACGCAAAATAAGACGATAGGAATGTATTACGTAATATATTTGGCACCCTAGGCACGTTTCATCATAAATAGCCCCTTTCTCTTTGCTACATATATTATCGGTGTTGTCTATTGTCGATGGACATATATTTCGAAGGTGTGCCGCCGAAGTGTTTTAGCTCTGTTGATGTTCCGCAAGTGGAAGAAGGTTACAAGGCACTGGTCTTAACAATAGAACAAAGGTTTTTAACCGTTGTACAGAAGAATATATTATTGAAACCCATGTTCATTCCATGTAAAATAATATAGGAATTTTTGTTTTTAATATTCGCTTCGGTTGTCATTGTATTTTTTTGGTTGTTGTTCCAAAAGACAATTATTAAAGTACAACATTACCCGAAAAGTACAAAATTTCGAGAGAGTTTCATTTTCTCAAAGCCACTTGGAAGACTTGAATATTTCCTGATCAGCCAACTTAAGAAGATGCCGAGGTAGTCCCAGGACTTAGAGCGGATTGTTTTAGGACTTATAAATCTATAAAATAGAGGATAAGGGATATAATACGTCAAAGCTGTTGCGCACAAGCTACCTATTCGACCTTGACCGCATTGGATGCGGCATTTTGTATATGCCCCTTTTTTTATCGTCATTTTGGGTAATGTTTTGTCGAATGTGTCGCCCCGAAAAATTTTTTTTACCTTGTTGCAAGTGACAAAAGGTCTCGGGAGAACTGGTCTGAAGGGCTTACTTAAATTTTGTAATATACGAACACTTTATTAGCCAGGGGCGCCCGCAGAAAATTTTCCAGGGGGGGCAATCAAGGGAAAATCAAAAAGGGGGGACCTGAATTTTCAACTTAGGAAATTCCCCTATTTTTCGTCTGACTTAATGAATAATGACGTCATAAAACAGTGACAGTATGACGTCATAGAATGGTTGTTGCAAGACGTGATAAAAAAACTAATCAAAAACAGCCAAATACGTCCAGCAAAAGCGACCACGTGCGTCGTCAACAATCCTGTCAGGCGCCAGCTGCAAAACACGGTAACTTCAGGCAAAAAACGAACAAATTGAAGAATACACACTTGCTTATCAGTCAACCTAAACAAATAACGAAAAAGAACAACTTCCAGCGTTTACGGTCGACCAAACAAAAGACGAAAAACGGCGTCTTGCACTCGATTTTGGTTTCGCATTAGACTAAGACGCGTGACCAAATTACTTTAAAAGCACGCCGCTTCGAACAGTCTTTTAAACCATGACAAAACAAACAAAAAACGATAAAATCACTTACAAAAAGAGGGTAAGAACTCCCGCCCCTGGGGGCAATGGATAATGTATAATATTTTTAACCTTCATATACATTACACTTATAAATAATACTAATAATCGCATTGTGAAATTCCAGGGGGGCAACTGCAAATTTGAGAAAGAATCACCCACAAAAGTTTAAAACCCGTTTATTTCCAATGGTTTGGCCCCCACCACCTGGGAACCATGCGTTCTTAAACCTCTATTTTTCCATATAGGTATGATATCGGTATGTTGTTTTATTGATATCAGGTTCTTTAAAAAACATGGACAGCGAATGAGCTTTAAAAAAAGTAATCCTAAGACAGCTTGAACTGCCCCAACGCTAAAGCCTCTGAGGCGTGGTCTCGGGCGCCCTGAAGCGGTGATTTATCCTGGCGTTTTACTTCGTATATATATCACTACTCAAGGCAGAATGGCTGTCTCTAATAGGATTCAAATCTCAAAGTTTTGCAACAGTGTTTATCTTCTGTTTTTCGAGCCGCCCCAATATTAAGTATCTTCTATACAAAAAATGAAATGCCAATTGTTGGCACTGCTACCAACCAGGACGGGCAAACCCATGTCCAACGAAGATCTCAGGCAAACAACTTAACAAAAATAAATTGGACCATTTCTCTATAACCGGAAAATACTTAAACAAGAAAAGATGCAGAATACTTGTCCTGTACTTTTATTATCAATGAAAAAAAAATTATCAATGAAAAGATAAACAGCATCACTGGAAATTGCAACAGAGCACGAAGACTGGGAAAATCAAGAATTGCACAACACACCATCCGGAAAATACGGAAAGACCTCAACCAACAAATACCAAAAGGTCTCATCCTAGGAGTCCGTAGTTCACAAGCATACATTCCACAGTATACAAGCATGCAACCATCAGATGCAAAAGAACAACAGGGCTAAATTAACCAAAAAAAAAACCTTCAAGTCCATAGGCTACCCAGGTTGGATGAAAATACAAACCCATGCACCACAAACACAGAAAGAAAGGAACATCAAGCAAAATAGAGGACTGAATAATGTATAATCGTATAGCGTTAGCAAATATGTTTCGTATATTCGTGTAGTTCTTCCGACGCTTTAATTTGACTCAAACTCATTGCGTTGTAGCTAAGTAGCTATATTTGCCGCTGTACTTTATTTTTCTGACTTTTCTGTTAACCAATAAAAAAAAACTAAAAATATAAGCGCGAAGCATTGGCGACCGAATTTTCTTCACTAAACATTTTGTAATCGAGTACATTAACATGGTAATTTTTCAAATTTTATTAATATGAGCCATTTTGTCGAATAGCTGAAGTAATTTTCTCAACTTCCGGAGGAATCTTGCTCAAAACAAATCTCAATAAGTTTAACCATGTACACTACCCGAATTTGGGTCACGAGCTATGTGTTGAGAAACACTGCTTTACAAAATAGCTCATCAAATACAGTGAAAATGGCAAAAAAGGTTCTATTTAAAACCCCTAGCAGCTGTTTTCCTGACTGGCTAACGCAAATAAATTCTGCACGATATAAGGTTCCCTTTCGCAAACTATGTTTTTATTTTCGTGTTACGGAGCATGCACTATGTGACAATGTGACAATCGGCTTTGACTATTCGCACACATCGTGCTCGTTCATCGTGTTGTTGATCCAACTTGCCAATCTCGGTACGTTTGCGTAGTAGCCTGGAAAACGCTCTCCGTCGCGTACGTACCCGCATCCGTAGCTCCAGCTCACAATCCCAATCTGCACCCAGCACGTTTCTCCGGTTTGTGAGTTGACGACCTGCCAGTAAGAAGAGTGTTTTACAACAAAAAAGTACAGCACAACGGCCCAGCGTTGCCTTTAAAGTATACGGTGATTTTTTTCGGAATAGAAAGGGTCTTGCATATTACTGCTAGAAAAAAAAAAATATTTTTTTTATAATTTAATTTTTTTCTTTTCGTGTCAGCAGGCAATGTTGCTTTCACTTGTCCGGCATTGCAGCAAAGCAGCAAAGCCGAGTTTGCTTAACTAAGAGGTTATTTTCCACAGAAAGCGCATCGTTAAGGAATGAAATCTCACCACCTGATAAGATGAAAATCTCACCACCTGATACATTATTTACAAACCTCTGCATGTGATGAAATAACATATTCCGCACAAAGTGCGAACATTACTGTATTGTTGTAAAAACGACAGGCCTACCTTTCGGACCAATGGTCCACCGCTGTCTCCCACACAAGTATCCGCTGTTTCATTGGCTCCTTTAAAGGTGGCGCATATCATTTCTTCGGTGAATTCTTTATTTATATCCTTCATCCTTTCTACGTTGGCACTGCAACTGAAATTATTATGTAGGTTGTTGATGTGTGTCGCCCGAGCTTCCAAAGTCGTTAACCATCGCGGAAATATCATTATAGACATCTTTGTGTTTTCGGACCATTTAAGTAACCATTTTTCAGAAAATGATGCTTGATGCTTGATTTAGAGAGCGAAGTTTTATTCACATTTTCTTAATTGACTCGATTGTGTTTTTTAAGGTTGTTTAACTTAAAATAAAATTCATGTACATATTGCGTGACACGAGGGATACTTACTTCTGTCTGCTGAGCAACTTTTGTTCAACTTGTTGGAGTTTATTCGAAGCTAGGACTTTGGGAATGTTATCGCCTTCGACAACTTCCATGTGGCCAAAACCAGTTGCAATGATCGTTGTTTTATCATTACCATCATCCAATAACCAGTTTACTAAAAATAAAATAGCCAAAAGTTTATCCCTTCTTAGAGAACATTTCAGCATTCAAGATTGAATGTATAAAACAACATTTGAAAAACGAATTTTGCTCGGGATTCAATTAGGTCAAAAATTGAAGATTGAAAAATACATACATATTTTGCTGTCCCGAAACATTAATAAAAAAAACGAAAATTTGGTTGAGGGTTTGAATTATGAGACGACCCATCTTTTTTACCTTCTTTTTGACACAAAACCTTAGGAGAATCATTGTCGGAAATCATTGGTTGGCCGTTTCTGTTCAGCATTTCTGCTCGATTCAAACAGCCGCCACTGCAAGGCAAGCACACAGGCCTGACGTAAGGGGATAGCGGCACACGGCCGTTAAAGCCGTCGTCAGAGGGCACAAGTTCACGCTGACTGTTTAACACCAGCTCCTTACCGATCCGAATCTACAGAGAAGAAACATTATAATCAGAGTAAAAGGCAAATAACTGTCTGGATGCTGATGTGCCAGACAGGCAGAAATATTTTTTAGATAAAGTATATGAAGTTCACAGACACTCACATATTTTACGAATGCGATAAGCAGGACATTTAGGCTATGTTTGTTTCATCGTTAAAATGCTTTAGTTACTCACAAGCGCCACGTCGAAGTCATAATGGAAATCTCTGTTATAATTATTATGTTGGATGATGTTGCACGGTTGAAAGAACCTCTCTGCTTTAGGGTTGTGATTACGTTTATCCCACTTCTTGACCGGCAATTCGAAAAAGCCTAACACGTTACCAAAAAAAAAAATATTTAAAGAAAGTATTTTAAATCAACATTCATAGCAGGGTGCAAAACACTTAACGCAGTGTTTCTCAAATTAAGGGTCGCGACCCAAAATTGTTTCGCCCACTGCAGTAGTTTTATATGGTTAGATTCATTAAGATTGGTTCTTAACAAGCTTTCTACAATACTTAAGAAATTGTAAAAGCATCACGAAGACGTAGCTCAAATTAGTTAAATTAGAACTGAATAATGCCTTGTAATTTTTTCGTTTATATTTTCTTTGCTTACGTAACGTTCTGAGGAAAATTTGGTCGCCCCGCCGTTTTATTTTGGTTTAGTTTTTGGATTGACTCGAAAAAAAATAAAGAAACATTGACTTAACTTTGAGTACAGGTGAAGAAATAATACGCCGTTGATGAGTTGCTATAATTACACCCCTTATCGTCATACAAAGCAACTACCAAACTGTTTTGTCAAATATCATATTTGTCAACAAGCCCCTGGTCGAAGACTTACCAAGACCCACCGCAAAGGCGTTGTACTGATCGGCGATTACCTCAGTCACGTGCGCAGCTGTTAAAACCCACTTGTCATTGATAAGAGATCCTCCGCCCTTCAGGCCTTTTTTCATACTCTGCATGTCAAATGACTTACTGTTAGATTCGACAGTGAAAAGCCCATATACACTAATTTTTTTAAATTGGCGCCCCACTTCCCACAATTAGAAAGGTTCATTGTATTGACCAACCGTTTTTTTTTTACTAACAGACCTAATAAAAGATCAAAAAAATATTATTTTAGTTTAATAAGTAGATTAAAGTGTTGTATTGGCTAAAGTCAATGAATTAAATTAAGGAGGCTACACTTAAGTTACTGTTTTTAAACGACTTGACTTGACTAAATTCCATTGAGTAAAATGGCTTAGATTGAAATAAGGTGTTTTTTCATTATTTAAAATTTTTGAAATAAGAAGTTTTTTTAAGTATTTTATTTATAAAATTGGATTATTTATCATCATTTTTGCACAAATAAAACAAATTGCTTGCTTTATGTTTATTATATTTTAGTTGAGTTGATGCTTACATTTGTATGAGTTTATCACTTTTACTACGTTAACGTTTTATTTGTGACTAGGACTTTACTTGAAGTGGACTTGCTCTAATTGTTACGACTTAAATTGGTTTTTATACTAAAAAAGACTTGACTGGGACTTGAGTCATTTAAAAGTGACCTGTTTACAACACTGCCAGATTATGTACAGCATACTTTATGAAGTGATCCTCCTCTTCGGAATATGAACGCCTGCCAAGGCCACGCCCTCTCGGCTGCTTTGCCAGCAATCACCCTTCCACCCCTTTTTTCTTTCAATATGCTTCTATCGTCACCGGCTTGCCCGCATTCGCTGTAATCTGTGTCGGCGACGGTAACAAAACGTTGAGGCCTGAACTTTCACACAGCTCCACACAGCCCATTAAGCAAAATAAAGCAGCCCATATGACTTGAAATGGTAACAATAATTTAGTAAAAATAAATACTGTTTTGATTAGAGCAGAGGTGCCAATATTTTTTGCTGTTGACCCTCTGTTTTTTTGTTTATTACAGATAACAATAAACCAAATGTGTGCAATTTTCTAGTCGAATTGTTTCCAAAATGGGCATAAATGTTCTGATTTAGGCCAAAAGAATGTGGACCTAACTCTAAAGTTACGGTTTTAAGGTTTATTTGGGTCATTATTACTTTTTCATTTTGAAGACGAACAATGTATAGGGCTCTATGATGTTACATGGGAAATAGATATTACATTATCTCGAAAAGTACCTTTAAAGTAACCTCGAAAAGTCATTTGTTGTTTAACTTACTTGGATTTTTTTAAGTGCGAAACCAAAGTGATTAAAAAAATATATTTATTTAGTTGTTATATTATCTCGTTTTTACGAAAAGTGTTCAAATGGGTAAAACATTGCTACAGAGTTTTGATCGAGTTTTCTGTGTTGGCATGATTTACATTGGACAAGGCTGACTGCAACTATGCTTCAGAAATTGATTAAAAACAGGGGTACAGGTGAATTTATGAATAAACCCACTGTAGCAAGTGTCATTAACAAAATCGACTCCTGACTTTTCTTGCTCCTTCTTCCGCTAAATTTTTAGTTCTGTTGTTTGTTTTTTTCTGTCCGTTTTCCGTTTAAAATAGAAACCGCAAGGAGTTTTAAAACACTCACCAAACGTGGAATTGAAGACCTTATCCAAGCTTTTGTAAAGTAGGTAGTAGCTCTCCAGGTGAATGTAGTTGGCAGGCTTGCTGGCCAAGTTTATGAGCTCGAGGTTTTGCTTTCTTGGCCAGTTACGGTTGACACACTCTTTGCAAGAGCTGACGCTGTAAAACTAATTCAGAAAGCACGTCGCAAATTTAAAACGTTTCGTAAACAGAGTAAACTAACGTGGATAACATAAAAAGTCCAAAACTAGTTTAGTTTCATTAGAGCAGTCTAACGCGGCCTAGGAAAACTGCATACATTGATTGTAGTCTATTAGGCGAAAGAAATCAAACATTTTATATAAATTAAATCTGTGAATAGCTAAAGTGTTCCAATATAATGGACCTTTACTCAGCAGTGTTACTCAGTAATTAACAAAACCATGATTGAAGTATACGATGCCAATTTTGAAATGACGTGCAATGCTAACGATCTATACGTCACATCACTTGTTCAATGTAAATTGAACGTAATTGGTAAAATATATTTATATATCATAGTTTAGTTTAACTTATATTTCGTGCGTATTCGGTAACTATCATGCCAAACTTATTTTGGCAAGCAAAACGTCTACCTTAAAGTCCTTATATAATTTCGAAAAAAACTAAGGAATGATAGTTTCAAGTCTGGTCCACGGGTTTAAAACTGATTTTTTTTTTGGCAAATGTATAACGCGACGAAAGAATGACAAAATAGTTTATACTCTTACTTCTATTTTGTCGTTATAATTAGATTCCATATTATCTTTGGTTTTGACAGGATCCCCCCCTTCGTTGTGAAGGCCTGGAAACAAAAGCCGTTGCGAAAAAACAAACGTGAATTAGTGCTGTTCGACAATTTGCTTTGTTTTAACTGAGAGACGATGTACAAGACAAACGTTCGTGTTGATAAGGATTGAAGAGATATTCGAAACGTTCAAAATGCCACGTAATTCTGTATGGGCTTTGATATTTCGGAAACTGTTTTTAAATACGTCGAAACATTGTTGATTTAGTCTACAAAGTTTCCAAAGTTTAACGTGCAAATTTTCCAAAGTTTCGTTGTTTATCCATTATTTTTATCTCTTGCTATACGAAAACGTAATACTCACCGTCTGTGCAAATAAATATGTGACGTTTTCTGTCCGGATATCTCAAGAAAGTATCTGCTAGCTGAAGGCTCAGCAAAAGCAGGGCCTTATTAGTTTTTGTTCCCTCTTTAAGGTTGTTGCTCAGTATCTCTACGACAAACATTGGGGTAAGTGAAACTATGTTTAAAATAGGCTGACTGTCCAGGAGACATGTCTTTTATTGCGCAAAAGCTTTCATTATTTGCGAAAAGTTTTCTAGGGTACGATAAGACGCAAGGCGCCTTTGGTCAAATATGACTTTTATTAAAATAAGATAAGACGTACTAAAAATTTTAATTCGCGCGGAGAATCAATTTTTTTTTGCGTTTACGGAGTTGAAATAGGGAAAAAAAATACAGTATGGGAGGAACCCCAAGATCAGAGCCTGAACTAAACTGAACTATTAAACATGGCAATATTTTCCAAGTGACGGATTAAAAACACCTTAAAATATGTCATTCTCTTGTTAACGCAAGCTCACTGTATTAGTAATACGTTTGCAAAATTTCAATGGCTGAAAGGAATACTATATTAGCTAAAGTCAAACTAGTTCTTTACAAGACTTTGATCCGGGTGCTATAATCAAGTCGTGCCAAATGCCATAATCATAAGTAGTTAATTGACAAATACGAACAATGTGAGAAATAACCCAAAGCTAATTTTGTTTGTTTAACTATGTATTTAGGATACACATAAATGAAATAAACTTTGGATCAAACTTACTTGCAGAATAGTTGGTTTTCACTTCGTCAAGTTTCTTAATAACTGTCGCAATGTCCGAAACTTCGTCAGATAAATCAAGGACGGCCTTGGCCTCGCTTGCAAAGACAATGATGCCAAAATTTACGGCATTCGAATAGCTTTCCATCTGAAATCGTGATCGGTAATTAACGTTGTTTTTTAAATAGAACACTGTAAAACTCGTTTAAAAGTGTCATGTGATAGAGTGATAAACCAATGTTAAGGTCATTAAAATAACAAGCCAAGAAGGTATTTCAAGTTTTTTTTTTCTAACAATGTGTAAAGCCATAAAATTCTCTAAAAGAGACAAAATTAGGTTATTTGACCTAAAATAAATTAAGCTAATTAACAATTTTAAAACTAGGTGCAATAATTACCAATAGAGGATGTTTTTGTTTTGAGATAAGTTAAGCTCGAAATAAGAACAACAGAAACGTTAGAATAAAACACAGTTCGGAAAAAATCATAATAAGACTAATACCTAATAGTCGTAGTACCTTCTAAACCGGAATAAGTCCTAAACCCGTCGGAATAATACCTAAAATGCAAGAATTAAGCCTATACAGCATCTTGCCTAACCCAACCCCCCACCCATAAGTACACCACTAACTCTCATAGTAATTTTAAACCTTTCCGATTTTCTAACCACACCTATTACCCACCAAAAAACCCGAACAGGACCCAACTATCCGCTGCCCAAACAGCGGCGCCGTTAAAAGTTGAGGGAGCCAAAATGTCGACACTAAAACGGTCGTTACCAGATCGATGGCCCCCGATCGTCCCATGCCCTGTCCCTACAGTTCTAGGCGTTGTTTTGGCCATTCAGACCTTATTTCGCTGAATTTAGGACTTATTCCGACGGGTTTATGTCTTATTCAAACGATTTAGTTTTAGACGCTATTTTTTCGTGGGTATTACTGCATATTTGGAGTTATTATTTCGTTGGTCTTAATACTATGTTGTTATAAATTTTTCGGCTTTAGTTATTGTTGCTTTGTAGGTCTTATTGTGTTCTCCCGTTTCATCGTTGATCCAGATACAGTTGGCTAAATTTGTAAACAATAGGTCCGTTCTGCTCTTTACGTTAAAAAGACAAAAAATAATGACACTTTGTTAAAATGCATTTGCATAGGTTAAGTTGACAAGAGTTTCATTAGAGACTTGAACGAAAATCCCCTCAAAACTTGCCTAAACATGCAAAATCACAGGAGATTCTATTTTACCTGGTTAAAACAGGCGAACATATAGTTGATATTTTCGAGGGTAGGTGAGGTGTTTTTTTTTGGAAAAAAGGACTTACGCAAAAACCTAATGAAACCTTGTTGCCGGCGCAAGAGCGGAACACACATGACTCTCACCCAGACTTGGACAACTAGGTAATTCTAGCTTTCTAACTTAAAGAATTATAACAAAATGCGGCTAATTCTAATCTAGTTTGTGAGTTGCTTGTATGCTATAATTCCAATTCTAGTCCAATTCGGATTTCATTTAAAATGCTTAGTTGTTCAACGGCATTTTTAGTCTCTCAGCCAAAACAAAAAAATTGAAATAAAACTTCTTGGTCGGAAAGACTTGTTGTTGATTTGTACATTCTGAAGAGCTTATGTTATGCTGAAATGCATAAGAATTGCAATGTGAATCTAGTTCAAATTCCAGTGGAAATTCGTTGTTTTCAGAATTCGGTAATTCTAATCTAATTTGAGAAAACTAAAATGATCAAGTCTAATTTTAATCTAATTTGAAAAAAACACAAATGCTCTGATTTTAGTTCTAATCTAATTTTCAAAAACTAAAATAAATCCGGTTGTCCAAGTTTGCTCTCACCCTTTCCACCAGCTTCTTGGCAAAGCGAATCGCGTTGGTGAACTCCTGTTTTGCCATACTCGGAGAGCAATCAATCACAAAGGCGATCTCCAGTCCCTTGTCGTACTTGAGGTCAATTGACCTGCCACCGCGGTGACTGTCCGTCGGAAGGACGTCGATCGTCTCCGAAAAGCTGCTGAGCGCCTCGAACGTGTTTCGTGGATAACGGGGATCTTCGAACAAAAAGGAAACGGTTGACAGCGAGGTAAATACCAAAATATACGCATTGTTTAGTATGTTAAGCCTCTATTGCAGTGGTTCTCAACCGGGGTGCCGCGCCACCCTAGGGTGTCATTTCTAATGCTCAAGGGCGCCGAAAGATATTTTAGAATTTTTAGGGATCTGATTTTTGCTCGACTTTACAACTTTTGGTATAAGATTAGAGTGGAATAAATCCAATTATACCGTACTACGTCGGGGATATTTCTGGTGTCTTCAAGTTCCGTTTATTATAAGATTATCGTGCATTACCTACGGAAAAATCTTCGAGGGGTGCTGCAATTCAAATATAAGCGTTTTTGTTATTAGCTGAAGATTATTGGCCCTACTTTATAAAAGAGAGATATGATTCGTACACCCTTTTAATGTTAATTTTCGGTTTTATTTCAATTTTTGCAAACTATTTTCACTAAACACACGGTGCACCATAGAAATTTTCATGGCCGAATTATCAATGGTGCATTGGTTCTTAATAAAACAATTCAACACACGATTCAGACCTCAATAGTTGTCCGGTTCAAATAAATTTTGCCTAATTTTCTTTCGTAGGTATCATTTTAATTCTTTTTGTGTTTATATTTTGAATGACACATATAGGGTACCAATGTCTTAAGTGCTTAGGACCTCTAAAAAGCATAATCCGGCCCTGTCGCGAAGATTATTGTGCAATTTAGTGCGCGTTGTAAAATGTTTACTGAAATTTTGCAAAAAAGATAACAAATAACGTTTTTACACAGATACTTTCAATAATTAATTATCTTCTGCTGGAGGAAAAATACGTTTACCGTTTGCTTCGAGTTTAAGGCCACGAAATACAATTTATTAGTTTGAAGAATTAACCTTAGTTGTTTCTGAAGATCACAAACCTTTACAGGACTAGTTTAACAAATTGTGTAAAGAGTCATTGCGCACCGAAAGTGCCCCAAACATTTTTTATGTCTATAACTCGAAACAGTAGAGGTCCGCGCAAAGCAAGGCGGCCATTGTAGTTAAAAAATATAGATTTTTTTCTGCGGAAGGGTATAAGTATATCAAGCTAAATTCAGCGTCGTTTTTTGATGCACGAGTACGTATAGCATCTTAGATATGTCGAATTATTGAAAATAAGATTATGTGACTTTTTATCGTTTTAGAAACCTTTCAATATTAATCGGAAATTTATTCCACTTAAAAAACAAAAACATATAGACAAAATTTTTAACTGACAACTTCCTATTTCGGTACTTAAAATTTGCAAAAGCAATTAGGCTACTGATAATCCCAATTAACCAGGCGAAACCATCGAAAACATAAAACCAAAAACCCACTGCAAGCCATCCACTCCAGGTAATAAACAAAAAACAACTGACGCAAACTCACCGAAGCATTTGGGAGCCCCTCCGTCGCTCCACTCGAGACTTTGTAGACAGATGATGCTGTCCGATCCCTCCATAACGAAGCCGATCTCGCAGCCGAAGCGTACAGTCTGGCCTTCGCCGAAATTATCACCAGACCGCCAGCCGTTCACCGGCAAACCGGGGTCCGGGCATTCTCTGTTCGCCCGTGCTGCGCGCAACATGTCGAAATCGGTTACAAGTACGGCAGTGTTGTAATCAAGTCATTTCAAAATGACGTATGTCTTGGTCCAGTAATGTGCAAAATAACTTAAGTACAAGAGTCAGACTCGGAACTCGACGGAGTCGGTTTGTTTTGCTGGACTCTAAATCGGGACTCGACGGAGTCGGTTTGTTTCACTGAAGTCGGACTCGGAATTCGACAGATTCTGTTTGTTTCGTTGGAGTCGGATTTGTAACTCGACTGAGTAGGTTTGTTTCGCTGGAGTCGGATTTGAAACTCGACGGAGACGGTTTGTTTTGCTGGAGTCGGACTCGGGACTCGTTGTTCGAGTTAGACAACGTTAGGCTACCCGAGTCCCGAATCCAACTTGCGCATGCGCAGTACCAATTTGGAAAGACGACAAACCGTAAACTGTAAGTGTGGAAAAACGTTTGGTTGAATATTTCTCAACCACGTATTGAGGCTGAATGAGCTAGATGTCACTCCTAAGAGGTATTTAATGAATATCCACCCTATTTCGGTAAATGAAAGAAAAATGTTTAGGTAAATGGGTGAAATACAGGCTGCAGATTCGGAGCCGGACTCCGGACTCGACGAAATCGCACATTTGTCCGGAGTCGGACTCGGAACTCGGATTTGGTTTGGCTACAGTCGTACTCGGGTTATTTTGAACTGACTCCACAGCCCTGCTGCAAACACCCGCAACAGGCGGCCGCGCAACGGTGAGCATTACTAAGCACCATAGTAAATTTTCATACCGAGATTTCTACAGGCGGGGGGAAGCCCACTCCAACGTCCGTTCGCCTGACAAGTGCGATTGGCCGATCCGAGCAGAAGGTAGCCTCGCTTGCAGCCAAAACGAACTGTTGTGTTGACTCGCTTGTAGTTGCTCTGCGACAAGCGAGGTTCCACCATTAGGTTGCGATCTCTCAGGCGGCGGGCCGGGTGGCCGCATCGGACCTCTGCAAAGCACACGTCATCATTTCAAACAGAAAAAATCGCTTAAAAGGTCTCTTAGGGAAGAAGTACCGAACTCACACTCACAGCGAACGGTATTAGCTTTTGGAGTTAGGAAAGCTTCGACAAACTTTTTTTGCGCTGCCCTTATTTTTTTGCAGATCTTCAACACAAGTATAGGTATGTTAATATGCAAAAGTTAGCAAAAAAACTTTTTTTTAATAGTTAAAACGTTTAGTTGAGTGAAAGCTTCTGCTTTTCCCACTTGAAATTGGAAATAATTAGTAAAAGTTGTACAGGCCACCTGGTAAAGCTTGAGCATTCTTTGTAAGATTAAATTACGTTAAACTAATACCGTCTTGTACATGTAATGAGCGACCATTCGTTTGTTATACAATACAACGTGTTTGCTGTTTTGTACAACCAAACATACCGAAATGAATCCCAATTGTAGCAAAGACATCAACGAAAACATATCTAAATGTAACTAAAGACTTTTATTCTGTAAATACTACAAATACCAATAATTTATCTTAAAAGGCCGCAAACAGGCAAACAAGTGTGCCGGTATAGTTGCACACTATACACAGCGGAACAAACACCCACCTATGCAGTTCAGTGGATTGCCGTAGAACTTTCTCGAACCGCCCGAACACGCATGAGTACTGTCCCCGGCCGTGGCGAAGAAGCCATGGTTGCAGAAGTAGTTTGCCCTACGCTCGATGCCCAGTCCGGCGTACTCTACTTGGGCATTTGGAAGGGGAGGTGCATCCACACAATCGGCCTCTGAGCGTAAAAAAACTTCACTCGTTACTCGTTGCGCAATTGAGAAAGCTAGGCTTTTTTAGCTTTTTTAAAATTGCCCCTGAGCGTCAGAATCTCCCCTTAGTTACTCGTTTGAGCAATTAAGCTAGATTTGTTTTTAAGCTTTTTTTAAATTGCATTGGAATTAAAACAGGAGCCTTACAGTTTTTCGCAAATTGGATTAGAAGATTTGGCAAATTGGCGAAAATTGAAAATTAAGATCTGAACTAGAATTATATTGAAAAAATTAAAATTGAAACAAGCCGAATATTTTGCTGAAAAACTGACAAAAGTTTCGTTTGTCATTGTCATTTTTTGAGCTGTTTGATTTACCTGAGTGACCGAAAACCTGTTCGGAATAAGAAACTGAAAAATTAAAAAAAGTCAACCTTCCTAATTTTTGAATTTTCAAACATTTTTCTTGACAGTGAAGATTATTTTGCCGGTAAGAGCTGGATACAGCTCGAATGACATCCTCAGTAAATCAGCTAATATTATAATTGGGCCAAAAACACCAAAAAAAGTTTATCGTCAAAATTTGTGAGTTTTTATAGCGTAGTTGCTGCTGCTTAGTAAGACAACAATGATATTGTCTGTAATTGGTTGCGCCAATTTGATACGGACCTCTGTCGACGCAGGTTCTCCCGCAAGGGCCGTCACAGACACAACTCTCGGAGCCCGGGCAGTCGTCACTTGTAACACAATCCTCGCCGCAGCGCAGGTCGTATCTCTCCACCAACCTATAGTCGTAAGGACAAACCACTGCAAAAATGAAGGGTGCGAACGTCAGTTCTATGAGAAAAGGTTACCTTAACAAGCCCTAAAAGCGCGGAAACTACACTACTGGCATTTTTTCTCGATATCACAGCTTTAAAAAGGTGGGCCAACTAAAGGTTTCTAGCAATATCTCTTTATGTGTGTGTGTGGGGGGGGGGGTGCTCTTTTTTACCAAAATGACGTCCTGGACCGTCACGGATATGAATCCTCACCTTAGTTAACGCAAAACCTACGTGCACAGACCACAGTGGCATGGGTCCAGTCCCTGTTCGAATTGCAAGTGATTTCTGGTCCCTCTGCTGCGTAGCCAAGCGGGCAAATGTACTCCAGCACGTCGCCGTACTTGTAGGGAGGTGATTCGACTGGTTCCATCATGTGACCACCTTCGGGAGGAAATCGAAGCACGAGGTAGCCCAAGGCTCTGGGAATTATTGGTGGCGCCTTGCATGGCGCTTCTGAAATTAAACGATGAGGGTCCAATTAAATCGGATCGAATCGAATCGAATCGAATCGAATCGTAATAATGAAAAAATAATCGCATCGAACGAAGTCCGATCAAATCTAATTGAATCAAAATCGAATCGAATCCCATAGAATCGAATCGAGTTGACTGAAATCCGGTCGAATCGAAATGAATCGAATTGACGCACACTTTATGCACGCATTGGTATTTCGCTAGCGTACCTAAGGCGCAGAAAATAATGGTTTACGTTGGAATGGTGATTGCATTCTGCGCCCTATATAATCGTGCGTGTTTTTCGTTCGTATGAGCTGCTTTACTTCTACGCCCATGAGCAATCAACCTTCCACGACTGACGGTTCTGTTAGCGGGGTGTGCGTTTGCGCAAAACCAACGAAGAGTCCGTTTACCTTTGTTGTAGCAAGACATTCCGCAGTTGCCGTCGCACATACAACTTTTCCTGGGTCCACCGCAGCGCCTGTTAGAGCAATCGCGGCGACAGTATCTTCCGTGCACCTTGCTCTCGTTTCGGGTGGGACAGGAAGACGGAAGACCTGAAATAATTTCAACATTTAGCAAAACAGTCGTACGCGAGAGGTTTCGTTTCTTTCATTGGGTCTTTAACCGGATCCCTTAAGGTAATAACTGATAACTGTTTATTTGTTGCTACAATGCGAACACAGTAGCAAAGGATCAACGAAGAACCAACAAATGGTTATCGAGTCCGTTGACCCTGAAGGTATAAGAAGCTCAGGTTACAACAAAAAATAGAAAATATCAACGATAAAAGAGAAGATTGAAGCAAAAATGCATAAGAAACGTTGGCGATGCAAACTATGTTTGGCGAATAATGAAACACTAAACAAATCGTTATGAGAGTAACTAAAACTACAATGCGGAACGAGATAGTCACAAGGTAGGAAAACACGTTTTAGTCCCAAACACCTATTTTCGGACATCGCTAGTTGTTTTGGCCGCTTGGAGCTGAGCAGTTTAGTCGTGCGTAAGCAACCGTCGCTTGGTCCTTATAACTTACCGCAGCGCGCGAATTCGTAGCTTTCGTCTTCCCCGCCGTCGAAGCAGTTCTCCACGCCGTCGCAAAGCTGCCATTCCGCTAAGCATTGGCCGCTGGTGGGGCAGCGAAAGCCACCGAAGGCGCACATTCGTTGACCCAGCGTCCCTGGAGATAAATGGGCAAAAAATCAGTCTCAAAAGAATAAACTATATATGCTGAAACGTATTAAAATAAAGGCACAAATATTTACCATTCACAGTTTATGGAAATAAATCTCGATTAACACAGAAAGATTGAGACTAATTAAATGAAATTCTAGTTCAAATTCTGGTTATCAAAAATTCGGTAATTCTAATTCTCTTCTTATTAGCAAATCTAAACTGCTCTTATTTTAATTCCATTCGCATCTTTAAAGCCAAATTAAATCTAGTTGTCCAAGGGTGATACCACGCCGGTAACAAATTAAACACATCGACAGCCAATACTTACCGACCCATAATAGGCAGAAAAAGAAGGCCAAGCGACAAGTGTTTTCCATGTCTTCTTTTTTGTACAACGTTTTTTATGTTTTTTCGTGCTGGCAGTGACAAAAAGTGATTGCGTTATTGGGGTTCTGACAACACCAATTCTATTATAATGATAATTATCAGACCTAACATAGACAGTTGAAATCAAAGTTTGTTTTGTAAATAGCATAACATATAAACTATCGCTTCCAGATGTATAGTCAATGGCAGCTCTGTTGGCAAATAAAGTTGGCTCTAACGTTTTGAAGTTTTATGCACGTCGCATTCATGAAGACAGGACACACACTTAGCAAATAGAAAGGCCGAAAAAGCGAAAATTGGAAATTTAACTAAAATCCAAATTATAATTATGTTTTATTAATTTACAAATACATTTCGTAAAATCATAAACTGTTTCCAAGACTAAAATTCTTGAAATTCCTAAAAGACCACAAAATAAAACTGCGGGCGTCGCGAAATACACTAGCTTGCCGTCCTGTTATTCTTCACTCAAAGGCCAAAGTTGTTCCACGGCACCTTGCTGTTTTCCTCTTACTCTACTGGGCTCTCTCTGCGGGAAGTACTTTACTTTGTATACTTTTGTTGTTCGACTTTGGTATGAAACGCAGAAAAACAAAATTAAAAGAGATCCCACATCGAGTCAGCGGGCTTTGCCAAGTGCCTAGCTTGGCGCAGGAACGCGGAAATACGTTTAAAGTCAATCGGCCAAGGCTTGTTCTGTGCTGAATTGGAGACAAGTGAGACTTCAATTGGCGGAAATAGTTGAATGCTGAAGTCGCATTTCGTTTGCTTTAAGTTCAAATTTACCCAACCAGTTTATTCAGCAGTCTGAGCAATTTTAAAAGGGGCGCGATTTTTAAGGCCGAGAAAATAAAAAAATCGCATGTAAATACGTCAGCTTTTTCAACAAAACGGACTTCGTTTAAACAAAGTTTTTCGCACTGCTTGCTCTTCTACTTAATGCTATATGGTGCTATATGTGTTGAGGTTCATTGAGCTATTTTTCTATTCAGATTAGATTTGTAGAGATGAGAATTGATTTGGTTCTTGGAGCGTTCTTCGTTTTCTACTGCCTGATTGGTAAGTAAAATGTCGTGGTTTTTCTTCGTGGTTTTTAAATATGATAAAATAAATAAGTAAACCGACGAGTTCCAACGTTCGACGTTTTATTTAAAAACTTTTGTCTGTTATTTTTCCTTCAAGCAAGTTATATTTCATTTTCGCGAATCTCAAGTTTCAAAATGTCAGTTGTTCTTAACTTTTTTATACTAATGTTCTTTTTAAACATTTAATTAGCTTATGCGTAGCCATATATGTAGCTGTGGTGTCAATAACCCGCACAAATGGCTGATTTTGTTAAATAAGAGCAAGGTGAGAATCTTTTTTCAGGTTTCCAACCTTTTACGCCTTCTTCTAAATACCTAACCTTGTTTGTCATTTCTAACAATTTTCGTGCGTTTCGCTAAAGAAACACTGACAAAAAGTCTACTTTCTTCCCTGCCTACAACTTTGCAGAGAGTGGCCAACCCTATTGTGAGCGTGACTTAGACCGGCTCCCTAAGGGTCGATTCTGCAGAAAGCCTTGCAATACGACGAGCGACTGTCGAGGTGTTAAAAAGCGATGTAAATGCGACGGAAACTGCGGCAAGTCTTGCTTTAACCCAAGTAAGTCCATTGAATAATGGAAATCTAGCAGATCACGCAATGTTGCTGCGTAATAGACATTGAGTGACTTCCGTTTGATTAAAAGAGAAAAACGCCAACCATATTTTCATCGCCTCTGAAGAATATATATAACGTCTAATAATTTATTTGTCTCTGTTAAAAGTGGTTAGGTTGTCATCAGTTTTAACTGAATCAAGTAATGAGCATTAAAGTGGCAAATTACGAGAATAAAGGATAACCTCGTTTAACTGTTTTTACTTTTGTTTCAGGTCATACGAAAGTATAAGCTATTGCTGCCAGGCATAATGTCAAGTTTATACAGTTCTTTTGGTAAATGTAACTTTTTATTCCGACGTTTCGACGTCCTATACAGCTCGTCTTCATCAGGGAAAATAACACTGAATGCACTAGTACAGTGTTCAATAAACAAAGAAAAAAAGAAAAAAAAAGAATGGAACGCAACGCAACCACCGCCCGATTATTTTTCTTTTTTTTTTTCTTTTTTTTTCTTTGTTTATTGTGCACTGTACTAGTCGCATTCAGTGTTATTTACCCTGATGAAGACGACCTGTATAGGACGTCGAAACGTCGGAATAAAAAGTTACATTTGCCTGAAGAGCTCTATAAACTTGACATACGAAAGTATGTGGTCGTTTTGGCGAAAATGTTGAATAAAATCTTATCAAATAATGATAGGTTAACAATTTACTATCAGACCATGTTCGGTGTCACTTGCACAAATTATAATTTGTTTTACACAATTTTCCAGGGGCCGAATGCCCTGCACTGCCAGCAATACCGCATGGAAAGGTTTACTACCTTACTGGAACACGTCACTATCGCAGCGAGGCCACATACGTCTGTAACGAGGGCTACAAACTGGAAGGTTTCACCCGACTCGTTTGCCAGAGCAATAAACGCTGGTTCGGAAAAAGTTCCTCCTCATGTGTTGGTTGGTAATGTCGTTAATTTGGTCTTGTGTCGCACGTTTGTTTTAAGCTTAAGTTTTAAAGTTTTCGAACTAATTAGGGAATTTTTCAGTGTTCTCCGAAGGTCATTTAATTTGCCCAATTGAAAAAAGGAAAATCCTCTATTTTCAAGTGGTCATATATGGCAGTCGTATATAGTCCATAGTGACTTATAAATATAGGCTACTAGATTTTCGTTTTCGATGCTAAGCAACGGTAGAGTTCATTATTGAAAATAGGTTCTTCTGGCATATATTTATTCAACCAACGTTTCGGCTTACTATACGGCAAGCCTTCGTCAGGGACTGCCACACATGGCCAACTGGACGCAAAATAAAATGACACAAAGAAAAAAGGAGATAAAAATGTGCGAGACAACGTTCAAAATATACAGCGTAGTTCATGTTGTTTACAAAACTTATATGCGGAGTGGTAATCTATTTCATGGAAGAAGTAACGTTGCTGGTATACGGAAGAAATATATTTTCGTGATTTCGCATGGTATAAAAATATGCGTCCTTCTTCAATTTTTGTTTTTTTACAAAATGTTTTTTTGCTAAATACTTTGGTCCACAAAGTTTTGAAAATAGGTATCGTAATTCATGTATTGCGCCATCTTTTGGTCCCCATGCTTAAAGGCGTGTCTCTGATCTCGTGAACTTTTTTAGTAACTTTTACTCTAGGAATGGTCGCGTGGCACGAACGCCAACGCTGAGCTCTATCTTGAACAAATGAGGCTACAGAATACGCTGCATAGCTCGCTTACTGAACCGACCATCTGACAACCCACTAAAAACAAGATTACCATGTGCTTAATTTGCGCTGCAAACTAAGGAATACCCCTTCAGGGCTTAAACAAAACTGTAAAATTAAAAGAGAGTGATAACAAGTGAAAACGTATAGATGTAACGACAAGAAACTAAATAAGGCAAGAAGTGAAGTGGAGTTAACCAAAGCAAATTAAACATAGAAAAATAAAAATAAATTACCACAACACATGGACGAAAACGATTTATGAAGCACCTTTCTAGATTTATAAAATCACGCCCTTTCTTCGTGGTTAGTAAATTTTCATATTTTTAATCCATCCCGACAATTTATTCTTCTTTTTTCACGGTAGCTTGTGCATTTCAACTATATGTAGCATTTATGTGGAAGAAAATAAAACGCACCGCAGACATTTTTGATTCCAAGACGATTTGTCAAGGAAAAAGTATGATTTTCTATTATACAATACGTGGCATTAATTGTTTCGCAGAAGGGTGTCCGACTCCAAGTGCGGTGGGCCCAGCGTTCCCGAATTACCACGACGAGAATGGCTTCGGGCCTGGCGATAACGTGACGTACGGTTGTTGGCAAGGTAATATTTTTATTTTGCGGCTAATCGGATCTAACTATTTCGTACCAAAGTTTGAATTATTTTACTCGCAATTCTTGTTCTTATCGTTCGGATTCATTTATGTCGAGCATTTGCGATGGATCGGACACAGCAGGTCCTCGAACAAGCGTGATAAAAACATTCCACTCAGCTTTGAGTGGAATTTCTTGCAAGGAAGATTTCGTTGCAAACTTACCCGTGCACCTTTTTGCGTTAGTTTTATCTGCGATTAGTTTGACACCTTAAAACAAATTATCTAAACTTTTTATTGACCTAAAAAGTTTTAACAGTGCTTTTCTCAATATGGATATCTTTTTTTGTTTTTTTTTATTGTAATAAAAATGGCGATTTTTAGAGTGTATAAATCACATATTGGGGATTTCAATGTAAGTGTGCAATGGTTCTAATGTGCAATGCTTCCTGTATATAGGTTCGCCTAAAAGCAAGCGCATTGCGCGACATACTATTCAAATTATAGTGGAAATAACTCAGTATTCAATTTGTTGTTTTAGCAAAGAAGTTGAATTACCCCAAGTTTATCACTTGCTTTTTCGGGATTACATTTCATGCTAGAAATTGCTGGTTTGGAATATACATCTTTGATGAACTTCATTTTGTATTGGATCGGCACCGATACTACCCTAGTGTCGGATGAGTACCGATAAACACCACTGGGCTGTATCGGCTCCAATCTAATACTACCAGTCTAACCTTGCCACAGACTTCGAGGTGGCTATTTTTCGGTTTGGAGAACCTTTAAGAACTTTTTTTCTTGCTTTGTCAGGTTTCTACGCCTCGGGACCGGCTCTTGTGTTTTGCGGCGAGGACTTTCGCTGGTCGCCGCTTCGGATGACTTGTTACAAAAGGCACTGTCCAAGGCCAGACAAGAACAGCCACCAAACAATCGACAGAAGAGATTACAGCTTCGGTTCGCGAATTGTTTATCACTGCGATCCTGGTAAGCGACTGTGGCGATGTTAAGCGAATATTTAGAAAGCATTTACACACTCTGTATCAGTGCTTTTCAACCGGGTGTATCGTACACCCCAGAGTGTACCAGAATTTGTACCAAAATGATGGGGTGTACTTGGGTGTACGAGATACGGCATTATAATAAGCCTATGATTAGGTATCATAATAAATAAACAGGTTTATTACCAGACTGAATGGAGTGTACAATAGATGGCACAACATGTATTTAAGTGTAGGTAGCTTGATATTCAATATTTTAAGGTATTAACTAGTTCTAGTTAATCTGCAGCACAACAGGGTGTATGCTTATAAGATAAGTTTAATGCATTGCGTGGACTTGGGTGAACAAGTTCTTCAGAAACCATAAAGTGTGTAGCCTACTGTTCCAAAAAAGGTTGACAAGCACTGCTCTATATAACGACGACGCCAATCGTTCGACACACTTTCATAGGGTTAGGAAAAATTAAACGTTTTTTTTATTGGAAACTAATAGAGTTTTTCTATATAGATAGATAGATATATTTTACTTGGCTACCAATTCTAGTGGCTCAGATATGTTTCGCTACCACATGACGTTCCCAATGCAGCCATGCAAGACACTTTGCTTAAGGCAGACTTGGACAACTAGATAATTCTAGTTTTCTAATTCAATGACTTAGAGCAAAATGCGGCTAATTCTAATTCTAATCTAATTTGGGAATTGCTTGTGTGCTCTAATTCTAGTTCTATAATCTAATTCGTATTTTACCAAAACTCCTACTTTGTCCAACGACATTTTTAGTCTCTTAGTGAAAACAAAAAATTTGAATTCAAACTCTTTGGTTGAAACGTAATTTTCACGGACTAAAAATCATATGCTATGCTACAATGCTTAAAAATTAGCACACACATAATTGACATGCAAATTCCTATTAAAATACTTCTCCATTTAAATGTTATTGATTGTTAATAATAAAATGTAATTTTTGTTTAAATTCTAGTTCAATTTCGTTTTTTTAAGGATTCGGTAATTCTAATTCTAATCTAATTTGAGAAAACTCAAAATGATCTAATTCTAGTTCTAATCTAAATTGGAAAAAATGAAATGCTCTAATTTTTATTCTAATCTAATTTTGAAAAGCTAAAATAAATCTAGTTGTCCAAGTCTAGCTTAAGGGTCTTGACTTCTAATCAGTAAGATCTTATTATCTTGATAATTAAGCCTAAGTTTAGGAAAAGACAGGGTCTAGTCGGGGGCTAATCGCTGAAAACGGGCCGTGCAACGTTTTCAGGTTGTCTTTCTTTCTTTTCGCGTTCTCTCGCTCGGCTGCCGAGCTCTCTCTTTTGCGAAATTCGCCCCCGACTTTCGCGGATAAACAAGCTCGGATCCGTTTTCGCTGCTCTGTATACGACGCGACGAGCGGCGCAGTTAAAATTGCCATTTTTATTTTGTTTAATAAAGCAGAAGGTAAAATTTAGGAACAAAGTTTTGCTAACATTGCTACTTTATGTTAGCATTTAGTCAGAATTTCCGAATTACCTTTATACACAAGTATTTTATTAGGTTACGAAATGCCTCCTGGTACCAAGAATGAAAGAACCTGTAGATCCACACTGCAGTGGTCCGGATCTGCGCCTACCTGCACTGGTGAGGCAAAAAGTTAACTAATACGTAAATGATTGCTTAGGTATATCACAAAGTTAAGAAAAAAACGACGATTGGCATAAATTGTTTCTGACAAACGAAGTTTATTTGGATTTTGACCCACAGCGCTCGTTAAATAAGCTAGCTATACCTTTCGCAATGCAGTGAAGCGGTGCGAGGCGCCGCGGGTACCAGACCATGGTCGGGTGAACGACCAGAACTCCGACTACACCTACCGTTCTCAAGTGACTTTCGCATGTGACCCTGGATACACGCTGGTTGGCGACAAATCAGCCACTTGCAACGAAAATGCGACGTGGCAAGGCCAAGCTGAGTGCATCGGTAAGTTCAACGGCCCCCAGTAGGGATGTCTGATAATATCTATCAGGGGATGGCAGCGCTATTTGTCTGGCACTATACAGAGCGATTACTCATTCCCCGAAAAAAATCTTCATATCGAACTTAAGCGAACTTCCTGACTCCTGAGTATAGTGTTGGTTTCCAAAGCTAACCGACGTAAAAACCTTACATTAAATATATGTATATTTTGGTTTGTTTCACGGAATGCATTCAGTCGAAATGCGCTATGCATACTGTATCATCTAATTGTAGGCTGTGGACTCTTAAACTCTTCCATTTCTGTTAAACAAGAATATAATATCGAGCAATTGCGAATGTCGTTTACGCGCCTCATCATTCCTAATAGGACACAAACCTAGGATGTTATGATTTGTTACTTCAAAATGTGCAGCTGACAGTCGTGTTATTAATACTGCTGATAGAATCAGCCTGTGATACATAAATCCTTGTTGGAAGTGTATTATGAACTTGGGTAATGTTGAATGTGTATTATGAACTTGGGTAAAAGCCGCACGTCATGGTTTTCGCAGTAGGTTTTGTGCTACTCATTAAATGAAGAGTAATTAAGGGTTGTCACCCTTTTGTTTTGGCAAAATCTAATGTAACCCGCGTTAACACTTAATTAACAATTTTGCCCGCCTTAAAAAAGTGTTGCAGGCCCTTTTCGCCTTAAGCGTCGGTCGCCGGATAATTTGTGGTGGCCGAGCATTGCTTGCCAGGCAGCGATTTGCAGGACGAAACCACGCCATTGACTTGATTTGCAGTCGACCCAAGCTGTGACTTCGAATCGTACAGGAATCCCACCTGTGGCTACTTAAACGGAGAGAACAGCGATTGGAACCGTTATCTGGAATGGAACACCTGGCAGGGCAGAAGAAGTAAGCTCATATCAGTGTTGTCATGACTTTAGTCAATGGCTTGACTTAAGCGCACTTAAGTCACTTTTTTTAAATGACTTGACTTGACTTGAGTCATTTCGGCAACTGGCTTGACTTGACTTTAGTCTTTCAGATAAATTACTTTGGTTAAAATGAAGGGTTTTTATAAAGCTTATAAATATGGGTTATATATCTTAGTTTAATTTATTAATCAGATTGCTTTTTTATTATTTTTCAGTTGAGCTTATGCTCGCAATCGAGCTAGTTTGCCAATTTTAGAAGTTTAGCCTTTCATTTTTCTGACAAGGACTTAACTTGTAATTGACTTGCTCTAATTATGAATTGACTGGAACTTGACTTGTGATTTATTGAACAACACTTGACTAGGACTGAAGTTGTTTTACAAATGACTTGACCGCGAATTTAGTTATTTTACACTAACGCATGACTTGACTTGGACTTAAGTTATTTCAAAATAACTTGTTTACAACACTTACCTACATTGACGTGTATTGCCGCTACTGTCCAACAGCGTAAGTAGGAGCAGCCACGCCTTTCGACCATTTGATTTAATCGTGTCTTATAGATGTCCTGAATTTCACTCACTGAAAGTGAAAACCGATACACGGATAAAGATAAATACCTAATCCCTGATCACTCTTTCTGCTGGTTCACTCTTTTCTGCTGGTTCACTAAAACTACATCCAACTTTAGATGTAAACCATTTCCTAATTTATGAAACACTGCGCTATATTAAACCTACAGCCTTTGTGTAATGTTAGATTAATTATGGGCAATTTTGGATTAATTTTAAATAACTTTGAATTATTGTCGACACTTTAGTTCAAGCGACGGGCGATTATAAAATAGGAAATTACAGATTGATGAACAAACTTTGTGTTAGTTCGAAATATAGCAATTTTCGGGAAAGCTTTGATAACGAAGACCTGGGAAATTTGAATTATGGCCAATTCTGAGTAAGTTAGATGTATGTGGACAGCTTAAAAACTTTTTTGAGATATGTAGGTGTCTTCACAGGATCTAATCCCTTTAAGTAAGTTTAAATTTAAGAAAGCTTCTGGTTTTACTGAAAGCAAACAAAATTGACATTGGTCTTTTCGCAGGTTATGCGCTGCGCACCAACGCGTACGGCACCAAGCCTCACACTCTTTTCACTCGCGGATTTCTAGTGGAGCGGGAAAAGTGCCTCAAGTTCCATTTTAAGCTCGCCATCCGATCGGAACTGGCGGTAAAAATCGGTTCGCGCGAAAGGTTCGACCTTCTACTTGACTGTCATGTACCATAATTGTGAAACGATTTCGTTTTGCAGTATAGCCAGGGACGGATTAAGGCGGGGGCTGAGGGGGCCGCAGCCCCAGGCCCACCAAAAAAATAGGCCCACCGCAACATTTTAAGTTATCTTTTTGAAAAAAACTGTCAAGTTTTAATCTCATACCACCTATGATACCAGATAGTTTCATTGGTTAGAGTAAATATTCATCATATTTATTTTTATATTTTTGACCATAAGCTTGTGACGTCAGTGCGTGTTTGTTACTTCACAACATGAAGCTACTATGCGAAGACAAGCTTTGACTTGTCTAAATTCTAAAGCTATAAAACATATTAATTGAATCTGGTTCATTTCAAGTAATTGTGGTTGGAACAATAAACAGAATGTAAATAGTCCAAAAGGCCTCTGATTAGCATACATCCCCAGGTCCATGAAAACCTTAGTCCCTCCCTGAGTATAGCTATTGTCGATCTGTCACTAAAAACAGAACTAGTGAAAACAAACAAGATGATTTGTTGAGCGTTTTTTCATGTTAGGTCATTTTTTAAATTTATACACTCCATCAAATTTTTGCAAAAAAAAAATAAACATCACTGTGTAACAACAAATGAACTAACTTTGCTAGCTATTACGGTTTACTAATAGCCTTTGAGTACTAGAAAGAATTTCAGCTGGTAGTTGTCCAATAAAATAAGATTGGAGCCGATACCCGGTGCCAACTGGTACTCGCGGATACCAGAGTGGTATCGGTGCCGATCCAAAATCAGATTAATTTAAGCATTTTAGCCATGTTTTTCGATCTAACTGGACGTTTTTCACTTTGAAAAACTTTAGACAGTTCCATATTAGCATTTAAGGCCCGTTTACACTACAGCTGCACTGAGCGGAGCTGAGCTGCACTGGGCGTAAAATTGTTTCCACTACAGCTGCACTGGGCGTAAAAATCGCTCCAAAACGTAGCGTCGTAGCGTGTTACTATAGCTGCCCTGGGCTTGAGTTTAGCAAAGCGTGAAAATCGCTTCAAAGCGTATTTTTTTCCAGCTGCACGGGGCTTGAGTTTAGCAAAGCGTGAAACGCTCGCCACAATAGAATTTAAATGCAAATTACGCTTTGCTCAGCTCAGTGCAGCTGTAGTGTCAACAGGCCTTAATGATAACGAAGCCTTTCCAGCGATAAAGCATCTTTTTCTAAACAATTCTTTGGAAGTTGAACAATTTACTGTTTTTGATCATAGTAATGACGTCATTTGGTATAGAATCGGTTAGAACAGGGGTGTTCAAATGATTTCTGTCATAATCAACCACAGCCAAACCTGACAACATCATGATCTACAAAATACGAATAGATAACATATTGGACATTCTTTAATCTTTATGGTGCTCTATTTATGTTAACATACCTTAAAACATATGAATATCTCTTTTAAAATCAAAAGTGAAGTGACCAAGTGTGCTACAGCTGAAAGATTGTTTCAATGAGAAAAAGATGAGTTGGTATAGATCTCACAATTGCATCGAATCGGGGCTTTCTGTCACTTACTGATACCCACAAAAGCTCATAGAGATGAGCATTTGTGAGTCTCGTTCTATGCTTGTGTTTTACAAAATTCATTGAAAAAAAACAACGACTCACAAAGTTAGGTAGAAACGAAGCAAGTAAGGACCCTACTAGCCAGGCTGGTTATAACTGGGTAGACTCCTTTTCATGTTAACAAGTGTTAACCAAAACACATTTGGATCTGCGATACAAATCTTATCACCTTTAAGATTACACAGTTCTATCTACAATATAGACATCAGCAATGCATAGGCTATTCAGTAGAAAGTTGAGTTTCCACATGATCAACATCAGAAGACAGTGGATGAGAGATTAACTCTCTAACTTAACTGATTTCATAAAATTCCTTGAACCTTTCACAGAACTCAGTGTCCTAATTTTCCGGGCATTCGACAAAGCATGACTAATTACTTTATCTGATAACTTCTTTTAGAGTGACTTTTAAGCATGGAAGTGGATCATGTAAAAAAACCATGACCAACTCTTTACAAAGGTCCAGTCTCTTCAAAGTATTGTCAGTACTTACTTTTTTTTTAAGTTTTTTTTTTACAAGACTATATTGGACGATCCACATAAAAATTGAAAACATCATTATTGCGAATAAAATACTTCGTTTCGGATAGCAATACTGGTAAGCTCGGGTCGATATTAACCATAGTAACATGTTATTTCCTTCAAAGGTGGAGCGTTTCGACGCCTCGTGGCGAGTGGCAACCGGCCGAAGTTCCAATACCTCCCGCACAAAGTCAATCCATTTCCTTCGTCGCAAGATCGGGCGTTGTTAGCCTGGATGACGTCACTGTTCTTGACGAGCCTTGTTGTGAGTTTACTCTGTTTGTATTTGCCTCCTACGCTGTTAAGGCCCATTTACACCAGAGTTGAGAGAAGCGTCAGAGCTTGGCTTAAAATCACGTGTGTATTATGGCTGCGTTGAGCCTATTTTTTCCAAAAAATCACGTGATTAATCAGCTGTTTATACTTTCAGCAAGTTTGTAGCCTGGTAGGCCTGTGATATAAAAACAACTAGCATACGAAAGAATGGTGATCTTTAGGCTAAACTGCTAAAGCAACTAGAAGGGGCACCCGCACAACACGTTAACTGCATTGTTAGTATGTAACCACATTTCACAGCCAAGAAGTGAGTTTTAAAGCGCAAATTTCGTATCTTAGAGACAGGGACACTTTTTCACTTCTATAAATTTTATAATTACATTTTTAGTTGAAAACTTAAGTGAATGCAAAACAATTGTTGTTATTTTTCTCTCAATAGCCGTATGAAAACTCGATTGCTCAGGTCAACGACATAACACGAATTCAAGCTGCACGCAGGCACATATTGTAGGCAGGCGGACAGAAAAGAGAAAAAAAAATTCTGGAATCTCTGAGTTGCTCTTTCTATTAGCATAGCTGATATTGCTGATTAAATGTCAATTACCACGAAAAACAGAAAGGCGAGTATGGGAACTATTAAAATCGTTTTTTTACAATCTCAACGAAACCAATCAATTGGCCGGGCCTAACTCAACTTACGTTAGTACAAAATTTCCTGGGAATTTATAAGAGTAGGGTTATCGTTGTCAACCAAACGAAGCTTACTCTTTTTAAACAATGTATCAGCGCCGTACCTCTTCGAAAGTTCTACTTCAATATTTAAATGTTTATAGTGTTTTAATTTGTTCCATTTTTTGTTTGGTGTCAAATTTTGCTTTTATGATGTCCTATGCTTTACATCAAACTGGTTTATATTTAAGAAACTGATGAAATTATTCGTAATTTGACTATTTGCCACATTTTTGGCTACTAATTTTTAATAACTTCTCAGTTTTTTGAATATATTTGCTACTTTTTACGGCCGGTTTGAGCTATGTTGAGCCAGAACAGTATACGGTGAAGATCTAGACCAGGGGTGGGCAAACTGCGGCTCGCCGGCATGTTTTTTGTGGCTCTTGTAGTTGAATCGTAAAATAAATATAAAACTGTTACATCTGCCAGCGTTTATGACGTAACACTAGACATAGAATCCGAAGAGTTAATTAACAGCAAGTGAACGCAATTTTATTGCTAAGCTTTCAGAGATTAGCAAATCTAACGAAAGACTGATATTATTAAATTTTGTGCGTGTTATTTTGTTATTACCGTTTTGTTATATTACAATTCTGCTATTATTGCTGAACTTACATTATGTACCGTTTTTGTATTGAAATAATGTTGAGACTCTCTGGTCCTTGTATTTTCTGCAAATAGCTCTTCCAATTGAATACATTTGCCCACCCCTGATCTAGACTGTGCACAAAGGTTGGGCACCATGTCACCCCCTCTAAAAATAATTTTTTTGCCAAATTTAATAATGAAACCGCCAAAATTGTTCATGCACTTCGAAACCGCAAAAATTGAATTCGTTTTCTAGTTTTGTTTTATCCTGTTTCGTTGACACATTTAGCACACAGTCTCTTTGAATTTCATTGGATGTTTTCTGTATATTCAAAAGACACATATCACCGAGAGTAGCCTACAACGGAAACTTTAAAAATACGTTTTTTCCGACTTACATATAAAATTCATACATCTTTATGAATGACAGCAGTCGAGGGAAGGTTTTGCAATATGGCCACTGTATTGAGGGTCGTCACACCTTTTGGATTACGAATAGGGTAATGTTTTGTTTTTCACTAAGGGCTACATTTATAGGTTGTTTTTATACAGCTTTACAACTACGGAGACAACGTCCTCACAACATGTTTGTCAAAATCAGCAAAATAAAGTCGTATTTTGAGCACGAGCAATTTGTTTTGTCCAAATACAAAATGTCCCCTGGATTAATGGTTAGGTAAACCAAACCAAATAGATCCAATTTTTCGCGTTTCTTTTTTTGTCGACGTTCTAGGTGCTTTTTGTAGTTGTGTCACAGAAAGTTTTAAACCCATTTGTTGTGCCACAACAATCCTAAAGGGTCGCGGAACACTTTTCTGTAGGCCCAGCCAATTGATTGGTTTCGTTGAGATTCGCAAACTTCGGAGAACGCAAATAAAATTGGCGTAAACACCCTCTGTTTCAATAGTTCCCACAGTCTGAGTTTCTTAATATCGGTGTACTTGGCATTTGGTCGGCAATACAGGAAATACCAATTGGAATAGCAACTCAAAAATCGGAGGAATTTTATAACCTTTCCTTTCCGACCGCCTGCCTACGATATGTGCTTGCGTGCAGCTGAATCCTTGTCACGGCGTTGACCTGAGCAATCGAGTTTCGATTCGGCTGCGATCCACACGCAGAACGTGGGACGATATGCTGTTTACCGGAACAATTTTCAAGTTGGTTCGCCAAAATGGCACCGAGAGCGGACCTATATTTTGACGCGCTGCAAGTGAACACGGCTTGTTGTTCCTTCAAAAACGCAACCAGCACTTGTGACGTTCGAAGCGGTCGGGTTTCCTAGCTTTGCAGTTTCAAAAGCTAGTTTTGCTACCTAAACGTGGTTGTTTTAGTCACGTCTGAGTTCTAAGCCAAGTGTTGTAAATAGGTCACTTGGGAACGACTCCTGTCCCAGTCAAGTCAATTGGAAAATACCTTAAGTCCATGTCAAGTCATTTCTAACATACTTCAAGCTATTTGTAGAGATGACTTAGATCTAAGTTAGGTCTTTCAAATACAGTGACTCAAGTACATTTAAGTCAGTACAAGACTGTCTAAATCTAAACCGCCCCTAATCTCAACATCCAACCTCTTTCCACTGTGTTCATACCTCTAATGTCCTACCTCCCCTGTGGTTTACCCACAAAGCTATAGTGGTGAAATGAAACATATTATAACACACCGTGATGAAATATGTATTGTCTGTGATAATATTGTCAGATTAGAAAACGTTTCTGCATCGCAAAGCTAAACGATATAAGTATACCCGAATATGTTTGGACGTTTACTGTTTATTTACATTTTAATTTTCTCCGGTATATGTTTGCCGTTTGTTGGTCCGATTAAGAACAAGACGTAGGCCATGTAGTGCTTAAAACACCTTCGTTGTCGTGTAATTGCTCAATTAGCAGAATTACTTAAATTTTGCATTGATATAAACAACTCTCCTTTAAAAAATTTAAGCTCCACTTATTGTAAGGTGCAACGCGATTCAAAATGTACTTGTAACGTGTTTTTCTTGTTATAGCCGACGAATGTGCGTCAAATCCCTGTCTACATAGCGGCACTTGTACCGATGGACCGTCGCGATTCTATTGCGATTGTCAACCGGATTTCGGAGGTACCACGTGTGCACAAGGCAAGTAAACATTAAATCGTTTTACAAATTTTTACCGCTAAAATCGCAGTGAGCTTTGGCTTATGTGGTCACTTTTGGAAATCGGTTATTTTAATGCAGTGATTTCCAAACTGTGTGCCAGTGCGCTTTGGGAGATTGTCAAGTATGCCGCGAAACTTTTTGTAATTTTGGAAAAGAGAGTATTTGTATTACTAATAGGCATACACGCAAGCATTTTAGACTTAAATTCGCAGTATTTATTACAAATAATGATTTCGAGATATTTACATATAGTTTGTCTTGGGTTTAGGGCGATTGTAAAATAACTCTAGCCTATTGTTGTTCTGTTAAAAGCATGCCGCGAAATAGTTAAAATCTGTTTGGTTTTTTGGTGTGCCGCGAGTCAAAAAAGTTTGGGAACCACTGTTTCAATGCATTTTAATGTCTTCTTGACAAGTAAGTCAAACATTTAGTAACCAAGACTTTATCTTTTGTTTGACGCAGCCTTTTTTAATATATCACAACAAAACCAACAATATTTATTTACAAAATGTATTTACAAACCATTAAACAGTGCAAGCCAAAAGAAAATATGCTGAATTGTTGTCGAAAAAACAAAAGAAAAATTGGTTAGGTTTTGGGCTACAGCCGAGGGCGTGTACAGGGATAATCATGTGTCGTGATGACTTGAACTACATTGCGACCGGCGGAGTTAATTGGTTGATATCTTGACAAAGCAGGAATGGAACTTGTGTGCCGGTTTCAACAATTTAGTTGAAAGAGCAGTCAAACAAATTTTGCGTTCATTTCAGATCTAAAATGCCCGCCATTTTCGGAGCGATTGGTCAACGGTCGGGTAGAGGTCAACTATCCAGCAACAACGCAAGGTTACAGAATCGCTGGCACCGAATTAAGATTCAATTGCAACAGCGGGTTTCACATTCAAGGAACTGCAGATGCATCGATTACCGTTACGTGTAGAGACAACCAGCGGTGGAGCCGAAATCTGGATCAAGTGTCTTGTATTGGTAAGTCCGTGCTTAAAATATAAGCTGTTGTGTTTTCCCCATACACGTCCGACAACGGTTTTGACTATTTTGTAATTCTTCAAGACAGGTTTAATTCTTCTTTCATTGGCCTTAAAGCCGATTAATACAGTATATACTAGTATATGGAGTAATGCTGCCACGGTATTCTCTTTTGTTCGATACCCAGTAAACATAACTTAACGCAACCAGTAATTTGTTTTACACATTACGTTTGGTTGTGGTTTTAAGGCAATATTAAACTAAATTAACTAAGCTTGGCATTTTCATTATAATCTATGCCAGTGGCGGGCAACTTCTCTAGTCGGCGGGCCTGAAATGGGAAACTGAAGTGCTTGGCGGGCCGGATTCCTGATCGATAAATTAATTGTACTTCCATTCCCACATGTTTTGTCGCATAATGGCGGTTAATGTTCTACTCTTTAAACACAGCAACACTTGCAATGCCCTGTTAACAACTGATTTTTTCTTGTCGACTTGAAAAAGTACTTCGGCATCAAATCTTTGTTAAACTTTACGTTTCTCGGCAAAATCCAAGAAAAAATATTGATGTAAACTCTAAATCTAAATTTGGAACACACAATGAGGCCAACAATGCCTAAAGCAGAAAATCAATAAAACCATAGTATTAACACCAACGACATACTAAAGCCAAACACGCAGTAATATATACGACAGAATAATAACTAAATCGTCCAAAAAAGACACAAATCTGTAAGAATAAGTCCTAAATTCTTAGGAATAAGACCTATATGGTCACAATCACGCCGCCTGAAACTGTAGGGAGAAGGTATGGGACAATGGGGGCCATGGCATTGGTCGCTTCGGTGTTGAATTTTGGGCGCCCTGGTATGTTTTGGCACCTGATTTTCTGGCCCTGTTTGAGGTTATTTGTGGCCGGTGGGTAATGGGTGGGGTTAGAAAATGGGTAAGGGTTGTAATTATTAGTGGATTTATGTACTTAGGGGTGAGGTTTGGGGTTAGGTAAAATGTTTTTATAGGCCTGATTCTGGTCATTTAAGTTTTATTCCTAGGGGTTTATGACTTATTCCGATTTAGACGGTATTACGACTATTTGATATTAGTCCTATTTTGGTCTTATTTCGTGCTGTGTGTTAGTTTTATTTCCGAACTGTGTGATGAATGTTGTTCTTATTTCGATCTTGTGGCTGGATTCCTCAAATTTTAACCCAAAACAAAAACTAAAGAATAACTAACAATCACTATTATTTGACGTAGTAAGAAAGTAATTGGGGATTGCGGTAGTAGACCGTGGCCGCGGGCCACATTATCACGTAAAACCGGAAATTGTCTGCGGGTCGCTCAAAATCCTATCGCGGGCCGGAGGGCCGTATGTTGCCCGCCCCTGATCTATGCCCTTATTTACAAATATGTGGCTGATGCTCATTCTGTTATCTTAGGCTACTTGAACAGAAGCTTTACCGGTCGGCCTGAAGGCCGAAATAGTAAGAACTTAACCCGGTTTAAAGCTAAATATTTTTTTCGTACCGGTTATGTTTTCTGCTACCCTATGGCCGTATGCGAAAAAATTCAGTTTAAACAGACGCTATTTAGCCCTGGTTAATAGTTACGATAGGCGAACAACATGAAGGCACGAATGTCTAAGCGACATCATTCGCTTGGCAGTGAACTCTAGGCAAGCAGGTCAGGATTTAATAAAAAACTGGCATGCGGTGAACTTGATCTTCCTCGGACCGACAGTTTCCGCAGCAAGTTGAACGAGCTCATAGTGGTGGTGAAGCTCGTTTAAACAATTTTAACTCAACATTGCTCTATCTGTTTTTACGTGCATCGTGAAACGATTTTGGTTAGTCCTGCCAAATGCTCCTAGTGTGCTCGGCTTACAATCTCTCTGTAGGAGAAAAGTTTTGCAAATCTCTGCTGCGTAAAAGGGCACGTATCGTATGTGAGGATGGAGCCAGATTCTGCTAAAAGTATTAATTTTATCAGTAAGCTTTATATGGGCAAACACTTCATGTATATCAGTCTGTGCCTTTGGGTAGTTAGACTTATCTTACGCATACGACAAGCTTGATAATTTATGTGAGCAATACAAGCTTGATAATTTATGTGACCAATATAAAGTGTTTCTAGAAGACTTAACTGTATCTCAGGTTTGTCAGACTATCAGTGAAGCGCTACGCAAGCCAGTAAAGGATTATTGTTAAGGTTTTATATGCTACTTGGGCCATTTAGTACCAATTGCAAAGGGTTTTGAGGGGGTAATCTAATGAGGTTTAGGACTCATTCCAAAGGAATCTTATCCCATTTAACATATGTGTTTTCAATATGACATTGATGTAATGCTACATGCTTTCATAGATTATTCCGCTAAAGATTTGGCAACTTTTCAGAAAATCGCTGCAAGAGAATCAACATTCAGAATGGTCGCATGTCGGGCGGCAACGAACGGGGAACGTTTTCGAGAGGAAGCTTCGCTACTTTGGGCTGTGATGCAGGTTTCAAGCTTTCTCGGACCAATGTCCATGTGCGATGCAACCAGGGCGGTAACTGGCCAGCCGATATGCCGACCTGTCAGAGTAAGTACATTGTTATGGTTGGATTTACGGTCAAAATATCGTTTACCGTCAAAAAGAGTCGATTTAATCTTATTCCGTCATGTTTATTTCGTGATATACTCAAACAACCAAAACAGAAATAAAAATTTGAAAATAGAAAAACTATGGATCCTTGTGACAACAGAACAGTCGCACTCCCTTCCTAAATATGGTATTGAAATGTTAAACATATTATAGATTTAAACGCTTGCACAATGTTTAAACTGGCCGTTGTTATTTCCCAGGGTAAAAGTGAATTTATGTTTTCTTGTGTTTTGCTGAGTAAACGTGTGCACTTAACACAAGGGCTATTTTTTTGTTCAGTTTAGGGCCACCTAAAATTGAATAAGTGCTCGGTATAAATTTCAGTACCGAGCCTTATCGCATTTGAACTTAAGGCTGTGACTTGGCTGTCCTGAAGTTCAGTATGGGCCATCGATAGTTAAATGACTTGTGTTCCGACCTAATTGTTTAAAAAAAATACAGGCTTTCCGTATTTGCATTTTTAACTATCTAGGCTCTAGACCAGGTGTTCCCAACCTGTGGTACGCGTACCACTATAGTGGTACGCAAAGGTTTTCCAGGTGGTACGCGAGGAGCACCCGTTTTTTTCACAAAACCCTGGATTCATAACTTTATATTTTGTTCTTTGGTTTTTATTAAATAAAAATTTAAATAAAATTTTATTTAAATAAAAAAATAAAGTTTTATTTAAATAAAAAAATTTACCGAAGCCCATTCTTATTGTAGGTAACTATTCCTGTTGTTTCGAAACAATGCAATCTTCAAAAAACAGGAAACAATGCAATCTGAAAAAAAAAAGAAATGTTGAGAGCACAGTTGCTTTGTAAAGCGTACAACGCTGTGGTACAGTGGGCGTTAATTATACCAAATGATTGCTCTTGATAAATATAATCTACTGTTTTATAGCTTAAGCCTTAAGCTACAAATAGCGTTGAATTATGCTAGTTGTAAGCTAAAAATAGATAAAAATATGATTCAATAAAATTATTTTTCTGCTAAAGTGGTACGCGTAACACTACAGAGCGTCCAAGTGGTACGAGATCGTAAAAAGGTTGGGAACCCCTACTCTAGACATTTAAAGGTGCAAATATGGAAAGCTTGTAGACCTATTTTGGCAAATGACTTGACTACTTTAGACGCGGAGTCGGAGTCGCACTCGGGATTCGGGACTCAAGTAAGACTATACCGAAATTCCAGGTCCGACGTGCACATGCAAAGTACCAAATTTCAAAATTTATAAGGCAAATATGTAAAATAAGATACAATTGCCAACCACGTATTGCGAATGATACATTGTCTGACACCCCAATAAGTGGATTGCTGAATATGCACCTCGCTTTAGTTACGCAACTGAGTGAAATGCAGGCTGTAGGTGTAGGGTCGGACCTTGAGTTGGGACACAGAGTTCGGCAAATTTTGCTGCTACAGTCGGACTAGAATTTCTTTTCTGCAATCATTTATCAGTTTGTGTCCTATTTGTTCAGTTTCGCTTTTTTGCTTTGGGGTAATATAATTAAAAGTGTTTACTGATTTAACGGTTCGGGAACCTGGCTGCTATTAGTTAAAAGCGACTTGAATTTCGCTTAGTTCGCAGTAACTTGAAATACACTTAAAGTTGTTACAAACTCCTTGGTTAAAACTCCAGATATTAATGAACCTAGCTTATCTAGCAATACCGACAATACATCATTGTCGGACTGTTTAGGAATTCCTACAGCTCCCCCTGCAACAGGACAACGACAGTGGAGAGATTGGGGCGCTTGGGGCCCTTGGGAGACCTGCTCGGCCACTTGTGGGTCGGTCAAGCAGCGCCGAAGACGCCCCTGCCCCGGCTCCACACACAACGTACTGGAATGCAAGGGAAGAAATTATGAGCGGAGAAACTGTAATCATCCTAAGTGTAATAATTCGCCCGGTAAGATTTAATATCGTATAGTGCTGTTCTAAATCAGAAATATTCAACGCTTGTATAACCCTGAACTCTGGAGTTAAAATTAAATTTTAAACGGTTTTAAAACACTGTTTAAGCGTATGAAAGCACCACTAGATAACGCAAGCAAATGGGTTAAAAATGGATGAGGATTGTTGTCGACTTACATGCAGGAAGTCCAACCCAATGACTTTCCCGGCACGGTGGTTCGCATTGGGTTTAAAGAACTTCTCGGAAATTTTCTCGGAAATTTCAATATGAAGTTGCTTGTACTAACAGATTGAGCAAGCATTGGCGTATGGTTTCGACTCGCTCCTCTCTGAGCCTGCATAGCTCAGTTGGTAGAGCGACGGTCCCGGCTTGACCGGAGTTCGTGAGTTCGAACCTCACTGCAGGCTAGTTGTTTTTCTAGCCTGCCCTGCTTGCATCATTGATCAACAGATTCGGTATGTCTGCGATGGTTTACGGCAGGGTAGCACCATCAAACTGATATTTTTGCCGAAATGAACTAGAAATAGTAAACGTTTTACGCCTAATGCCAAAATTTGACGCATTTTGTAATTTAAGAGTTTTAAACAATCGCATATTAGGAATAAATATTTTGTAGTATTTCATAGAGTAGCAGTTAGGAATGTCTGATACGCGATAGTTTGAACTAATGTATCGCGAACAGATCCGATATCAAATGACGTCGTTGCTATGCTCCAACAACCAAAATAGGTGTAATTTAAACAATCAATGGCATTTTTTCCAGGTTTTTATGCCAAAATTTGCTTCAAGGTTAAAGCGTTTAGTTGCCTTCAGTTGTTGACCTACTATAATTTTCGAGAAATATATACTTCTCAAGTTTGAATCGCTGGGTTGGTTTGCTAATCATGGCTGAATTTGAAATGTTAATTATGCTTCGGATTAGCACCGATACTCCCCTAGTATCGGGCGAGTACCGACACTATATCGCTTGGCATTGGGTATAGGCTCCGATCCGTACTTTCGGATATTTCTAATGGCAGTGACGCAGTCATAGCGTCTCGAAAACTTCGTTAAGAATTACCTTTAAATGCCCTTTTATGACAAACTTCGTATGATTTAGTTGGAAAAACTTTCACGTTGAACGACAAGGAATACAAGTTGTTCGTGGAAAAGCGCAACTACGCCGAGGCAAGCGAAAGCTGTGAAGCTATTGGAAGCATGCTTGCCGACTTACACGAGCAAAACGTGCACGAGAGGGTTTTTCATGCTTTCGAACGAACAGGTAAACATATACATAATGACAGTTTTAAGAGAAAACCTGTTTTGTTGTGCTTAAGCGCTAATGAGAACTTTCTTCTATGCCCAGTTCCATCTTTAAGTCAACTAAATGATGCAGGCAATGCATAGTTGCCAACGTTAAAAAAACGCTTTTTTGTGCAATATTTTTAATGCGATTATCCCGTCAGCCGAAACGTGTTTCCGTGTTAAATTACCAAAACGTATTATCATGCGCAAGATGTACAAACATAACCAAAACAACCATTTAACTCGACACCGTAAGCTACTACTGGGAATAGTTTTGTTGTAAAACATTACATAGCATATCCCAAATTAATTATTTTTGTAATTGTCTGAAGGGCGTTATGCTTTTATCGGCATACGAAAGACAAAAGAAAGGGGTTGGCATTGGATCAGCGGTTCAAGAGTGATTAACATAGAGAACGAAGAGGAGTTTCATCGTTGGACGCCAACAGACTACAAAAGAGAAGATATGGTTTGTGTTCTACTAGATCTGCATCGTGGAGAATGGAGAAAAGCGTTTTGCAACCTGCAGTTTCAATACATTTGCGAGCGGGGTGAGTTTATATTTTGAACTGTTTGTTAACCGTTAAGAAAAAAAAACATATTAAAACAAGAAATTGTTAGTCAATGAAACTTTCACACATATATGTGTGTTAATAACCGTGATCTAGCCCTGAAGCTGCTTTTATGACCAACGATTACGGCTGACATATCATTAGTACACTGAAATTTATCGCAGACTCATCGAAACTGTCGATGAATGATGCTAGAAAAAACAACTATCGCTAGTTCGAACCTCACTGCAGGCTAGTTGTTTTTCTAACCTGGCCTGCTTGCATCATTGATCGATAGATTCGGTGAGTCCGCGATGGTTTTCGGTGTACTAAGAAATTGATAGCCCGTCTGCTTGAAATAAATTTGCTGTAAAACCAAAAACCAACTAGACGGGGTTGAGGTTGTTGTATATTTTGTCAGGGGGTATATTTTCAGGGCAGAGAGTTCTTTTTCATATTTTATTTTTATTTTTTTTTATTGATTTTATTTTATTTTTTTTATTTTTTTATTTTCATTTTTTTTTTTACTTTTCATTATATTTTTTTTTTTATTTTATGCTTTTTATTGATTTAAATTTTGTATTGTGTATTTTATATTATATATTTTATATTTTGTTTTTTATTTTCCTTAACTTGTTTCTGGAAGCAAAAACAGATATAGGCCGAAAATTTGCCCACTTAACTTATGACTTTGATGCGAAAGGGGTACAAATATAGCGTAGATTTTGGGGAATGATCGAAACATAAATTTGATAAATAGAATTTACGTAGATAATGCGTATGGCCATTTTATTACATTTTGACCAGCTTACGTGTTTGAAAAGCAAATATTATCATTCTCTTAAATTAAAGACTTAAAATGGTTTAACGCCTATGGTTTGCTATACTTTTGCAAACTTTTACTCGAATTTTTACCATGGCTTGGTCCGAGCAATCACCGTTAAAACAGGCTTTAAATCTGTAGTTTCAAACAATATGAAAAACACTATTACGTGCCTAATACGCAAACTATTAAATCGGAAGTTTTGCTAGATAAGTTTAGGCCTGATGTTGGTATGTTGGTTGGAGCAACATGCACAACAGGTGCTACCAGAGATGCGTACAAGCTGCCTCAAGATTTCGCATTTAAATTTGCGGCGGTAACTACACACTATTGACACATAATTATTAGGCGTGGCTTATCGCGAATAATTGGTCGCCCGAAAAAGCCACATTTAAAGCAAGCATTGTAAACGAGTTGCGGATATTCCGCTTTGAACATCCCTACTCGCAATGCTTCCCTGCGTTAATTGTACGATGGCTGAAAGTATATTCACGGCCTTACCTCTTTGTGCATTACCACGAAAATACGATGAAATACGATTGGGAGAATATTTGCTATTTGCACCTGTTTCGTATGTTACTCCAGTCCAACATATCAACACACAATTTTAAGTTGTGTAGGCCTGGTGTTGATAGATTGGATTGGAGTTGCCACCAGATTTCGCATTTAAATTTGCGGCGGTAAAATATGTTGTTTCTTAAGAGCATTAAGTAATTTTACTAAAGAGAAGCCTCTTTTTAAAATGCAAGTCGCACGCGTCCAGTTTTGGACGAGTCACAATGAAAGTCTCACGCGCGGGACAATAAAGCGCAGCAGGCATTCAGTCGCTTTGTCACTTCACAAGCTGGACAAAGCAAGCGAATATGAACGAATTCTGTATGGACGTTTTTCTGCTGCTAGATGGCAGTCGTTAGCTACCGGGACCTAAAACGCAATATTTAAGGTTTTTGCCTCCCAAGCAAAGGCCCCTTGGGGTGCAGCCTCATAAACTTCTACAAAGCACTTACATACCACTCTACGCCATGTCTGAAAATTTGAAGGTTCTACGATGTATACTTTTTCTATAAAGCTCCGGACAAAAATCGGTCTGAAACATTTTCGGGCAAAAACAAGATATGTCCCGAAAATAAATTTTCGGCCCATATAATTCACTCAACAAGCACAACACAGGACTGAAATTACTTTGTACGAGCCTTTAATAGAAGACTTCGATAAAATCAATGAACTATACAATATTGCTTAAACGATTCAATTGAGAAAATATGCAAGGTCGGCAGTACATTACACCGCTTATGTTACTTGCTCGCAACATTGCGTAGTAAACTGGTTTGGCGCTTGTAATGTGTTCACTGTTCGTGGAAGCTGTACAACTGTCGTTTATAAATGTTTTTGACTCAGCGTAAAATTACGGAGTCTTTGAGTTTGATGAAGTTGATTATTGAGTATATAATTCTTGGAAAGTTACCGCTTTATCTAATGATGTTTAGGCATTTACTGTAGTTTTTCTAACCAGACAAACGCTGCAACGATAATACTGACCCTTGTTATAACGGTGGAACATGCCTACGGGATGGCCGCTGTACATGCCTGGATGGTTACACCGGAGATCGTTGTGAAACAGGTAAGATGTGTAACGAATAAGTTTTAGCAAAACGCACAAATTACTATCGGTTTCAACAAACATCGGTTCATCGTTATTAAAAAAAATACGCGTGTATTTATAATGATTAAATACTTGATTTAAACTTCGGTGACTGAGGAATGTAACGACAACACACGTAGACTATTATGTTATTGTTTGTTCAGGGTAGCTTACAACATTGATTGTATTGATTTTAACCATTATTTAGTGTTCCTTATACATTTTGATTCCTGATTGTTGCAGAATTATTTTACCTATTTTAGTGTCCGATCATTGCAGCACTCTGCCTTGCTTAAACGGAGCAGCCTGCATCGGAACGCCGTTGCCTTACAGTTGTGATTGTCGCGACGGATTCTACGGAAATATTTGTGAGAACGGTAATCTGATGTTTAACGCAATCAATTTTGGTTTAATTTAGAGTTTAAAGGTTTAGATTTTATGTTTGTTAAATTCGTAGGCTTTAACTCATAAACCTCATTTTTTCTTTAATGTCATTTAAGTTCATTTTTTATGGATTATGGCTGACAATCATCTGTTACGGTAAAATATTTTTGCGAACCACACAAGAATCCAAATTATTTGATTGTCATGCAGAGTACACATGTCGCCTGTCAGAAATTCCCGATGATATTGCAATTCGAAATGCGGCAAATATTCGCGTTGAAAATCACCACGTCGCTTCTGTTTATGAAACCTTTACGTTTCGGTGTAAAAAACCTTCGCTTCAACTAGTGGGCGCCACAGAGAGCCGCTGTGGCAACTACGGTAGATGGGAAACCGCTCTTCCCACAGGATGCGGTAAGCGGACTTTAAATGTTTAAAAAATGTGCAGTTTTAAAATCTAAAAAATTCTCTTTCTATTAATTTCCAGCTTTGCCCAGGGCTATATCATATGCCTTTTTCAAAAAATCGTAGGTATATTTCTCTTGAGTTGCCTGCAAATTTTTATTACATATGCTTCATAGTTACATATCTTGAATATGTAACATGAGACTCCAGTCTTAGGACCAAATTTAAAACAACCTCAACGTCGACATAAAACACAGTTCGCAATAAGGCCTAAATATAACTCAACTAAATCGTTATAATTTGCTAATCGGAAAAAGACCTAGTAACGTCGGAAGAAGTCCTAAATGTCCAGAATTAGACCAGTATGCAACCTTTTATCTAATCCCGCTCCTAACTTTATCACTAATTCCGTAACCTTTAAAAGGGGCAAACCATCCAAAATGGTCGATGACAGACAGGTGGCCCTAAATATTTCCATACCCTAGCCATACAAATTTAGGCATTAGAATCTTTATTTGGGTCTGATTTATAACATTTTAGGATTTATTTCGACATGTCTAGGTCTTATTTAGATGATTTTTCGTCTTAATCTGCCGTGGTTATTAATGCGAATTTAGCCTTATAATATCGTTGATGGATTATTCTAATTTAGACATTGTTGCTTTGTAAGGCTTATTGTGTGCCACACTTGAAAGTACTGTGCAATCAATTCCTAAAAAAAAGTAAAAAAAAATGTGTTTAAATATTAAAATGTTTTTTCCTTTTACCAGCGACGCATATGACCGCCTTTATTGGCGTACCGTGAAAGCGTTTTATCAAAATCTGACACATAGTTAAAACACAACTAAGAGTTGCAAACGCGTAAAAATTGCATTTACTTAGTTATACCATAAGCAAAAAAAAAAATTTTGGAGGGCATGACCTGTCCACTCCCTGGATAAGCCCATGAGCCTTAGTTAAATAAAATGACTTATTGAGGAAAAAGGCAAATAACAAATATACATCAGGTGAATTTGTCAAAACATTTATGACGTTTGCTCTATGCGTATAATAATCCCAAAAGAGATGATATATTCTTTAAAAGTAATACTCTATTTTTTTTGCATTGCACTTTGTGTGCTGGTAGGACTAGTTTAACCATATTAACAAAGGACTAATAAATATAACCAATATTTAAATACTAAATAAAAACAACGAATCACAAACGTCAAAATCACAAACAGCTTACAGCTTTCGCAGTATCTCATAGCCTGGGTGACGCTTCTCATCCCCTCACTGTACTTTTACTATTGCAGCCTTGCCTAGCTATCCGTCCACCAAAAAAAAAAATATTTTAACCTCTGCACCAACAATAATTCGTCATTAGATAGCACAAAAATCGTTCCAGATAACAACAAAATATATGATACGTATAAAATCGCAAACGCAGTTTACAGATGCCCAGGACTGGACGAACCAGCAAACGGCCGACTCGAGAGTAGCAGCGGTGGTCCGGTTTCTTTGGATCTCCACAGTCGAGTGCGAGTGGTTTGCAATCAAGGATATCGGGCTATCAGAGGAGAATTACATTGCACCACTTCGGGTTGGAACCACCAACCACGTTGTCAAGGTTCGAGTTTTTTTACTTCATAGCGTGTGCTTCAAGTTTTTACGACTGTTGATTTAAGTTAAAACTGCATTTTCGTTTGAAACTTTATTTCAATTAATGTAATTGAACAGAGTTGTTAAGCAGTTATTGTACGTTTAAGGAAAAAGGGAATTTACATATGGTTTTAATCCAGTAGGGCTGCGAATGCGCCCATATCATTTGCCGTGTTAAAAGTGCCCTAAAAGTTGCATGTTTTTTTTTTCGAATGATACTACATAACTTAATGCAGACGTGATAGGAACGCATTTATGAAACTGCTGTTCTGAATTACATTTAGCATTTTTTATCGAAATCAGGGTTTTATTAAGTTAACTTAATGATATCCTAACCTTGGTGCCTTAAACTAAACTAAGTCATTTTTTTAATCTTTTGGTTAAAATAAATTAACTGGATTTAATTATTTAAGTATTGTTTTGTCATTTCAAAATTACAACATCAATACACAAAATAACAACATCAATAAAAAAATAATTTCGTAAACATACACAGTAATATTTTTGCAGAAATTGCTTTCGGAAATCACAATAACTGATTTTATATACCGGTAGTACACAAAAAGTCTGTTTCTAATAAGGCGCCAACAACCTTGGCTTACTTTACAGAAAAGCGATGTCGCCCTCCTCCTTTACCGGACAACGGCGGAGTAACTGAACCACGTGATGCGTATTTCTACAAGTCTGAGGTCACCTTCTTCTGCGACCAAGGCTACCAAAACATGGGCGATCACACTTCGATTTGTGACCAATCTTTGCGTTGGACAGGAGTGGCAAATTGCGTTGGTAATGTTCGAATGCCTTTAATTGAAAACTTTTATGAAACCAACTTTATGAATGTTATAACAAAGTTACGTCATAACCTGACGTCACACGTTAAGCCACAAAGCTACGTCAAAACGTGACGTCACAAAGCTGCGTCAAAACTTGACGGTGTGCCAATAAAAACTTATTTCCGTAAAATATATAGGCTGCTCATTGATAATAGCGACAAGCCATGGAACTGCGAAAAGTTTTGGTGGCCTAACACTAATAAGGATGTTACGGGACACGTGAAAGTGCTGATCACCTTAGGGAAGTGGTTCCCACCAAACTTATGCTCAGAAGAGCTTGTCAAGCAACAAACTGAAAAAGAAAAACCAGACAATAGAACTAAGAATTAGGCAGTAAAAACGGCAACCAACAGAATTGTCCTAGCTAACAATTTAAAAAACCTAGATTTTGCAGAATATATCTAGAATTCATATTTATTATTTTATCTTAAAAGTATTTCTCGCTTGTCATCTTCCTAATGTAAACTTTGAAGTATGTACATCATTTATTCGACATCATTGGCTTCATATATACATTAATTAGATTTGTATACAAGACATCAAGACATACCTAATGTTTTTATTCACAGTATCCTCTAACCAAGGAGCTTAAAACGATTTGATATACTTTTTTTTAACTAAACGTTTTCAGGCGTATTGCGAAACTAGGTTGACTAGAAAAAACATTTTCAACGCAGCTTGAAGAGCAGTGCATTTAGCTTGGAAATACGACAGATTTGACCAAATCTAATCACGTCAAAGGCGCTGTACATTTCTCCTAAACTATAATATAAATGCTAGCATTTTTTAACAATATGCCATTATTTTTATGGGTATAATACTCATTTTGTTTGAATTGAAAGATTTGCCAATTTAAACCAAACAAACACAAAGTTTTTCGCGCTTCCCGCGACTATTTTGGATTTTAGTTGCATTTTTGCGCACAATTTCGCAAGAGAATGTCAGGTGTTCTTTAGGATAATCGTTTTAAGACGTCCTTATGATGTCATATCTGAAAACGTTTTTTAACTGGTGGCCGTAAGAGAAACAAAAACTATTAAAATGTTGGAATCGGACAGTCATAGTCATCGTCGATTTCTCTAATAGTCGCCTTCATGAACTTTATTTTTTAAATTTCGTATAGCCTCTACAACGTTGGCAGCTTTTACTACATCGAGGCCACCTACAACTACGGTGCGTTCGGTCGTCCATCGAACCCAGCCACGCCTCCAGCTGACCACGCCCTTTTTTCATCCCCCGCTGACCACGCATTCAGCCCCCACCGCTCCGCCTTCAGCCCCTGCCGCTCCGCCTTCAGCCCCCGCCGATGAAGGGCCCAGGTGGAGGAATTGGGGCGCCTGGGGCCCTTGGGAGGCCTGCTCGGTCACTTGCGGGTCGGGCCAGCAGCGCCGCCGACGCCCCTGCCCCGGCTCCCAACACAACGTTCTACAATGCAAGGGAACCAACTATAAGCAGAGAGACTGTCCCCTGTATCCCTGTAAGTGGTATATCTAACAAAGTTGCTTCAGTTAGTTGCACATATAAGCTTAGAAGTTGCCACGACTTAACAACTCAAGTAAATTGCTTTACTCAAGTTCACTTGAGACAATATTGTCAAATTACTTGACTAAACTAATTGGGCAACATGAGTAGACTTTAATAAAGTTCTTTAGACTTGAACTTCAGTAGTTTATTCAAAACAAAACTCATTTAGTCTTAAATATTTTCATTAAGTGCAATTAAAACTAAATTATTCTCGCTTTTAGTTTGTTTTGTATGGTTAGCTATCAAAGTATGATCAGATTTGATCAACAAGTTATCAAAATTGAATTTATGTTCGATTTAAACAACTTAATAACTAAACTTGCCTTGCTATTCTAATGACTTGGATGGATTTATTTGAGCTTTGTCCAGACAACATTACTTTTTCACAACATTGCTGTATTTAAAGGCCTAAATAAAAATGTAGATTGGTGTGTAAAACCAGTGTAAATGAGGCAAAGCAGTTCTAATATACCTTCTTTAACATTATTATGCTTTGCAACAATTTTTTCTAGCCGGTAAATTGTTTTGCAGCAATTTTTTTTTTTGTTTAATATTGTACATGTGGAGCAGTGGTTCTCAACCTTTTATGGCTTGCGGCACCCCTGCAAGATTTTTCTGTAGGTAGTTCACTAGAATGTCGCAATAAACGGAACTGGAACAACCTACAACAACTCTACAAAACGTAGGAAGTTAAAATTGGGTTTATTCCACTCTAATCGTACACAAAAAAGTTGTAACAGTTGAGCAAAAATCAAAATCTTAAAAATCTTATATTTCGCGCCACCCTTGAGCGTGCACCCCGGATGAGAACCACTCATGTAGAGTATAATGGATTATGCAATAAAATTATTTTTTGAATTATCCTACAATATTGGATGTCTATAGTCATCTTAAGGTTGTAAAAGTGAAGTCCAGCTTTGTGCCAAAACAATTAACTCAAGAAGGGAGTAAATAGGTCGCTGCGTCAAATAGGCCTTCTGACAAAGTACAAAACGAAATTTCTTATGAAATCAGCATTGATTTACTCAATTTATTTTGATTAGACAACCTTATGATCAACTAGAACAGTGCTTTTCAGCCTTTAAAAGAACCGTTCGTACTTTTTCTATTTCGGAAAAGTTTCGTCCGCACGAAACTAGCACAGTAAGTTTGCAACATTTGTTTTTTCCTACTTATGAAATCACAATGAAGGAGTTTGTGTCTGAGACACTATATGACTGTCCTGTAACACAAGTGGGCGCACCACATTATTTGCTTACTATAATACACATAATAAAATCATAATATGCACCACTTTCATCCACACATTCATCCGCACGACGTTTGTCATCCGCATTATTTTTTTTATCCGCACAAGTGCGTACCATACCACGGGTTGAAAAGCATTGAACTAGAAGATTACTAGTTTTACATTAAAACCAATCAGTCAGCTTTTACACCAATGCTTTATAGGCAGTGTCAGCTTGCGCGGTATAATATGTACATAAAATCTTGCGGAACACCTCCATCATTACATAACAATCCAATCCAATTTAACATTAAGTTTATTACCTATTCAATAAAAAAAGTATTATTTTGCGTGCTAGCTTTGCATGATACCAACGACAGCCAACTTAACCCTCAGGAAATTTGTGTGGTTTTAAGAAACGGTATATTATATTTTAAGCAAAATATCGGCCCAAGTTTGCCGATGTGTATATATGGTTAGAACAGGAATAAACTAACAGTCTGCCTCTAGGATATATCTGAGCATGCTTTTTCTGCAAGCATATTTGTAATGCATCACAGGCAAACATTTAAAAAAAAGCTGATTTACATTCAATGTTTGCATGTTTAAAGGTGGACGCGAGTTCGACTTCCGAAACAAGCGGTATATTGCCAGTTCGGATTTAAGGAATTTCGCAAACGCCGAGGATGCCTGCCGCCACCTCGGAGGTCGTCTTGCAGTCCTCAAGGAGAAGGAGGTGCACGTGGGGATAGCACAACTTCTTACTTACGGTTGGCTTAATTCAATTTTAACTTGACTGATAGAATTGTTCGGTCCTTTGTATTTTATATTACATGTCGATGTTCGACATTTCTGCTAAAGCTTTTTCCCCGCCCTTCGATTACAAGTGACGTTATAATATACATACGGACCAATTTACTCAAAACTGCTTTAAGCGTTAACAAGCCAAAAACCTTTGATTGTTAATTTATTATTTTCAAGGTAAGGTGCGAAACGGTACATTGGATCACGAAACACAGCTAGGTACACATAAGAACTTTACAATAGGTTCCTCTGGCATATAGTTTTTCAACCAACGTTTCGGCTTATTATCCGGCAAGCCTTCGTCAGGGACCAACACACAAAGCCAACAGGGTTCTTTGTGTGATTTTACTTTGCGCCCTGTTGGCTTGTGTGTTAGTCCCTGACGAAGGCTTGCCGGATAGTAAGCCGAAACGTGGTTGAAAAAATATATGCCAGAGGAACCTATTTTAAATATACTATGTCTGGTAGCAACAGCATATATATAAGAACTTTACATTCGATTGGAACAGATGCCACCTCTGATAAGTATTTCCACTTAGCAATGCCATTTCTACTTGGCATCGCGTATAGGGTCACTACCAGGGCGGACCCAAGAGGGTTGAGGCACGTGGCCATTGCCTCCCAAAACTGTATTTTTCGTGCAAAAATATTTCTAGTTTGAATCTAATTATGTTTCTAGAATGTCTCAGTTCAATTGAATAAAATCGCTTTATGAGCGAATCTATAACATCGTTGCAGCTTAGGGTAACACCTGTCGAATCTGAAAGTATACCAAGTGAAACGAACTGTGTGTGTTTATAAGGTTACTTTTTATGACGTCGCGTTTAGGTACAACTTCATAATTTTAACGTAACTAACTTCGTCTCTGAAATAAAATGCTCGTGCCCCCCCAAACCCAATTCCTAGACCCGCGCCTGACCTATTTATATGCAACGTATTTACAGTAGTTGCTTGCTTTACATGCTACTGTGTCTGTGTTGTCAGCCAGCCCATCATGGATTGGCCTCAGGAAGACTAACTTCTGGAAATGGTCCGACGGTGACAAGGTGATAAACATCGACAACAGAGATGTATTTAATCCTTGGACTACCGAAGGTCAAACAAATCGCCGCCTGCAATGTGCATACTTAAATGCTGATGCGAAATGCCATCGTTGGGGTTGGGATTGGCATCGCGGTTGGCGTCACACTAAATGCTGGCAGAAGGCTGACTGCAATGCCGAACATTTCTACGTTTGCGAGAAAGGTAAGTCGTATTTTTTTTTACTTTTTAAAACTATTACCGAGAAAGGGCAATTGAATTTACCGGGTTCCCATAAAATCCCCGTCGATGGCAGAGATTTGTGATGTTTTTATCATAGGTAATTACTAAGTTAGTTATTATATGAAACTATGGCATGTTTAAAGTTGCCTAAACAATATAAAAAACTTTTCATTACAAACACTTTTCTAAACAGGGTATTTGCGAATAACATGCCCGTCCAGTAAAATCTGACTATAGACTTCGAGCTGACAGCAAAATTTCATACTCATTGTACTGAATTTCCATTTAGTTTCGCATTTGGTTTGCTGAATTGGGCTGTGGTTTAATCTAAACTCTAAAGCATATAACACTGAACTCGAAAAAATTGTTCCAAATACCTTCCCAGCTTATACGGAGTAAAATTTCGTCGTTTTGTACTGCATTACAGTGCATTAACAGCTTAAGCCACGGGTTGTGTCAGGTGATAGATTCGCTCTTATAGTTGACGGCCCAACAACGTATATGTATCTGTCATGGCGTTTTTGTACAAAGCCATTTTGCAGTTAAAGAGAAGAGGTACGTCAAAAGGTTGCAGGGTGTCCGCAATTGCATACAAAATTAACAATTTTTTTAATACAGTGGCAAAGTTCGTGAATATAACGTTTTATGTTTAAATATTATGTTTTGAAAATGTTCGATTTATCTCGATTTTCCAGAATGCATTTAACATTTAGGTATTGATAAATATACAGGTAGTTTCGTGAAGTTGTTGGTTATATAGACTTAGGGGTCCGTAAACTGGACAGTAAATGGAAAGTGGTCCGTGACTAAAACAAGTCGGAAACCACTGCTTTAAAATGTTACTTTTCACAGTCACCGATGAATGCTTCCCAGGCTTGTGCAAGAACGGAGCAACCTGTCACGAAGGTGTCTGCTCTTGTACACCTGGATACGTTGGGGATCGATGTGATGTCGGTGAGAATACAGAGCATAGCGCTCATACCTTTACATTTGCACGTCTTTTAGTAACTTTGGTGTTTAAAGTTGTTGTTTAGAGCAGTGCTTCTTACACCTTTTTTAGTTTTGTTCACCCCTAGCATCTATCTCCAGATTCCATCCACCCTTGTCTCATGATATGATAAACTATCTAGTTTATATATAACAGCACAAATTGACTTAGGTTGTTTCGATTTTTGTTAAGATCAACTCAAGCTAAGTTTTACCATTGTAAATCTACAATTTCTCGAGTCGGGAGATATAAAGCTACAAAGCACAAAACACAGTCACAACGTTTAGAAAAACAATCGACTATAAAAAAAAACCCAGTCGACTATCAATAAAACAATCGACTATTAGAAAAACAATCGACTATCAACGTTTAGAAAATCAACCGACATACACTTCTGACGGTTCACCCTTATTCTCCATTTCCGTTTGGTTCACCCCTGCAAAAATTTTATTCACCTTGGGGTGAACCATTCACCTGATTAAGAAACACTGGTTTAGAGCAGTGCTCCGCAACCTTTTTCGATATGCGGCACACCAACAGAAGTAAAATATTTCGGCGGCACACCAACGAATTATATGTCGATGGACAATAGACAACAATAGCAAATATTCTAGACAGCCAAAAGAAAAAGAAGCGATTCATGGTAAAAGCGCCAAAAAAAGGCGCCAAAAATTTTACGTATTGCAATCTTATATCTTCTTATTTTGCAGACTTTCAAAAATTTCTATACTCGGTCGAATTTCTGCAAATTGTACCTCATTGAAATGGCTGATTAAAAAACAGGGGGCTTTTAAAAGCATTCAAAAAATGAAACCTGACATTGGCGCTTTGTACTTTTGGCGCGTGTTTTTTTGCCTAATTTATTTTTCGAAACAGCTGCCAAGACCAATTATACAATCACAAAGTAATATATATTTACATTGATATTTTATAGGTTTTATTTCTCCTTTCCACCTAAATGTAAAGATTGAAATCAGTTGAGTCAGCTAAACAAAATATTTTTCAATTTAATTTCCGGCGATAGAAGGTAACCCAGGTTTTACCAAGTTTTGAATATTATTGAAAGTTTATAAAAATGACACTTGGATAATTGCGTAGTCAAAATACCTACCTTGGTAAGATTTTGGCCTACATTTTTCGCGTTAATTAAATTGCTTATTAAATTTCCCCCTTCAAAACGTAAACACCTCCGGGAACGTCGCGGCACACCGGTTGCGGGGCACTGGTTTAGAGTAATTGCTAACCAACAAGCTAACCTGTCTAAAGTAAAGTGGTCAACTTGCCCAACGAAACCCATACGAGGATTAGACCCATGTTTTCTTAAGGTGTTTGTTTTTATAAATAGAAAACACTGGAAAACGGCCGATTGACTGTCCCCAAACACTATGAAGCATTAATTTGAATATACTTTTCGATTTGATTCGTGGCTTTATGACGAATGTTTCTGTTTCCAGTGTCGGATCACTGCAGCACTTTGCCTTGCCTGAACGGCGCTACCTGCGTCCTTGAAAATCTGCAGTACCGTTGCACTTGTCGCAATGGTTTCCACGGCACGAAATGTGAGCAAGGTAAATAGTGACCATTTTCAATGTTTGACGACCCGTTGTAAGTAGTATTTGTCAGCCTAGGAAACTTTCTCACAAAATGCCGACGGAAAATGTTTTTGTTTTATTCATATGCATTTTTTCTTCTAATGTAAATCAAATTATGTTTCTACGTCGTCTTAGCTCATTTGAATTAATCGCTTTAGCCCAAAGGCGTAGAACGGGCGTTTTGCGCTATGCGCGAATCTATAACATTGTTGTAGCTTTCGGGAAAACTGTCGAATCTAAAACTACAACAAGAGAAACGAACTGTCTGTTGTTAATAAGGTTACTTTGCATGACGTCACGTTTAGATATAACTTTATGACGTCACAATTTGACGTAACTTTCTAACAAAATCTCTGAAAATAAATTGTCATGCTCCCCAAACCAAATTCCATAAATGCTACGAAACGGTATTTTTCAGCCTGTAATGAATATAAAAACTTGTTTTATAGGCATTGCATACTCTGACCCGTTATTCCTTCTTTCAATAGCACTTTTCAAAATCTCCTAATTATAACCAAAAGTGAACATGACGGTAACGTTAAAGTACATTTTGCAGAGTACACGTGCTCGTTGGAGGGCTTACCGCCTGGTATTGATAAATTGGATCAACGTGGAAACAGTATTTTAGCTTCTCAAGTCTCAGTAGGCAACGTAGTGCGATTTAGATGCACCGACCACAAACTTACATTAAATGGTTCAGCGGAAGTCAGTTGTGACACATTCGGAATCTGGGAGGATGAATTGCCTGTTGGTTGTGGTAAGAAAACAATTTAAGTGGGGTGAAACAATGCCACTCGACTGATCAATTGATTATTTTAATTAATTAACAGAGCATTAATAATCGCGATTATTATTTTAGATCTGTTATGTCCGGATTTGGCTGACCCCGAGAACGGTAAAATTATGCCATCCGGGCAACCAGGGGCTGCTAGTTTGAACATTCGACAGAGGGCAAAGGTAGTTTGCAATCGTAGATACATTCCTGCAGAAGAAGAGTTGATCTGTACAAAATCAGGATGGTCAAGTCAACCTCTCTGCGAAGGTATTCCTAAATTCTTCTTATAAAACAGTGATAACGGTTATATACGTTTTTGTTGTTTCTTCATCAAAATATATCCCAAAATCCGACGAGTTCAGGAGTTGTAATAATTTGATTTTTAGTTTTAATACAAATGTTCACTTAATCTAAACTAGACTTACTATGACAACAACTTAAACTAAATCTTGTATTGCTATTTTTCACAAATTGATTTGGAGTTTAGTTGTTTTACGAATGACTTGACTAAGGCTTAAACAAAGCTAATGTTGGTGAACTTTTACGAATGTTTTTTAATTAGTTAGACCTATGTTATTTATACAATGTTGCAAATATAAGAAAAGTGTACACTTGATCACGAAACGCTGCTTTATGCTTTTAAAATAACACTCAAGGTATATGCCCAATATCAATGTCGTACAAATTTGTCTTGCAGGACAGTGTCACGTGTTCATCTCCAATTTAGAAGAAGGCGTGAGGTTGAGCGGAACAGATCAACAAAGCGACCGTGTTGTACGGTTTAAAGTAGGATCCCAGGCAACCTTCGAGGTATAGGTCATGCTTATTACCAATTTATTACCATTATAAAAATGTTTCTAAATTGGCAAAAATGTTTTAAAGCAGTGCTTTAAACAAAAATCAAGGTTGTCAGTTACCTAACACACCCATTAAAAAATTAACAATGCGCTGTTTATATACACTAACATTTTTCAATTCTGAACTCTGTGTGAATTGCTTGTTTGTCACCTACAAAGACTACAAAGATATTTTTGCTAACAACAGTTTTTAAACGACTTTAAATTTTCGGTCAATGACACTCATTTGCCAGACCAAAATAGGGTTACATTTGTACAAATTGGGGTAAATGGCTATTTTTAAATATGATTCCAGTGTGCCAACAGTGCCCAGGTTCTGAACGGCAACCCCGCAGTACTCACATGTGACAGCGACGGCCTGTGGGATTTCGATTACACCGATTTCCAATGCTCCTCGCCCTGTCCGGCTCTCAGTAACCCTAACAACGGAGCCTTAGTATGGACTTCCGGGTCTCCGGGTACCTGGGAGTTTGGGACTGTATTGAAGGTTAACTGTGACCGTGGTTACCAACCAAGTTCCGACATCACGGTCGAGTGCACAGCAGAAGGATGGACAAGGGAACTGCCGTCATGCACGAGTGGGCATTTTTATTTAGTTTGTTTTCGCATCTAAAAATCTAGATATGAAAACAGTGTTACTTAACCGAGGGCGCCAACCACTTCGTATGGGCGCGAGATCTAACCATTTATACAGTGATTTTAATTGTCTCATTTATCATATTGAAGTTGAGTCGTCTTTTATGCTGTCCCAGCTTTACACGAAACATACACATGCTTAGTTGCCTAACTGAAAAATTTGATTGAGGCGATTTGTCATTATCTGAGCTACTATAGTTTTGCCAGTTTATTTTGGTGTTTGAGTTCATTTAATTTAAATTTGCAACCTTTTAGAACCAATGAACCAATAGACGAGTTAGCTAGTCTTAATGATTGGGCCTTTTACTTTGATAAAAATGCTGAATTCACTTGGAATTAGCCTCATGTGACAATGACCTAAAATAGAACTTGAATTGCTATTTTTCACAAATTACTTCAATATAAATTCAGCTTTTTACTAATGACTTGACCGTGGCCTTACAACACAAATGTCGGTGATCTTACAAGATTGTTTCTAAATTAGTTAGACCTTTTTTTAAAAAATATACAATGTTTCAATGTATACGATTCCATACTATTAAATTGGAACTTTAACACGTAACGAAACGCTGTTCTCTAGTTTTAAATTAACAAAAAAAAAAAACAATACCAAGGTTTGGTAAATTTGTCTTGCAGGGCAGTGTCACGTGTTCATATCCCACTTAAAAGAAGGCGTGAGGTTGAGCGAAACAGATCAACAAAGCGACCGTATTGTATGGTTTAAAGTAGGAACACAGGCAACCTTCGAGGTATAGGTCAAGCTTGTTACCAATTTATTACCAGTAAAAATATTGTTAAATTGGCAAAAATGTTTTAAAGAATTAGCTTACTTTAAAAATCAAGTTTGTCAGTTACCAAACACATCCATTATCACATTAAACATGCGCTGTTTATATCCACTAACATTTTTCAATCCTGAATTAATGTGTGAATTGCCTGTTTGTCACCTCAAAAGACTTTTGGTAACAACAGTTTTTAAAAGACTATAATTATCGGTCAATGACCTTCATTGGCCAGACCAAAATAGGGTTGCGTTTGTGCAAAATGCAGTAAATGGCAAATTTGTGCAATATGATTCCAGTGTGCCAACAGTAACCATGTTCTGAACGGCAACCCGGCAGTATTCACATGTGACAGCGACGGCCTGTGGGATTTCGATTACAACGATTTCCAATGCTCTTCGCCCTGTCCGCCTCTCAGTAACCCTAGCAACGGAGCCCTAGTATGGACTTCCGGGTCTCCGGGTACCTGGAAGTTTGGGACTGTGTTAAATGTCAACTGTGACCCTGGTTACCAACCAAGTTCTGAGTTAACGGTCAAGTGCACAACAGGAGGATGGACAAGGGAACTGCCGTCATGCATGAGTGGGCATTTTTTTAATTTGTTTGTTTGTGCCATCTTAAAATCTAGGTTTTAAAACCTGGTTCTTTACCGAGGGGCGCCAACCAATGTCCAGGGACGGCTAGCTTTAATGCAATAATGAACCATTTATACAGAGATTTAAATTGTCCCATTTTGTCATGTCGGCTTTAGGTCGTATTTTATGCTGTCCCGTGCTTTGCACAAAATCTAAACATGTGTATTTACGTAACTCAAAATTTTGCCATTATCTCAAGCTGCTATTTGGGTTTATATTTAGTTTGGTTTCTTTTTTCTACAATGTGGGCTTTGTTTTGTCAGAAAAAATCTACGTTATTGTGCACCAGGGTCTTGCCTCCCTTCAAACTCCAGGAACTAGGGCGATATGATACCGTTTGATGAAACATATCCTATGAGTTCTGCGTCAAAGGCTTGAGAGTTTAGACGCTTTACAAGAAAATATAGTACACTTAATATTGATCATAGGTAAATCTATTTCAAAAGAACAAAATTGTTTATGGAAGAATGGTTATTATCGCGTAGAGGTGTGTAAAGCGAGCGATAGAACACGAGTGACATGATGTCCTAAAGTTATCAAATGTCTCTAAAGGTATGTGTCAAAAAAATAGATTTTTTTAAAAATCCGCCTCTTCAGCCAATTGATTCAGGCCTTCATAAGAAGAACACAATTTCAGTGGAGAAACAAAAAAGCAACTTACAATTCTTTTATGCAGAAATGTGCTCACTGGAAGGATTGTCAGATGAAATAAACATTGTGGATCAACACGGGAACGTTCTTTCATCAAAACAGTTTGCCCCAATGAATGAAGTGGTGTGGTTTCAATGCGTTGATACGGCAGAGTCATTGGTTGGTAAAAAGAAGAACCGATGTGGCAAACGCGGCATTTGGAAAAACAACCTTCCAACCGGTTGCGGCAAGTCTAACACTTAAATCTATTTAAAATATTGTAAACCAGTCATTTTTTAATACCTTAAGTTCAAGTCAAGTCTTTTAAAATAATGACAAGTCAAGTCCCAGTCCAAGTCATCAGTTGCCCAAGTCGAAGTCAAGTCTTTATTAGGGCACGTCATCTCCAAGTCAAATCACTGATATAATATAGTAAAACTATGAACCATTAAAATTCGTAAATGTTTCGATTAAATGAGCAATAAGCAATAATTCAACTATAGGGAATAACAAAAAAACAACATCTATCTGTATCATCTAATGATTTGACTCAATGACTTAAGTCCAAATCAAGTCATTTGTCTAAAATACTCAAGCCAATTCAATTTAGTTTACCAAACCGACTTAAGTTAAGTCAAGTCTTTTAAAAACAGTGCCTTAAGTGCACCTAAGTAAAGTCATCGATTTACTTCATTACAACACTGCTATTTAACACCGCTGAATCGTCACCACCATTACAGAAAAATCAAACTTCGGATTGTATGATTTATAGCGCAAATTGAGCACGAGGGGTATTCAAGTTCCTCCGCCACATTCTAATTTTATCCCAATCAATCATTACTCCCTGCTGTATGTTTATTTATGTGCCTGGGCAGCTAAAAATGCTTTGCAAGATTTACACTGCTACTCGCCTAAGCCTTTTATTAGATGCAACGAGCGCCGGGCTGTGATTTCTTTCGTCTATTTTAAATCCTCATCCTCTAACACCGTGCTTTATAAACCAAGGGTCGCATTCCTACAGGTTTCAGTGGCCGCGTGTGAAATTAAACAAATGTTACACTAACTACCTTTAATCCTTCATCTTTCCTACAAAGAAAACTTATGCAAAGCGTATAATCGCTGACCGAGTTGCAAATGTGTGCAGAAGTAGGTGACACGCAATTTTATGGTTAACACCAAGCTATCACACATGAAGTGTCGAGTAAAGTTATGCTAGGGTCGCTGACCAAAATGTTTGGGCGGCTTAACTCGAGCATGTTCGGTGCGTACACTGCACATTAGGGGAACATCCTCTCTCATTTTATAGATCTCTTATGTCAAAAGCTGCCCGACCCGGCGAACGGTAAAATACTGCCCTCCATGCAACTTGGCGCTGCTAATTTGAGCATACAGCAAAGAGCCAAAGTAGCTTGTGATCCCGGTTATTTTCCTGTGGAAGAAGAGTTAACGTGCACAAGAAACGGATGGTCGAGTCTACCTAACTGCAAAGGTATACCAATCAAAATTCAAAATTGCGTGTAAATTTAAAAGTTTGCAGACTCCTCTAAACACCGAAGACTTAGTAATTACAAAATAACCACGATTTTAATCTTACTTTTTTTCTTTTTGTTTTTTGTTATAATCTCTACCCAAACAAAAGCGTAAATTCCTGGCTGTCAGAACAAGCGGCATTACATTTCCGTTTGTTTATTCATCCATACAAAGGGATATTCACATATTTTACATTGCAAATAATGTCAAATAGCGGGATTTGACAGACTAGGTAATGGCTGCGAATAAATATTCGCTGTGGTCGCCATTAAGGCCCTTTTGATAAAAGGAATAAATTCTTGTCGATAACGGACATTTCTTAAGAAAATAAAGTCCAGTAAATAAATATATTCAGTACACACACGCCTCAGTTAGTTGTCTAAGCCCATAAAATCAGCATGATTTTCGCCGAACGGGCTCGGTTATCGGGTCAAGGTTTTTCAGTTACCCTTTAAGGCGAAGTTTCGATCGTTTACATCAAGGGCCACGAAATTTGTAAACAGCAAGCCCAAAGTTTAAGTGTTTATTGCAGCACGTTGCTCGGTCGTCGTCAAAGATATCCGTCAAGGCGTGAGATTTCTGAGAAACGATTCTACAGAAGAGTCTGTTCTGTATTTTGAACCAGCAACTCGGGCAACTTTCGAGGTATCGTTTGTATTTACAACAAACCGTTAGAATGTCAAAATATCCTAATCCATTATTTAAAAAATAACTAATTTGTTCATTTTTCTTGGTTAGAACCATTAACCATTTTAATATTTTGCCACAGCACGCTGATCTTCAATCTCTTGTAATTTAGGTTGTGTTTAATTTAATAGCTTTGGGGTAACTGTAAAATCAGTGTCTTCAAAGTAAAAAACAGTTACTCTGTTATAGTTTTGCAAGTGATCGAGATATAACCTTGTGTAAAGAGAATAACGCTAAACATTGATATTACAAACCAAAAATTAAGTCTTTTCAAGTTTAGGTTTCGCATAAAGTGCGAAAACGAACTTTCGTTAATCTTTTTTAGGTTAACAACAACTGACGCATTTAGCACGTATTATTTTAATGGCATTTACCTGCAGTAGATGATTTTGACGAAACGTTGGGAGGGCCACTAACGTAGAGCAACATGGCCGTACATAAATCAATATCAATGAACAATACGAATATTTTTAGGGTTGGAAAACAATGAAAGCCTTAAGTCGAATTTAACACGACTCGTAGCCGATGGTGATAAATCCTTGCTTTTAGGCATTTTAAGTTTGAAAAAATTATATAATTTGGGAGGGGCGTGTCTCACCATGAATCCGTCCTTGGGCACAAAGGTATTATTATTTGTTAAGCGATCCTGCTAAAATAATCCTTTACTCACTCCAGTCAACTTTCCTTTTAACACAAGCGACTCTGGAGATTGTATAGTGAACGGTGGTTTATTCATTTGTTTTAATTTTTTAGTGTGTCGACAACGCCCAGGACCTGTTTGGTCCCCCACCTGTGCTCACTTGCGGCGCAAACGGCTTGTGGGATTTCAATTACGCCCTGTTTTTCTGTCACTCGCCCTGCGACCCGCATTTTACTCCAAACAACGGGACCCTTGAATGGATAGATGCTGGACAGCAAGGAAGCTGGATGTGGGGCACGGTGTTGGGTGTCAACTGTCATTGGGATTTCGAACCAAGTTCTAACGGCACAGTCACATGCACAGACAAAGGATGGAACGGAGCACTTCCTTCATGCATAGGTCAGTAATTTTTTCTAGTGAGTTTATCGACATTCTGTAGTTGTCGGTTTTTCTATGCTATACACCTTATCAGTGTTGCAATGACTAAGTCTTAGATTACTTAAGTGCACTGTTTTAAAAAGACTTGACTTGACTTAAGTATTTTGGGCAAAATTAATTGACTTGACTTAAGTATTTTAGACAAATGACTTCGTTGAAATAAAAGCAATTTGCTTGCCCTCTATTGCCTTTTTGATATTTTTTAATAATCGGACGAGTTTACTTAATTTTAATAGCCTTTAACGTGTAATTTTTATCACAAACACTTTACTAGGACTTGACATGTTATTTATTCGAAAAGACTTTACTTGGACTTAAGTTATTTTACATATGACTTGACTTTGACTTTTTTACAGTCTTCCTAATCGTCGCCAACGAGGCCCTTATACTAAATCTCCTCATGGTAACTTTAGAATTATGGAACTATTGAAGAGTGTGCTAAAGTGGATATTTCTGTTTGAACTGAAAATAACAAAAAATTCTTCGAACATTCTATCCAAGTAACTAAAATAGGGTTGATATACCGTAATATACTCTTATAGGTGTCATAACTTATCCACACACAATACGTGGGTTGAATGCTGTTTCACCTCTATGATTTACAGTGTGTGGCCTTATCAATTCCGAACTTAATTCTGTTAAAGGGCACTTTATAGTTTGTAGTCGGGGCTCGAGTAATCTTATAGTAGTAAAATCGAATTCCGAATCAGACTCCATTCAAATGAACCGACTGCGTCGAATCTTGAGTTACGAGTCCGGAGCCGACTCCGCAACCATGGTCATTTCAAAACGAATGTTTTATGCACCAAGGAAAACGTGCTTTCGTTTTTGCAAATAAAAACTCGTGGGCGAACCTGCAAAAAAACAAAACCTATTTGAAGACGTTCGTTTTAACAATCGGACAAAATTAGTTGATTTTTGCCTTCTGTGTTGTGCCATGATACACATGGAAATAGAAGAAAGGATATCGCAGGAATCATTAAAGTATTACCGTTCTTCGTTTTGGAAGAGGTCTGCCCAGTCACATATACGACACTATTGTTACAGCTAAACAGGGGTGGCGAGCGACGCTGCTTTCCCGTGTTCTGCTTTAAACTATTTAAAGATTGCAAGGTCCCTTGATTGATTGTAGTAATAATGACTTAAGTCAATGAGTTGAATTGGCTTTGTTGAAAGTCACTCGCCCTTTATTTATGCGAAATGACAGGACTTGACTTAAACATTTCGGGCACTTAAATACTGGATCTAGGTTTAGGTCATTAAGGCAAATAACTTTACTTGAACTTAGGTGTTGTCACAAAATATTTTTGGTGACCCTGTTAAAAAAACTCTTATTTTTTTCTGAAATATGTAACTTCTATATGTTGCGCTTTTGTTGCTTGCCTGCTAAAATATTGCTCTGCTTTGGATGAATTAACTATTTTTTTACATTTTAAATTTTTATTTTAAATTTAATGTCTTGACTTGGACTTGCTATAAAAAATTAATAATAACTTAAACTGGAGCTTGGCTTGTTTTTTAGCGAATAGTCTGATTTCGACATGCGCTGTGTGCGCGATTATCGTAGTGGTTTAGTTTAAGATTGTGTTTAAATTGATCAACTTAAAGTTTATTTTGCGAACTTTTGCAGTGAAAGAAAGGCCACCGGAGCAAGTCACCCCTCCATAAAAATAATATGAAGGACTCTCAAATCATTGGACATGTCTAAACAAGTTTATTTTCTTCCGTGCCAACGCTAGACTTCATATTGAAAATTAAGCTAGCAAGTCGGTCCATTTTGTCTTGGCATACTTTGTAACACCAACTGACTAATGCCGTCTGCGTTTCGGCATAAGTGAAAATCCAAATACGTCCACACATTATTCTAACCCACCTTTTAAGCTGCTTTACAAGCCAATAATGCTTCAATTATGCTTTTATATTCGCAATTTACTCGCAATTTACTCATTAAAAATCAACAACTTGTCTGAACCGAATCTAGCCTTTTAAACAATGCTTACACTGTAGTTCTGTCTTTTCTGAGCACAGGTCATCGTTTTTTTGTTTTGTTTTTTTCTTTTAATTTGGTTTTTAAAACTACAGATAAGGTCCTGTAAATTGAAACATAACTGTACTGCTGATTTCACTCCTAGTTTATTGTTTCACCATATTTCACTTGTCTCACAACATGTTTCCGTCATGACAAATGTATCAGATTGTTTAAATAAATTTGTCAACACCAAAAGTGCTTATTTGTTTTAGTGATGGTGGTAAAAAATAACGCTATGATACAAAAAAAACTATCTAAAGGCAATCGCCACCCCTCTAACGCCAAAAATATCTACATAATTCTATTATTTGGTAGCCTAAATGCGCTTTTCATACCAGACCAGTCTGTTATCTCGTCCACTTCTTCAGTGTTGTAACCAAGTACTTTGCGAAATAAGTTAAGTCCAAGTCAAGTTCAATTGAAGTTTCAATCATGGGTTAGAAAATGGATTAGGGTTGAAATTTTAGGGGAGTTGATTATGTACTCAGGGTTAAGTAAAGTGTTGTATAGGCCTGATTCTAACCATTTAGATCTTATTCCGACGGTTTTTAGGACTTAGACGGTACTACGACTACTATGTACTAGTCCTATTTTGTTCTTTATGTACTAGTCCTATTTTGTTCTTATTCCGAGCTGTGTTTTATTCTGACGCTGATGCTGTTCTAATTTCGGTCTTATGGCTTTCGAGGTTCGTTTGTTGTGACATTTTAGTAAACATTTTAACTCAAATTCTAGTATTGTGTCGGAATCTAATTAGTTTTCTGGGGGCGTGTCGTGACTCGTGAGTCATAAATGTTGGGAACCACTGCTCTTTACACGTTGGACAAAGCAACACTTTTGGTGAAACTCCAATTAGATACGAGCTAGAATTAAAGCAAACAAGCCTTTTACAATTTTAATTAGAATTAGACTTGGCCGCATTTTTTTTACTGAAATTATCTATTGTCAGGTGCTTCAGTATGGTGGCCCATGCCATCCTGTTTTTTTCAATTTTTAAAAAAAAATTAACAAATAAATAAAAAATAACAAAAAAAAATTCAATTTTTAAAAAACAATTTAAATATATAAAAAAAAATAAACATTTAAAACAAAAAAATATGAAAAAAAAAAAAAATGAATTAAATAAAAAATTAATTAAAAAAAAATTAATTAAATAAAGAAAAAAAAACTCGACGTGGCCCAGGACTGCCATTCCCATATAATATGCATTACAGCCGGACCATCACTGCCAGTACTTCAAATATACTGATAAGCAATATTCTATTTTAACTTCAAAGCAAGCATGGAGGTTTGCCAATCGGAATTACTTTAGTGTTGGTCGAATGGGTTCATATTTACTGCATTTTCTTTTCGCAAGGTTATAAAACCCACCAGATGGCCAATAGACCAAGTGGCAAACCTCCATGCGCTTGCTTTGAAGTTAAACAAAACACAATAGAATATTTCATATCAGTATATTGAAGTATCATATGATGACAGTGATGGTTCGGCTGTAATGCATGTTATATGGGAATGGCAGTCCTGGGCCACGTCGAGTTTTTTTTTATTTTTTTTTTTATTAATTTTTTTGGTAATTTTTTTATTTAATATTTTTTATTCAATATTTTTTTTTAATTTTTTTTTTAAATATATATTTTTTTATAGTATATATAAATTTTTTTAATTACTTTTTTTTGTTATTTGTATTTATTTGTTAATTTTTTTAAAAAATTGAATAAAACAGGGTGGCAGTCATGGGCATTCTTCAGTGTTATTGCGTTAGTACGTTTCGTACAAAAATTAAAGATTGGGAAACGAACCACGGAACTATTAGGCCCAAGAATAATTAATTTAAGGTGGAATTATAAGATTAGATTGTTGTGCCAAGAGTTGGATTTTTGCTGACTGATTTACAACGCTTAATTTATCTCGTGTAGGTCAAAACTTGCTACAAGCTAACCCCCAAAATAATAAACCATGTAGCCTATAGCCTACATCAAAGTTCATAGAAATTATACAAGTTGTGCAACTCAAAATTCATAGAAATTTCTATAGACTTTGGCCTACATTTCTGTGTAATAAATAAGTAGGTTACAATAGAACCCTGTTTGCCAAAGCGTCTTAAAAAGTAACATAACTCGATAGTTAAAAAAGTTATAGTTAAACCAGCATTGCTTACGATAAACTTGTAATAATAAAAGTTAAACACGAGCCAGCAACAAGCTAATACTGCAGTTATCATAAAAACATTCCAACCACTTGCATCAGGGTTGCCAGATGTAAAAAATAAAAAAAGCCAAACTTACATTAAAAAAGGCCAAAAAAAGCCAAATCTACTACAAACTCTAACAAGCCTATGTTTTTCCTTAAATAATTAAAAAATGCAATAAATGGTCATGCTGGTACATTGAAGTTCTCTTTTTGTGGCAAATTTTCTTAATTTTTTTCTCTTTTAGGAATTTTTTCTAGGCAATTTTTTTTGTTTTCGCAAATTTTTCTTAGCAATTTTTCGCTTTTTGTGATAATTTTTGAATTTTTTTTCACTTTTTGTGTTAGTTTGATCTCTTCTTAACATAACACTCATGACATTTTGGAATAAAACGAAAAAAGCCTAAAAAAGCCAAATTTGATTTGAATTTTTTTTTTTTTTTAAATAAAATCCAAAGAGATTCAAAAAAAGCCTAAATTTTCAAATTTGGCTTTAAAAAATCCTCACTGGCAACCCTGACTTGCATTCAACTATACAATGTTTGTCAACAATTAGACATGTTAATAAATGACTGTGTTACGTCACACAGGAAATACAACAATGGGATTTTGGGAAATGAATTTTTTTTGACATTTTCCAATATTGCTTAATGATGATCTTCTAGTACACACGTTATATTTGGAGGAAAATTATTGTAGCACGAAAATGATATTTTATTGCATGCTTGGTACGGATACGTACCGTACTCCCTGTTTGAGTTTTTCGGTGTACAAGGTCCACTTGCACCGAAAATCGAAAACAAGTTCGTCGAATTGAAGAACTGTCTCGTAGAAACAGCTCCGTCTTCAGTGGAAGAATTCTGGAATTATTTGGCTTCAACGGTACTATGATGAGAGTCGCCGTTCTACTGTTACTCGGCATTTTTATAACTGGACGCGCATTCGCAAAGAGGTAAGCATATTGTTTTCACGCCTTTTTGACAAAGTAATTTTGAAGTATACAGTGTACTTGTCTTGCCATTTTTGAATATATAAGCGGCATTTTTATTTTTTGCGGTGTTTTATGGATAGCCCGGAAGATAGTTGGATTATTTAGATTTGGAAGCAAGTTGAGGAAAAACACTGCGGTAAAAAAATATTTTTATTAAATAAAATGTGACGTTTCATTTCCCGATATTGTTGCAGAAATTCTTAATTAGGCCTATGTTTAACCTTTTCGAACGAATATATCGTCATTTATTAATTGAGGCTTGTGTTGTTGATTAACAGTTTGATGTAAGCGAATTTGGCTAATACGCTTCTCAAACAACAAGCCTTCCTGAATTAAACGAGGGGGGACACAAAGCTCAAAAGATGATTACCTAGGCTTGCCATACGTCCCGGTTTAGCCGGGACAGTGCCGGTTTTAAGGCCTTGTCCCGGTGTCCAGGCCGGTTAACCAATTTGTCCCGGATTTTTCAATTTGAGATTTACCAAAAAAAATTTTAAAATGTAAAAATTCTTGAGTTAGCCATTTAGCATTTTTTTCTCAAAACTATAAAAGTAGGCCTAATACTTTTTACTTTATATTTTGGTTGGTAAGGCTGTCAAGCAAATTTTTTTAACATAAATTAATTATTTTTCCAGCGGGTGAGGTTGCTGGGGCTAGGTCCTTTTTTGTGTGTGGTGAGTAAAAAAATTTAAATGGATATTAGGCCTATCTGGCGGGTGCTGGGAGATAACTTTTTGAAGGAGGTCAGCAAGCAATTTTTATTTTGCAGTATTATACGTAAGCCGTAGTCGTTGGTCATAAGTTGGTAGAGCGACGGTCCCGGCTTGACCGAAGGTCGTGAGTTCGAACCTCACTGGAGGTTAGTTGTTTTTCTAGTCTGCTCTGCTTGCATCATAGATCAACAGATTCGGTGAGTCTGCGATGGCTTTCGGTGTACTAATTATACGTAAGCCGTAGTCGTTGGTCATAAAGCAGCTTCGAAGGGCTAGATCTCAGCTATTAACACACATATGTGTGAATGTTTCATTGACACACTGATTGCTTTAATAGAAAAAAGTTTTAATGTTTCCAACTTAAGACTTACATGTTTAAAAACTTCGTGATGTCTGTTACCGCGCAAAATTTAGGTAGAGTTCGCAAAATTTCGCATTCAATACGGCGGTTTTAATACTAACCAATTTTCAGTTTTAATCGAGATTTTACTTATGTTGGACGCAATATGACACCAGGATTACGTATTTGCTGAATATCACGCCATGCGAACAATGGCTGCTATACAACAAGGTTTTACGTTAGTGAGTGGTTCCTTAACGATATATGTCACTGGTTTTCGTTACGTAAAATATGTTTGACGTACTTAGCCGTTGGGTATTTACTCGTTTCAATGCAAATAAGCACACATTATTTGCAATTTTGTTTCAACAAAATGAAAAATTTTAGTTTGGGAAGACGAACAATTAGATGTTTCACAGTCACGCAGATAAATGCGATAATTTATTAACACGCCATCCGATTAAATGCTGCTTTCACACAGGCTAAAGACTCTTTGTGGGGAAGTATTTAGTTAACCCATTTCAGGCACAATAAGCAAAAAATAGTCAAGGGACGACCAACATACATGTTGTATATAACAATTAACGATTGTAGAAATTAAAATGATTTATTTAGAGAAAATTAAAATGTTTACGACGTTACACACTATTTAGCACTCAAGCCAGGATATTACGCTATCCGTAACATTGCTTAATAACATGGAAAATTACCTTTTTAAATCATCGGCAATAACACGCGGCTCAAGAAAATGACGTACAACATAATATGTAATAGTTCTAAGAGGCCAGCTTGATGGAATCCTACATTTTGTTTAACTTATGCTTGAGAATGATTTGGTCCAGGAATACGAATTGTCATGTAGCCTACGTACAGCGCCTTTGCCAACATGTACGTACGGCCTAATATTGTTGCTGCATTCACGAGGGCCGCATCCTACTTTACTTATACAAAGTATTTACCCGACTCATTTTATTCACAATGCAGAACATTACTTTCCGTTACAATTTAAATTACTTAGACAGCCCACCCTATTTTGTATTAGGTCTACATTAGGTTTATTTGCAGTTTTCAATATGCGTCCCGGATTTACGTTCCTAAAAAATGGCAAGCCTATGAATACCGCACATGAAGGTAGAAACTATAGCTACCATACAATAAGAAACAATAAGTTCTGTATATTAATGTGTTTGACTTTCTTAAGGAACTTCAACTCAATTGTCCCGATTGGAACTGGTTGCATCGAATAGTTCGACTATGCGTAAGAGTAAGAGTAAGGGTTTGTTGAAGTCATCAGTGATAATCACCAGCTATCCTGGATCAGATGGACTTGGAGAAAAACCTGACCATACGGATTGCCTAAATTTGGGATCTAAAATGCAGCTGCCATTCGAATTCGAAGCGACAGTGTCGGTGAATAACCTAAGCACCAAAGAAAAAAAGAGCACTACTTCAACCGAGGAAGATTGGCTTCGCTATTATGATGAGGAACTGGCAGAACAGGCAAAATTGCAAGCTGCTTCACACAATCTAAAAGATAGCGATCCAGTTCAAAACAAGCTCAACACAAGAATTTCAGAAGTGGTTTCAGATCCATTTAGTCTTGTCCTGTCTGCATTCGGTGATTTTTGAGCAATAGCAAATACAAGGTGGGTCATTTTTCGAGTCGTATACTGTTTGGTTTATTTTTTAATACTAACATTTTCTTTGGATTGCTGGGCAATTCGATACCTTCAAACATATATGCTGGAAATTTTGGAATTTATCAACGATTTTCTCGACAATCTTCCGCTTTTATCGAGCAAAGATGTGGAAGATTTGTGCGATCAAACTCGACTGTTGGCTCCATAACACCAAATGATTCGACTGCAGTCGCGTTATGGCTGCGCCTTGTTCCCAGACAAGTACTCAAACTTATCGCAATAATAAATAATTTTGTGGCAAACAACAATGTGAAATAACGTATCACGCTCGTGCGTTATTACATGGTCGATCAAACATTTTTATACATTTATTTTTAGTTTTTAATCAAAATATTAAAATTATATTTTATAGAATATTATGTGGTTACTTTCATTAAGGTAGTATAACATATAGCCTATAGCATTTCGAATGGAGAACTAGGCAGACTCCTATGAAAAAAATCATAGGCTGTATTTCAATGTTATTTAAAGTTAACTATCAGGTTCTCGATTTTGCCAATCGTCGCAGCGGGAATGCGATAAATAGATGTTCAATCATCTACTATACAACATACCCAGCTCTTCCAATAGAGTAAACCACCAGGTGCAATACGTCCACATAAATTTACGGCATGAAACTTGTCATGTCAAAAGGGTATCTAGGCCTTTTTCAAACCGAGACTCTAAAAATTGTTTGAATTCGTCCGAATAAAGTTTGCTGTCAATAGCTCCAAGGCAAAGCACTAATAAAGATGACAAGTGACTGTTCTTTAATTGACGGCGTGTATTTAGAATGGCCTGGCCGAGCAGTGCCCTCAGAATAACATACACATCACGTAATAGTTGTAGGCAAGTTCTGTTTCTTGCCGCGTACAATTCTCAGATATGTGTTCTTGGTGAGTTCTACTAGGGCCACCATATTTTCATCACCCAAAAAGAGGACATTTTTTGCCTGCAAGTAAAACGAAAGCAGAATTATTACGTTTGAGAAAAACGTGCCATATCCACAAGTAAAGCATTCAGCTTCGAAATTAATACGTCCTTTTCTGAAACAAGGATACTTGCGGAGCTCATCAGTAGGCCTAAACAGAATTTTCCTCTTCAGCATTATAATTTATAGCTTATTTTGCTTTATGGTTGTCTAAATTTAGAGAAGAATAAAAGCATCTGCTGAGAACCATCTGTATGGCATAGAGCCGTGTTTCTTAACCTTTTTTTCAGCCGCGCCCCTTTGGTAATTTTCTTTCCCCCCATCGATTCGCGCAAACAAGTAGGATCCCCCTGTTGCTAGCCTGTTATCCAAAGGCTATATAAAATACGGATAAAAAATAGTTCGAACGATGGATCAGTTTTATCGTTTATCTATAAGTTAGCAAAACCATAAATAAATAGGGCCGTTATACCTTCGATGATATGAAAACATGCAATGGCAGTGGCACTCAAAGAGGCTTTGTGCTAAAATAAGTTAACATAAGTGGAAAACAGAAGATTCGCGGGAAGAAAATTTGTTTGCCGTTTTAATGTTAATAGTGTACAACCCACGAAACCATTAGAATCATTGCAAAAATTTTAAATATTACCCCAGCCTACCATGCAATAACTTTTTCATTTTCATCTCTTGAATGCGCCGAACTGTAAAAGTATCATAGAGATAAATGCTTAAATCCCTTTCTCTACTGTCGGCGTCAGTTACACATGAATAAGTATGTGGAAGTTGAATTGGTGGAACGTATTTATTGACTTAATGTAAGCTAGGGAAGCAAAATTACTGTGATTGTAGTAGGTAGGCATGTTAGCATAGGGGCCGAACTTTCAAAATTCCAGGGAGTAATTTTCTAGACAGTGCACAGAAGAAGTTGGGCGCTCTTTCACTTATGTACGTAAAAATTAATAAAAAAAAACTTTCTTCAAATGCCGTATATCCCAACGCATATTGTTTGGGTTAGGGTGTGGGTTAGCGTTTGGTTGAGGGTGGGTCAAGTTATTATTAATAATAAACGTAATATTACTTGACCCACCCTCACCCAAACGCTAACCCGCTCCCTAACCCAAACAATATGCGTTGTGGTTGGTATGCGGTAATATTTTGTTTTGTTTTTTGCATAACTTTTCACGTACATAAGTGAAAGAGCGCCCATAATTTCTTCCTGACAACTTCAATTTTGACAACGGTTTCCTTACTCCAATAAAGTGGTGGGATTGTAGACCAGTGCTTCTAGTTGTGTTGTCATAGATGTAAAAGCTTAATTCCAGGGTTGGCCAGTCTGCATTTTGTGACAGTGGGCATAGTGTAACTGCAGTGACAGGTGCCCACCCACGATTAAAGCGTAAAGTGCTGTGAATTGTATGCTGGAGGGTTGGTATTAAATTAAATTTTGCACTCGCCAGTCATATGGTCTGTACGAATTCATAATCGCCAAAAATGATACTACATTTTTTGAGCCTTGATTGCACACCTCAGATACTGGCATGAAGTGCTATGAAAACCAGACTGGGCCACAAGTGGTATCATTAGTGATTTCCACTATAATTAGCCTTCAGTTTTGAGCGTTTAACAAACTTGCAAAATCTCAACACTTTCAAAATCTCAACCCTGAATCCTATAATTTACCTGAACTATTTTTTTTTCTGGATAAGTAACAAGACTAAATTAATATTTAAAATGTCTTATGGTTACCCACCTTCCGGAGGCCAAGGTTATCCACCTCAACAGCCACAGGTATGTATTTGTATAAATAATAGCAATAACATTTATTGGCATATAGTTTAATTTTTTTCCCACGTTTATGAAATTCGTAAAATTAATAACATCACAGTAATTCTGAATATTTTCTATTATTACAGACATTGGTTTTTGTAAACTTTATAATTGAGAATTTTTTGTTTCTAATCAAATGCTAAATTTTATAAAATATATTTTGTAGCATTAACCCATAATTTAACTTAGTAAACCCAAGTTATTGGCAATAATTTTTTTTATATAGACGAAACAATTTTTATTTTATTTTTTAAAATATACAAATTTGTAGGTTCCAAATAATACAACTTTGAAGTTCTCAAGCGATTTTTTATATATATACCTGGGAAATGTCCAAAATTTGAAATAATTAAAAATAGAATCAAAATACATTTTATTATACCTTTATTAATCATTAAACTATTATTTTGCATATTAACTTGGCGTGATGCTAAAACCCAATTTTTTTTTTGTTGAACAGGAAAAATTATATCATATTTTTGTACTAAAATATCGGCCAAATTTCGGCCTACATTTACCTATACTGCAATATCGGTAGAAGCCAAATATCGGCCGATATTATCGGTGAACCGTCATATCGTCTAACTCTAATCCAAAGGACACTAACCACAAACTGTACAGTTCTTAGAAAATTGCTCACGAAATTTGTTGCATGGAAAAGTAAAGTCTGATTCTTAAATAAATGCAAAATTATTTTTAGGGCGGTTACCCCCCAGCTGCTGGCCAACAGGGAGGTTACCCACCACAGAACCCCGGGGCCTACGGCGGTCCGGGTGCTTATCCTCCTGCTGCAGGTGCAGGGTACCCCCCGGCAGCTGGGGGATACCCACAAGCAGGCGGATACCCCCAGGCAGGGGGTTACCCACCGGCAACAGGGGGAGGATATGGAGCCCCACCTGCCCAGGGTGGAATAGGTAAGCAATACTTCCATTTACTTTCTGCCAACATTTGAAAGTGTGAACAGATGCAATGTTGAGCACATTAACCAATAATTTTTGGTAGTGAAGGGTTTTTGTCCTTCCCGTTTAAGAAAAAAGACGCACATGTTTTGCACACCATATTGATTAGGCATAAGGGTTTATCAGTGGTTCTTAACCTTTTTTGGAAGTGTGCGCCCTTCTAAAAATGTTCTGTGCCTTTCCCATAATAATATGGTACTGGATTGGCACTGTTTTAGATATCAACTTTGTATTGAAAGAGTAGCTATACTAATACTTGGCATTATATATCAGTTTCAAATATTATTGAAGATCCCTAGTTTAAATCATGAAAGCTTAACACAGTTTAGGTATTAAATTTTGGACACAACTGTTATACATGGCCCGTAAAAACGTCTGACACTTTTTTAATACATATAACTCAAGTCATCACCATAGAACTTTATAATGAAATCTGGAACTATTACGCCCTTCTAAAATCCTTGGTGATGGGGTTTTATGTCTTAAAATGTCGTTTTTGTTCGTCACTAACTGAATCAAGGTTTTCTGGAAAGAAGTTTAACACAGTGTGCAGAAAATGCACTTTGAGTGACATACATAACCCATCTATATGCTAAGCTAAACAGATAATGAACACCGAACGAAAAATAATCCAATTTGGATTTTCTAAAAAAAATTAGCACACAGTCACCAAATGCCAGCCAAGCACGTAAATCCACCTATTTACAATGTGCATCCTTTGGAATTTTACTAATATTTTGTTCCATTAAGATTCTTTTCGTTTTGCTTAGCTTAGTAGTGAAAATTGTTGTAGAGAAATTCTAAAACACTCCTCGAGCAAAAGTTTTTTCTAAGAAGCATAGGCTATAACATTTTGGATATCAGGGACTTATTGCTCTCAGGCTTAAAGTCTCTTAGTAATGAAGTTGGTAGCACGGCTGTTGTAGCAAAAACGACCATCTACTGTAGGTTGTCTCAGTTTTATTTTGTTATGTCTTATTACCAAGTTAATCTTAACCAAGTTGTTTTATTTTAATCCTAATATAAGCAGTTTTGACTTGTTTTTTGATAGAGACTCATCTCTAGTAAGGCTGTTTAAATCTGTCTGAAAAAGTGGTTTTGAACTTTCGTTTTGCTTATTAACTCTGTTCAATGTTAAACTTTATCAGGGAGAATTCAAGACTTTTATGAGGAGGAAGTGAAACACGCAGTGGGGCATTATGTGGTATAGGCCTCCTTGCTCAATCTAAAAGCTTAAGTAAAATTGTCCCTTAATGACATCATAAATGATTCATTGCTTGTCGTTGGTCACTCAAATTTGAAAAGATGTGTGACAACATTACTGATTAAAATCTAGCAAAAACCAACGCAAAAATCCTACTTTGTTTTAGGTTTCGAAGGAGTTGCACCACAACCAGGTGGACCTCAGCAAGCGCCAGCGCAAAACTATGGTTACCCTCAGGCTGGTGGATATGGTGGCTACCCCCAGGGTGCACCCCAACCCCAGGGTGCTTACCCACCTGCGCCGGGTGCACCACCACCGCAGGGTGGGTATGCTTCCGCCCCACAACCAGGCTATGGTGGGGCACCACCCCCACAGGGTGGGTATGCCCCAGCCCCTCAGCAGGGGTATAGTGGGGCTCCTCCACCCCAACAACAGCAACAGTATGGCGGGGCTCCCATGCCAAACCAACAACAGCTTTATAATCAACAAGCACAACCTGGTAATCTATTTTTTAATATATAAATAGAATAAATGTTAACACCTAATGATTTTTCGGCTAGCTGTTTTTAATTTCCAGTTAAAGTTCTGAAATAATTTTTGCAGTTAGTTAGTTTATGGGGAAGTCTCTCCATTAGTAATTTTACTAGCAGCCTGGCCTTTTAAATAGAACAAATATCTTTATTGGTTTCCAGCAAAACAATTGAATTCTTGTTCAGTTATTAGATAGTTTTTCAATGGATTTTTTTTATTTTACATAATGCTTTAGGCAGCTGGCCATTTTAAATAAAAATCCATGTCATTCGAGTTCATTTGCATCCCCAGGCAATCTGCTACCAATGGCCACTCAGGTCTTCTCCTTTACATACATACACAATTAAATATGTTGCCCTGCCCATTACTGGGATATCATATATTTACAAACTAGACAACTTGAACAAAAAAGCCTTGTGTGTTGTGTAATTTTTTTGATAAGAGTTTATGTAAATAATAGTTTTGGGCTGTTACAATTCCAATGAGAATGTTGTTATTTTGGTGTAATTTTACGATTTAAATCAGAGTGACAAACTGACAATATGACAGGTTTTGTTTTGATGACGAACCAAGGCACTGTAGTGAACTCATCAGGATATGTCATTTATTTGTTGTTCAACAAATCGTTGTTTATTCTTTGTTAATACTTGTTGGTCAGGGTTGGCAGTGGTTTGAACATTTTTCTGAGCGAAATATTTTTTTTATTATTGTGTGATTATAACAAAATACGGCTTAGCTGATTGTTTTAAAAGCTATTCCTAGTGTTAGCCAAGATTGAAAGTATTCTCAAGGTTTACCATTAGTGAATCTTTTAATCTGGAATATACACACTCCTTAATAAGTTTTCAAATCACAATTTGAATATTAAAATTTGTTACGTTTTGTTAAAGTCATTTGTTAATTTAATCTACCTACAATTTGCGTTTCTCCATGTGTAACAAACCAACTTTGGCATAAATGTGCACTGTCTATTTTGTTCTTCATATGTGGCCTACCATTTAAGTTTTATTGAATTCAACATACCAACTTTTGCAGAAATCTACATACTGCTAAACCTTAATTTGTTTCTTAGCCTATGGTGCTCCAGCCGGTGGACAGCAAATGGCCAAAGTGAGTGGCGCAATGGCGTCAATGAAAATCGCAACCCACGGAACTGTCAAGCCATTTCCAGGGTTTAATGCTGAAAGTGATGCACAGGTCCTGAGAAAAGCAATGAAGGGCCTCGGTTTGTAATAATACATTTTGTTTCTCTATAGTAATTTACTGGTGTGTATTCCATTAAGGTGAAACTTATAAGTAACCAGGTTATTATGTACCTTAAATGACACTCTGTTTAGTGAAGAAAGGTGTTAACTTTTTTGTTATTTACACATTGTAGTCTAACGTTACACATTGTAGTCTAACTCACTTTAAAGTTTACACTTTCCAAATGGTATGTTTATATATTAGGTATATATACTTGATAATTTGCTATCCCAAGTTTAGTTATTATTATTAATGCAAGTTTGACAAATCTACCATTAACATGCTACACTAAAATAGTTTACCAACTGTTTCAATCTAGGTACTGATGAAAAGACAATTATCAATATTCTCGGCTACCGCACCAATGATCAGAGACAAAAGATTAAGACTATGTACAAGCAAGCTTATGGCAGGGTAAGTACTTTTTACAGCATTATCGGGCGTGTTTTGCTAAATGATAACATTTCTTAAGTGGTAGCTGAACTGTTTAGTAAAGAGGATCGGGTCAAAATCCGTCAAATCCAAGTTATTTAAATATTGTAAGAACTAGAGCTTTTATGATCTTAACTAAAATGTGTGGCTTCCATCAAGAAGCAATATTTCAATAATGTTTATTTGAGGAATGGTAATTTTAGGTAAGCACCATTTTAGTTTCGGTTACAGGTAAGGCAATTTGTTAAATAATAGTGAAAGCACTAAAATAGTCCATTTTAAACAATCGATATAGTTTATTGAATGTGTTATTTATATACATTCTATACATGTGACTAAAGGGGATAACAGTTACAAAGGCCCATGTGTTTTAACCTGATGTATAAACTATTGTATGTTGAAAAATCTATGTAAAAACTTCATTACATGACCTTTCTTCTTCAAATATAGCCACAATATCTTACAGAATAGCACGATTGTTGTGGTATATTTCCACACTTTTTGTGAACCAACATAACTTTTTATATGCTTGATGCTTTTGAGTACTTAAGTCTAAAATTCCGGTGGTATCTCTTGTTTGTTTAAGTTGTTTGGCAAGTGAACAGATACTGATTGGTGAACGGTGTTTTCCTATAGTTTCGGTTCTTCACTTTCATGTTAATTATTAACGTTTCAAATAAAACCTTCATGCTCAGTTAAGATAAACTTGGAAAGGTGTTTTAAAAAACGGGTTGAAAAAAGTATTCATAAATCATAATAAAAAAAATATAACATTATAACCAGAAAGCTTTCTAACATAAATCTAAATTTGGCATTTTGATTCTGCATTCCCCAGAATTCTACTTTCGATGAAGGCCTAAGTATATTTATTCTGACTTATTTCATGGAGTGAATAATATACTTTTTCCCAGCATAACAAAAATATCTTTCCCTATACATCTTCAGGATTTGGTGAAAGACCTAAAATCAGAGCTGGGCGGTAATTTCGAAGACACAATCTGTGCCCTTATGATGACCCCGAGGGAATATGATGCCTACTGTCTTCATGAGGCGATGGCAGGAGCTGGCACAACAGAATCGGTAAGAGCTTCGTGTTTTACCAATTAGAGGGTATACATAACATCACATCCATTTATTATGTACTGAAGTAAATATTCGTAATCTTATATACGAGATCCGATGTTCGATAATCGTTTGCTGCATGCAAAAAAAAAATTCATGCAAAAAAAGTTAATTATATTTAAATTTAGTCTAATATAGTGAGTTGTCATTTCACGGACCTTGTGCTTTATATTAAAACTAACCATTCTACACTTAAACAAGAGTACCAAAAAAACTAATAGTGATAAAGCAATTCATTTAGATTTGCATATGTAAAATATTTTATTTGTCTAAAAAATAGTTTGCTTTTTAAATTACAATTTTTTTTCCACTTGCCCGTAGGTCTTTAGTGATAGATTTGGCTGGATATTAGTTTATTTATATACTTTATTGCTTCAAGGAACCTTGATCACAATAATATTTGGATTTTTTTTTTTTGGGAATCTTAAGTAGTGTATGACAGTGTCAAGTTTTGTTTGCACAGAGTCGCATTGTTGTACAGCTTATCAATTTGCCAAACACACAGTGTGTTTTTTAATGTGCTTTGTGAGACTGAAGCGGTCTTTCGGATTCTGCAACGGTCTCTCAAGGCATGGACTAGTTCTATAATTACAGTAGAGAATTAGCAACTAGTACTTAGATGTAACAATTGCGGTTCCCTTGAAATGGCCCTTGTGGATCGTCAAATTTTGTTAGCTATCTCCAAATCCAAACCTTGCAAAAAAATGTTTCAGTTGCTAAATACGGGTTGTTGATCCCCTTGAAATATTGCTGTGTGTACAAACAGGATGAGGTCGTGAGTTCGAGCCTCACTGCAAGCTAGATTTTTTTACGTTGACCGATTTCGGTAAGCCTTCCCAAAAAGCATGCTGCATGTTAAAAACACATGCTAAAACATACCCGACTGTTTTGGTGGTTTTAAAACATGTATTTCCTAATTTGTGATCTTCAAGAACATTTTTTAGCATAATCCAATGTGCCTTGTTTTAATGCGCTCATGCGAACCAAGCCCGAGGTTCTGGTACTTGTTGTTATTGTAACCATACGATGCCTACCTCCGGTTCACCTAACTTACTCATTACGCTGAACGGAAATTACGTAATTTGACTCCCGCACTATAGGAGGTTACAGGACTAATAAGAAAGCCATTTTTTTATTGTAGGGAAAGTAGTTGGCGACTTTCGCGTTTTGCAACCTTCTGCAAACTTGTAAATGCCCGTTGCGTATTTCAGTATTTAATGAATTTATTAACGAAATGCACTTCAATGGCTGCTGAAGTAGTGGGGGGATTGCGGCAGACTGTTGCCGCTGGCCACATTATCATGTAAGACCAGAAACTGTCTGCGGGCCGCTCAAAGTCCCGTCGCGGGCAGTATGTCGCCCGCCCCTGGTTTAAACCAAGCTATCTAGCGTTTTAGTGCTGAAACGATCGCCTTCAAGCAATCCAGATCCGTATGGCAAATATTTGACATACACATGTATAAAAAGCAAATATCTTTATGCAGAAGTAGCAGCACTGCCACATTCGTAACGCAGTCAGAACCAATGAGAAAAGCGGATTTAAATGAAACAGCGCCTGTAACGTTGCAAGGTTGTAACTTCGGCATATTGAACGCCGGGGGGCCAGACATCGCTCTGATACGGTTGCGCCGTTTAAATTAAACACAGTGAAGAAAGTCGCCAATTTGTCACGTCGAAATCACGACGGGGCGCGTCCAATTTTATCGCAAAGAAGCTGGTAACTTATTCCAAGTTGGTATGATCGGCACTCGACCAATACTGTTAAGGTATCGGTGTCATTTTGATACCAAATTATTAGAGGTATTTAAGGCATGCTCAGCACCCCCAACGTAGCGAATTGTACCTTCAAAATTAAAACAGAAACAGTAAATATACTATCTCACAGTTATATTTATCGAGCAATCTAAGGTAAATAACCTTTCTTACGCATCAGCAAAAAAACAAACATTTCCTTTGACAGTAACAGTTTGATCAGCGTTGCTTATCTCACCTGGTACCGATGTAATTTGGTATCGGATCAGGCCTTCGTACTATAAAATATCCGGTATTGGTACAAAATACGAAGAAAAGGAAATTAATTGTGACTGGTCAAAAGCCAATGTACAGCGCAAGGTGTGCTTTCATAGTTCCTAAAACGTGAAACATGGCTTAAAAGCGGAGTTCTGTCCAAAAAAATCATAATGTAATTCGTGACGTAGGCCTGAAAGGCAAGTCGTGCAGTCGGACTCGTCTCTGCGGTTGCTGCGGTGCTTGTGCCCGTCGCAAAGCCACGCCCGTGAAGTGTACTTGCTCCTGTCCTTGCACAGCCTCTGGTCTTTGCGGCACAAAGACGCGCATTTCCAATCGTCGCTGTAATCAACACAGCCCGGTTCCGCCATTCGCTCTTAAGGCACGATTTGACGCAGTCCAGCTCGTCGCTTTTATCGTCGCAGTTCTCTTTTTTGCGACCCATTAACCCCCCCCATGACCCATATCTAACCCCCTGCTCCTCGTGTGCACAGACGCTGATCGAAATCCTGGCTTCGCGGAGCAACGCTGAAGTAAGAGAGATCCGAGAGCTGTACAAGAAAAAGTACCACCATGAGCTTGAAAAGGACCTGATGAGCGAGACCAGCGGACACTTCCGCAAGCTTCTCGTCTCGCTCAACAACGTAAGTTCGCAACGCAACAGCATATTTATTTATTTATACCTGACCGTGTTGTGTATATACATTCTACAGGTGTAAAATAAGTGAAAAAACACACTATACGTGATATGGCCCGTATGATAATAGGACGAAGAAAGAACGCTTTTGTGAAAAGTGCCAGGTAATCAAAACAAAACTGCTAAAAAAAATTTACTGTTAACGCGACGCGACGTGTGCAATGTATTTGTATATATATGTAAACATAAAACGAAACTGTAAAAAAATCAAAATCATCAGCAAAAACGATCTGTTTAAATCCAGAAAAATGGTCAGAAATTCTAAGAAAATCCGACAAAAATAAGTTTTTGCACATTGCAGAGTTGTCACATCAAAATTGTATCTCAAACTATATCAATGTTACTACATAATTAAATTTCTGTACCTTATTTTTTTACATCGCAGAACTTGCAGGTCAAATGCACTTGAACAAACTTTGTTGAAAATAAATAAAGAGTTATTCGAAACGTTTAAAATGACACCTACTTCTGAATGGGCTTTGATATTCTTAAAGACAACTTTTTTTTTAATTTTCCAACAGGCCTCGCGCGACGAAAGCGGGCGAGTGGACGTGGCCAAGGCCGCCCAGGACGCCAACACCCTGTACCAGGCCGGTGAGAAGAAGTGGGGAACCGACGAGGCGGCCTTTAACCTGATTATGTCGACGCGGAGCCACGCGCAGCTCAGGGCGGTCTTTGAGGAGTACAATAAGGTGTGTGAGAAATGGTGAAAAAAATATGGCGCGTTTGTTTCGCAACTATATAAGGCTACCTATCTTTGTGAAGCTAGACTTTATGATCTGGCGTGCAATAAACTTTATGATCTGGCGTGCAGTAAAACGAAATCCAGAAATTTTCTTTGCGTATGTAATGACATTCGCTTAGCTCCAGACAAAACAGAGCCTAATAAAAAATACCATGTCGAAGTACAAAAACAAGCCTTGCAATGACTAACTAAAAGTTAATTTAAAGTAAAATGACTGATTTGTTAAATTATGAGAAAGTAAATGCATTTACTTGTTAGACTGCGTTTACTGGTTGTATTTGTTATTACGTGTAGTAAAAACACATTAAATACAATGTTATTTTTTTATATAAGTAGGGGGGCACAAGAATTGAGAGCCTATAAAAGGGGCCACGGAGCATAAAAGGTTAAAAACCACTGATCTAACGTATCGACTAAAATAACACAATTGAATGCATTTAAACTATTTCAGATTTTTTTTATATGAGAAATACCCAGCCGCTTATAAATTCGCAGTCACGGCAGTGTAAGACCCACTGCATGTTCGCGCCTAATTTTGAACTCACTCTCAACCAACAACCCTCCCTCATTTCTGACGTCACAGGTGGCGCACCGTGACATCATCAAGTCGATTCAGAGCGAGTTTTCGGGTGACGTGGAGGACGGAATGTGCGCGGTGGTGGACATCGCCAGAAACCCAAGCAGCTACTTCGCCAAGCGACTCTATCAATCGATGCGAGGCGCCGGCACCAAGGATGTCACCCTCATTCGAGTTATGGTTACGCGTAGTGAGGTGAGGGTCGGATTTTAAGCATGCCAGATTCGACCAATGAAAGTGCTGATTAGCACGTATTTTTGAACTTTGAGTTAATTTGCGTCGAGCGCTCTCATTCGGTTGTTTACCTGTTTTATAGTTTCAGTCAAAGTGCTATTATTTTTTTGAGCCAGTGCTTTTTAACCTTTAAAATTCCATCCGCACTTTTTTATTTCGGAAAATTTTCATCCGCACGAAACAAGCTCAGTAAGTTTACAACCTTTATTTATTTTTTATTTTTAATGAAAGGGTTTGCGTATTAAAACCGTGAGCCTAAGCCTAAGCCTTGACCGATATCAAATAGATGTCTTAAGCTGCAATAAACCACTACGAGACTATATTACCGTATCTGTAACGCATAATTGGGCACACCAACTTATTTAATTACTGTATTACACCTGATCAAAATAATAACATGCACCATTTTCATCCGCACATTAATCCGCACGACGTTTTTCATCTGCACTAAACTTTTTTTCATCCGTTTAATTGCGTATCCCACAGCTGAAAAGCACTGTTTAAACCTATTTGGTTAAAACTCGTTTTCTGACATGGAAGCAATTGTGTTTTTTTAATTTGGAAAATTGTCACTCTCTTTCAAACAAATCCAATAAACAACAAAATCTTTCGGTTCGTTCTGTATGTTTAAGTGTGGATTTTATTAAGCCACCCTGCCGTCACCACGCTGTGACGTCACAAAGTCTAAAACGTGATGCCATAAATCCTGTATAACACCAAACAGTTTGTTTATTATGTTAGAGTTTTAGGTTCGTGAGGTGTTACTTGCAATACAAAAGCTAGATTACAAGATGTTGCCGAGGCGAAAAATTGCCCTTAAATTGTTTAAGTTGCCAAACCATTAATTTTTTCGGGTGTGATGAGACGCACGATACTTTGGGCGAAAGTGATTTTATCAAAATAGACAGGAAACATAACATTTTTTTGGCATGTATATTGTATACCTATATAGTTAAAATAGTAGAGAAATTCTTGAGGCGGGGTCATGGCCACGTAACCTCCCTGGATCCGGCCCTGCCCACGATGTGGTTGAAAGCAAGAGACAAGGGCAACCGGTGTTAAAATGAGTTTTTGAGGTAGTCATGGCCGGTTCCCCATGAATCAACCCCTACCCACGATGTTCAAAGCAAGACCAAAGTAACCCGTGTATATTGCAGGTTGATATGGTCGAGATAAAGCAGCAGTTCCAGTCGATGTTTAAGAAGGATCTCGGCAGTTTTATCGGCAACGACACGAGTGGCGATTACAAGAAGACGCTATTGGCGCTGGTCGGCAACTGATAATTGCTCGCCTCTCCTCTCGTGCATGTTTCTGTGTCATTTCTTTGTCGTCTACAAACCCCGTCGCCACTTGTACAGCAAACTTTTCGGGTGACTGATTCAATTCCCCTATAATTCTTACCGAAGTTCCGCTTGCAATAATATTGGCGCCAGTGATTTTCTCAAATACCTTATTTTAGATTAAATTTTATTTTTTTTTTTGATTTAATTTTAAACGAAGCTGTTTATGATTTTCGCCGTTTCCATGCTAATTACAAATCTGAAAGAGTTGCTCTTTGAGAGAAGAACCGCCTTATATGCATCAAGACACCCCACCAGTTACTTAAAAACCCGTCGATCTCATTGTGTCTTACCACAGTAAACAATGCCAAACCTCACTTCGAAACATATTGCTTTTAAATATATAACTCGCTGTTCTAAAAACGATGCCTTTACTTATTTGTTTCAGTATGTGATATAATTGTATGCAGTAGGATTACTGAATAGCGAAAATGCTTTCTATAGTCGCAGGCGCTTGCCCTTTTATATAATTCCTCGTATATTGTCACTGCTCTACTTTGATTTCCCTGCACATATCGTTTTTGTGGTGTCTGTATGTCATAATTATATAAAAAAATTAGCTTGTATTACGTGTTGGTCTTAAACTTCTGTTAGAATTTTGTTGTCCTTCGTCAGTACTTTTCATCTTCGTAGTGGCGGCAAATCGTTTGCTGATATATTTAATGTAACCAGAAGAATAGTTCGAAAATGAAGACCATGTGACTTTTAAATGCTTTACATTAAGACTGTATAGTTAAATAAAGGGACATGATCACAGGACTACCTAACTTTACTAAATCGAAACTGAACAAACTGCATATTGTCAGGTCGCTTCTAGATTTATTGTAGATTCGAAAAATTCCGCTTTGATCCGCTTCCAATAAAACAACTTACAACTCGCAAGAATGGCATTTATATCGTTGCGTCCTTAATTGCAGTGGAATTAGAATAAACTAACATTGCAGTAAAAGCGAACTTGTTAAAGAATTAACTGCTAAGTTATCGATCTCGGTAGGCATGGTGCATAAGGGAAAGGGAAAATGCCCCCAGAACGTTTTAAAACAGACTTTTCAAGTACATACGCAAAACAAACTCGGATTCGCTACAGTTACTAATACTAATACCGATGCTCGCCCGCTACCTTATAAATTTGCATAAAAGAAAAGTAAAAATTGCCTCCTATAAGGCACAGATTGAAGTATTTTGAGAAACAAGAAAAGTTTTACGATTATTTAGAATTACAACAAATTATGTGCACGCTGTTGATGTAAAATCAATATGATAAACAAAATTGGCGCATATCGTTTTGTTAATCCAGGTTTAATAAATTTTAACGTGTGTGATGTTTGCAATCCGTTTTGGCGCCAACAAAAGAGCTGAACGTATTGTCAGGTAGGAATATTTTTAGCGCTTTTTGTTTCATAATGTTAAATGGTATTCGTTGTGTGCTTTTAAAATAGTTTTTCGCAAAGAACGTGAAACTTTTACGCAGTTGTCATGTGACGGGATGAAAAACGTTTCTGCGTCACACGTTGGTGTTTGTTGTCACGAGAGTCACGTGCAACGTAACTATTTATTGACGAGTGAATCACTTACGTCACTATATTGTTATTGCCATAAAACGTCAGAGAAGCGTAGTCCCTCAAGCGTGACAGTAATCGCTTTGAAGGAAGTTGTTTAAAAAAATTTCCGAAAACGAGCTCCACAAAACCTGACGTATCACAGTCTATTGTAAAACAATTTGTGAACAAATTTTCCAGAGAAAATATTTAAATAAAACGTTTGTGATACTGCATTTATATTTAGTTGTGAGGCAGCACTGCGTACTATGTCTTACGGATTCGGTGGAAATACAGGATACCCTCCTCAACAGGTAAGTAAGCTTGTGTCTGACTGTCTGTAGCGGTATATCGAAAGTCATACGATTTTGGTAATTTCTAAACAGGCAAATATTAAGTTTAAATGCATACAGCTCAAACAACCAAAGTCGAAACGTTCACCAGGTTATTAAGAAATAATTGGGTGCTGGTCTCCAATCCTACTACATTTTTTTCAGGGAGCTAATATTGATAACAATGTTTGGGTTAGGGGTTAGGGTGAGAGTTTGAGTTTGGGTGGGTCAAGTATTATTATTATATATATTCTTACATATTTATGCATTCCTTGCTATTTCAAGTTTGTCAGCTCGTTTTGTTACTGTTAAAATGGAATTCTAGACCAGCGCGCAAAAGTGCTTTAGTATTAAGAAGTTTAGTTAACTTTTAGTTTTAAACTTACCGCTATGTTTAGATAAGTTTACCTTTTCAAAGTAGAATCTGCTGTAATGGTGAGTTATTTAGTTTGGTTATTTTGCAGGGTGGGTATCCCCCAGGACAACAACCCGGCTACCCCAGTGCTTACCCACCCACAGGTGGAGGGGGTTACCCTCCTGCCCCATCAACAGGTGGTGGTGGATACCCTCCTGCCCCATCATCTGGTGGGTACCCACCTACCACCGGGGGTTATCCTGCTGCAGGCGGATACCCTCCTGCTAACACAGGTTATGGTGCTGCCCCAGGAGGCTACCCACCTTCATCAGCCCCTTATGCACCCCCATCTTCCATGTACCCAGCTGCCTCAATGCCATACGGACCATCAACAGGAATAGGTAATTATTTAAGAAAGAGGCTATTTGCTTGGCTTACCAGTTTACAGTTAGTGTAACTTTTGAAGCTGTTTACAATACTGTAAATTTTGAAGCCGTTTACGGTAGTGTAAATTTTGAAGCTGTTTACGCTAGTGTAAATTTTGAAGTTGTTTACACTAGAGTAAATTTTGAACCCATTTATAATAGTATAAATTTTGAAGTTCCGGATATTGCAAAGTAACTAAATATCTGGTTTTTGAACTTCAGTTTTTATAGTTAGGTTAACAGCTTTAGAAATAAATTGTGTTGTAGTTTTGCATATCCGGTTACAGCAGTTTGAATTTTAAAGTTTGGTAAACGGGTAGGAAACTATATATATGGAAAATGGATCAGTTACCGAACTTCTAAATGATAATGGGTTGCCGGGCAAATAGCCTCTTTTGTTATTTAAATGTTGTGTTGATAAAGTAGAAAAGTATTTGCTACAAATTGTCACATATACTGGAAACTGTGTTTGTAATTGTCTTTTTAAACACTTCCTGTTTTAATGTGGTAAACATGCTCATTTTTGTAGATATACAACCTCAAATTAAAATATCTACCATTGTGTTTTTTTTATATACAAAGCTCGCTTTATTACACAACAAAATTTCTTCTTGCTTTAAAGCAAATTACAAAAGTAGGCCACCTTTTCGAAATGCTTATATATATATCTATATATAAACTTTTAGTTAATATTGTGTAGCTGCGTCGCTTGCTTCTTTAAACTGTGCAAGTAGGCGGCTTCTTACTTAGTTTGAAAAACACAAATTTACTGTTTTCTGTTTCATTATATACCCTGAGCTGTGCATTTCACATGTCCACAATATTCATCTTATAACCCCTTATTATGGGATTTCTGCACATCCTAGGCTTTGAAGGAGTTACCAACTCTATTGTTCAACCTTCTGCTCAAAACTATGGATTCAACCCACCCCAACCCAGCGGGTATGGGGGTTACCCTCCAGCTTCAGCCCCTGCCCCAGCTGGCATGCCAGGTGGGTACCCTTCGCCTCAACATGCCCCGCCCTCTGCCCCTTCAATGTACGGCCAACCCTCAGCACCAATGCATCAAAACACAAGTCAATATGGACAACAACCGGTTAGTAGTGAAGCAGTTCAAATTAACTTTTGTTCTTAGGCATTTTTTGTCTGCTGAACTCTTTCTCACTAATTTGTTCACCAAATTTTGGTATATATTTAAATGGGGTTAAGTTTTGCACCCTTCGCTCACAAATATGGGTGCGATGTACTCTAAACGAGTGCTGATTCACACCCAATTGGCAAGTACCCCTAGGCAAAAAATGATTGTTGTTATCACACCTAGTTGACTTGATTTTTTAATCTGCAACAAATTTGGTTAAATGCCAAACAAATTTTAGTTTAATATCAATCCTGATGTATAAGCATGATCAGGATAGATAATAATCAATGGAAATGTGCACCCACCTGTTGGGTGCATTCGCCTTGATGAAAACACATTCTCCACAAAAGTTTGTCTGCTCTTCTGGCATCTTTGCATTTCTGTCCCATATTCTTTGTTTTTCACCTATAATTTAACAAGCCTTGCTAGTTTGGTGGGCTTAAAACTGTACAAAGTTACATGGTATCACTCCTAACATGGTTCCTGTTGAGCACTAACTTATATTTTAATCAGAAAACCTTAAGTCTAAGAAATTAACTGTAGTTTAAACTGTTTATCAATATTAATTAATCAAATTACAACGTTCTACTGTAGTTATTCTCTTCATACAATCAAACCTTACACTATTTAATTAGACAAAAATTAAGGTCCCCTTCTTTTTTAACTGCATGCAGCAAGCAAATCTTCTGCTATCCCAATTAAATTCTAAAAAATGAAGAGGTACAAACAGTTTGCAATCCTGGTTAAAATAGTGCTAAAAGTTGTTTTATTTAAATTACCCTATTGAAGAAAATATAATGGGCTTTGGAAGAAGTCAAATGCCACTGTTAAACTCACCCAGATAAAAAGGTTTGAAATACAAATATAAGCTTGGCCTGTAGAAACCCAATATAATATGCGGTGTGTCTGTATTAGAAAATTTAGGGTTCGCATGGTAAGTATATTGGTCACATATTTTAGTCTATTACAAACTACAGCAGTGCTGAAGCGCCACATGACATGAAATAAATCCAAAGCTGAAAAAATAAATTATTGATTTGTTTTGGTGTTTTTACATTTTAACTGCTACCTGTTGGGTCACATTATCTCAACTAAACTGTATAAAATAGACACAATATATTCACAAAGCTTGGGTATTTTTTCCAGCAAATGTAAGACATCTTATCTATAATTTTAGGTTGATCAAGTCTTAATTAAGCTTTAACATGTATCTTTCTGGTGGAAATAAACTGCGAATTTCCAAGAAACATTCTTCACTAAAACCATTGAGCCATTTACTTATACCATCATGTCATGCAAAGAAAACATAAAATAGTGTGTGCAATTTCGTTTTAGCCATATGGACAGCCACCAAGCACTGCACCACCCCAACAACAATATGGGCATCCACCTAAACAACAAGGTATGTAAATTACAACAGCAGCCAATGGACATTAGTTCAGTAATCTTTTTTTCACAGCTTGTTTGCTGTACCACTGAGACTAGCGACTAGCGCACAAAATGGTAGAACGCGGCTACAAAATGTTTGCTGTTATGAGTTTGAATCTTACCACATTAGAATATTATTTAGTGTTTAGTGCCTTGATTGCACTCAAGCCTTAGCTATGTGATATTCTTATGATTTATATTTGAGCTGTTGAAAAGTTGAATTTTCAATAGAAATTGTCAGTATTTTCTTTTAGACATATTTTATGTTTATATGTTATATTTATGTATCTGATTCCAATGACTCAGCCGAAAAAATAGTATTTTTTTAAAACAATTTTGGCATTGCAATGTACAACCCCTAATTACACTTGTTTACAGGTATTTTTTGATATTGTAAATGATAATACTTTACAACTTAATGGTTTTCCACACAGAAATAAAAACAATTTTGACAATGCTTTGTGTGACAACACCTAATCCCACAATTTTTACAGCCCCATCCCCCTATTCTAGTCATCCTTCTGCATCACCTGTTCGAATGCAAACCCAGGGCACAGTAAGACCAGCTTCTGGTTTCCATGCTGAAAGTGATGCAAAAACATTACGCAAGGCAATGAAAGGCTTGGGTAGGTCGCATTTTAAGAACTGTTTTGCTTGCTTGAAATAATTTTTGTTGTTAAAATATTATTTCGAAATAGCCTTTTTTTTAGTTTTAAAGTTTTTCATATCAGTCCAAACTTAAGCCTGTGGGCCACATGTGACACAGTTTGTGGCATGCAATTCAATGTTTATTAATTGTATTCATAAGAGCAGTTTTTGAACTATTTTAAAAGCGGGACAGTTTATGAATTGAAATATATTGCAGAACACTCAACGGAAATTTATATAATGCATTGATTTAACAGCACAACAATTCATCACACTTTAATTTTCTTATTGCGATAAATGGGTTTACATAGCATCCTTGGGCGACCCAGTTCTATATAACTATAAATGCTTTATATCACAATGTTGTTGACGGTGTTTGGTGGAGTTGTATGCTTCTTTTATTTTGAAATGTATATGATAGACCAGGGTTGGCAACCTTTTCCTAGTCGTGGACCAAAACTAACCTCAGAATAAATATTAACTGACAATTATGCATTCAGATACAACAGGTTGGCGAAAGTTTTGTTGTTCATAGTTTCAATCCACCTAGTTGAAATAGCCAAAAAAATAGGAGAAAAGTCCTGTTACCAATTTTCTGTTGTCCGCCCCTGCGATAGACCAAAATTAGGAAATTTTCTACATTCACGTAAAACCCAATGTGCTGAAAATGTTGAGCTTGCAACTATTCGTTCATCAAGACCATTAATGTTGTTTTCAGGTACTGATGAAAGGTCAATCATTGGTGTAATCGGGTATCGTTCTGTCGATCAAAGATTGAAGATTAAAAATTGTTTTAAACAAGCGTTTGGCCGGGTATGTAACCAGTTAATCACTTTAAACTGTTATGTATCAGAGTCAAATTTATACAGAATGTTAAAAAAATTTTTTGTGTGTCTAATATGCTGAAAATTGAAAGAAAAAAATTTGAAATAACTATCTAGTTCAGTTGAAAGTTTTAAATTGGTCGATTAAGGTATGGCACCACCAGTTTTATTAGCTTGTAGAACAAGGGCAACTTCTCCATTCGGCTGGCCTGATATGCCAAAATTAAGTACCTGGCGGGCCGGATTCCTGAATTGATACATTAATCGTGTACTTATCTACCTATTACCTATATACAGGGAATAAATAAAATTTGTTGTAAACTTTAAGTTTGAAGCATAGAGAACAAAAACAGTATTTTATGATTTTATTATGAAATATACAAACAAAGAACTAAAAAATATCTAACAATTGATGTAGTAAGCAAGTAGTGGGGTATTGCGGCTGACTATGCCCGCGGGCCACATTGTCATGTAAGAATGTAAATTGTCTGCGGGCCGTAATATTACCTGCCCCAGTTTAGAAGGTGGTCCTTGAGCAGCCAAAGTTGGCATGTATTCTTGTTGTAATGTTCCAGTTTAATATTAGCTGCTCCATTGTACAAGCAAAAAATAATTATACCTATTGCATTATTGCAACCCTTATTTTTGCATTGCAGGATTTAATAAAAGATCTAAAATCGGAGTTGAGCGGCAACTTCGAGGAGCTTTCCTGTGCTCTGATGATGGAGCCCAGGGAATATGATGCCTATTGTCTTCACAAAGCCATGGCTGGCCTGGGAACCACAGAAACAGTGCGATTTTGTTCTTGCTTTGCTCAGATTGGGACTCCCTGTTTTTTTAGTATTGTATATTTTGTGTTTAAATATTGCTAGCTTAAAAGAAGTGGTTTTTGTGAGAATGCCATCCCCGGTAGGTGTTGAGCTAATCACGTGGGCGATAAACATCTGTAACAACAGAGTGCTAAAATTCTTTTATAGTGGTTGTCTGGCAGGATCTTTGCCAGCCTTTTACGAGCATTTCGGCTAAAATTCTTCGTGTTTTTAGCCTCGTCTCTAAGGTTAAATGCTGTGTTTGCCTATCGAATGTATAAACCGCGCGATGTTTAGCGATAAAAAGCATTTAGAGTTGTGAGAAACAAATTAAAATTTAGACTTAAACAAATATTTGATTTTGTTGGTGTTTTGTACTTTGTTATTAAAATGTCCGAATAATCCTTTTTAAGACGCTGATCGAGATTCTCGCATCCCGGAGCAACTCCGAGATCCACCAGATCAAGGATTGGTATCACAGGATGTACAAGAGAGTCCTGGAGAAGGAGGTATCGAGCGAAACGAGCGGACACTTTAGGAAGCTTCTCGTGTCGCTTCAAAACGTAAGAAACCTCTTTTTACCTAAACAATAAAACTCAAAGTTTAAAAACCCGGGTAAAACCAGGATCAGACATTTTTAAAAGGAATATATATTTCACCTATACTGGCCACTTCAGTTCCTTAATTAGAACGAATCAATTCGTGATCCTGGATTTACTCAGGTTTTCAAACGGTAAGTTTTATTGTTTGTTTATATACGCGTCAGCGGAACAGTGATCGACAAGCAGAAACCTGTTGCCAATGGTTTTGGATTCCATAAAGATACGCCCTTCTATATATTTTTTTACCTATTTTTTTTCTTACTTTGTGATCTCTGTGGCGCAATTTGGCAGGTCTTTTCAAAGATGAGATTCAGAAATCGCAGGCAATTTAGTCGAAGAATTGAAAGTGTTAAGAATTACTCACTTTAAAAATCACAGAATCCATTTTCTACCTGTTTTAAAAGAAAATACGGTTTGAAATAGCAGAAACGTGCTAAGCCAAACACGTATTAAAAATACACAGCTATCCAAAAATAAACCACCATGTAAAAAAATAGTTTACTACAGAAATACAAGACATCTGTTGTCATTTTCATAAAATTTTGATGGTTCATTTTTTGAACTTCCGAGATGAAGAAATACCAACAACCGACGAACGAATTTACTTCATTCACATTCCTGTAACTTTTGTTATGAAAAAAAAAACTGACAGTGCTTGAACCAACACTCATATCCTAAAAACACAATTACCTGACTTTATTTCATATTCCCACAAAGCGAACACGCGCGATTCAATCCAGAGGCTTTTCAAACAACTAAAGACTTTATTTTATTATTCCACAGGGAGGCAGGGACGAGAGCATGCGTACCGACGTGCGTCAGGCCCAACAGGACGCCCAGGCACTCTACCAGGCCGGCGAAAAGCGTTGGGGAACCGACGAGGCCACGTTTAACCTCGTCATGTCCACGCGCAACTTCGCCCAGCTCAACCTCGTCTTCGCCGAATACCAGAAGGTGGGACTAGAGAGCATCTGGTGACGTCACACCTGATATTTGCCGGCGCTTTGATTTTGTTTTCTGGCCGTATCTTTAAATGCCCCCTTTGAGATAGCAGTCTGGTTACGTGTTTTGTAGTGTTAGGTTATGAGTTATGTACTGGCCTTTTTTCCGTTTCAAAGGACTAACAGAAGAATCCCCTTGCATACTTTTTCTAAATGTCTTGCCGAATCCGAGCCCATATCTTACAAAGTGATCGTATTTTCTTGTTTAGTGCAATATTTGTTTATCCACAGCACAAGTGCAAAACAAGCTCCTATAGGGATGCTGTTAGATTAACATTCTATTCCGATACCAGATATTTTGAACAAAAAAATCGCAATTTGACTATATACTAAATTACCTAAGTACAACTGTAAAACATTCAAAATTTATGAAATTGAAACGTCCAAAGGGACAATTTTTCCAGATTATTATGCCGAAAAAAGTTCAGGTACTTCAAATTGTTAATCTACTATTTTTGAAAAACTTTTATGATAAAATGTTTGTGTTCGATCGCAAAATTACTGAATTTCCTGTATTTATCATTGGTATCAGATCGAAACGAATGCCAACCTAGTATCAAGTTCCACCCATATACTAACACTTGGCATTGGTTATCGGCTCCGATCCGTTACTATAGGAAATCCCTAGTTTTATACACAATAAAGTAATGCGACAATTTGTGATCCATTTTTTGCTTTTAGGCGTCAAATCTTGCATATCATATAACTGTATAGTGTACCTCCACCTCCAATCGTAGGTCAACCTACCCACAGTTTAAGACCCACTGCATATTCGTTGTTAATCTTGAACTCACACTCAATTCCATTTCTGACGTCACAGGTGGCGCACCGTGACATCATCAAGTCGATTCAGAGCGAGTTTTCGGGCGACGTGGAGGACGGAATGTGCGCGGTGGTGGACATCGCCAGGAACCCGAGCAGCTACTTCGCCAAGCGACTCTACCGCTCCATGAAGGGTCTGGGAACCAACGACAACACGCTAATAAGAGTGGTCGTATCCCGCTGCGAGGTAGATCTTTGATTTGTTTTTGTAATGGGCCTGATACAGTTCCTGATTTGCGTGCATTGATCGTGCGTTTAGGCATTTAAATAAACAAAGCTTTGGGACACTTTTTAGACTCAAAAACTTGCCAAAAAAATGCCCAGTCCTTTTAAACGGGTTTAGGCCCTTAAAAATCTTTTTGCTTCGCGTGGACCAGTGAAGGCAAGGAATTTTAAAAATGACGTCAAAAATTGATGTCATGTCACTATACAAACATACTTCAAAAATCTGCTCTTTCCGGTCGAAAAAATGTGCAATGAAGTCTAAATGTACATTCAGTGCAAATTAGTTTTAATTTTAATTCAACACATTTCTGTAAAAAAATAATTACTTTTTAAATTTACACTAATATTTTAATTAGGGCTTTATAGACCCAATAATACTTACCTGTCCGCGGTCTTGGGGTCGCAATTTTGATGCTAAATTAACCAAATCATAAGATAAAATCGAACGATATTATATTCAATAGTGGTTATAATAGCTTTATAATAACATAAACTGTCAAACAGCATCTTATTGCAAATTTATTTGCCAAATAAATAAACAAAGTGATTACTGTTCAACAAATGGTTGATAAAGTTCTATTTGCGGAAATAACAATACATAACTACTTACAAACTAAAAAAACAAGGCCTTGGTATTGGTGACCATCTTGAAAAAAAATGTTGCGCTAGAACTAGATATCTAGTCTTAGCTGTAAAAAAGTATAAATTGGGAGTCAGATCAGTGCCTATACCACCCTAATATAAATCCTACCAGTACCGATACTACAACATGGCACCTGATATCGAATCCGATCCGATACTATCGGACACTCCTTCAGTGAACATTACTGGCTCAACCGTGACCATTTCAACCCTTTCCAGGTGGACATGGTCCAGATTAAGCAGCAGTTTCGAGCCCTCTACAAGCAAGACCTCGCCAACTTCATATCAAGCGACACGAGCGGCGATTACAAGAAGCTTTTGCTGGCACTGGTCGGCAACTGAATCCCGTCCAGACCACTGGGTCACTGCTTAGTCTTTAGCCCTAGTTACCTGGCCTCGTCCCTGGCCCATTGATGCTAGCAGTGTTTCTTGTGGATGATGCCATTCGCGGTGTCGTAACTGTTTTTTTTTACGTTTCATCAACGTGCGTTGTTTTGTACTGGACTATCTGTTTTTTTGTTTGTTTAGATGCGCCGTTTTTTTACAGCTTGGTGACGCTTTGTTGCTCTTTAGTCAACAATGACATATGATTGGGTTGGTTAAATTATAGAACTTAAATTATAGAGGTTCTATTTAAAATTATCCGTGTTTATAACTAACGTATAGCACTTGGAATACCGTACTGGCTGACGATAATGATGTTTTAGAAGGGATCTATATTTTTTTATAAATCAAATTAAAACAATAAATAACCTAACATCTTTGATTTTTTATTGGGACAACACTAATGTATACTGCCCTCCGTTTTCTCTATACTTACTGATAGTCTTGCATGATTAGTACAATCGCGAAGCAGCGTTTTTAATGTACACGGCGTATTGCGTATTGAAATATCTCAAATCAACAAGCCACTTAACAACACTATTGCCCTTGTCACTTTGCCTTACCTTATTTTTCGCCATTGATTTGTTACTTCATGCCAGATATACAACAAACCCGTTTCTGAACGATTTGTGTGCTTTAACCTGCATTTAAAACTAGATTTATTGCGGCAATGTGATATTTTTTGCCGTCCATTACCGTTTCTGTAGTTTCGAATTCTTCTTTGTACCCTACCTAGATTTTATCGTGCAGTGCTGGAGTTTCGTTGTTGTGCACTATATACCGTTTAAACGCCTTTTTTGTGGTTTTACGTGTATTTAAGTTAACTTTTATTTCTGTTGCTTGTATATTGCACTGCATCCCGTAAACCGTTTATCCCACTTTTGGGAACACTCGCACCCGCAGCTACAAGCGTAAAGCTTTATCCTTGAAAATTATTTATAACTTCTACCGTGTTTTTTACTTGAATGGTGTATAATGTATATTGTGTATAGCGGTTGGACCAAAGTGTATATTGTATGTAGAGGCTTCTTTTTTTCACGAAGGTATACCTATATGTTAAAGTATATGTGACTCAATATTTGTGTAACATTACTATAGGTTTCATATTTTATAACATGTTTCGTTATTAACCATTTTATCGCCTTACACACTTTTTTGTTTCTCGGCAGTCTAAATCAAGATTCAAATCGGAAAAAGAAAAAACAACAATTTTGTGTTGATTTGGGTCGGTAAGCAAAATAATGGTTGAGCGGTATATACTTGTTGGTTTTAATGGTTTGTTTATTTTTAAGGAACTGTTTAGCGAGATGTGTTTTCAAATTATCACGAATTGTTTGTCAAAACTTCTGGCTGCACACAAACGCAATAATGCAATCGAGTTTTTCCAATTCCAAACTACAACTCCCCCCAATTAACCTGGTCCCCTCGAATAGATCAATATTTCATGGCGTTCCATGGCCAACAATTCCCACGCAATGCCGCATCCATATTGCATATGGGTACATTGGCCTTTTCTAGTAAATTATTTAACGAAAGAATGAATATTTGTTTACATATTTAAAGATTGTGTATGGGGTTTAAAACTAGCTTTACTTCGGCTCAGTGCAGTTGTAAAACCAGAAAGTTTTCTTTATTTAATTAGGTGTTGTTTGTTCCTCTACAAAAGTCTATTTCGTGTATATTTTTGCATCTAGGACCAGACAAACTGTATTTTTCGTTCTGCTCTCTGTAAGTTGTTGTCGTGGCGTATTTTGTGACCAAAAACCTACCCTTGTTCAACTATAGGTGATCTAGGATTTTTATCGGACAAAGGAACCTAAGTTTTTCAGGCACGACTTTCCGAAATGCATAATAGCGGAATGTCATAAAGAATAATGTTTAAAAAATTAATTTTAGGGGATTAATTAAATGCAAGACTTCACAATTTTTTAATTATTCATCAATTTGCAGTATTATAGTTTACTGTTTCTTAAAACACCAAAAGTTTCGTTATTTGATTAGTGTTAACTTACAGGCGCGGTAAATCCTCAAGTTATCTGCAGTTGCCAGTATACTAATTTTCTTGTAAAGGTATTCTAAGTGTTGCGATGCTAACTTGGAAACATTGGGATTTTGTCGTTGTTTTTTTTTTATTTGTTCTTAACAATTTTTTTGATTTTTGATTTTTTCCCCACATGTTTTGTATAAATTTCTACTGTATGTCAAACTGCCAAACGACCATGTTGAAAATTGACAACCAAAGTGTTTATCTAATACGTTTTAGTTTATTGTTCACTGGCATTTCCTGCAAATGGCAAACAGCAGTTTGGACGACTAACCTACCATCGTTGGCGGTATACGCTTATTGTGACTAGTCGGTGTACGTGATCATAACAACACCACGTCGCGTTGCAATCGTCTTGGTTTGTTTTCGGTTATTATACGTCATGCTTAGTAATGCACCAGGGAAAATCACCGGATAGTCGGCTTCCCTCGGACACGCAACAAACAACTTTTAAAGGAAGGGAGACGAACGTTATTAGTGTTTTTTTTAATCCGTCGGTTTTCAAAACTGAGTTTTTGGTTTGCTAACATAATAGGGTTCTTGGACTGCAGGCTCATCTAAATAGCTGTATTTTTATGAGGTTTACAAGTTACAACCCTGGGCCACCTGACTTCTTGATTTCACACACATGCATTGGTTCAGTTTTGAATGTAAAACAAATGAAGTATTTTTAAAATGTGTTATATGCCGTGAAAAATATATAGAAGCATTTGTTTTTTACCGGCTTAAAAGGGCTGTTTTTGATTATCATCTAAGTCTAAGATACGGAGATGGTTATATTTTGGTTATTTATAGGAAATTGTATTGGCTAGATATGTTTATTATTTATTTACAGACATGTTTTACAACACGTTTAAAGTAAGTCAGTGTATTTAGCGTCGAATTGAAGACACGCGCTTCCAATATGTCCCCAAACATGACAAATTTAGTCAATCGCATAAGGTTCAAATTTGCATGCCGTGCAAAATTACAGTGTTTGCCAGTGTTAAAGTGCCTCGTTATAGGCGTATTTATATGACTAAAATATATTTCAACAACCCGAGATGGAATTTCTGCTATAGTTGCCGAATCTGGGTGTAAAATGCAGGCTTGAGCAGTTGGCATTTACAGAATAATTTTTATATTTATTTGGGCGAATTATGTTCTTAAATGTTTTTAAAGTGCTTTCTATAGCTTACCTAACAGAAGGCAAGTTATCAATGCAAACAACCAGCACAATCGGTCATTTTTTTGCGTAGTTTACCGGAAGACGTGAGTTCTTTGCTTAACCCGGCGAAAGAGAGTAATAGCAAAGGTGAAACTTGTCTTTTCACGCACGTTTGAAATTAAAAATTAGAATGAGCTTTTATGCAGATCAATATATGTTCCAGCAACTAGTCAACGAGCGACATGTTGATGCTGTCTAGTTTTTGTGTTCCGAGATTACGCCTTAATCAGCGGCGCCGGAAATACGTGAGCCAATGCTGGTTTAAAGGGGGAAGGAATACGTGACTGTGCCTGTGTGTATTGTCAGAGCTTGTAGGATACTCGAGAATTTGTTACAGCATACGGCAACTCGAACAAATCGCTTCGTATTCTGTGCAAAAGTATTTAGGGAATTATCTGGTGTATATAGGCGAAATATCTGGTGTAAAGTTATTTTTGGTAACAAATTTCAGTCTAAATACTGTTTCGATGAAAAAAAAAGATGAAAAATGAAAGATGAAAAAGAAAATCGTCTCCAAGTAGCACGAAGTCTTATTTTATTGCAAACTTTGCAAAGGCCAATTTGTCGTCGTATAGTTACATTTGTCGCATGATAAGCAGCCAAATCTCGGCTGCTAACGCTCTAATAGCCACAGTCGATTAAGGACCAATCGGCAGGCAAAGTGGCTATTGCTTTTTTGTGTCACAACGCAAAGCCATTAGCTAACTGGGACCTTGGCTGGCCCCAAACAATCGGTAATACAAGGTCATTCCCAGAGAGCCGCAAATGAGGTGAACGTAATTGCAAGAGAGCCAATTAGCCGATTATGCGAAGCTTCTTTCAGTCATTTCGATCAGATAAAACCGACAGAAGCTACCCTAGTTTTGACCAGTGTTAGTGAGGCTGTCAGCGGCTACTGGTCAATTTCAGAAGATTGATGGTATAACCGTATTCCAGAATTCTGATAAACTTTAATCGCGATCAGATTATATCATTTTTTTCACCTAACATGCGTTTTCTTTTGTTTGACAAGCAGGTTTATTGAACGTTTTGAGAAAATATTTTGCGATTAGTTTAAATACAAAAGTGTAAATCTTTGATTTAAAAAAAAAAAAAACAGAGTTCGTCCTAGCTTGCACCAATAAACAAATTTTCTTCAAAAAACTTTATTTTATTTGTTTTAATATGTACTTTTTGGTACGATTCTTAACTTTCGTTTTGCGCAGTCAATCGTTCATTGCACTATTGACCTACTATATTAGCGAAAGCAGACACTGAAAGATGGCCCAGCAAACCCAACAAGGACAACAGCAACTGTACGGCACCGTCAGGCCTTGCGACAATTTCAACGCCGTTGATGACGCCAAGGCCCTTCGCGGAGCGCTAAAAGGAGCTGGTAAGTCGTCTCCAACTAATGATCGTTTTTTTATATCTATATTGGCTTACGATGGTACGCGGCGTTCGGAAAAACAGCCAAACTTGACTGGGGGCCCGACAAAACGCTTTTCGTAGAGATCAAATAACTATAGCGTTACTTTGATCATTTGGAAATAACTCATTTAAGTTTACAGTGCCACCTGATTTCTCTATTTAGAATTAGGACAAATACGGCCATATACAAAGATCATTTAAGTTTGTACGAAACAAATTGAATAATTTTATTCCCACATCTACATATATCCTCTTCCTTATGCAACATATTTTTTGCACCTTGAAATATCGATCTTAAGTGGAAACATGCTGCATATGGATCTTTTTGCGATCAAAATCGTTTAATACGTAGGCGACTCTGAAGGAAGAAGTAATTGTGGAGAATAAACATATTAAGTTACATGCCGTTTAAAAAAAGAAGTTTGGTACTTTTTTGACAGTTTAAACGAACCAAAAGTCAAATACCCGGAGTTAATACCATTTTTAATATAATTAAGTCTACCGCTGTATATAAAGGGATTTGTGCTACTCTCCAATGAAACCATAAGTTCAACGCTACTATATGTCTGCGTTTCAATTTCTAAGCTAGCCATGTATATGTAGGCTAGCTTTGAACAGTTGGTCGTTTAAAACTAACAAGAAAACAATCGTTCTACTCCTACTGTTTTTCCAGGGACTGACGAAGATGTCGTCATCGCAATTATCGGACGAACCAGTAACAGCCAGCGCCAAGAGATCAAGTCCGCCTACACACAAGCCTTCGGCCGAGTAAGTTCGTAAAACATTTTTGAAACAGGAGCCCCTAAAATGAGTCCTGCGCCGTTCTATTATTATTTCTTTTTACATTGTGTAATTTATCTCAAATCGTTAAATATTAACATGTTCACTTTGAAAACACATAGTTGTGACTCAGTTTACAGCTAGAAAAATTTTTTTTTTCAATTTGTAAAAGAGATACGTGTCCCAGTGTAAGCTATGTATGTTGTAATCGTAATCAAAATAATCACTATTCTTAGGACATCGAGTTGTCTATAGTCTTGATTTAAAAATATTTCGTTGCATAACTAACATTTCTTATTAGACATGTTTCGGGGGACAGTTGGAAAAGTAAAAAAGTATTTTTATTTCTTTAAAACTACCCAAAGTTCACCGCCTGTGAGTTTTTGGGCGTGTCAAAGTTCTCTGAAGGCTCAGTGACAAACTTAGTGATGTTTAAATACCAGCAAGACTACATGCAAAAACTGTATGCGCTTCCATTTTGGCATTTTTTATTGATTTGCGTGTCTTTAAAAATTGCACGTTTTGTAGATTGTAGGCCAATGTGTAAAAAATAAGAGGGGGCTCGATTTGCAAGTAGTCCAGCAATAACTATACTCTTTTCTATCTCAACCACAACTAAATCTTCTCCTAAACAAAGACCAAAAGCTTAGTCACCGATCCTCCTTTACCAGGAAGCGCTGATTGTGATGTCATTGTTGATGTTTATTGCAAAACAAGGGATTTAACTAAGTTCGTGTCGCTTGTATGTGCAGATGGCTTGTTCGAAAACAACCACATTAATATACATATTTTTTATCATCGTATTTTACGTATATGTGCAATGTTTCGTGTACAGAACTATCATATAAGTTTTTAATTTGGTTTTAAGAAAGTAGATTCACGTTCGACCTAAAAACTTGTATCATGAAATTCTGTAAGTAAAGGCGAACTTGGCCTGCCTACATTTTAAACTCTAGTGGTTGGATTTGTCTTTCATAACCATCCAAGCCGTTCAAAACCATAAAAACAGCGGTACATTTTTAAACATACGGTACATTCGCTTTTCCTAACCAACTTTTGCCGAGACCAATTGCTTGGGCGAAAAATTACATGAGTAACTCCCATAAAAGGCGCGGCATTTCTTGATAAAGCAACAAATTTACTTACAACTGAACAGTGGTTTAGTTTAAGCCCGAGGAAACACAAAAAATGATGGTAAAACTATATACCAGCTATGTATTGAAAAAGAAACATGATAAAAGAGCATTTAAGGCTAGCTGCATCAATGACGCAACGTCTTAAAATGTCAGTCGTGCGAAAACGCCTATAGCTCGGAACAGCCGTACCTTAAACGTACTCGCTACAATTTGCGTAAAATCACGTCTTTATTAAGGCACGCCTTTTGAAGACTACGCAAATATCACGCCGAAACACGCATGTGAACTCGCCTGCTAGCTTTTTCAATCACGAATTGAAAAAGTCGTGATGGTTTGGTCGTTTCTCTAATAACAATTTTTAATTTTTAAACCACTTATGGAGACTGAAAAAGAGCCACGTTACAGTTTTGATGAACATATAGAGGCCAGAATATTCCATGAATTCGGTATATTTTTCCCTTAAAATGTTTCAGAAATAACATATGTCATTATCAGTGTACATGTGTATTTTATGTGGATGATGACTAAAATTATTGCGAGAAAAACAAAATTAAAAGCATGATATATTGTGAGAAAACACCATATCAAAATATCTGACTTGATATATTTTATTGAAATTGGGATGAAAACCCGTTTATTATCCTCGAAGACACAATAAACCGTTTAAAACTACATATTGCTTGATTTTAAAGGAGCCTTCATGTAAAAAAAGTTCAACGAAATGTTACCAGTATCACTAATAAGTCATGTTTCGTGACGTTTCATTTTATGCCGAGTTTGGTATCTAACAAAAAAACGAGTTTTTGGGTAATTAACCGGGCATCTTTAGGACTGAATTGACCATTGATCAAAATAAGCACTGCTTAGGCACCAACGGATTTTTTTATAGCCGAATTTCCAATGGTACCTTAGTGTTAAGTGAAATAATTCGAGTAATTAGCATATTTTTCGTTTTTTGAATAATTTTCGTTCTCAAGCATCAGCTTAAACCTTTTGCTAAATGTTTGTTGGTATGAGAATAATTAAAAAAAAATCATGTAGTCTAAGTTACTGAGAACTTAACCAATTAGTAATGGATACTGAAAATTTACTATAGTTTAAAGCGCTTAAAGGGCATGATCAGGCCCTTGGCATTGTCTGTAACTAAGATGATCCTAACGCAAGATCGTTTCAATTTTGTTTATCAGGATCTCGTGGACGACATTAAGAGCGACCTGAGCGGTCATTTCGAGGACGTTGTCCGTGGACTTCTGGCCAAACCACGTGAATACGATGCCTATTGTCTCCACAAAGCTGTCTCCGGCCTCGGCACCAAAGAATCGGTAAATTATTAATTTGGTGGATGCAGAATCGTGTGACACAAAAGTGAAACATCTTGTATTGTTCGTTGTCAAATGTAGTTTACTTTCGCTTTTGGGAACTTTCGTTTCTGATTTGGTGTTTTTACAATCTTGAACTTTGTAGGATAACTTCAACTATAAAACCCATTTGTTGTTCATATCAATGGAACATGGCTTTAGTAGCTTATATAAGCTTATAGCTTTATTAGTTTATAGCCTACTGAACAGGATTCACAAATTATTAAGAATTCGGTTTCTGTGAAGTAAAAAAATGCACAACCTAAAATTTAGAGAAAATGCGTGGTAAAAATCTTGTCCATATACTGCAAACACCTATTTGTGAAACCCTGAAGAAATCCTTCGGCAAACCTGTGCACTTCCTCTCTCTACAGGTGCTCATTGAGATCTTACTGACACGGAGCAACGACGAACTGAAGGAGATCAAGGCGATCTACAAGTCGTGCTACAAGAAGGAACTGGTGGAGGCCATCAAATCGGACACCAGCGGCCACTTCCGCCATTTCCTGGTCTCACTGGTTAACGTGAGTTATCAGTGTTGTAAACAAGTCATTTTAAAAAGTCCAAGTCAAGTCTATTCGCAAAAATCAAATTATTCGGTTCAGTTCCGGTTCGGCTTCTTAAAATCTTTCAAAAAAACGGTTCCGGTTCTGTTCCGGTTCGGAAAAAATGACCCAAAAGCGTTTCATAAAGTTCCGGTTCGGTTCCGGTTCGACTCTCTGCCTACACGTCGTTCTGGCCAAAGAATGATAATTCAAATTACTTGTTTCGAGTGAAAGACCAAAATTTTTGTTGGGGTAAAGTAGCATTTTAGGTAAAGTGACATCGATCATATGAATGCAAAGATTTGTTGAAAAACGTTTGATTGGTTTATTATTGAAATATAATTTTTCGACTGTCCTTTTGGGGTCCATGTCGGTGACAACCCTTGTTATATAACTGGGATGCCACGGTCACGTTCAGATTCAATATCCCCTCCAAGAAATTTTCATGCTAAACTATTTTTCTTTTTTCTCAGTATGATTATAACAGTTGGGAAATTAGACTTTTAAATTCAAATTGTTTCTTGTCCACCCTGACATGCATATAATGGTATAATCATTGTGCTGGTAGATTTACTAAACTCTTGAAGAATATTTGGTATAACATACGTCCATCAGATGGCACTATGTAAAGACATATTGTATTGATTCTCGACAAGCTTTCGCACCACCGTGCTTTCATCAGGTCAAAACTTTTGTGATAATATTCATACCTACAGCAAAATGGATCATATCTGAAAAACACCTTTTTTTTCTCACGTAGCGTAATAGGGTTGAGCAGGGTTTGACTTTTGTGCCCAACGAACAAACAGCATTGTAGAAAAAGGGATCGTTTATCACGGAGGAGCCATTTCACTTTTTAAGCTGTGTTTCACCCAACACTCGAACACTAAAATAGACGTGTTATACGCACGATATGCAGCTCCCCAAGCAAATCTTACAGCTTATATACATATATATATTGCTTCTGAAAAGTCAGAACTAATCTTAACAAACCTAAATTTGTAAAGTTCTGCAACCGGCGACCCAATTTTGGGTCCCGACCTGTAGGTTGAGAAACACTTTCTTACGGCCTAAATGTAAAACCTAACTACGTTTTTTTTTCGACGCAGGCCGCCAGAGACGAGAAGCCGGGTGTGGACTTTGAAATGGCGCGCGTCGACGCCGAGGCTCTCAAGACTGCCGGTGTTAAGAAGTGGGGCACCGACGAAGAAACTTTCAACTGCATTATGGCCCTTCGTAGCTTCCCTCAGCTCTGCGCCACCTTTGAAGCATATCAGGCGGTAAGCTTAGCTAGAGAAGCATAGGCGTATCCATGGGAACCATTGCCCCTTTGCAAGTTTCTAACGTTTGGATTCTTAACAATTATGTTTGTTGTTATGTCTTCTGCACATATAAATGCAATCCAAAAAACGAATTTAGCTGAGTTAGGGGACCTTTCGAATTTAGCCTATTAGGGGACCTTTTGGTAAATGTTTCGCCATTAAAAATTGAATGGCCGTTTACCAGATAAGCATAACAGCATTGAAAATCACAGCAAAGGGCTGGGGATGTCCAAAAATTTGTGCGATTTATGCCTCATAAGGTAAAAAAAATAATAAGGTAACCAAACTTCTTAGCTTTTAAGCAAACTTTTGGACTATAACAATCTTGGAAAAAATGCATTTCAACTTTTTGATTTAATCTATTTTGCTTGTTTGAGCTATGCAATGACGTCATTTGGTATCGGTTCGGATCGTTATACGTTTTGTCCAAAATATCGGGTACTGGCATCAGATTAAATTTGTCAAGTATCAGACATCCCTACAGGGGACAAGATAATGATGCTGTTGTTAATAGGCAAAAAGGCCGTTTTAGGATCGGTGATACGGGCCGCTTAAAATAAAAAGGAATTGCGATACGTGCGATACACGTTTTTGTCCCGAGCAGCACGCCGTTTGTCGCAAACATATATAAAATAACCGACGGGGCTTTGATTGACAGCTGGCTGGCGAGGATATCGTCAAGAGCATTCAGTGCGAATTTTCCGGTGACATCGAAGACGCTCTGGTGTCCCTGGTCGAGGTTGTGCGCGACCGGTCGGCCTATTTCGCCAAGAAGCTCTACAAGTCCATGAAGGGCCTGGGAACCAAAGATCACGCGCTTATTAGGATCATCGTCTCTCGTTCGGAGGTACGTTATGGTAGCCTTAATTTTTGTGCTGGATTTATTCGAGCGGTTCCAAACGAAGGGTGAAAGTAAGCCGCAACGGTCCAGAAAGTCGTTCTGGTCAAATTATTTATGCAAATACGCCGTATTGTTAATTGTTCGATGCCAGATCGACATCATCTTGAGAAAGACCTTTCGATACGAGCTTGTATCATCTTCAGTTAATCTGACTGAGAAGTAACTCAAGCTTCACTTATAAATGATGGGAAGTAATTGTTATCAGTCTAAGTTTATATTTTTTCACTAAATATAACAAAAATATTAGATTCTATGACATTACTAGTTTAAGATGTCACGTTATAACGTAACTTTGTGACGTCATCTTAAAAAAGATTTCATCGTTTCGGTAAGAAATTTTTTCTACTCTCACCCCTGCTCCAAGCTATTTATGAGTGGTGCCCCATGGGCTAACACTCCGTGGCCCCTTAACTAATATATACTCGTGACTCCCCAAAGACTGCTCCGTGCCTATACTGGGTAGACGATGGCGATGATGAAGAAACAGTTGAAAAACCCTGGCGTATCGTTAACGATATGTAAAAAGCCAATGCGCCGTTGATTTTGTCTGAGTTCGGCCGTTGTTTTCGGATCCAAGTGATACGAACTCGGATTGAGACTGAGACTGCTGCAATGCAACCAGTGTTCCCTCTAAGAAAATTTTCTACTGCGCAAATATTTCTTGAAGTGCGCAAGAATATTTTTGTGGTGCGCAAGAATATTTTAAGGCTGCGTTGGCAGGGGTTTGCGGCAGATCATTATTTTTTGTATTGGGGCGAGGAGTGAAACTTTTAAACGTGACGTCACAAAGCGTGACGACATGAAACAAGGATATGGAAAACAATGCGATCGCGCGAAAAAAAAATCCGAATATTTGGTTTAAATTCACAAAATGTTTAATTTTGCAAACACAATGCGTGATGCTTTTTTCGCGCACAATCAAAAATCACAAACTATCCTCTCATTTGCATTTATCAAGATGATTTTGTCACTTTGTGAAGGCGCCATTATTGACCCCGCAGCTGTATCTGCACCTAAATCGTGTAAAAACTGTAATTGTGTTAATACATTTACTTCCTTAAAATAAATTTCGGTTTTATGATCCCGAATTATTGTCAAACACTCCACTGCTATGTTCGGTCTTTCGATTTTCCTGAGTAGACATTTAATTCTACGTGAGATAAAAAAAACATACACAGCATGGAAGATAAAACCGATTAGACAAAGTAATTTATTACGTCACAATCGTCAATGCCAATTTGAGTTATTTACTTTTAGGTACAAACATCAATGAAAAAATGGCCAATGCGAAATGCTCAAACTTTGTGGCAAAAAAGTGAAGATTTTTGGTTTTAGTTTGAGAATGATTTAAGTGCGCAAAAGCAAATTTTACTGCGCCATTTGTCTGGTGTGGCTGCGCAATTGCGCAGTTGCGCACCTTAGAGGGAACACTGAATGCAACATATTTCACATATAGGAAACTTACGGTATTTTGGGGCACTCCTATAGAAACAAAAAGCAGAACGGCATGTAACCTAATTCCCTGCGTAAATTTACCTAATTCCCTGCGTAAATTGATTTAAGTGGTATTCCATTTGAGGTGCAACACAAATTGTATTTTCGAAAACTATTTGAAGGGGTTAACGACCCATAAGTTGGCTCGGCATACGGCCCCTCGAATGACGGGGCCTGTTACACATCGAAGCGAAAAAATATGTCTGGTTTATGTCGACTATAAGTTCTATTTTATTTGTCTCTTCAAGCCTGATGGTATATAGCCTATGTTATTCCGCGTGGTATGCAACTTTGGCATATATTATTTTGTCACTTTTATTCTGTTATCTCATGGTAGATTCTACGTTATATACGAAAGAAGTTTGGAAATTGTAAAAACTATTTTAATCACTAAATTGAATCCGCTATGTTGTTTTTCCAACTTAGACAATTTTTCCAACTTAGACAATTTTTTTTATTTTTTTATTCTTCCAAGACAAGTCGTTTTACATAAAATTGCGTTTCAAAACCCGTTTCCTGTCACCTAACTCTCGTGCTTTATTTACTCTGGATACTGAATAGAATCATTGCATTTCACGGATTGCAGGCTTCGTTTTATTAGATAGATCGCAATGCTGGGCCATGATGAAAAAACCAAGTCCAAGTGCCGTTTTTTTTTTCTGTACAGCATAATGAGCTGTAAAACTGTATAGAATTGTCAGCGTGTTAATAAGTTATTTTTTCAAAGTGACACGAGATTGCAATCGGCCTCGTCTTCTTGAAAAGTTGTCGAAAATATTTTGTAAAGTTAAGCTTTTGAGTGTTGTGCCATTTTTCGAGTCTCACAAAAAACGCTCGTCAGATTATAGCAGGGGTGGACGTAGATTAGTTTTTTCCCCGTAACGATGAAAAGTTTTCTTACCCGTGCGAATACAATTTGTTAGAGACGACGTCACAGAGTTACGTCATTACGAGACGTATATGCAAGTAACCGTAGGAAACCTAAGGTTATCGTTAGATGTCGAGCACAAATTACAATTAAAATCTTTGTCTAAATACATTTAAGGAAGTAATGGGATGGCCGGGCAAAAAATACCCGGTACGGCGTCTCTGCAAAAAATTATTTAACTGCAACGCTGCTTCTGACCGTCCCGCATTACTTTAACCACTAGCTGAGAAGCACTGGATTAAAATAAAGCACATTGCTCGTTTTTGTTTATCCACTGTACTGCAGCGATGGTTTCGCTTAATGTAATAATGGAAGACCAGGTGGCCTACAAGGAGTACAAACCAATATATTTGCAAACTTTTTTTCATTTTCTGAAACAATACATGCGCAATCAACTAATAGAGCCAGGCGTCGATCCCGGTAACTCTCACATGCTAAGCGAGCGCTATGCCATTTAAGCTACATCCCTGACGGCTACATTTACCGAGGAAAATTGTCCAGTTTTGACACTCACTCGAACAGCTACAGCAATCGAAACGATTATCATTTTTTTATCAGTGTGATCCAAACCCATGTGACCGCAAAACCTTGCCAAATTATGTTTCCAAACTTTGTAATTACTGCACCAATGATATCAAGAAAATACATATTTATGTAAGGTCAGAAAGCTTAACGTCCCAATTGTTTTGTTTAACACTGGCTGTTGTATCGGAATCGTGACTGCTTGCACTTAACGTAGGTTACTGATAGAGCTTTCGGTCAGTTTCGTTACAGCAAATGCTTGTTTTGTACAGGTTGACCTTGGCAACATAAAGCAGGCTTTCCAGGCTGCCTACAATTGCGAGCTGGGCCCTTTCGTCAAGGACGACACCAGCGGAGATTACGGCAAAATGCTGCTCAAGATTATCCACTAAATTCGACCAACCAACGAAGATAACATGTACTTTCATTATAAAGGGTTTTTGTAGCATCACAGCACATACGTGACGCAGCAATTTTTTGTTGCCATAACGCAAGCTTTCTAGTTTTTCACCGAACACGATTTTTATTTCCATCACGATTTTACAAATCCAAATAGCATCGATGCTGCTGGCTCCGCAGTTAAATTGTCTTTGTTCTCTGTCATAACGGGTTTTACGTTATCATCACCGTAAACTGTCATATTTAAGATCAAATAAACAGATATATATTAGACATGTTTTGAGACTGTTGCAGAGAATACGGCAGGCCTATAGGCGCGTCACAGACTTGTACACCGAAACAGGTAAAGCAGGTAGTTAAGTGGGGGATTTGGTGTTTTGATGAACGCAGTGTGAAAAACATATTGTGTTATCGATTCTGTCGAATTTTAGATATGTCTGTACAACAATTCCATCAATAGGGTTGAATGCCTGATCAGGCCCTATTTGTGCGCCTTCGATAGCAAAACACCACAGCACAGCTATGGGCAGCAACAGATAGTGACAAAAACAATCAGCGCAGCACTGCTGATGGCACAGTCGGCACAGTGTATTGTCAGGGGTTGAATTGCTTTGAAAAGTGACACAATTTCACTCGCTAAGAAAGCATGCGGCAAATGTGCAGCGTTAAAGCAGGGCGGCTGGTTGACAACTTTATTGTCCAATCTAGGCGCGTCTATAATAACGCTTTGCGAATTGCCGACGCTGCCATCACAGCAAGGAAGCCATGTCTATTAATCTATTTAGCTATTTGTAGCAAGTGCAGCGCGCACACCTGCACACACACACAAGCACACGCACGCACGCTTTAATACACTGCTTATGCCTGGCTGAACAGCTGACTGCTGGTATACAGGTTTTGGGCGAGGCGCCATTGTTCGTATTTTCTGTTTGGGCTACAAACATAAAGGACGTCCTTGTTTACGCGAATAGGCGAATTGCAGGTTGTTTTGGTTAGAGGCTGATGCTTGGCGTGTGTTTTAGTGAGGCATATGCTTGCAGATGAGGTTGGGCGAGGTAAAAAAAATCTATGGCCTCCAAAGACGAATCTCAAGTTGCGTGTTTACAGTCTTGCGATGGATTTCTCGTAACTGATTTTTTTCGAGTTTTATTTACGCTTTTTGTTGGATCTTGATAATTTTACCAGGAAAAGTAACAGGTTTTGTGTTACCTTGCATTTTACAACCTGGGCGAAAACTAGGATTTCTGTTTGGAAAGATATACCTTGTAAAATATGTTATAACGTGACGTCATAATGCAAGTAATCTTTTGCTATTCTCAACTGAACTCTTGTTTGATTTGTCGCGCGAAATTTTGTGCGTTAGGTTCACTTCATATTGTCAAACGTTTTACACAAGTTTAGGAACAAAACAAGGTTAGCACATTGCTCGTTATGTATGAAGGTCATTGACTCTACAACTGAACACCCCAGGTGATAACCACCGTTATAGAGGCTCACATGAGTGAGGCAATTTGACATTTTAAAGGATCCTAGTGTAAACACTAGCTTGTCAATTTGCGTCCTTTGCTGAACACAGTGATTTTGAAACGCTTATTCCGATAAAATGTTACATTTTTAGAACATTTTACGTGCGCTGTGTTGAAAACTCTTTAAATCGCTCACGATTTTTCTCATTTTAACTTTAAAACCAGCTCAAGAAACCATTAGCTCAGGGGTTCTTAAACTTTTTTTAACTCGGACCCCCTAAAAAGAGTTTTGGTTCGCGTGGGTCAGGGTCGGCATGGTATGTTTAGAGATGACGTCATAAGTGGACGTTTTTAAAACAAGTAGACTTAAGAAACCTTCTGTTTTCGGACCAACAAATGTGAAACTGAAAAAACTCTTAACTGCATTGAAAGAGAAAGCGCCGAAGCGTTTTTATTTTCAATTAAACTCATTCCTTTAAAATTCATTCCATATTTCAAATTATGCCTTTAGGCCATCACGGACCCGTAAAACTAGTCCACGTACCACCAAGGTGTGCACGGACCCCAGTTTAAGAACCCCTGCATTAAATGCATAGTCAGGACGCTTTGTTGCTCACCACATGTGACGCATTACTATGCGATGAAAGGAAAACATTGCAAACCGCGAAAAGTAGCGGAAGCTGAACAAACGTGTTGCAAAACCTATAGATGCAAAATGTGACGTAAAGTATAACGAAAATAGAAATCGAGCAACGCTATAATTCTAAAATAGTTTATTTGTTTTGACTAGTCCAGTGGTTCTCAAAGTATGGGTCGCGCAGGGTCAAAAAATGGGTCGCTCTATGGTGATTCAATCCTGCGCAAACGAACTTTTTTCATTTCATTTTTCAAGTATTTTCAATTCAATCAGAACTAAATTGTTGCATCATAAGTGGTTTTATGAACGTTTTGATGGCAGCCATGTACAGTATAGCCATAGCCAACTACAGTAGCTGCTAATACTGGTGTAAGCTTTTAGTCACCACAACAAGCCACGCTGATATTATAAAGGAACAAATTCAGTTTCACCAATCACACTAAAATAAATCAATCATTTGTTTGTAATCAATCATTGTTTCATAGAACTTTGTAGGTTACTATATCTGGTTGTCGTGTCTTTTTTTATTTCATGCATATCAGAAAAAGTACATTTTTTGATGTTTGAGGCTTGGGTCGTGAGATGCTCATAAAACTCAGATTTGGGTCGCGCTCAAAAAAGTTTGAGAACCACTGGGCTAGACAGATGACACGAGCCAACAAAATTTACTCCTTTTGAACTATGTACTCAAGGGACTAAACTCAGTATTTACTTCTACAAAATATATGTTTTGCCATAAAGACATGTTAAAACACTTCCCACAAGCTTTGCTATACATTTTCTATTAATCTCCTAAGATTTTTAAGATAGCGTTTTACCCAAATAGTGTCACTTGATTTCTGCTGCTGTAACAATTTCATCCTGTCTTTTCTCCAGGCTTCAATTTTTCGATAATTCAAACGTGTGTAGGTTTATGCTTTAGCTGTCAAAAATACTAGGTTTAGGTTCGCGCGAAACTCCTACTGGTCTATCTACTTGCGCTAAACGATGTTTGTTTCGAGGCGAGAAAAGAAGGTAGTCCTCCAAGGCACAGTCACACCGTGTCAAGATTTCAACGGCGAAGTAGAAGCTAACAAACTGAGAAGCGCCTTAAAAAGCAAAAGTAAGTATAGTTGCAAAAATCCAAGTTTATAAGCTTCCACCGACGTATAAACTAACAAGTAACGACTTTGGCATAAATCATTGCATTTCTCGTGGCCTAGTTAGCTGTATTCCTTGTTACTTAAATAGCATTTAATTCCATAACACTCTTTAACAGTCCAGTGGTTATTTAAACTGATAGAGCCCAACAGTTATACTTGTTTGTATTAGGTCCTCTATTTTAAATAAAAAGTCTGCATGGGGGTAGTAAAGTTACAGTTCGTTTAGCAACAGACTAAGCGTTTGAATTAGTATAGTATTAGACCAGGAGTGTCCAACAAGCGGCACGCGTGCCAAATGTGGCACGCGACCAAATAAAAAATGGCACGCAAGCCCCCCAAAAAACACTAAAATTGTTATTTAGCCAAATGTCCCAAAAAATACAATTTGTTATTCAGTCAATTGTCAAAAAATACTAAATTTGTTACAGCCAATTGAGCCAATTGCCATTGTTTGTTCACAGTATAAAACAATCGCGGCAATTCCGACTTCTAACAATTACATCTGATAATACAATATTGTACTGTAGTGAAGGGTGGAGGCTAGCATTAACATAGCTTGGTGTGAAGTTACAATAGTTAGCTCACCGACGGACACTTAGACGCAGTAATGCGCATTTCTGCTGCACAGTATTTCAAGTTTAAATAAAACGTTTTTGATTTTGGTAAAAAAGCGTTTTTATGAATAAAAAAAATTGGTTTGGTTACGAAACTTTGACACGGGAAGAAGTTATAAGATACAAAGCACGCCGTGCATGTTTGAGTTGGACACCCCTGTATTAGACTAATGCCAGCATGCACTTAGTAGACCTCTGTTGGTTTGTTAAAAATCATATTGAATTATCTTATAAGATACTATCAGTGTACTGATAAAGTACCGTAATTAATAAGTCGACCTAAATAGCATTGCTTTTGGTAACTTGTACCCTATGATTTAGCCAAGGTGAAGAGAAAGCTTCAAACACATAATTAATAGGGCCAATATCTTGGTTGTATACTTACAGATGATGGTCGGTCCAAATCTGAAATTAAAGCCAGAATTGCGCAGGCAAAAAAATTGCTTTATAAATCTCAAGTCAATTTTGACAAACAAAAAATTAAATGTAAATACCCGTGTGAGAGTTCTTAAAAGTTATGTGTGGCCTGTTCTTCTCTACGGGTGTGAAAGTTCGACTTTCACAAAGAAACTGATTGACAACCTGAGTGCCGCTGTGATGTGGTTCCTAAGAAAAATGCAGCGTATATCATATACTTCCCATACAACCAATCAAGAGGTATTAATTCAGACCAATCAACAGAGATCACTGTTAAGCACAATAAAACTTCGGCAACTCAAGTTTTTCAGACACATAACCAGATATCAAAAACAAAAGTACATAATTTCGTGTGGCAAAATATGTGGAAAACGTGCACCTGGACAGCAAAGAAAAATGCTTATAAATCAACTGAGAGACTTTCTGAACATCAAAGCAGAGAATATTTTTGAATTGGCAAGAAATAGTAACATATGGCGAAAACAGTGTTTCATGGCAGCCGAAGCCTGGTTCAGGCATGGCACTGAATGATGATGAATAGGGCCAAGAAAAATGGCCACAGAATAATGCAAATCCCTAGTTTGCGTAAAATGGCTGTTGTTTCGGAAACAAATATTGTTTACACATCGTGCGTGCAAGGCAGGAACTGTGATATATATTAGATATTTGATTAAACCCAATAGTTTAACAATACTGTTTTCGAATCGATTTAACGTTTCTCCACAATCGATTTGACGTTTTCTCAATTAAAATGATGAATTAAAGACTGTCTGGCCAGTCTATTCAGAGTACGACCTAACATAACGTCCAACAGCTGCCGTTTGAACGTTTAGATTACAAAAAACGTTTCTGTCGTTTAGCTAACAACTGCCATAATGACTGACAATAAAAACACTAAATCGTGTCCGAACAGTCTATTTTAGACTTGTGATTATTGGACCAAAATATTAAAATTTAGTTTAGTTCAAGGGCAGTATTTGTTATGAAGTTCAAAATTGTTTTTCCTGCTAAAGAACGTCTGATAAAGATTTACATTGTCCGCATTTAGTAAATAACGATAATATTGGCATACCTGGAGTCAACTGGTAGGCTCGACCCACACTAGGTTGATATCTATGAGATGTTTTTTGATCCAACGTAGTGTGATCTTTTTATAGTACGGTAAATTTATCAGAATATAGTAACTTAAAAAATCAAGCTATCAATGGTAAAAGAAAAATTTGAACTAACAAAATAAAAAACACCGCCTTTTCCATTTTTAAATTTATTAATTTCGGTTATTGTTCATGGTAATGACGGCATTAGGTATCGAATATCACATCATTGCCCAATGTATAGAATTTCGGTAAAATATAAGAATAAAATTATAATTATCGTCATCCCTAGCCAGGGGCGTATCCAGAAATTTAAAAAGGATCCCGAATTTTCAACTTGGAGAATTTTCCGTCTGACGTTAATGACGTCATAAAATAGCGATTGTGATAATGTCATCAATAATAAAAAAAATCCTCAGAAATAACCGATAAACTTCCAGCGAAAGCGAACATTTAGGCGCAAAGCGTACACGTGCGTAAACCTTTTTAATTGAACGCACACCTGGCGAGCGAAGCGAGCGCGATTTTTTTTTTGAATATATAAACAAAACGGCTGTAGAAAAATCAGTTGCGCGAAGCGCGAAAATTATTCGCACTTACGTAGTTCAAATAGTCGAAAAGTATATGAAATGGACTCGTGTATAGTTAAGAGGCAGCGGGCCCGATAAAATACACCGGCCAGCGGGCCGTAAGTTGCCGACCCCTGTCTTACACCAACATCTGATATTAACGAGGACAGCAAATAGCTAGAAACATCAGCACCGCCTAACTCAACGTTATAAGCGAGAAAAAGGTGGAGACTGCTTGATTTATTGTTGTTAATTGTCGAACACACACTTGCTAATCAGGAAAGAGAAAAAAATTATGCGTTTACGGTCAACCAAACAAGAAACGAAAAACGGCGTTTTGCGCTCGATCTTGGTTTCGCATTAGATTAAGAACGATATTGTCACTTACTAAAAGGGGGGGGGAGGGTCCGAACCACCAAACGCCCCCCCCCCTCTGGATACGCCACTGTCCCTAGCCACCGGCCAATGCCCTAAGACGCTGGTTACGATATGAGCTTCAGTATCCATCAATTTTTCTTAAAACTCTCAATGACGATTTTTTTATTAGAAGTTTACCCAAGTCATTCTGCGAACTACAAAAATAAACCGTCATTAACGCCTCTAGACTTATTGTGATGTGCAATTACTATATAAAGTTGGTAAATTACTTAACTAAATATGTCGGTCTTAATGTTCATCGCCTTTTTACTGTTGCCCTTGTTTTAGATCTTTCAGTGGTTTGTGATGTCTTGGGAAAAACGTCGAATTCTCAAAGGCAGGAGATCAAAACTCTATACAAGCAGCAGTTCGGTCGGGTAAGACAAAATGATCAAAAAATCTCTCCTATACGTAAACTGTTTAAGCACCATTCGTCTGAGTTTTGCAAACTCTTTTTTACGCCATTCTTATTAAAAAAGGTCTTATTTTTTATTGTGTTGGAATGGCACGTACGTTAACATACCAGCATACTTATATCGCTTGTATTTAGCAATTTGGTGTATAAACAGTGTATGAATGTTGTACAAGCCTTTACGGTCTGTAAAATGTAAGATGACCTTGTTGGGTTTGTTAAACCTCAGGCTCAGATATACCTAATTCTTAATCTTCTTTCTTTACATCAGGATTTAGAAGAAGATGTAAAGAAGACGCTGAGTGGTGATTTCGAGATTCTCTGCCGCGCTCTTTTGATGACGCCTGCAGAATATGACGCGTATTGTCTCCACAAGGCCATGTTGGGTCTGGGAACACACGAGTCTGTGAGAATTCCCACACAAACAAATAGTTGCTTTTTGTAGCTTTGTAAACAGATCATTTTTTAAGTCATTTTCATAATCAGAAAGTGCTTTGTTTTAGTATTAGGTTCTCAAGGCAAGTCACATTTAAATTCTTTGCAAGAGCAGGTTAAGCTATGACATTAAAAACATAATTTAAACCTTTGAGTTAAAAAAAAAAATTTTAATTACAACAATTTTCCGCCTGGTTAATGAGAATATGGTTTGCATGGCCAATCAACTAGCATCGATCTGATAAATATTTTCTATCAATACACAAGAAATCCACGCCAGCATAGTTACGCCACTTGTGCTCTGTACAAGTTCTTATTTTACCCTTTGAATTTTCAAGGCATTTAATTTAACACTGAATATTACCAGAAAAATCATTTTTCCACTATTTTACGCCCTGTGGTCTTACAAACACCAAAACAAGCTGATGCTCTCTCTTCTTTCCAGGTGCTCATCGAAATTCTGGTGACTCGCACGAATGAGGAGTTGATTGAAATTAGAAGGATTTACCGAGCAAAGTACGGCAAAGACCTGGAATCAGATATCAAGGCGGACACGAGCGGAGACTTTAAGAAGCTCATGGTGTCTTTGGCCAACGTTAGTGGCTGGTATCGTAGGTTTTTTTCATGATAGCCACTTTGGGTTTGCCATAAGGTTTTAAATGCAATATTTGTGGACGACAATGATTGTAATTTAGTTGCGATTTAAAAACATGTTGCGATTATGCGATAGTTTAAAAGGTTGCGAAGCGATCATGCGATGCTAAATTGAATACTTGGCTTTATTGCCTTCCGAAGGTGTTGTAAACAAGTCATTTTAAAATGGCTTAATTCTAAGTCAAGTCTTGCGCAAAAATAACAAGTCAAGTCCTTAACTCATGTTATTGATTTAAAAGTAAACTGTTCAACTTTTAAAAATGGTAAACTTGTCCAATTAATTATGAGCAACAATTCATCTGAAAAATCAAATTGTTTAATGGGCAAAACCTGAGAATTTAATCCGAAATTATTTGACAAAAGGACGTAAGTCCAAGTCAAGTTATTTGCCCAAAAAACTTAAGTCAAGTCAAGCCATTTGAAAACAGTAACTAAAGTGCAAGTAAGTCAGGTCAAAACAGTGACTCAAGTGCACTTAAGTCAAGTCAATGACTTAAATCATTACAACACTGCTGCTCGATATATATAGTTTTACTGCCGAAGTAAAACAAAAAAAAGTAAAACAAACGGTCATTCCAAATTATAAACCACAGATCAAAACCGCATATACAATTGCCAGGCCGAACGACCTGAAGACGCAACGGTAGACCTGACCAAGGCCATCAAGGACGCCGAGGCCCTGGTGCACGCCGGGGTGGCCAGGTGGGGCCGGGACGAGGAAACTTTTAACCGCGTGATGGCGACGCAGAGCTTCCGCCAGCTCCGCGCTGTCTTCAACTCCTACGACAAGGTAGGTCACGTAGTCGTCAACTTAGTGTCCTTGCTTACTGAAAGGTTGGACCAATTAATTACGCTCGTTTAAAACAGCGGTTTCCAACCTTGTGGCCGCATACCACTTAATAGCTCTTTACCGACGCTGTAAATGGTGAATAAGTGTGTGTTAAGTTTTATGCCTTTTAGCATATCATACGGTTTTTGGTAGGTAAACATCACCTACAAGTCGCTCCATTCAAATAGTTTTATTTCAAATTTTTTGTTTTGACCGAAAGACTAAAATGCCGTTGGACAAAGTAGCATATTTGGTAAAATCTTAATTAAATTAGAACTAGAATTAAAGCAAACAAGCAATTCACAAATTAGATTAGAATTAGAATTAGCCGCATTTTGCTGCAACTCATTGAATTAGAAAACTAGAATTAGCTCGTTGCCAAGTCTGGTACCACCTTCCATCAAAATATGTGTTTTGCTTAAATTTGCTTATGCTTATTAAGTCAAAATGACTAAAAAACAAGCATCCAACGCTAGCCGTAAATTTTATTTTATAGCTTGATTTATTGCGACAGAAAGAAAATGTTTTATGGCACCCCAAATAATATTACACTTGCGTGAATCTGTTGAGGTGCAAACTGAAAAAGATAATAATTTAGTGGTATGTGGCTTAGCACTCATTTGGCTTATTTGAGTGTCAAACCTCTACTTATGTTATAAATTATTTGAACCATAATTGTTAATAAAAAGACCTATAGTTCTCTGAAAATAATAAAAACTTATGTCAATTCTTTAACATCAACTTCAAACTATAACTAAAGTCAAGTAAGAGAACCTCTTCATAACAGAATGGTGTTATGTTTCTGATGGATATAGACTGCTTTTGATTTTGTACAGCTAAGATATGATTTTCATTGTTTGCGTTATTTAGGTCTTTCAAAAATTCTTAAGGCTTTCAAAACAAAAAATCTATTTCACAGTAATCGGTTAAAGTGCGTCAAACAAAAAATCTTTTGTTCATTACCAGTTAAAACGTTTTGTCGTTTAATGTATTGACAACGAGCCTAACAAAATTGCAAACAACCGCCACGCCCCTTTAAGGTCGGATGTATCGCAGTCGTGCAACAGTCGCCGTCGCAAATTAGCGAATTGCGGCATTATGAGCTATACCATTAAACGGATTTCATAGTAGAACACATTGGACTATTTGTGCGCAATTTAAAATCCAGGTCGCCGCAGACGATAACCTTAAATCACTTCTGAGAAAAACCTATGCTTTCTGAGGAAAAACCATGCATTTAATAACGCAATAGTCAATAAAAGTTAGAGATAGGATGAATATCATAGCTCATATAGAAATGTAGCAAACATTTGAAGTAACTCGTTATGTTGAAAATGAATAAAGTTTTGAAACAAGCAAAAATGTTGCATACTTTGATATCCCTACAACTAAAATCTCCAACTACCATTATGCTTCAATATAAGTTGTTTTTCGATAACTCGTTTTACTGATATTTCTAAAAGAACCATTTTACCACAAGGCTCAAGTTTTCAAGTAGTCAATGCGACGGACACTTTGGCGGGCCTGTGAGTGACCAATACCCGATTACAGGCCTCAAACTTTGCAGTAGACTTTGCCTTCTTATGATTGCAAGCCTTTGTGTAATTATCCCGCCCAAGGTCTTTTTCTTGCAAGGTAGCCGCGCAAGCGGTGTGATGCGTTTTCGCAAAGGTGATGATGGTTCAAGGCAATTTTAGCCAGCAGAGGTGCCTAAAACGTTTATGCGCGAAGCGGAAGCCCAACGTCTACGACTAGCAGTTCCCTCGTGTTTCCAGTGATTTTACGAACGCAGTGTGTGTGTGTGTACTGTGCATGCGCGTGCGGTTTTGTGCGTCCTCGTGCACCTCTTCGATTAAAATTTAACGTAATACACGCTAAATCCCGGTAGTTATTTGGTACTCAGAATATATATTGTAACAGCTCTAAGCCTGCTAGATTTAGCAATAAAATTAAAGCATTGATTGTTGTTCTAGATTTTGATTTTGAGATTGGCGTGAGGCTAAAAAAATGTTTAACAAATGTCCCATAATCCCCAAATTGGAAGATTATAACATGTGAAACTCCATCATGTGATGACCAAGAAACCAAACTAGTCTTTATACTCTAGGACTAAAGGATATTAATTTCCATTTCGTTTAAAAATAGCCCACGAACGTTTACAAATTTTCCGCACTGTAAGGTTTGCTTGATTTTGATAAGAAAGTACTTGACATGGATGCTCTAAAATTAATTAAGCTCAAGCAACTGGTTCAGCATAGATATCTACTGAAGTCTATTTGTGAGACTTTTACTAATTTCTTCAGCGAAAATAAGTGGATGTATTTCGCAGCAGCCCGTTCGAACTTATTGAAAGTCACAATTTGGACTTTAAGGAGGATAATCCGTCTTTGGGATTTTTAAACATCTTATAGTTACAAAGACACTGTAGGATCGTCAACCAATAAGCAACACCTTTAACTGTTATGCAGCAAGCGATAGTTAGCACTGAAAACTTGACGTACAAGTAACGCTACTGTCGTCATTGGTGACCAAAAGTTTGAATTTTACTTTGGTTTTAACAGTTGATAACGGAGGACATCAGGGCCGACATTAAGAGGGAGTTTGACGGAGACGTTGGTAACGGACTGGTGGCTATTGTTGACTTCGTCAGGGACAGGAACGCGTTTTTCGCAACGAAACTAAACAACGCCTTGACCAAGGGAATGACTCGCAATGACATCCACATCATACGCATCGTCGTATCCCGGTCCGAGGTGGGTACAACCTTTTTCAACTTTTAAATATAGTTGTCGCATGAAAATGCGTGCGTATGACCATGAGTGGCTTAAACGATAAAGTCTGTTAAAACCGGCCGACTACTACAGATATCCAGACTTGCTTAATGTTTATTAAAATATATAAGTCAAAACTTTTGATACATTTAGATAATCATTGAATAATGTAGGACAAATGATAATATTCGGAATTGTATTTGTAGATCGACCTTCGAAATATCAAGCGAACCTACTTTGAGCAGTACGGCAAAATATTTGTCGACATTGTTGCAAACCAAATGACGGGAGAATATCAGAGACTCTTGTTGGCCATCCTTGGTTGAACATTCTTCAGGGTACGCTCATGTCGAGTCTTGTACCGGAGAAGAACTGTCAATACACCATTTCACAGTTTACCTCGAAGATCAGGTTACCACCATTGGATGTATATCAGATGCTGTAATCATCGCTAAGTGTTTGACCTAGAATTTACCCAACGTGTGTATATTACCTCTTGTTTTTCTTTGCTAATTTGGCTCTAGCGAATTCGTTCTAAACCAAACTTTTTTGTAAAATATCGTAAATAATTTATTTTTAACTCACCCGTCCCTCAATTTCACGCGTTTAGTCTTATAACGATTACCATTCCAAATATAAATTGATGCCTTATTATTTGTTTCACCATAACTAAAACATATTTGCAACACTTTGTTTTTTGTTCTTGAATGTTTTTGGTGTTTCTTTGTGCTGTACGTATTTACGTTTCGCGATAATACCATTTTATCCTTGACGAAATAAATTTATAAATAAAAAGTATTCACACAGGTCAGCTGGTATCTGCTGCAGAAACGTCGGTTAATTTATTTGTTTGCACCACGAAAGAGGTATTAGTGAAAATTTGTTTGCGATTTAAGAATTTTATTTACATCTAGCGGTTTTTGACGTTTTTTTTTTAAATATTGACGTTTTTAAAAAAAAAATACCTTTTAAGATAGATGGATGTGTTGGATCGCAAATCATGGCTGAAAAGTCTATACTAATTTGGTATCGGATGACCAGCGATACCAACATGGTATCAGACGACTGCCGATACCAGTGTTGTAAACGAGTCATTTTGAAATGACTTAAGTCCCAGTCAAGTCATTTGAAAAATAACTTAAGTCCAAGTCAAGTATTTTGCAAAAATAACAAGTCAAGTCCCAGTCCAAGTTATCGGTTGTCCAAGTCAAGTCCCAGTCAAGTCATTATGAGAGCAAGTCAATTTCAAGTCATGTCATTAACATAAAAGTATAAAAGTAAACTGTTAACCTAATCAAATTGATGAACTTGTCCGATTATAAGCAACTATTTGACTAAAAAATAACACAAACGCAATATACAGCAATAAAAGTGTTTAATGTGTAAAACTTGAGATAAATGTTAATGAAAAACACTTAATTAAATCCCAAATTATTTGACAAAATGACTTAAGTCCAAGTCAAGTCATTTAAAAACAGTGACTTAAGTGCACTTAAGTCAAGTGAATGACTTAAGTCATTACAACACTGGCCGATGCTACCATTTAGCATCGGGTATTGGCTCTGGAGTAAATATTTTAAAATAATAACACCATTTCGCTCATGGGATATACTTTACGCAAATGGGACTTTACCGTTTTCGCGGGGATTTAATTTTATTTGTCCAAATTTTGTTGCAATGTGAATGTAACGAATTGCTTAATTTTTGGCCACCAGGGAAATAAAGCAGCTTACGTTGAATATTACAAACCTGCTTTTTATGAATACGCAGTCTTCAAGGAAAATAACTAAAGCAATTCTTGGCGCTGGTCAAAAATCTTACCACAACAACATTATTCGGGTTAAGGTGAGGGTTAGCATTTGGGTAGGACGGGAAATATTATTAAATAATATAATACTTGACTCACCCAAACAATATAATACTTGACTCACCCAAACAAACACTAACCGACATAGTAAACCAACTAATGTCCATTGCTTTAATATTTGGTTCAACGCTGAGATAGGATTTTAGACCAGCGCTCAAGTCTTTGTGTGCCACTGTGGACATCTGTGGAAAGTATGGCAAGTGCACCCGCGAGTTTTTATCAACCTTTCAAAAGTGCACACCGAAAAAGTCTGAACTGAACCCAGTAACCCGGATTTTTTTGGCCGTGAAACACGCGAGATCTGCCATACATTCCAGACTGGACTGTGTGTAGAACAGAATACAGTTCTGTAGAATTAAATCTGAAAACATACCATGCCCAGGTTGGAAAGTAAGGCGTGCACTAGGGTTCCTCTCCGGGAATGTTTCGACGGGAAATTCCCGGGATTTCCCGCAAAATAACAATCCCGAATCCCGGGAATTTTTTTTATAATCCCGGGTATTCGGCAACATAGCAAAACTTTTAAAAAATTCTCGTTTTTGACAAATAAAAAGAAAAAAATAGGGTGCTCCTTCAATTTTGCACGTATAAAGTTATGCAAAAACACGGTCTACAAATACCGCATACCATAACGCACATTATTTGGGTTGGGGTGTGCGTTAGCGTTTAAATTAGGGTGGGTCAGGTGGTATTATTAATAATAAATATAATAACACTTGACTCACCCGAACGCTAACACGCACCCTAACCCAAATAATGTGCGTTATATGGTATGCAGTATTTTTGTTTTTTTTGCATAAATTTCTATGTGCAGAAGTGAAGGAGCGCGAAAAATAGTACTAACCATGTTAACATCATTGCCTGTTGCATTATTTGCGCTTACCAGCGGAAAACAAATTAAATAAGGGTCCTGACTTTAATACAAGAAGGTCTTGCAAGATTGCAGAAGGGTAATTCCATGTCAAAGCAACCAACCTATTTAACCCATATGTTTTCAAAATTGCTCAAATTTTGTACATGTGTAGAGTTTTCCATCCTGATTACAATAAACTTTATTTTACCAAAATTTTTTGAGGGGTTAAAAAGTTATGCTGTTTTGAAATATTGGGCATTTTGTGCTCGCTGAACCGTGAAACTCATTGATTTTTACTCATGCAAAGTTCAATCTAGCATAACTTTTTAATGGATTGGAGTTTTACTTTAAAATTAAGTTTATTTAAAAGATAATAACCTAATGTTAGATTTGTTACATTGTTTTGTTGTTTCAGCTCTAAGGTCAGAGGTCAAGTGCAGGTCAAACTAATGTGTATTTTAAAAATCAGTGAAGCGGAACCCAATTTAGAAGCGAAATATCTCAAAAGCGTTGACTTAAATTTTTTTGTGTAAGGTGTCTATGGAGAGCTTATTCCAAGTACTTTCATTTAAACCAGGTTTCATTGCTCCTTTCAAGGGATACCACTGTCATATGAGCTATGTAACATGGCCGTCTAAAAAATAGCATTTTGGTTCGAATTACAAATTTATTTCAATACAAAGTCTGAATTACATTATTTTTTCAACTACTAAACTGTGACATTTGTTTTTTAAATAAATTAATTTCTCAACATATTTTTTGTTTTTAAAATGTTTATGAAGAATATACTCCTCCAAATACTTTTTTAAAACATGGGTAGATAAAGTCCATTGTATCATATTTGTTTATTTCAGATTCATTACAAGTTGATAAATTCTGTAGTTTTGTGAATTGTTTATCTAAAATTATCGAAAAAGTACTCATCAAGTTATTGAAAACCCAGTTAATGAAGAGTTTAGTGCTTGTAGTGTTGGTTTACACACTAATGTGGATTCTGACTGCCATAAACTATGGTAAAAGAATATCGGCCTATTCTATTTGCTAAACTATCTAAATTGTTGTTATTAATAAGAGCAAACTTATTGCAAAAAGAAAATTTGCTTGTATCACCATGCTTTTTCCTAGATAAATATGATCTGCCTCAAAAAGTCTGCTGCAATCCATTTAAATCACATAAAACAAATATTATGGCTAAATTACAAAAAATACAACTTGATTTTTCACAAAAAACTAAGCAAAATAATTTTAAGCTTATCCCTGGACAAAAAATTCTAGTAATTGCAAAACAAAACTAAAATTAATTTGTAGTGAAAATGAAAGCATTTCATCGGAATCGTCAATTGATACGAATGTTAGTGTAGCTGCCTCTAACACTAGTGACAACAGCGATTTATATCTTTCCACAAGTCAGCTTAACACAAGCCTACATGTGATTAGTCAATCCCATTAAAACTTCATAGCCTACCATCATCCAGCAAGATTGTATATAGAAAAAGGAAATTGGGCTCTATTTATCAAGATTTGAAGAAGAGGTTTTCAACTGCCAAAGATTTTGACAAACTAATGGATAAAATTCAAACCAAACTGGTTACAGAAGAATCCTACTCAGCAAAAGTTCAACTTCTAACCTTTTCTCCAGACTCTTGGTCTAGAAAAAAAAGTTTCAGAATTTTTTGGAGTGCCAGAAAATATGATGCGTACAGCAAAGAATTTTTTAAAATTTACGAAAGTCCAAAAAAAATGTACACCAAAAGAGAAAACCATTGCCAGCAGGAAACATAGAAAGAAGCTGTGCTGAATCTGTGGCAATGACAACACACGTATAATGCCAGGAATTAGCGACAAAGTTAGTGTTGCAACTAAAGTATATGAACAGAAGAGGTTAATACTGTCTACATTAAAGGAGTTGTATCTTGTGTTTAAGAATAAAGCATGGTGATACAAGCAAATTTTATCCTTCAAATTTTTCTTATAATAAGGCTCTTATTAATAGCAACGATTTATCTTTTATAGGTAGTTCAGCAAATAGAATATACCCACATTATTTTACCATAGTTAATCTATGGCAGTCAGAATCCTCATTAGTGTGTAACTGCGAGCACTAAACTCTTCATTAGCTGGATTTTTAATAACTGGATGAGTACTTTTTCGACAATTTTAGATAAACAATTCACAAAACTACAGAAATTTCCATTTGTAATAAAAAAAAAATTTGTAATAAAAAAAACATGATATAATGCACTTTATCCACCCATGTTTTAAAAAAGTATTTGGAGTATACTTCCATAAACATTTTAAGAATAAAATATATATTGTGAAAATAAATTTATTTGAAAACAAATGTCACAGTTTAGTAGTTGAAAAAATAATGTAATTCAGACTTTGTATTGAAATAAATTTGTAATTCGAACCAAAATGCTATTTTTTAGACGGTCATGTTACACAGCTCATATGACAGTGGTATCCCTTGAAAGGAGCAATGAAACCTGGTTTAAATGAAAGTACTTGGAATAAGCTCTCCATAGACACCTTAACACAAAAATTTAAGTCAACGCTTTTGAGATATTCCGCGTTTAAATTGGGTTCCGCTTCACTGATTTCAAAAAAGACAAATATTCAACCTCTGCATGACCTCTGACCTTCAGCCTCAAATGTCATAAAAATCTAAGCAATAGGACCTTAAATTATTATCTTTTAAATAAACTTTATTTCAAACACAAACTTCAATCCATCACAAAGATACAAGATGTTGAAGTTGACATAGCTGAAAATCAATGAATTTCATGGTTGACCGAGCACAAATTACCCCAAATTTTAAAATAACATAACTTTTTTACCCCTCAACCAATTTTGACAAAATAAAGTTTTTAATGATCTGGCTGAAAAACTCCACAAGTGTGGCAAATATAAAAGAAATCCAAGGTGTAGTGGTTAAAATTTTCCTTTTTTCTGGTTGCTTTGACATGGAATTACCCAGAAGCAATATTACAGAACATAAATCAGCTTAATTAAATGTTTGGAGCTAATATAAAATAATTTCAAACGTCTTAATGACGTAATTTTAGGTATAATTTTTTCGTCGGGATTCCCGGGAAGTTTCATTTTTCAATCCCGTTTCCCGGGAGTGAAGAAATCCGGGAAAAAGAGGAACCCTAGCGTGCACGGGGGATTTATCCCCCACGCAATTTCCTGCTTAGCCGCGGTCACAGCCGCGCATTTTATGCAAAATCAACGTCAAATGCGGTCAGCCGCGAATAATCGCTGAAACTTTAGTCGCACTAACGGTTTTCAGTATAATACTCCATTTCAGCCGTCCAAATTTTACAAATAACGTTATTACAGCCGCGCAAATTTGGGCAGAAATGTTACTACAGCCGCGCAATTTCAAGCTGCAAAATCGTCTCCCCGCGCAAAATCCAAACTTTCCAATCTTGTACCATGCTATGAAAATATATTTTGACACTCTGAGTTAAATGTATAAAACTATACTAATTTAGTATGCAATCGCTTATTCATAATTATTTTGTATGTATAAATCAATTAAAAGTTTGTTAGTATTATTATATTGTAACTTGTGCTCAGCAGCACAAACTTTTACCACCATGTATATATTGCCGATAGCAAAAAATATATTCTTTAAAAATTTTTACCTGTTACTTCAATCCAACTTATACAGTAAACAGACTTTTATGAAAAAATAATATTAAAAAATTAATATTCACATTTACATTATTTCCGCATATTCAGCCGAGCGTTGTGTTAGGATTCTAGACCAGCGCCAATGACTCACATAGGGTGATACCCCACTGTGGAAAGTATGGCAAGTGTACCAGCGAGTTTTTTTTTCAACAAAACTGCACCCCAAATATGTAAATGGCTTGTGCGGCGTACGTTTACAGTAGAGATAGACTGATAATCTCAGGCGATATTTGGCTTCTACCAATATATCGGTATCTGTAGATGTAGGCCGATATTTTGGTACGAAAATATGATTTTTCCAGTACAACCAACAACTTACCCATTTTTTACTTAAACACAATTGGGTTTAAGCATCACATCAAGTTAATATGCAAAATAATGCTTTAATAATTAATAAAGGTATATAAACTAAGACATTATTTATATTTTATTTTCAATTAATTCAAATTTCGAACATTTCTTAGGTATATAACATATTCGGTATCGGTCGACAAAATTGTAAAAAATCAGGTTTCCGTCCAAAAAATAATATCGGTCGATCTCTAGTTTACAGTGCAATGTATGCAATGCACAGTGCACCAGAAATAGAAAAATGCACCAAGGTGCACTTTTTGACTTTTATTGCGGCACCCGCAAGATGTCATCGAGATTTGCCATACTTTCCAGACTGGGTGATACCTACTGTTCAAAAAAAGCCATGACTAGACTGCCAGTTATTCAGAAGTTAAGGTTATAGTTTCATTAAAAATTTCATAAACGTCAAAATTGAAATTGGACTGATATATATGCAAAGGCCCCATAACTTGAATAATAACTACTAGATTTTCAGTCAAAATTTCAACAATGCGACATAACTTATCGAGCAATGAGATTTAAAAAAATATTAAACTATTAATATTTATATTTATGAATGCTATTATTATTCAAGTCATATTCAGCATACTACCCAAGAGTCTACTCTTTCAATTGCAATTTGGTGCTGGTCTAGAATCCTACCACATTTATTTTAACAGTAATGAAACGAGTTTTCAAAGTTGAAATTGCAAGGAAGGCATAACTACGAAAGAATAAATATCATAATAATACTTGACCCACCCAAACCCAAAGTTAACTCTCTCCCTAACCGAAATATTGTCAGAAAAATAACCCCTCAATCTTGTCCAAATCTAATCAATATTTTTAACATTGAAGGTGTCTCAAAAAGTGTAGAGCAAACCAGTTGTGTATTTTTCATACTCCTTTCAAGATGGACGAAACTCCTATAAGAATGCCTCATCAACGCATCAGTGCCCTAAAAAACGCGCAGGATTCACCTTTTCTAAAAATACCAGCATCACCGTTTATGAAACATCTTGGTTTTGGAACAGGTATTTTTTCTAACAGTGTTTTAACATCTGACATAAATTTCTTCCTGAAACTTTTTTGCCTTATCATTCCATATAAAAATAGCATTTAGGCGAAGTGGTTTGCACCAGACAAATTATATGTTGTTTTTAGATGTGTAAGCTTGTAAAGCAAAGACGGGTATTTACTAAAAAAATATCTAGCTTCTAATTTAAAAATGCTGTTGAGGGGACAATTGGTCATTCATTACTAGACTTAAAAAAACAGATAAGCCTTTTAAGATTAGATTACAATTAAAATTAATTAACTGTATTCTTTGAAACGAAAATAATAACAAAATTTGAACAAAAATTTTACTTAAATAAAACACGTTAAACAAGTTTAAAAACCTGGATTAGATTACAACTAGAATTTGAGCTTACAAACTATTCACAAAGTTTATTAGAAATAAATTTTCCCCCTAATTATTTAAATTGGCCGACTATAAATTGGTTATAACCTCCTTCACTGTAAAAATTACAAAGTTTAGCACAATTTCAAAAACATTTTTCATATCCCAATTTAGTATGTGGCCAGTTACTGTTCGTTCTTTTATATATATACAATATTGTCAAAAAAGGTATAACTAATCAATTATTTCTTGTATTTAAGATAAAAAATCAGACTAAACATCATGTGAAAATTTTGCCACAAACTGTGTATATTTAATCGTTGTTATAAGTGAGAACCAACAGCAAAACTTGTTTTGTCCCAAACTATAATTGGTAATCATGCTAGACATATGTAGGTGTCAATGTTTATCTGATTGAACGCTCCCCGAAACTGGGCCAGCACCGTTCCCCTTGGGCTGTAAAGAAGATTAACAGAAGATGCTGTAGTGACACCTTGGCCTATGAACAACGGTGAGCATGATAAACAGTTTTTCCCTGATGTCAAGCGGTGTAGTATCAGTAGTCGTTTGATACTAGGGTGATAACTGATAACGATGACAAATTAACCAAAGGAATTCAGCCATTATTTGCGTTCCAATGCAGTGTTCCAAACTTAAAATGTCAATTTATTCTGAGCCCTGAAGCAAAGGTTCTTAAACCTAAAGCAAGTTTTGACCTCAGACGTGGAAAAAAGGCCTTTAGACTTTTCAGGTCCAGTTAGTTTGCTTGTTGGAGTATAGCTAGGATGTCATTTGGTATCTGACCGGATCCAAATACTTTTTGTCCAATATATCCAGTATTGTTTTTGCAATAAAATATCAAGCATCAGACATCACTAATCACCAAATTTAACTCAATATCTTTCGATCTCTAGTTTACAGTGCAATGTATATAACTACTTTTATTTTTGCAGGTTAACTACTATAAATAATTAAAAAAAAGTTTTAACACAAGATTAAGAATATTATTGTGTTAGGTTTCGAGTTTACACTTTCTTACAAAGAAAAAAAATAAAGTTGTATAAATTTTTTTAGGCTTACAGATGAGGCATTGATCCTAAAAAACCTGCACCACAAAAACATTGTCGGTTTCCGAGGATTTGTAAGGACTGAAGACGGGAGCAGTTGCCTAGCGATGGAGGATGGCGAGAAGTCACTCATGTCCATGATCGAAGAGAGAATGGAACAAGGATTTGGTAAATATAATTGATTTTATGACAGTATTTGTTACTTTGAGCCTACCAAAGCTATGACTAAATTTAAAAATATATATAAGTAAAGAAGCACATTTATTTTACTCAAAATAAAACATAAAGAGTAATTGACCATGTAATCAGTTTTTAATAACTGCATTTCTTTAAATAAAACCCTAATTTGAAACTGTAAATTAACATGGTTATTCGATAAATCTTGCGTGAGTTTTACTTTGTTTATAGGTCCATTCCCTGCTCAGACAATCTTGTATGTTGCTGAACAAATTACAAAAGCATTGGTGTATTTGCACCAGGACAAACACATTCTTCATGGCGACCTTAAGAGCGCCAATGTTCTAATCCAGGTAATGTTTTTCCTTAGTGTCACTTGGAACAAAGCATATCAATTTATTGTCATTTTTGACACTTAAAAATTTATCATCATTTTTGACACTTAAAATTAAACTATGTAAAATTTCCCTTTTAAAGAGCAGTTGTCTCACATTGTTGTTCGTCACGCTCTTTTAAAATAGTATCAAGCTTACTGATTAAATTAAAATTTTTCTTAAATATGAAGAGTTAAATTCTTTGTAAAGTTCTAGTAAACTTATCGACATCCCCTCAGCAACATTGTTTACAGGCCTCTAGTTGGGAAGCAATACCTTAAACAAGCTTTACTACTCATTAATATCAATCATCCAATTATAATTAGGAATATATGGTGTATTGAATTCCTAAATATTATAATGGCCCACAGTTTTTTGTTCTTTGACAATTGTGTAGCACTTTCAGTACAGCAATAAATACCTCTTCTAAATCAGTGGTTCTCAACCTGCCGGTCCGCGGCAACTTTCCTGCCGGTCCGCCAAATATATTACAATTTTATATATTAATTGCAAAATTCAAGATGTTGAAGGCTTATCCATCAAATTTAGAACTTCGCCAGCTCCGTAATTTGCAGCATTGTCACGTAACATAGAGTTAATGTTCTACTTTGGACTTTATCGTACGTCACAATGCTGCAAGTGTTTTGGCCAACTGTTTAAAAGTAGTCTACAAACTCGTTTAAGTCTTAAACTTTAAGACCAGTTGTATGTGAAAGTTAAGAAGTGTTTTAGTTGCATACTGTTGCGTTATTAAATGTTTAGTTGATTTTGATTTTTGAAGGTCCACCGGTCCGCAAAACTTGCTTTAAAATTTTACCGGTCCGTATGCTAAAAAGGTTGAGAACCACTGTTCTAAATGATGTCAGTGCCACCATAAGCTTTTGTTGCCAAACTTTGGTCTGTTGCCTACAATTTACAATTTGCGGCCTTATCAGTTTTGAAATTTGGTACTGCGACTGCGCTCGTCGGGTTCGGGACTCGGGTAGTCCCACTCGAGTCCATCTCCAGCAAAACAGACCGACTCTGTCGAGTTGCAGAGTCCGACTTCGCAGCCCTGACTGTTAATGTCCAATTTTAGGGTGATTTTGACGAGGTGAAATTATGCGACTTTGGCGTCACGGTAAAGCTGGATGACGACCTTGTTGCGGCCGAGAGTGATGCCAGTTACGTCGGAACTGAGTCCTGGTCGAGCAAAGAAGTCCTCGATGGTATTTAGCTTGTCTCTTTTTATTTATTATAACGCATCGCTCCCGCAAAACTAAGAGCAGCACTATACAAAGTTGATGGTGAACTAAAATTTGCACTCGGTCGGGTGTCTAGTAGGGTTGTTCAAAAAAACACAATTTTGTCAAATTTCAGTGGTGACGCCCTGGGATTGTTAGGTTGCATCTAAAAGCCCACAAATCAAACCTGAGCACGTTTGGTTTAGTATTCAGTATTCACTGTGCTACGTCAATTTGAAAATTCAGATTTAGGCTAAAATTTTCGAAAAAAATAAATAATTCCCCCCCCCCCCTGAAAAAAACTTTTTTTCTTCTTTTTTTGCATTGCTTTGCAATTGAATAGCTATAAATAAACCTGTTTTGCAGTAAAAAAGTGAGTAGTCATGGTACAAATGTCGCATTTCAACAACATTTATTAGGCTGTTTTCTACGAAAAATGGCTTAAAATTTTAAAATAAATTATATGCAGCGCACATGACATCAAATCAATAAAATAATGCATTTAGTCTTCACACAATTATATCAATTACTTGTCTAAAATTAAAAAAAAACGTGCTTAAAAGCCATTTTTCCTACTGTCTAGCAATCAGCACAGTCTGGACAAAGTTATAATTGTCCCAAATTCTGTGTATCGTTAGGGCCATAGTTGGCCTTTGGTATAATCACGTTTAAAAAGCTAATTACACTCGTACCATTTTATAAAACATGCTAACTGCACTCTTACCATTGTATCGCTAATAATCAAATGAATAATTTCACCCACTATGCCGGTATCTGGCGAATTGCGTACTGTTACTGGCAAATTAAGTTTTATCAAAATCAAGGAAAATTTAACTAAACAAAAAAGTGTTTCAGGCAGATAAAATTTTGGGATTTATTAATCGCCGAAGCAAAAGTTTTACAAAATTTTGTTTTTTACAAAATTTCAATTTTTTTTCAAAATTTAGCAAACAGGCATATTCTTAATAAATGCGCGATTTTTTTATATTTCTTAATAAATGCGCGATTTTTTATACAAGCAAAATAAATGTTCCTTCCTTAAATTCCATTGTTTCGGACTTCTTTCACTGTGTTTTTGTTATCTCGCATATATAAATGTTTTTCATTATTTTGCTGATATTTGCTGTCTTACTTAGAGGTTCGTGGTGCATTAACTATGGCTAAATAATTGGGTGTTTTTTCAAGAATTTGTTTTTTGTGCAGATTAACTAAGCATTTAGTTTATTTTACTGTGGCATAATATACAAAACTCGTCATACAAACAGTCATACAAACGTCATACAAATACAAAACAAACTTTAAACTTTCTTTGAAAAGTCTTAACCTATATACTGCCGTTACTGTGGTATTATACAAACTTAACGAGGTCAACTACCGTATTGTACTGTTGTATCAAGATAACGAACTTCCGTGTTGTACTAATATAATGAACTATACTAACGTAACGTATTATACTAACGTAGCGTAATCTACTGCTGTGTTTTACTAACGTAACGTATTAAACGACCGTATTTAACTCACGTAGCGTAATCTACTGCCGTATTTTACTTACCGTATCAAACTACCGTATTATACTAACGCAACGTATTAAACTGCCGAATTAAACTAACGTAGCGCATCGTACTGTCCATTGCAGGCACGCTGATCAGCGACAAGGCCGACATCTTCGCCTTCGGCATGATCCTCTACGAAATGCTCACGCTGGGGATTCCCCACATGCACGTCTTCCCGGAGGAGGAGGATTACGTCGGAGGAGGAGCAGAGGAGGGGACGGGGGAAGAGTTTGAGCGCGATTTTGAACTCGCCGAGGCCGAGTATCAGCGGTGTCTTGGTAAGTACGGCCCTAGAGACGGTTTTAATTTGGAATCCGAAGCAAATTCGCCCATAAAATGAACTGGTTCTGTGGTTTTGTGTGTCCAACTGTCCATGCAGACTTGGACAACTAGATTCATTTTTAGTTTTTTTGGTTAGATTAGAATTAAAATTAGATAATTTTCAGTTTTTCCAAGTTAGATCGGAATTAAAATTCCTAAATTCTTGAAAATATTATTTTCAATAGATTTACAGCTTGAAAGTTTAAATCGTAATTTATTATCATAAAAATGTGAATGATAGGTATTCCTGAGGTAATTTTGGCTTGGTATCCGCGCCTATACTTTTCAGTATAGCCCATGCTAATCTAATTGTCCAAGTCTGTGTCAAATCCGGACAAATATTTGTTTCAAATGAAGCTTATTTTGAACTGTCTTGAAAAAGGACTTCAAAAACAAATTCAAAAAAACAAATTTATAAAGTTGTTACAAACTTTTATAAATTACATTTTTTAAACTGGCGAAAAATCCAAAAAAATAAGGCCATTTTGTCAAAATATAAACATATTCGTTGCTGCAATTATTTGTATACGATCAACATAGTGTTAGAAAAGATATTTGTCAAGAAACTCAAATGTAAACCTATTTTTTTGGCGTAGCAAAGCTCTTGTTGTTGTGAACAAATAGACCAGCGCTTCTCAACCGGTGCGCCGTGGAAGGCTACCAGGTGCGCCGCGAGCAAAACGAAGAAACATAAATATGTTTAAAATATATATATATATATATATATATATATTACTTTCCCATTAAGCTTAGCGCATTGATTTCACAGTACTTCCTAGTAGAAAACGTAATAAGACCTATTAAAGTAGCATTATCTTAATTAACTAATCTATATTACCATAGTATTAAGACCACCGACATAATAACGCCAAATTCGCAGTAATCACGACAGAATAAGATCTAAAATAGTCTAGATAAGGCCTAAACCTGTCAAAGTAAGTCCCAAATTAATCTAAATAAGACTTAAATAGACAAAATAACGCTGAGACTGTAGGGAATCGGTATGGGATGTTTGGGGCCACTTGTCTGGCATTGGCCGTTTGTTGTCGCCATTTGGGCGCCGCTATTTTGGCACTTGATTTTTTGCCCCTGTTTTGGCTTCAATTGGGTTAGGGTTCAAATTATCAGGGAAGTTAGTGATAGTTATGGGTGAGGTTTGGGGTTAGATAAGAGGTGGTATAGGCCTTATTTTTGCCATTTAGGTCTGATTCTGATTTCGTCATTATTACGACTATTAGGTATTAGTCTATTTACGCCTTATTCCTAACTGTATTTTGTTCCGAAGTTGATGTTGTTCCAATTTTGGTCTCAAGGCTGGAGATCCTTTAAAGATTTGCAATTATAAAGCCTATATAATGAAAATTGACAACAATTTAAAGCAAATGCCGGTACACCTCAAAAATTTCGCGCTCGCTTCACTCGCAAGGTGCGCCGCCAGGTTTTCATATGTCTCTAGGTGCGCCCTTAAGTAAAAAAGGTTGAGAAACACTAAAATAGACCATAAAAACAAATAAGAAAAAAAAACATCTTTCTTTTACCGAAGGTCAACTAATATAGCATTGCTAGGGCGACAAACGTAAACAATCACCCACCCACAAACAAACCCCTTCTTTTTACCCAGGCACCCGCCCGCCCCTCATAAACTACGAGTTTGACCCCTCCTACACCCCCGTGATAGAGCTCTTCTGGGCCTGTACCGGGGAGAGGCCCCAAGATCGGCCCTCGGCCCGCCAGATCGACCAGACCTTTGAAGAACTCTTTCAGGATGCCGTTCCCTGTATGCCTGACCCAAGGGGCAGACTCGAATTCTTCTAGCTCTGTTTTTAACGCGCTTTCCTTTTCGTTTTTAACCCTTCCCTGCCTGTGTATTCGAGGCTTCGTTTTTGTGCTTAGTAGAGTGCTGTCTATACTTCCTGGCGGCGTTGGCTATTTTCCCTGCCCGTTTTCTTTCATTTGTTTTCACCTCGTTCGTTTTATTCCGACCCTCTGTCTGAGTGTCTGTGTATCCCAGGCTTAGTTGTTTTGTTCTTCTTACGAGTGCTGCCTGTACTTCCTGGCGGCGTTGGCCATTTTTTCTGCACATTTTCTTTCATTTGTTTTTACCTCGTTCGTTTTATTGCGACTACGCTAAAAAACGTCGTTTTCCCAAATTCCGTGGTTTTGTTTGCCGGCGAAAAAAGAAAAACTTCACGGTGGATGCAGTTAGCGGATTTTCTGTCCAATTGCTGCAGGCCAGGATTAAAAGGGAGTTCGTTAGATCTGTTGTTTATTTTTGAGGTGACGCCACAATATTGCTTTAAAAAAAGTCTGTTAAACACAAAGCACAGTAATAAAGTATTGCGAAGAATTTTGATACTTTAACTGGATTAACGTAATGGCATAGCGACATAGTGGTTCGAATGTAACGCGTGGCAGCAAACAAACAAAAGGAAATAACTGCGATTTTAACCTCCCCTGTGACTAAACAGTTTTGGCCGTACGTAGCAGGATACAATTGGGTGTTAATTAGGCTACCTGTGAAGTAGTGAAGTCATTTGCGTTTTAAACACTTGAGCCCAAGTCGGGCCATTCGTCCGAAAGACTGGAATCCGGTCATTTTGCCTGAAAACTTCAAGTCAATGTTTTGAATACTGACTAAAGTGTTTAAAATTTGATTAGTTTAAAAACTGAACTTTGACTTGGCTTGTTATTTTCATCGACTTGAATCTTTACGATACTAGTGAGCTGTCTCGATTGCGTTAAGACTCGGTGTTATTGTTTGTTTTTAATGTTGATATAAATGCAATTCTTGAGGTCGTTTTAGTGTTGGTTATTCATGTAGATTTTACTTTCTAAAAAGTGCTTTTTTAAAATTATCAATTGTCTTTGAATATCCTGATAAAAAGGTTAAAATGGATTACACTATAGCCTTCTAATATAAAATACTTCAAAATCAAGGGTCTCCGCGTTCTGCTTTAACATGACGTATTAGTTGGGTTTCTTGTCGTGTAACTCATCTCGTAGTCATATTACTTTAGATTTTACAATGTTAACTTTCGGGTGTGTGACTTTCAACTTAAGACATATTACGTACGTAGTCGGAATGTATTTTAGCGATAGTGTCATTTTGCAGCGTTGTCCCTTTCCGTGTCATTGTCCTTATAGGTCGTGCTGCTGATTGGTCCGGTTCTATAACCGTCTCTTCTTTGCACAGTCGTGCATTGGTGTCACTGACATGACACGGCGCAACTATTTCCAATATAGTCGCTTACAAAATGTGTCACGACCCAAAAATGTCGTCATCCTCTTCGCACGGTCGTCCCGCTTCCAGCTTCAGCAGAGGAGTCCTCAGAAGGCACAAGGCTGCGGACGCGAGAAGCACGAATCCCGAGAAGCGGAACGACCAGTCGTAGGTTCCGGTCACGTCGTAGATTGCACCTGAAACAAGGTATAACAAGCATTATTATAAAAAGTTTCAGAGTTGGTAGTCTGCTAGGTAGGGAAAGGTTGCCATGATGGGACACGTTTTTTCAAATGATTGTAATTCTAAGGTATAACAATAATTTTGAATAATATCATGCCTACTTGATACCTCTGCCCTTAACGCTTAAAAAAAACTTACAACTTTGTCTCTAGCGTTCTAACTTTTTTATAAAATCGTCTTAGAAAAAACGTTGTTGTGTCCCGTCTTTAGAAACCAGAGTTTCATATGATGGGACAGTGTGATTCGCAAGATCGGACAGAACGAATCCGTTGTTTTAAATTGATAAATTTGTACCACAAGCATTAAAAACAACTTTAACTCCACCAGCTACACTTACATAAGTTTAAAACTAGCCGGTTTAGAACAGTTTTCAAGAATCTTAGAACGAATTTGCTGTGGTAAGCGAAAATGAATATTTTTAAATTAACAGGACAAGTGCGTGGCAAAGAGTGACTGTCTTGGAACTTTAGTTTTGTTGTGTCTATATTTTTACATTGAATACATTACACAAATATTCTGCCTGTGTAGATAGCTCTCAACACACACGACCTAGGCCAAATTTTGTCTGTTTGCTCGTTTGTTTTTTAGTGGTCTTTTAAACAATAATTTTGTTTTAATTCGAATAGGTATGGTTTTTGTTAAGTGAAGTTTTACCTGCATTTACAATATTTCTTGCAAACATGTTGATGCGGTGATCCATTTTAACCAGGTGCATTTCCTAACGTATTTTATGGATAAGGAAACCGTATAAAATGTTTTACGCCATACATAAAAAATTAAAACCTAACCATATTAAAATTTGTTAGTTGAAAACTTTTGAACTATAACAAAATGTTAGCTTCTTAAAAACAGGTAATGTAAGTTCATTTTTGTCACAATAACCAAAAATGTGGGTTGCAACAAATAGTTCCTCACTTGGGAACGGCCTGTCCCATCCTACGCACCCACATCACCATATACAGATTTTATACAACTTCAACAAATATGAAATAACTCAAATATAAAAATAATAAAACCAGCACGAAAACACCCCTATTTTCTTTAGATTGATATGTTGTAAAAACGCCGTCAGCCTACTGAAACATTTTTTGTGTTAAAATGATGACTTCCATTGGGTGCTTTAAAAAATAATTAAGAATTGGCGCTACCTAATGGCACGTTGAGGTAATCCGTAAGTCCCGACTAAGGCAACGTCCCATCTAGGGCAACCTTCCCCTACGATCAGGCAAGATTTAATTTCGGATAAATACGTTTTGCCAAACTTCTAACGGCTTTAACCTACAAGCATTTTTAACCATTAAAACGCGCTCACTAATGGCAGGCCCCCACTGAAAACGGAATTGTTTAAAACCCGATAACAGCGCCATACGCCTAAAACATTGGACTTCAGATATAAGACCGAAGTTTGAATAACATCATCATCTGAATATAACTCAGTTCGGAATGAGATCAAAACAGAACTTATTTGATAGTCGGAATAAGGTCTAACTCAACCCCATCCATAATCACCAACTCCACTAATTGTTTTTCTCCCCAACTTATTTCAACATCCCTTACCCCTAACAAGGACAAAGCATCTGTGCCAAAATCAACGGCTTGCAAACGTCATAACAACCGAGGCTAAGACGGCAGCGGCGGCTTATTGTCCCGTATAACCTCTCCATATTTTTCTGGATTTTAGTATTTTAGATTTTAACTTGACGTTTTGCGACCTGTAGGTCCAGTTTTATTCCGTCGTAACTATTTATTGCGCATTGTATTTTGTTATGTCGTTGATCTTAATACTATGGTGTTATAGATTTTTCCGCTTTAGAGTTTGTTGCTTTACGGCTTTTATTATGACTTTACAGTCCATATTGTGAGTCTTGTTTGAAAGAAAATAAAACACGATATGGAATCCAATCCACTTGAGTCACAGTACGTCAGTAAACCTGCGCGAAAATGCCGAGTAAATTATTCACGTTACAGTAGCGGGCGACGCCACTGTTTGCCAAAGGATCGACCGGCGATAAGCATTTGGCAACAGCCAGCAGCCTACATAGTTACAGTTCCTCTGCAATACCTGCAATCAGAGGTCCGATTCCGACGCCGATGCCTTCAGTTACCAGCATCCAGCTGTACGCGTCCACGAAACTGTCCCTGCCCAACAAGAGAGCGGCGCTGGCCTTCATCAGACCGTACGCGTTGCCCAGAAAGCCCACAGTGGCTGCGAAGGCGAAAAGACCGCCGATATTTGACCAGAAGGGACTCAGCACGGCAGCCGCTCCCACTATTGTCTGCGCGTAAAAGCAGTGTTTTTGTGCACAGCATATATGCTAAGGGTTTGACTCGAACACATACGACTGGGTATGGTCCGATACTTTATATTATATATTTTATTCCAACCGATAATAATTTTATTTTTTTTAAACCGATATCAAATTTGGACAAAAATTATCGCGAACCGACCAGACACCAAATACCGTCATTGCTCAAACAAGCAAAATAGAAGAAATTGAAACATTGCAACATCTGCGCCGAGCTGTGTGCCAAGTCAGCTAAATTACAAGCTGTGGTTGAGAGGAAATAAGTCGTGTCCATTGCACACTTATGCTTAAAGAGCATAATTTTGCGTTAACTATCATTACTTAAAAATTTATACTTTAAAACGCGCACGACAGTCACCATTATACCTCCTTTTAAGAATCTGCTTCATTTAAACAAATGTCGATGTTACACCAACATCTTAGCGCAGATACCGAACAGTGAGAAACATACTGCGTAACTTGACGTTTTTTAGCGAGATAAAAATAAATAAGGTTTGACTTAGCGTTGTCAATTGTCTAATACACACTTGCTAATCAGTCAACCTAAACCAGCGCTTCTCAACCAGTGGGGGCCATAAGAACATTTGAGGTGGGCCACAGACCAATTTAAAAAGCTAGATTTAGTTTCATTTGTGTCATTATATTTCATTTTAAAGGAATAATGGTTTGGGAGGAATTAAAAAGGAAAGTAAATTTATTGTTCAGCCGCAAGTATCTCATTAATGCACGGTTGATTAAATAATCTGTTTTGAAATATGTTCTGCTGTGTTTTGTTCTAAACCTATTTTAAAGCTTTTTCTTTCATAAAAATTCTATTGGGCCACAGAATTTTTTTGCAAGGTAAATAGGCCACGAAAGCAAAAAGCTTGAGAACCACTGACCTAAACAAATAACGAAAGAGAAAAACTATCCAGCGTTTACGGTCGACCAAACTAAAGACGAAAAACGGCGTTTTGCGCTCGATTTTGGCTTCGCATTAGATTAAGACGCGTGAACCAATTACTTAAAAGGCACGCCGCTTCGAACAGTTTGTTAAACCATGACAAAAAACGAACCGAAAACGATAATATCACTTACAAAAAGGGGTGGTAAGAACTCCCGCCCCCACTGGATACGCCACTGGGGGCAATGGATAGTGTATATTATTTTTAACCTTCTTAAGTAATACATATTACACTTACAAATAATACTAATAATCACATTTTGAAATACCATGGTATCGGACGAGTACCGATACTACCACTTGCAACGGATATCGGCTCCGATCCGATTTTATCGGACATCCAAACGCACGACAAACCAACTTGGCCAGACGCCAGCAAACAGCTATTCATTTAAAGCAATTTCAAAACGAAATTTATAAACATTGAAGCCGTTGTTAAGCCAATTTAAATCGGTTTGAATAGAAATGTTAAGGACGGCTACTTGAGATGTTAACGTTCTCACAATTTAACACTTCAGTGCAAGACTTTTTTGCTTTCAATAACGTATTCAAGTCAATGGAATGTGTAAATTGTTCGACTTTAAAAGTAATATCTGACGTGAGAAAAGCTTGAAACTCAGCATGTAAACAGTTTACAATTGGATGTCCAATTCAACAGATAAAAAAACTAACTTAAATTTAAACCAGGTCATTTTTTAATTGTGCTTATGTACCTAAATGATAGTTTGACTTTTAACAATGAAAAAAATGTAAGTGTTAAACTTCTTTCTGTGTTTGTGTCGACCGTTTAAACCTGCCCAAAAACATTGGATAGGCAACAACCTAGTGAAATCACAGAGATACGGTAAAAAACAACGGTCAGATTTCTCACCTGAAAGCAGCAATAGGACCACAGTGGGTCCAACCTGTAGTAGCTGCAGATTTTTCCAGTGAGAGGCCTTCCAACTATTCCAGCCAGGCCGATGACGGAAGACAGCCATGACGCCACTTGCGAACTGACGTTTTGCTGCCTAAAACGAGATTTAGTAGTGCATAAGATTGAACGTTTGCTATTGGCAATTTGTTCGTTTTTATGTTTATAAAAACATATTTACTACTGCTAGATAGCCCTTTTGAGTAAAAACATTATCCGGATTCGTAACTCTATACACTTGACTAAAATTTATATTCAGGTATACAACCGAGCGTACATATCAGCTCGCTAACCGCAGTTTAAATTCAGTATATTAATGAAGAGCCGCACATAGCGTATAAACGTGTGGTGTATTTTTGTGAAACTGCGCCAAACTATTTAAGGGGCACAATGCGGAGAATTTTTAAAATATGGCTAAATAATGGGTACTTGTGCGTTACCTAAGGCGCCCTTAAACGCGAACACGTATCTGGTTTCACTAACTATTTGAAGCACTTGCACTGCAATATTGAATCGTAGTAGGTAAACTAGGTTAATACCGGGCTTTAAAAAACATTTGTTTTTTAATAAAGTTTGACCTTCCTATATGTTAGATATTACTTTTCATTTAATTGATCAACAAAAATAAGTCAAATCTTGGGCTACAAAGTTTAAAAACTCAGGTAAAATTCCGGAACAGATGTGAAAAGTAACATACTTATATTCTCGCACCTTATTGCCCAAAGGACAAAAACGCTTTAAACTGTTCCGGAGCAGATAAAAACATTCACATAATTGTAGCGTACTTTTACTTTATCAATAGGTTTATGAAGTATTACCATAAAGTTGAAAGAAACCAAAGAACCGAAAAAACCTATCACGTTGCCTCTGTGTTACCTTGCCCTTGCCACCAGGTGAACGTAAGGCACGAACATAGCAACGCACGAGAGTAGGTTGCAGATGAGGATCATGTGGAAGATGGGACGCCTTAAGAGGATCAAAGTTCTGCGGAGGAAGCTTCCGCGATCCGGGAGCTTTTCTCCTTGAAGGGAAACGGAGGTGGAAGGAGCTAATTTCTCCTCATCCGGATGTTCGTCGTGGTCGAAGCTCTTAATTTCGGAGGAATCGAAACGTTTTTTCTTGTTTTGCCAAAAGTTAAGAGGGTGGCGGAGAATGTCCGCGACCGGAACGTAGAAAAACGCACAGAAGCAAAGGTGAAGGCAGTAGGCTCCGGTAAGCAGCATGGCGCCCTGCAGAAGATGTTGTAACGGTGGGAATATACCGGGATTTTGATTAGAACGTATTGTTATATACTTCAGTAGAACTTTGGTGACTTGTTGGCCAATATTTATGTCAGGATTGCTAAGATGCCCGATCAACCTAAACCCCATATTTCGGGCACACTTATATTAAATTACGTCATTAGTCATTTCGATGGTTAAATTTGTTAAATTAACTTATTTGAAAGATTCCATGGTAATGCTTTCTAAGTTACTAGGCTGAAATGTTCGCTTGCTCTGGGAAGCCCATCGTTATCTTCGATTTGAAGTGTAACGTTTTCAGAGAAATTAATGATTCATGGTAAAACAAAACTTAACGTTGTACAGCCAAAACAAGCACAAATTAATTTGTTATCAGATCAGCAATAAAACCACCAGATAATCGTAGGGCTTATATACCACCTCGTATTTGATATGTTGAGCATTGGAAACGGCAACTCATGGTCTCTCTAATGGGATGTCATTGTCCCAGGGTATGAGGGACTTACACAACTCATTTTCAAAATCTTAAGTCCCAGTCTTTTTGAATAATTAACAAGTCAAGTCGCAATTTAGTAAGTCAAGTCCAAGTCAACTCCTTGTAATTAAAATTAAACCTATTAAAATTCGTTAACCCTTTCGATATCGCAAGCTTATTGTTTTACATGCACAAATTTAATTAAATTACCCGTTTTACAAAAATAACATTTATTTCAACCCGAGTGATTTGTCCAAAGACTTAAGTCAAGTAATGTCATTTAAAAGCAGTGTTATAATTGCACTTAAGTGGATCCATTTATTTTTGCCCCAAATACTTGAGTTAAACCAAGTCATTTATAAACAGTAACTTAAGTACACTTAAGTTAAGGCAATTCATTTTGCCCAAAAGACTTATTAGGTCAAGTCATTTAGAAACAGTAACCTAATTGCACCAAAGTCAAGTCAAGTCATTTTACCCAAAAGACGTAAGTCAAGTCATGTCATTTAAAAACATTGACTTAAGTCGGGGGTCAGGAACCCTTTTAGCCAAGGAAGCCATAAAAGCCGAAGGTTTTTGGTTGTATTTCCATGAGAGCCAAATAATGTTTTTTTAACAATTGTTTAGGTTGGCAAAAACAGTAATTTGAACTGGGCCGTTAAAAGTTTTGCAAAACTTAGTTATGGAAGACATGGTACGAACAAGGCCTTTAAGATGCAAAGAGATTTCTTCAAATTTGCCATCAGTCCCAAAACGACAAACAGGATTCGCATAAATATTTCACATAAAGATACGAAAATAATTGTTTTTTGAATAGTTTCAAATTTAAAAAATACAGTTTGAAAGGGTCATCGCCGCTTTTAGTTAAATCAAGTCATAATAAGAAATTAATGCTTAGATTTAACTGCGAGTAAGATTACATTATGAAAAGGCAATACGGCGTCATCAGAAGAGCCATATATGGATCGCGAGCTATAGGTCTTGAACCCTAGCTTAAGTCATTACAATAGTGGTACGGTGCGTTACCTTCCAAGTGTAGGCTTGGCTGAAGCACTGTAGCAGAGTGGTGGCCAGGAACATTCCGGTGCAAGTTCCGCCGCCCAAAGCTCCCTCTGCGAAGGCGCGATCCCGACGAAAGTAGGCGTTCAGCGCCGCGCTCAGCGCAATGTTGGACAGTCCAACGCCGATTCCTGCAACGGGCATTCACGCTAGGCTTTACACACCGGTCCGGAAAACACTGCCATAACACTGGCGCACTCAATTTGTTTTGTGACGCCTTCCATTTTCAGACCGCAAAACTACTTCATCATGTCCCAAGGGTGACCCAGGTCCAACAGATCTAAAACAAGGCAACAAATCCTAACAGAACAAGTGTAAAAGGGGTAAGTCAAGTCGAGTTATTCTAACCCCAAAACTTAAATAGTCACTTAGAAAAAAAAGCCGTAGATCTCCCGCTGCAACCGTTTAGCAACTTGTTAAGTCTCGCTATAACTATTAAATACTTGGCTGTGCTTGAGGCAAAAAGATTCTCAAATATTTTGTTGTAGGTGAGCATGATTTTGGCACAACGATTTATTTATTTATTTGATGTTTTATACAGCAAGCAGCAATCTCCTCGCCTTACATAACAATCGGCGCGAAAATCGATTAGATAAGGATTATGCCGCGATTTAAATCGAGTTTAACGACGTAGTTTAATTTGTGCCAAATCACGATTTGCCATAAAGATGGAGAACAACGATTTCGTTTATTACACGACGGGATGGTTGTGCAGAAATGAGGTGTTATATATTTTTAACTTAGTGGCACTAGGTTGCATTTGTATAAAAAACAATAAATTGGCCTTTGTTTTTCTAATCAATTGTTTTCATAATACTTTTGCAGATCCTTTTCTGTTTGCATATTTAAGTAGCTATTCTACAGCTGTTTCAAGAAACAGAGGGGTCCTAAAACTTTTTTTACCGCGGACCCCTAACACTTTTTTTGCTTTGCGTGGACCACGGTAGTCAAAAGTTTCAAAAAGGACGTCACCATTTTACGTCACAACACAAATAGACTTTGCAGAAATATGAATTAGGTAAAATGGAGTATAAAAACGTTCAGTGCTAAAACGGTTTATTTTTTTAATTAAACTAATTTCTTTAAAAAATTGATTATTTTCTAAATATACAGTTATATTTCAATTTGGCCTTCATGGACCCCTTAAACTAGTTCACGTACCCCAAGGGATCCATGGACCCCAGTTTAAGAACCCTTGATCTAAATAAAGCGGTAAACCAAATCCGGTTTAAGGTATTTAATTCAAACAAACTGCTAGCATAACAATTGAACATTAAGTAAACAACTTAAAATTAAACACTACTTGAAATGAACCTAAACCGCAATTCAATGAACAGTTCTTGTATTATGCCAACACAACAGCCATATTGCAAAACGGAAAAAAGTGCGTGCTCATTGTATATAACTGCGCATTCCTATTGTTTATTAATGCAATCACGGACTCTTTTATAAACATCAATATGGTTTCGGAACCCTAAATTTTGAAACTGATCATTCAGCGAAATTTCGTAACAAAATTGAACTACCATTGCAATCAATGTTATATGTTTAACAGAAAGACAACTATAGAACAAAAAATGTTAGATTCTTATACTGTAGTTACATAAAAATCAATCTATTTTAAATGCACTCGCAACCCCTGCAACATTTACGAACCCATGGTTGGAACCACAAACCGAACACATGGTGTTTCTTTTTATTAAATGATAAAAAAAAATACTTGATCCACTCTGTATTTTGCTGCCTAGTAGACCGAAGCCTGTATACATTGCACTTTTAGACTAGTGTAAATTATTGTGCTAACCAACGCTTGATAAGTTCGGTCGTTGTACGCACCAGTCATCAAACCGTATGAGAACATCAGAGCAGAAAGACTATTGGCAAAATAGCTGACGGAAAGACCCAAAAACATAAAGAATCCGCCAAGAAATCCAGTTATTCTGTTTCCAATTCGGTCGCTGACTGCACCGTAGATGGGCCCTTTGAAGTGTGTAAGAATGATTTTAGCCTTTAACCTTATTTGGCGTACAAATAAAATGTAAAATTTAAAACGGAATCATAACGCCATTAAAGAATGTGTTGTAAACATATTGCGGAACAAAAAAAAATGTTAGGCCTATTGGGTTAAAAAACAAATTTCCCTAAAATTGGCAACAGTTTTCCCAACACGTCACAAAATTGTCGCCAACTGCTATGAATAAAAACCGTTTTCAGGAATTCAGACGGCGGTTTCGGCCAAAACTATGCCGTCCAGCAAATGTTCCTTTTCCGGTGAAAGGTGGGATTAAACGCTTAGAACAGTGGTTCTCAAACTTTTTAAGCTTGCGGCACACTAAAAAAATCTTAAATACTTCGAGGCACACTTTAAACAGAGCAACAATAGAGTAATGTTATAATTGCTTTTAACACACGACGAGCTATTTGCAAATGTCTCAATATTATTAACTTGTAATGGACAGTGCGTATTTAAGTTTAAAATACTTGGGTGTATGCTTATTGGTAATCCAAATTACTTATTTTCCAAAATTACAAAATTTTCGCTGCATACTTGGTAATCTATGGAGCACACTTATGTGTGCCGCGGCACACAGTTTGGGAATCACTGACTTGTCTTTATAAACAGTATACGCACAAACTTACCGCCGAGGCAGGCGACTACAGCCGGAAAGCTGCCTACCAGTGAAACGCTCCTGGCTGGCGCATCAAAGTAGTTCACCCAGTCAGCGTACAGCACCCCGACTGCGTACAAGGTGCCATAGCTAAGGCCGCCACCAATGCAGGTCGCCAGCAGAACCAGCCATCTGTATTTGAGCGAGACCTCGCAGCCGTCATTTTTGGGTGACATAGGCCTTTTCTAAACGCGCCCTAAAAGAAACACAACATTTGAATTTAGGGTAAACAGGAACCGGCCGGCAGGCTGAATGGTGTGACGCCGAAAACCGCAGTCATTTTCCGCCTGTCACAACAAATTCCGCTTTGGAGGGTGGGGAGAGTCGATATTTGTCATTGCTCGTAGATTAGATTAACCGAACGTAATTCGCGTCACACTCGTTATGACATAGAGTGTTTTATTTTAGCTTTAGCACTTAATGAAGTGCTACCTAACTAACAAAGTAATACAGCGACTAAGCGCCTTCACATTGGCGTATAAATATGATATCATCAATTTTTCTTTCCTTTCTTTCTAAATTTTCCTATTGCAAACCTTGCTGTGTCACCGACAGTCTCTCTGCTTGATTAGTCAAGTAAAACTTTAGGAATATAAGGGTAACTTGTATACGTTTGTAACTGTACTGATGGCTGGTACCTTACAGCGAAGGTAAACACCTAAGGTTCATTGCAGGGTTGAGCGGCCTGACTGCTCCTCATAGTCTCAACTTAGTATCGCGGCTGGCATTGTACCGGGCTTTGTTGTTATCCTAATACAGTACAGCACACGAAAGGCGTGACGAGGGCTTGAACCTGCCGGCGCATTTACGTAAGCTAAAAATAGCCAAACACAGTAAAAGTAAACACCGTGGGGTGAAGCATTGTTCGTCAGGAACAGGCAGGCCTTACACATACACGCGTTCAGTACACTTTATTTGCATATTTGTACGTCCATTGCAGTTACATAGCAGTTTTCAACAACGTGAAATACTCATTTCAGGGAAATAAACATTGCCTTTATAATAGTTGCGGGCCAGTTGTTGCATAAACGTCGGAGCAATTTTGCAAAACAAAACAATTGGTGGCAGGTATTTTGCGCACAAGTTAACTGGTATATAACCGACTGTTATGCTTTCCTACCAGCTTTTAGATGGGTAACTATGACTTAGGTGCAACATTTCACGAATTAATTACACAGAGAACACTCATGGGGACCAATCCTCATTCCCTAAAGCTTCTATCCTTCTTCGACTGGATTGTATGAGTGTATTATGACTCGTGCTGCTGCAACTGACAATGAAAGCAAGCATTAGCATCATTTCCGCTAATGTTGACGCTGTGTCACGCGCAGCAAGTGCAGTGTTTGTTTCAGGGAACCTCATGGCATTTACTGCAAAAGGCGTTTGAGGTTAGCAGAAAAAAATGATTGTTTAGTTTTAACAATAGAATCAACAAAAAGGAGATCCTCAGACAAACACAAATATCGAATATACCAATACCACATAAACAGCACAGCCAATTAGCTATACTACAAAATATTCTCCAATTAAGAAGTAGTGTTGACCTTTTGCAACAACTATAAATACCAGCAAAAGAATCAAAAAAGGATCCCACCTTCATCGATATGTTCAATAAACTCGTAAATTCGCTTTACTAATTCCATTACACTGAGCTAACATTAACGCAACGCACCTTGAGAAAAGACTATTTGTTTTAATATGATGGCTTTTTATTACCGTACCATTCAGGTTCTTAAGAGTTTTTTCACTGCGAGTCTATTACACTGTTACAGTTTGCGTGTTGGAATTGTATTTTTTATCGTTTGCATCGTTTCCTGTAACAGAGCGATTAAAATTGCTCGTTTTTTGTTTAGCTTTTGTCACTTTTATCCGAATAATGTTTTATATTTGCTTGTCTTTGTGTATATGGCTGCGCTGTATAGAATCGAGCTTTGTTCAGACAGCAGATATGCAGTTTAGACACAAAATACAAAGTTACCAAGCCTGTAAGACCAACAGAGAGCAAGCAGTACTTTTTAACCTGGTTCTCTTTCCTGTGGTTCGATTTTGCTACGTGAACTAAGGCTGTCTGCAAACAAACTTAAGTTCTACATACTTAGTTAAACAAACTTTTGTCTTGCGCTATTGGAAACTAAACCATGGGTTACTTTTCCACAATTACTGATTCTGTGACTGTCAAACACCTGAAAAACAGTGTCGGTTTAGTGCACAGTGTTTCTGAACCAAAACCATCACGGCTACATAGACTTCTAAGCGTGCCAATGCACTCGAATTGCTTTGTTCTACCAAGGCACAACGGCGAATGTTTGCTTGACGACCTTTAATCTGTTTTGCAAATCAACACTGCCGAACACCAGACTTGCTGTCTTTCCGCTAACGTGTTATTTTAAATTGTTTATTTGTGTTTTTGCTGTGTTTTTAGTGGACAACATTTGTATAATGTTTTTTCAATACTACTATAATACTAATAACGAATTTAAACTTTGGGTACACTATGCACGGATCTGTAACGTAGTTGATAATAAATTGCAAAGCCAAAAAGGTCGAGTAAATCGACAGCATCTTGATTAAGACGTTTCGATACGAGCTTGTATCATCTTCAGTTATTGTGACTGAGAAGCATTTCAAGCATCACTTATAAGAGATGGGGCCCAATTGTTATCAGTCTGAGTTTCGAAAGTTGGGGCATTATTTAGTACCTTCAGGTGTTGAACAGGTACAGTGGTCTTGATAATTTATTATCAATTTAAACTTTTATCGTGAAATTAATGTATAACATTTTAATGACATTCCGTTAATTTAAAAACATACTTAAAACTGTGCTATTCAAACAACATCCCAAATAGAAAGTATATAGTTCAAGTTTCAGCTATCAAGGCTACAATCAACTATTAGAGGCGCTAAGAAGCTGATTTCAGCGATAATCTCGTTTTCGGTCTAGTAGTCGGAGAGTGAACACCTGGCGGAGTGCCATTTGTTACATAAGTCACAACACAGAAAAAAAAACAGACAAAGTGGTCAAAGCTGTAAATACGGTTGTTTGCGGCTCTCTGGTGGTTTTCAAAATTTTGTGCCTTCTAATAAATGGACGAGCCACATTATGCCTGTTTAAAAATTCGTTTATACCGGAAGCTTTTAACATTTCCGTTTTTTGCTGCCGACAGTTTATTTCAAGCTCATGGTTTTTACTGGAACGACTGAGAACGGTACTAATATTATTAATACTTTTCGTAAAAAAACAAATAAATGCGACTCAGGCACACTAAACGTCCGTTTAAACTACAGCTGAGCTGAACAAAGCGTATTTTGCATTACATTTTTATTGTTTTGAGCGTTCCACGCTTTGCTAATCTCAAGCCCGGCGCAGCAAAAAATACTTAGTAGAGTAATTTCCCCGCTTTGCTTGAATGCGTTCAAAGCGTGAAGGTGATTGCTTTGGCTTGCGTTTTGAAAAGCGTATTTTTAGTTGTAAAATGTGGCTACCTACCAACAATGTAGTCAATTTGTTGTGATACGGATTTTTCTAATTGTATTAAAGATCACCATTATTTCCTATGCCAGTTATTTTAATGTACCAGGCTACAATCAAACTGGAGGTTACAATAAACAGCTGATTAATCATGTGACTTTTGTAAACAATAGGCTCAACGCAGCCATAGTACAAATGCAATTTTACGCCCTGCTCAGCTCAGCTGTTGTGTAAACGGACCTTAAGCGGTAACTCAAGTTAGGCATGGCCATGAATATCGGATCAGAAACGATAACGGCAGGCAGCAGTATTGCATCGGTGCCGATCCGACAAAAAAATCAATTTAAGCAGTTTAGCCTAAAGGTTTGCAATGTAACTGTGCTTTTTTCACTTTTGAAAGTCACACTTCTTAAATAAAAGGCATATTAAGAACAAAGCATTGAATAGGCCAGACAGGTTTACCGGCAAACGTCTGAATCATGCTCGGGCCTGCGCGGTTCGGTTTTCTTTGCAGTCAATATTGAAATCTGCATTCAACAATATATCGATATTTGTAGCATATGTGAAATGTAAAATTGGGTTTGGAAAAAGCACAATAAATATTCGAGCGATTATTGATCCGTTAAAGGCCCGTTTACACTACAGCTGCACTGAGCTGCACTGGGCGTGAAATTGTTTTCACTTCAGCTGCAGTGAGCTGCGCTGGGCGTAAAAATCGCTCCAAACGTAATGTGTTTCTATAGCTGCACTGGGCTTGAGTTTAGCAAAGCGTGAAAATCGCTCCAAAGCGTATTTTTAAGCTAGCTGCAGCTGCTGCACGGGGCTTGAGTTTAGCAAAGCTTGAAACGCTCGCCACAATAGAATTTAAATGCAAATTACGCTTTGCTCAGCTCAGTGCAGCTGTAGTGTAAACGGGCCTTTAGACTTGTAATCGGCACAAAACAAACTAGTTTCACTGTATAATTTGTTGACTTATTTATCATTTGGCAAATCTCTGCTGTGAAAAGCTTGAAATACTTTCAAGATTTCCCCAAGGTTAGAAAAAGGGGGCTAAAGTCAAAAAACTTTTAAGCAAAAGTGTAGGAAAACTGTCAGTACACCGAATTTTATCATATTCTGTAAATAACCCTTTCCCTACTTAGAAAAACACAAAAAGATCGACGGGTTTAGGACTTATTCCGAGCAGTGTTGCGACGTTTATGTTGTTCTAATTTTGATCTTATGGCTGGAGTTTCACTGCTACATCTTGCCAGTCAGTTTGAGAAATTGTAGGGATCGGATCGGAGCCGATACCCGATGCCAAGTGGTAGTATCGGTACTCGTCCGATACTAGAATGGGATCGGTGCCGAACCGATACCAAGTTAACAACAAAACAACTAGAGATGGTTATCTTAAAATACAAATATATTAATTAATATTTTCCAGGTTAATAACTAGAGGTAACTAACCTAATAACTAGGGCGAATATTTTTTGACCTAAAAAATAGGAAATTTTGACCTGAAACAATTTTGACAAATTTTAACCTAAATATAAATTATTTTGACAAAATTTCGACCTGTTAGAAATACATTCATTTAAATGAGCTAGACGATATTAATCACGCGTTTTTTATACCGTATATTGCTCTAATAAAGATATAATACGGTTAAAATGACTTTGGACACAAATCAAAACTATTTTTTTTTTGATAAAATTGAGCAATAAATAATTTCAAAACAACTGAACGACGAATTTCAAAAAGCTGACTTTATATTTATTTTAATTTTGGAAACGATATATGTGCATTTTTATTTGATTTTGACTTTACAAATTTTTGACAAAATTTGACCTAACGTGTAAATTTTGACAAAATAGTTTGTAAAAAAATCGATTTTCACGAAAAACTTTACCGCCGTAAAAGGTTGATGTAGAAACAAAAACATTTCCTGTTTATTTCGTAAGAAGGCAACAAAAATCGTTAGTGTGCTGATATAATATATTCGCATCTATTGGAAGTATTCAACACTTTTACAAAGAATTATTTTTTAAGTTAAAGGGCATTTTTAATTGTGTTTTTCCTAGAATGAATTTAATTGGTTTGTAAATCTGCTGTTACGTCACAATTAAGGTTAACAATAAACTTGATTTATTTTGAGAATAATTCAACAAATTTGCTGAATTTCATTATGATTAAAGCTGTGTTAACGTTTTGAAATCTGCCTAATTTATGATTTGGTGTTCAGCGCGAAAACAAAGTTAAAACCTTCCAGGGTTTAACAGAACGTATTTTCCGTATTTCAGGTTTGTTGCAAGATTTGCTTTTGATAAGTTACTAACCTAAGCGTTATCTTGGTTTGGTATACATTTGGCTCATCTCTAGTTAGTACTTACACAGACAGTAAACCGGTGAAGGGTAAGTTTAGGTGATAAATTATTTATGTAGACCTTATAACACGCAAATAGTTGATTCGGCAAAAAGGTTGTTGTTCTAAAAAACTGTGTTGTTCCCAGTAAACTCGTTCGTAAAACAATTTGAAAGAACTGTCAGTTGCTAAAGTCAAGTAACAGTTGAGTAATAATTCAAGCAAGCAAACTCTTAGTCCCTGTCAAAAAAATTAAAAGTCAAACTTAAAAAAATGGTTTATATGCAAAAATTAAGATCTATCCCAGTTAAAAAAATGTTTATTTAGTCATTTTCTACAAAAGACAAGTCACTCGAAAACTGTGCTTTGTCTAAAATTAAATTAATTTTGTGAAACCAATAACATATTACTTTTCCAAAAATCGTAATATTAAATGTGATTTAGCATTTTAACATGTATTAAACATAAATTCGCAATAAAAAAAATTTCTGTTACATTTTGTGGGAAAAATTACATAAATCGATTTTAACCGACTTACGATGTTTAAAAGAAAAAAATAACAATAACCTCTTTAAAATCTGCATAAATTTATTGTTTACATTTTTGTTAAATTCTTCTTTGTTTTTCATATTCTTTTATTGTTAAACCTGTTCTGGATTCTTCTTTAACAATAATTGAGATACAATGATATTTAACATTTGTTATAAAATCCATGCTGCAAACAACTTTTCGAAGATTTTTTGCAATTTGTTAATCCCCCCACAAACCGGTTTTAACTAAATGTTTTATTCGGAAAATAAATATTTTTCGATTTTTTTTTAATTTTTATGTAAACCAGTTAATTTGAACAAAAAGTAAATTTTCGTGAATTCATTTTGTTAAATTAAAAAAATATTCGAAAGATAACGGAAATATTTTTGTGCATTTTGATTTTTTTTTTAAATGAAATTATATAGTTCTCTGGCAAGTTCGTTTTAATCTAGCCATTCATGGAATAGACTGAAAATTTTGAACACCATAAACAATTTACCTATTTGGATTACCCTGTCTGTTACACACAATCGATAAAATTCAACATATATTTTATTTGTCAAGCTAAGCTAACCGTTTCTTAAGTTTCTAAAAAAAAGTCGGAACAAAAACAGGAAAACGCCAATAATATATATATAACAGTAAGTGTACAGGTCAACGAGCATTCGAAAAGACGGACAAAAAAGGCACAGCAAGCAAACAAAACTATGGATTGTATTTCAGTTCGATCAGTTCAGTATCTAGTTGTTAAGTTGACAGATAAGAGCAACACCACGGCCGATCCAGTGAGCGTCTGGTTTGTCAGTAAGCAAAGTCATGCCGATGACGAAGTTGGTGGAGTGTCCGGTGGTTGAGAGGACTCCCCTACGTTCGGTGGTCTTGTACACCGGCGCCAAGTAGCACTGGTGATCTGGGATGTCGCCCTGCAAAAAGGTATGCCATGATTTAAAGTTATGATGATGAGATAACGTTGAAGGGATAAGCAAACGACTTCTGTTTCCTCTTTTTGGCCGAGACGCCTATTTGTGTGCCCTTACCGACTGTGATGTGTTATACAAAATAGATGCATTTGTACAGTTGGTTTTCATCCATTACTGACAGACAATTTGATTTGCAAAATATAAGGAGCAAATGCATAGCCCAGTCTAGACGTAATATAACCAAGAACTTTTGAGCATGTTCAAGCAAGCTAAAAAGATTTGAAAATATGTGAAATAAGTTTAATGCAGAAAACAGTCGTTAAAATGGACAACAACATAAAATTAAAAGGAAACATGACAGTGGCTGGTGCTTAATCTGTAGCAAGCTTAGACGATAAAATTTTGTTTAAACGTAAAACTAGAAAAAATCCGTTGATAGTTTTGCAAGGCTGTGGCGTACCTTCTTAATAGGAATGAGCAGGATCTTTGGCATGTAATCGTACAGAGCCTTGGGAGTCGACTCGGCCAGTTTCTTCGTTTTTCTGTCCCATCTAGCACCTTCCAAGTACAGACCAAACACGTAGGCACCTACAACCAAAGAAGAATTGGTTTGCGCCGAAAAAATATTCTAGTCTACGTCATGAAATTCGTTGGCATTTTTTATTTGTGGAATGATAATCAAAAAAAGTGAAAAGTCAGCACTTGACCCACAAGAATACAAAAAAGCAAACGTCTCCATAAAAGACTACACTGAGCCACTATCATGTTGAATTGAAAAGCCCTCAATGATCAGTTTACTGCATTGGTGTTTATTTCATAAATCAAAAAAGTATTTCACAGCAGTTTCGCGTACAAAACGAAACAAAGATGCATCGCCTAGGTAAGTTATTCCCAACCTTTTTATATAGGTGGCAAAACAGAAAAGTGTTACAATTCACGGCCTACTCAAAAATTACACAAAAATGTGTTTTTTTCTCGTGAAACTGTAAGTGTAAAACGACAGTCGGATAACTAGCATAGTACGTTAATATTCTGAATCACTTTGATACCTAAAACTACGAACATCAGACAGGTTTACACAAATTGCATTCTATTAATAGACCCACGACAAGTTATATGAGACAGAAAAAACAAATGGTTAAAGGAGTCAGAAGGAGATTATAATATATAGTCACGTTACAAAGGGTTATTATAAGAACCTATCCCTACATATTGCGCAGAGAAATTTGGAAACTGATTGGTAATTCGCAAAAGGCAGAGATAACTACAAAACTTTGACCAAATTTCTCTCCGTGGCCCAACTGAAAACTGCTCTATGACTTGCGGGTCGGAAAACGTTAGCCTATAAAGGAAACAAAACAGCTACTTTAAGCGACCACATACCGTCCTCGGGCGCCTGTTTGTATTCCTTGTCCTCAACGACCTGATAGTCGAAGTTAAGCAAGTCGATGGGGATCGTGTACTTCCGGGCGTAGTTCTGCCGTACGCCGGTCAAGAAAGCCTGGGTGAAGAAGAAGCCGGAAACCCAGAACTGCGGCGGCGGTCCGTTGTCGTACCACAGCTGCACGAGAATAAGCCAAAATTTAAATAAATATTTGCGCGAATCGGTCGGTTGCGGTGCAAGGCAAAAAAGTCTTTGTCCGGTCGAGGCAGGGCTGGATTAACTATAAGCGGAATAGGCACGTGCTTAGGGCACCAAGGAAAGGGGGGCACCACAGAAATTTTCTTTGCCGAATGTTCAATGAAAGAAACACACACATTGTCAAGTTGCTTGTACTAATAGAATGTAGCAAGCATTGGCGTTATGTTTATATTCGACTCGCTCCCCTCTGAGCCTGAGTAGCACAGTTGGTAGAGCGACGGTCCCGGTATGACCGGAGGTCGTGAGTTCGAACCTCATTGATCGACAGATTCGGCGAGTCTGTAATGGCTTTTCGGTGTACCGAACTTTCAATTGGTGTCTCAGTGTTTAATGTACAATTCGAGTTGGTGAGACATCTTAGACCTGAATAGTGCCCGATTTTTGAGTCTAAATTAAAAAAACAAAACATAGCCCAAATCTTAAGATGATAAATCCGTACGAGGGTCAATGCAAGCCTCATTAAAAAAAAACATTTTCTCACCTGGAGGAAATTTAGTCTCTCGAGGAAGTCATTGACGTAACCACCGAGCGGTTTGAGGCTCGGGTAGCTCTTCTTCATCCACATCTGCGGGATCTTGCCCTGGAGGATGTTGTTGAGCACCTCTTCCAGGTCGCCGCTCATCACCACCAAGCCCTGAGCGAACATCCCGGATCACCAGTTTGTAATGACAGAATTTAAAAAAGCGACGGTAGTTTTTTACGTCGATAAAAGATTGAAAAAACAACAGAGTATGTAAAACAATGGAATTTTAAAAATCAACTTTAGATTTAAAACAAACAGATAAGTTTGAAAAACAAGAGAAGTTGATATTATGGAAAAAATGTGACAAAAAAAGTTTAAAAATATCAGCATTGAAAAAAATAGGGTTGATAAAATCTGACAGAACTTGTTTACAAACTAAGAATAACAGCAATGGTGTAAAAATATGGAAACAAAGTGATCAAAGGCAGCCTCCAATGTGTTACTTGTAACGAAAACAGAAGCTTCAAGTCACCCTTGGGGGAGCAACGAAAAAAAAACAACTAATTAAACGACTTACCTTGATGGCTTTCTGCACATTGATGAGCGAGTTTCTGATGGTCTGCAGCAGCACGTTGAACCTGACCATTTCCTGCACAAGCACTGTGTTCATTGATTGCTTGTATGCGGTCGGATATCTGAAAAAAAACAACAGGTTTACTGATCCAAGTGTCGGCTTGTCTGCACAATTATTTAGGCTCAGCGTTGTAATGATTTAATCTGACTTAAGTGCAATTGGGTTACTGTTTTTAAATTACTTAACTTGACCTAAGATATTTAGGAAAAATGACTTTAAAATGAAGTTTTTTTGGGGGGGTTAAAATGAAGTTTTATATCCTATTTTTTTACATGAAACGATTTACTGGCAATATATTACGTTTTTGTTATTATTTAGTTAAGATATTGTTTGTAATCGAGATAATTCACCAAGTTTAGTTTTTTTTTTACGTTTAAATTTTTAACATGGACGTGACTTCGAATGACTTGCTATATCCCGGTACGCTTATGGGCATTTATTTGTTAAACAATTTGTAAATAAAAAAAAATTTACCGTCGTGCTGCGTTTTGAATGTGGAGATTTACTTAATAGAAATTTAAAATAGCTTTATTGTGGTTTCTATAGGCAACGTTAAGCAAGAGAGCAAGGTAAAAATCTTAGGAGCACCGCCTAATATTTTTGTTGAATTTTATGTAGATTTTAAATGTAACAAACATGGAAACTGGAGTTCACTTAGAAAAACAGTATTGATTGTCTGCTAACTATATACTGTAAATTTGTAGACCTTGCATGATATAAATCTTGAAAGGTGGAAAAGCAGATAAAATCTGTTATTTGACATTAATGTTAAACATTCGAAATGATTACGACGCCAAACTATTCAGCACGATCGGAAAAAAATTTCGAGTCAAAGCATGTGTTAAAAATGCAGGTCATTATAAGGCTAAAAATCCGAGTCAGCACAACGGAAAATATCCGGGACATCACAATCGGCAAGTTTTATTTTGTTTATCTTTTACTCACTTTCTGAGAGCGGCCTCTGTGTCGAAGTTGGGGGGTAGCTTTCCGAGGATGTCGCCAGCCACGTTGTAGACGAGGGTGTCTGAAGAATCACCTCCCCCGCCAGTAGAGCGCGACTACCAAGATACACCACAATGACGTCACAATGTTTTCAAAAACCTTATTTTTTTGTGTTTTTAAGGGAAGTCCGAATATGAATTATTTTGTTTTTTATTTCATTTGAGGCGCGTTTCAAAGGTTAGCTTTGTATTCAAGCGTCCGTGCATTTTGTTTTGCTATTAGTTTTTAGATGCATTACATAATTATTTTTAGTTTTTTATTATTATTATTTTTTTAAATTTATTATTGGACCATTAAAATTTATTTTGCAGTAATAAAAATGAATTTCAGAATTAACTGATACACCCTTTGTAGTAATGAGAGTTAGGCAAAGTTTTAGCTAAAAAAAGTTGTCTAATTTTTTTTAGTTTGAAACAATAAAGCAAGTTAACAAACAGGCACACTTAGTTCAACAAGCAAGAGTAAAACTATAGGACAAAAAAACTAATATCATTTTTGGTAATAACAGCATTGTTTTATGAAAAGTTTTTTTCAAGGGGAAATTTATAGTATGTAGCATTTTCAAGCCTACCAATCAATGGCATAAAAAAACCAAGCAAAACATAAAATTGAAAGCAAATGATTGTATGCACGGCATAAAAACACAATAATGTTTTTTGTCGCAAACAAAACATGTTAAATACGTCTTAACTGGAAACTACTTTGAATGAACTAATGAAGAGGACTAAATAATGTCACTAAAAAATATGAATAGTGCTAGAAGTACTATATATGGTTTCTAACATATCTACAATGGAATATTTCGTGAGCTTACTAAGGCAAAATGACTAAATACAATGATATGTTCTGCCTCAACAAAATCTGGCGTAGTTTAAAATTGGTGTCAGTGTAACACTTGAACTGAGAACCGTTAACTAAAGCAACTATACCTGTCAACCACAAAAACTTTTCTTAAATCGATTGTTAGAATGGGTGTATGGCCACCTTATAACTATACTTTTTTCATTGCTACCTTAGAACTGTATTTACAAGTTTCTACAGCTTCCTGTAAATCACTTTCTTCAAGTAAATATCCCTCAATACCTGCATTCTGGTCTACACTCGCGTGATGAATGAATTAGCAAAGCTCAAGTGATACTTACGGAATCTTCTTGCTGTAAAACAGTTGAAACCAATTATAAGTTGTAGAACGAACAAAAAAGAATGGTTAAAACCTTAAAAATCAAGTTAGCCCAGTAGTTTTAGTAGGTTAAAATTTTTTCACAAAAAGTTAGTATTTTCTTTCACAACCATGCAATTATGCAAAAGTATTTAACTTATGTCTTTAACTGTATGCCTAATGAACATCATATATATTTGTATCATGCGTCCAAACTACAAATTTGAAAACTGTCACGTGTTTAGTGTAAATCAAAGCAAGGCCAAAGTAACACAACTAACAATAGGCAAATACACATTTTATTAAATGACAGGCGTCCTTCACTTAATAAGAAATATCAGGCGTCATTCACTTACTAAGAAAGTCGGCAATTACTAGGTTAGACGACCTTACTCTTATCTAAGTTATTTTGAAAAACTTTTGCCCAGGATATTTTGCAAATTGCTGCAGATAAACTTGAGGTGATTTGCAAACCGTTTGGCTTTGAGCTGAACAATCGTTAAACGGTTTGATCCGTAAGTTAAACAGTTTTAATCGGGCAGTAGTTTGCAAACAGTTTGACTTGAACCTGAGTGCTTTTGAATATGGGTTGACTTGGAAACAAGTGTTTCGCAACTCGCTTTACTTAGGCTTAAGTTGTTTCGCAAATTAGTTGACCTTGGTCTCGGTTAATTTACAGACAGTTTAACTTGGAACACAATAAAAATCAGGATTTCGCAGTTTGCAGACGTTTCAGCATTACCTCATACCATCATCAGTGTACAAATCCAAGTGTTGGAGTTTTACACTTATGATGGCATAGGGTATTGCTGAAACGTTTGTAAAGTGCGAAACGTTGGTTTAACTTGGATTTAAAAATATGTTTGTCATGACTTGCACAGTCAATACAAAATGTCCGATTCGTGGGCGGCATAGGAACGTACCATGGTGAGCAGAATGCTGTTGAAGAGCTGGGTTGTCTCGTTCTGGTCCTTTGCGATGTCGGCGTTGGAGTGCATGCCGAATACCTGGGGCTCGGCTATGAGTGGCAGGTTCTTGCAGAACTCAACGTAGCTTTCCCACTGAAAGAACAAAGCGATAAGTTGCTGGTTTTGAAGAAAATGACGACGCGGGAAATTTGCCGTGGGCGAGAGGCGTTTGATAAAATACCCGGAGTACCTTTAACACTGAGTTCGAAGCCCGGCTTCATTAAACCATTTAACTGTCTAAAAGGCTGTACTGTTTTCTTCCAATTAAATGTAATCTTTGTTGATAGTCGTACTCGTGTTATACTGAATCTGTAAATTTGGTTGCACTGTTTAAACAACAAATTGTATTCTTATGTTAAAAAGCTTTTGCCAACCGCGGTTCCTTCAGTCTAATAGAAAGGTTGTAAACACTCAAATACAATTCGTCGTTTAAACAGTGCCGTCTGATTTCCAGAATAAAAGTAAAACTAAATGGCGAAAAGCTGACTTTCCACGAAGAAGACGTAATCAATGCGAAGGATAAAAAACAGCGTATGTTGCTATGTTCTTTGGCAACCACTCACTTATAGTTGAAGTGATAATAACAAAAGTCGCACAGAAGTAGAAAAAAATATATTAACTCAAACTCTATCGTGAGAAACTTTCGAAATACTAATGCATTTAGAATCACATTAAATGGAAAAAAAGGAAAAAAACTAGAAAAAAGGAAAATGCGTTTGACATATGTCTAACAAACGTTTCAATCTGTCTTATGGCTAATTTATCGCGATTCAGGAAACCTGTAGCGTATTTTACAACACATTTTTACGCTAAATAACAGAAAAAAAGTTGGGTATTCTAACAGTCTTTCAGATGCCTCAGATCTAAAAGTCCTATCAGCCGACAAACGGCAGGTACCTTTATTAAGGTTGTATAATAATGCCTCGTTCATAATCAGCGCGCATTTGAATGGTCACAGTGAAACTTTTGGAGTCAACTCACCTATGTTGAGAAACCTATACCGAGACCTGACTTCGGTGGTTAATTTACACTAAAACCATCAAACTATGCCAATCGAAAAAAACAAACAACAATAAAAAAATTTCAGCTTCTCAGGGCCACTTACGTCTCCCTCGATTGGCCGGTTGTACTTTCCGTCCTCGTCGAAGTTCATGGCGTCGTCGTAGACCACACTTTCGTTGTATCCTCGCGACAAAACCGCGTTAAGAGTGCGACGGTCCCAGTCGTCGGTGACCCTCCCGCCGTAGTTGCACTCGCCAGCCAGGTACTTGAGTGCGCTCAGCGGCACGAACTGGGGACGGGAAATACAAGTGTTTGTAAACAGGTTATTTTAAAATTACTTAAGTCCTGATCTTTTACGAAAAGTCCCAGTCAAGTTGTTTGCGAAATGACTAAAGTCGTAGTCATATCATTCGCAAAATACCTTAAGTCATTTTCGACCAATATCAGGTTCAAGTCAAAGTCATTTGCAAAATATTGAACTTTAGTCGAAGTCAATTCAATTTTAAGAAATATCAAGTCAAGTCCCAGCCTCATTATTGACGCATTTTTAATTCACAGTCACAGCATTGGCTTCAAAATTTAATGATAAACTTCTAAAATGGTAAACGCGTTCCATTCTGAGCGATATTTTGCAAAGCTAAACAAAAAACGAAACAAATAGCAAGATACATTTGTAAAAGAACACCAAGATAACATTTACATTTAATTGGCCTAAATAATCCGATTATGAAATATGCAAACTCCATCAACCCTGAGGTACCTAAATTGAAAACAAAACTTAAGGTTTTAGGGCGGAATAAAGGCATATAATACAATTTGAGTTTTTTATTTGTAAGAGAGAGAAACGCGAAATCGACAAGGGGTTTTCCTTAACTTTTGTGGATAAAAGCGTTGCGATGCTGGAAATGAGCAAAACAAAATTCAATTCTCCTGTTTATTGAATGCGTATGACAGCATAGACAAGTTTTTGGGATAGTTTAAGGTAAAATATAAAACAGAAAAACTGGGTTAACGTTTAGTTGTTGTTAAATATAGGCGAACTAAAAATAAACACTTTTCAAAAATTCTATTGCACATAACGTCACCTCTTCGAATGAATTTTAAATTATTGAGACATGTTTTAGGAGTAAAATAGGGTTTAAAATGGTTGATAATGATAACCCTAAGGAAAATCTATAAATATATGGTTAAAAACTCTTTGAAAAATCTAAACACGCACACAAGGTTCTCCTAAAGGCAAAATGTATATTGCGTGAGTAACCGCTCATTTATACAAAGCGCCTTTCGCGAGTGGCAAACAAAAATAGACGACGTGCTCACATCGTACTGGTTGAGGAACATGTGAAGCTGGCGAACCGAAATTCGCAGGTCGGTCTCGTTGAACTCGTACGGGATGTTCCAGCCGAGAGGGCCGAACTGACGCCGTTCCTGGACCAAGGCGTGGAAGAAGCAAAGGCCGAAGAGAAGACGACGGAAGGGTTGCTGTGCGGAACGCAAGTTGTAGGGTTTTAGTGGCTTTAGGTAACTGTTTTTGAATGGTTAAGTTTAGGTAGTTTGGGTTGGTAACTTAGGCTTAATAATTTGGACAAATAACCTGACTTAAAATTCGGTATTTTAGGCGAGACAATTTGACTTGGGCACATCGGACAATTTACTTAGTTTGTTTAAGTTGAATATAATTCTCTAAGTATAGTTAGGCGAAATAACCTGAGAGTTATTTTTGGCGAAAAAGGTTTACTAGAAAAAGGTGCTTTAAGGAAAACGACTGGACTAATTACTTAAATAAATTAAGCAACTTATTTAGGCTAAATGAATTCGGTAAAGTCGTTTAACCTGCTAAGCTGGCCTGAAAATAAAAAAGGGTTAGGATTGAGCTGGACTGTTTTTGTTAAAAAAATATATAACGATTTCCGTTTTTTCCTCGCATTAAAAAACGTCCTTTCTATATGTTTAGTGTTTCTCATATATTAATTTTGATACTTCGAAATAAACATTGCTTTCCATGGCACAGTACACTGCACAATTTAACAAAAAAATTAGAAAGATAAATTACGAGTTAATAACTGTTCTAGTTTGAATAAGGAATTGTTCTTTCGGCAGAAAATCGAAACAAAAGAAAAAAATACAAAAAATAGTACATCTTTCACACTGGTTAAATTAAAAAAAAGTTTAACTAGGGGCACTTACAGGTTGTTTGCAGCTCGAAAAGAATTCCGGGTCCGATATGGGGTCGCTCAAGTACGACCTGAGTATGTTGGCCTTGAGCCCCTTAGGGGGTTCGTTGGTCATCTTGACCCCGTTCTGCAGCACAGCCACAGGGAAGGTGCTGCTGGGGTAACTTGTCAGCCAAAGACGGAAGTCGGGGTGAATGGTGTCGGGGTTCAGGGTTTCCTGTCAAAATCATGGGGTGTTACTTTTATTTATGAACCGAAAAGAAAAATACGTAGTTGGCTTTAATTTTATTTTTTTGTCTGTGCTTTTCTATAATAGTGGTTGTTAAATCTAGAACGGTGGTTCTTAACCTGTGGGTAATCACCCCCAAATGAATAACTTTTTTAGGGGGTAATTAAGCTATTTTTTTGAAGGGAGGGGATTATATTTTAAAAAATACAACCTTTGTAACCCTAGAGCTAAAAAAAGAGATTAGATAAATTTTCGTGTGCGTATATTATTTCGTTTTGCTTAAAATGTAGGTAATTGAAATTCATCATGTTATTCTTAGGGGTAACAAAAGTAAAAAGGTTACAAAACACTGATCTAGAACCTTAAAATAACTTGTCTTGTTGTTTATCGTGTGAGTCGACTCTTAGTTTATTCAAATACCGTCTGAAAAATGGGTTAGGAGGAACTCTGGTACAATAATAAATGAAAACGTGTGTGTGTGTTTTAATTGCCGCCTGCTGATGAAAAATTAGCATACAATATAATATTCTGTTAACCTGTCACTGTGTTTTGACTTGAGGGAACAAAGTAGTTTGATTTGTCCATTTTTGGAAACATTAAATTTAGTAAAACTAAGTCAAGACCTGCATAGAAGGTGGTTTAAAACAACAAAAACTGGAAAAATGCCAAAGGATTTTTTTTTCGATAGAACAATCTATCTGGAGTAATTTTAGTTAAATAGCATTGGATCGGATCCCACTTAAAAAAAGACTTCGGCATAAGGTTTATCGATTTTATGAAATAAAGGTTCGGCAAGTTAACGTATAGTAATTATGTTTTCTTATTATCGCTCACCTTAAACAATTCGCTCACCTTAAACAATAAGTGTTCAACTTTGGGTATTTGATATGCAAACGTTGTTTCTAATCACATATGTTCACTGTACACTTGTACAGGTTTCAATCATTTAAAAATCATTTTTGACTGGATTTGATAAGGCAATGTATTTAGACAGACAAGTACGTTTTTGTCGGTCTTTCGACGTATTTTAAACAACAAAAGTTCCAACAACCGAAACTCACCTCACACAGCTTCTCAAGGGTCGGCATCCAGGAGGTGGCCAAGTGGCAGTTCTGAAGCACGACCCACGTTCCTTCCTTAATGCCCCTGTCAATCATCCGCATCGCGATCGGGCCCTGGCCCTGGCCGAGGGAAAGCGAGCTCATCTTGGAACCACCGAAACCCTGCCAGAGAAAATTTTTAATTATAAGAATATAGAAACTAGTTCGGTACTACAGAACTGAATGCACGTTATTTGAAATAGCTGATTAGGATCCATGAGTGTAGATTACAAGAGATGTTTCTTCAACATGTCATGGTTGTTTCCCCCTTACAAATTGACAAATTTTTTTGCAGCGTCACGTTTTATTTGTGATAAACCCAAACAAACAACAAAAACGCGTGAAAACACTTTTCTTTAAAGTCTTCTACAACTCGCCTGGTCGTCGGCGAACTTCATGAGCGAAGCCATGGGGTCGGCGCCGGGCGAAAGCACGAAAATTAGGGGCGAGGTTGCGTTGCTGTCCATGAAGGTCTTGGGAAGGTCAAAGGGCGGCGGCTCGATGAACTTGCGGCCCAAGTTGTTGATGATGAAGTTCTGCATCGCCGGAACGATCTGGGATGGAAAGAAGAAAGGAGTAGTTTTACTAAAGCAGCCTCGTTACAGAATGAAGTAAGTATTGGCGTTATGGCTGTTTCTCGACTCGATCACCTCTGAGCCTGTGTAGCTCAGTTGGTAGAACCGCGGTCCTGGTATGACCGAGGTCGTGAATTCGAAGCGCGCTGCAGGCACGTTTTAAGAACAGATGCATGAGGCAACGGTGCTATGGTTGTTTCTAGACACGCTCCTCTCTGAGCCTGTGCAGTTCAGATTGTGGAGCGTGAGTTCGAACCTCACTGCAGGCTAGTTGTTTTTTGGCCTGCTTTGCTTGCATCATTGATCGACAGATTCGGTGAGTCAGGAATGCCTTTCGATGTACAGTGATACGTAAGCTGTGATCGTTGTTCAAAAATAGCTTCATAAGGACTAGATCACAGTTGTTGAACACATAAGTGTATGTATGTTTCTTTGCAACACAGTTTGTGAGCATTTTAACGACGATTTTGTTTCAGCCGCGGCGTAAAACGAAAGTAGATAAACGATATCAATCTATTACGTACGACTCGCTCGTTTAATCTATATCTTTATATACTTTATATAAAGATATATTTTATAATCAACGTGTACGACGGTCGGCAGGCGGTTAACGTTGAGCCAACGGGTCATTTAGCTTTCTGCAGTAATCATGATTTAAATTAAACCAAACAAATAATTTTTTGCGCTGAGATTTCAGCTTGGTTCGCCAATTTTCCCCCGAAAAGTGTTTTATTCGTACTGAGCCAAAAACATGTTTTCAGGGAGGTTTCACCGGAAATTAGCAACTAAGATGCTCCGAAACTGTGCTGCTGGGAGGAAAACTGATTTTTTTACCGCAACATGTTAAGTTTTCCGCTAAGGAGAAAATCAAATACCTCAATAATAATTTTTTTGTTTTACCAAAGCCAAAAAATCGGAACATTTTTTCCTGACATGCTTTTCTTCACCGACTAAAATTAATGAGAAAAGAAAGGACGGTACCTTGTCGGGTCGCAAGCAGCGAAGCACCATCATGCGATGGAACTCTTCCAGCTTGCCCCAGTCACCGGGCGGGAGGGCAAGGTGCGGTTCCTGGCTGTCGTAGATGCTCTTCCACTGTTCCTTGTAGGCCGGGAACTTCTGGCGGATGCCGCCGAAGTGGCTGAGCGCGTCCAGGCGACACAGTTCGTCCCAGGACTTGCCGGGCAGCCAGGTGGCCGGGTTCGAATGCGGGTTGTCCAGGCCGACACCTGTGTAAGAGGCGTTGGGTGATTAAGGAACGTGGGACGTAATTACGACTAAAGGAGGGCGTGTTCCTTGCGCATTCAAGATGGACACATGCGACGTTCTTGGTAACTTTATTAATGGGTTTAATATGTAAACTTGGAGCCTTCGACAGATCAACCGTTTCGGTCGTTCAAGACTGACTTGGTAGAGCGATGGTCTCGGTATTACCGGAGGTCGTGAGTTCGAACCTCACCACACGTTAGCTGTTTTTCTAGCCTGCCTGCCTGCCTGCATTGCTTGCATCTTGATCGACAGATTCGGGTAATCTGTCGAAGGCTTTCGGTGTGCCATGATATGTAAGCCGTTATAGTTGATGAAAAAAAAACGACTTCAGAATGGCTTATCACAGTTGTTGTACAATGTACATGTTTGTGAATTTATCTTTCACAGGTTCATTTTGCTTACAAAGTCAATTCTTCCTACAATGCCTTGCAAAATATTAACCTTATATAGTGGTTCCCAAACGTCCTGGACCACGGCTCACACTGATTAACAATCATAATTTTACCAAAGTTTTGGTTTACATCAAAGATTTATAAACTGTGCGTCGTTCAAATTTCCGGGCGACGCACAATCATTCCGTTTCGCATCTAAAATCAAGTTCACTAAAAATCTTATAGGCATTAATATCCCCTGGCAGGTATATTCGAACTTAGTTTTACTAAACTACATCAATAGATTTAGATGTTTCGGTTACAAACTAATTAATAAACAAAAATAAGTAAAATTCCTATCCCTGGACGCTTCACAAGTCCAACAAACTTATGTATAGGCGTGGAAAGAAACAAAATTGAGAACCACTAGCTTACAGCACTCGAACTAAAATACCAACCTCCGGTGAGTAGGAATCGGTAGTCGTTCTCGTCGATAATCCCGTCGTGCCGGAGAAGGTTGACACAGAGTAGGATTGAAAAAAGAAGCTTGTCCTTCTCGAAGAGCGAACGGCAGACGTTGCAGTACAGCGAGTAGGTCATGTAGTTCTGCAAGTGGCCCAATCTAACGAAAAAAAAACGATCTGTATTTGGCCGCCGATACAAACTGGTATAGTTTTGTATAGTTGTGTGTCATGGAGTTCGACCATTGTACCAATTTCGTACCCTGAATTTCGTTGTCGCACTCTATGAGATTACTGCACTACAGCAGCATGCACGTCCCGTGCACGCGTTGCTCGCCTTGGTATTTCGCTAGCGTCCCTAAGGCGCAGTGATCAATGGTTTACGTGGAATGATGATTGCATTCTGCGCCCTATATAATCGTTCGTGTTTCGTTATTTTGTAGTACCTTACTTCTACGCCCATGTGCAGTATAACTTTGACGAATACAACAATGTACATGTATAAAAGGGGACGCAATGGACACTTTCAATGTGGCACTGATTGTAATAAAAACATCTACGGACATCAATGGATCATACAGTGGACACTATTGTTTTTTCTGCTTAAGTCGTGATATCTTGAACTGGGTTTTCTATTCACACCGCGTTTAAAAAGTCACATTAAATACAATAATTTCCGGTTTTAAACTTATCAGTACATTTTTCATATCTGACCGTATATATGCATTTCGTAAAAGCAAACTGAAGAAAAAGCAATTTTACCCAATTTAGCATAATGGAATGATTTAATTACAAATGCACAGTGATAAGTCAAACAATCTAAAACAATATTCTTGCATTATATTTCGTTTGGGGAACGTTTTTTGACAAAAAATCACAATCCGGTTCGTGATAAACTTTCAAGTGACTACAGATCTCTGTTCAATTCGAGCAAAGAATTCGCCAAGACGTTTAAAAACGACACCTGTTCTTTTATCACAGTTCAACTCCTTATTAAAGGAGGATTGTTACACATTTTTATAAAACAAATGTTTTCAAAGACCTAAAACTGGATTACTCGACGTGTTTAATATTTAATGTGAAAAACAAAACAGTATAAATGACATGGTCAACACAAAAGCAAATAGTTCAAAAAATTGTACTACTGCTTTACTTTCAAAACACGTAACTTAAGCTGAACACAAAGCAAATTGAAAAAATATTGAAGGACTTAAAAAAACCCCAAAAACATGAGTTTTAAAAGACTTTGCAAAATGCCTGTCTAATTCATGATAATCAAATGCATTTCAAAATTCAAAAAATTTGTGGCACTCTGTACAGGATGCTAAAAAAACACAAAAAGAAACATTTTAAGCCCAGTCCAATTCCTTAACACAGCTTTAAAAATACAGAAAAAACGTCATTTTTCCCACCTGACTTTCAGGTCGTCGGACTTCTCGGCGTTGTCGATAGCGTTGATGAAGAGGTTCACGTACCAGGTGAGCGAGTACTGGTACATTGGATCGATGTTGGCCAGGTCGGTGATGCAAAAGAAGAGGATGGCCGAGTGGATGGAGATGGGCTTGTAACCCATGCGAGCCGTGTCGATTTTCTTTTCCGTTTCCTGAAAGGAGAGAGGCGATTTTAAATAATAAAAATGTAAAAGTCAGAAGATTCTATAGATCTTGGTTTGTTTGAAGTATTTTCTTATTCAAAAGAAGTGGCACTGTGGAATGATTGTGTATTGCCTAGTGGCGTAGCCAGCCGACAATTTAAGAGGGAGGGACAAAAACTTTTTTGTTTAGCTTTTGCCATTGTATGAACTGCCATATCGAACACAAATAAATACGCTGGCAAACCGTTTCGAGCAGCAACTGACTGAGTTTTAACTCAAAAAAACAGGCAAGGAGCAAAAATTGAGTAAAAGTTGAAAAACTACATTAATGTATATCAAACGTAATAATAACTACATAGTTTGTGACGTAACAGTGCATGACAATTGAAGGTGTGGCATGTCTGTGATCGACTGTTGTGGAACTGCTCATAAATGCTTCAAAACAAGTTATTAAGAGTAAAATATGTATAATTTTTTTTGGGGGGCAGGGCCCCTGTGCCCCCCCTGGCTACGCTTATGGTATCACCGTTGACTTGCTCTCGCACAACTGTGCTTCGTCAGGTCAGGGTAAGAATAAGAACAGTGAAAATTTGTTTTCGCTTTTCAAATTATGAGTAATGCGTCAGCGTGACGTTATTCTATGGTGTCTTGATGTTTAAATGTTCTAGAATTTTACTTTAACCGCTTCGGTTAGGTTATTTGGTCTCTAAGCGTCCGGCATTTTTAATTCAGGCAAGTTTTAGTCACACGAAATTGTAAAAAGATAACAACTGAAGTTTTCTAATACTGTGATACAAGTCTTCTTGAAAACTGACCACTTTTTGTGAAAAAAATGGAAAGGAAGCGTTATTTATGTATTTGGATTATTGTGCCGTAACTGTACCGTGCAATTTTCCTACTATGAGTTAAACTCCAGGTATAAGAGAAGGAAATGTTAACTGAATATAAATGGTTTCTTTTAAATGGACATTTATACAAAACAAACTGGCTGTTGGTGTAAAGCAGGGGTAGGCAACACGTCGATATTTACATTTCACCTGGTCGATGACGTTGAATATGTGTTACGTCATTTCAGCAGCTGTCCCACACAAGCGGAACAATAAAATGACCAATTGTTGTATGGACAAGCGTAATAAAGCGTTCTTTATCGCAACAAATTAACCTCTATCGCTGGCTTGAAATACAATTAACGCTCAAAATGATTAATGTTTGTGAGTTTTTACTGAACCAGTCGATCGCAATCAAAGATAAGTTGGCTACAACTGGTATAAAGCAATCGATTTTTAAAGCATGAGTCTCATTTAACGGTGATATCGAACCTTTTGTTCCATTAAAAAAAGTCATACCTCAGCAATGGCTTGTTTCTCCGAGATCTCGTTTGCGAGTGTCTTAGAAGAAGAGAGGACCTTGATGGCGGTCTCGTCCTCAAGGATGTTGCCCTCGGAGGTTGAGAGAACCTCCAGGATCTTGTCTTCAATCTCCTTCAACTGTCTTTAACGTGAGAAAACGGAAATTTTAGCCTAGGAAGAATGTTTGCGAAAGGCATTGCAATGGTGGGGGTTTGTTAAGGCAGTCATTCTGAAACTATTTTTTTACACAGAGCCTGTACAATATTTGTTTGGATTTCTCCACAGAATGACGTCATAAAACAAATAGACTTTCGGTGGGAATCCAGCTATTTTTAATGTAATATTTTCTTAAAAATGATCCTTTAAAAGTAGATTACTCTACGTTAGATCGCAAAACACGGCTGTTTAGCACAAATTAATTTGGTATCGGATCGGCACCGATACCACCCTAGTATCGGCACAGATACAAACCTCGGCTCTGATCTGATATTATCGGATGCCCCTAGTGGCAACCCTGCCTAAGTAAACGTGGCCAGCAGTTTTCAATCACAGTTTCTCCTTACTTCTTATTCTCGGCTGATTGGAGGATGAGCGCGTTCTTTTCCTCCTCCAACTCCGGACGTTCCCGGGCGACCACGATCCCGAGGAGCTGATCCTGGAGTCCTTCCATCGTGATCATGAAGTTGAGCAGTGTAACCTGGAGAAGAGATCGAACGTTTAGGACTTAAAAAAATGTGAACAAAATTAGGTGACGCTCAAAAATCGAATGATCATATTTTTTGAATGAATTTTCTGAAACCAAAAATTATTTGACGCTTAAAAAGTTCACGATTTGAAGGATTAATAAGATATCACCAGGCAAATTTATTCTTTTATTGAAGTAGTTATATATGAAGTAGAAGTAGCGGGGCTTGGTCAGGTACGATCTTGTATAATATTGTCGGACATTTTGAAGGGAAATATTGATTTTGAACAAAAAAATTTGTCGAAAATCTAGAAAATTGAGCCATATTAAAACTATGAAATAAGCTATTTCTGCCAATAATAATGTACACTATAACCTAGTGTTACTCATTCGGCAGTTTTCATCCCTGTGTGAAGACCGAACTCCTTCTGTAGGCCCTAAATCTTTGTCCGTAAAAGCCAGATGAGAAAAAATCATTTGGCAGAATCCTAAGATTTTTTGCATTTTCCTTCAAAAAATCCCTAAAAAGCCTACCTTGACGGAGGTCTCGGGCATGTAGTGTGGGTTCCTCAGCTTGGTTGTCATGTAGAAGCGGAAGTCGGCGCTGTACTCGATCGTGGAGTCGCCCAAACGAATACAGATCGCTCCTCCCTGCTTGAAAGTCTGCTTCAGTAGGAGGGGCTCCAACATAGGGTCGAGCTCCTCTCCTGAAAAACAAAACATCAGGTTTTCATTTGTTTTAAGTCGAGTTGTTGTGGTGCAAGGTTGTGAGATATAATAGGTTCTTATCATTTTACAAGTAACTTGTGAATTTCACTAAAAACACTGGCTTACAAGTTGTTAACTGACTGTTTTTAATTCAAGTGTTATTCTGTTTTATACCACATTCGATAACCTGGTAAAATATGGCATTTTTTATTTTTTTTAAATATTTAAGCAAGTCCCAGCCGCACCCAATAGTCCCCAAAATTGACGCTATATATCAGTTTAAATTGGCATTGGTGTTTGTTCCAGTATGACCATTTTTAACGTGTGATAATACAGTTGATATCCTCACGAGGATTTTGCGATATTTATGCAAGTGACGTCATTTGGCGTTAAATATTTCCGGCGTATTAAATTTACAATTAAAAATAGCCATTTTTGGCGTGTATATCGTGCTGTTTTGGCGTAGCATTTCCACCCACAAATGTTGGGCGCTAATCTTTGGCGGTCACAAATTATGGAATGCAGTCGGATCCAGCCGAGAAAGGTGGCATAACCCACACTCAAAATTTCGAGATGTCCGACACTTGACATTTTAATCCAATACCGATACCCGATATTTTTGGGAAAAAGTATCGCGATTCGATCCAATACCACATGACGTCATTAATATGCTCCAAAAAGCAAAAAATATGAATTTAAATCGTTTAAATATCATGTTTTCCAGGTTAATAAGTCAATTTTTTTTTCTGCGTTATTAGATTAGTTACATCTAGTTGATAACCTAATATTATTTACTAATTTAGGGCAAGATGAGAAATACCTGGTTGGATCGCAAATCCAGACTAATATTTCTATATTAATTTGGTATCGGATCGGTAACGATACCACCCAAGTATCGGACGAGTATCGATTCTACATCTTGGCATCGGGTATCGGGTCCTCTCCGGAATTATCGGCCATCCCAACTCATAATAACCACTCACCGATATTCTCAAGCAGAACGGGCGTGCCGAACTGGATGCAGTTCTCCAGAGTTCGCACGAAGTCGCCGTCGGTAAGTTTGATGACGTGCAAGTTGTTGGCTCTCTCCATGTTCTTAACCCACTTGTTGGCCTGACCTTGAGGGTCGATCATCAGCGGCCAGCGACGAGCGTTGCTGGTAAATAAGGAAAATCGTTGTTTCGGAGGTCATTTTGATAAAAATAATATATCTTAAAGCACCTTTGGGGAATCTAATATTTTGTCAGCTGGTTCTGTCACAAAAGTGATCTTTTCAAGCCGGTTCTGTTACAAGGCTGCATATACCTGATCTCCAAAGCCGTTTGATAAAAATAATCAAGTTCGCAAAATGCAAAAAATAATATGTATAACAGGCAATCGTATAAATTAATTGAAATGCTTTGTTATGACTAAGAAAAGAAAAATACTGTTGGACTAAGTAGAATTTTTGGTAAAATCTGAATTAGGTTAGAACTAGAATTAGAAAAGCAATTTTATTCGATAAAATCGACATTTTGCTGTTGCAAACGTTTCGGCAATACCTCATGCCATGATCAGTGAAAAATACAAGTGCAGATAAAAACGCTGAAACACGCAAAAATAAAAAAAATAAAAGGACAAAATAACAGGAAAAGAAGGCGATGTATGGGTCAGTAAGCCGAAACGTTTGTAACAGCGAAATGTCGATTTTATCGAATATAATGGTTTTAATATTTTTATTGAAGTTACTAAAAAAACGTGTATTGTGTTTCAATGGAATAGTCTAGTTCAGCGGTTCTCAACCAGTGGGCCAAGGCTCACTGGTGGGCCTTATGAACATTTGAGGTGGGCCACAGGCCAATTTAAAAAAGTTATATTTAGTTTTATTTGTGTCACTATATTTAATTTTACAGGACTAATGGCTTGGGGAGGAATTAAAAAGGAATGTAAATTTATTGTTCAGCCGCAAGTATCTCACTAATGCACGGTTGAATAAATTATCAGTTTAAAAATATGTTCTGCTGTGTTTTGTTCTAAACCTATTTTAATTTTTTTTACTATTGGGCCACAGAATTTTTTTGCAACGTGAATGCGCCACGAAAGAAAAAAGGTTGAGAACCACTGGTCTAGTTGTTAAAATCCGCTTTCGGCACAGGCAAGAACCGACCTGATAACGATTCCGTTTTCCACCGAAAAGCTGTCGGTTGGAAGGCCGTAGATGTTCCACTGGCGGATCTTGACCGGCTCGCCGAGCACCATGAAGAGAGTGACGTGGTCGGTGCATGGAATGTTGGCCACCTTACAATTCTCAAGCCACTTCTTGGTTTGATCCTGTGGGTAACAAAGAGGAAAAGTTTACTAATAGGAACTGACCAAACCGCCTTGTTTTTACCAGATAGGAAAGGTGCATTGAAGGTAGTTTGGTAGTTGGGTTATAGTGTTTCAATTTCTGCTGACAAAAGGCCAACATTTTAGCAAAAATTTGGCGCTGGTCTAGAAACCTAACAGATTTTTTCCTGGGGGCTTATATTTCTAACATTATTTGGCTTGGGGTGCGAGTTAGTGTTGGGGTTTGGGTGGGTCAAGTATATATTTATTTATTCTGCCATATTTATTTTCCTTCCTTGCAATTTCAATTCGGACAACTCGTTTCGTTCACGTTTGGGCGCGTCCCCATTACTTGTTAAAATTGAAAACAAGGCTCGTGACCCACCAACCCATGCTTGCACCAAGTCGCCAGACGCAGAGTATTGAAGTTACACAAATGAAAAATTGTGTGATTATTTTAGGAAACAAATTAAACCTTGGCTTATGTGTATAATTGGGTTAAATTTTCCACCCGACCCACGATAAATTTTAAAAGCGGCGGCTTTTACCTCTCTGAACTTGGAGGTATAATAGTTTATTCTCCACAACGCTCTAGTGGTTCAGGTCCCGTACTTGCGCATACTGTTTAAATCTAGTTTTTCCGACATACGCGCAATAGATCAAGAAAACGACATTTACCTCTCTGAACTTGGAGGTGAAGGTGCCGAGGTAGGCGACGATCCCTGAAGCGATAAGAACGTCGCCTGTCAGGTTTGTGAAGGTGATGCCAAGCGCCTTGGCCGTCTCCCCCCAGCGGTCTTTCTCGCCGCCCAGACTCTCGATCAGCTGCGTGGCTCGACTCAGCTTCTTGCTGCAAAGGTCGACCTGGAATGCAGAGCGGAACCAGCGGTAAACCAGAGGTTCCCCAACTTTTCTAAAAATGTCGCCTGGTGGACCCTTTGCAACTATTTTGATATTTCGCGGCCCTATAAAAATTCAAGGGTCAGTTGACCCATGTTTCTTGCAGTACACTAGTGCAGTCACAGTTCTTTCTAAATTAACTTTCTAAGTAATGAGAACGATTATAGCAGGTAATATGGCATAATCGACGCTTTATGATAATACAAGTGACATCATAAAAACACGCTATATTATCGAATAATAAAAAGTAAATAAAGATTAATAATAATGAGTGACAGATAATGTTTAAAACATAGATTGTTTGAAAAAACATTCGCTAAAGCCTAATGTTTAAAAACTTAAAGACTAATTCTCATTGCGGACCCTCTGAAACTGCTGAACGGACAGTTGGAGAACCGCTGCGGTATACGGATGAATTTGGTAAGTTGGTAATTCTAGGAAAAATTTACGGGGCTTAACTGGTGTTAAATAGGTTTTTGGAACTACTTAAATTGTAAAACGGGGGACATGGAAGCATAGAAGAGCTCCTAGAGTTGTTGTATATCTTGATATTTATTTGGAACAAATTATGGGAACCTTAATTTGTTCAGACGACTAAAATAGCGACATGGAAGGTTAAAGAAGACCTGGTCACGGACAGATTTAAAAAACTCGATAATTATATGGGCGACTATACTTAATAAGTCTTAAAATAATTTTAGGCCCACAAAAAAATGTAAAAAGCGTATAAAAAAATGCATAACGAGGGCTTCCAACAGGTAGAGCTTAATGACTAGATAAATTCGGGAACAAAACAGTCGGACTTAAGTCTTTAGTAAGGGAAATTAAATAGTCTTACAATTATATTTAAACTACTGAAATTTAAAAACGGTCGATATGGAAGTCATAGCAAAATATGACAGAGCTGCTCGACACGTCTAACAACTCGATACTTCTTACGAACAAAACAAATTATGGGAACCTTACAAGTAAAAAAAATGTTGAAATTATGCAACATCTAAAAAGCAATAAGAGTAATGCTAACGAACAGTGTTACCCAGAGTAGAAAGAAATTTTGAACTGAAAAAGGTCGTCATGATAAAATTATTTCGAACGTTTCACTTGCTACATCAATCGTAATCAGTAACTTTAAAATTCAGTAGTTTAAGTTGACTTTGTTAAACTAATGAAAACTTTTTCATTCCTGAAATTCTCCTACAGTCCGGTTCTATATGCAACTTTCGGTTGTATTTAGTGTTGTTAATGGCATTTTGCTTTCTGTCAAAACGTGTTTTTACCTTTGTAGACAAATTTTACAGCTCGAAATATGCAAATAGAGGGGCGATAGAAATATGCCATCAATATTCTTATAAAATAATTTGCAATTCGACCTCCACTTTTTAGCGCACGCAAAAGGCTACCCACGACTGTCAGAAGAACATTAAAAACGTCATCATTATATCTCATAACAACCACGCCTTATACGATATTAAACGCGAGAGCAGTTGGTTTCATTAAAATCAGTTCGAAAGCTCACCTGGTTCTCAAGATCGGCCTTCTTCTGCTTGTTGAATGCCAACTTGTCCTCGAGATTCTTTAGCTTGTCCTGGACTTCTTTAAGAGCGGCCTGTTTCTTCCTCAAGCTGCCCATGGCCTCCGCCAGTTCGCTTTCCGCCCCCTGCAAACAAACATCGAGAAAAAGCGGTAAATCATGTGAAATAGTTTCAAGTTAAATTTTTTCTCCCCATCCAACGATCAATGCAATGCACACGCAAAATATGAAACTATAGGTAACGTCAGCGTAACAGCAGAATGAACAGGCTTGGAGTACAAGTGTTTATGCAAAGAGGCTGACCCTTCTATAAAATAGAAATGTGTTAGGTGAAAATGGAACGTTGCTGATTGCAAGTTCAACACAGCTGGAAAAGATCTATAATTAAAACAAACATTTACCTTTCGCAAAAAATAATGCTAGCGTTGTAAATGGTATGCTAAACAGTTTTACCAAAATCAATAATTGATAAATCCATCAAAAACACGTTCAGTTTCCTGGTTTGTCGTAACCCCCTTGAGTCAGAATTCAAAAAGTTAAAAAAAAAATAAAAAAGTAAATTATTTCAAATCACCGCTCATACAGTTGGGCATGTGAACATGGTAACAATCGACTCAGGCCGAGTTTCAATACTAACTTTTTAATTATTTCCCAAGTTAAAGTAAATGGAATTTCACTTAATGCCTACTGAAAACAACGGGCGAATTAATAAAGGTATTTACTAAAATCCTTTGTCTGGTAAACCAAAGTCGTGGACTCCGTGTTTTTAAGTATATCACATACGAAAACGCCACACAGAGTACGCAAGCACACACACGCACACACAAACAACATAGCCTTCGTCTCACACCTTGAGCTTGATTTTCTTGGGCGCCACCACCTTGGCCACTCTGTCGTAGGAGTCCATGGCTCGCACCCACTTGCACAGACCTTCGCACGCCGTGGAAGCTTGACGAATCTTTTCAGGAACGAACTCGGGGTTGGGGGTGTACTTGGCTCTGCAGAAGCAGCAAGGCGTTGAGATGAAAGGAGTATGTTGTTTTTAATGTTTAATTTTATGTTTTTTGTTTTTTATGTCTTTCTGTTTGTGGCTTAATGTCTGGAAGGTGTTAAATGTCGAGGAATATAAAAGTCATTAAATAGTTAATAATTTGTTAACGTTTCAAATAGTTATGCATATTTATAGAACAATGTTGCACTGAATATGTGAATAATGGAAATCACCTTGACCCTTGCAAGATAAATGTCGACCTTAATTCCAGATCAGTAACAGCAAAATACTCTAGCAAAGCTAGCAATTCAGGTCAGACACAATCAACAGATCTTAAAATATATATATATACTTTAAGATCTGTTTATTGTGTCTGACCTGAATTGCTAGCTTTGCTAGAGTATTTTGCTGTTATTTATACAACATTATTAATTTTCATGTAAAGAATAACAAAGTGCACACATAAGTATAGTTATTATTAAACTAAAGGAAATTCACACATAAATAAAGTTAACAAAAAGTAAACATTTTCTTAGCGAACGGGTACGATAGCTAGGTATTCTGTTTAAATTATTTACCAAAATAAATGAGGCAAATGTTTAGACGCGGGACAATGCAATCAGATATATGTGCCGAGTATTTTGTAGTTCGTCTAAAAGCATATCAAGCGATCTCACGCGGAGTGAATTGTTGTGGGCAAAAATCGAATTTTATTTTCCCATTTTTTTATTGTCAGTTCAGGTGTTTATGAACTCGAGACTGACCTGATAATTTTCATGTAGGCAGGTGGAATGTTGTCCTTGTCGTATTCCTTAAGACCCTGAAGGAACTTCATGTCTCCGAGGACTTTTTTCGAAGGACCCCAGTAATCTTCAATCTTTTTGCCTGGAATTAATGAACATATTATTAAAAAACTTTAATCATATACCAGAAGATTGAAAAATGTCGTAAACCAGGTAACCAGGATGAACCATATAAACCGTTGCATTGCAGATGATTCCGGAAAAATTTAAATCGAGTCTGTATATCCATCTAGTTATAAAACTAATTTATAAATTCATATTGCGGAATATTACCAACAGAATGTGTAAAAGTTGCTGCGCAAATTATCTACCGATTGAAACTCAATAGTAACGAAATCAAACGCCATTTTGTGTGCTGTGAACAGCTACGTTTGCAGTTTTACCCTATTGCAAAGAAAAAAAATGCAACGATTGCATCTTAGACTATCGCTGAATATCGTATCGCTGAATATCAACCAAAATAATACAAATCGACGTAAAATGTTGCTTTAATAAAAGTAAAAAATGTTACGTAGCAAAGCCATAATATTCGACAAATTCGAACTATTTCGCTGTTTCCAAACTTTTCGGCAATGGCCCAAGCAATGATCAGTGTAAAAAGAACTATTACCACCATAGGCTAACAGCAAAACACGTTAATTGTATCAAATCATGGCTTCGGCATTTTCGTTAAAGTTATTAAGAAAACGCGAATATTGTATTCCCCAAAAAAGTGCTGATTTAAAAAAACGAATCGAACTAGCATTTTACTTTTAGCCTGAACACAAGTGTGAATATTGGCTGTGTTAAGTTGTCGATGCAATTACTCAGTTCTATATCGCATTTCGCAATTCATCGCTTTTATTGCGCAATACCGACCGCTTCCAGATGGGTCGGGAATCCTGTCTGGCTTGACGCCCTTCAAAATGCAAATCGTCTCCATTGTGAGCTTAACAGGGGCTGGGGGGTTCTTCATGGCCTTCACCATTGTGATGTCATTGGCGGTGAGGGTGTTCAGGGCGACCAGGGCGGCCTCCAGGACCGGAATGGCCTCGGCCAGGTCGGCGTCACATTCGTCCTTAATGCCCTTGGCCACTTTGGCCTGGTCGTTCGCCACCGCCTCATCCGCTTTCACGACCTTGGTGAAAACAATTTCGGATGAGTGGAAAACTTAAAACATTCCAACTTTAATAGTATTTAAAGACCTTCATTGGCTAGAAACATACGAATATCGTGGGCATGTTGGTCGCGACAAAGGTTTTGTTTTCGCCAGTTATCGGTAAAATAATGTTTTGTACAAAGTGAAAACAAAACATTATCATTATTTCTACTTGAGAAGTTTACTTGTTTTTTATCTTTTAGTTTTAGATGTAATTGTTAGTATCGGTACAACTTTAGGTTTCTCATAAATATACAAAACTTTTTCACCAAACTACCATTTCAATGCATGTATTTCTTGTTTTGCGAAATATAACGTTTTGCGGAGTTTAAACACCAAAAGGTTGTACCTATTGTGTATATTTTTGTATATTGCTATTTTTTTAAGAATTCGTCCATAACATTTATCGTATTTGCATCGTTCAGCAATTCACCAAGTAAGTTAAACGTTATGATGTTATAAGGTTTGAGAAGTTACATTCAAAATAATATAGACGTCCTATAATGACTCACATTTTCCGATTTCGAAATAAATTATAGGAAGTTTCAAACACTTACCTTCTCGACCTTGGCCACCTCGATACTCTCCCGTTCCACGTTGACCATAATCTCATCTACCTCTGTACTGGCCACCACCAGCTGTGGCTGCAACTCACGTAGTTCAGTCTGCATGTCGGCCACCTGTGGAAGCCAAACAAGGTGCGTTAAAACACTGTGCTTTTATGCGAAGCAGTGTTTCGTTATGTGTCAGATTACCAATACATTTGCGATTTTTTTGTAAATGAGTGTTTTTTAAACTTCGTTAGCAGCCTCTCCGAATCAGTATGTTAGTTTCCATAAAAATATCCAAGCCGCTTGGGTGCTCTTGTTTAGGTCTATTCTAATTTCCCTTTTTTTAATTGCTAACATTTATTTGTTTCATTCACGCATTTAAAGCGCAATATAAAACTGTAAAGAAACGAAAAGACTAGTCACAGGAAACCTGGGCGCTTTTTATATCGGCTTATACGAATGACGTCTTTACTCTGCTCAAACAAACCAAAAAGATGAAATTATAACGTTCAGTGATGTTCAGACTGTTCAAAGGTTAATAGGCCAAAATTTGCTTTCAACTCTAAGGAATTGAAGTACCATCCAGTGTTTCCAATAGTTTTTTTTTGATGGAAAAATGAACCATTAGTTCGGAAATAATGGCTAAAATATATTTTTTAATTTGGTATCTGATCGGCACCGATACCACCCTAGTATCGGACGAGTACCGACACCACCACTTGGCATCGGGTATTGGCTCAGATCCGATATTATCGTGAATCCTTAAACATAACAAACACGCAAAATTATTATTCACGACCATAGCGTACCTGTGAGGCGGCCGAGTTGAGTTTTTCCAGCCCGACTTCGTACCGTCGCTTCATCTTGTGCACCTCCGTTCGCTTCTTGCCCAACAGCACCTTGAAGGTCGAGATCAGCTCGAGGTATGACGTGGGCGTGACGTAGTTGTGACGTTGCAGTTCGACCATGAAGCGTTCGGACAGGTCGCGGGTCGTCTGTCAAGCAGCGCGCAAAACAATGGTAAAATATAAGTAATGTATCGATATACCTGTCAAGTAAATTATCTTAACTTTGTCAAGTAAATTATCTTTAACGATTGAAAATGGCAACAAAAACTGTAAAGAAGAAAGCAACCGGGCGGTTTTAATGGGGCCATGTAGTTGGACGCGTATCATTCGATGTAAGATATAAGAACTTTACAGCATTTTTTTAAAATCGTTTTAGTGTTTTAATAAAACTAGCTCACAACTTCATGCCACTAGACCAAAAAAGCAGTTGGCAAGTTCTAGTTAAAGGAACGTGTAAACAGAATGCAGAATATGTTAAAAGGTTTAAAAAAATGAAAAGCTAGACTATTTACCTAAAGAAGTAAAAAATATAATAATTTCTCAGAAAACGGTAATATTATTACTCGCTCTTTCAAAGGGAATTTGAAGCGGTGCAAGAAAGAGACCGCTTGAACCAAAACACCGCTTGGACCTTATGAACAAAATTCTACAAATCAAAAAAACTTTCACCTACAAATGACAGAAACAAAAATTTGTGCGCTCACCGTGTGAAACATCTTGCACATGTCGATGCACCCGTTCCTGTGCTCATCCGACATCTCGACTTCTTCCAGGAAGCGAGACGCGACAGCCGTGAGAGCGTCCTCCGGCCACGACTGCAAAACAACGCGCGCGTTTACTCGATTATGACGTCATAAGGTGGGCGATATAGTTGGGATGATATATTACTCCTGTGAGCAAGAAGGCCATTTGGGGTCTAACCCCTAGTCCAGTGGTTCTCGTTCGAGGTGCCGCGGCGCCCTGGTGTGCCATTTCTAATGCTCCCAATAGGGTGCCAGTAGGTATTTGAGAATTTTTACAACTCTTATTTTTGCTGAATTGGTAAGCTTTTTGATACAACTATTTGTAAACGATTAGAGGCCATTATATCGAATGACATTTTCCTACATGTTTTATAGGTTGATTGTGCTGTTCCAGTTCCATTTATAGTGACATTTCCAGTAAAATACAAAATTACATGCGAGTTACCGCAAATCTATTTATTATTTATGATGGGTGCGGTTAGCCATAAAAGGTTAAGAATCACTGCCCTAGTCAAAGGCTTGATAGCTAGCTGAAGCTATCGTAGCCGAGAAGACCCAATAGAACTATTACACTCGGCTGATAATTTTCCAAAAAAAAAACTAGTTTAACTATAGCCTAAACTTATTATAACAGTATTGCTTTTCAGACGTCACATAAAAACATCTAATAATATTACAGAGAAAAATATTCAGAATATTAAAAATAAGTATTTATTTAAAAAAATTAGGGCGAACTATAAACAAATTCAAACTAAATATACATAATGACTTCCGTTTGGCTCTCTAGAAATATAGGGTTGTGCGCTACCAAATGAAATACTCCGAAATCACTATAACTGATATTTTTACAACCAATCCAACAAGAAAGCCTAAACTTTTCAAATTAGGTTTTTAACGGTAACTATATTTTATTGAGATACATTTGGCATACATAGAAACATATTCACTTCCAGTAAGTAAATTTTAGGACAAAACACCTTTAAATGTAGAAATAGCTCGTTTTAATCGCAGCCACGGACGAAATGTAGACGTTAATTATAAAGTTAAACTACTTTAATATCGGACAGCTACCGATACCTCGTTTATTTATCGGGCATCGAGTGCAAGCCGATATTATCGGTCATCCCTACCTGGAACCAGTCGATGGTGCAGCAGTTGACCAGCGAGGGGAACTTTCTCAGTCGTGTCCTGAACGCGTCACCGATAGGACTCATAGCTAGCACCACGTGCAGCTGATCACGGCATCGGTCTGTATGACAAAGGAGCAACATTTGAACCATTTGAAGTGCATTTTATCGAAAATATCCACGCACATCAGAACTTAGATATCCGTGTGGTCAAGTTTTTGGATTAAACCATTAAATGCCAGGCGATTTTTGTTGAAGTTTATCCTCAACCCAGCTTTTACACCCAATAAACACGCAACGTATAGTGTACGTATATTATCAACTATTGTGTAATAATTTATATTTTCTAAAAAAGTATTCCACAATCACATGCTCTTCATTATGTGTATTATATAGATTAAAGTACTTTCCTCAAATTAGAGACAAAATGGGAAATTATAATAGCAAGTGGTCATTAACTGGACTAGAGTAAAAAACGGAAAGGCAATCACCGATGAAGAAACTGAACAGGGCGTTAGGTGTCCCGTCAGTTTGTCTGGACTTGTCCCTTTGGCGATCGAGCGATCGCATTTTCTCGATAATCTCTTGTTTCTCGTCGGCCAGGAAGAGGTTGGGCACCTTTAAAAAAATATAATATAAGTGGCTGTGAAATGACAGCAACAAGTACGGAGTCGAGTTGTCTAATTGAAGGGAAAATATGTCGATAATTTTAATTTATACCTTTTATGAAATAACTTGAGTTCGAATTTAGTTTATATGTACTTATTGAGGAGCCGGAGTCGGACTCGAGGCTCTACGGAGTCGGTGAACTTTTCTTGAGTCGAATTCGGGACTCGGGATTCGAGAAAACTGTCCGACGTGCACAAGCACAGTATCAAATTGTAAAAATCAATAGCAAATAGGGAGGAATATTTGCCAACCACGTATTGTGGGGTTATGAATTATATGGCAGTATCTTCGAATGAAAAGCTTTATATCCACCCTAGTACAGTTTAATGTTTCGTTTAATTTTAGTTTTTGCGCAATATGTTATTTTCCAATACTATCTAGTTCAGCAAAACATGGCTAGTTTCGTCCATTATAAACAGACACGATTTTTAAGTCCAGCTGACCCCCGGGACTCACCTCTCCTGCGTTCAGAAGGTTGTTGATGTCCTCCAGGAAACTCTCTTCCTTGATTTGTGTGTCGGTAAAGAGGAATGTTCCGTGCTGATCGCTCTCTGTCGACTTCCTCAGGATCACTTTCAGGTCCTCCCGCCACTCCACTGAGGTGTAGCCCTTGGAGATCTCGACCTTGGAAAAATCAGGAGGAAGTGTTACGTTTCTTTACCTCGAAACTTTATAAGATGTTCAATTATCGTTTGCGCAATATACTGCAGTCAACATTGTTGGTATTTCTGTTCTTGGTTTTGATTTTCAAATTTTTAACATACGACCCTGCATTTCTTTTTGTTGTTTTTTTCGTTTTTATATGTTAAATCTTTAATGATTTATAATAGTATTTTATGCTTAAATCATGTATAAATTGTGACTAAGATCAATCGTCTTATTTTATTAGAATGTCAGTGTGAAAACTGTGTTAATTCAAATAGAAAGAGTCGCCAAGCTGAGTCAATTTTTTATTAGCTTGATTTTATTTATAACCAGCAATTTGAAATTATGTGAACTCACAATAAGACATAAGGTAATTAAAATCTGTAGATAAATTCAAAACCCAACTATCACGATATCGGTAATTTGCAAGGCAAACTCAAATAAATTCTATTGAACCTCTCTGAATGTAAGGGAGCGAATTTTTCTGTTTGTAAAATTTTGCAGAAATCTTCTTGAAGACGAGTACGTTTATTTGAAGTTCATGGACTGTGAATTGCCAATTTAAGAAGTACGAGGAAAAAAAACAATTATTTTTTCTTTCTCTTAAGGTTTAAAAGAAAGTTAGCTTTTTAAAAATTTAATAAAAAAATGGATTTTATTGCTTTGTTACCAGCAAAAATTTCTAAAGTGCCATGACTTGATCAGAAAATAATGTCGATAACGATATTTTGACTGACCTCTTATCTTTCGCATACAAGGGTATAGCAAATGCTTCCTGGCGATAACCGCCTCCCCAGAGTCTAGCTAAAGCCTCAGTCAGGCGTTATGTTCTATAGAAACAGCGGCGTCTTACCTGGAAGAGTTCGTAGTCGGCCATGTGCGCAGCGAGTCTGGTGAGCGACTGACGCCCGGACCCGCCCACTCCCACCAGGAGGGCGTGGCTCCTCGGCTGCTTGAGAATTCGCGAGATTTTGCAAACGTGTTCGATCGCAAATCTGCGCAAATGAAAAAGTTTAAAGGTCATTTTGAGTGGTATTCACTATCAAATTCACACCCACCAAATTGCGAAAGGTTAAGTTTGAATCACGCAAAGGTAAATGTGACAAAAAAAATTTACAATTATTTTGTAAAGAGCGCTCCTACATCAAGAATCCTAATGGTAAAGATAGCTTCTTTCAAAATTAGAAGCTTTTTGTCGTCTCAATTTGCACTTGACAGTTTAAGTTGAATGTATAGTCATCATAATGGTGCAAGAAACTCGAGGAATATTTGACAAAATTGTGTTTCAAGGTAGGGCGCTGATTTCATTTTATATTATAACATGCAATGTCCAAAACAATATTTTTAACTAATATGAAACATATATTTTTCAAAATTCATCTTTAACTATACACTGCCATTTGTTTTTACTAAAAAATTGGCTTAGTGTGGCCTTTACAGTAAAGCAAGGACCGAAAAGCGTATAAAACGTGTTAAGGTTGTGGATAACCATTTACTGCGCCAATCAACCACTAGCATAAGCTAGGCACCCCCTAATGATTAAAAAAATAGCACAGAGCAGCAGAATGTGTACCTGAATATGACGAGGTTCATTGGCTTCTTGCTCATGTTGTTGAACTCGTCCAGATGACCCTCGATGACCTCGCGCAACTTGTCAACGTTTTCCACTTCCAGGTAGTACTTGTTGTCGTTCTTGGGCGTGAAGTCGCAGTACATCAAGCTGCGAAGGTCATCTTCTTCAACCTGGAACGGGTTAAATTAGGGTAGTCGCATATAACGTGATGGCAAAAATGCCAAGAATGAGCTAAAGTAGAGGTTCCCAACAGGGGTAGAATCACCCTAGGGGGAATTTTGTAGTTCCAACAGGGATTGGTAATTTAAACTAATAAGTTGTTATGTTAGTCGTAAAATATTTTGGTTACGACCAATTTAAACAGTTCGGGTATATCACAAGCGAGATAAATCTTCGACTAAAGTGTACATCAGTTCCTAGTTATTACATCACGATGCAATTCCTAAAGAGGTGGCAATGCTACCTTCATACACACGTTGAAAAACTCGATTACAGGTCTCGCCAACAAAATGGTAATTCTATAATGAGTTTGCTTGAAAAAAAATGAGTATGATAGTATGTGCTGTGCTGTCTTTGAAGATAGGGTATATTATAAACATGTTCAAGTGCAATGAAATTACGGATCATGCCTTTTCCTCCGCCCTCCTCCAAGCACGTAAGACTTCGGTTCCCCATATGTGTCATTCAAAATATAAACACATTGAAGCACACAAGATATTATCCCAAAAATACTGTAAGCAAAAAATGAACTCAACCGGGCCACTAATGAGGTCTGAGTCTTCTGAACAACTCGAATTAAGTCATTAAACACTGAGGCACCATTGGAAATGTATGTGTCCCCACTTCCCTTGGTGCCTTAAGTCAGGTCTTTATTTTGTCTAATGGTTAATCCAGCTCTGGCCCTACAGCCTCAAGAAGTATAAGTTAAACGTACCTTTCCGTCGTTGTTAAAGTCGAGCGACTTGAAAAGCGTGTTAAAGTCGGCCCCGAGATGGGTGGCCACCACTTCACGAACATAGTCGAACAGCCAGGTCTTGTCGGGGGCGTCTACAAGGCGATCGTAGTACACGCGCATCACCTGAATAGAGGCGGGAAGAGTGTTTTTCGTCAAATAAAGTCTATCGTCAAAATAAAGTCTACATTTTTCGTCAAATAAAGTCTACATAATACAATCTGCTTGGTATATGTTGCGTTTTTGTTATCTTTTAGTTGAGTCATTGCTCGTAATCGAGTTACTTTACCAATCTAAGTAGCATAAAGCTGCTTGTTTTTAACAAGGACTTTACTTGGATTCTAACTGCTATAATTATGACTTAACTAGGACTTGACTTTTGATTTGTTGACAAAAACTTAAGGTGGACTTAAGTTATTTTACAAATTACTTGACTTGGACTTTTACTATTTTACAAATGACTCTATTTGGACTTAAGTTATTTTACGAATGATTTGACTGGGACTCATTTCAAAATTGCTTGTTCATAACACTGACAAAATCCCGCAAACGTACGCGCACCTAGCTAATAAGCTGCTAAAACCAGCAAAAAAAACGAGAATAAAAGGCGAGGACCAACCTCGTGAACCCAGAGCTTTTTGATGGCGTCGAGATCGACTGCTGACTGGGGTACGCACAGGCAAACGCCGCCTATGATGCGGTTGAAATCTCGCAGGTTGAAGAGGTAGTGCGACTTGGCCGGGGTGGGCAGAAGGTTTTTGGCGGCCGACGCGTAAATGTCTGAGGTGGCAGCGACCAGCTTCGGCACCAGAGAGGTGAACTCCTTGTCAAACTGGTGGCTAATGAGGAATAAGAAAAAAAGGGTTAATTCAAACGTTTTTTTTTTCACTAAGGATCGAGAAAAATCCTTAAAAAAATGTTTTTTTTAGCTAGGTAAACTCCTTGTCAACTGGTGACTGATGAGAATAGGTAAAAAAGTTAGCTTAAAGTCTTTTTACCAAGTACCCCGCGGCGTGGGTCAAAAAAACATCGCGAAAATTAGTTTCCGTCTTTGTCGAATTGGTTGCCGTCGAATAGAAGTGGATAAATTAAAGGTTAAAATGTTGAACTTTTAGAATGGTTTATAGTTTTATACGGAAAGCTGGGAGTAAAATGTTGGTAGAACCGAAATATGGTTAACCTGTCCACTACAGGAAAAAGAGGAGAGTTGAGCTTGCTAAAAATAAACAGCAAGAGGTTAAAATCAGTCTCTAAAATTAAATTAATTCTGAAATCTTGCACAGTGGAGTAACATCCAATAAAAGAATATTTTTAGTCTTACAGCATACCTGGGTATAATAAAGCCTGCTTATTGGCGGGTCGGTCCCGTATTTAGTTAAACATTAATAGGCCACATCCAAGCCTAGGGCATTTGTTGTTCTTCATGCGAATATAATATAGGTCACCCTTATGCTTGCAAACATTTTCCCGTTCTTGGCCTTCATGAGCTTAACCCAAGTGCACAGTAACACAGGAGGAAATATCCTTACCGAATTGCAAAGTGCCAATGAAGAATCCTTGTAAAGATGGTCGACTTTGCCTCGTCATCGAACACGTTTATGGTGATGGTGTTAAAGTGACGCAAAAATCGAGCCGTAATTGGGTTTCTACCGCCACCTGGCGGGCCCATGGCGGCCATTAGCTGGATGTCGACCAGTTTAATCATGGTGCAATCCGAGAGGTCGTACCTGGCGAGGAAAATGGGGATTGTGACGTTAGAAATGCGATTGTTGTGTAAGAAACGCTTTTGATGTCAGTTGTTTTGCTTTAAAATCGTGTACCACGGCTTGGAAAACAACATATTAATATATCTCTACGAATTAACTTAATCGGTAAAATAAATATCGGGAATATATGAAAATAGTTTGAGGAAAATAAAATGTTGCAAATATTATTGTAAACTATTCAGTTTGTTTGTCCTTTGCTACTAGAGAACACTGAAAACATTGGGTACATTTTCACGTAGTATTGCACTTTTAGACAATATTCTGGAGTCTATAAGGGTAACGGTTTGGAAATTTTAACCCTTTTTAGAACTCGGGCACTTGGGGAATATACATCAAGTATTACAAAATCAAGCTCCAGCTCACGAGGCACTTACCAATTCCAGTGGTCCAGCCACTGGCGCAGAAGTTCGATGGGAGGTTGGGCTCCGTAAACTTCACGCTGCGGCATGTTGATGTCGTCCACGAACACGACCTGGCAAAACACAAGGTTTAAATGGCGAAACGGTACCGAAAATAAACTTTAAAAGACTTCTTTTTACTGATGAGGCTACTGGGCGCTAATTGCGACAAGCCTATTTTATTAGTGGTGTCAGTTTGTTAAATCGATTACAAAACATAAAATCCTCTGTTGGTAATCTAGCATTATAATAATGATGGAGGTATAGGTATGTTAGTAAAGATGCATTTAGGTTGCACTTGATTGTATTTTATTAGTTGTGTCAGTTTGATAAAACTAGTACAAAGTACAAAGTCCTCGCTGCTAATCCAGCTTTACAATGTAAAAATATTACAAGGCGAGTTTTTCGTTCTTGTTTAAAAAGTACTTGTAAAATAACTTTTGTAATCTTTTAACTTCAAACCTAACGAAAGTAAAGTCACTATGTATGCTTGATAAGTTCTTGCTCACTTGAAATTGTATCAGTAACCGGGCTGAAAATTGCCATTTGTTTAACGTGGGTAAGTATTTCCCTTTTCCACATAGTTTAAATCATCAATCAATATACCATCAATCAATATGGGCAACTAGGTAATAAATCATCAATCAATAAATCATCAATCAATATGGGCAACTAGGTAATAAACATTAGGTTGCTAGCACATTAATTAAGGCGAGTTTCATCGATGAAAGATGCCTTGGGCCGGCGATCAAAGTCGGGTTAACGAACTTGGGCCCGTCGGTTTAAAAGGGTGCACAACTTTGCCCCCAAACGTCGGTCCCACTTACGGTTCGTTTTCCGAGGGGAGGGCCGTAGACTCCCTTCCGGCGCTTGTCCAGCTTCGACATGATGATGTCCTGCGTCTGTCGGGCAGTTGTCTGGGCCGAGAAGTTGATGTTCATCGGCTTGTAGGCGTCCATGTCCAGTTGGTTCATGAGGAAATTCTGCCGCGTTCGAAAAGCAAACCGATGTTACAGATTACTGATAATGTCACGGTATTTATATTTTGCCTCGCCGTGGAATAATCATTAAAATGTGAATAAATCCGTTTTTTTAACGAAATTTGTAGAACATTTACTAATTTGCAATAACTTCTGGCCTATTGTGCCTCCATTATGTTTTTTTTTCTTAATTGCGAAACGTAGCTTCTCGGCGAGGTCAATTTGCGATTGTGTCCTTTTAACAAAAAAAAATCACATTCGTTACTAGGAATGTCCGATAATATCGGATCGGGGTCATCTTTGATTTGTCAAAAAATTAGTATAAGCCTCTACGTTGAATCGTCACGCTATGGCTGAAATACCAACATTAATTCAGGATCATATCAGTACCGATGACAATATGGGCTTTAACACAATGACATGCTTTTACAGCCCTATTTATCGCCTGGTTCACACATTTGATGTTTTTTAAGGTGTCTTTTGTCCGATAACAATACGAGTACTTTGATTAAATGAAAACTGGCGACAAGTTTAAATTGAAACTTAATAAACTGAAACGATTAATATATTTCCAATATATATATATCTGGTCGTTGATTCTTATGACACTAACTTTTTAACAAATAAAGAGGATATGCCATATATTAAAATTAAATATCCATACCGGCTACGAACCTATTTAAATGTTTCAACACAAATAAAATTAGAACTGCCGTACAGACGAGCACAAAAGTGTTGTAAATAAACCATTTGTAAATAAAATAAGTCAAAGTCAAAAAATTTCAAAGTTATCAAAAACATTTCTTTAAGTAAATTTAAGGCCCCGTTTTCCTTTGAAGACTTAACTTTAGAAGACATCGAATAATAGGGACTTACGTCAAGTCAGGTCATTTGACCACGGATTATGTCAATACATATATTACAAAAACAGAAACCAAAATCAAGCCATTATATAAAATAATTAAATTACGTCATTTAAAACAAGGGTGTCATGTGGGGAAAATCATCAGAGGAATAACTTAGGGCACATGAATCTTTTTAAATCACAGATACAAGTCAAGTGAATTTATTTAAAACCAGCAAGTTGAATATACCCAAGTAAGGACTTTACAACACCAGCAATACTTACGTTGATGTAGACCGACTTTCCGGTCCCGGTGGGTCCGACCAGCAACAGCGGCATCTGGTGGGTGACCAGGAGCCGGATAAGGTGGGAGTAGCGGGCCGTGTCCAGGGTCGGGATCAGGATCTCGTTGAAGTTAACGTCCTTTGGCAGCGGCGGCGCGTCCTTGATCGAGTCGGTCCACTTCTCCCACCTGTCGATAAACAGGCGATTGTTACGTCATAACAGGTAAAGTCAAAGTTGCGTGGTTTGAATTTTCGTTGGGAATATTAGGCTTTTTATCTTGTATCTAAACCTCCAACCGAGTATATGTTTGTCACTAATTATTTAAAAGTAAAACACTCTGGGCACGGTCATTAACAAACAAATATTTAAAAAGTTTTCTAATTAACAAACGTCTTATCGGGGGATTATTGTTTGCATTTAATCAACAGGCAGACATTCTGCTTGCAGTTAAACAACCCATTACCAACTACACGCATGTGTTTATACGGTTTTACAATACAATCATTTCAATTACGGCATACTAAATCAATAGTTTGAATTAAGTTAAAATGTAAAGAATTCCTAAGCATAGAAAGAGTCAGTGTTGTACACAAGACATATTCAAATGACACAAATTCAAGTCGAGCCATTTGAAAATTACCTCAGGTGAAAGCAAAACCACTTAGTAAAAATAGCTTTAGTTCTAACGAATAGCTGTACCCAGTCGAAGTCATTATCGCAGCAATTCAAATCCAAGTCACAGCATTGACATAATTGATCAACACGTTACATTCTGAGCGCATAGCAACTCCAAACACCGAAACTAATATCAAGTTAACATTTAATATGGTGCTCAATTACCCAAATTTATTACATTTCATATGGTGCTTAAATCGTAAAATGAATGTATTAGGTCAAGTTACTTGGGTAAACTACTGAACTCCAAGTCAAGTCATAAAAACATGGAAAAAGTTACAACACAACAATGAAAAGAGCACTTACTTTCCCATTCCTTCGCGGACGAACATCCAGCTGAAGACGTCGGCGTTCCTCGGGATCGGGGCGGAGAAGGACTTGCTGGGAGGGAGAACGGGATCGATGATGTGGTACATTTTCCGCGTCTCTTCGCTCAAGGGTCCGTCCATGATCTCGCGCAGGAGAAAGTCGAACTTGGTGCGCGAGTCTCCGTCGGTCGTCGACCCGATCGACCAGATAAACGAGAAGAGGAAAATGCCCTGGATATAAAAAAATAAAAAGTGATGCGAAGCCTATTGTTGCTCAAAAGAGGATGAGAAGTGATAAGAAGCCTCTCGTTGGTCAAAAGAAGATGAGAAGTGATAAGGAGCCTATCCTTGGTCAAAATAAGATGAGAAGTGATGAGGAGCTTATCGTTGGTCATAAGAAGATGAGAAGTGATAAGGAGCCTATCCTTGGTCAAAAGAAGACGAAAAGTGATAAGGAGATTATCGTTGGTCAGAAGAAGATGAAAAGTGATAACGAGCCTATATCGTTGGTCAAAAGAGTTTTCAAAAGGGCTAGATCACAGTTGTTGTTGAACATATATCTTTCCTTGAATGATGTGGTACTGTAGATCCCATTCAGTGGGAGGTTGCTTGTACTCACAGAATGTAGCATGCAATGACGATATAGTTGTTTCTCGACTTGCTGCCGTACAAGCCCGTGTTTAAACCTCATTGCAGACTAGTTGTTTTTCTAGCCTACCTTGCTTGTATTATTGATCGACAGATTCCGTTAATGTGCGATAAATTTTCGGTATGTTACGGAAGCCTTAATCGTTCGTCAAAAATTAGCTTCAGAACGACTAGACTACAGTTGTTGAACACATATCTTCCATTGAATAATATGGTACTGTATAATATGGTACCGTTAATGTAAAGTTGCTTATAAAAACAGAATGTGCCAAGCATTGGCTTCATGGTTGTTTGTAGACTCGCTCTCCTTTGAGCCTGTGTAGCGCATTTGGTAGAGTAACGGTCCCAGCATGACCGACGGTTGTGAGTTCGAACCTCACTGCAGGCTAGCTGTTTTTCTTGCATGCCTTGCTTGCATCATTGATCGACGGATTTAGTTAATCTGTGATGGATTTCGGTGTACTGATATGTAAGCTGTTATCGTTGGTCAAAAAGATACTTCAGACGGGCTAGACCACAGTTGATGAACGCGTATCTTTCATTGAATGATATGTTACTGTGGATCCCCTTTAATATGAAGTTGCTTGTACTAACAGAGTGTAGCACGCAAGTCATGGTTGTTTGTGGAATGACTCCCCTCTGAGCCTGTGAAACTCACTTAAAAGAGCGACGGTTCCGGTATGACCGGAGGTCGTGAGTTCGAACCTTCGAACCGCAGGCTAGTTGTTCTTTCTAGCCTGCCTTGCTTGCATCTTTGATCGACAGATCCAGTTAATCTACAATGGCTTCCGGTGAGGAGTTGGCCTAAGTACGAAGGAATACGAGCGCAAAAATTGTACGCTCAGCGCCGTTTGAAAACGATGTGTTAAACACGCTTTAAAAAACAAAATCGTGGAAATATGGAGGAGAATTCAGAGAAACAAAAATAATACATAACGAATTTAAAAGCCGTTTTCGTAAAGAGGTCAAAAAATAAATAGAACTCTGTAAAGAGACCGAGTAAACGATTGGTACCTTTTCCAATACTCAATTAAAAGAAGCAATATCCACAGGTGAACAAGATTACCAAAGAAACAATTTTGCCCAAATTTGAAATGATTAAAAAAATAATATTTTTCTATAACTCTTCAAGTGGCCAGAACGCTGCTCGTGTACCAATCGCGCGTCACTGGTGGTACGTGTACAACAGGTCGCGAACTATTAATTACTTACTACACCTTGCTATACCCACCTCAAGCCAGGCGACCACCTCGCGTTGGTCCATCGCCTTGATCTTTGCGGCGTCCTTAAAGTCGTCCATCTGCGATTCCATGAGCTTCATCAGGGCAACGGCGAGGTTCGTGTTGTTGGTCGGGGACAGCTCCTACAAAGAATACCCAGAGCTGGATTAAGGGCACTATAGGAGGCCTAAGGCTGTTTACTAGAGAAGGGTCTAATTTTGCAAACTAAGCTGCAAAAAGTAATAAAAAAACATACATGAAAACTTACTTGATCTGCATCACTATCAGCCTTACAAAAGTTTAACCTTTTTTCAGGGCCTAAGGCTGTAGCCTTAGTAGCCTAATGGGTAATCCGGCAGTGAGCATACTACGTAGTTTTCGCAAACCTCGGTTTAAGTACAATCTTAGGCGTCGCACATGGGTGTGTAGAGAAGGGGTTCCTAACCAGGGGTACGTGTACGAAGCACCAAAGCAGGGGGTACGACACGTAGTGTGGAGTTATGCGCTATTTAGGCATATTAGTGAAAAAAGCTTGACTTACGAAAAGCAACAACAAAAAACCCATTAGTAAATTGACTGATTGTTTGGGTGTTTTCAATATTGTTGAACTTAAAACGCTGGTTTTAATGCATGCATTCAACACGTAAGTTAAAAATACACAGAATTTAATTCCTACTATTATCATTTTATTTACTTCTGTCGACAATTGTAGACAGGGGGTACGAGAAAGTTACAGGAAAGCTCAAAGTGTACGAGCGCTAAAAAGGTCAGGAAACACTGGTGTAGAGAGTTTATAAACGCTCTTGAGTTTTAACAGAATTTGAATTTTAAGTTTCAAGTGTAATTAGTGTGCAAATTAAATTTAACTTCTGAGGAAACTATCCCAAAATACGCCGCCAGTGATAAGGTTAATTAACAGTGGGCAAACTGTTCCTTAATTACAGCGTGGGAAAGTACCGTCTGCGAAAGTGTTCGTTCACATCCACAAATATATAAAAGAAGCCTATGTGGTAAAATGTTAGCCGACACAACAACTGAGCCTGAAATACGCTAAATCGTAAACCCGCTTTCCTAACTTTGAAACGACGTATAACACACTGCTTTGTGTGACGTAATAATCAATAAATGGTGAAATACGCTGCTACGTTTGGTCGCCAAATGCGATAAGAAAACATAAAAAATAATCCCCAGTAATACAATGTACTTAATACTACATGGCAACAAGTTTCGGAAATAAACTTCCTCGGGAATAAAACGTTGCCTACAAAAGCTTGTCTGCTGCGTTGTTAAAGTTTCCTATTTAAAGTTAATATATTTCTATTGTATTCCGGGCTATTTACTGTGCGGTTGGTTTTACCAAAATAGTTTAAAAATATTGTTCGTTGTACAGTCAGGCTACGAGAGGGTGTCCACTTAAAATAAAATAACATAGAAATGACCCTGAGATTAGTTTTTACTGGTTCTAAACGCCTGCAAAAATTATCATTGGTTTTGCAAATCATATTGTTGAGCAACTTTCCTAGTTGGTGCGTGTTCTAATTGAAACCGATATAACATGCAACGTAAATTCGCCACTTAAATAACCATAGGCGCCTTTCCTAACACACAAACAATGCTAATACTAGCAATTTATCTTATACCTTGGCTCCGCCCTTCCTTAGCCACTGAGTGACCGGGATGACCATGCGGTCGAACAAGCCGCGAATGAGTTCCTTGTGTTCATCGCTGACTCCCTCCGGCAGTGTTTTTAGCCAGGAGATGAGCAGCGGTCGCCAGCCAAGCATGTGCGGCTCCATGTAGATCATGCCGCAGCGCGACACCTGGCGGTAAATTAAAAATGTAATAAGCGACGCTGCGTGTCATTGTAGACCAGTGGTTAAATTGTTTACCTATTGGCACAGTAAAACTACTTTATACCAATTATATTTATAACTTTACAATTGTCCTTAATACAAGACAATGCAACAAGTAAACCTCCTAATACTATAATTTTATTAATGCACAGTATGATTAAAGTTTCGCTTACTTCTTAATACAAATATGTTACGTTCCAATATTACAAATCGTTGACCGACCCTTATAATATTTTGAACTACTCTAGCGCGCCGCGGCACTTATCTCAAATCTAAAAGAGTGCGGTGTTAGTTAAAGTGTTTTACGCTTGTGTGGGACACCGATTTTGCATAGTGATTAATCTGATCCAAAATCGCACTATTGAAGTTTGTATACCTGTAACATTGGTATTTTTTTTTTACTAGAAGTGTTGAAATAGTTCTAAAGATTTCTTATTAGCATTAGTGTTTTGGTTTAAAAATTTTACAAAACTTAAATAACGCTGGAATCTGTTTATAGATACAAAAAGAAGAAAGTTGAAATAATTTCTGCATAAAAATAATAATTTTATCGCCGTTTTGGTTTAAAAAGTATTTTTTGAGCAAACGTTCGCTTTTACTGCGCCACAAAATCGCCCTTCATTTTCGAAAGATTTTTAAGGCAGTCGTACTGAAAAGACACAGTTCGAAGCCCAGCCCTAAAATATTCCAAAGGTGCTCCTATACACAGATCTCTATTTTTGTAGTGCAATAAAATCGTTCGGTAAAACTCACAGTGGCCGGAGATGCCACCTCCAAGTCCATCGGCTCAAATATGAGGCTCATGGGCGGCGACATCTGAATGATCTCGCCCGACATGAGGCACAACTTCTTGTTGTCGTCCAACACCGTGTTCATGTTCTCAATCCAGATCGCGTCCACCGGACCGTCAAAGATCAGCCATTTTCGGTCTGGGGTCTGTTTAAGGTGAAAACGACAATCATCAGTAAGGGGCAACTATATAGACCGGTGTTCCTAAACTTTTTTAACTTGCGGCATACTAAAACATCTTAAATATTGCGCGGCACACTTACAACAATAAGTAATTTTACAACGCGCTTAACACACGACAAACTATATGTAAATGTCAATATGATTAATCTGTAATGGATAGTGCGTATAAAGTCTAAAATGCTTGGGTGTATGTCTTGGTAATGCAACTAACTTATTTTCCAAAATTACAAAAAGTTTTGCGGCACACTCTTTCGAGGTACACTAGTGTGCCGCGGCACACAGTAGTGGAATCACTGATAAAGACTTTTATTTACGCGTCTGGTTTAAAAAAAAATTATTCTCTGTTTGAAACTGTTTGGCTGAAATGAAAGCGGTACGGTAACGGGACAGCACAGACGCATGTTTCATGCGACAATGTACAAACTCAAAATTTCGCGTAGAAAGGGAGAAAATATTCAAAACCTATAGGAGAAAAATTAAGTCTTTCGTTTTGAGTGGCCGTGATCCAGGGTCTGTATGCAATTTTTCGATTATGTTATTCAAGGATATCATTAAAAAAGAAAGGGATATCATAAAAAAAGAAGAATTTAAAAAGGCAACAAATGTTTTTTCAGCTATTTTTTCTTTATGACGCCTTCAAAACTATTCCACGGCCCCAGTTCAAGAACTTCTGTATTACAAAAATTTTCCAAAAAAATGACGCGTTTTTTTCTTAACCCTTAACTTTTAAACGAAAAATAACAATAATCAAAATAGCTCCTCTCGATGAGCTACACAAGTCGTTTTTACAACAATTAATACTTATTTTGAATCAACTTATACCTGTGATGAAGCAAAGGCTCGATAGCTGACGGCAAGCACACCGTCGGACCACTCATGGGATATAGGGTCGAACGAACCGTACAAGTTTCCCATTGTGATGGCTTTCGGGTTCAAAACTGTGATTTGCACTTTGTTCTCGTCCATCAGACCCTGAGTAAAGAAGATTTCAATTAATTTTATAAAATTTGTTGTTTCGCTTTAATATTTAGATTACCTTGCGTTAAGTTTTGGTACATTTCAACGCTTGTTTTTAGCGTTTTTTCGATTGATTTCGACTGGTTTATCTCTAACCAAACAAAAGTTAGGCGAAAATGATCAGTTCGAACTTTGTAAGGTAAAGGGCGGTGTAGAATGCTTTCTTTGTTGTTTTTATTTTGCATTGAAGTAAGATAACCAAACCGTATAAACGCAAGTGGGTAAGAAAATAAATTTCGTTTAAAATTTATAGTAAATATATATTTATGTTTTTAAAACAGGGAATTCCGAAAAGTTAAACTGCGAAACGTGAACATGCACGCGTATTGCTAATAGTACAGATTGCAGCCTCCCTAGGAAACGATGGCAAATGAAGAAATAAAAGTACCAAATCAACCAGCGTTATTTTTTAAGGGCGAAAGGCGATTAGCTCAATTAAACAACCATCGGCCCACGGCTGCAGTGTAACGATTTTAGAACAAATTCAGGACGGACCTTCTCATAGATTTCGGTCAGTGCGCCAGCCAGAATGCGGTAGGCGCAAGTCTTTCCACCAAACGGCTCGCCCACAATCATAAAGCCGTGTCTGACGATCAACATCTCGTAAATTTGCAGGATCTTTTGGGTGAAGAAGTCTGTCATCTGCAAGAAAAGGTGGTCGCTGGTGTAAGATAACGTAAAAAACATGTGGAATATATCGAACGAAAACTATGTACGTTTTTTATTATTTTTTTCAGGCTAAAACTTTTAATAGTCGTTTTCTTGTTTTTTAGTTAGTTATATAGCAATGCGTGAACAATAACGGATTATTTCGACTAAAAATCTTCATATCCACTGTGATTTGAAACAAGTTATTACAGATATATAAACTGTTCCTACCAGGCATATTATTAATCAAAAACAGCTCCTCTGGTAATTGTAGTTGTTAAGATATCGAGATTTCGGAATCGCCTTTGATTGGTAACGCAAATTTTAGTATGCTAATTTCCAATTAATTTTGTGCTACGCTGTCTACGCAAAATTCTACAACAGCATGCAGGAAAAAACACACGCTCTAATATACAGTAGAAAGTGGTTACAAAACAAAAAGAGTTGTTTATTACACGCAAAAATAGCAAGATTTACTGTTGTTAAAATATTCAGTTTCTACAATGTATTTTATCTACTTGCGATAAGAAGAATGAGTTAGATACTCTACGCACAAATATTTCGAACTACTAAACAGAAACACGAACTTGGAATTGCTGGTAATTTCGAATCATTTTGAGAAGTGCAATATTAGTGTTGCAGAAAATAAGTGATCCAATAAAGGATAAATTGCTGTTATAAATTCATAAAACATAATTTTTCATTTGCAATGTACTTGAAACAAGACAACTAACTTTCACTTGTTCAGCACAATCTAATTAATATATAATGTTATATTGCAAAAAAATGTTGATCACAGTCAGATTATATCCGCACTATTACCATTTAATATTCAGATCGTCTAAAGTCTAAGTCACAATTCATAGAAAAATGCAAATTCGATACTAAATAATAACGTGGGTTCGGTAAAAGTAAATAACAGCGTACATATAACTACAAAATAAAAATGACCGCAAATTTGAGGGAGGTGCACAACGTCATACGGCCGTCCTTACGCGCTACGGTTGCAAATCTCTAAAAATTTCACGGTGCATAAAAATCAGCTACGTCGCGATTAGATATCAGGCATTTTCGGAGCATGCCCTAAGTGCGCGGCATAAGGTGCTGTGCCGTAGTAATAGATGCACTATAGGTTTCTTATATGTTACCAGGTCTTCAAATCCAGCACTGGCCATCATGAACGGCATATCGGGGTTGCATGTACCAGGGGCCCACTGCGCAAGTAGCAAGCAGGCGATGGTGAAAAAATGTGTTATAAGTGTTAAACACCGACACTTTAGGCTACAACTTTTTCGGGGTCTGAATGCAGTGTTGTAAACAAGTCATTTTGAAACGACTCAAGTCCCAGTGAAGTCATTTGTAAAATATCTTAAGTCTATAAGTCAATTGTTCTTTAATAAATAACAAGTGAAGTCATAATTAAAGCAAGTCAAGTCCTTGTCTTAAAAAAATAACGTTAAGCTATCAGAATTGGGTAAACTCGTCCGATTATGAGCAATACCTTGACTAAAAAATCTCAAAAAAGAAATAAAGGGCAAGCAAATTGTTTTATGTACAAAAATTGGGATAAATAACCCAATTTTACGACAAAATGCTTAATAAGAAAACTTAATTTTAACCCTAGACTTTTGTCTAAAAGACTTAAGTCAAGTCAAGTCATTTGAAAACAGTGACTTAAGTGTTCTTAAGTCAAGTCGTTGACTTAAGTCATTACAACACTGTCTGAATGTCTTTGGACTGGACGGTTTGAAACAGGAATCAGTCTTAACCCGCAAAGCCCAGTAGTAAATAAACGAACTCTCGATATTTATTCTTACAGCTTTACTTACAAATTATTCGTACACATATTATAGATTTTAAAGAAATTACGGTTGTGTGATCGAAAAGAGAAATGTACGACTTGGTATTTTATTTCGTTACGTAGTGATTTTCTTGGTTTTAGACAATTTCATAATATCCACATTTTTCAACGCTTTGTTATGTCTGTTTTTAACAGTGGCAAAATTGAGGTTAACCTAGGACTACCACAGCACAAAAGCAAGTATGTGAAAAGCTTTCAAAAACGCCGACAAAAGTCTCTAAAAGCAAAAAAGGCGATTAGTTGGAAAAAGCACTCGTCCGCACAGCAAGGGTTAGGCGGCTGCTGCGGGCTCGTACGAGGTTATACGAGTAGAGGGTTTAATAAAAAGCTGAACTCGGCACACTGATACGATACCTCCTTGGTTACTCCTGGACCTTCTTCTGACTCGAACTAAAGGTATCACGGACGATTATTTAGCAATCAAATAATCAAAAAAATAACAAAATTTGGACATGAAGTGGGTATATTATATTTTTTCTTCCTTCTTTTGGTATTTGTGACATACATTTATACTGATGATATGTATTTTTTTACTATTCGTTTTTATTTTGAAAAGAACGGATAACAATAGTAAACAATTTAGAAAACATTAATTAAATCGTATATTGCATAGATTTTGCTATTATACTTGTAGGATGATGTTACCAACAGTTTAGATAATTTGTTATAATTTACTTAAATAAGTGTGAACCCAACGGTAAGTTAATGTATAGCGGTATTGTAGCGGTAATTGTGTGCAAAATACCTGAAAAGGAATCAAACTTTAGTAAATATGTGCTATGGCAATACTTGGAATACTTAGAATTATGGTTTATTTATATAAATATTTTAGGCTAAATTGGCTTAATATACAACTAAGCTATAAAATATAAGTGTAGTAGTAAGCATAACTCATTTAGCTTTAACTTAAATTATTGTCTCCCGAAAAAAAAACCCTGAAAGTTGAGCGTCTAAAAGTATTCTGTACTATTAGGGTAATCAACGGGCGGGTGTACTTTGTAAACAGTAAGTTTAAAACTAGGGGTGCCCGATAGGTAATATTTTTATTTAGAATGTCATGTGCATTAAGCAAGGTGTCAGTTTGTAGTGTTGCAGAACTTTACCAACTTTAGAGGAGGTTTTGATATTTTTTTCTTACGCTAAAGTAAAATTGTTGCACAAAAACATGACATAATGCTTGTATTTTGTCCCCCTGAAATACGACTACAGTAAAGAAAGTATCGAAAAAACATCTATTTGTTTGTCGTCCTAAATACTAGTACAGTAGCGAAATGACCGAAAAACAACAAACAAACGAAAAACAATCAACCAAGTTGACCGTTTCATGGAATAAGCCACCAACAAAAACACACCAGTACCGGACACCCTACACTTAAGAACTCCTAAAATCGCACTTCGATTCCGTTAAACAAGTGGTTCTCAACCTTCTATGGCTTGTGGCACCCCTACAATATTTTTCCTTAGGTAAATCACTAGAATGTCGCAATAAATGGAACTGGAACAACACACATCAACTCTACACAACGTAGGAAGTTATAATTGGATTTATTCCGCTCTAATCTTACACAATAAATTGTAAGAGTTGAGCAAAAATCAGATTCCTAAAGATTCTTAAATATCTCTCGGCGCCCTTGGGCATTAGAAATGGAACCCCAGGGTGCCGCGATACCCCGGTTGAGAAACCACTGAACTAAACTATAGAAACGAAAAAAACGAAGCGGCCCCACCTGCAGGTTCATCTTCTCGCACTGGTTCTTAATGGCGGCCATCAGGTGCGTGTAGTCGGGCTTGGGAAGCTTAACGCCCGGGAAAAGGTCCGAAGTGATGCCGTTGAAGAGGGGCAAGTCGTGCGCCAGAAACTTGGGAAGATTGACGTCGATGATGGATCGCAGCATCAGGATGTCCTCGTTCTCGTCCGGGTACGCCAGCTAGTGGTCAGGAGAAAGGAGAAAGACTTTTTTAGGTTTAGGTTTGTGCTGTGTGATACGTTATGCGTTGAAAGGTGTTTTATAGCAAAAGAAGGCTCAAATTGAACAAACGGGGAGAAGAAATACTTGGGTATGATTGGATATGTTACTTGGTTTAAACTACTTTTGTTTCGCACCTTCTACTAAATAACATATAGTTTGCACAATTAACTTATATCTGAGGTATAAAAATATATTTCTTGGATTCGCATCCAGCTTCATTACATATAACGTTAAATTTAAAATGAATGGCCATATTTATGTTATCTTTCCAGACACAAAATAGCTTCGAACTAAACTGAACTAATCCTGAAGGACAGCAAATAATGTCCTAAAATATACACCACACTATATCTTTTATGGAAATATTTAAAGTGGGCTAAGGTTATTTTACAGATAGGTTTGAATCTAAGTCTTTCTAAAATTGCAATTGAACTAAGCTTTAATTGCAAACAGAAAAGTTAAATAAAAAAATATTAAAAAAATGAAAATATTTCTATAAAAGATATGATATGATATATTTTCAGACATTATATGCTGTCCTAGTCAAGAAATGTGTAGTTTTACAGCAGGACAGACCTTGAGGTTGGCGGCGGCCGTAAGCACGGACTTGACAGCCCTCATTCCGTAATCGTAGTGATGCTGGGAAGAAAGCTGCTCGGAGCAGAGACGGTAGGTGGCCACGATCTTCACCGAAAGAGGACGGGCGTTAACGAAACCGCAGCTGAAAGACAAAGTAGATTGTTTGCATGGCGTTCATGGTGATTGTAAATTTATTATTGAAACTTATGCTTGAAGACGTAAAGGCTTTTTTATTGGAGAAACCGCTTTACGTACAGTTGTCAATTTAACATTATTTTAAGCATATTAGAAAAAATAAAGAGTATAAAAAACTTTTTTTTAAAGGGAAACTAAAGCAAAATGTCGATACTTTATCAACATAAAAATTACTTGGCAACTGAATAACTGTTTAATACTAGGTCTCGTCTAGATTGAAGTACTTTCAAATAGCCATTACACTACAAAGTTCAAGTGGGGTAGAATAAAAACCTATAAACTTGAAATTTTCTAGAAAAGCGGGACCGAAATGCGTTAAAGGGGTGCGGAATTAGCTGTGCTGAACAAATACTGGTGTTGTAGTGCTTTTTATAGCATATTAATATATCTCTCCCGTCTCTCATACAAAAAACGCTTAAACTGGAAGTTGCTCTAATCGTAACTAAAGATACAATGAACATCGAGCTTTCAGTATTTTTTTAAGCTTGGCCAATCACGGAAACACGCAACATCTGATGCACTGATAAAAAATATACCTGTAAAGCATAATTTCCGAAATCATGGCGTAGTCTGGCACCATCATAGCCACGGGTCTGAACAGGGCTTTAAGGTTGTCGGGCAGCTCCGATCTTCCAGCGTAGCCTGCACCGAAGAATAGTGAACTTAAGGGAAGTCACTTAATAAATCCTATATTAATACTTTGGGAAATAAAATGAATAATTTAGGAAACCCTTCATAAATACTTTGGCAAATTTGGATTGCGGCGAATGATAGTAAAGACTAGTCATGGCTGAAATGTCCCAAACTGTCTGTTTACAAATGGGATACTTTTCCGACTTATAGTTAGGTAGATCGATTTGATCCTATCTTTGACAATTACAGAAATATTACTGGACCCGTTATTATCGTCTAAATGAAATTGAAGAACGGTAAAAAGCTTATGACGGCAAGTTTAGGTGAAGTTCGTATTACAAAACCAAAAGAAATAAAATAGTTAATAAGGTGAGATTGGTTCCCAGGGCGCGATATTACTTATTCCCTGTCGCAAGTTGCAAATGTAAACGCGATGGTGTTTGTAAAATAGTCTACTTGATATCCCTTGCGTCTAAAAACAGCACTGATCAAAGTAAGCTTTTAAAAAGGCTTGCAAGTCTAACTGTTAATATGGATTAAGATGTCTGAGCCTGAAAAAACTAGACATTTAGTAGCTTAGGCTATACAATTTTGTCTGCTTTTGCTCGAAAGAAATTTAAATTGCTCAAATGAAAACTACTAAACAGGTTAGTGTGACACATTTAACTTAAAATTTAGCCTGAGCAGAAGCAACTCTTAAACAAATTACCGCTACAGAGCCGAAGCCAAATCTATTTTACTGAGGCTTTCTAGGGCTGTATTTAAAAAAAAATCAAGGCCTTTACAAAAACTAATTGAAAACCGGAAATAAAAGTAAGACCTTAGAGGGCTGTATTTACAAAAAAATCAAGGCCTTTACAAAAACTAATTCTAAATCGGAAATAAAAATAAGACCTTAAAAAGAAGTTAGCACGACGTTTTTTATCGGACGGGCGTCGTATTTTCAGAAATAAAACACGGACGTCCTTACCCGGGTTCATTGTGATGAAAACGGCGCAGGTGCAGTCGAGTTTGATTTCGGTTCCTTCAAAGAGGAGCGTGTCGCTGCCAGACTTGATCCCACTCTGGATTGTCATGATCTGTTGAGCCACCACCGACAACACTTCCAGGTCGATTCGGTTGAACTCGTCGAAGCACGACCAGGCGCCGCACGACGCCAGACCCTGACGTAACATGCAAAACGTTAGTGCTAGTGGGTCAAAGTGTGGATAAACCAGCCACGAGTGGATGATAATCAATTACAAGGCAGAGGTTTTCTGAATACACAGTTCATTCCACACTTTTTTGAAAAAAAAAACAATTAAAAATACACCATCAGTATTGGATCACGGTGTTATGCGCATTACCACCAATTCTATTTTTTGAACTAATTTTTTGTTGAACTTAGTTCTACGATCTACGTGAGATTAACCAAAATATTACCTAAAATTAATTATTATTCGAAGGTAACGATAACCACATTTTTGAGGACTTTTTTAATGGGATCATTTTAGTGTTTCATTTGTGAAAGTTTTTATTAGTGAACGTTGTTAAAATTTGTCATTTTTCCTTATTTTAGATTCCCTTATTGCAGATCTTTAAGAGTAATGTCAAAAATTGCCAGAATTAGAGCCATTTAACAAAATGTGCAGCTTAAATAACTTTAACAAAAATCAAATACCAAACGAACAATCGGTCTTCATAATAAACAGTTTACACAAAAAGGTTTGAAATTCCGACTAACGTAACAAAGTTCCACCAACAAGAAATTGCGGTATGAGGTCACTTTCACAAAGACATCAATTTGATCACAAACCTTGAAGAACTTTCCCAGAGCGATGTAGTCGAGACCGTCTGAGCAGTTAAAGACAACGCACTGCTTGGCGATGGCCTTGGCCAGATCCTTGGTGGTCTCGGTCTTTCCGGTGCCGGCCGGACCCTCAGGGGCTCCCCCCAGATGAAGATTAAGGGCGCCGAAAAGGGTTCTGCAAGAATTGTGGGACAATTGTTATGTTTGTGGTGAAATATAGAGATGTATAGTACAGTAGTATCGGATTGGATGCGAAAGCCGTTAATATATACTAGGGTACATCAAAAACATATTTGTCATAAGATTACCACCATGGCTTGCAAACTAACCAGCGTTTTCTAACTTTAATTTTTTTTTAGATAAATAGTATAAATAAACAATTAAAAGTAACTGCGCTTCCTAACGCTAAAGCAATTTTTCGCCAAATAACCTGTACAAAACATTTGAACGTTTCAATTTACCTTGTTACTTTTACGAGCTTAGTAATGACGTCGTTTGATATCGCGTCGGACAGCGATAGTTTTTGTTTACAATATCGGGTATTGGTATCAAAATAAAATGTCCATATTGGAATTTGAAAAGCATCGGGCATCCCTATGGTATTGTTTAAAGTACATTTTGAATTTCAATTTGTTTAAACCAATTTTTGTTGGAAGTTTCCTCTGGAAAACATGTTGATGTGTCAACCATTAACGTGGTAACAATTTGCCTTTAAAATCGATCAACTAAACTAGAATGATTTGAGACTCAAATGTAGTTGCGTGGCAAAATATTGTCAACATATAATCAGTAACCAGTACATTTTTTTACTTATTTGCTTTAAACAGGCGACGCGGAAAAACATCTAAACGTAGATGATTTTTTTGTAGTTATATAATAATCAATTCAATTCTTTTGTGGAAAAAAGTAAATATTTTACGTTTGTTTTCAACATCACAAACAAGAGTATTGATAAAATCGAATAATTAACTATGAAATGTAATGCAGATTAACATGTTATTTGCTAAAAAATTAAACGCGGTTTTCACATTTGACTTAAACACGATACAATACGCCGTACCTTCGGTATACGAGCGATATTCAGGGATTTTAAGCATTTAATCAAGCTTCGCTTACCTGTAGCATCGATCAGTGAGTGGTGTAATGACAAGTCTCGGTGTGTTACCGAGGTACTCGTACCCGTAAGCGAGTCCAGCGTTGATCATACGAGTTTGCATCGTCTCTTCCTAAATGTCGCGAACAAAAACGAGTTGCAGTTAAATTTAAACAAAACAATAACGGCATATGTAATTATATATTGAAAACCGAAAAAACTACGACATCGTGTTACTTAAAAAAAGGGTTTTATTGAAACTTTTCTTTTTAATTTGTGTCTATATTTTCGCATCTCAAACTCAACACCCCTTAATTCAAACACTGAGAAAAAAAAATTGAATTATTTTTAATCACACCCCACTGGTTACATTTTAGGTAGGTGAAGTGAACATCTATTTTCAAGAATGAATGCATTTTTAACTTATTTCCATAAAAAAAGAAAGATCTCAGCCTTTGATGCGTGTCAAGTGTTATAGTATCAATAAAATACAGTCCTTTCAAGTATATCCCTATAACAGCTAAGAACAAAAAGCAAGCTATTTCTATTGTAAAGAAAACACACAGTCGTCTATTTTATTGCTGTATACAAAATAATGCTTCAAAAGTTCGCGTCGGACTGTAATTAGTTAAAAATGGACAACACTTGCTAAAAGACAAAACCGTAAAAATCCATCTTTCTTTAATAGCTTTACATAAGTGTTTCTCAACCCATGAGTCGCGACCCAAAATGGGTTTGCCCTTTAAAATGGTTGGGTCGCCGACTCAAGTAGTTCACATTGTTGGATTAATTATAATTTGCTCTGAGAGATATTGCTTTATTACTTGAGAAAATATCTCCCGAAATATAAACACATTGCTCATATTAATTAACCTCGAACTTATTTTTGCTTATTTCTTATGTTTTGTTTGCTTACGTAAAAAACAGTTCAAAAAATCGGGTCGCCGAAGCTTAGCTGTTAAACGTACTCAGCATTTGGTTCGCTGCGTAAACATCTTGAAAAACACTATTTTACAGCGACCATTTTGAAACCGAGCAACAATCCCCACAAACAAATACACCCAAAGCAATAACCCGACCATACCTCCCAGTAGTAGCGAAGCTGGGAGAGCCAGGCGAAGTCGTCCTCCTTCTGAATGCCCCTGTCCACCAGGTCGACCAGCACGTCCCGAGCGTGGACGTCCAGCACAATCAGGGCGCCCAGGGTGACCCGGTTCTGCTTGGACAGCTTGCCACGAACGATCATTACAATGTCCGAGATTTGCTCGTTGCTCACCGCCAGGTAGTCTTGCATGGCCTGGAAAAGATGGCGTGTTGTTGCCTTTCTTTTGGCGGAATAACTTTAATATTTTGATGTTTCGATTTGGTTGGTCGTTTGATCCTATTGATTAATTGATTTATTGAACAACAACTTGTATGTTAATTGATCATCGGTTGATAGAAACTTTGTTGATAAGTTGGTTGTAAAATGTTTAATCGTTCGGTTGCCTGTTTTGCTAAAGAATCGCTCTGTAATATATTGGTATTTAATTGATTGATTAATTGGTTGTAAATCGAGTTACTTTTTCATGTGTTTATAAGTCATCATTTTTTATTCCGAAAAATTAATTGATATTAGTTGATTGGTTCGTAGATTACAATACATTTTAATTATAATTAGTTGGTATGTAGCTTAATGAATACACTAGTTTCTAGGTTTTCATCGCTATCTAATTAGTTAATTATTTGCTTTGTTGATGTACCAGAGGGATTCGAAAAAGCTTCATCGTCGTAACTGCATGGCTAAAGAAAACAACGAGAATGAAACAAAAAGAAGCAGCACAAGACCTTGGGTCCATTCCTGAGGGCGTGGTGAACGTGGTCCGTCCAGTACTTTTGTGTGACGCAAAGGACAGCCTGACCGGGCCACTTGGTCACCCAGTCGGATCGATGCTGCACTTTGAAGGCCTCCAGAGATTCGGAGATGACCTGGTGGATTGCAGGTGGATGTCAAAAAGAGGTTATATCAGCACTTTTAGGTGGGGTAACATTTCTTTAAATGTCTTTCTTTTTGTTTTTAACAAATAGTCAGCAAATCTATAAAAATGGAATGAGCAAAACCATTGAAAACTTGTAGACGAATTAACAACTGTTTAGTCGCAAGAATTTAAGAAACTGAGTTAAAAATGTAAACTCATCAAATATATATTTTTTTTAATTTGACCTTAAAAGTCGCCAAATATGTCTCAGGCCGGTAAATCAATGCGAGGCGTGATAATTATTCAAAATAGGAGTAATTGTAGCATTAGTGGTATATACCCCTGTGCACTTCAAATGTATCTGTTTTTCGTTTTAACAACAAGTCAGAAAATCTAACAATGAAGGAATGAACAAAACAATTTCAAACTTTCAGATAAGTGAACGACCGTTTAGTCACAGGCAGTAAAGTAACTGAGTTAAAAGTGTAAACTTAATAAATATATATTTTTTAATATGAAATTGAAAATCGCCAAACGTTTTTCTCAGGCCTGTAAATCAATGCGAGGCGTGATAATTAAGCCAAAATAGGAGTAATTGTAGTATATACGTACGCTGCGCACTTCAAATGAATCTGTTTTCCGTTTTAATAATCAGTCATAAATCGAACAATGAAGAAATGAACAAAACAATTACAAATTAACAACCGTTTTAGTAGCAGATATTCAAGAAACTAAGTTATTAACGCAAACAAATATAAGATTTATTGTAGGAATAGTCGTATATATGAACGCTGCGCAAACTCTTAAACACGTCAATTTAACAAACATACAAATAGACTTCTTGCGAACTCGTAAAATAAAAGTCACATCGTTATGGAAGTCGACAAAAATGTCTCGGGCCTGGAAAAATAAACCTTGCAACAAAACACGTGATAGACTATACACGCAGCAACCTAGTGGACAGGAAAGTAGATCAGGTGAAACAAAGCTGATTGAAAAAGAAGTTGTGTATACGTACGCTGCGCAAACTTTTGATCATGTCGGCCTCTAGCTCCAGCAGCCATTTCTCGACCTGTCCCCTGGCCTTGGCGGTGGAGATCTGGTCGACCAACTCGACAATCTCGCCCTCAGAGCTTTTTATGTGCGTGATGTCTGTGGAAGTAGGTTAGGTGTTTAGATACGTTGTTATAAAACAAGGTTAAGGTAAGGTAGCCTACTAAACCGGCGCACTAAAGGGTGTGGTGAAACACTGCAGATTTTAGGGAGGTGCTCAAACCGGTGTTATACTGAACGTCTCAAACTCAATCGTGGTGTACATGAGGCAAAAAAAGGCAATTTAGTGGCTTTTTGCGCCAGTCAAAAAATTATTATACTTTATCAAACAAAATCAGCTTTTTTCTAAACTTGAGATTTTAAACATGTGCTCCACCTAGACTGCGTTGCATCTCGTAACTTACATTACGCCAAAAAAGGACCTAATCGAGTTCAAAATTATCAGCTTGAACTCTACATTCACGGAAGCATTTAACCGTATAAAACAGTGGTCGGGCTTTTTTTACCTTTTTAGACGCGGCATAAAGTACCCTTTGCTGAACTATTGAATGCCCACTACGTAAAACCACTACGAAACAGTGGCGGATTCAGGATATTTGGTTTTAAGGTTAAATATTATACAGCGGCTTGATTAAATATTATACGGCGGCTTTGACGCAAAATGCGAAAAAATTTTCGTTTACCAATGGTTAAAGCTGGCAATAAATATAGTTTGACAGGCTCTCAGGACCACATTTGGCACGCGAGCATTTCGAGGGTGAGCCAATTTAAAAATTCTATGCCACATCAACTTTTAAAACAAAGTGCATGAATGTACGGCTACCACGCGGCTCACAACTAAGCTATTCAAAAGTAACTCGCGGCCCACTGAAAATGACTCTGCGGCCAACAGTTTGCCGACCACTGGTATAAAACAACCGCAACTCACCAAGGATGTCGGTGAACTCAAGATTCGCGATTCCCTCAAAGCACTTCTTGAGATGAGGCTGGACGCGAGTCGGGTCCTTGGTCTCGGACAGGATCTCAAGCAATTCGTCGTTTGAAAGGAAGAAGAACCTGGGTTTGGATGCAAGTTGAAGAGTGAGAGCAGTAATGTTTCTAATAAAATGGTCGATTTGTTGTTTGTATGTGCCTACCGCTACTATTTTTTTGGCGAGAGCTTGATAACATATTTTTTGGTTAAGGAATGAGTTGGGTTCTCACTCTATAGCACCATTTTTTTAGATGGCTCGGCATTGTGAAACCATATTTTGTAAACAATAGGTAATTTCTTCAAAGTAAGATTCTTTAGTTGTTGCAAGAACAAATTTTCGACAAAATATCAACAAAATTCAGATACTACTTCGATGACATACTTGGCCAAAAGTTAGTACCTTTTGGTAAACATTTTAACTAAATTGAATTCTTTTGGATGTTTAAACATAACATGTATATTCTATTTTCACTTCGTACTTAATAAAACAGATTGGATTTAACTATGGAAATTGTAATAGGTAATTCTGAAAAATGTAAGCAACACAAAAAGCTAACGCTTTCGAAATGACGGCTTTAAGGGGTCTCACCTTGGAAAGTAAAGCCGTTTCTTCTCAAGGTACTCGTTGAGTCCCTTCAGGATGAGTTCAAGCAACTCGCTCGACTTCTTGAGTTTCTCCAACATCTTGTCGATTTCGATAACCACAAGAACGTGCTTGTCCTGCAATATTAAATTCCGATTTATTAGTTGTTTTAAGGTTCAAATCTCGGACATGACTTAGAATGATATCTGTTCGTTTTAAGAAACCTAGGCATGTCTTCAAGAGACAGATATACCTCCATGTCTGAGATTTAAAAATATGTGTTAATCTTTTAAAACGTCACGATTAAGCCCTGTAAGTAATTGAATAATATACACGATAAACCACTGGAAAGATTTGTGCTTCAGGGACATCAATCAAAACAGAATTTAGGAATCAACGATTAAAGAAATATATAAATTTTTAATCATGCAGGTTATTTGGAGAAAGTGTAATATGCATATTCCGACAGAGTGCAATATGCCAGTTTTCGCTCACGAATCAATTCAAAGGGTAATAAATTGTTTTACCTCTTCTTTACAATTTAGTCATAATCTGCAGTTGGTATATATAACAAGAAAACGTTGTATCCTAACTCGACTTCTCACTTAACTCGTGTTCAAATATGCCGACAAAGGTGGCCTATTGGCCGCCTGGCGGAAAGTCGTTCGCCAAAAAATTGGGTCTAAAAAAACAACGCACCACGATGGCCTGCTTCATGATGTCGCGCCATGTTTTGTCCACTGTGGTGAAGCGCCTTCCCTCTTCGGGCATTTGCGCCATAATGTCAGGCGAGCTGAAGATGGGCTCCAGGTAGAGCCAGGTCGCTTGTACCTTAAGCCACTCGTCTAGGATCTCCTGAAGCAACAGCAGCTTCGCTTCCCACAGCCTGGGAAAAGCAAGACACAAAAGATCGCCCAAATTCTCTTGGACGCATTATTTTTTAGCTGTTTGATTTTAAGGTTGATTAGTGTTTGTTTCGACTTACTAGAGGTCATATCGATGCTTGAATGCAACTTTTATATCGTTATTTAGCTTTTTTACCGTAATAATTTATTTAGGATATTTAAATATTCATACACGTTAAAACAAGACACAAAATGGCGCCCGAATTATTTTGCCACGGGATTAATAAACCTTTATTTTTTAGGATACTTGAACATTCGTACACTTGAAAGCGTGACACAAAATGGAACCCGATTTATTTTTGCTGCATTACTTTTATCCGTTTAAATTAAAGATTTATTAATGTCTTATTTTGATTTATCCAAAATGATTGATGCTTGAAATGCAACTTGTATAGAAATGATTGATGCTTGAAATGCAACTTGTATAGAAATGATTGATGCTTGAAATGCAACTTGTATAGAAATGATTGATGCTTGAAATGCAACTTGTATAGAAAAGATTGATGCTTGAAATGCAACTTGTATAGAAATGATTGATGCTTGAAATGCAACTTGTATAGAAATGATTGATGCTTGAATGCAACTTGTATAGAGCTATTAAGCTTTTTTATTAATTTTTCAAAATACCTAAAAACTCGTACACGTGTGTGTACGGCTGTGATTGTAACCCTCTGAAACATTTTACTGTACAAATTAAAGAAAGTATACTACTACACTACGTATTTTTGCAAAGATTTGATCGCACGAATATTTTTCAAGTATTACTTGATTTCCTCCTCAAATGGCTTGATAAAGGGGGATCCCCTCATGGTCTGTGTTTTAACGATGTGATCGTCGAGCAGCATCTGGATGTCGTCCACGGCCGACAGAATCATGGTGCCAGTCTCACGGTAAGGAATCATGTTGAACTCAACCTGCAAAAGACGTCAATTCAAGGGGTTTTTCAGGGAAACGCCCGACAATGGGACGAGTCGGACCTCTTTACCCGGAAACAGCACGAGTAAAATCAAAACAGTATTCGGGCGAGTCGCAAATAGCGTTCGATCTTGTATACGCGTACAGTACACGTATAGTGTACGTCGTATACTCTTGAAAGATATATTTTATATAAATATGCAAAATTTAAAGTTTTGCTATTGGTCGGCAATTCAAAATTTTCTTACCCAAAAAACGGTCGTAAATGATTTTATGCTGTTTTTGTTTTAAATGATTTTTTACTGTTTAAATAATTTACTTTCCACCAAGAGCAACAATACATGACAACAAATTGCTAAGAAAATATCTTTGCGAAAAAAATTAAAACTAAAACTGTTTTTTTTTAAATACAATTTTAGAGTTTTCGAATTTATTTTAACTATTTCATTTTATTTATTAAACAAGAGCCAAACTCTTACTTCGTCCCACTCGTTGAGCATCTTTTCCATCGCCTTCTCAAGCGAGTACTCTTTACTCGCTGCTTCGGAGATGGACTCGAACCGGTCCAGGTAGCTGGCTAGGTTCATGTCGAGGTATTTTGAAAGGGTGGCGTCCTGCAAATACAAAATGACCAAACGTTAAAAAAGTTTTATTTAAAAGAAAGCATTGTTTTTAGGAGAGCATGAAGATTTCGCAAAACCGGATTGGCTGTTTATTGTTATAAACCGGAATTCTTTTGTTCACTTTCTTCTTTAGGTTTAATTTATATTTAAAAAAGGCAATTTACAACCCCTGTATGCAGATAAAATAACTTCATTTTAAATGTTCTTTTCCTTTTGATAGTATGGTTTTCTTAGATAAAAAAAGTTTAATCTGTCCCCAACACTTTTTTTTTCAGCCAATAATATAAGCCTGGATTATTGCAATATGATAAATTCATAATAAATCTTCGCCGATATTTCTATAATAATTATCCGAAAAAATGCAATAATTTAGAAAAAAGGGATAAAAGCAATGCTAAGTGAAAAACAATCAGCGAAAAACTGTCAGTTTAATATCAAAGTTTTGCCAAAACAATGCGTAATTTTCCATACCTCGTCCGGCTTGATGGAGAATCCTACGATTTCGGTGAGTTGGGTCCAATGTCTGTCTCGCAAACCGGGGTTGCAGATCGACTGGATGAGCGGAATGTTTTCCTTGAACTCGTCCACTTGAAGTTTGGTCTGGTAAAAGTAAAACACAACAACTTTTAATTATACTAGAAAAAGTTGTACGGCACGCGACGCAGTAAACTCACTCATGACAAACCAAAAGGGAAGACAGCTTACATTCCAAGTAATTAACATAATACATTTAGTACAAGTCCGGTAATTTTTAACAAATAGCAAATCAAGTCCCATTTCAAGTCATTGTCATAGGAAGTCAAGTCAATGGTATCAGGAATAAATTCAAACCTTTAGAATAGGTTAAATGTTAACGCAATATGTTCAGCGCTGTAGAATGCGAAATAAATAGAAGGCATATTTTCAACATTTAACAACTAATTGACGTAAATAACCCACTTTTTTCTGAAATGTATTAAATTAAAGCACTCCAATGTTATGTGCGTTAATGATAGTAAGGCAAAGTCTATATCTCAAAATGGCTTACGTCAGGTGCTTTGAAAACATTAAGTCATTAACTAAGTTCAACTCCATTGTAGTCAATAAATAATTACAACATCGGCTTTGGTTGACAAAAAACAATCTAAGCTCGATCAGAGTTGGGTATCGTGTTAGAACAAGATGAGGCACCTTTTCGGCGATCGCTTTCGCGTTGGGATTGTCGGCGAAGGTTTTCTCAAGCTTGTAGAGTCCGCGCCAGAAGTTTCCGATGTCCTGCTCAACAGTATCCGGGTCGACCTTCTCGAAATTTCCATCCACCCACTCCCTGCGAGCGAGAACAGGTTTATACTACGAGAAATTTGCAATTTTTTAATGTTGATTTTGGACGTTTTTGGTTTCTATTGTCTGGAGCAATTTTAGTAATTTTAGGATTCCATTCGACAATTGCCAAAACCTTTCGCTTGGTGTGTGTAGATTTGCGCAAAGGTTAGGTTTGCTCAGATTAAAAGAAAGTGGAAAGTTACCTTATCGAACTGTTTCCGGTGATTTTGATCTTAAAAATAGGAACGGCAAGGAAATTTAGAAAAATCCCATTATTTCGTCTCGCTCAACGAGTATAAAGTTTTACAGTTAATTCAACAATAGGCCGGGATTTCCCTGCTATGATAATTTGCAAAATTCGCTGTAAAGTGTAGCAATGTAAGCAAATATTTTTTTTTGATTACTTGCGATAAACTAAAAATACAAAGCTCATAAAATAAGTAATATAAATCGGCCAAAATTTGATAACTAACAAAGTATTTAAATGGTTGCGTCTTTAAATGTTAATAAAATAGCCAAAGCACTTTAAAAACTGACAAAAGGCTAGCACATTGTTGTGAATCCTCACTGACGTATGTTAAGTAATAAATTATTACTCTTATTCATTTTTTTTTATTATTTGATAGGCAATCATTATTTCATAGGCAATTAAGATCTGGATTCCCCATTCAGTCACATTTAAGAAAGGCACGAGAGCCTGTTATACACTTGTGAATTCTGGTATTCCTAATCTATTTACTAGCAATGAAATAGCACTTTAAAACGTGTAGGCAAAATTTCCAGCAAGGTTGACTTGGAACGACCTTTACAGTTTCGTATAAGCCCTGAACTAAATAAGTTACCGCCATTTAATACGGCTATTTCACTTGCTTGATGATGAAACACAGACATCTTAACGTATATACAACTAATGAGGTCAATTCTCACTTGTGCTTTGAATTGAACTCGACCGCCATCTCGTACAGCTTGAGGTAGGGCGTAACGGTTCCGACCAGGTTCTTGCGCATCGGATACTGGGAGGTCTCCCAACCGTAAGCCTCCTCCTCCGTGTTGAACTGTTCGATCTTCTCCGCTGCCGCTTCCAGACGAGCTGCAAAAAAATATTATATATATTATATATATCTTTGGAGCATAATGGTCGGAGGTTGTAGTAAGGCGTAATACGGATACCAAAGCCCATACAGAAGTAGGTATCATTTTGAACGTTTCGAATAACTCGAAAAAGAACTTTGGATATTGCTGCCTAAGTGAAGCACGCAGATCGAAATTTTACCGTAAAAATGTAGGATATCAATCTAAAATTTTTACATTTTTTTTAATATTCATATGTATGCACAACAATATTTTATTAATATTTTTTGATAACAGTCTGGTGCTGGCTAAGTTAGATTGCTATGAGTATTTTGTGCACAAATTTTAACTGAAAAAATCTTCTTTATCGCGTGAGTTATGGGACCCTAAATTCAATCTGTTGAAAATGAATAAAGAGTTATTCGAAACGTTCAAAATGATATCTACTTCTGAATGGGCTTTAATATTCTTATAAATCTATCTTGTTATAATGTTTTAAATATAACCCAACTTAAGTGGTTCGCCGAATAACTCAAGTTAGGTCAGGTTGATTTTTTTAACAAATATGATGTAACATTTTACTCCAAGTCATCATCATCCTATCTAATCCAGTTAGATCACATTTTTAAATGTTTCCACACATGGTCTTGCTTGCTTGTTGAACACCGTTAAGTCATGCACACTTGTTTGGCCGAGCACTGTAGGAGGTTTGGTCATCCCCACAGACGCGAAAACTTTGTCCAAACACGTACCGTTCAATGCTTGCGCTTTTTTGAGGTATCTGTTGACTTCGTTAACATCGGCGAAACCTTGGAACTCGTCGAGTTGCTTGTGGTAGCCCTCCAATTCCTCATTGAACCTATCCCGGCGAAGCTGCATGGATAAAAGAAAACATCTGGTTGACGAAAGCGTTTTAGGAAAACTAAAAACAAAACCAGTCATTATCACTATGAAAGTCCAAGTCAACCTACTAATAACTGAAAAGTCCAATGTAAAGCGATATTTTTTAGACTGAGATCGGTACTGGGATAACAACTTAACGGAAATCATACCAACATTGCGACAATGCACTACAAATTAAACACGTTAAACATTTATAAAAAAACGGTGGCAATAATGAACCTTAATTAATTATTTAATGATTTATTGTAACAATTACGGAAATGTTTAATAATACACCACATGCCGAAGGCTTTCGTGATTAATATTTTAAGAGGTGGTGAGAAAAACGACATTTTTAAAAGTTGGATTTGAAAATAAACGTAATCTAATGCCTTGATTGAGCTTTTCTGGAAGATGTATGGAATGGCTACCACCCCACTGGTGTATAACAATTATAGATTAATGATCTAATCACCTGTTTAAAGGGATGCAGATAACCTGAAAAAAAGTTACCAAAAAGGAACGCAAAAGAACCTTGGAAGATTCGAACATAAACGAGTTACTGAAACAAAATAAATGTTTAACACATTCAGAGATAATGCTTAACACTCCAAATGTTTCAGTAAAGTTCCTGCGATGGCAGCACCACACCACCACCACTAACAACACAAACAACAACAACAACAACTACAACAACAACCATCAACAATAATACAATAAAGTACCCCCAACCTTCAATCCGTCCTGGTACTGCGACGTCTTGTCGTCGACGATTCGCTCGTGATCTTCGAATACGCGATCCATGCGGGAGTGCCACTTGAAGACCTCGCTGTTCATCCTGATCTCGCGCGGAGTGAAGGAGGTAAAGTCCACCAGGAAGCCGAGCCGCTCCTTGCACGTCACAAGCTTCTTCTCCATCTCGGCCATGTCCTTGGCTCTCACCTGGAGAAGGAGGAAGACTTTGGTTATGCGCAGCTCTTCTGTTACTATTTACTTTGTTTTTTCAACTGAGTGGGAATCTTAAATGTATCGTCTTGTCCTTTGTCATTGGCTCTTACCCGGATAAAGAGGATTAGGGTTATTTGTGCGCAATTTAATTTTTTTACTAAACATCTTTGCATTTTCAACTAAGTGACAATCTGAAGACATCGCCTTGTCCTTTGCGGATAAATCCGCCATGTCCTAAAGCCAGGGGTAGACAACAAAACAAAATTTTAGGCGCTTTTTGCAAATCTTGTTTCTGCATCGAATGTATCAAGTAGAACAGACACCTTACCAACTGCAAAATAGCATACCATTATGTTATTCCTAATTAACAGTCGTTGCGGTTGTTATAATAAGATGCGTAGTTTACACAGTTTAAATTTAACGGCCCACAGAGACTTTATTGAGTTTGGTTTTGGCCCGCGACTAGAAAAAGTTGCCCATCCCTGTCCTAAGCTCTCACCTGAACGTTTATCACTACTAAAGAAAATCCCTAGGTGCCCTTGGAAAAAACTACAGGACAGTGCAACCAACTGGCATTAATTTTGTTTTAAGTTACTATGGTTAGGAAGTCTTTAGGTCAAAAGCCCTTAATTAAATTTTCGTTGCTGTATATTTGCGTTTCTATCGACGCACACAATATTAAATGCAACTTAGCCACGTATACGTAGTAGATAAAGTGACAGCTTATTACTTACGGCTTTGACGAATTCCTGGAGCTCAATAAGCTCATCTGTATTGCTTGGAGTGGTCAGGGCCTTCTTGGCAATGTTGTCGTACTGCGCACACAGTCTAAAGAAAAAAAAAAAAGTATTTAATGCTAATTAACAGTAATGATGTGTTATTTTAGTTAAGGAAAGTGAAGGGACAAAATAAGCAATTTTTTTAAGTTCTAAACCCAAGTAAACATTATACTAATCTTTAGGAAAAAGTATCTTTTTCATGCTGGTTACATGATATATTGAAAATCTCGAAGATTTGACTTTTACGACGTGGTTCGCACGCCAAGTTTTAAAGTTTTTTTCGATACCTAAAAATTCTTAACCGCAAGTAAAAAAAACAAGAATTAATGTTTTAGAAACACAACTAAGTGTGATCCTAACCTTTCGTTCTCGTCCTGATGCTTCTTGCTCATCTTGGTGAGCATCTTTTGCGCCAGGGCCTCGGCTCTCTTCGCCAAACCCGCGATAAGTTCGTTGCAATGCAACTCAAACATCCCAAGGCGAATAACCTAAAACGCGTAAAATAGACTTTAAAAAGCGCAAACACCAAATATCGCTCGTATAGGTTTGTGGGGATGCAGTACGCACAAAACTGTGATTTCGTAGCAACAAAATTACGGGTTTGAATGTATATTGTTAGCCGTGTCTGAACCGTTTAATTTTTCGAAAAAAAAAAAAAAAAAATTAAACCGACACTACATTGGTTCTCAAATATCGGTCGCGAAGGACGATTCAAATCAATAGTTTATTAAATAGTTGAGTGGAGTGAAATGCCATTAAACCATTTTAATATGCTAGTTATAAATGAATAAATTCACTAAAAACTATCACATTACACACTAGTTGGCTGTGTATTAGGTCGCAAGGTCACACAACTCAAATATGGGTGCACTTAAAAATTTTTGGGGACCACTGCTGTACTGTCTGTGGTACACTTTATTTTCATCCTCTCGTAAGTTGGGTGCAATGCGAAAAGCGAAAGTCTTCACAGTTTAAATTATAATTGAATTAGATTGTAACTTCAGATGCCGAACAACGGACCAGCGTGCAGGAGAATTGTTTACGTTTTTGTTAAGCACAGTTTCAACGTTAAGAAACGTTAAGGGCGCACCTTGCGGCAGTTGAAGGTAATTTCCTCGGCCAGCTGCTGGTACTTGGTGACTTCCTTGATGAAGTCGGCAAAAGAAAGATCGCGAGAGAGCATTTCGTCGACGTCGGCGTCCGCCTAAAATAAGGCAACGTTCAAGTAGTCTCTTGTCGCATTAGACTAGACTGTCACAAACGAAACCGGTGTTAAAATCTTGTCTGAATGAGCTGACTCGTACATAGTCCAACGGCGAAGATGTTTAATGGTAAGATTGTGTTTTTTACCAAATTATCTGTTAACCGATTTGAACGATTGACAGTTTAAAAATCAAATAAATAATAATAGTTAAATAAATAATGTATTATTATATCAGAGGTTTTCTTAAGCAAAATACTTTCACTATTTATGAGTACCTATGTAACTATTCTGAATTCCGAATGAATTTAAATACCAATCGAAAGGTTTTTCAAAACACATAACATTTAAATATAATTCTAAAAAAAAAATACCATACTTAAGTTTCTTACTAAATGCTAATTGTTTATGCTTTGTAGTATAAATAAATATTGTAAAGAAAAAAAAATCAACAAAAAACCTAAAAAATCAAGTCATTTATCCAATTCAAATAATTGAGTAACGTAGGTACTAACAAGCTGCATTGTAAAAATCCAAGCTGTTTTAGGTTCTACCTGTTTGCTGACGAGGAGATGATATTTGTCGTAAAGTTTAAGGTGTTTCTTCGGTTCAAGGCTCTCCTTGGCAATAACGGCTCGAGCTCTTGCCTTGGCCTCGGCCAGTATTTCATCCAGGATGACTGGCTTCAATGTCATGTTGTTACCAGACTGTAAAAATTAGCATAACATTAGCTATTTGTTGAAATATCTGGGGTTGTTTTAATCTTGGTACACAATTAGTATAAAACCTGATTTGCCATAACACATGCGTTTGGGATGGTTGCAATTCATTCAGACATTTCAAGTTTCAAATCGAATTTTATTCCGAGAATCGGTATAGTTGAAATATAAATAATGCTTGATAATAATGCTTCAGTCAATATATTGTTTTCTAAGAGGTTAAAAAACTAATTAGCTAAACGTAAAAAAAAATAATTGTACGCTAATGTTTGCTAAAAAAAAAAACAGAATCTCAAAAAATTTTGAATCTGTTTTATACCGAAAATCAACTTTCATGGGTAATGTCATATGCTGCCGTAACAATTTCCAACTAGGGATGCAGACTCAGAAACCCTCTTATACGCACCTACATACCACTACGTCATGTCTGAAAATTTGAAAAGTTCTACGATGCATACTTTTTCTATAAAGCTCAGACGAAACTCGGTCTGCAACATACCATAGCAAACCAAAAAAGAATAACAGCAAAAACAAGGTATGTCCCGAAAATAAATTTTCGGTCCAAATAATAAATGGCACAAGCTTTATGTTGATAAACCGAGCCTATTTTGAATAACATTGTGTTTATATGTATAGTTGCATGGTCAATAAACAATCGTGGTAGTATAACAGTGGCCTTGGAGTAGATTATTAGTTTGTAGCAATTAATCCGATTATGTCAAAAACATTTCCGTTAAAATATGAAATCCAGTATACTTTTTAACAAAAGACACCACACAGGCAGAAACACAATCGTAAACAGAGGGCTAAAAGCAGAAGTGGTAACAATAGGCAGCATTGTGGGACAAGAAATACAATCCTGGCGACAATGGGGCACCACTATTACGGTAGGGTGCGTTTGGGCGTTTTGCGAAAGGCGTGGAGAGAAACAATCCCTTCTAAAAGCTCAGGTGAAACTCTATCCCTATGTTGTTCGGCGGATATACGCAGCAGCATTGGGTATTATAAAATTAGCGCGCATTATAATTACGAGTTTGGTGTTGTTGTTGAACCGCCTGTATGCTATACAAAACGCGTTTGCTATGTCATGATTTTGTTTAAAAGCAACTTCTGCCTTAAGCGTATCCCTCTTTCAAATTTCAAACATTTTTACTCAATGTTAACAGCTTTTCTGTATTGTGTTCTGTTATAGACTTATTTCACTCTTAACCAGTAGTTTACAAACTGGGTCCGCGTAACCCTCAGAGTCAGTGAAGAAGTTCGAAGCGGTCCGCACAAATCTTATTGTTTTACAGGCTGATAGCTTATAGTTCGAAGAGGTCCGTAAAATATACTCTTGTTTTACAGGCTGATAACATTAGTCGGGAGTTTCGTATTAGGCCTACATTTTAATGTTAATAGATCTTTGGACAGTTTGTCTACAGTAAATACGGTTAGTATAATAATCAATTTCAATTAAAAAACATCATGTAATGCACTGTAATCGGTTAATGATTAAACATCGCTGGAACACAATCGAAATTTGCAATCAAATATTGTACAAAAGTTAAAGCATTGTAAATGTCTGAAAACTATTTTCACTTTTGATAAAGTCGCATCTCATATCATATTAAAAATTGTCGCTTAAAAATGTAGAATTATCCCTATGGAGGGTTAGTAACCAACAGGTTAGGAACTAACCACTGCTTTATTAAAAAAATGATGAATTTCTCGACAAAAGCGAAAAAAATAACCAAGGAATATTTTCAACAGTGTTAGCGGTTTGTACCCAAAGATGTATTAACTCACAAATACCATGACCCTACCTCTCAGGAAAAACGATTTTAAGAAAACATGAACGAACCATTTGAACGATATTATTTCAAAATTTCTCCACATTCAGATGTTTTACCTAACAAATGCCATGACCCTATCTCCAGGAAACACATTTTAAGAAAACATATAATCGGACCATTTGAACTATATTACTTCAAAGCTTCCCCACATTCAATAGCATGCTAAAACGCAACAACGAACCCATTCGGAGTAGAGCTTCGTCTCGACCCTTGGAACGATGCCAACCGCCTTGATCATGACGTCGAAGACATTGAGAATGACAAGTTCAAAGTCGGGGAAGTCGGGTTCGAAACGGACCGTCGTGTTGTCCAGAATCAGGTGAATGATGAAGCCGGAGTGCTCGTAAGCGCGAACCGATTCCTAAGCAAGAAAATGTAAGTGAAATTTTTTAGAAGTGTGTATACTAGCTTTCGCAATGTCTGTTGAGCTTGTTTTTTAAATAGATAAGATGTTAGTCCGAGTATAGCAACCTGATGAGTTCTGGTTCAGTGTCGGAAAAAGTTGATAAGGTCAGTGAATCACAGGATGTGTAAGAAATATCAGTCAATTTTATAAATATGTTGTGGAAATGTAAAACTTTCGAAAAGGCAATTATCAAAGAAAATGCTGGGTAAAAAATCGAGTATCTGGAGAACCTTACGGCGGAATAAATGACAATTTCGTTTTGTGACTTTTTACTTGGTTCTATTTATGTGGATCATATTTCATTCTGTTTCGTTTCAAATATTGTTAAAAAGTACGACATAGAGCTAAACGCTTTGGCAAACACCCACCATAACACTTAATTTTTAAGATGGTCCATTTAAATCTTTATTTTTTTAGTGCACATTTGTTCGTTACTTATTCACCAAATGGAACCTACGAAATCATATTAGCGACCAAATATGTAATTGAAGAACTTACATACAATAATTAAACAGCAAAAATTTACCGGAGGCTGCGCAATGAGGTTTGTGTAGTCCGAAATGGAGAGAAGGCAAAGTCTCTGCAGGTGTTCGGTCATGAGGGTTGCGGCGCAGTTGAAGAACGATCGCAGCTTGGCCTCGTTGTGATTGCTTGGAACCTGCTTACGCTTGTTTCCCTGATAGTAGATGTTCTGTACCTCAGGGAACCACCTTGGAAAAATAATAGCGGGTGTTTTTTGTGTTGTTGGGCACCTTGGGCGTTTTGATATTAATTTACTGTTAATTGCACAGCTATGTTTCGCACGGTTTGAGTTTTCACAGCAAAGACTCGTTTGCTTTTTCAAACAAAATCCAATATTGGCTGACCAATAATTATACAGTAGCTGCGTAGCATGTTGAATTCACAATGCACATAAGTTATAAATTGTTGGCTGTTCTAAAACCTGGTTGAAGTAAGTTTTATTAGAAAGCTACCTTGATACAATTTAAAATAGTTTCTTTAAAATATAGATTCTAAATGTGACAGCAAGTTGATTTTTATTTTGAAAAACTTTTAGTGTGATAGTTGTTAGCTATTAATATTCTAATGATGTATAATCTTGCAGGAAACGGTGAATTGTCCTGTAATGCAGACCGCTACTTACTTCTTAAGCAGTTTGTCTTTGGCGGTTTCAATATGTCGCATGACAAGACCCTGGAAAGTTTGCAATTCCATCGAATCGGTGCGACGGTGAAACTCTTCAATGTCGACCAATCTCATATTTCTGTAGATTTGTCAAAATTACAGAGTCAATAATACCACCAGCTTATATTGAAAAAGATTCTATGAAACACGCCAGACAACTTGCAACAATTCCAATTGACTTAAAAGCGGTGAATTTTAACATTTAACACTTTATAAAACAGATCGGTTTTTATATTGCCTCGATGTTACACTGATCATGGAATGACTTATTGGTCTGATCATGAAATGACTTATTGCTGAAATGGTTAAAAACAGAAAAATATATCGGTGCAATTTTGTCGAATATGCTAGCTCTCATATTTCTTTAAAACTTAAAAATTTGAGTGGTTATGACCATTTTTTGTTTTTCTTGAAACTTGCAAAAGTTTTGATCGATAATTTAGGGTGTTTAAATTTTAAAAGAGAGATCGAAGTCGGTGTTTAGTTCAGCGTAAAAATGTATTCTTAAGAGATACATTTTAGTAGCACTTGTTTTGTATGAAGTCTTTGAACTATTAATTATTATAAACTATTATGCTTGCACAACTGGTTGCAATTTAGTAGTTTGCTTACTTTGCATTTTTTATTTCTGTTAGGCTAGTAGTATAACATATACCCTTTTTCACAATATATACTCGCATTTTATCTGTTCGCCGAGGTAAGACTCGCTCCAAAAATAGTTTAAATTGAATAATTCTCTTAAGGGTGCCAGTAAGTTCTCACACTTTGTCAAGTCATAAAGTAATCAACATAAAACCAACTGCTTTCAGCTCAAAACAAAACCAACAGAGCCCATTTGTGACGTCACAAAGCGCACACATAAGCCTACCTGAACGACACATGCCAGAGGTCTAGCACGGCCATCATGGTCGGATTTGTAACGTTGAGGTTTTCGCGCATCGAGTTGCCCCCGCTCACGTACGACTTGCACCAGGGCTTGGGGACCACTTCGAGCTCAGCCCGGTGGGGCGGCAAGGCCGGGGCCTCGTCCTCTTTTTCCCGGGGGTCCCGCAGAACGAAGTCAACTAAAAGGAAAGTCGATTTGGACTCCAGCCACAAGACCGAAATAAGAACAACGTCAAAGTCGAAATAAAACGTTCGGATTAAGAGCAAAATAGGATTAATACCTAATAGTCCTATTAGGCTAACGTCTAAATCGGAATAAGTCTTGAACTTAAACCCGTCAGAATAAGATCTAAATGGCCAAAATCAAGCCTATACAACACTTTACATAACTCTAAATCCCACTCCCAACACCACTAACTCCTCTAACAATTAATTCAACTTATTTTCTAACCCCACCAATAGCCTCTATTCAAACTAGGGCGCCCATAAGTCGAATACAAAACGGCCGATGCCATACAAGTGTCCCCCGATCGTCGCTTATCCTTTTCCTGCAGTTTTAGGCGTTGTGGATATTAGTGTACTGGATATTACTGCATATTTGGCTTTATTATGTCGTTGGTATCAATACTACGGTTTTACAGATTTTTCTGCTTTAGGTGGGTGTTGTTGCTTTTAGGTCTTTGTGTGTTCCCGTCGATTTATTTATACTATATATTTAAGTGAGAAAATCGTCTATCCAGCGCTTTAAGTTAGAAATATACAAGGTTTCACAATTCTAGTAGTGCGTCAATACTGGGGCGAACAGGACCGACTGTAATGTTTTCAACAAGGCACTTTCAATTACTGAAGTGGTTTTCAACAAAGACATAGTCAGGTGCGAGTCTAAGTCTTTGAAGGTCAATTTCAATACAAGCTATTCACACCAAAAATAATAATTACTGAGTAAACTATCAAAGTTACTAAATTCATTTCGTTCCAATTAACTCAATTTACAATGGTTGGACTTCATAAATTTTATTGTTCACTATGAGCAGCAATAAATAATTCAACATGTTTACCGATGGCCTTTTTCACAGAGAGAAGGTAATCTTCCCTCATTTCATCCGACAGGCTTTCAATTGATTCTGCAAGCTTTTTAAGACGCTTTGGAACCATTCGCAAAACATTTTCCAGCCATGAGTCCTCCATTGGGGCAACATGCTCTAAATAGAAAACAGGAAATAAATCAATAAAAACACAGCCTTTTGTAAAAAAAGATTTCCAGGTTTTACAATTGATAGTGTGTTTGATGTTTTAGTGAAAGTTTTTGCTGATAATCAAGGCTTATTTTGGAAAATACTGTAACTTATATTTCCAACAATATGTTTTGCATTTAATCTGAGGTTCTAATTAGGCATGTACGATCATAATGGATTGCTGCCATCAAGTGGTAATATCAGTGCTGGTCCAATACTAGGACAGCATCCATGCCGATCTAAATTCACCCATGATTAACAATCCAACTGATCGATTATAATGTGAAAGTTAACCTTTTTAAAAATATCAGATCGGATCGCAATACTTTAGTTCAAAATATCGGGCATGGTTATCAGAATAAAGTTTATCGGCTAACCCTAGTTTTAATCATATCTTATTGCATAAACTTAAACAACTGACAATAAAAAAAATACCAATTACAAAATAAATTGGTTAGTTTTTTGAGTTACTTATGTAGTTCCGGTACGCCAATATTTAGGGGAACAAACCTGTGTCAATGCCATGGTGAATGTAGTAGTAATATCTGAGAATGTCTTTTTCTGAACTGGTTGGTGAACCAGGTCTAGCAGTGGGAAGTTCCAAGTCGATACTTGGTGGTCGACTGGCTTTGTCTTCACTTTGACTAAGCAATTGACATAGTAAAGTTTGAAATGCAACAGCAAAAGAGGAGTTGTAATCTTTAGGATACTGTTTGCTGCTTAAGCAAAATACAATACACAGTTGTATATAAGCTATTGCTGCTAGGCATCATATCAAGTTTGTAGAGCTCTTTGCCAGAAGAGCTCTACAAACTTGACACAGTTGTATGTTTGTCTTCCTAAATAACATTTTAAAAAATGTTTAATTCCAGGGAAAAAATTAGGGGTGTAAACAAATATTTATAATACACAGATTCACAAGGTTTTGGAAATGTTTCTAAATCTAGTTGAATTTTTATAATTTTGTAATATGAGAAAATGTGCACTCATGTCATAACACTTTCCAGACACCTATAAACCTTTTTAATGGAACCATTTTGCAGGAAAGAATAAAAAAAAATAAGTTTTTTTCTAAATTGTAAATATAAATATATTTAGAGATAAATATTTTATAAAATTTGGTTGCCAGCATAATATATATCACACAGGTTACACAAAATACTAAATAATTTTGATCTTTAGAAAAATTATAAACCAATTATCACAAAAAATATATTGTAAAATGAACATAGAACAACACTGAATTCAAGCTAAAATTCGGTGGCCACTTTTGACAAATTGTATTTCAAATTAGATGAGCCTTTTTAGTGTATTTTAGTTTATAGTCGGACAACAATTAAAAAGAGAAATATAATTGGTTTTAAAAAACTTACAGAATAATGTTAACCAGGGAACTTCGAAATGCCTCCCTGTTCTTTTTCGGATGACTAAAGGATGAGTTTACAGCGCCACCAGCTGGAGCGCTTTGAGTTAAGTCACCATTTGGCCGAGGGGACCTTGGATCCAAGGTTTTGCTTTTTCTTGCTGGTTTTGATCGCTTAGGTGGAGTGGCAGTCAGCTCTCTCACCATATCAATACGATCTCTGTTAGTAAAACACTAATTTTACCTGGCCGAACAGTGTATTAAAAAATATTTTTAATGAAAATGGGATTTATTGCTATATTACCAACTTTATGTAAGTTAAGTAAAGTAAAAATTATATTCAAGCTAACTTTAAAACAATTCTTTTAAAAAATTTTGACAACAAACAATACCTGATAGAACACCAAACTTTTAATACATCACAGTATTTTTTAAAAGAACTAGTAATACCGGGGTTATTTTATCGCGAACCTCTAAAGTTAGTTTTTTTTATGTGGACTATGGTACTTTGAACACAAGCAGACCTGGGAAGTGTTCTATTTTTGGTTTTAACTTAATTTAAGTCTATATACATTTAGTGCTAAAAGTTTATTGTTAATTAAGCTCTTTTTGTTTAAAAACTTATAAATTTTCAAATATATAACCCACTAACTTTCAAAAAGGCTTTCATGGACCCCAGAAACTATTCCATGTACCCCAAAGGGGTCCATGGACCCCAGTTTAAAAACCCCAGTAGTAATAGCTTTCAAGCAGAGCAGTTAAAAAAGACTTTTATTTTTTTGTTTTTTTATTTTCCTGCTACTGTCATAAATGCCTTAAATCCTCACAGCCCTGCTGACTTGTGAATATTTTACGACCCCTCGCTGTGGGGATGCAGTTTGCTTTGTATTTACCACATTTTGCGTATTTATACTTATTTTTATGCTTGGTAAATGAAACTTACTACTATTTCTACCAGGGTTCTATTTAATCCTTAAACACACAGCAAAAATAATATACATAGTTAAAATTGTGACGAAACAGATTTGTGTGTGATAAACACACTTAAGGAGAAAGCAGCTCTAATCCCTTTATGTAAAACAGAAATAAATAATGCCACTTTAGAAGAGTCAGAAAGAAAACTACCAAATAAAAAAAACAGGGCATCAACTGAAGAAGTTAGACAAACATGGCATTTTTACCTGCCAAGCAAGTCAGTTGGTGGGTTGCCATTAAGGACAAACGAGGGAGCAGTGCTGGCCCATGCTGGCTTATTTCTCTTCTGTGGAAGTTGAGGAAGAAACTTTGCGGTTTGCGGCTCAGACACCTTGACCTTGTTGGAACGCCGAGGCAACGCAGGTGCCTGAAAAAAGGAGAAAAATTATACAAGATTTTTCATTTTTATTCAATATGGTTGGTGATTTTGTAACTTTTTTATGGTCGAAAACAACGTTTTAGCTTACCTAATGGATGCTATTTAAAATAAAAAAATTTAAATATTTTCAAACCTTTTTGGTTTATTTGGATCCTAAAAAATGGAAAGAACTCAAACTGCCTTAACAGACATAGATTTTAAAATGCTAATAATGTTATAAAAAAATTAAATTGTTAACAATAAAATGATAATATTTTATAACTACCAAAAATTATGTATAGTTAGCCCAATATTCAACATATATCTTTGCTTTAATAAAAAAAGACTAGAGAATCAACTTTATTTATTTGTTATTATTTAAAAGCTCAAGTAGGTTCCCAGTTTTTTTGTGTGTGTTAGTAACTGTATCATGGCAGCAGGTCATACCACTTTAATTATTTTTGGACTTTTCTTATTGCTACACACCTGGTAATCCATTTCAAGGAATCTTTCTTGACAGTTGTTTCAGAGAAAAATCATTTCAAAGAGAAATAACAACCTAATTCTATTATCTGCACAAAATAATTAGGTATTGTTAAGAGCGCAATGTATTTAAAAATTTGACAGTGAAAAAGAATATCATTAAATACAGTTTGAGGATATATATTTTTGGCACAGAATTGCAACAAGCTTAATATTATATTATATATATATATATATAGTAGAAATGACTTTTTTCTAGTTTAATTATTATTTATCTATAATTATAAAACATAATTATAAAAATATAAGAAACTAAGAAAATTGTGAAATCCAAATGTCCAAAATAAAGCATATAAGACTGTTTAAATTTTTAAAAATGTATTCTACAAACCACAACACTTATACCTTCCTAATTAATGTTAACTTAACAGGCATAACATAACGTCATAAAAGCTCACAACCAACTCAATTGATGGTAATATTAAAACTAAAACAAACTTGATTTAAACAACAAGATTTTTCATGACAAAAAAGTGGGTGCTGGTCTAGAATCTTACAATAAACATTATTTGGGTTAGGGTGCGGGTTAACCTTTTAGGTTTGAGTAGGTTAAGCAATAATATTAAATAATAAATACATTAATACTTGATCCACCCTCACACAAACACTAACTGACACCCTAACCAAAATATTGTGCGTAGCTCTAATAATTGTTTCAACGCTGTGGTAGGATTCTAGACCAGCGCCAAAAAGTGTTTTATTATACGACACCTATCAGCACTTTTTCATAACTTAACAAAGTAATCAATTAAAATATATATGACAAAACTAGTGGTCTATTTACAAAACGTTAGATGAGTAGTTTGAAATAACACAGATAAATTTTAGAATTACTTCACACAAAATCAGAAGGATTCAAATTTAATAAAAAATGTTTTGCACACTGAAAACAATTACTGAATACTAAGCTAAGATGCATAAAATAGTTTTTTCAAATAACGTCTATTAGACTTATTGAACGAAACTCAAAGGCTTTCAATTCATTCTGCAACACAAAACAAAAATGTTTACAAACTAGTCTTTCGAAATAACATTTGAAGGATTAGTTTGCAGTTTAGTCTTCAAAAAAAAATATATTGACTCAAAATAGACTAAATCGATAATCTGTATTACAACATATCAAACTAAGTCTAACATACCTTTTAGTTAATAACATTAACTTTATATTCAAAAACTTTTTAAAAACGAAACAAACTCAATTCAGAAACTTGTTAGCTTACGCCACACGGTAGCGTAATGCCGTAACCAAGCAACAAGATTCCAATTTACAGGGTCGGTAGGAACTTACTTATTATTTTATGACGTAAATTGGCTACTGGATTCAGCAAATGAAAGTCTCACTAGTGACGTGACATGGTGTCAGTGGTGAAAGCGAGCCAGAACGGTCTGGAACGGCGTTCCAGTATAAACATTACTGCTGGAACGGCGACTCGATGTACATAACGTTCTTTAGCCGCTCCCAGGGAACTTAAAATAACAGAATGTTTGTTTTTTTGTTTTTTTTTCAATTTTGTGTTCGATTTAAAACCTAATAGAAAAAACTAAAAACCATCTGTTGGTAAATAAATTGCATGCCGTACCCGTAAAACTATATCCTGTTTTTCACAAGGTCATGTCCCAAAACTATGTTGGTTTCCTATTTCAGGTGTATATTTGTGCGCGATACCGAACGCTAAGCCCAGGTTTATTGAAGGTTGCATTCTTTATGAGATAACATTGACAACCTCTCTTATAATTTTCATGTGTTCCAATATGAATGTTAAACATCGATTCTGTTAGAAGATTAGTCTACTTTTATCTCTCTAGTAATTCTGTTGTTTGATCTTCCGGTCTATTTACGATACACAAAATGGCCAAAATCCCTGTTTCATGTCCAACTTTCAGAGCCAAACCAAGTATGTGTACAATGGCGGATATAGGATTTTAGTTCAGCAATGAAAATTTCGACGTCACAATTTAGTCATATGTTAGGCCTACATGACCTTGGGAAATAAGTAGCCTATCACCTTTTAAAAAACTTCTTGTTTACGTCGAACTCAAGCGTTAATGTGCAAGTGAAATTCAATCTAAAATACGCCTGCAGATGGCAACAAAGCATTAGTGCGGCGCGAAAAGAATTGTGTTCATTTTATTTAAATTGACAAAACGTTTCATTTAGAAGAAGATGTGACGCTTTGAGCACACGAACCATATTCGCACATTGTTTAAATATTATTTAATGCAATGGCCATTAAACCCATTGATATGTATGCTACACTGAAATAAACCACATAAAAAATTTGCGTCTAACACAAAAAATGTTTAGTACGTTTATCCTGTTAAACTTTAAAGTTGGAGACGTGTTACATATACATTACATTGGATATACTGTGTTATAAATAAGCAGAAAGCGCAAAAAAAAGCTGAAAAAGTTCCAAACGTAATAAATCATACTCTAAATTAAGCCAATGGTGGGAAATAGGCAAAAATCTAATACTAGGGGCATAGGATTCAAAATTACTACAATTTAATTTAAGGTTACACTAATATTTTTTCGGACAAGACATAGGCAAACATGCACATGCCGCTATATAAACGTTTAAGTAAGTATATGTAACAACTTACGTAGTGAGTACACTATGCACGGATCTGTAATGTAGCTTGATAATAAATTGCAAAGCCAAAAAGGTGGAGTAAATTGACAAGAAACTTGTACCATCTTCAGTTATTGTTAACTTTTTTGGCTTTGCAATTCATTACCAAACTTACGTAGTGTTACGTAAGTTACTTGTGTCTCTATACGGGGAACACAGCCGCAGTACGTACCTGGTGTGGAAAACAAAGGACTTTGGACGATGCGATTTCCATCTAACGAGCTAAGCGAGTTTAAAGGGTCAAGGCCCAAGCACCGACGCACTTACCTTTTTCCAACAATTCGAATAGCTCTTTATTTATATCAACATCAAAATGCATAAAGCGTTTACAAATGAATACAGAGCTTTATCCAAAACGTTTAAAATGATACCTACCATGGTAACCTATGCATGGCTTTGATATTCTTACTACGTCTTACTGCAACCTTCAACCATTATGCTTCAAACACCCAGTAGATTTTGATGACTAAAAATTAAAGTAACTTGTATTTTCTAACAAAAACTGTTGTCAATAAAAACTTAGGATTAAGTAAAGTTTTTTGCCTAAATATGTCTGAGTCATGTCAAAATGATTCAGGTGAATTAGAGCCCTTTTGCACAAAATATGTCAAAAATAGTCAAGTCAAAAACAGTGACTTAAGCGCAAAATTCGTTATTACAACACTGGTCGTTTACAAATCAAAAAACAGTTCCTCTGGTAATTTTAATTCTTGACCAACGTTTCGGCAACCTATAGTCGTTTACATGAACGACGAGAAAAGTCACTAGTTTTGGGCACCATTAGGTCAGCAAAATTCTAAATGCCATCCTAAAATCTTAAAAGGCAAATGCCATGGCACACAGAAAGTTTTTTTGCATTAATATAGATTAGCGATAAGATTTTCGACTATAGGCAGATTTCTCAATGAATTCAAGAAATTAGCAAAAACACCTGTTGAGAATATTTTGCCTTACTTGTTGTATTAAAAAGTGTTTTGCATTAGTCTGATTTTTTTTAGATTAGACAATGGCCCCAAAACTAAATCCGGTTGAATTTGTCCATGACCCAAGTTTTATTGGCTACCACTTTTACCCGGGTAATTACCCGGCTTATTTTTTTTTAGTTTGCTGTTTCGTGACCCAAAAGGCAAGAAAAAAAAACAAGGATTAAAGTGTAGCCAAGTAAACAGCCCAAATCTCTTCTGCGGACCGTGGAACCTAGCACAAAGGCCACTGGAGAGCGCACGTCACAACCGAGACGTTTAACGACCGTTTTTTGCGGCAGCAGTTAAATTTAACGAGTCATGGCCAATTCGCGCTATGATCAGCGACAGGTACCGTCAATCAAGGATGGCGACGTCCTCGTAAAGGCGGTTGGCTTATGGATGAAATATGGGCTTACATCGTCGCGTCATGTTTTATGGCTTTTGGCCCATGTCGGTTTGGATTTTTATGAAAACGCGTGTGCGTTTGAAGTTGGCTAAATAGAAAAACGAAATCTGAAAATTTCGATTAAGTAACAATCGACACAAGCGCATTCAGGGTATATTTTAATCCAAAAAATAAAGATTTTACTATTTTCAATAAATCGCATTTTCTTTGTGGTTTACTTTTTTAATGCTTTTTTTGTTAAAAATTATTTACAATTTAACGTTAAACGTTAGGCACTTTACAAAAAGACTGCACAGCATATTGTATTTAATTGTCTCCGTAATTTAAAAAAACGCTAAAATATTTGTGGCATAAAGCCGTAAATACTTGGTGTAGGCAAAAATTGCTCACTCACCTTAGAACTACTTCTGGGATGTCAACGCGCGACGCCTTGTAAGTGATAACGCGAATTTATTTTTACAAGATTTTGAAGGTCTTTATCGTGATATTTAAGCGCAATATATCTTCATTTTTAAACGCAATAATTTTATTGTGTAGGTCGCCCATTGTAGGACTTACCCAGGACGGTCTACGCAGTGGCATGTGATTTCTTTATGTGTGTCACATGTGTATATTTTATACACCATGGATTTTTTCAAGGCCGGGGTGTTTTAAAAGCAAAAGCATGTAACGCGCAAAAGGCAAGCGACATCAGAGCAGGGCTCCGTCCAGTCTCTCCTGCGTTGCAGGTATGCTAATCCAAACACCATAGTCGGCTTCGTCAAAGTTGATACACCTTATCGTTTCGGTCTATATACCGTTTGTGTGCCCTGCAATCTGAACAAACAAGTCGCGCTCCATCTATAAACGTTTTAGTCGGGTCGCCAGCGTCCACGCCACACTTGTAAAGGTCGAGACGGCGGCAGATAGCGAGGTTTGGAAGCGAACGAGTGAGCGTCGTGTGTGTCTTATGCCTTGCTATTTTACCTTTTAGTAAATCTAAAAAAAAAACACGGCGTGGTATGGTCGCATGAGAGCTCGGGCCCTGTACAGTACACAACACGGCACTTGAGCGGTCTATGTACTTTGCACTTAATCCAGCCGAGCCCGCGCTGCGTGATAGCAAATTTGACTTGGCGATAAACGCGCCCGTGGTGCCCGGGCCCTGACAAATTGACATTTCAGACTGGCCCAGCACAAACCGAGCCCAGGCTCCATTTGGGCCATATTCATCAGGCGTTTATAAGTCTTTATTTCAACCGTATCTTTTTGCCATTAGTATAGAAACATCAAGGCTGCAGATCCTGTTTTTTGACCGTATATTGGTTCCTAACGTTAAACAGAAAGGGTAAAAACAGGAGGTCGATTTCTTTCGAAATAGCCGCTTAAACTGGCCTGGAATATGGCACCAGCCTGGTAGCCTGGAAAGGCACGCTGTTACCTCGTATAAGCCAACAGTTATGTCACTCATTAACCAAAGCTTATACGAGAGGTTGCTCTTGCCTTACGTCCATCTCCGTGAAGGGGCGCCGTTGTTTTAGATGCATAACGCGACACACACGCAGAGCAGGTTATCAGTCAATTTATTTAGTAAAGGGCCATTTCAACTTGATTTTCCTGTAAAGCGTCAGGGTCGCTAAGGCAAAGGAATTTTAGCAGGACATGGGCATTAAATATAGGGTAATAGCAATAACATTTGACAGATGTGCAATAATTACGCCATGAAACTGAAAGTGAAGTTTTGTAGTTTGTATGAGATGTTAAACAGTATAAAAACGCTTGCAAATAGAAGTCGCTTTATAGCAAGCTAAACAGTTTACACATAAAATATGTTTTATCAGGACTACTAGATTTTTAGAACAATTACAGGTTTAGATGGTCTTGTCTTTATATAAAAAGTTTTCAAAACCTTCGTCAAAAAAAAAATGTTTGCACTCAAAAGTTGTATAACTATGAAGTGTTTTCGTTATTAGCATTCAAGTTGTAAACAGAGAAGTCCGCTTATGCTCTTCTGAGATTTTACCCAAAATTACAAGCATTTAAATGGATTATTTGAAATGCGATTTTAAATGATTATATTAAATGTCTATCTTGGTGTTATAACAATATTCCGTTAGTTAAACAATATTGCTTAGATCGTCAGGTAAAATTAATAAAGCTTGTGCACATACTCCTTACTTTACCGCTATAAAAATTCTTATTGTAAAATTGTGGCCTGGGCAATCGATTTTATCCCCAAATGTAAACTGCTCAATTATTTAGGAGCGCTTGTGAAATATTATAGCTAACTTTTCCGTTGTGTCTCTTAGAAGAGTAAACGTCGTTAATTGTTACACTCTGTTTGTGTGAAGGCTGTCAGCATTTTATCAGGCTAAATATAGGGTGACGTTTGGAAGTAGGACCATCCAGGCAAACAAATATGAGTGTAGCACAGGTGAGACAGGACAATTCGCTATGAGGCCTTCCAAAAATGTTTGCCTTTCGTGACACTGTCTACACAGAAATAAAGTAAACTTGTGTATTTGAAGGACAGGCGTTTTGGCAGACATGCCTGTATGGCCTATTTGTCGTGTTGAAATAGGAGTGATTTAACAACAATATACTTTGTAGCTTTTTTCTCGGAAAAAGTTGAGATTTAAAAGTGGAGCTAAAACGACATGAAAGACAAATAAAACTGAGTGAGCGAAATTATTGCCTAAGCTTTTGGTAGAAGAATGCTGACAGTGTTTTTGTTTATATTTACGGCAAATTGTCAAGACCTATAACCAGCGTAGGGTATGATACAAAAAGGTTTAAATTGCTTTTGAAGTAACTTACAGGGACGTACTAGTTTTTAGTTTCAGTTTATATCACAATAGGTATTGGCAGTGGTGGGAATCAGCCGGTTTTGCACCGGTTCTTTAGAACCGTCTCTCGAAATTTTATGAGATCAGCGAAACAGTTAGCATTACTGGTTTATGTCAATGGATTTCTGCTTCTCATTCCATACATTGATTTTTGAAATTCAAAGTAGCTCACGTGATTGTTTTTTTTTAACAGTCATTAAATGTGTTAATTTTTATAATTGTAGTAGTTTTCTTTTTGTAACTGTTTGTCGGAAAATTTAATTGTTGCGTCATAAGTACAAGGCAAGAGACGACTGCTGCTTTTCAGTGTGGCTGTCAGCAGTGATGGGATTCAGCCGGTTCACAACATTCGCTGGAACCTGGGGTTAAATCCTGTTCTTGCAACTACATTAATTATTTCCCGGAAAATCTGACATTTTGTAACAGAACCGAAATATATAACTTTTGTGATAGAACCAGCTGACATTAAGTTGTGACTTCTTGCCATTCGTCTCACGTATGAGCGACAGGCGCTCGAAACGACGTTTAATCATTTACTCGCGTGGGTAAAAGGTGACGGGATCACGTAAACGCACTTATTTAAATAAATACAGCTTTTTTGTTCTTCCACTGCGAAATGAAGAACATTCGTCATTGATTTCGTCACATTTGACAATGGCCGTGCGTATTCAAGGTACCAGGAACCCTTTGACAGAAGGCCTGGGTTGAAATTTGTTATTTGTTTTACAAACACGCCTTATGGATTATATTATATTTAGTTGCCTTTTTAAATCAATTTATTTGCGATATGCCATCCTGTATCGATTTTGATGCGACACGTATACGTTAATGCATCAGGTTATTGGCCTTCTCTCAATTTGTCAGTTAACGGTTTTGAAGGATTTCTGTGGTCGTTTACACTGTGCAGAGTCTGTTATTTGAAACTGCAGTAAATCGCATAAAAATATTGACAGCGGTATTTTGTGCATTAGCGTTACTTAATATTACACTTTTATATCCCGCTACGCAGTTTCCATTTCGGCGCATACGTGGTATAAGTGTCCCTATACACTTGGTCGGTTTGTTATTATATGCAATCCTTTCGTGGTGAACTTGATGTTTACCAAACGATCAGTATTGAACAGGCAAGTCGTTCAATGTCAATACGGATATAATGGCTTCGGGCTTCCTTATGGAGCGCTTATTTCAACAGGACAAAGCCGCTCGCTGTTCTGGCGATGTTTAGACGCGACCCTTGCATAGAAGGGGCACGAAAAAACATTGAGATTACGAGTAAATGTTTTGACAGACGCCCAATACAAATCGGTGTATCTACAGCTCCTGTTGCTATACAAACTGTGAACGTACACAATATCCTGCATAATGTCGTGTTTTCACTGAACTTACTTCCCAACAAAAGGCAAACCGCTTTGGAAGAGCCAAAGGGCCCTGAAAGGTTTGCTTACTTGTCACAAAGATAAATCGGTTGTGGTAACTGATTTATGTTGGGTTTCAACCAAAGTTTCAATGAATTCGGTGTACTACTACGACTGTAAATTTTATGTCAGTTAAATTATTAAATGTTTTGTTTAAATGATCAGTATAAAAAACAACCGTCATAGTCGAAAAACTATAGTTCGATTTTTTTAATTAAGTCACCGAATTTTTTCAATTGTGATTTCAGATCCCTTGTTTCGTTTTAACTATGTTGTTACGTCTTTTTAATAAAGCAAGCGTGTCGTTGGACAAGGGGTCGGGAACCTATGGCTCGCGAGCCATGCTGCTCTTGTTGTGACGCCATATGGCTCTTTTGATGAAAGAATCTTGTTTGCAGAAAAACATTTGCAATTATTTCTTGCAAGCAGCCACGACCGCTTTCCTAATTTTACATTTCCTTTTTTATTACACATAGTAGCAAATTTTCGGCACTTTGCGCGATCTCTTTAAATGCAAAAAGCCCTATTCGATCAACGGAACTCCGTAATTAAAGTTGTGCCAACTTAGCTAATTAATTCCTGGTGCATATTATGTTCTGTCCTTTAAATGAGAACAAATAAACGGCCCTGCTCAATTTATTATTTTTTGCCAACTTATAACTGTTAAAAAGTATTAGTTGGCTCTCATGGAAATACAACCAATAATATTTGACTTCCATGGCTCCATTAGCTAAGGTTCCCGACCCTGCGCTAGACTTTCTTAACATTTCTTTAGAAAAAAAATACTCTTAATATTTTCTTAAAAAACTGCCGGCATTTCATTAGACCCTAATTTAAAGTTTTAAAATGGGTTATCGGGCCGAAAATTGGGGTGTTATGAGTTTATTTTCGCACCTAGAAAATGTTTAAGTTTTCCAGCGTCGATACTTAAGACTAAGTCTAAGGCCATTACGTATTTCAACATGCATGTAGAGTCAGAATTACAAGAGGAAAGTATACTCTCTATGGCTACTAAAATTTAGATCGATTAACGGTCAAATTAAAGTGTTCAGTTTACATAGTTTAAAACTTATTTATACTTATTTACTTATTTATTTATACTTTGACCTGATGAAGCACGGTTGTGCGAAAGCTTGTCGAGAATCAAATACAATTTGTCTTTATACAGTGCCACCTGATTTCTCTATATAGTTTAAAACAAAACTGTTAAAACTGATATCTATTGAACGTGCTAAATCCACGTGCAAAATTAAAAACAAAATAACCTGCAGCTATATACTTGTTTCCGACAATTGCTGCACGCCAATTGTCACTTTCTTTGCTTTAGGAATTTACGTCGATGTAATTAAACGCCGCCTATATTAATTTTTGTGAAACGTCTTTTTTGATAATTTACAAACTTGCAGTTAAATTATCTAAATGTCAGTTTTTTTACTAAATAAATTACTTAGACATGCTACAAGTTTATGTTCAAAATTGTTTACGAATTTTTGAATAGATTGAACGCAGAAAAATAATACATGATTGCAAAACGTCGTCACGTATTTTGGCGCCTAATTCACATCCACCATAACTGAGACCATTTTTGTTCGAATGCAGTTGGTTTACAGTGGCAACATAGTTTGAAAACAAGTTGCAAAATAAAATTACAACGGTTACTGGGCCCCAAATGTCATTCATGAATGTTTCACGAAGCGACATTTACCATTCCCCAAATAAACAAAGGCGTGACGCCACTCTTAGGCGATGCCCGTCACATTTATAAAGGTTTTAAACCTTCGCACCGCAATCCCACGTTTCCGGTATAGTGCTGTCTATAGATATATGTCAGTGGTTCTCAACCGCCGGTCCGCCAATTATGATACAATTTTATACCTCAATTGCAAAACGCACGATTTTAAAGGATTGTCCATCAAAAACTTCGCTAGTTCCGTAATTTGCAGCATTGTGACTTAACGTAGAGTTAATGGTCTACTTCAGACTAAATCATGCGTCACAATGCTGCAAGTGTTGTGCCCAACTATTTAAAAGTACGCTACAACTCGTTTAAGTCTTAAAGACCTAAACTTTAAGACCAGTTGTTTATGAAAACTTTAATAGAAACACGTATAACACGTTTGATATCAAAAAGAGAGCAGCAAATGCTCATTAAATTGAAGTTTCCATTTTGTCCTTGTAAGATGCATACTTTTGTCGTAATTACATTTTGGGTTGCTTTTGATTTTTGAAGGTCCACCGGTCCGCAAAATTTGTTTTAAAACTTTACCGGTCCGTAAGCTAAAAAGGTTGAGAACCACTGGTCTACGTAATCGGTTTGAGTCCGACTTCTGCTGAAAAAAGCAAGTCCCGCTCAAATAAACCGACTCCGTTAATTTCCGAGTCTCGCTTGTTTTTAACAAATAGCAAGCGAATCCAACTACTCATACAGGTCAAGTCATTTGCATTAAGATTTAATATTGAACCTATAAAGTGAGCAAACCAGTGTTGTAATGACTTAAGTCAATGACTTGACTTAAGTGCACTTAAGTCACTGTTTTCAAATGACTTGACTTGACTTAAGTCATTTGGGAAAATGACTTGACTTGACTTAAGTCTTTCGGACAAATGACTTCGGTTAAAATGAAGCGTTTTTTTCAAGTATTTTTTTATAAAATTGAGCTATTTATCCAAATTTTAGCACATAAAACAAATTGCTTGCTATATGTTCCGTTTTTTCTTATTTTTTATTTCAGTTATTGCTCATAATCATACAAATTTAAAAATTTTAATAGTTTAAAATTTTATTTTTTAACAAGGACATGACTTGAAGTTGACTTGCTCTAATTATGACTTGACTGGGACTTGACTTGCGCAACTGATGACTTGGACTTGGACTTGACTTGTTATTTATTCAAAAACACTTGACTTGGACTTAAGTTATTTTACAAATGACTTGACTGGGACTTAAGTCAATTTAAAATGACTTGTTTACAACATTGGAGCAAACTCATTTGATTCAGAGCAATATTCCACAAAGCAAACACCAAACACTACTAAACATGAAGCGGAACTTTGACAACAATTGCATAATTTATTTAGTGTCGCTAAAACACTGTTTCGAGTAAGTCTAAGTCATAATTTAAATCCTTACAACACCAGTAAAAAGCTAAAGTATACTTATTTGTTTTCGCATTCCTGCCAAGCATAAATTAAGTTAGCACAAGTTTGGGGATATGCTATTTTCCGAGAGGTCTATGCTATTTTTTTCGGGCCTGGCCTGTTGTCGCTTTTCGCGGTTTAATTTTATAAATTCCTACATACAGATTTCTCATCACTGCATCAGTGCTTTGTGAGACCGATAGAAAAAGCAATATATTAAGTTGAAGGCGAATTAGGTAAAGTTTATAAATTTAGTGGGAAAGTGTAGGCGAAATTGTCAATGCTTGTCAATACAGTAAATAAGCAAACTCCCCTCTGAATCTTGTATCCAGAAATATTAGTCTGCAATAAGATAAACATTGGTTCAAGATAATCGTTGATTTTAGTCTTTATAAGGTTTCAGGTAAAAGCATTCGCCAAACAAGAAAATCTTTGTTTATTTAAAATTTAAATCAACTACACAATTAACATTGTGTACGCACAATTAACTTTTACTAGACTCTTTGTTCGGCCTTGTCGAGAAATCACAGAGTAATTCTCGGCCTCGCCTGTATGTTTGTCTTTTCGAGAGCCCCTATATATCGCGACTCTTAATTGAGCACAAACATCCCGAACGTTTAACAACGCGACATCGCAACGCTTTGTTGCTTTCGAAAGTTGTTAGGAAAAGCACCGGTGATAGTGTGAAACCGTGGTTGCAGGGCAGCATAACGACAGCCTTGTTTGGCTGGGCCTTGCTGCCACCCGCGTACCTTTTTGGCCTGTTTACATGGCAACTTAACCAGTAACTGTTGTCCTTTTCCAGTCATTTTTTTTACCAAAACTGCGGAACAGAAACGGTAATCCAATAGGTAGGCGTAAAATTAGCCTTGAATGGACCATGTGAAATGGCCAACGATAAAGGGCAGATATAGGAACTGTTTGAGAAAACATAGTCCAATACTTAATGCTTTATGGCTGCGGCCCAGGGTTGCCAGATGACCAAATTAAAAAGCCAAACTTATCTCAAAAAAAAAGCAAAATCTACTACAAACAAGCCTATGTTTTTCCTGAAATACATAAAAAAATGCAATGAATGGACATGCTGGTACATTGAATTTCTCTTTTTGTGGCAATTTTTTAATTTTTTTTTTCTCTTTGTAAATTTTTTTTGTTTTGTGATTGTTTTAGCAAGTTTCCTCTTTAGTGTTAGTTTGATCTCTGTTTAACATAACACTGATGAAAATTTTAACTAAAACCAAAAAAAGTCGAAATTTTTCAATTTGGCTTTGAAAAATCCCAACTGGCAACCCTGTTGCGACCAGTTGCGAAAGGCTGTCGCTTGTTGCAACAGGCTGTTGATGTCTGGCACCGACTTTCCGGTTGTGCGGCCACCAGGCGTGAAAAGAAACAGGTAGGAGTGGCGGCTGACAACCTGCCTGCTTAACGTGGCCTAGATTGCAGCGAATATTTATACCTAATCGCAGTAGCTGTTGCCTGGGACAGTTTTGCATCCGGTAACTGCTAATAAACAGAGCTTTGCAGATCGTTTCCATATACTGCAACAAAGTGCCAGTCGTGAAAACGTATTTTTCGATGATAGGTATACAACTGCGAATAATTATGATGATCTGTTGTTTTTTAAAGCGCTTGGTTATTAAGCAATGCAAAACATGTATAATTGCATTGTATTTTTTAAACCTATTTAATTTTTTTTAGTTTTTATGCAGGATACAATTTTGTTTTGCTTCTCTTAATAATCATATTTATTTGTTATTATATTTTGGCCTCAACCGCTTACTGTACTTACAAAAAGGTTGTTTTTCTTCTAATTAAGCATTTGCATTGCATTTTTAAAACTTATTTAATTTTTGCTTAGTACGTGTATTCACAACAGAATCTTGCCCTCCAACAGAACACATAATGCCGACGATAAAAGTTCTACAATTTTAATAAAAGCTTGAGAAGCGCATCGCTTTCAAACAAAAATCAGTCAGCAAGGTGTAAAACTTTTAATACAAATATGCTTTTAGCCATATAAAAGGCATCGTCAGTTTGTCTAATTCGAATGAATCTATTTTAATTTTTTTAGTTTTCTGCAGAACATATAATTTTTTCTGCTTCTCTTAATCAATATATTTATTTGTTGTCGGATTTATCTCGACCGCTTACTGTGCGCACAAAAAGGCCATTTCTCTTCCAATTCAGCGACTGCCGAGAGTCGAGACAAGGAAATTCGACACCCGTGTGGGAGCGGGGATTCGAACCCGCAACCGCACGACTCCGGCGCGCCGAGGTCGCCGGCGTCTCTGGGCATCATAAAAATTAGCTCCGATAACAGTGGCGATAGGAATCGCGCGCTTAAAAAATGCGCCTTATCGCCGAGCTTTATCGCTCGATCGATGAGCTTGATGCGAAAAGAGGCGGCGACGTTTGGCGTTTTTTTCGCTCGGGGAAGAGAGAGAGCGAGAGAGAGGAGAAAAAAGGGAGCCTGTGGCGTTCCTGGCGTTAAAAGACGCAACCGAAGCGGAAAGGCGCTAGCGCACTTTGCGTCCCAAGCAATTAACTGCGCAAGTGGCTTTCACGTCGACGGGCTTGTAACACATGTCGAGCAGATGCCTTATGTGGGCTTTTTTTTTCGCAGCAAAAAGTTGCGCGCGACGAGCAACGCAGGCCAGTACAGGATTGCCCAAAAGCTTCCAGGCGGGGGATGTTGAACCCCATTGTAAAGAGCTTTCTTCAGTTTAAAAGATTTGAATTATATTAGACGCTGGTAGAAAATTGATCAAGCTGATAACCGTTGTTTGTTTCTATTTTTGTGCCAAGGTGTTTTTCGGTATTGTACTGTGTAATTATTAAAAGCTGCAGCATCCGATTTTTTCTTTAAACGGTAACTGTGATTGCTGTAAAGTGAGGGCTGAATACGAGAGTGCTGGTGACACATTGTTAAAAGACAAGTTTTTCGCAAAAGTCTCGCAAATTTGCAAGAAGAGAATCGCAAAATCAACCCCGATTGCAAGTTTGGACTTTTCGCGCTGCTTTGACCCAAAGAAGCTACGTTAGGATGCCGTAAAGTCGAAGCGAACGACATTTGTCATAACGCGCGCGCAGAAAACAATGACTGCCGTCGGTGTCTCGATGATTGACAGCTGTCGCGCGAGTTGTTCCTGAGCACCCCGAAAAGGCAAACAACGGCGATTGCCGAAAAAACATCGTCCAGACCCGGCGCAAATCCAGCAGCAAAGGCTATACGATATAGAGATGGCGACGCACTATGTTGTTTACCGGAAAGACGATCGAGGCGATTTTATCGAGCCCTGTCGTAAAAAGGCTCGTAAAGGCGGACCGCTGCACTGCTCGGCGTCACAATCGGGCCGATTGGCCGTCCTGGCCATCGCGGCCGCCCTGATGACGTTTGGACATTTGCCAGTCGGCGCCGGGGCATCGTACGCGGCGGCCTCATCGGCGGGAAAATATTCGCCGGAACGCGGCGGACGCTCGCGCTGCGAACGCGTTGAGATTGAGATGTGCAAGGATGTCGGCTACAACTTCACTGATCTCAACCTCTCGCCGTCCAACATCCTGCGCCAGTCGGACGCCTCCGCACGGGTAAGCAGCCGTTTCGGGACCTTGTAATTTTTACCCCTGGCCTATATATGACTGCAGTTATATTGCAACGGCGCGACACACACGTATTTTTAAGCGCTACTATAGCGAGCCTCGTAATTTACCCCTGTCCCCCCTACCCCAGCTATATTGCCGTAAAACGACCTAAACGTACCAATGCGCGCTTCCGTATAGGTTTGTATAATGGACTAGCCATTTAAACAGTATTATATCGCCACGCAAAAATCAACACCCATACAACTGTATATAGTGTTAGCATTTTGGTAATTTTTTTTATGCACGTGTAGTCCAGTAAGTAATAATATCAGTGTTACGTGTTCACTAACACATTAAACACCTAATTGAATTAATTGCCATAAGCCAAATCTTAGAGTTCATTAAGTGATTTTACGAATTGACAAATAGGGTTTTAGATTACGCGTTACAGCTTTCGTTTGCCAAATATGTTCTTCAGTTACATAATATCATGTTTGATTACGTAAAGTTTTCCGTATTGTTGTGTGTAAAATTCCTAAGTTTTCCTGCTTCAGTTCGCCTCGTTCAAACTTGACAATCAGGTCTCATAACTTACGATTTAAATAAACCAAAGCCTCCTTTTGGGACATTTGATCGTATACCATCCAAGTTGAAATCGGTAAAACTATGTAAGCTAGTTGTTATCCTTTGGATTTTATATATAATTATTTAAAGCTGTTTCGAACAGTCACCTTCGGTAAACCACGATTTGGTGACAGGTTATATATTTTCGTGCCACTTTTGGTCAACCACGGCTTTGCATAAAAAATGAGAGTCCATTGCTCGGTTGATTCTCTTTCGTGGTTGTAATGACTTAAGTCAATGACTCAATGACTCGACTTAAGCGCAATTAGGTCACTGGTTTTAAATGACTTCACTTGACCCAAGCCATTTGGCCAAACAGCAAGGGTTTTGCACGTAAAACAAATTTCTTACTGACTTTTACGTTTGTTGTTATTTTTATTTAATCGGACGACGCTAACGATTTCATTAGTTTAACGATTTATTTTTTATGCCAATGACCAAAAATAAGTTGACTTAAATTGACTTGCTCTCATAATGACTTGACTAGGACTCACTTGGGCAACTATAACTTGGACTGGTACTTGACTTGTTATTTTTGAAAATAACTTGACTTGGATGTGAAGTATTTTTGAAATGAGTTGACTGGAACTTTTCCGTAGCCTTTTTGCAGAAAGTACATTGGTTCGATTCTGTTTTATCAAACGAATAAAATAAGTCGTTTGTTAAAATTGGGCTCAAGTTAAACTTTTGACTGGAACTCAGATCATTTCAAAGTGACTTGTTTACACACTGCTTTCTTGATCCCGCAACATTGTGGTGGAAAATATTAAAGCGTATCGCCCATTAGGCAGTCATGTAAGCTAACCGAAAAGTTTGTGTTACTTCTCTCGGGTGCTTGTTCACTCAAGACGGCGTGAAACTTTTGCAACCGGGCGCGACACGCCGATGCAGATCGCCTGAACCCTGGGTAGCGCTTCAACCAGCCATAGGCTTATAGGGTGCCATTCGACTTGGCGTGACAGTGGTATTGTCATTATAACGCCTGTTTACCGGTAAACAACCGCACCTAAATAAGCGCCGAGGGTGGCGGCGACAGTTTCCGTTTAGCTATGCGCCTTGTACGAGTTGGTCGCGTTGTTAAAAACTAAAAAAAAACGACTGGCAAACATAAATCACCTGGTAGGCATTAAAAGGGATGTATATATCGGTATCGTATTTTGTGAAATCAAACAGTCGGTTAACATTAATATAAGTCAGAGGTTCTCAACCTGTACGTCGTTTAAACTTTCCAGCGCGTCGCACTAAGAGTTCATTTCGTATGTGAACTTAATTGCAGCAATAAAATGCTTGCAAGCATATGTTTATGTGATGTCAATGTTACGTCGCAAGATAAGAGTTTGTTACCAAAAAATATTGCAGCGAAACAGTGCAGCTTTCTCATGTTGAATCCGTTTTGTTGGTGAAGTATAGCGGTTAATTTCAAAACAGTTTAGAATCCGCAACGATGATTTTTGGGTCGTGCTGTTTAATTATTTACGACAATAGGCCATCGACCCCAGATGCGATGTTTCACACAAGCTGTCCGTCCAAACACAATAAACGACTGCGCTGGTCGCTGGCCAGCTGGTCCATCATATATACTCGTCTTCTGTACATCCAATACCTCCGTGTTACAAACAAGTAATTTCTAGAAATAAGTAAAATTACAGTCCAGGTTAGGTCATTTGCATCAAAATCAAATGTTATATTATTGAAATTCGTAAATCCGTCCGATCCTGTGATATTTCAATTAGCAAACAACAATAAAAATGGTGTATAAGTGTTTTTGCAAGCAGAAGTTTGGCTTTTAAATAACACTAACCAAATTTTACCAAGTATTTAATGAAAACACTTAAATCCAAGTCAGACTAAAGTCAAGTCAAATAATTTTGCCCAAAATACTCAAGTCAAGTTATTAAAAAACTGTGACTTACAGTAGATGCACTTAAACCAAGTCATTGACTTAAGTCATTACAACACTGCACAAAACTCACGTTTTTGGCCCTGGAGAAATGGCAACGATTTTATCTGTAAACTTTGGACAGGACTTGCGTTAAAATCGTGTTGGTTTTAATTTTACCAACAGAATATTGTGCTTCAACTTTTATTTGTTATCAACGGAAGAATAACTGTGGTGATTTTTTTTGTACGCAATGTGACTTCTGTACACGCACAGTAAAACTGCCGCTGCCCTAATACTTTAAAGTTACGTTTGTTTATTCTGTTAAGCTTTGTTATCCAGAATCTTTATTTGTAAAGAAATATTTGAACCCTTTGTCAAAGTTAGAAATTCGGGACAATGACTATCATCATACTTTGAAGTCGGCCATTTTGCGAAAGCACGGGTAACTTTCGAAATGACCGAAGGATTACTCAAGTCATGGCGACGAACTGTATGGGCTTATTTTTGCAATAGAGTGAAACAATCATCAGCCTTGAAAGAACGAAGCCTCCATACGATTAAAGTAAAGCGATCGAAACTTGTTCGGCCAAACGACGCTATACATTTATACCAATTGTTATGCTCAACCGTAGCTGATCTTGCTTCTCCAACCCAAAAGTCAGTCACTATATTTTTGTTTCAGATGAACATTTACAAACTTCTGGTTGATTCTTCGGGTCTGAATTGTTCGTCGTACCTAAAGCTGCTGGTCTGCTCCGTGTACGCTCCAATCTGCTTTCCGCATTCCCCATTTGACCAATTTCTACCGCCGTGCAGGTACACTGTGGAAATGATCTTGGCTATAGCTTTGACAAACAAGTTATATAAGCGCGGTTCTGCAACAAAGCTAAGAATTCAAAGATGCCCAACGACGTATTTTCGTTCTGTAGGATTTATTGAAAAGTGAACTGATACTAAAACAAATTTATGCTGATATAATAAAACATATTTATGCCGAAAAGTTTATAAAAACTATAAACCTGTCAATTTATCGAATGTTCTGGATTTTATATTTTTACTGTAATAACTTGAAATGTCCTATTTTTATTACATGAATTTATGGGTAGCTTTGAAGCATTTCTTTTATTACAGGTACATGTAAAGAAGTCGCCTGTGATTCGTAATTTTTACGCTTTTCCCGAACGAAACAGTCTCAAAACCTCGCAGCTAGCGAACTCGTATACGCATTTCTACCTGTAACAACAAACACGCCACCACCCCTACACTTTCCAGGTTTATTTGCGAAAGAGCAAGGGAACTCTTCGTCCCCATCATCCGCCGTTACACCTTCAACTTCGAGTGGCCACCTTTACTCGCCTGCGAGAACTTCCCGGTTTACTCGCCTACCAGCCAGATGTGCTTCCATAATCCCTCCCACGTCAAAGAGGACAAGTCCTGCTCTTCTTTATCGGATGTCACCGAGCCTCCGACGAGGAGTGCTCCCTCCTCCAGTGTCCCGACCTTCGCTCCTCCTGCCAACTCGACTGGGAGCGAGGACGGTTCCTCCTGCGCGTGCGCATGTCATCCTCCGATGGTGGCCATCAGCGACGCGAAGAATCCTCTTTATCAAAAGGTGAGTCGACCTTGGTTGTGCATTGCCTTATTAATGAGGCATATTCAGTTAAATGGGTGGTAAGGATTCTTTGGTTTGGCATCACAAACATTTTTATTTGAAATTTATTTAAAGTGATTTGTCCTGCGAGACAGGGACTTTATTATTTTCAGGAAGAACTGAAGAGCTTTACAATTTAAAACTAGTTCTCATTTCAGACAGTAAAACTTTTCTGATTGGACTCTCATACTTTGTTATAGTTGAAGTCGTAATACATCAAGGCATTTTTGTAAAACATAAATCTGGAAGGTCGCTTTATCGGCGTCAAACCATTGCAAATGCGGAACTATATTTATAGAGAGTGATCATTTCCATAAGGTACGACCCAGAAACAGCTTGAACATAAACCAATGTCAATCATGCTATAACAGTTTATCCAGCAACACATAGTATAGGGAGCTTCAATTTGAGTTATACTGACATGTGATGTCTAATTTCATGTATTAAAAAGTAGGAAATTTCACGAACCTGAACAAACTCATTTATACATTTTAACTCGAACGAACTGCTTTGAAGCCATTTGGCAGTTAAATCCATTGCTGTTTCTCGAGTATAAAAACAATGTTTGCGCAAAAGTCTTGCGGCGAGATTATCCTTTTAGCGTAGGGAGACAAGCCTACGTCGAACCCGCAGTTACCGCGCTAAATGCGCCTGAAATGTTAAAGTATGCTTTTCAAACCGCGGGATTGTTTGACTTTTACGCTAAACCCATATCGAATATTAACTTAAATTGAAGAATTTGCGAAAACAGATTTTATTGCGTTTTTTACCTTTTAAAACGACGAGAAGTCTAACTAATAAAAGTCTTTTACGCCAAACCCATCTGAAATATTAACTTAGCCCATAGAATATGAGAAAACAGATTTTATTGCGTTTTCTATACCTTATAAAACGACGAAGAGCACTTATAGTGCCACGTCGTCTTAATAAATAAATATTCTTTTGTCGGGTCGTTTTAAGGATGACTATACATGGGTCCACATTTCGCGAGAAACGCTCGAGACCTTTACTTGGCAAACAGGCGGCGGCGCCTCACTATCTTTCGAGTGCCACGAATCAAAATGTATACACGCAACGCGCCCGCAGTTGGCTTTGCGCCCAAACTTTACAAGTTTTACCAGTACTGTGCTTAAGCTGCTTTAGTGTTGTAACCTCCAGTGAAGTAATTAGCCCTTTTGATAAAAAAATCACTTACAATCAATATGTGTATAAAAACCCAATATTAGTTAACATAATAAATCAGTATTTAAATGTTTAGGAAAAATTCAAACAATTGGTAGGCTGAAAATAACTTTTGCTTTTCAGCGTTTGAGTACAGCATTACATTGTTAAAATTATCCCTGTCTAAAATTTCAATTTACCCCTTCAAGGGGTGTTACCCACAGGTTAGGAACAAATGAGTTCGACTTTTGGTGCGCTGGTGAACTATTTTTATTTCTACTTTGGTGTTTATGTACTAATAATATAGCTTGTCGATGTAGTCTATACATTTTAAACCGTGTAGACCGAGCTAAGTGATTTTTGAGGATTAGGTCGTTTGAGAATGTTTAGATTGCGCTAAAGGTTTGAATTTCAGTTCGCCCATGTTTATATTCTGAACGTCATTTCTTGTGGACACTTTGTCGATAAAATGAAACTGGTGGTTTGTCGCACACCTGTGTATTCCGCGTTTTTTTGTTTGCGTTTAGCTTGTTGTTTTTACATTGCCTCGCGTCAATACTTGCGCTGTGCAACGAATGTTCTAAAAATAGATCACAAAAATTCTTCAATTTATGGTCGGTTTAGTTTGTTCAGTTTCGTATGCGTTGACCGAAATAACCAGATTGGCGCGATTATCCTGTAAACCAGTGCATATATTTGTTACATTGTTGCAAAAATGGTACGTAATGATATGCCATAATTTCCAGATCCAATAGAAAACTGTAACATTGACAAATACTTCGCGACCCACCAATGGATCGCCACCCACTGGTTGGAAAGCACTGTAGTGAACTGTTATCGGTCAGCAGAGCCGACGCTTTACAAAGTTAAATCTTAGCGGCGCGTTATCTGCTGTCGAAATCGGCCGCACGTAGCGTTTTTTGTGCTTACCACGTAAGAAAACGCCGCGACCCTGTGTAGGTCCGGCCTGTGCGCTAAATCTTATCCGCCTAAACACTATAAACGCTCCTGAATAAGCAAACCGTCGTCTGGCCGGCCCATCGAATCGGTCATTGCCGTCTGCTTGTTTGAGCTTGGTGGTCCCTAGCGCTAAAAAGCCAGCTCCGACTAGAAAGCTTGATAGCGCGCCTACGTTTGTACAGAAGCGCCATTGTTTGGGCCGATAAGAGCCGAAAGCACATGCAGCCCTATAGGCTTGAGTTTCGATAAATATAAGCTCTCTTTGACGATTGCGTGACGGACAAGAAACCTTGGATAGCTGCAACGTGCATAGTCGTGAGTCCAACCCTCAGTGGTAGCATTATAGGATCAGTTGTTTTTTCGTAACGCTTTAAAATTTGCGCTTACAGCAGGGCAATAGTATTTTAAACATCGCCCTAAGAGAGTTTTTCATATACAGCCTATATCATGGAGGCGGTAACGCTTTTCCAGCTTGTAACGACACCTTAATTATTTGTCCAATTTTTCGTCTTTCTTTCCAGACAAAAAACTACCAATTCATCTATATATCAACAGGGCGTATTGGAACTTACATTTGCTTTAACTACGTGGAAGACAAAGTTTATTCAGCCAAGTAACATGAAAAACACTTACCATTCCAATAACGTTGCTCATTGATTAGGCAATTTCGCCAGCATGTGTTTGTTATTAATTTTCTAAGTACAAAGTCGCTTTATCGAAAGCCAACAGATTGCTCGGCCCCGAATCCAGCAACTTTCCTAACTGCCGAATCCAAACGCTTTCCGTTTCCCAAAGCGCGCGAGGCGAAATCGAGCAGAACCGCATGGGTTTTCCTGTTATTCCGCCCGTAAGCCAAACCGACTGCTTCGATCCCTTTCAGCAAATAGTCTAAGCCTTCGCGGACTCGCGCGGGATTTATCCTAATCCCTCGAAACAAGCCAAATCCCCCACGCCCCCACGTATGGGGGCCGCAGGGGGCGTAATGGTAGACGTACGGTCGGCTTGGGCCGTTTGTTGAACGGGGGTTGATTGGGGCGGTCTACAGGCGAGCGAACGGCCTGGTATGCTGTGTCAATAGAACGCTCAACTTAGCTTAAAGCCGCCATTGACGGCCGTCGCCTTAGGACCTCGTCGCGTCCGCGCATTACGCGATAGACAAAAGGTTATATAAGTGTTTCCTCCACTATATTTGCGCGTGTTATAAGCACCAATATGCTCCACAAGCCCTGTAAATGAACTAAACACGTTTGAATCATTCATACCTGAATAAATGTTCAAAAAACTCAATTTCGAGTATATTTACGAGTATTTCAGTATATCTCCATTGGGGTACCCGCGTAATCACTCTGCCCCACGCTCCTAAACACACCTTTGTTTCCCGTAACGCCCACAGGGGGTAGAGAAAGTACCCCGGATTCAGTCCCATCACGGCCATAGTTGAATCAGAGGCCGTGTCCCCATTTTGATCCCTATACATCACATACAGTACGGTGCCAGTACGACTGCAAATCGATCAAGCATCGAGTCCTGGCATTTTCCCATTGTTGTGCGGCTCGGGGCGCGCGCTGACCTTATTCCGGCTTCTCAGGGAGGCTGATTCTGCGGTCGCCTGTTGGCATTGGGGCGCGCCGAAGCGCGAAAAACGGGGTGCTTGTTTTTTTGCGGACGGATCTAAGGTGAGTGGATGTTTCTCGGTGCAGGTGTAGCCTACAGAGCGGGTCGCGATTTGATAAAAAAACACGCTTAGAGCCGATCGATTACATTGCTGGCCTGTGCCTAGACGCTGCGGCTTTAACGGTCAATTGGGACTGACTTGGTACGATGTGGGTGGGTGGTGAGCGAAAACGGAGGGTTTAGGAGTTATTGTCGGCTGTTGACGCGTTGGCAAGGGGTGGATTAATCTTTTCGCGTCCCTTGTTCCCGGTTTCACATGGAATTACAACAACAGGGCCGACCGCCGAAACGATTTTTCAACACCGTAGAGCGAAAAGCCAGTTGAACGTGAACGAACGTGTTATAAACCCGTTTATGGCCAGCATTGACTATTTTTGGAGTAAAGGACCCACGGCGGAGACCAGGAGTCCTGCATTTGGGGCTGATCCATGGGTTTTGTTGTGGTAGGATGGTATCTGATAAAGTGTCTTTCGAGTCCCAACCCTTCTTCGATTTCTGGACAAGTTTGTCCACGGCTTGCATCAGATTTGTACTCTCTTATCAGATCAGCGGTTTTTGACTCATCAGTTTTGGAACGTCTGCTTAAGACGTGACGCACAAAGTTCCTTAACTGCAAAAACGTTAACCAATTTTGAGTCTCATAAGGCATAAGAGGAGATTTTATGCATAAAGTATGTTTTTTTCCAACCTTTACCATAATCAAAACGATTCATTCAGCAGTCGTTAAAAGTCGCTTGTCGACATGCAATTGCACCATTATTATATTCAGTGAAGGGTCGTTTATGGCGTATTTTAGAATAAGATATACATGAATAGAATTCCTTAACGTTATTAAGTAATAGATAAAATCAAGAGAGTCGCCAATTTAGTGGCAAACCATCTTTGACCGTCTTTGCACGTCGGTTGCATGCTTTCTACTACATACCAAACTTACGAAATACTCGTTTCCCGTTAGTCTTCAAACCACGTTCGAAAGTCACACCACGTTTGGGCGCAACTGCCATTTTGCACAAACGAATGACGGCGAGTCACTCACAACACAGACAGTGCGAGCCGACAATGCAAGGTGTCGACAAAATGTCGCATACAGAACTGGAGAGAAAGAGAGAAATACTCCGTGAGAGACAATTGCAATCTGGCCGACCGTACCTAAACCTGCAGCAGCGCGCGCAGAGGCTGGAATGCCTTGCCTTTCACGTCCAGCCATCTGCGACTGTTCACCGCTAAAAACTGCCATCATGGAGTCAACTGCTGTATACGCGTTTTAAGCACGGGCCTGTTGACAGTGATTGCTACAACTAAACTTTGTAACAGAATCGGTTTGGTGCAAAACCTGCACAAAGGGCTTTACAACTTTGAGGCCTTCGTCAATGGTTCTTAGGGTTGTCGGGGTTGATTGTTGCATTTTTAGGGGTAAAGATGACTCAATGTGACGTTTTTGTTGGTAAACATAATGGTGGCTTTTAGGTTTTGACGGAATGCTGTAAAGTTTAACATAAACACCGGAGAGGTCTAACTTTAACATAACAAATTGTGATTAGATTTGCCTGAAGGTCATGACGTGCGATAAAGTTCAGCCAGTTAGATCAGTGTTTTTGTTACTACACATTCAAAGAGACATATTTGATAAAAAGGCCCGGCAGTAAAATACTGCAAGTCAGTATTCCGGGATAACTAGTTAAGACATGACATTTTGAATAAACAAATAAGTTACCAACATTGCTTTGCTATCCCTGTGCAAGCACCTCAACATATAAAGGTTCAAAAAACGGAAATTAACAAAATACCCTTACACAACTTCACTGCCTTATGCGTTATCCTGTGAAAAGCGCCTGACTTACTTGGCGCCCTATTCGGGAATCCACCATGTCTATAGTATAATCAAAACCAAAGCAAAGGTATACGAAGTGATTTAATCCATGAAGCCCGAAAAGACTTGTTCCAAACTGTCGTAGCGCGCTCAGGGGAGGTGAACGTGTAATCCCAGGCAACACACAACACGCGCAATTACCTGCAACCCAGCACCGAGGCCTGTAATCCCCGCCGGGCAGATCCTTATCTACGGATTACCCGGTTTCTGTGAACGGGTCAGCCTGAGGCTAAGCGGTCGCGGGTTCGAATCCCGGCCGCGCAGCAGGGTATTGTGAAAATAAACCCGACGCTCGAGCAACACGCTGACTCGGAGATGATGACCTATTGATTAGGTGTGTTATGGCTTTCGGCTTACGGGCGTCTTAATTGCTTTTTTGGGTGGATAATCCGATGGAGAATGAGGCTCATCTCGAGAAAGGAAAAACCAATGCTTTGACGTAATTGCGGTTTAGCACCGTTCTTCGGAATTTGCACACCGAAGCAGTTACATCACTAACAGTCTTGCCCGGTTAATTCTTGTGTTTTTTCATATAACTTAAAGCAGTACGTCAACTTCGTATTAAAATCGGTTAAATTTAGATGTATCGTAACGTTGTAGCGGTGCACGAAAAATAGGAACTACCAAAACGTGTCTCAAAAACGTATCATAGCTTCATAAACTGGTCTCGACCATATTATGGATCGCACAACTAGTTTTTTTTTCGAGTAGGCCAATTAATGTTACATGTAAATTGTATCTTCGGAGATTTTGCAAACGTCAAAAACCCCAAATTTCTAACCTACTTGGACATTAGGGCTACTTAAATGAGTGCAAAGGCATATAGCGAGAAAGAGTCTGTTTATCACACTGGTAAGCGTGAAGTTCGATGGACAGTTATAATAAGAAAATGAACGGTTAAAAACTTGGGGAAACCCTACGTTTACTACAGTTACGTATCTTATATACTTTACTCAAGCGTAAACCAACCGCAAAGATTCACCCGTTCCGCGTCGAATCATAAAGGTTAACAAGCGAAAAGGCCCAAGCCCTAAACAGCCGAAGCGTCTTCCGGCTTAGCAGTTCCGTCAAATTAATCCTCCGCTAAAAATCGGCGTAACACCGAAAAATAAAACACCGCCACTCCCGTTGTTCAAAGCGTTAATTCGTGCCCGTTCGGTTCCAAATAAAGCATGCGCTCCTATATGTGGGGTGAAAACAGTTGCGCGCCAAGCACTCGACTCCGGGACATAAACACGATAGCAAACGCACGGCGTTACGCGTTAGCGGCTGACGGCAAGGCAAGAAGCAACGCATCCAACCCGGGTTATCGGCTCCGGCGATCTCGAAAAACAATGCAGCCCTTCCGTATCGTTCCGTGATCTCGGCGCTGTGTTGCCAGGCCCGTGGGCACTAAACGGCCGACCGGACCGTTTTTTTCAAAGCCATCCCGCTTATAGCGTGGTCTATTTTTTTCTTTGTACTTCCATTACAAGTTGGATACATTTTCCACCTTGTTTCCGTCCTGTTTTTAACCCAGGGAGGTTGGAAATAACCAGACGGATTGTTGTTAAGTTGCTATACAAGCTGACTGTTCGGAAACGCAATGAAAACTCTCATCGCCACGCATTTCATCCGGCAATCATTACCAAAATGAGTTGCAAGTAAACCATCCTAACATATATTTCCACTCCTCAATCGTGCTAAGTTAAAATCTTGAGTTTAGAGAACATGTTGAACCTGTCTGCAACCGACAGCTTTTCATGCACAGTTGTAAACCCGTTATCTTGTTATATATGAGTATACCGATATATTTCCACTACTTATTCGTGCTAAGTTTAAACCTTGAGTTACCGAACTGCATCCAACAGCTTTACATGGACTTTTTTCAAAAGCTATAGTTACTTCTTATATAGAAATATGACATAAAAAAATCCTTTAGGGCAGAGAGTCCTAATCAAACAGTTACAGGGTCATGAGGTGTGATTTTGCACCCGGACTACTTGGAGCAGTAGCGGCAAGGCATCCGTCATCAACTTATGCAGCTGTAAACAAAGTGAGACACGGATAGATCAAACGCCCGCTCAGTCGGTTTGGAGCACCCTTTAAAGCGGAAGAGGTTAAGAGGTTGCTATTTTGGCGTACTGCCTAAGGGGCAACTAGCCTCTCTGTACTTGTAATTATTACAAACAGCGGAGTGTGAAGGGTTTAAAGGACTTTTACCCACCAGGACTAATTTTGTTATTGAGGTCCTGCTGCCTTTTTGCGACAGCAATGATTAGACTAGGAAACATCAACTCAAACCTTCTTCAAACATGCCTTAAAAGGCAGGTCCCACTGACCACACTTTACGTGTAATGTATAGATAAGCTTGCCAAACACTGTGCTTCATTCAGGTTAAATTCAAACTAAAACGCATGAAAATAAGCGAAGTAAATATGTAAGAAAGAAGAGGCATGACACTTCAGCTTTTGATTAAGAGAAATGCTGCCATCGACCAAGTTCAAACATGTATAAACCCTAACAAGACTTGTATATGTAATAAGGGTTGGTTTAAACCCATGTTGTGCCTGTCTCGTCCCATCCCAGTTCCCAGCACTCATCAATATACAGGAGGTGGGCGCGAAAATTTCCTTATACGTCGCTGCCACGACGGCGCGGAGGTGTGTGTCTATGAAACGTCGACGTGCGCCAATCGAGGTGGCGAACTGTATCAGCAATCAACCAACATCAGCATCGGCCTTCAGTCGTTCTCAGGTCGAACCCAAAGCTCCGTTCTCTCTGTTTGCCCTGACAACATTAGCCCCGATCTCTTATTTAAACATCGCGTCAATCATCTTCCTTGTGTGTGTGTGTGTGTGTGTGTGTGTGTGTGTGTGTGTGTATGTGCGTGAACGCGCCAATGCATGTGTGTTTGTTATTGCTCGGCGCGGTTTAGAGGCTCAGGGGGCGATCCCTGTTTCGCGCGAAAAATTTGAACGTAAACATTTCGCCGAAACAATGGATAGGGACGTGAGCGCGCCCATGTGGCGTGTTTTGTATTGTCATTGAAAAATGATATTATATTATATGATTTTAAACCATGTGTTACGCTAAACTGCAGGATCAAACAAACAAAAAGTAAAACAATAAAAAGCGGCCAACGTATAAACGAAAGAATAACGCGCACACAAACGATAAATTATTGGTGCAACACATGAACTGACTTTGTAATGTTTTCAATGGTTCTCGAGACTTTTTTTGACTAAAAACCGCTTCGTCCAATCTTTAAAGCGCATGTTTTTTATGCATTTATCCTAGGGTTAACGCCGTTCATATTGCAGCCAACTAAACAGGACATAGCCAAAAAAATAGGCGAAAAAGAGACTTTATTCTTCATCCGATCCTCAAATCTTAATTTTTCATAATTTTTTCCTCAGGCAGCCAACTAAACAGGACAGAGTCAACAAAACTAATCGAAAAAGATAAAGAAAAACATTTCTGTTGTCTCAGAATGTTTGTCACTTGACACTGTTTGCGAGTCTGAAAACAATTGGCCACAGGTGCATATTTGGTTGGTGATCACGGCGTTTAAAAGAAATCCACCTCTTTTCTAGGATAGACCCCGACTCAATTCTCCACTTGTTGATCACGCTTATCCGCACGATTGACGCCGCTATCGCAAATTAATTCGCTTCTCAGAAGAAAAATGCGTTTCTGGAATTTTGCGGAACCCTTGTTTGTTAGTGTTGGTCTATACTCTCTTTTATGAATTGTTGCCGGCTGCGGTGTAGGATTCATTAGGCGCTCGGATATGTGGTTGTTGTTTTTCATGAGACGCCCTCTTGTATAGTTTTATAACAATGTACCGCCTTCGTTGCAAGTTGATGTTAAGCCAAAGTTAAGCAGAAGACCGGTAAGCTTTACGATAGATCAAATCTGGTTGTTTGATTTCAAACTGAACCCTTATCGCTATTGGTTTTCTTTACCTGTATACACCCGTTTGCCGCCACATTTCGCGGGTTTTCCTTCCTTTCTGCTCTCCCCGAAAAAATTGTCGATGTTGGCAAAACAAATATATACATCTCATCAAATATACAATTACTGATGGTTGATGTTTAGATTTGCTTGTTGCTTAAAATACGTTGTGCGCCATTTGGTCGATTAATCCAGTCAATTCAAAAGGTTCTGCCCCCCCTCCATGTTAAACACAAGGATTTTGTGCTTTTTCATGCCCCGTGACCATTTGGCATGACCAATACGAAGGCAGTCGGACTCACCAACTTATCACCGTGATTTCGTGTCGTTTTTGCCGTGGGGTTGATTTAAAAACGGCTCAAAAAATCCAGTGAAAAAACTTCTAGCCTCCTATTTTAACAACAAAGGCTTTGATGACTTTTGCGCACCTTTTGCATGAGCAATACGAAGGCAGTCGGACTCACCGACTTGTACCGTAATTTCGTGCCGTTTTCACTGAGGCAATGATTTAAAAAACAGCTTAAAATTCAAGTGAAAGTAAGTTCTAGCCCCTTATTTTAACAACAAGGTATTTATGTTTTTTGTGCACCTTTTGCATGACAAATACGGAGGCAGTCGGACTTCCAATTTATCACCATGATTTCGTGCCGTTTTCACCAAAGGGTTTATTTAAAAACGACCTTGATGACTGGCCAGCCAGCGCAACCCGCATAGCACGACTCAAGCCTCACGGCGCCAAAACAAGGGGTCGTTGTGTAGCGTTGAGCAGCGCTGCGGTGGCGTGCCTTCCAGCTAAGCTAACTGCCACATTAGTATCGCGAGCGAGATGCGTGTGTCTCAGATCTGGCGCGCCGATCAAAACCCGCGGCTTTTTAATCCGATTCCGGGGCCGCTTTACATCGCTGAGCCGGCTTCGAGCGCCCACTTGCATTGTATGGCCGCATTGTGTCAGTACTGGCTTGCGTTAGGCTTGAGCCGATGAACGCTGTACAGGTCGGGTATATTAGACGGCGATTATAGCGGCATCGGTTATTCTGCGGCGAATGGGGCATATTCGGTGGCCAGCGGCCCAACTTATACGATGGATACAGTTTGCGGAGGGCGTCTTGATAACTGTGACGTCAGAATTAACCGCGATTACGTCAGTAAGGGTATCAAGAGCATCTAAGATTATATTGGAGCGTTGTCTCCTAGAGTCCTCTCACGAGTCGCCATTTTAAGACTAAACTTATATTTAAATCTCGACGTCTTCGCAATATGAAGTTCAAAAGCGAACTTTCGACAGCTATTGAAGTTGGTGTTGAAATCAAGATAGCGACTATAGGCTCAAAAAATCGCGTTGACTGATGCGGATTTAGCCGTCGATGAGGGATAGGCGCGAATGGCGTCAAAAGCGTTGCGGAATTTCGCGCTCGAAAATTAAATTCGCCACTGCAACAGCGGGTGTCGGGAAAGAGTTACCGGGCCATACGCACCCGACACACTTAATTAGGCGTTTACAAGCTGCGTGCCTGACGCGGTGTGGCGGGTCATAACAGCGTCCCGCTGCGTAAACACAGACTCGAAGCATTCGAGATGGTGGTTCAACTAGTGGTGCTGCCCGTGCGCCGTCCTTTACGCGGAGGGCCACATACCTGAGGAAGAATGATTTAAATAAATACATTTTTCGTAGTGTATCCAGTTGTGAATCAGTTTAAAATTCCCCATCGACCATTTGTGGATTTTTGGCAAAAACTTGCCCGCCAAAGTCCCGGTATGATTTGGCGAGGCAATGTATTAAAGGTGAATGAAAGACACACACACATGTGTTTTCATAGCAACTGTGATCTAGCCCCTCGGAAGCTGCTTTTTGCCAACGATTACGGCTTCCGTATTAATAATAAACCGAAAAGACATCGCAGACTTGCCGACTCTGTCGATCTATGTGATGCTTTTCGATGTAGTATTAAATGTGAAGTAGTATTACCACTTTCTTAACTATGGGGTAAAACCACTGTTTACTCAGCGGCGTCAAGATTTCCGTCCAACGGGGCTAAGTTTTGTTGCAGAAAGCGTCTTCGTTAACCCCTTAGTGTAGCGCTTTTCGCGACTGAACCTTTGCGTTGTGCATCGTTGCCTGGCCGGAATGTCGTTTGTCCTAATCAGGAAAACGGGCTTTTTGGTGGGGAAACGACCTAAAGTAGTGGAATATTTGAATATATAATATCAATTATGAACAAGATGGTGCTGGGTAAAGTGTAGGCGGGCTAATTTAACCAAACCCACCTAAAGCACTTCTGTCATTAGGTTGCGTCGACCAAACAGAAACACAAGACTGCATATGTCACAAATTCCTCGAAACATTTCCAGCCATTTGCCGCTTTCTGCTACAGTTACGGGGCAGTTAACTCAAAAACAGCAATATCGAAGTGCTTTTAGGAACCGGTAGCAGCAGCAACAATCAATTAAGTGGCTTATTCTAGGGGGTTAATTTCCATTGGGCGAGGGTCGCCGGGCCCTCCCGGCAATTCGCAGCTCGTTGTCGGGCCTAATCGATCCACTCAAGGCGGTAACTAATAGCCGCAAGAGCGGGCCCAAGCAACTCTTAAGAGCAGACCCAAACCACCTGCTACTGAGAGCGATTGATTGATGGCTGGCTAGGAGCAGGTGTGTACACGGACTCTAGCCGGTTCCCCTGAAAAAACGAGCGAGGTTTTTGCGTTTTGCCACGACAGCAGCGTTAACCAGGGTTACGTCATATCTGGTATTGGAAACTATAGGCTTACTCGTTTGGTCAGGCTAAAACCTGGGTTATACACGACACTGAATAGCTTCGGTGAGGCTTCTTAACTCACGCGGTATAGCATAGAGTTTTACTTTAGCAAAAAAAAAGTTATGAGATAATCTAGTTATCTCTGAGTTATGCAGATTTATAATATCTCTGTGGCCATAAATTTGTTTCGCTCATGAAATCAAAAAATACTAACCCCAAGCAAAATAAGATGATGAAATACTTCGAATCTTTTGCCTTTGGTCTACTTTTACGCTGATTTGCAAACCCTTCTGTCACCTTAAATCTACACAGCTTGTGCGGGTCAGACCAGGCCCTAATTCCATTCGAAACGACAGGGCACAAACAGACGCATTTCGCGATCCTTGCGACCCCAATACGCAAAGGTCCCGGCCCAGTTAGCGGTCCACGTATTTGGCGTAAACGGCAGCTGCGGCCACGAAGGGAAAACACACAAGACCGCGGCCTTTCTATTTCCCCATTCAGCCTATTTCCGAGGAGCGGGCTGCTGTAGCATTTGAGCGACGTGCAAGTCAAAACAAGGCGGTCTGTTTCGCGCCCTGGCAAACCGGCTTGGGGTAAACGACGGCAGGCGGCTGCCGTGTTACGCAAGGCTAGGCGGTCGAGGACTTTTAGTTTCCTGTCTGCCGCTGCAAGTACACTTGTACGCCCCGGCTTGAAAACCAACAAGCAAGTCTAAAAGCTTAGGCAGCCGCCCTTTAGACCTCTTAGCTGAAGAACGTGCTATTCGGGTACACGACTGGGCTGCCAAATTGCACCTCGCGACCCTTGTGTTAGCAGCAGCCTAACAGCTGGCGCCTTATACTGGTACTGGTTGCTCGGGGTCATGTTGACTTTGTGTGTGGTTGGGCAACACGTCAAGTCGTCAAGCCCCCTTATGATTGATTATAGGGAGCCCATTTGAGAGATTAAGCCTCGGGTTGGGGGTCGTTTCCGGGGACTATTTAAAAAGGGTTGAGGTCCGCACGCTCCTGTGGATAGCAATGTGGCAATGGTCAGAGTCCGGAAATCGGGAAAACCTCGAGGCTATCTCCTTTCCACTTTCTTTCAACGGGTCAACAGTCGTTTCCTGGACAGACCCGACACTTGGTTATAGTATCGGTTTCAAATCTAACTTTTCAAACGCAAAATACTGCTGATCGAAAATTCAACAATAAAGCAAAGAAAAGAGAGCTTAAATTGCAATAAAACAAAAACAGTGACAAATTAAGACTTTTTAAACAATAGGCTGACCAGTGACCGTAGATTTAGGATTTTTTTTTCGAAAACTACGTGTAACTTAATTTAAACCTCCGGACTCAGTTACCGGCATGAACTGCTTGTTCTGTATGTTGCCAAACTGCGCTTCTATATTGTGGCGGCAGTGAATTCCGTCGATTGTCAAGTGTATAGCGCCGGCAAAAAGGCCCCGGGTACATTGGCCAGTATCCCATCGGCGTTTTATTGCGAATTTAGCGGGAAAGCGACAAAAGCAACGGTTCGGCACCGGGAGAGTTATTTCGTTGCTGATGTTTGACGAAGAGTCAGCTGATTGATCGCGACGGCTGCCTGCATGGGGCGTCACGGCCCCGGGCTTAGCGTGTCGTCACCCTGGCGCGATTATTTGCTTTCCCGGGCGCTTTGGGGTCTTCACCCATCGCCCCCTCCCCCCAACATACACTAGGCCGCGAAGACAATGGCGGCCTGTGGCTTCACCGTGTTTGCGCACGGCTTAGAGAAAGGCGCTCTCGTCTCGCGCGCGTTTTTCAGGTCTCCCGTAATAAACAAGCGTCCGCAATAAATCAGCGGACTGAAAGGCGTTCGAAGACACGCGGGCAAACACCCGGTTCGAGTGCACCAGGGGGCTACCGAATGTGCGAGGCGGTCACGTTTTTCGTAAACTTCCTATGCGTGCTCTCAGCCTTGCACTTCTATATAGGCGTGATCTGATTGGGAATCAGAAACCTTTCGATTTTCCCGATCCGACCCCGTACGCTTCACCTGTTAAAAGGTATAGTCGTCACTTTCTAACATTGGGTTGACGTATTTTCTGAGTTGGTAAACCTTGGGAAACGCTATTTAGGCTTTGGGGTATAATCGTTGGAGGTGGTAGAAAGACGTTATTAGAATATCAAAGCCCATGCAGAATAAGGTATCATTATGAACGTTTCGAATAACTTTTTACTCATTTTCTATTGGCTTTGAAATTCCTAATATGACTATTTAGGCTATTTTGTGTTATTTGTTCCAGCACTTAATCAGAAAAGGCCTTTGCTGCGGCGATTTTTAAATAGGTTTTAACAGCTGATTTGCACTTTGATCTCGGTTTAAATTTGGTGCTCATTTGTCAATCACACTACACAGGTTGGAAAACTATGAAAGATCACAAAAATCAACTTTTATGTTTATTCGCCAATTATAGTTTTTGAGAAAAAGCTTTATAGCAGTGGAGCACACGCTTGTGAAACTAGAACAGTGGTTCTCAAACTTTTTTGAGCGCGACCCAAATCTGAGTTTTAAGAACATCTCACGACCCAAGCCTCAGACATCAAAAAATGTACTTTTTCTGATATGCATGAAATGGAAAAAAGGCACAGACCACCAAATGTAGTACACAGATCTATGAAACAATGATTGATTACAAACAAATGATTGATTTATTTTAGTGTGATTGGTGAAACTGATTTTTTTCCTTTATAATATCAGCGTGGCTTGTTGTGGTGACTAAAAGCTTACACCAGTCTTAGCAGCTACTGCAGTTGGCCATGGTTATACTGTAGCTGGCTGCCATCAAAACGTTCATAAAACCATTTATGATGCAATAATCCAGGTTGCAGATTTGAAGCCACGTGAAAAGCTTATGATGCAATAATTCAGTTCGCGACCCATCTTTAAGAACCACTGAGCTAGAAGAACACTTGCGATATAAAAACAATCACGCGTCACACATGTTACAGAATCCTATGCAATTATAACTTAACAATCACCCTAAATTGCAAATTATAGCTTAACAATTAACTAAAATACACGTCAAGTTAGTTAAGTAAGTAAGTACCATAATTATATTATGGTTCTCGTAAATAGTGTTTATCCCAGTGTAGCATGTTTGGCTACATGCAAATTTACAGTGTTGTGTACAGGTTATTTCGAAATGACTTAAGACACAGTCAAGTCATTTGTGAAATAACTAAAGTCCCGGTTAAGTCATAATTAGGGCAAGCCAATTGCATGTCTTTGTCATAACAATTAAACGTCAAACTATGAAAATTGGTAAAATCGTCCGACTAAGAACAACTTTTCTGTGCTGAGTCGGCAGAGCGGTGCTGATTCGGGAAAACCATTGACCTCTCAGAGACCGCAAAATCGACCAGGCCCCAAACAATCGTGACGTGTGCGTTTGTCACCGGGCACTGTGTACACACCTGCACGCGAAGTGTACGTTTCAAGCAGCATCAGCAGCACCAGCAGCAGCAATGGCAGTAGCACTAACAGCGCTACAAAGTCGCCCGCTGCGAAAAGACGCTTGTTTTGACACGGACCCCGAAACGCGTCGTTAGCTTTCCTCAGCCAGAACACAACTTTCACAAAAAAAGCGATCGGGGGGTTTACTGACGAAAGCCGCGACGCGTAAAATCGCTTCTACAGACACAACTTTGCTACATTCCGCGTTTACATTGCATCCAATTGTCTCCCGGGCAAAGAAAACATCTTTTGGTTCCCGGTTTGAGGTTGTATAACATTGCCCGCAATTGTCTGCGCTGACATTTCTGTGCTGGCCTTTTGTTATTGTTCAAACTTTTTTATAGTGACGAAATAATGCGTCTGTCATCGCGCCTTCGTCCCGTGTCTTGGACTGCTATTGTTCGTCTTGCTAAATCAGCGATTAGAGATTTCGGAATGTTTTTTCTCATAATACGATTCAGTCTAACCGTTGTAACATTTTGGTCACGCTGAGAATCGCATTCAAAAATGTTATGGCAATGTCCCATTTTAGAATTAAAATAAATAACTCGCGGTCCAGCGAAAAAATAGAGGTAGCTTGGATAAATAACGGGGTTATTTTTAGGATTAGTAAACTTACAGCAAGGTCGTGAAAACAAGGAAGTGGCTAACAATATTAAAACACAAAAAAGTGACTGACCCTATTTTGTCTTGTGTAAGACAGGCATCGTTTTTGATTGCCGGAGCGGAACTAAAACAAACGTTTTCATAATCTTTTTTTTTTCTGAAATGTTAGGTTTTGAACTTGTAGTGCGACATTTGTACAGCAAAGAGGTTTAAACCGTGGTTAGAGTTTATATTGCTAAAGCGTTGCAAATCGCGTGTATAACTCCAAATAAAACGTTTACGGCTCTTGATCATTCACAACCCGAAAACACATTATCTGCTCGGCTTGCACAGAACAAAGCGACTCATCATTATATATACAGCAGCAGCGATTTAAGATGTGAATAGATTTTGTGCATAAGAGAATAACCAGAAGCATTTTTTTGGAAATTTACCTGTTGCAGAAAAACTGTTTCAGTATCAAGAATCTAAAATGAAATCGAAACGACCCTGCTTTATTTTAAAGTTAATAAGGGCAAAAACAAACGGTACAGTAACTGCGATTCCCTAAAATATGCCCGGTGTATAGGATTGTAAAATGCCCTTCTGTACACACATACAATTGGTTTGGATTGCTGCTCGATTTTCGCTGACCTTAGATTTCAAATATTTTGTTGTTGTTCTCAAAAACTGTATATATTATTGTATATGCCCATACCACGGCCGTTGTTGGTTAAAATGATACGTTAAGCGGAATTCAAGGCCTATTGTTCGTCTCGCAAAAGCCCTGATTCAGTATAGTGTTTGCGGATACCTTCGTCGTGTTATTTTTATTGCCGCATAGATAACCAGTCGAGAAAGAAACTCGCATTCTTGGGCTAAATCAACTCAACCAAATTGCCATCCTTTACCGTGAAACAACATTTCCTTTTTGCCGTACTAAAGACAATTTCGAAGAACCGCACATCCGCCATTCATTTAACAGTTTAGCCTGTTTAAATCATCGCTTTAAATCGCACACTAATTATTTCGACTAGTTTTCAATTCATCAAAAGGCAGTGTTTCATCATGTGGACTATTACCACCACAGGTGTGTTTCAATAATAAGTTTAACATAGATACGAGATGCTATCTTTCCAGGCTTAATAGCAATATTTAGTATCAGCTTCTCGCTTTTTTCAAATTTTCAAATTTTCAAATTTATTTAAACACATTTTTTGTATCATTCTAGTGTTGTCCATTCATCAACGGATTGCAGGACTTCACTTTAAAATTAAAAGGGGCTATATTTTATAGAGTGGTTCTCACTGGGCAAAGTCACTAGAAAGGCGAAAATATCTCAAAACCAGAGTTAATGCGGTCGCTGTATATTTTCGAAGCGGCCTTCATTAACTAGCTTAACGAGTCTGGAATGTTGCCCTTCAGTCGGTCGCGCGTTTCTAAGGCGGGCTGTTTACGTGAACCGTCTAACCCCGACGATATTGCCTTCCATCCCATTCGCCCCAGCCAAGGTAAAGATCGGTCTGGCCGCACTTGGCGCGCCTCGCTCGGCCTGGCACTCTAGGGCCGCCGCCTTTGATCAAACCGGCGCCCGACGCTATTTAACACTGTTTCCTGCAAGTCCCTAACCGCAGGGGGTTTGAAAGACCCTTTCGCGGCCGCTCGAAGGTGTGTCGGGCGCGAATTATCACGTCGTGCCGTTGATTGGCACCTGAAAGAATTGGGCGACGGGACCGGTTCGTAACCTCGTGACGTCATGTTCTGGTAATCCACCCAGCTACATTAGACCTAATCCGCTGGTTAAATTTAACTCGCGCCAATGGGGTGCCATTTACCGCCTGTTGCGTTTAGGGTCTGCTTATACAAAGTGCGTTAACGTCACTATACTCGTAAACTCACAATACGCTTTGTGCAACTTGGTATGTGGTTACGTTTCTGTTCACAAGTTGCAAAATATTTGGAAGGATGCCGAGGGATATTGGGAATCTTTAAGAATCTCATTTTGTTCTATAGTTATGCCTATTAATCAAACTCTATGTGTACGATTAGAGTACAAAAAATCATATGATGTTTTCCTATACAAGTGTGCAGTTTCTTGTGTTGTTTCAGTTTTCTTTATTGTGACAATGTGACATCATAGTAAGTTAGCGGAAATTCTAGTAGGGTTAACGCAATATATTCTTTGTTTTCGTCGCGAAATTGTTTTCTTGAAGCTATAAAAGTAGGAAAATCAGTGGTATAAGATTTCATACCAAACATTTGAACTCCTTTCCTGGAACAACCCAATTAAATTTTCATCCTTTGATGGAAATTTTACTAAAGAAACGCAAAAAGAACTATCTATTTTACATGAAGATTATATCTAATATGCAGAGGCGTAGCCAGGGTATTTTGCGCCCGGATCGAACTATAAAATGGGCACATTTACAAAATATACCTTGCTTTATACGAAAAAACAAAGTTGTTATTAGAATATTGTATTTAACGAAGAAACAGTCACAATTTGGCATTTGTAAGCCTCAGTTTGGCACCCCTGTACCTTGGCGCCCCGGGATATATGTACCCCACCGCCGCTAGCTACGCTCCTGCTAATATGTGACTTGATTATTATGTTCTGTCTTTGAAATGATATAAAAAACAGCCCTGCTCAATTTACTATTACCAAGAGTATATTTAACTTTTATGGCTCCCTTAGCTAAAAGGTTACCGATCCCTGTGTTAGGTGAACGGAGAGTATAACATTGACACACCCCTTCTTCTGATCTCCAGGTGAGCACGGGCGGAGTGGAGAACTGCGCGATCCCATGTCGCTCTCCCTACTTCAGTGAGGAGCGACGGAGGTTCGCCGAGTCGTGGATCGCCTCCTGGTCGATCGTCTGCTTCGTGGTAACCCTGGTAACGGTTTGCACCTTCCTGATCGACACGCAGCGCTTCAACTATCCGGAGCGACCGGTCATCTTTCTCTCCGCCTGCTACATGTTCGTCAGCATTGGGTGAGCGGGTTGTGCTGGATCAGGGAATTATTTAAGCCTATAGTTAAATCATCATATTAACGAAGTTCAAAATAGTTTTTATGTTTTTATGACATGGGTTCTGTTGCTCTTCTTAAATTGTCGCTAAATTTTATTTGTTTTGGATGTTTATAGAGTACGGTTGTTTGCGAAAAACTTTAAATGATGTGTTGAAAGTAGTGTGCAAACGAGTTAATCAATACTTCCATTCATCCTTTAGGTTCCTGATCAGGGTGGTGGCCGGACACGACGCTGTGGCCTGCTCCTGGAGTCAGGACCATGTCCTCTACAAGACAACCGGACCCTTTCTCTGCAGCATCGTTTTCCTTCTCATCTACTTCTTCGGGATGGCTGGAGCGCTCTGGTGAGTTTGCTCCTAGTTTAGTTGATGCAGTGTTTCTCAACCTTTTATGGCTAGCGGCACCCTCAGAAATAACAAATAGATTGCGGCATTTCTATAAGATTTTCGTAGGTCATTTACTAGAATGTCACAATAAACGGAACTGGAGAAACACACATCAACTCTAGATTTATTCCACGCTAATCTTTACAAAAAAAGTTGTAAGAGTTGAGCAAAAATCAGGTTCTTAAAGATTCACAAATATCTCTCGGCACCCTTAAGCATTACAAATGGCACCCCAGGGTACCGCGGCACCCCGGTTGAGAACAACTGCTTTAAAAAGTTAAGAACAAGTCGTTTTGAAATGAAGGCTGTTTTCTAAATACTATATTATCTGCGCGGTTTAATGGTTGCACAAGATTACGACTTCCGTAGGGGTGGTCAGAAATGTACATACATTTGTGTAAATGTTTTAGTGTTCACTCTAACAACAGGCAGAGTTCTAAATCAAATGCAATGTTGACAACGCAGGTTACATTTTCAGCCAAGCCATAACTTAGACTTTTACGGATTTTTCTATTGTGTGAAACTCAATGTTTGAAGAGTCGAAGAAGGCAGTTGCACATTTTTCACCTTTTGTCCGATGATTGTTATCACCGCTTGACCAAGGCTTTCTAATCATTGCCAAGCCCAAAAGGTTTCGATAACATCGCATTTACGAACCTTTTGGTTGAATCGTATTTAAATTAAGGCTGCTGGCAATGAACTTGTTGTGACTTCTCTAATCTTAGCTCAACATATAGGTTTGCTGAACGCGGGTTCTTGTAAGCAAATTCGCAAAAACTATATTTAGTTTAATCACATTTGCTTACATGTAATGTTGTTGTCAACGGCAGAAACTTATTACCCAAAGGCATGTTTGCAGTTAAACATGTAAAGCGCCTTTTTCCGTGTTAATTTGTTTGTAGAAATGCTAAAGTCGCCTAGTCGGATCAGATTGCACTTTAACGCTTTGCTATGACATACATAGCCGATCCCATAATTTTGTTTATCGCATATTAAATATAGTATATAGCGAGTTTGCTTAAAATAAATTCGCCTTCCTAGCCAACAAAGACACAAATGTAATTTTATTCGTTCAATATTGTTTTAGATATACTGTAATAAAACATTTATCATACATCGTCACATTCCTTTTATAAACACCTTTGTAAACTATCGTTATATACTCCATTTTTGCTAGATTTAACTTGCTGTATTTATCCAGGTGGGTAGTGCTGTCCCTGACGTGGTTTCTGGCGGCGGGATTAAAACGGGGCAGCGAGGCCATTGCGAGTTACTCCAACTATTTTCACGCCGCTGCCTGGATCATTCCAGCGCTTAAAAGCATAACGGTGAGAGATTTTGCTTGGAAAACACAAAATCAGCCTTTACACTTTTATGGGACGTTGAGTTCATTTATACGAAGTCATATTTTCGCCCGGCTGAGCATCAGAGTGTATTTCTAACGTGCCTAGTTCTTGTGTATATAGTTGAAACCTAAAATGAAGTAGTCACTTTACCTAGACAAACCTGTTTACCTAACCGAGCACTGTTGATTTAAAGCACGGCTTGGATTGTTCAACATCGCCTGCTAGCGGTTTTACTATTTCTAAATAGGTTTCGAAAAGAAAGTGATCAATATTTGGTCGACCACCATGTGCATTGTCCGTGTAATCACTTTTTTTTATTTTACCCTACTCTATACTCTATTTGACACAAAACTTTTTTTTTCGAGGATAAGCCACACTTTTTCCAAAGGTCGTTTGGGCCAATTATACGCTTACAGTATTTTGGTCAACATTCTCATTACCAAAGTCTAATCACGGTGTCACTAAACTACATGGTTAATTTTATCAGCCAGTGGCATATTGCCCTCTTAAAGATAAAATTCAGTTAAAATGTCGTTTGAAGCAAATTACTACTAAATTTTAATGTAAATTTGTACAGACTTCTTTCATTGAGCTATTTATTTTCTTGCGTTTACCAAATATTCAATTTTAAAAAGTTCGACACAAATTTTTATACTCGGCCTCCATCGTCAGGCCTTACAGTTATTCAGCCCTAAAAAAAAAAAATTAGGCGACGGTCGAATGACTTCTGTTCAAACACACGTTTATAGGTTAAAGTTATTTTTGTTCAACTAAATACGTATAAGACTTTAAACCGGTGGTTTCTATTTATTATTTATTGCTTCAAAGAATCCTGTAGACAGAAAAAAAACTTAAAACAAACCTACAGGAAAAGAGTCGAAAAAATAAAAAAAATATATGTTAAACTACCAAGTGGTTCTCTTTGAGAACTGCCGAACGTTACTCTGTGCAAGGTATTTTGGTTCAACCATATACCCGACGTCAAAGCCATTAGATTCCATAACCGTCAAGTACCAAGCTATTTTAGTCACAGTAACTTTGTTGCAAAGAGTTGTTTTGACCATTTTTACCAAATGTCTCTTGACTCAACTATTATCTGTTTCAAAGGTCCTCGCCATGTCTTCAGTGGACGGCGATGCGCTGTCGGGTATCTGTTACGTTGGCAACCAGGATACTGCGAGTTTGCGAGGATTCGTGTCCACTCCGCTCCTCGTCTACCTCAGTCTCGGAGGACTCTTCCTCCTTTTGGGATTCATCAATCTCTTCCGGATGAGGAAGTCGATGCAAAAGGTTTGTAGAGGTTTGACTGGCCTTTTTATTTAAAACAAGTTTGCCTACAACTAAAATAAAACGAATGTTAATGAAAGTTGAACCAGCCCATTACAAAGAACTTGAAGAAGACAAAGCATTAGCATTACGAAGGCGACATGCTTAAAAACCGAATTATCTGTGATGTTCTAATTATATCAACTCATAAAAGTAATCGCTTTTTAATTTGTCTGGGCGTAATTTCATTTACTAAAAATAGCCAAACTTAACTACAAAGTCTTCAATTAAGTTGCTGCTCATCTTGAAAAATTTTGTGGTGGAGTAGCCCTGCGTTATTTTGATTTCAACGAAAATTCTATAGTTTTTATCAAACAATAAGAGCTGTCATCTTGTTCAGAGCATATCTGACATTAACCATCAAAGTCAAGCAAAATTTTAAATATAAATAAAATGCAAAACAAAATTTTTTTTGGATTGCAATCACATTTCATCCACAACTTTTCTCCTCAACTCACTAATTAAGTTGCTGCTGATCTACAACAACTCTGCGTGGGTAATTAACACTCCAAAGGGTTTATATAACACCGCCGTCTACTGTTTGAAAGTCTTGCTTTATTTAGTTTGCTATACATGAATTTCGATCGCTTTCACCAAACTATAAGAGCTGCTTTCTATACTTAAAAAGGTTTTAAAACGCTGCAAACTACTTTCTGAAAAGTTGCAATTTATCAAAAAAGAAGTTGGCCTAAAAACAAAATCAAAAAATATTTTAAACTAAATAAAAATTTAAATAAAAAAATAAGAATATCAATGCTCATACAGAGGGCTTGATGTTAAAAATGGATAAAGAGTTGTTCGAAATGTTCAAAATGATACCTGCTCTTTACACAATTGCAATCACAATCACGAACTGCAACAACTTTTGACCCGCAGGGCGGAAAAGAGCGGGACACGCTGACGCTGGAGCGCTACATGGACCGTATCGGGCTCTTCTCACTTCTCTACATGATCCCGTCGGCCGCCCTCCTCGCCTGCTACTTCTACGAGCTGCACAACAAGTCGCGCTGGGCCAAGGCGCACAACTGCGGTGCCGCGTGCAACTACAGCGCCCCGGAACCAGAGTTCGCCGTCTTCATCGTCAAGTACTCAATGATGCTGCTAATCGGTGTCACCAACGGCGTGTGGGTTTGCTCGGGCAAGACGGTCACCTCCTGGCGCCGTTTCTACGCGCGCTGCCGCGACAGCCTCTTCGGCGGAGGTAAACATACCGGCAAAAAAGAACGCAGCGTCGAGTGCTCGGACACTTCGTTTGTGACCGAGTCCGCAACCGCCGCCGCAAACCTCGGGGACGCGTCGGACGCTTTGCGGGAAAGCGCGGCTCCAAGTCCCGCAATTTGGTGTTCGCGCAACGATGAGTGCGCCGACGCCGTTAGAAAGCCCCAAAGAAAGTCGCACAAGCGTGTGCGGCGCGCCTCGTCGCAGTCGCGCGATCCCAGCACGGCCACGGACTCGTCAGGCCACCGCCGTAGCCCGGCCGGCCACTCTTTGGCCACTTCAGCGTCGCTGGTCATTCCGATGACTCCTCATGACGCGACCTTGTTAACAGCGCTGGATGAGCCGATCACAGTGACTGCGCTGCCCTATGCGAACGCCGACGCCGGCGACTGTCTGTTATGCCAGCACGTGGACGCCGAAGACCAGCCATGGAAACTGGTGCTTTGCGACCCGGCCGGGGTTCCGCTGGTCGACGGCTACCTGCCCTTCGTTGAGGCCGATTCGCCTGGCAGAGTCCAGCACATTCACCATCACCATCATCACCACGTGGCCAATCCGTGCGCGTGCGATTGTCACGTGTCGCGAGGTCACCGATCAAGGTCATCCAGGCACGCGCGCAAGTCTGCGCATGCGCACGAGCAGCGCGGCTTCCGCATAACGCCCCCGGCCGAGCGCGGTTCGGGCCGCAGGTGACCAAGGCCTGCCTGGACCGCTCGACTTTTGGTTATTTATGAAACGCGCGCTTGATGCGCATTTTTGGTGCCGAATTTTCGCGATTCGATAACTCAGCGCTTTTTGCAGTTATTGTAAGATCAATTTAAAAAATATTGCCTTAAATTTAGTGTGGAGAATTCTTGTTGAGGAGAATGCCACTACTGTTGTTCAAACTTATATAATCTGAAGGTGGAGTTTTCCATAACGTGCCCGCTCCTGAGTTTATTGCTGTGTACTACCGACGTTTTACTTTTATTTTCTCCATTTTTCCGTAAATACAAAAGCACCTTTTTTCTGTTTTTTTGTTTGTTTTTTTGTTGTTGTTCAATCCCGCGTGTTGCCTTTCGATTTTTAAATGCTTGTTCTTGCGTCTTTTCAGAAAACAATGTGTTCTTCCTATTGGATTATTACATTTGCAGATATTTCAGTATCATTGCTCGTATGTGAACGTGTTTGTTGCTGTGAACTTGACAAACACAAAACCTTTCGTATACCCCGCTTTCCTGTACCAAAGTTTTGAGTTTTCAACTACCGTCTGTAGTAATTTGAACAACATACCTTAGGACTACCTAACTAGTTTCTAAGGTCCAGATATAAATCTTATAAGAAAATCGATTTTGAGGGTTAGAAATAGTACGTGTATGCACTTTTCATTTGTTTGCAAAATCGCATTGTTTTTATTAAGCAAAGGTAGACAGTCAAAATTATTCCGGTGACTATAGAGTTAAGGCCGTGTTGCCCCAATAGTTCCTTACCTTGAATATACAAAAATTGTTGTAATTACTTATCTTACAGCTTTTGTGCTTGGTAGCTTTCGCAAAATTTAGAAATGCGTTTAAAATATTTTATCCTGAGTAAGTTGATTGCGTTCCGTTTCTTAAAATCCCTTACCGTTCTCTAGTATTATCTTGCCCGTGTTTTGTTTCTCCTGTTCTATTCTGTTGCATTTTTGTCGGATGCTGTTCCTGTTACTGCCTATAACTTGCGCCTGGGACGCTTCGTTGCCAATAAATGACCATAGAGTCCGTTTGCGTTGTGTTTTTTTTTAAGTTTTTTAAGTTTGGACCATAGTGGTCCTTAACCTGGGGTTAACCTGGATACGTAGCGCTAATGGTATTACATGCAGCTTGTCGGTCATACGTATAGTTTCAAAGATGAAGGTAAGGTTAAATTATATAGGGTCTTTTGTAAGTTATTCTTTTCCAGCAACATCAAATCGATTTTAATCTATAAGTCTTTTTACGTTCTTCGCTGTGAGAAACTTTTATTTTAATTTAAAAGTGTTTTTACTACTCACATAGGTTTAAAACCAAATATTTTTTGAAGCTGTTGGTATGCCGCTGTATTAAAAACTAGGCCTTAAAACGGTATCGTAAATAAGTCATTTAAAATTACTTAAGTCAAGGTATTTGTAAATTACGTCCAATTCAAGTTTTTTCAAATAAATAACAAGTCAAGTCCCAGTCCAAGTCCAAGTCAAGTCTTAATTAGAGAAAGTTAACTTCAAGTCAAGTCCTTACCATAAAAATAAAACGCTAAACCAGTGGTCGGCAAACTTTTTTGTCGCGGCCCAAAGCACTCTTTTCAAAGCTATTGAAGGCCCACTACGTAAAACCACTACGAAAACAAGGGAAGATTCACAATATTTGTTTTTATGATAAACTATAACACGGCGCCTTCATGCCAAAAACACTGCCATGCCATAATGTAAAACATACTACAAAACGAACAATATACGCGTGAAGCGCGAAAGACATGTAGTTCAAGTTGGCAAAAAATATAGTTCGACAGGTACTCAGGACCTCATTTGACACGTGGGTCTGAACCATGCTGAGACAATATAAAAATTCTAAGCCAAATTTACTTTTAAAACAAAGTGCAATGAATGTAAGGCTATTACGCGGCCCACAACTTTATGATGACACTAAACTATTCAAAACAGGGGGAATGAAATTCCGAAATGTTGTCATGCCCTAACTTCACCCTGTCATGGATACGAACTCCATGCAACCCTTGTTCTGCGTATTTCTCACGCGAACGTGACGCTTGAAATTCTTGACAGGTGTGGATCTGCGTCACGTATTGACAGTCGCCAGGCCTAAGTTGGCAAGGGCCTTCGGCAGAATCGGTTAAGTGGTTTATTAATTGTAAAGCAAACATACATCTACCACTAGAATTTGATAATTGGCCACTCCTGCCATGTACCAAGAGCCTAATATGGAGTTTTTAATTGAGCAAAATGAGCTTAAAACGGCTACATAGGCAAATAATTAATTTTCAGCATTAATTGTAAAACAAACATAATCTACCACCAGACTTCGTTAATTGCCCGCACTTGCCATTTACCAAGAGCCTAGGCCTAATAAGAAGTTTCAAATTGAGCAAAGTGAGCTTAACGGCCACATAACCTACAGCAAATAATTAGGTTTCAGCCTTGTTGTCAATTAAGGTTACTTGAATAGACTAAAGGTCTTATAGGCCGGTAACTGGATTACAAATTTAACGCAATCTACTATACAATATTAAAAACAAAATCTGTTTTAATTATGTAGAAAGTTGGCAATACAGATGCCAGGCTACAATCTGCAATATATTTTGTGAAGTGTATTTTTTTCTAAGATATAGACAGATTAAAGACCGGTTATCAGAGAAATAACAGGCCAAGAGAGATTTTTGTGGCGCACATTTTGAATAAAGTTGTTGCTCTATAATTTCACCACATTATATTTCCACTAAATTTGACTGTTTAATTCATAAATCGTTTTCTATATAGAACTGTGTACTTATTACTGATTGCAATAACAAAAACTTTTAACAGACAATCACCTTCATTGTTAATAAACAAAACAATCGAACCAGTTTATGAGCACGATCCAAGAAAATTTTAGTGGGAAAGTCACACCAGCAGTTGCGATCAGACATGTCACCTAAAAGTTCAAGTGTTTTCAGATTAAATATGCCTTGCGCAACGTTGTCTTGCCCCCTTCGTAGACCTTGGGCGGTGACGAATCAGTGACGCACATGATATGAAGAAACTTTAGACTTTGATCTTTATAAAAGTTATATAAAGGCTGTTAGGTGTTACAATTGATGGCATAATAAACCCGTGTGTGACAGTTTAACGTTTGATAATATTGTTGCAAGTTTTTTTCTTTAAATCATGCTTCAATTTGTTCTAAATTTGGTCGGGTTTGAAGATTTAATAGATGTTTAATTTCCCTGAATATTATCATAGTTTTTATTTTGTTGGATAATGACTGTCGCTGTAAATCTTTGGTTTGCGCACTTTAATTTATTCGAAACTTAATTGCTAATTGATTGATTGGCTTAGACAACTGCATAATGACCGTGTAAAGTTGTCGTTTTTTTTCGTGTTTTTTAAAGTTGTCCAACTATTCTTTGTCTTGTTTGATAAGTTTGAAAGATTTATTGGCGGCGGTTGAGGCACTTTTGTGAGCCGCAACAAAATGGCGACTATTATCTACATAATGCCTATGGTAAACAAACTTAAACACCTTTTCTTTGCTTCTGAATACGTTATTTCGGTTATTTTTTACAACTAACCATCAGGGCCGGACTAACCATTAGGCTACTAAGGCTATAGCCTTGGGCCCTGAAAAAAAATCAGCAATCAATTTTTCTAAGGTTACCGGTTTGTTGATATAGTGATTAACCGACAACCGCAAGGTATCACCTTTAAATACTTAAAGCTCCGTTTTCCAGTCATCTTTATGTGACTGTTTTAGAAAAAGTTTTATTTTTGAGAAGCCGGTTTATTTAGAAATGTAACTCGCCTATTTGGTTCAACATTTTGTGTCTTATTACAGTGAGTCGACGAAACGTCTGTGTTTGTAGTAAAAGTTCTGCAGAAATGAAGGTTGTGTTCGCTATCGTGGTGCTTTTTGTATGCCAAGCAGCTGCGACCCCGCTGAAAGTTTCTGCACCTCAAGAAGATTGTAAGTCTAATTTGGCGTTCTGGTTGTTTTCCTGCTTTGCATGATTTGACCATCACAAGGATTGCATCGTTTAACGTCTGAAAAACGTCGAGAAAATGTTTTACAATGAAAAACAGTTTCTTAAACAGGAAGTAGTTTAAATACAAACAAAGCTCTTAACCAAACAAGGCTCTTAATCCTCGGAATACGGGAGAGATATAATATTGTTTTTAAGGGATCGATGTGCACAAAAACCTAAGTAACTTATAATTTCCACTTTTTGGGCCACTTTTACCATAAATAATACACTTTTCGTGAAACATTTTCTTCGTATAGCATAGTTAGATTTGTGTGTGAGCGTGCAAAACAGGACACTTCTGTAATATTCGATTGTTTTTTTAGCGAAGTGCTTAGACATCAACGGGAATCCCGTAAGCAACCTTGGCTTTGAAAAAGAAGGCGACTGTGAAAACTTTTATCAAGTAAGTTTGGAGATATAACTGTGGGTGTAAATATAACCAAAGCAATTCCAAATTTGAAATACAGCAACAAAACAACTATTGATTTGCGTTAGACTTAAAAGCAATTAAGCAGGCCAATTTTGCCTATTAAAATCTGTCATAAGTATAAGTTTGTTTCCACGATAAAATCGATTATCCCAGGAGAAAACATCTTCTGCGTGGTAAGCATACCGTCTACAAAATGACGTTTTCTGTTCTTTTAACGATCAAATATATGTAAATTGTTGAACTCTCGGCAAGTCATTTTTTGAAGAAATCTGCAAATTACTCAGGGATTGTGTTTTGCATCAGTTTAGAATTTGGCATATCGAAAGTCAGAAAAGTATAATTTATAGATGTAATACTTTCTGTACATATAGAACACGTTATGTGAAAATGATGTATTATACGTCTATAATAGGGTTACCATTTTAACAGGCCATATCGCGGACACATTTATGACAGGTTGGACAACCATCCGTATCGGTACCATTAATATACGATGGAAGAATATAATACTTTAAGCTGAGGTATTAAAACCAAATGACTCCGTTCAATTTTTCAACGTAAACGTGATTGGTTAGAGGAAAAGTTCACTTACCGGTAGGATGCAAAGTGTAACACTGACATTTAGGACATGCCAGGAAAAACCCTGACGTAACGCAACCCTAGCTTATATACTTTCCTTCAGTGTTATAAACAAGTCATTTTAAAATAACTTAAGTCCCAGTCAAGTCCAAGTCAAGTCTTTTTGAATAAATAACAAGTCCCAGTCCAAGTCAAGTCACGTCCCAATTCAAGTCTACGATTATAAACAACAACTGAACTAAAAAATTAGAAAAACGCAACATATTGCGAGCAATTTGTTTATGTGCAAAAATTTGGAAAAATAGCTTAATTTTATAAAGAAAATGACTTTAAGTCAAGTCAAATCATTTGTCCGAAAGACAAGTCAAGTCAAGTCATTTTGCCCAAATAACTTAAGTCAATTGAAGTCATTTGAAAACAGTGACTTAAGTGCATTAAAGTCAAGTCATTGACTTAATTCATTACAACACTTAAACACGTTGCTGTATCCCCTGCGGAAGAGCAAGCCCGGTTTAAGAAGCTCTACCCTGCAGTAGTATGTTTGACTTGGTAAAAATTCTTTACAGTGCTCAAACGGCCTCCTTTACGTGATGCCGTGCCCGGATGGCCAGTCATACGACCCGGACGTCAGCAGGTGTGTCTATTCGTCCCTGGTGCCCGGCTGTGGGGCGCCAACAACTACCACGGTTTCACCCACCACAACCACCTTACCCCCACTTCCGACAACCACCCAGCCCCCACCTACGACCACAACAGCGTCTCCAAATTTCAACGGTTAAGTATAGATGAGTTTTATATAAACTTTTGCTACCTGGCATAGTAATATACATAAAAAAAACAGCTCTCCAGTTCATTTTAATTCTTTACCAACGTTTCGGCAACCTATATGCATGCCGCCTTCGTCTTCTCTGTAAAAAAACGTTAAAGGACTGACAACTTAGCCATAGAGTTTCATAAACTTTTTTATGGTCATCACCCTGAGAAAAACTCAATGGATTTCTATTTTTCAAAAACATTATGTAGCTTTTAGAATACCTTAGTCGTTTATGTTCAAATAATCACAAAACTTTTCAACAATTTGAAGACAAAAATAGCAACTTATATAATTTGTCAAAAATCCCATCAATTGTCAAATCAACCCTTCAATTATTTACCCGTTGATTACGAACCACTACTATCGAGGAAATTTAAACAATATTAAGCATGCGAAGATGCCGATATTTGTGGAAATAGTTTAACCAGCTGTAAAAATGCATAATGTTTGGCTCTCGATTTATAATAAAAGTAAATTTGTGTAGAACTTGCTTCCAAATTTGATAAATGATCTGACGTGATTTATACCGTTTAAGTTTAATCTGTTGAAACTTGAAGACCGTATTTAGAGAGCGCGAATTGTCACAAACAACCAATATATATACAAGAACAATGTATTTTTGTTCAAACAGACAACTGCAAAGACACAAATGGAAAACCGATAAGTTCTAATCCGTTTGAAAAGCCCGGTGACTGCGACCATTTTTATCAGGTATTTCCGTATCAGTGTTTTTTTTGTCTGTTGGTGCTTTCTAGAAAATACGGTCATATGTTTCAGTCTTTGTGAGAAAATTGTGTTTCTATTTATTGTGCAGACTAAACAAATGTTACAGTAACGATTTGTCTAAGTATTCCTACTCTATACCTCTTTTGCCCCAGAAGAGTGTATATTAATAGTAAACAAACATTAGACTTATTTGGCATTAAGCTATACTCATTGGTTTTTCTGGTGATTTTTGTCCGTTTAAAGGATATCTTTGCAGCACAATGTATACCTACTCTGGCTTGTTGCGCCGTGTGAACTTATAAATCTACAACACAAAAATACCGCCCTTTTCAACATGGTACAGGGCTGTACCAATAATTTTGATGGCGGACACAACAGATTACGTTGAAATACTATCTCATGCCTTGTGCCAGTATACATTTTTTAGGATGGTTAACCTAATTCAGTAGGGCTTTTAAGGATTTAAGTATAAGGTTAAAAAAACATCTATAATTATATTCGATTTCATGACCTTCCAAAAAAAAAAGATTTCGAAGTGTCCCTTTATCGAGGTCCAGTTACGACTTTTTATTCTTGTCCAGTACAACAGAAATAAAAAAGGAAAGTTTCATAAATTCTGACCACAACCAACACTTTGTTGAGTTGTCGCACAAATTAAAAATAAGTGCCAGGTTTGTAAATATTTTTGCACTCAGTGCGGCAACGGATACCTGTACGTCATGCCCTGTGCCACGGGAACTGTTTTTAACCCAGCGATTGGCGTGTGTGACTGGCCATACAATGTTCCAGATTGCAACAAGGAGCCTAACGAAGGTAAGAATTGGTTATTATCCATGCACGGTTATACTGTAGTATTGCAGTACGACGCTCCAATGGTAACAAAAGCACAATAAGAACTCCTACAACAATATGTCGCTAACATGTGAATTGTTGGTTGTAAATGTCACGATGTAACACTGTATTACGCATCTAGACTGCGTAAATCAAAACACACAAAATCTTATGTATAGTTTATATATAATCGCACGCACGGAATAGTGAGAAGCCACTGAGACCAATGACCGGTTCAGTAAATTTTTTTAAGCTGCAACACGTGTCTGTAGCTGAAAGAAATAATTTTCTAAGGCGGAAGATGTACGTACACGATGTGAAATGAGAGTTTAGGGCTTTAGGCGAAATGACTACAACTCGGGCGATGTTATATCTTTTACGAACAGCTCTGAAGAAAGAATTATTATCGCTGATTTTATTTGTCGCTTGGGTTGGAAAACTGGGCGCTATATCGTTTTGATACGTAGAAAGTAACGCAAAAAATAAAAAAATAAAGGGTACGGCTTAAAAACATTTTAAGATTGCGAAAGCTATGGAAGGGCGCCTAGAATCCTAGCACTGCGTTGAAACAATTATTAAATCAAGGCACAATATTTGGGTTAGGATGCGGGTTAGCGTTGGGTGTGGGAGGGTTAAGTACTACTATGTTTATCATATAGTAATAATGCTTGGCCTACCCAACTCCAACGCTAACCGGCACACAATAAACTAAATAACGTTCGTTGTGCGCAATCTTAAAATGAGGATAACCGTAGACCGTGCGTTTTTATTTTGTTTTTTTTGCGTTACTTTCTACCTATCAAAACAAAAGATCGCCGAAACCTGTAACGTAGCACGGGCACTTGTGTATTGTCGTTAACCTACTGCACTTTCTAGCCATAAATAGTGGTTTACCTCATAACATATTTTGAGAGATTTTCTTATTGATACAAATAATGCTTAACTTTTGCAAGTCAATTTTTTTAATACAAATAATGTTTAACTTTTGCAAGTCTTTTATCTGTTTGCAAATATATTAAAGCAGTGGTCGGCAAACTGTGGGCCGCATGGCCATTTTTAGTGGGCCGCGAGTTACTTTTGAATAGATAGTGTTATCATGTAGTTGTGGGCTGCGTGATGGCCATACATTTATTGCACTTTATTTTAAAAGTTGGTGTTGCATAGAATTTTTAAATAGGCTTAACTTGGAAAGGCCCACGTGCCAAATGTGGTCCTAAGAGCTTGTCGAACTATATTTTTCGCCAACTTTAACTATATGTGAACGCAAAATTTTTTCGCGGGCGCGTATATTCTATGTTTTACAGTATGTAATACATTACGGCATGGCAGTTAATATTTCCCCTTAAAATCAAATATCCTAAATCCGGCACTGATTTTGTAGTGGTTTTACATAGTGGGATTTCAATAGCTCTGAAAAGAGTTTTTTGGTCCGCGACAAAAAAAGTTTGCCGACCACTGCATTAAAGCCTGTAAAAAAACTAATCGCGGATTAGTTTCCGTAAGATGTAAAAAACTGAAGCCTTTTACCAAAGTCAATCATGTACTCTAATTGCAGTGATTCAAGTGATATGCGAACACGAAACCGACACAGTGAGTTGTCCTGGCAAGCAGAAAATCAAGGTAGTGGATGCCTACTACGGTCGTCAGGATGGAACAACGTGAGTTTTGTTTTCTTAACATTTCAGTGCATTACAGGGCCAACAAGCAGTGGCACTGAAGTCTAGTTTGTTAGTGATATAGCGTTAGAGAAACCTTTGTACCATTGTTTTTAAACGTTTTTAGTCACGCACCTCATTTAGAAAATTGTCAACTTAATCCCCGAAATCACCGATTATTTTGAAAAACTAGGCCTACATTTATTGACAGTAAATAACCTTCAATGCAATTTGTAGTCGAGTTGAAATGAAAAACGTCAAACATATGCTGAAGTTACATACAAGAAGTGCAGGCATGTCTTGTAATAAAAACTAGCAGACAACCTGAAACCGATTTAAAAACATTTGATTTGGAACTACTATATACTGGTACTTCACATAATTGGACAAACATCAACGGCGACAAAAAATAAATTTAGAATAAGATTGCAAATAGAATAACAACAAAAAACGCATTGCTCACTCCTAACCCCAATCAACAGCGGCACTCAAATTACAATAACAGGAAGGTCGGTATCAAAAAAACAGCGCAGCCATACGATTTTGTAATTTATTTTGGCAATTTAGGACTTAGTTTACACCGATGGGTTTTGGCTTATTTGGGCGGGTTAAGACCCTATTTGATATTTTCCATAAAGATACACCCTTTTATATATATAAGGGTGTATCTTTATGGAATACATAACTATTGGAAGCAGGTTTCTGCTTGTTGGTGTCTGTTCTGCTGACACATATAATACCAATAAAACTCAAAGTTTAAAAACTCGAGTAAAAAGCAGGTTCATACATTTTTAAGGAATATATATATTTCGCCTACACTGGCAATTCTAATTAGGGAACTGTTTTGATGTTCGTAGTTGATTTTATTACGCTTTTGGTTTTACTATATCGTTGGTACTAACACTATACGGTATTACAGATTATTCCGCTGTAAATATGGTCGCTTTATAGTTCCAGCCCCATTTCAATAGTATATTAACCGCTCTTGTTTTGTCAGCTGCCTCCACGGCCCGGTCAAGGTCACGACCTGTCGCGCGGCGAACTCGCACGCCGAGATATCGCGTTTTTGCAACTCGCACAACTCGTGTACTCTTCACGCATCCAACTCAGTGTTTGGCGACCCCTGCTACGGAACGTTTAAGTACGTCAAGGTGCTCTACCAGTGCGTCAACTGATCGGCAACAGAATCGATTTTCTCCAACCTCGCCTACTTATTTTATTTAATTAATGTCAACTGCGGGTAATCTCTGTTTAATTTAATGATGCACTTACAACAAATCGGTCTTGGGTTAATTTACAATTTGATTTACGTTGTATCTTTTTCTAATACCGATTCGCTATATTTTGGTGAAAATGTACGTATTCCATTCTGTACCGAACTCAATCATTACTGCTAGTTAATTTTTGCAATAAAAAAACTCTACGTTAGATCGCAAACATTGGCTAAAATGCCTATTCAGTTAGGCATTAAAACACTGACACGTTCTTATTGAAGGACGAGTATTAGTAATAACGCTTGGCATCGGTTTTCCGTCAAAACGATGCTATCAGATATACCTCAGACCAATGTTTCTCAACCTATGGGTAAATTTTGTGGCCGTTAGATTCGGTTGGGTCTGTACGACTGCAGTAGTTTTATAAGGCTAGATTTGTTGTAAGAAATGTAACCGAAAAACGAAAAAGCGAAAGTACTACGAAAACAATGAAACATTCACACATATGTGTGTTAATAACTGAGATCTGGCCCTTCGAAGCTGCTTTTTGACCAACGACTACGGCTTACGTATAGACCCCCTTCAATAAGGTTGCTTGTACTAACAGATTGAGCAAGCATTGGCGTATGGTTGTTTCTCGACTCGTTGCCTTCTGCGGTTATATTTACGCTTCGTATATTTGCACCTCAGCGAAAAACGGTTGAGAAACACTGCCTCAGACGACAGTTTTATGTTTAGATCAAATGTCAACTCTTTTTTGTAATGTTTTCGCCGTATCGGCAAAGTAATGCGAAGAAATTCAAACAAAATATATAGAAATATTGTTCTGCTTGTGCACTTGACTTTGTGGCTGGCTCTTGTTTGTTTCGTGCAATTGTGCTTCTCGCTATTTAAGTGTTCTTTACCACATTTAATCACCATTAAATCACTTTAAATATAACAAAAGGGCGTGTTTATCTGATTTTAGATTAGACATACGTTTAAAATGGTATGCAAAGGTTCTAAATCCTAACTGACTCGAGAAGAAATATATGTTAGAATATTGTTTGTTGGTAAAAGAGCATAACGTATAAATCAAAAACAGCTCCTCTGGTAATTGTAATTGTTAACCAACGTTTCGGCAACCTATACAAGCCGCCTTCGTCAGGGTGATTGACACTGAACACTCGTACAATAAATGGAAAGGAAAAAAAGAAAAAAACAGAAATAAACGCGAGCAACAAAACGATAAGAAAGTAATTAGCGACTGCCTCTAGTCCTTCAGCAGGTGTTTGTAGCATGCAGAAAGCATCACGTCAGTTTTGACGTTCATGGTGTTACCCTTCCTATGAATATTCCACGATTCCAAAAATAATCTTTTCCTGTAGTCTGATTCTCGTGCTATTATTGAAGCGCCACCAAAATCAATTTGGTGGTTTCGGGAAACAGCATGGTATGAGAGTGCAGACTTCTTTGCGTCGTTATTTGCCACGTCCCTTTGGTGTTCTTTACGGCGAGTCTTGAATGACCTTCCAGTCTCGCCGATATAGACCAAATTACAATCCGCACAGGGGATTGAATATACCACACCTCGTTGGTCAAAGGAACTGATGGGATCTTTGGGGTGACTAAGAACCCCGAGCATAACGTAGTTTATATATAAGAGGAAGAGCATATAAGAGTTGTAAGAGGGGATACAGGTTTTTTGTTAAGGGGGGGGGCCTAATAATTTTTTTAGAAATTACGTCACAAATTTAGGTCGTAGAGAGGCGCCTTGAAACAAGTGAACTTAAGAAATTTAAAACAAGTAACCATTAAGCTTGGTCGAACTGGTGCGCAAATGTGCAATTAAACGGAAAACAATTCTAAATTAAATTAGCAGAATTTTTAGTTTTTATTCCACGTGACTAGCCTGCACAAACACAACTAAACTGCGCAAACATTAGGCGTAAGTACGGCAAAACGTATTTGTTATGGTGGGAAAAATATTGGACAGTCCCACGGTACTCAAACCTCCTTTGGGATACACTTTTTATCCCCAATGTGGTAAACATTTAAACTATTATATGACCCTATTATATGATGACATTTACGTAGAACAGTAAAACGGTATAGTTTGGGGGAGTGGTAATGGCTTTGTGCCTCTCTGGATCCGCCCCCGAAGAGTTGCTGTATTTGAGTAATGAAAGACAAGTGTTTTAAACAGTCTATACCAGGGTTTCCCAAACTGTGGTCCGCGACGACTGCACAGGTGGTCCGTGGCGATATGACAAGAAATTAAAAAAGTCACACATATACGTTGTACAGTACGTACCCTTTCATAGATAATTGCCGCAGTTATTCCCAACTTAATAATTTCGAAGGCTTCTGCTATCCAGAATCGTAAATCTTTTACTTGTTGCTCTTTGCGTATTCGTTTTAGTCAAAAAGTTGTTTTCTATGATGACGTAATAATATATTCTTATCGCCATTCGGAAAAATACAGGTCCAAACTTTCCGTGGACTCTGACTTACGAGTTTGCCTTTCACAAATAACTCCCGAGAATTGATGATTTATGCAGAAAGAAGCAATCCCATCCGCCCCATTGTAAAATTCGTATTTTTATATTTTTTGCTTTTGTATTGCGGTCCGCAAAAAAAGAGATTCACAAGTAGTGGTCCGTGGTCCAAAAAAGTTTGGGAGACCCTGGTCTATACGTGTCTTTCGAGCACCAACTATATTGCAATAATTGGGCTGCATTTTCAGTACATCGTGTAGTAGCCTACTTTATCGTTTTATACTAGCAATAAACAGTATACACTTCGATTCAAATAATATAGTTACATGTGATGCAACACAGCCTTCACATAACAGACTAGAGGGGTCACAGACGGTGTTAACATCGTCAGTTTTTCCGCCGGGAAGAGTAAAAGGTGACTCGAACCTAACGCGGGAAACAGGATTTACGCCCACAAAAAATGGGATATGTGTCAAGAAAGTTACCTCAGGTTGAAAGCGTAGGCACATCCTACACGTCCTAACGTCTCATCCATGTAAGTTTTCATATTGGTATAAACCACTCCGACGACAAAATCCTACAGTAAGAAACAGAGTCGATTTCACGTTTTAAAAACATTGGTTGGTAAAAGGACTGTCAGTGCTCAGTGAATATGCCGACAGAGGATATGTTTATTAAACTGAGCTTTTAACTAAAGAAAACTGCCTATGTACCGTCTTAATATGCAAGTGGCATATAACTATTCTTATAACACAGGGGAACCAGTGGACCGTGCCCCCCTACTTTTTCGAGGGGGCCATGAAAAATATAAAAAAAGAATATTTTTTTAGTTTATTATCTACTCCACTACTCCACTATAAAAAACAAAATAAATCAAAATATAATGAACTCTTGAAGCTGCAAGAAGAGGCGGCAACCCGATTGAGCTTTGAGAAAGATAGTTTGACCACATTTTGGGCAAAACAAAGCAATTCATACCCTAAGCCCAATGAAATTGTTATGCCATTGCTGTTGCCTTTCCCATCAACATAACGTTGTGAATGTGGGTTTTCAACAATCTTACTTCTAAAGATAAAACAGCGCGGTGTTTTGGATATTCAATATGACACGCGGCTGGCTCTTTCCAACACTAAGCCATCAATTACGACATTGTCCGAGAAAACACAAGCTCAACCATCACATTAACTGTAATTACTATTTAATGTACTATCATGTTTATTGATTCTTGTATTTATATTATTTTATCATTTCAACTGTCGGTTACTGTTTATTCAAAAGGTTGAAAAAATAGGGGGGTCATTGATTTCTCAAAATTTTCAAAGGGGGTCACGGTGTAAAAAAGGTTGGGAACCCCTGTTATAACGCAAGGCAAAACATACGCCGTTTTCACTCTAAAGAGTCTCTTCGATTCGCCCCGTTTAAACTTCATTTTTATTAGATTGACTTTTCAACAACGATTTTTTTTTACTCTCTTAAAAATACTACAAAATCGAAGACACATACATGTACAGCATGTGTGATCGAGCCCTTGTAAAGTGGTTTCTTGGTCAAGGATTCCTACAAAAATGCTGGAAAATTCAATTCAGCCTCTTAGAACGTGCGACATTTTTTGTAAACTCCGGAGAAACATTCTTTTTGTAACTAGTATTAATGTGGCTGTACGTAAAAAAAATCGGCTACGAGCGACAATTCTAATTAAAATAACTAATACTAATCTTTATATTCCAGTAGCTCAAACTGAATCAATCAATCCCACTATGGAAGCTCGAACCCCATCCACTAACATGAATAACGGCGGCGTTCATAGACGAAAAATGCTGAAACGGTTTGCATTAATTTTCATCGTCTTCGTGGCCTTGGGCATCGCAATTCTCTCCTTGGTCATAACGAACGGGGTAGGTAGCACTTTATTTACTTTTGTATTATTTGTTGAAGAATTAACAAAAAGATAAAATTTCCTTTCGACTAGCGTGATTTAGAAAAACTTTTATAAACCGTCAAAAACAGTTCTGATCACCCTTTTTTAGATTCATTTGAATTAAAATATACTGACAATTAAGCCCGTTTATATGCACCTTTCGCGGGCAGATTGGATTAAGGTTCAATCCGGATTGAAAAGTAATCCGTCCTAGCGTCGTAATTACATGGTGCGAAATTCAAGCCAGCTTGAGTGTATAAACTGCATTAATATGCATTCCGGCCCGCCGATGTAATTCATTCGGCCAGCCGCCTAAACACGAGTCGATTTCACAAACTTTTCTATTTCACAAACGACTATTTCAACTACCTAATTGCGAAAAGTTTTCGCGCTTTGCGCGAATGTTTATTATACGTCCGGTTTGTTTACGCTTATGCTGCCTTTTCAACTAGACCAGCGATTTTTACCGTTGCGCCGTGGAAGAGTGGCAAGTGCGTCGCGCAATAACAGAAACGTATTAAAAAATATTGGACATATAATTTTTTTATTTTTATTTTCGGCTTTGTAATAAAAACTTGCAAGAAATTAAAAGAAATACCGGTGTATCCCCCCCAAAAAAATCGCGAAAATTTGTTTAATGACATAAAATTTAAGTTTGCCAAAGATATAGTTCGACAAGCTCTCAGGACCACATTTGGCAGGTGGGCCTTTCCAAGCTGAGTCAATTTAAAATTTTTGTGCCACAGAAACTTTTAAAATAAAGTGCAATGAATGTACACTGTACAGCTATCACGCGGCCCACAACTACATTATAACACTAAGCTACTCAAAAGTAACTCGCGACCCACTAAAAATGACACAGCGGCCCAGAGTTTGCCGGCCACTGGTTTAAACGAAAGAAAGAAGAGAATTTTTGATTTGCAAAAAATTTTACGTAGAGCACATTTTTTGATAAATAACTCGACGAGAACAAAGAACACAAAATAATGCACCTGTAAATCGAGGAAATAGTTTTTCTGATTTTAAAGCATTATCAAATAGAACAATAAATTATGGTAATCAGGTGGCACTATAAAGACAATATAAACATTTGACTTTGACTTGTTGACTTGCCGTTATAGAGTGCCAACTGATTACCATATAAACAATTAGGCAATTACAATCATTTACAAACTTAAAATATTACTGCGGTAAGGGGTAAGTTATCTATTTGCAAATAGTTTTTCGGGCGATGCGTATCCACAAAAATATTAAAAAAGGATAATTTTCTTTATAATAGAAGAACGGAACGGGCATCGCAAACAACAGCAACACAAATGACAACATCAACGACGACAGCAACAACAACAGCAACAAAAAAGACGACAGCAACAGCATTAGCAACAACACTAGCCACGACGACAACAAAACGAAATGTAATCTAATTAACAAGATGGTGCTTTGACTGTGCGTCGCGATGCCCTGGTGTGCCGTTTAAAATTAACAGGGCGTCGCTCAATGCAGACTTGGACAACTAGAGATAATTCTAGTTTTCTAATTCAATGAATTAAAGCAAACTGCGGCTAATTCTAATTCTAATCTAATTAGTGAATTGCTTGTGTGCTCTAATTCTAGCTCTAATCTAATTCGGATTTCACCAAAAATGCTACTTTGTCCAACGGCACTCTTGGTCTCTCAGTCAAAACAATGAATTTAAATTCAAACTGTTTGGTTGGAACGTAATTTTCACAGTCTGAAAAGCAAATGTTATGCTAAAAAAAATCAAAATTAGCACAAATATATTGACCTTTCACATTCTTAGTAGAATACTTCTCGATTTAAATGAAATTGACTGTAAATAATCAAATGTAATTCTAGTTCAAATTCTAGTTTAAATTCGATTTTTTTAAAAATTCGGTAATTCTAATTCTAATCTAACTCGAGAAAACTTAAAATTATCTAATTCTAATTCTAATCTAATTTAGAAAAACTGAAATGCTCTAATTTTAATTCTAATCTAATTTTAAAAAGCTAAAAAAAATCTAGTTGTCCAAGTCTGGCTCAATGATTCCGTTTCATATTTAAACTCAATAAGAGATGTCCGACACTTGATATTTTATTGCTATACCGCTGCCCGACATTTTGGGCAAGAAGCATTGCGATCCGATCTAACCAAATGACGTCAGTACTTATGTCCTAATAAGCAAAATCGGTCACGCTGATAGTACAATTGTAATGATTTTTAAGGTATTAGGCCGAAATTTGCTTTTGAAAACCTATATATATTACAACTGAACCAAACTACAAAGAAATGAACGACTTTTGAGCAATGGTGCTGTCGTCATTGCTTTGCTGCACTTAACACACCAAGTGCTTTTAATGCAGACAAACGTTTTCACCAAAGGAATTAAAACGACTTGACGATGCAACTCTTGACTTGCTACAATCACCAACATTGCGAAAACATGTTTTTAGGCATTGAACTTCAAAGCATAGAAAACTTGTTTTTCAGCACTAGTTTACCTTTTCGGTTGAAAGCCACTTAAGCCACATTTTGTCTTAGTTAAGAACTAAAAATAAGCTTTACCACAACCTTATTTAGATCTGATGAAGCAGGGTTGCGCTAAAGCTTGTCAACTTTACAATACAATTTGTTGGTGGCCGTATTTGTGTTTAGTTCCTCAAAAAAAAAAAGAGTTTAGTTCGATTAAAACAATTTAGAAAATCAGAAAAAAATATATTTGCTAAATATCCATATTTTGGTTTCAACTGTTTAATATGTTCTTAAAAATTTGCCTAACAAGGTATAAAAACTCTACGCTGGATCACTGTTAAGCACAAAATAATGTGATATGTGTCGGGCCAGTACTGATAGTACCACTTGAAATAAGGTATCGGATCCGATCCGATATTATCGGACATTTCTAAACTCAATTGTGGTAATAAACTGCTTACATTTAATATTATCCCATGACATATGATTCAGACACCTTGTAACAATAGAACTACACCATAGAAGTTCGATAACCACTGCGATATAAAAAACAAATAAGTAAAAAAGCTGTGTTACCATCAAACTTAAGGGTTTAGCTATGTAAGTTCTACAAACTTACTTAACCTGTATAGGCTATATATTTTGTTTTGTTCGATGTTTATTTTTAATAAGTCCAAAAGCTGTTTGGTGTCAAACATAATGTATTTAAAGCAGGGAGTCGAACTGGAACCGAACCGGTTTTGGGTCAATTTTTTCCGAATCATAACCGAACCTGAACCGGTTTTGAACGATTTTAAGGAGCGGAAGCGGAACTGAACCGAATAATTTGAAAGAACATGAACCTTAACCTAACCCGAACCTGTTAATAAAAGCGGTTCACTGCAGCATGACGTCACAACTTGTATTTTAAAGACTCAAGTTATGCCATGTATAAAATTTTATAAACTAATTTGAATATTGATTAAAAAACGTTGATTTTTTAGATATTTCAATATTGAGTTGCTGTTTTTTTAATAGGTCACGTAACTTTGATTGAATGATTTATATTCAAAGATTATTCTCTACATTTGTTGACCAACATTTTTAGATTTAACGCAACTTATATTATATCCGAACCGGAACTTGAAATAACGGTGGTCGAACCGGAGCTGAACCGGAACTTTAAAATTGCTCCGAACCGAAACCGGAACTGAACCGGATTCCGAAAAAATCCTTGAACCTGAACCGAACCTGAACCGGAAAAGTCAAACGGTTCGACTCCCTGATTTAAAGGCCCAGATCCAAACTACATGAATGTCCGATACTTGACATTTTACTCCGATACTTATATACCCGATGTTTTGAACAAAAAGTATCGCGAACCTATACCAAAGACCTCATTGCGTTGCAAAACAGATAAATTAAAACGTTCAGGGGTATTTTTTTAAGGTTATTATAGTTAGCAATTTGTTTTAGCGTTAAAAGGCTTAGTAACCTGTATAGTTGTTAGCCTAAGAGATTTTGTAAAAAAGCGTTCAGGCTTTCAAGGTATAAAATCGCTGCGTTAAATCGTAAATCATGGTTGGAACTCCCTTAATATCAGACGAGTACTAATTCCACCACTTGGCATTGGGTATCTGTCCTGATCCCACATAATTGGACATCCCTAATCCCAACTTTATACTTATTCATTTCCAGCAGTGCTTTTTAACATTAAAAGAACCGTTCGCAATTTGTTATTTTGGAAAACTTCCATCCGCACGAAACAAGTAGAGTAAGTTTCCAACCTGCAGTTTTCCGTATTTGTGAAACAACAAAAAAAGGGTTGGTGCATCAAAACCGTAAGCCTTAACCGATGTAAAATAGATAGCTGCACCGAGCCAACAAGAGACTATATTGCTGTATCTGTAATGCCTAAGTGGGTGCACCAGCTTATTGGATTATTACTGTATTACACATTTACAAAAATACTAATATGCACCACTTTCATCCGCACATTTATCGGCACGACTTTTGTCATCCGCATTACAATATTTTTCATTCCCACAAGTGCGTACCATGCGACGGGTTAAAAAGCACTGATTTACAGTAATTACGTTTTATTTCAGTTTGCAGCCAACCGAATGACGTCATCATCAACGGCAAATATATACGTCACAAGTCGGAGTACCAGGTGGGCGAAAAGGTGAACGTGACCTGTGACAAAGGATACTGTGGAGACGCACAACTTACCTGCAATAAGACTGGACATTGGGAAGGAAAAACACCAAACTGCACAAAGCTGTGTAAGCGTTAGCTACAGTGGCGAAAGTTAATCTCATAGTTTTAAGATCAACGAAATCATAAAGCCTAAAACGCACTAAAATACGCGACAGAATAAGCTGTTAATCGTGTGAATACGACTTAAACCTGTCGGAACACGGAATAAGCCCTAAATTCATCAGAATAAGACCAAAATGGTCAGAATCACAAAAGGTACAAAAAGGTATGGAACGATCAGGGGCCATGAATCTGGCATCGACCGTTTAGGTGTCCACGCTTGGGCGTCCTAGTTTAAAAGCCGTAAGGGCGCCGCTTTTTTGTCACCAGAATTTTTTACCCTGTTTTCGGTTGTTTGTGGGTAATGGGTGGGGTTAAAAATGATTTAAGGTTGAAATCATTAGGGGAATTACTGATGTACTTAGGGGTGTTGGGGTTAAGTAAAATGTTGCACATGCCTGATTCGGGCGATTTAGGTGTTATTCCGCCGGGTTTAGGATTTATTTCAAATTACACGTTATTACGACTATTAGGCATTAGTCTGATTTTGGTCTTATTCCGAACTGCGTTTTATTCCTACGTTTATGTTCTTATTTCGATCTTATGGCTTGAGTCCCCGGAATTAGGAAGAAACGAATACTGAGCGAAAATTTGGGGTTCGACGCACGCTTGGAGAATAACATAGGGGTTCGACAGGTTTGTCAAAATAAATTATTCTACTTTTTCCCCTGGATAGCTTTCACTTTTTAATAAACTTTATAGGAAAGTCAAGTGCTATGGTGCTACTGTGTAGTGTGTAATGTTTATCCCACTTGTTTAACCAAACTAAATCACAGTAAACAAAATGTGGCCGCCAATTTTTGTTTTGCCACAATACAGCCAAACAAGCGGTAATAAGCAAAGTCATAGAAACTAATGCGCAGCAGTTTTTAATCTTTGAACTTCGCTTCAGATCCAGAGTGCTTGAAAAACTTGAAGATCTATCACGTGAGCGCATTTCGAAGGTCGTGGAACGAATCGCGGAAATATCGTCAAGAGAGGGGAGGCGATCTTGCCACGTCATCATTAAGAGATCCGACAATTCGCAAGTACAGGTTGTCTGTGTCGTTAACAAGTCATTTTGAAACGACTCAAGTCCCAGTTAATCTATGTTTAAAATAACTGAAGCCAAGTCAAGGCTTTTTAAATAAATAACAAGTCAAGTACCAGTCAAGCCATAATTGGAACAAGTCAATTTCAACTAAAGTTCTTGTTATATGAGCAATTGATTATGGGCAACGCCTAAACTAAGATTAACAAACACGCAAAACATAGCAAGCAACTTTTTTGTGTGCAAAAATTGAGATAAATAACCCAATTTTATATTAAAAAAAGATGCTTAATGAAAACACTACATTTCAAGCAAAGTCAGTTGCCTAAAAAACTTAAGTTATCTAAAATACTTAAGTCAAGTCAAGTCATTTTGCCCAAACGACTTAAGCCAAGTCACGTCATTTAAATACCGTGGTTCAAGTGCAATTAAGTCAATCATTGACAAAAAGTCATTACACTGTCAATTATATGAGTTTCATCCGCTGTTATTGAACAACATCTGGCTACAATAGGCCGTTGTACGCAGAGTCTAACATTTGGTGGAATCTCGGTTGATTGCCATATCTGCCTTATTCAAAACTGAAAAATAAAAAAGTACGAAGTAAAAGCGTAAGCGCACGTTATAAAACTGTTTGACCGGCTTCCGTTGAGATTTATATTCTATACACTTGTGCTCGTTCGAAAAAGATAACTTGACCAAGTAGCAAAAGGCCGAACGGGTTTAAGATGGTAGATAGACGAAATTCAAGTAATCGTAAAGAGAAACAAAGGAGCTATCATCAGTTTATCCTTGTTTCAGGTTCGTACTTGATAACTTTATCGAGCCACTCGGCGCGCATAACTACTGGATCGGCTTAAGCGACACAAGACAAGAAGGAAGTTGGATTTGGATCGACGACATTCCATCTTCTCCGATTAATTCCGCATTCGTACGAGGAGAGCCGAACAACCATTTAAACTCCGATTGCGCAGTTATGCATTCAGCGTATAGCTTCAATTTGTTGGATTTCAAATGCACCGAATTGATGCGACCCTTTTGTCAGATAAAGTGTGTGTGCAATCAATGAACGACCATAGGGATTTCCGATATTTAATTTAGTCGCTACCAAAAAATTATGCGAAAAGTACGACCATCCGATCCGACACTTTTATCAATCACGGATGAGATCGAACAGTCAAAATTGATAAAACGTTCAGCGGTTATGTTATTTTACCTTATACAGCTAAGCATTGCTTCCACGTTAAGCAGGAAGTTACCTTCACAAGGTAATAATTTTAGAAAAAATGTTCTTTAGAAGGTTCAAACTCTATATTGGATCGCAAACCATGGCTAAATTACCTATATTTGTTATCGTGTACCTAGGGCCTATAAGCCATCAACAGTGTTGGACGAGTATCAAAATTAACAGTTGGTATTCAGTATAGGAGTCGATAGAATAATCTCGGACATCTCTATTTAAAGTCCATGTATGTTGCACTGAATATGTGAATAATAGAAATCACCTTGACCCTTACAAGATTCATTCGAACTAAGATATACTGACGATGCCTTGATTGGCGAAATATGTATATATATATATTTATATATATCTTTTAAGATCTGTTTATTGTGTCGGACCTGAATTGCTAGCTTTGCTAGAGTATTTTGCTGTTAAAGCCCCATGTATATCAGTTTCTTAGAAAACGATCTGTATTTTTATTTAATAATTTGCATCCGTTGCCAGACGAGACAAAATATGTATTGTTAAAAAAAAACATTTTACTTATTTTAAAAAGAAACCTACAATCTTCCAAGACTCATTGGAGATGTCGTAATACCTTTTTTTAAATATATATAGGCCTTACAAAAAGATTTTTGGATGGCCCTCAGTTGAATAAAACTTCTATGCAAGACGTGTAAAGCTGATTTTCAAAACACGTTTTCTGTCAAAACTTGCTGTCTTATTTATATTATTTCCGTTTTGGTATTTAGGGATTTTAATTTTTTAACGACGATATTGCATAAGGTAATTGTTTCTAAACAGTGTAACCAATTGTTACGTTGTGGTTTCACGTATGCCCGTAATTTATTTCTCTTTTATGGAACGCCTAAACAACTTCCAACCGCCAAATTTAGGATTTTTAAACGGACATAGTGTGTATGTTACTCGATTAGGCATTACAACATTTTTTTTGTAAACCTATTGTAACCGTTATCCGATTCTACTTTGCCTTCTACTTCTGTATGGCGTTACGTTTGTTTTTTATTCCATGTTTTTGACGTGAGGTTCGGTATGATTAGTAAATAACTGTCACGATTAAAAATCTTATTTGATCGAAGTGTCTAAAAAACAAGGCAGAACTAAAACGCCCGGTTGCAGCTGGAAACAACCTCATATATGATTTTTTATCAAATAGAAAACGATTTAGATATTATCGGTTACGGAACTTAAAAACGATATAGAAAGATCCCGATTTTAGCAGTGAGTATATTCATTATTCAGGCATGATGTCACAGAAATTCCTTATAGAGGAGGGTTTTAAACTGAGGTCCATGGACCCTTTGGGGTTCCGTAAACTATAGTTTAAGGGGATCGATAAACGTGTAATTTAAATATTAGCGTATATTTAAAAAGTAATAAATTTATTAAAGAAAACAGTTGCATTTAAAATAAGACGTTTTTACACTGAATGTATTAAGCATCTATGGCACTTTCATATTTTGTGACCGAAATCAGCAGATATTTAAAGTCTATTTGTATTGTGACGTCAATTTATGACGTCAATTTTTGAAAAACAAAACATGGAATTTAAGGAAGGTTTTTGTTGCCAGCAAGGACGCATCCATGATGACACGAGGTCATAGCTATAATATGTGAATGCAAAATTAACTGCGTAAGCCTACAAGTAAAACTTTACGCACTTGGCGCAAATCTGTGTTATCTTTTTTTTTTCTAAAAAATTTTTTTTTGGTAAATTAAAAAAAAACTTTGTCTTTCGCTGTATGTTTGATTGGGCGATATTTTATAGTCATAAAACCACTACTGCGTACGTCTACTAGTGTATTTAATATGCCATCTGTCAACAGTCTTACTTCTTCTCTTTAGAACGTTCTCAAAAAGAACACATAGACTTACACATTTCGTCAAGCATTTATTGATATTATGGAGCTTGTGATGTAGTTAATTAAACAGTGCTGACAATGCCCAGAGTAGTAGAGGTACAGGTTTAGTCTGACGTCTGTGCTGAATCAAGATCACTTTTTTCGTTGCTATATCTATCACAATTCGTCGACCAAACTGCTCTATGGCAAGGGTTCTAATACTTTTTTAACGCGGAACCCTAAAGTGAAATTGTTTATATGGATCAGGGTTGGTATACGATTTTGCAGAGATAACGTCATAACACAGGTATACCTAAATGACCTGCTGTTTTGCGTAGAACTGATGAAAAATGTACATACTTTTAAGTAAACCGAGTTCAATTTGGCTTTTACTAACCCCTAACTATTCCACGCAAACAAAGGCCTATACTAAAAAAAAACTACGTGCCCATATGTGTTGTATTCTATTTTCAAGGGTATCGCGAATGCATGTCGACAACTTTATCCAGCCGCCTGCCAATCCTCACTATACTGGATCTGCTTAAGAAACATAACGCTAGCAATTCGCGCTTCCGCAGTTAATATGGCGCTTTCTTATTACCAAGTCGTATTTATATGTTTCGCAAACAATAGCGACTTCGTGCCCGTTTTGTAAACCGAATATAAGATCCCGAAAAAACAAACAAAATTTTCACTATGTCAAATATGAACTAAATTCACCTCAATAACTGACGGTCGATTCATGGCTCTTTTTAAAGAGTAAACTCGTAGGTATCACACTGTATGACTCACTTTTTGCAAGAAATTGCTTAAGGCCGAATATGACTGAATAGTAATATTCATATTAATATTAGTATCAAATCTCATAAACCTGTATGAATATGAATATTTTAATTTCTCAAAAATCTAATTAAGTTAGTTTGCTTTAAGTAAAGTGTAAAAAATTCTGATCGATATATTTTTCACTTTCGGAGATATTACACGCTAAAATTTCGCCGACCATCGAACGCTGAAAAATGTCGCGACAATACACTTAGCTTATTTATGTTTGGTTGTTTGTCTATTTGCTAGGCAAAGGTTTTGGTCATTTGTTGACTTACTACCATATTCACTTTTTTATTTGACACATGGAACCCTTCAGGAACTTTCAGTAAGGTTAAAAATAAAGTAAATTGTAGATTTAAGTCAAGCTACAAACGCAAAAGCGTATACTGTAGCATTCAGCTCATTACCTAACAGTCATGCAGGTTCAGTGCAGCATTATTCGAGTCATATCACCTTACTTAATTGCTGCATCCTGTTTGTGCCTTTAACTTCATTGAAAGCAAAGCGTAGTTCCGAACGTAGCACATGCGCCATGCCTATGGATAATGGATACCATGATCTGATGATACTGTATTTAAGTTTTACCAGTGCTCATCGCATTACCAAAGGCCATTTGCATTAATTGAGTCTAGAACAGAAGTGGGCAAATATTTTTGACAGCGAGCCGCACAAGAAACTTGAAATTTCTTGGCCGGCCGTGTTAAATAAGGGTTCTCGAAAACACATAATACAACGTACGTGTGTTTCATTTGAAAAGAATCTTTAAATAACCTTGTTTTGACAAGCTGGGAAATGTAGTTATAGGTGAGGATTTCCTACAAGGGTAATGTATTTAATAAAATAATATGAATTCAAGAAAAAACGTTAAGGCTCATTTTTGGTAAAACACTTTAAAGAAAATGAGCCGCTGGCCGGCCTTTATTGCTAAGCGAGGCGTAGTTTGTCCAGGGTCTAGTCTAGAACGTCCTACTGATGTTGTATATAAAAGCGATCCAAAGTTAATCCCAATATATTTCCCAACATAATTTCTTTCAGGCTTGACTTTTGTATCGGTAAAAGGTATAATTTGATGACACCCTATTATAACGTAATTTCTTGACGCCATGTTTGAAAAATGTCGCAAACAAATGCTCGCAAACAAAAATGGCTCCTACGCCTTGTTTGATTTTCTTACTGTGAACCGTTTATCGTATTGCCATCATAGCTGCAATTTTAGTTTTGCTTTTAACTTGTATTTCATTGTTTCTTGAATTGGTAAAAGGCCCACGGCAGAATGAAAGGACTACAACAATGATGGGTCAATAACTTATATCTCATATAGTATGTATTGCATGATTGATTGTACGCGTTGCTAAACCTGCGCCTATGTACACATATTCAAACAACAATGTTGTGTGAATCAATGTTCTCTTATAGGTCAAACTTTAAAATTTTTTTTTTCAGGTCAAAATATATATATAATTAATCGTCCTACTTATAGTTATATAGTAGATTGGCATCGCACCTACCAATGTTATTATAGTAGATTGGCATCGCACCTACCAATGTTTCTGTAAAAACTCCAAACTGTTGTACATAACTAGAAAAAGCTTGAATTGTAAATTAATTTGGACTTTTCATGTTTTGTCGAAAGTAAATTAATTTGGACTTTTCATGTCTTCTTGTCGAAGCAACCGTCGTGAAATGGCTTCTCGACAGGCGTCCAAGTATTTTTTACCGTGTTAATGAATAACAAATTTCGTGGAACTATAATTTTAACTTTTCCTAAAATAAACGCAATTTAAATTTCCTAAAATTAGCGTCCCTAATCTGCAGCGCAATTAAACGTAAAACGAGATGAATTGCAGCTGCTGATGATAAAATTAAATTGATCGTTAAGAACTAATCTAACAATCGAATATATAACCATGCTTTCAACGCTATAGCAAATGACGACCGAATAACCCGGAAACATTGCCTTTGCATGTATGTTTCAAATTTAGCAATGGAACTTGTAAAAATATAGCCGTGACATCATTTGGCACCGTATCGGAGTGCGTTTTTTTTGCCCAAAAAATTTGGTATATTTATCGAAAGAAAAGGCAACATATCGAACATCTTGATATTTTTTCACTCTGTTGTGTCTAAGACGTTACAACGTGGTGTGTCGGATATAAAAATTGTTTTTTGGTTTGCCAAATAAATTGCTTTGGTATAGGAGTTATCGAAAAGGACAAAATATGAACGAAAAAAAAATATGAACGAGCCAGTTGGAATGAGTTAATCATTGTCGTATAGTATTAAGAAATATACCTTGCAGCAAAGCAAACACTCAAAGCGCACTATGGTTAATATTTAGGTAATCGCCGAGCATGTAAGTTCGCGGTTAACACATAACCGGACAGATATTTTACTAGAATTTCATCCTTGTGCTGGTTTAGTTGCGAACGCTCGCGTATTTCAACACCCTTTTTTTCGCAGCCCTGTAACGAACAACTTGGAAGTTTAAAAGCTGCCTTGCTACCCTTGAACACTTTAGTCATAAAAACATGGCTTGTGTAACTTTTCGAGAACCTTCAATATAGTGAGTTTGAAACACAAGCAAAGGTTGTTGAACATTGCGAAATGACTTTGGCAAACTTCTTGAATATTGCGAAATGACTTTAGCAAACGACTGATTTTAGGTTTGGTTTGTTTAAAGATTAATTACCGGTCGTTGTCAATTTGTAGGCGAGTTTTTGTGAGCTGTTTTGAACCGTTAACGTATACGTATTTGTGTATAGACTGTAGATTGAGCAAAATATCGCCAAGGAAATGCAACGGACAGCGTAAACATACAAACATACAAAAACACAAATCGTGACATACGACATTGACATTTTAATCAAATCAACAATACTTATTGTTTTGTTCGGCATTCTTTGACCAGTTCTAATAAATACATCGTATTGAAAATTTAAAAGGTAGGAATATATAAAGCCCACCGACTAGAAGTTGGGACTGTAATACGTGGCTCGTGACATCAAAAACAGGGAGTTCATTTATTAGCTAAAAAACTTAAGGAAACTTAAACCTAGAATGCTGTCAGCAAAATAATATACCCTTAGTAAAGGCAATCAGGGTTATGCTAAAAAGGCAAAATATCAAAACAATTCTTTTAGACAGACTTACCACACTTTTAATCTGCGGCCCTTTATTGTTAAAACAGTTCGCGACCTTTTGTTTAACAGTAGTCTACTAAACAAAACAAAAATCATCTGCATATCGAAGTTAAGAAAAATAATACCGGTAGGCTACATTTATTTTACATAGAGAAATCAGGTGGCACTGTATAAAGACAAATTCAAAGTATAACCTGATAAAGCACGGTTGTGCGAAAGCTTGTCGAGAATCAAATACAATTTGTCTTTATACAGTGCCACCTGATTTCTCTATTTAGAATTAGGACAAATACGGCCATATACAAAGATTTATTTTACAGTAACACTTTGTGTACAAGCCGTCTCGCAACCCCAAAACCTTATGGCAACCCTCAGTTTGGAAAGCTCAGGTTTAAAGCCTGTTGTATTGTTCTTAATTGCCAAACATTGCAACTGAGCCGTGAAATAAGCCTGTCCAAAGTCACTCATGAATAGTACCGAACATTGTCAATCTATGAACTGAAACATTTACGTACATACAATGTATATTCTGTGATTAAGCCCTTCTGTCATATAATCCTGATTAGGCCAACTGATTTGACAAGCATTGCCAAAGGTATCCGGTGTGTTGTAGTGTCTATTTTACGCTAGTTATTTTCAAAATACTGGACAGCAATTGAACAATGGATAAAGTTTGTACCGGGCGTTTTAGAAATCCCACGCGACTGCAAATCGAATACTTTGGTTCGGCTACATGTTTAGCCGGCATATGCCCGTTCTGCACGTTTGTGTAACTAGACGAGAGCCTTCTTCATGTGTTTGTCAGTCAGCAGAATGAACAGCGTTGGTTCACTACAGTACAGACAACGTGTTGGCTGGTTGTCGGACCGAGTGCTGTTTAAAATACATGGCGTTTTTCTTTGGCTGCTTCGAGTTTCCTCTCGCTGCCTTATTCAGTGAAAATTTAATTAGGGTTAGACGTATTACAAGAACTCGTATAGTCTATTTACAAACGTAGAAAGGATTAAGCGCCCAGCTGAGCGACGAGACCGCAGGTAGCCGGTACTTTTCAGTTGGTGTTTTATTAACTGCAGTTTCCCGCAGTACAACAAGCAGCGGTTACACGCACAGCATTAGGCCAATTGCGGCGGTGCAGCTGTTGCTGGCACAGCCGTTCGCTTCCCGCTTCAATAAATCAAATTGTTAGTACCGGCAACTGAACGCACCACTGACAAAAATCGGTTTTAAGCGAGCGCACTGCCTGTGTGTCATCCGAGCAGCCGCATAGTCGCTTACTGAAATATCTCGGCTTTATTTTCAGGTGGTAGGAACAGGCCAAAAGCCGCTAGGTCATTTGCAGAAAGAATGGAACTCTCGTGGAGGTATGCGTCTCAGCTCTACAAAACAGTGATCGACGAACGCGTAGGTAAGGACTCGGTGGGAGATTTGACGGCGCTGAGTAACTTAAACACACTTGATATGCACTAAAACAACACGTGCCTAAATAGTCAGCAGTCGTAACCCGTGGAACCATTTTTAAGTCATTTAATTGCCTTTGTCCTTAACGTTAACCATCAGTTCAAGCACGTAATGTGTTTTTCGGTTGTGGAAATATCACTGGAAATAAAATGAGAATTTACAAAAACGCCCGACTGCAATTTACAACTGTTTAACCAAGCGATTTACTTACTACGGGGGTTCAATTGCCAGAGGCGCACAAATTCAGTATAGGTGAATATTATACACAGTTTAGAGTATTAGGCTCACTCAATGTGTGGCCGATCACGTGACGCCGATGTGGCAGACGCTGACTCACGCTTGTTCGACGTTTAAAAGTTCGCCGCCTGCGTTTTATTAGGCTTTCACACGACTTGAACCGGGTCCCGTAAAACGACAACGCCTATAGTGGGCGTTACGCTTGGCTGGGGGGCGACACCAGCAAAAACTTAGCCCAAATTTTGCAAAATTGCTTGGTTCGTCGGTTATTTAAGGCTTCCTAGTTATATCTCTCCGCCAATTTAGGCGACCCCGCCAAACTTGAAGCCTACACCTTTGTGTTCACCCTGCGTTACATTCGCTTCGGGTAACGTTTGGTTTTCCCTTTGTGACGTAATATACGCCGCGCGTTGCTATCCAGGCAATTTTGCTTCAGCTTTGGAAGGAAGGCATCATATCTCGTGTAAGTTACCGGGTGTGGTCCTGAATGCGAATGTACTACGTGGCGTGACCTCATATTGTCCCAAACTGTTGCATAGATAACGGGTTTTCAAGCGGAACGGGTAATAGGTCAACTATTTCTCGACCCATTTCCTACGTTCGCAAAACTGACTCAATGAAAAGCCATATTTTAGCCGCTTCAGACAATCGAATATAGTTTTGTTCGACACCTATGATATATTATGGTTTTCTTGACGATTAAGTAATTTGATGTGAAAGATAACACAGTTTGGTGTCACAGGGCGTTCTATTTAAACTTTAAAGGATTGATTTTCTGGCTAATAGACCCCTTAGGTTTAAATCAGTGGATCCAATATCACAGTTTGCGTTCGACTTAAAGACATTTTCAACAACCGTGACCCATCATTGAAAATGTAGAGATGTTTTTGCTTTGATGTCTGTTATTTTATACTTCTTAATAAGGGTACGAAAAACAAACGCCGGCAAACTGAAGTCCAAAATTTTGAATAATGGAAATTACGAAACTATTTTGAGAACTAGTGTAATGTAATACTTTAGGTTCGTTTTTGTTGCTCTTGTCGCCAATGATTTGGACCAGGAGCGGCGAATCCGCTTCTCTCTACATAATCAGTTATATGCCCTTCCATTCATATTTCATTGTTGATATTTAAGGTGTAATGTACACTGTACAGTCTAACTCACTTCCACTTTGACAGTCGCACAAAATTAGCTTTTCTGTTGTTCGTGGCGCGGTTAACACGGAAAGTTTACCTCAAAAATAGGGCCCTTACATCCTGCGTATAAAAGTTGTATACTGTATTTACTTTGACTTTGCTTTCGAATCAGAAAACATTTTAACACACCGATTTACGGAGCTAATATTTTGCTAAAAGATAGCTATACTGCGAGGTTGGACGAGTTAGGCTTGGCTTGCGAAACGCCTCGAATTCTGCGTGTAAAGACACCTCCACTTTTGGATTTCAAACTCTTACTAAAATCTTGTTCGTTTCCAACAGACCATCGGACACAGTCATGGCCGCTGGTCCACAGTCCATGGAATCCGATCGTTGCCGCGGTCGTGTACCTCTACTTCTGTCTGAACGTCAAAAAGATTACCGCCAAGATGCCGACCTACCAGATCCGACCGCTTCTGGTGGCATACAACGCCTTCATGGTACTGCTCTCCTGCTACATGACCTATGAGGTAAATTCTGCGAACTTTTTACTCTAACGGCAATGGCGCTCAACCTGTGCTATACACGTTTTAAACAAGACAATGTAAAAGTACTTGAGTTTGAGTCAATTTATTTGCGAAATCAATTAAATCCGAGTGAAGTATTTTTCCACAACAAGTCCCAGTCCAAGTCATCAGTTGCCCAAGTCAAGTCCCAGTTAAGTCATATAATAGCAAGCCAACATCAAGTCAATTCACTGAGATCAAATATAACGATAAACCATTAAAATTGGTAAACTCGTCCGATTATGAGCTGAACTAAAAAAATAACAAAAACAACATGAAGAAAACTAGGGGTTTTAGGTATAAAATTGAGATGAATATAACCAAATTTTATAATTAAATGTTAAATCAAAACACTTAATTTCAACGTCATTTGACTCAGAGACTTAACTCGAAGTCAAGTCGTTGGTTTAAAATACGTAAGACAAGTCAAGTCAAATCATTGTGCCAGTAAGACTAGAGTTAAGTCAAGGCACTTGGTAACAGTGTTTTAAGTGCGAGTCATTATGCAAAAATTGTGGCATATTTATGTGCGTCGTATGTCAAAACCACTATACCGAATGTTTGTTTGTAGTTTTACGGCTGTGCAATCATGTCCAACTTCAACTGGCTTTGTCAAGGCGTCGAGTACACCCAAGAATATCTCCCGATGCGGGTGAGTCTGTTTTAGCTGCTTGTATTTCACGAACACGTACATTTTAAAGTTCGCTTTGTTGGCCAATGCAATTGACACATAGCTATAAGCGGCCACGAAGGCTATTTAGCAAACAGGCCCCCCGCCTGTTGGCCATACATTTTTAAAATGTATGTTTGCGTATGTTCTTCACATGTTACAAACGTTTGACGAAAAGCCAAGACTACAGATCTCCAGATTATCATTTAAAAAAATCCTAATCCAGAACAAAACTTTTTACGAACCTAATACAATGTATTACGCAAGTAGTGACAGGGTATAAACTACGATCGGATATTTTGCTTGTATAATACAATAAAATATACCAGGAAACATTTAAAAATTTAACTTCCTGTTGCACCACTATGAAAAGTAGGACTGTTATATGGTTAAGCTATTACATTTGCTAAAATGCTTAAAAGTGAGATTTTTTAACAAAATGCCCTCCCAAAAGTTATAAGGCCTGCGTTTTCACAATACTGAATTTTTCTACGTGTTTTGTGAAAGCAATAACCTTTTCGTTTTCGGCGTTCGTTGAAACTGTGTAAGGAAATAATTAATATTTGTATATTTTTGTACTTCTGTACCAGCATAGCCTGAGCGCTTTGAATAAATGATTGAACTGATTTTAGCGTAAAACTGATTACTTGAAGTTATAGGTAATACTGCTTTTAAAAGCGTAGATTCGCGAGCACTGACGCGATTTCTTTAAAAGTGGGGATTTAATTTGTGAAATTGCGACGAAAGTCAGTATCACATATAACTTCAGGAAAAAAACTTTTAACGCCAAAACCTGACATAAGTGGATAGTTTTTTTTTTCAATGAGTACGCCAGAAACATCCGTATGTGACAATGAAAGCCATAATAAATATGATAACCTTTATCGTGACACGTTGCCCAATTAACTGTTTTGTACTAACTGGTAGACTGTGATGTAAACTAATAGCGTGGCATAACTAGACCCAAAACAAGAAGACCGTACAATGTCGCAGTCACAAAAAACTTGAACCAATTGGTTGCATTAAGCTTACTTACTTGTTTCCACAACTTTTTATTACAAAAAACTATAAAAGTTCGCTTTTAAAGAAAAAAAGTGGCCCCAAAAGTCATGGGATGACATACTGCACCACGCCCATTTAGCGGGGTTCGCAAGTAGGCCAACATCGATACCTAACGAAGGCTTAAACCTATTGTATTGCACTAGTTCTGACTTTTCAAACTCAATCCTCAAGTGCAGCATATATGTATAGGAGCAAACAACAAGAAATGCTCGATTAAACAAACAAACTTGAAGGGTTGCGATTAGCTTTTTAAGGTAAAGGGGATTGAATAAATGAAAGTTTTATGAAGCTCTGGGTTCGTCGTAAGGTGAGCCGAATTTACATTAAGTCACTTTCCGGCAATTGATATCGCAGAAAAGCACTGAGCATCGGCCCTTTCGATGCAGTTTTTGGTCCAGGCATTGCTGGAAATAAAACGGCGTTGTTTATTGTTTGTATTGCTAGCATTTTCGTTTGCCGTCCATCCGGTGGTATGCGTTCGAACGTTTAGCAATTTAATCGGGTTGGGGAAACGCCGTCGCAAATTAGTGGAACAGCTCGTTAGCCGGGCACGAGTCGGAATGGCGTGATACTGTATCGTGTATAAACGCTCCAGTTCTCGAAAACGTCTAGTATCATATCGAAAACACAGCACAGCAGCAACAAGGCTCGGTCCAAATCGGCTGCTCTGCCAATATTTGCAGTGTGCTGTATCTTATCTCCCAGCATATGCGTGTCACCGGAGGTAAACTTTGCCCTTTTGCCTGGCATAAATCAAAATACAATATGGGATTGGCAGGTAACATGTTTTACAAATGGAAAACTGACAAAATTTTTGTTTTACATATATATATATTTATAATACTACAATTAGTTTTACATTGTTCATGCCTTTTTAAGTGGGCAACATGTTGATAATAGTTTGTTAAAAGTTCTCCGCCCTAAAGTAACGATGTAAATTGTTTTTACCCGCCAAGTCTAACCCAACCTAAAATGCATAAAAATATATGAAATTGAAAAGCTATACGAATAATTACAGGTAAATATACACAAACGGAAATAAAACTGTGATCTAGGGCTAACGCTTCCGAAGTGGTTTTGTGATGAACGAAAGCGACTTGCGACGAATTATAGTTAACATAATTACATTAAAGTGTTTACTCAGAATTAGCTCGTGTTTTGTATGGCTAACCGCACCAATGCAAAGTAGGTCGTCGGGTTAATTTTCACAATATTTGCTTCATTTCATGTCTCGTCATAGTTTCCTTGCCAAAGAAACCACGCCTGACATGCAGCTATTCGCATTGTGTGCCGTAGTAAGGGTCACACAGCGTGTGCTCTTTCGGCTTTTATAACGAGCGCACAAACGTGACATTAATATTACTGCAGATCGATTCGGCGTTTTACGGAAGCGTTAAAGGCAATAAACTTGGCCAAAGTGCCTTTTGTCAAATGCCATATGGCCCAGGATAAACATGTCCGTCTCAGTTGTTTGATGTTGGTTTTGTTGTCTGTCGGGTATCATTAAATATATGTGCTCTTTTTTTGTCACATGTTGCTTAATTTTCTGTTTTCCAATGCTACACTATAGCCTCATTTAGCTGATCGGGGCCTCAAGTTAGAAGCGAGTTAACCCTTTAAATAAAGTGCACAACATGTCGGAAAGCCTTGGCGCTTGGTAGTTGGTTTACGCATTTCAATTGCGGAAAATGTCCTACAAAAGCGCTCATAAAAGCGATTTTACGACTTGATATTTGTTACAAGCTTTGTCGCCTTGCGAAACCACTGAAAAAAAAGTTAAAATCAAAACCAGAATGGGCTTATCTTCTAGCGATCAGAAGGCATGGCTCAGCGGCTTATCTGTCGTTTTGATTTAAGCATAGTTACTACGGAGAATGTTACAAGAATGGGTTGATAATGTGTTTGCGACACAGACTGTATTATAGCTTCTACGCCCTGTAAGCCTGATAAAGAATAAAACCGATGTCGGTTTAACTTGTATATGGCGATAAACAGTGTACAGTGTACATCCACATTCCGTAGGGGATGTCTAGACGCCGGAAAACATCGGTCAGATTTTTTTTGCGTATCGGTCGCCGGCCCCTCGAACGGCTATGTCCGAACGATGATTGCTGGTACACACAGGCGTGGCGGGCTAACCCCGCTAGGCAAATACGGCGGCGGCCCGCGTAAGTTAGGAGAACACACACACAACGGGCTGAAACGTTGGATGGACGCGAAGGGTGGGCGAAGGCAGAAAGACTTGGATAACTAGACCTTTATAGTTTTCTAATTCAATGAATAAGAGCAAAATGCGGCTAATTTCTAAAGGTGAATTGCTTATGTGCAACTTTTTTTGTCAATAATGAAATGTAATTCTAGTTCAAATTCTAGTTGGTGCTTATGTTTTTTCACGAATTCAGTTGTTTTAATTCTAATCTAGTTTAAAAAAAACTTAAAATTATCTAATTCTAATTCTAATCTAGTTTTGAAAAACCTAAATGATCTAATTTTAATTCTTATCCAAATTAAAAAAAAAAAAAAATCTAGTGGTCCAAGTCTGGGCGAAGGAACGATTTGTACCTGCTTGTGAGTTAGTCGTTGGACCTTAGCGGCTTATGGAAAGTGACTCGCACCCTTTTGGTTTATGTATTCGCGCCATTGACGCAGCGAACGTATAACAGTTCACGCGCAATCTGATACAGTTGTGGTTCACTGGTTGGTCCTGTATAGCGCAAACATTTTCTTTGTGACTTTATCCCCTGATCGCCTTCTATCATATTCCTCTTTGTAAGTGTGTCTTCTTAATTGCATTAATCATTGTCAAATATATTCGTAATAATGCGTCCTGCCAAGAAAACGTTCTCGACAACAAAAGGCGACTTGGTTGGTGACTTTTTATATCAAAATCTAACTAATACTTGGCGTTGTAACTTAATCATTAAGTTACCGTTTTAGAATAAACTAGGACGCGTATTTTACAAGTTAGGGCCGTTTGAAAATTGCTTTACATTTTTATGTTGTGTTCGGCTAGTACTTGGAAACGTTGGTTTTGTTGCTTTTTTATATTCAGCTTCCGCCAATTCAAAGGTTGACAACATTACCCGCGCCTCAATGTTTGCGCTCGAAAATTCCAAACCTTAAATGTCAATTGGTATTGAATTTTCCCTCCAATTGCCTTGTTCGTATTCCCGGTCAAACGAAAGGTTCCAGAATCAAGTTCCCCGGTCGAATTGCCCCTGGCTGTTGGACAGACGATAGCTCTGCTTCCAATTTCAGAATTATGCCCGTATCAAGTGAAAAACCTGTCGCGTTGGAAAGCCATTATAGGTGGGGTAAGCCTGTAGCAAATATAACTATATTAAAACCCTGTCTTTGATGACCGGGGTAACATGTAAGAAAACTATGGGTAATGATATTAGGTTTGGTCTGCATCATTGTGAATATATTCGTCCGGCATGAAACAACACTAATCGAAAATTTTTTTGCTATTGGAAGACGCAATGTGATCGAAACCAATGGTAGTATTTTATTTCCAACCTAGCGGAACCGTTTAACGACGCAGCCAAGTGTATGACAGTACAGTGCACATATACTTTACGACCTTACGCCGGTGCTTTGTCAGCTATAAACCTATTAAGGTGATATAAAATAAAACTTTTTGCCGTGTTCCTGGAACTAGTTACTCGCTATATATGGCGTCACGGCAAAATTTCTTTTTCAGTCGTTAGACTGCCACCTGATTATCGTTAAATTGATAATAAAAACAAATAAAATAAAACTTTTAGAAGAATCTTTTTTACCCATTAGAAGCTATTTAATTCCTAAGCCTACAAATGTCTGCCACAAAGCTGGCGTTTAGTGTTTTTTTTTGTGTACGTCTTATTGGAAACACGCGCTCGTTGCTCTACAAGGGCTTGTACCGTGCTGAACTCCTACGGGGTTGAAACGTCTCAGTGCACGGCAACACATAAGGATTGGGTTTGGCACCCTGGCAATGTGTTCGAAATACTTATCTGTCATTTCTAAACCTAAACAACCTACTAAACTACTGTTTACAGTTTTGTCGGTTGACATTTGTTGAGCTTACGGTTTTGCACTTATTTTAACGGAAATCGCACGCTACTCCGACAGAATGGCAGGCAGACTGCGAACAGTTAGCGTCGCTGCCATTCGTTGTTGCACTCTGCCCGTATAGTACGTTGCTTGATATCCGATATGCAAAACGTAGACCCTTTGATCTGATACCAACTCATTTTTTGCCACGGTTTCCAAAACTAAAACAACTTAAAAGTAATATCTTGTTACCCATTCGGTGTACTACTCTTAACAAGGTATAGGATTGGATACGCGTCCATATCTCATTGAAAACGGACAAGTGTAGATGCATTGCCAAGGTATTGAGCATAAGCTCAATGATTTTACTATTCAATTCTCGCCCTTGCGCATCAATGTTACAGACAGATTGTTTTTCTGTCAAGAACTATATAGTTATAGGGTTACATGTCAAAGAACTATATAGTTATAGGGTTACATGTCAAAGAACTATATAGTTATAGGCTTATCCGATAATATCGTATATTTGATGCTAAGTGGTAGGACCAGTAGTCGTTACTGGTTTGATACTCAATGCTATTGATGTCTGTCTGATACCTAATTCAGTTAAGCATTTCAGCCACTATTTGCGTTTTAACTAAACGGTTTTCACTTTAAGGTATTTTAAGACAATTTTTGGGATTTAGCGTGAAAGCAATTTTTTGTTTAACAACCTCGAAAACAATATGTTTGGTCATTTCAATTGGAGCAATTGTGCGTATCGTATTGACCAGATTTACAGTATTTGACCAGTGTCCCAGTCAAGTCGTGTTCAAGTCAAGTCTTTTTGAATAAACAACACGTCAATTCCAACCTAAGTCCTTGTCATACAAAATTAAAAGTTCAACTATTAACATTGGTGAACTCGTCCGATTATGAGCTATAAACTTAACTAAACAAAACAACAACACGCAACGTTTGTCAAGAAAATTGTTTTATGTACAAAAATGAAAAAAAATAACTTAATTTAGTTAAACAAATGCTTAAAGAGAACATTTCATTTCAACCCAAGTCAATATTTAAAAAGTCTTAACTCAAGTCAAGTCAATTGAAAACAGTGACTTAAGTCAAGTAAAGTTATTTGAAAACAGTGACTTAAGTCGAGTAAAGTTATTTGAAAAAAGTGACTTAAGTCAAGTAAAGTTATTTGAAAAAAGTGACTTAAGTCAAGTAAAGTTATTTGAAAAAAGTGACTTAAGTCAAGTAAAGTTATTTGAAAAAAGTGACTTAAGTCAAGTAAAGTTATTTGAAAAAAGTGACTTAAGTCAAGTAAAGTTATTTGAAAAAAGTGACTTAAGTCAAGTAAAGTTATTTGAAAACAGTGACTTAAGTCAAGTTATTGGTATTGACGACATTTGACATTGGAAGGGATCCGATCGACAGTATACTTATGGCCTAAAATATCGGGTCCTGTTCTGGAATAAAATACAAAGTATGGTACATGCCTACTCACAACCTTGTTTTCGAGCAGCTGGCCAACGTGTGCTGGATCTACTATGCCTCTAAGTACGCCGAGCTGACCGAAACCGTGATGTTTGCGATGCGCAAGAAGTACAACCAGATCTCGTTCCTACACGTCTATCACCACACGTCCATGCTCTTCGTCTGGTGGCTCAACACAAAGTACTGCGCCGGCGGCCAGTGTGAGTATTTCTGCGGCGATTTCACTTAGAGCAGCGGTTCACACCAATTGGGGTCCGCGGACCAACTGGTGTCCCGCAAAGCAGTTTCAGAGGGTCCGCAAGGAGAATTAGTCTTGCTTTAGCGATTGTTTTTAAAGATTAGTCTATCACTTTATGTTTTAAACATTATCTGTGATCTTTATTTTCTTTAGTTATGCTTTTTATTCGATCATTTGCTATATAGCGTGTTTTATGACGTCTTTTGTGACATCATAAAGCATCCATTTTGCTGTACTACCTGCTATCAGCTGTTGGCATTAGTTAAAAAGTTGTTACATTAGAAAGAATCGCGACTGCACTAGTGTACTACCAGAAACATGGGTCAACTGACCTTTGAGTCTTTATTGGGCCACAAAAAATCAAAATATTTGCAACGGGTCCACCGGGGAAAAAAATTAGTAAAGTTTGAAAAACGCTGACTTAGAGCACTTAGTTGGGCCAAGGACGGGTATTTCCTTTTAGAACAGCGTTATACGGAGGTTATATGTGTTTTTCGTTGGATTTTGGTATTTTTGGTATTTTATTTGTGACATTAACCCCTGCTCCAAACAAAATTCTTATCCTACACATCAACCCAACATTTTTTACTTTTTTGAGATTTGGTATATACATACATGTATGCGCAAATAAACAGCTAATCCAACAACATTGCAAACTAAACTGACTGCCCCAAGTAGGCATTTGCATGCTATCTAGTAATGCATAGGGCGTAACTCTCCGCAAGAGTTTATGTTTTTTTAAACATATGTGTAGAATTTCGGACAATTGAGATCAACTTCGAGCATATAGTTGCAGCCATGTATGCCTCTTTTAGTGGCGCCATATGGGTCTTTTGATGAAAACATTTTGCTTTAGATAAATATAAGCTATCATTTCTCAACATGATCAGAATAAAACTGCAAGCGACCACGACTTTCCTAACCTTATATTTCATTTTTTGTTACACATAGCAAATTTTCGGCGCTCTTCGCGAATCTCTTTTTATATCCTAATATTTTTTTCAACGGAACTTCGTAATGAAAGTTGTGCACACTTATCTAATTTATTTTTTTGCGTATTATGTTATGTCTTTTAAATGAGATCAAAATAAACGGCCCTGCTTAGTTTAGCAGTTTTTGCCAACCTATAACTATAGATGTTAAAAACTATTATATGGCTCTTATGGAAATACAACCAAAAATATTTAACTTTTATCGCCCTCTTAGCTAAAAAGGTTGCCGACCCCTGTTATAGGCCATTAAGGGGCATAAGAATGTTTATTTAGGGTTTTTAAATGATAAAAGGTAACCTTTTCCCTACATCCCTGTTAACTTCTACGCTCTAATGACAATTATTAATATGAAACTTGTGTCATGTATTAAATGGTTGCAAATGTGGCCATATGAGAGTTAAATCAATCATAAAGCCGAAAGCCTTTTACAAGTTAATAATCATGATTCATAAAATATCGTTTTACTTTACAGTGAATTTTTAAACGTGCTTTACGAAAGTTTATACAACATTGCTATAGTAGAGTTTTATAGTTAAGTGCCACATACGGAATTTTATAACGCTTATTTCACGTTATACCTCACCTTTTGCTATAAAATTAAAAAAATACTTTACTAACATTGCGGCAGTGTTTCTTTTATGTAACCACGGTTAAGGTTACATATATAGTTTTTTACAACGTTTGTTAACGTAATGTGAAACTGTAATACTACCCCAACACTGTTAGTTTGTTATTTAAAGGTTCCAAACAACTATGGTAAAACGATCTTTTTCGACGTTAGTTGATTTACGTTTTTTCCACGCTATATTAAGACCGTAGCTCAACGAAGCTTAACGTTTGCGCAAACTTTTTAACAGCTTTAAAAAAAAAATAGTTTTCTGGTCAGAAATCTTTGCGAAAGAACATTGCGAAGTTTTGTGTTTTTTGGGTATACTCCACTACATGATGTGTGTTTATGGCCGTTAAATTCCCATAAACGCTGGTCAACGGGCTTCCGGCATAACAATGCCCGCCGTTACAATAGCTGGCCAACAAAAACACGAGTTGAAAAGAGGGCGGGAACGCGTTGAGTAAGGGTGGTGTTTTGTTTAAGCTGCTCGCCCAGAGTTAAGGTGGTGTTTTGTTTGCATAAAAGGGAAACTTAACGTTTTCTGATGTAATGGTGACTTGTGCCTGGGGAGAAATACATGGCGTTGCGTCTCCGAAACCTGGATGTAGCTTCTTTCCAAATTACCGGATTTGCCACGGTTTTCCGAATTGCCGGATTTACGAATTGTTGTCTTACGCGACAAAAGCCATTTCTTTTAAAAAGCGAACAAGAATTAGGGTTATCCGATATAATTGTGCTATTTCCGCCTAACAACATTACCCGCTCTTTAAACTAAACATGTACGACCCGAAAAAATAATGTTGTAGTAACGAATGTAAAAAACAACTGGTTGTCATTACCAACCAAATTCTGTCATTGCTACTGTAAATAACACAAAGACTTTTTTCGGGCCTGTCGGATTCTACGTTTTGGTTTCGGGTACTGTCGGATTCTACGTTTTGGTTTCGGGCACCTGTTCGCAATTATGTGACTTTTCTACCGTTCATTGGCAAAGTTAACCGGTTTGACCTGTTAGACAAAAATACACTCTAGCTCAGTGGTTCTCAACCTTTTGAGCTCACCGGTAAAATTTTAAAACAAATGTTGCGGACCGGTGGGCCTTCAAAAATAAAAATAAACCCATAATGTAGTTACGACAAAAGTATGAGACTTAAAAGCAAAGAATCGTAACTTTAATTTATTGAGCAATTTGGTGCTGTCTTTTTGATATCATACGTGTTATACGTGGTTCTATTACAAAATGGTCTTAAAGTTAAAGACTTGAACGAGTTGTAGCCTACTTTGAAACACTTGGGCACAATACTTGTAGCATTGTGACATACGATAAGTCCAAAGTAGACCATTCTCTATGTCACGATACCACAAATTACGGAATCTGCGAAGTTGTAAATTTGATGAACAAGCCTTTTACATTTTGCATTTTGCAATTAAGATATAAAATTGTAATATATTTGTCGGACCGGAACCATTTCACTAGCTTGCACAATAAGAACAAACCAAATAAATACCGTTGCAATTTCGTACAGTTGCAATAAGAAGTGACACGTATTTTTGGTATTTTATTTGTGACATTAACCCCTGCTCCAAACAAAATTCTTATCCTACACATCAACCCAACATTTTTTACTTTTTTGAGATTTGGTATATACATACATGTATGCGCAAATAAACAGCTAATCCAACAACATTGCAAACTAAACTGACTGCCCCAAGTAGGCATTTGCATGCTATCTAGTAATGCATAGGGCGTAACTCTCCGCAAGAGTTTATGTTTTTTTAAACATATGTGTAGAATTTCGGACAATTGAGATCAACTTCGAGCATATAGTTGCAGCCATGTATGCCTCTTTTAGTGGCGCCATATGGGTCTTTTGATGAAAACATTTTGCTTTAGATAAATATAAGCTATCATTTCTCAACATGATCAGAATAAAACTGCAAGCGACCACGACTTTCCTAACCTTATATTTCATTTTTTGTTACACATAGCAAATTTTCGGCGCTCTTCGCGAATCTCTTTTTATATCCTAATATTTTTTTCAACGGAACTTCGTAATGAAAGTTGTGCACACTTATCTAATTTATTTTTTTGCGTATTATGTTATGTCTTTTAAATGAGATCAAAATAAACGGCCCTGCTTAGTTTAGCAGTTTTTGCCAACCTATAACTATAGATGTTAAAAACTATTATATGGCTCTTATGGAAATACAACCAAAAATATTTAACTTTTATCGCCCTCTTAGCTAAAAAGGTTGCCGACCCCTGTTATAGGCCATTAAGGGGCATAAGAATGTTTATTTAGGGTTTTTAAATGATAAAAGGTAACCTTTTCCCTACATCCCTGTTAACTTCTACGCTCTAATGACAATTATTAATATGAAACTTGTGTCATGTATTAAATGGTTGCAAATGTGGCCATATGAGAGTTAAATCAATCATAAAGCCGAAAGCCTTTTACAAGTTAATAATCATGATTCATAAAATATCGTTTTACTTTACAGTGAATTTTTAAACGTGCTTTACGAAAGTTTATACAACATTGCTATAGTAGAGTTTTATAGTTAAGTGCCACATACGGAATTTTATAACGCTTATTTCACGTTATACCTCACCTTTTGCTATAAAATTAAAAAAATACTTTACTAACATTGCGGCAGTGTTTCTTTTATGTAACCACGGTTAAGGTTACATATATAGTTTTTTACAACGTTTGTTAACGTAATGTGAAACTGTAATACTACCCCAACACTGTTAGTTTGTTATTTAAAGGTTCCAAACAACTATGGTAAAACGATCTTTTTCGACGTTAGTTGATTTACGTTTTTTCCACGCTATATTAAGACCGTAGCTCAACGAAGCTTAACGTTTGCGCAAACTTTTTAACAGCTTTAAAAAAAAAATAGTTTTCTGGTCAGAAATCTTTGCGAAAGAACATTGCGAAGTTTTGTGTTTTTTGGGTATACTCCACTACATGATGTGTGTTTATGGCCGTTAAATTCCCATAAACGCTGGTCAACGGGCTTCCGGCATAACAATGCCCGCCGTTACAATAGCTGGCCAACAAAAACACGAGTTGAAAAGAGGGCGGGAACGCGTTGAGTAAGGGTGGTGTTTTGTTTAAGCTGCTCGCCCAGAGTTAAGGTGGTGTTTTGTTTGCATAAAAGGGAAACTTAACGTTTTCTGATGTAATGGTGACTTGTGCCTGGGGAGAAATACATGGCGTTGCGTCTCCGAAACCTGGATGTAGCTTCTTTCCAAATTACCGGATTTGCCACGGTTTTCCGAATTGCCGGATTTACGAATTGTTGTCTTACGCGACAAAAGCCATTTCTTTTAAAAAGCGAACAAGAATTAGGGTTATCCGATATAATTGTGCTATTTCCGCCTAACAACATTACCCGCTCTTTAAACTAAACATGTACGACCCGAAAAAATAATGTTGTAGTAACGAATGTAAAAAACAACTGGTTGTCATTACCAACCAAATTCTGTCATTGCTACTGTAAATAACACAAAGACTTTTTTCGGGCCTGTCGGATTCTACGTTTTGGTTTCGGGTACTGTCGGATTCTACGTTTTGGTTTCGGGCACCTGTTCGCAATTATGTGACTTTTCTACCGTTCATTGGCAAAGTTAACCGGTTTGACCTGTTAGACAAAAATACACTCTAGCTCAGTGGTTCTCAACCTTTTGAGCTCACCGGTAAAATTTTAAAACAAATGTTGCGGACCGGTGGACCTTCAAAAATAAAAATAAACCCATAATGTAGTTACGACAAAAGTATGAGACTTAAAAGCAAAGAATCGTAACTTTAATTTATTGAGCAATTTGGTGCTGTCTTTTTGATATCATACGTGTTATACGTGGTTCTATTACAAAATGGTCTTAAAGTTAAAGACTTGAACGAGTTGTAGCCTACTTTGAAACACTTGGGCACAATACTTGTAGCATTGTGACATACGATAAGTCCAAAGTAGACCATTCTCTATGTCACGATACCACAAATTTCGGAATCTGCGAAGTTGTAAATTTGATGAACAAGCCTTTTACATTTTGCATTTTGCAATTAAGATATAAAATTGTAATATATTTGTCGGACCGGAACCATTTCACTAGCTTGCACAATAAGAACAAACCAAATAAAAACCGTTGCAATTTCGTACAGTTGCAATAAGAAGTGACACCAACCCACGTTTGTTTTATATGTTTCTTGGCCGGTTAACGTGACTACTAAAAAGTGCCGGTTCTGTTTTGACAAAGCTTATGTTTCCATCTTATCACACCCCATGGTAATCCTTCGTTGCCTTAAAAGTTGTTGATTGACATGTAAACCGAAATGCCAGCCGGCAAAACCATACTAATCTAACAACAGAGGCAGTAACGTTTTGATTGCTATTGTTCCTAATTCTAAAACTGTTCAACTACGGCCGATACGACTCTTTTGTTCGACAAGGAATAAGTTGAAGTGGACCTAATAATTTTAATGCTAAATATCTATAACGAAGCCTAAAAAATAGGAAAAATTACATAGGAATTAATCCTGTTGTATAGTTCCATTTCCAACAGGTGGGCTACACACAAGCCCGTTTGTTCTTTTATTATAATCTTAGTGTTAAATAAGCTTTCATATAAAGTTGCGCACATTACTATGCTAGTAGCGCGAAGTGGTTTTGAATTGGTTGATTTCTAACAACTGACAATAACGTTATTTTGTTTCCACGAAAGACCGTAAAGGCCGGCAAAGATAGCAAAACGTTGCTTGTCGAGTTTGGCTGCTGTGTTATTTTGCCGGGTTGCCGCGTTTCAGTAACTAATTAAATAAACAGCAACGTCAAGTAACTAAAACGCCGGGCGAACACCGAGAATTAGGCCGAAAAACTTCGTGATTAAACGCTATAACCGAGGTGAACCATTACGGGGCTCGTCCAATTGTCTGGTCGTGCAAAGTGGAACGGCATTATGTCGTAACTGTGTCGCTGTCATGAAAAGGATATGACACCAGTGCTGCTTGCAGTCATTTTGCGGACAAGACCGCGTTCAGCCTTCACTGTTTTATGTTAAGGTATTATATTTTAACAATCGCGCATGGGCGCTATAGGCAAATAGCTGCGCATTTGGAAAAATGCGAAACCAGCACCTGAGCTGCCTTGAGCAAAGTTTTAAAATTTGCAAGGGAAAGTTGGTTTTATTTAGGCGATGTTTCTGTTAAGATGCCTACGCATACATGTACAACAATTGTGATCGAGCTCTTCTAAGGTCGTTTTTTTTTACCGAACAACTCCCGGTGTAGCCGAGGTCGTGAGTTCGAACCTCACCGCAGGTTATTTGTTTTTGTAGCCTGGCTTTTAATAGCTTACATGAAAATCCTTAATTGATCAAGTGACTCGGTTAGTGACTACTAACAAATATTATAGTCAAGTGGTTTGCAATCTTGTCAATTCTAATTCCGTTATATATTACCTTTTAAGTTGAAAGCGCACGCTAGACCAAAATTTAGAAGGATTTTAGCAGCCTTGGTAAAGTAGTAAAACCCTTGGAAAATCACACGTGTTCTTATCCAAACACGATCTACAAGCTCTTATAGTATTCGGTCTGTAAGTAAAGTTACACATAACATCCTAATTTCCGCTTATAGCTTTCCTCTTCGGCGGCATCAACTCTTCTGTGCACGCGATAATGTACACCTACTACCTGATGACAGCCATCGGACCGCACATGCAAAAGTACTTGTGGTGGAAGAGATACATCACCGTCATTCAGCTGGTAAGTCACGACTCAGTTTTCAACGCATTTTAAAAGCGCCCTGGTGCCACTAAATAAAGCGGCGATGATTTTTTATTTGTAGGAATTTTTTTAAAGCGAAAAAAACACGCAATGGAATATGGCAGACCGATAGAGACAATGTAAACCAGAGTCTCATAACCAGGGGTGCTCGCACCCCTAAGGGTACGAAAACTGTTCCAAGGGGCTGCCGGGATGCTGAAATCAGACACAAAAATGTATACTGTAACTTATTTCTTTAATCAGCTAAATGTAAAACCAACGATGATTTGAAAGGGGTGCAGCAAGGTAAAAGGTTAGGAACCACTTAATTGTGAACCATCCCAATACAACTCTTTGGCTCCACTTGTTGTCTTACTATGCAGTGAGCGAAAATTTGAGCTTCACGACATTTTTGTGTGAAAGTCGGATTAATCCTCAACGCTATTTTGTTCAAAAAAATATATATATTGGGAAGGCAAAGTTAACCACGACAAAATGTAAGATAAAGTTAAATATATTTCCCAGAATTTTATCTTTGAAGATAAATTATAAATGATAACTATCAAACAGTCAACAGCTCCCCTCCAAATTAGATATAGCACAAAAAGGACCAAAAGTCTATTTAAATTAATGTGCTAAATTAAAATTAAAGTCAACATACAATCTATTTGATTATTTCGGTTCCTTCGGTCGTTCATTCTCAAACATTAGAAGCATATTCTGTATTAAATATAAAAACAAGCATAGTTTGGGTTATACTTATTTAAAACACATTTCCCCTACAAACCTGTTAGTTAATTTGGATATATCGCGCTTTCCAAATAAAAAATGTATAGGTTGTTTAAACATTTTGGAAGCCTTTTAAAGTCTACATTGTATTTTGTTTGTTGTAGTCTTGAAAAATTAACCGAAGTCAATATCTGGTTATTTTTTGTTAGTTTAATTGGTCTAGTAATGCCTACAAACTACACATTGAACCGATGTACAGCCTTTAACCTTGAGTCACGGGTTGAATGCTGCATCCGTGATTGATTATCAGCGGTTACCAACGAAACAAATTGACCGTTAAACCATCAGCTCAAAACGAAAAAAAGTAAAACTTGACCTGCTAAAGAGAACTGATGATTCCGTTTTTGGCGCAAAATGTTTTTCTTGTTTTACATAAATTGGGAGGTCTTTTTATTACCTCTGTGGTTCTTTTTGAATATTAACCTTAAATAACTTACACTGTTAAATGAACGACATCGCATATATATTGATGGTTGTTTAGAAGTTGCTTATAGTATACTCAAATCAATAAAATGCATCCCAAATGGGCCTTGTATAATGTCAGGCCAACAGCAGTTGCCAACATAGTGGTATATGAATACAATCTACTTTACTACTTTCTATTCATGCCTAGACACAATTTCAATGGGATAACTTATGGCGTTTTCAATTCTAAGTCCACTTTGTGGCTGCTCTTTTAAATGATGACTTTTTAAAACCTTGAAAACGAACAACGCCTTTTTACAAACCACTTGTTAGAGTTAGAGGTTTGAACTAAGCTGCCCTATTTTTATAACTCAAATCAGTACGCCTTTTAAACAATCAAAATGTTAAATTCGTTTTCAATTTGCGTGTGCCTTTTAATAATGTGGTTTGGTGGTAGTCAAAAGGAAGCATTCCAATGTCAACATCCCGTATTTTCGGACATCCAAAAGTAATCAGTCAAATCACTCATCATGCAAACATACCCACGACCATTTTCCGATCAAGAACTAAACAAACTGAATTATTAAACCTAAAAACTAAGTCCAAAAAGTAATTCGGCACGTATGATTATAGACTATAAGACATACAACTCGGGTTAGATATGAAATGGGCCTTACATGTTTGGCTTTGGTCGCCACACAAATTAGGACATGGTGCTCAATCAGTCATCAACAGCGGCATTGCTGTAATCGTTTTGCATGCGTTTCCAGGAAAAGGCTAACCTCAGCGGTTTGCTGGCACCCCGCAACTGGTGATACCGACCTTTGCCCGAGCCCATCTCACGCTTTGTGGACACAGGCGCTACTCTTTTCTCTGTCCGCGCAGTATTATCGCAACAATTCCAGTAAAATCTGACCGCTCGTAATAGCGCTTGACTCTTCAATTAAGGAGCAAATATTTATGCATCATCCGACAATGAAATATTTTAGTTTGTTTGAGGTCGTATATTCGGGCTGCCACAAGACTATTGCGCGAAACTCGTTTCTGGGAAAAGTAGCCTATAACCAACACAACAAACAGGTTGATTCTTTATCATGTATCACCCATCGCCCTTTGTAAACAAGCAGATACTGTTGTTTTGTACAAGTCCGTTACCAGAATTAGTTGACCCCTTGTACTTATGTCCAAGTCCCGTTAACAATATTCGTATTCCCACAAACCTTGAAAAAATCAAATAATTAAATCAACACAAAAGAAAAACGAAATGATAAAAAAAGGTTAAAACAAATCAAGTAATAAATGCTTATATTTTTGCGTCCCATTATCAATATTTATCCACATGTAAATTTAGCTTTACCCTACACCTATTTTTATTTAGTTTGTTTGAATTTTGAATCAAAAACTGTTTAGTTAGACAATAGGCCGTAATAAAATCTAGTCATCTATATGCTTTAGTGAAGGGGTCGGGTACCTATGGCTCGCGAGCCATACGTGGCTCTTTTGATGAAGAATCTTGCGTGCAGATAAATCCAAGCTATCATTTCGCGATTTGAATGAAACTCCACGCGGTAAAGGCCACTTTCCTAACTTTATTTTTCCTTTTTAACACACATAGTAGGCTACTAAATTTTTTGGCAATTCGCGCGAATCCTATTCGTATTTTGGGACTGTTATCCCGTTTGATGGAATATCTTTATATCCAAAAGGCTCATGCTCTTACGAAGGAGCTTACTAATAACAGCAAACTTAGCTAATTATTTTTTTTGTGGTTAGTAATTGCCGTCTTTTAAATGAGAACAAAATAAAGGGCCCTGTTTAAATTGTTGTTTTTTCCAACCTCTAACTATATGTAGAAAAGTAATATATGGCGCTCATGGAAGTACAACCGATAATATTTGGCTTTTATGGCTCCATTCGCTAAAAAGGTTCCGAACCCTGGTTTAATGTATGTAAAAACGCTATCACAATTTACGAAGTTATCACAGGTGATTCGGTTTTGTCGCGCCTAATTTATTTTAACCACAGAGGCAAAATACATTCGCTCCTTTAAATTGGCGGAGCTGTTTACACACAAGCAATCTTTTCCGGGTCCCGAAGTTTGTACTGTCTGTGATTAATGCGAGTAGCCCAATTTTATCAAAGTCTCATCAAAGTCAAACCGCATACTTATTCAAACAAACTTGCGATCCTTTATTCTACTCGTGTTTTTAAACTTTGCGTTTCACTTGTTTACATATTCGTTGTAGCAGATCAGTTATTGACAGACATGCTACAAAGATTTGCTACAAAGATTTGTGTAATACTTTATCCACCTTAAACAGCCTGGTCCTGACTGTCGGTTGAAGCTCTTTTCAACCGGCTCCTTGTGCTTGCTTTTCAGAGCCAGTTTGTTATCCTCTTCTTCTTCTGCATCCAAAGCGTGATCAGGGACTGCGGATACCCGAACTGGATGTGTTACCTCATGGTGGGTTACGCCACCACCCTCTTAGTACTCTTCCTTAACTTTTACATTCACGCGTACATCACCAAAAAGAGGAGCCAAAAGACGGAACCGAACGGAAAAGCGGCGGTGAAGAACGGAACTGCCTCGCACAACGGAAAAGCGACGAGCAATGGCGCCAGCAAGCAGGATTAGATAATAATTCATTTTTCATTTCATTTCTTTTTTCGACCTTCGAGAATGTTCGGCGCGCTTTTTCACAATCTACAATTTGAAATAGGAAAGCCAGTAAAGCTATGACTATTTCGCGGCGTGTATGATATTTACTATTAGGAATATAACTACTTTAAATCTAACTTATTTTTCGGGATTTAGTGAACACATCTCCAAATTCGAATTAGACCATTGCAACGATATTTTAAGGATTATTAGCGAAAAAAACACAGTTTTTTTTTCAGGCTGCGTCTGACTGACACCAAGGCAGTTAATTAAAGCTATCTTTCTTTTCCACCATTAGTGTTGCCCGACCTAATTGTTGCTTAATTTGTTTTCCTTTGCCTGATAAAAAAGCAATCGTGTGTCACAGTCGTTTTCGCTCGTAAGGTTGTAGGCTTTCTTTGTATTTGTATGACTATATGACAGCCTTCATTCGTAGACTAAACAACAGCCCGATGAAAATATGCAACTGTCATTACAAGGGACAAACAATGAGACCCATTCGTGTTATCCACGTGGTCGAGGTCCATTTCTGTGTAGCGACATATTCCAAACCGATTGTTTGACTTTCTAGGAAATTTATTTAAGTTAATTCTTCGATCATGTCTTTCCAATTCTGTTGGTGAATCACAAGGGCAGCCATACTCCGCCCAATTCGCGCAGAATTGCAAACGAAACACCGCGATTTGTTGCTTAAATAAAAAAAAACGAGATCTCAAAAGTAATGCTGAGACTTAATTTAAGAGCCGAATTTCTGTTGAACACTTTTTCAAGAAAGATTTAAAATTAACACAATAATACCCCAAACACGCAATTTTTGTTACCCGTCGCGTCATTTGTATTACAAAAACACGCAATTTTTGTTACACGTCGGGTAATTTGTATTACAAAACTTAGATTTTAATATCTTTTAATTTTTATATCTCTACCAAGATTTTTTTTTGCTTGCTTGTGCGCACGTTTATAGTAAATGCATCTTTCGCGCCACCAAAGTTAGCACCTTCGATGTTTTCCTTTTTAATCCAACCCCTCGTTCTATGCAAGTTAGCAATTGCACGACAATTCCTTCGCAACTTTCGCTTCATCGATGACCTGTTTGACGATTGCTGCGGCAGGCATGCAGCAAACTACAACTAACGACGGTAGCCCTTATCTCTGGGATCCTTTGCCAGTTTAGACTGGTGCGGTTAATATGCGCTTTGCAAAGTATAATTGTTTAGTTCCTTTTACCAATAAACCACCCACCACCTTACCGTTCACGTTTCACTCGCCTGTTAAGTTTTTCTTGGCCTTTAGCAGTATGAGTTGTGTGAAAGGACCTACTGAAAAACTTGGTAAAACAAGCGTTAGCCTCGGTACATGCACGACTTTGCACGTTTTTTTTAAACCTATGCCCTAATTCACGTGAAACAGTGTGCCAAAAAAGGCAATGTCTACGACTGCATGATAACCGCTCCGCTGGCCGGAGTGTATGTCGCCGATACGTTGCAACATTTTTGGTACTGCCACTTAGTATTACTGCTAACTGGTTTCTCCTGGTTAATTCTTGTGCTGTGACTTTGTCTTCCAAACCATGTCGTTTGAAGACGCGACGTTCGATTTCAGCGTTTTTACGGTACGTAAAATTTCGATTTCTACGCGAGAAACGTTTCTTCAAATTTATAGCGTTTTCAGTTTTTTTTTAACTTTCCGCAATATAGTTTATGCTGAAGTCGAATTTATTATACACTTGTGTAAATAAAATCGGGTTCTTAAATTCTCATGTCTTACATTGTGGGGACCTAAAAAAGTTTTTTGGACGCATATAGTTATGCGTCTTGTACATTTACGAAAAACACAACTCATCGCCTGGCGAGTTGGTCTCGTACAGATTTTAATTGCCTTATCAATTGTTGCTCCCATAGTTATCCTTTCAATGCCATTCGCATTCTTGCTTTAATGATCAATATGCACGACATTTTGCGAATCCTCAAATTACGCTTTCGTTTGCGTGTGCCCATAATAATTAAGCACCATTTTTGCTATATGTAAAAGGAATATAATCGTGTTATTTTCAATCTCGTGTTACTTTTTGTTGTCGTTCAATTAAAATATAAAATTATGAATGGCAGCTGATGTTTTTTTGGCAGAAAGGCGTAAAAATGAAGTGTAAACAAATATTTTTTTAATGCAACTACTCAAGCTAAATTTAACGGTTTTGTAAGCAATCTAAAATTTTGTTGTTTTGTAAGAACAGAAAATGCTCTAAGTAGCGTCACATGCATATTTGAGCGATATGAAAGATTATTTGGCCAAAACACTGCCCACCACTTGATCTCCACTCAAAAGTCAAAACAAGTGTTATTGGAACTGCTTCCATATTACATTCTGAAACAATAGTAATTTTACCTGGAACGTATTTTCTTCTTAATTGGCTTACAGAGCAACTTGGTATACGGTATATATACCTGCTACAAAATATTTTAGAAATGAATATATAGTTAGGTTTATTAAAACCAAGGGTTTCCAAACCTGGAGACCAACCGTCATTTTAATTAAAATGACGTTTCTTTTTTTCTTTAAAAGGTCGGCAAAACTAGGGTGGCCATTGATTTATCAAAACTTTCAAAGGGGTGCACTGTGTAAAAACGGTTGGGAACCCCTGATTAAAACAAATATGACATATTGAACAGTAACATAATTATGTGATGTGCAAGTTTTATGGTCTGCGTGAGATTCACACCATACGAAAATGTTTTAGCTGTTATGAAAAAGATCGTGTCATTTACCAAATTCCATTTTAACTACTTCTGCGAATGATATTTAAAACAACCTGCCAAGTGACATGTTTCTTTGTTCAGTAAACCAAATTAAGCCGCTCTGGTGACAACAAAGCGGACTGCCTTCGGAGAAATTCGATTTATTTTAAAAACGAGCCAAGCGACACGACGAGCCGCAAACTAAAACAACATGTGAACTGGAGCTTCGCCGAAAAGTTGAAGCAAAGTGCAATAGCATTGCGGGCAAAAGGGCATAAAGCATGTACCAACGGCCAACGGGGTAAACTTATAATGCCAATTTTAAGCAATAAGCGGGACAGCTGAACAGCAATTGATTGCTGGGAACTGTCTTCTTTCGCAAGCGACATTAACGAGTGAAGCTTGAAGAAACGCGATGTATTACCTTCGATATATAGACATTTAACTCGGCGTTAAACCTTTGAATCGTAGCGGAACTTTGTCAAGATGAAGCACTGAAGGCGAAATTCATAACGGAGATTGCGCCACGTCAATTCTGTGCGTTTTAACGCTGAACAAGGGACAAGGTAAGACTCCGAAATAAAATACGAGAAAAAACAAACCAAGATTTATTCTTTGTGTATGTCCAACGTTTTTAGAAATCCGTTTTTAGGCTTTACAAAACTGTTCTAAACACGTGTGAGTCATTTAGCATTACACGACTGGGAAAATATTCAATTCTGAAAATTTTAATTATGTAAATCAACAAACAAGACCAGTAGTGTTGAGGCCCACTCTTTCATTAGCCGAATAGAATTTGCAAACTTGCAACCAAAGCTTAAAAATATATATTGTCATCTGCCTTTTTGTCTGCTATTGTGTTTTGTGTTACATTTCCCTCGATAAAAGTCGTTTTCGCCCATACAGGCAAGGCAGAATGTTTGCACCAGGCCAAAACTTGTTTCCTTGTAATACCTGGGTCATGGAAAAAATAAAATTACACAATGGCTTAAAGAGGTTTTACCCGTATGCTGTCCAATGTCGGGTAGCTAAACAATGGAGCCCCCTAGCGGGCGGTGTACGCAAGATGATAAGCCGCGCGGTGTCGCAACGTAACTCCTGAACCACATCTCTCATTTCGCGCGTCAAACAACAAAGGCACTGCATTGTACAGAAACGGCAAGCGGCGGCGTTCCTAATCCCGGCTAAATGACCATCTCGCCGTGGAGGACCTTTTTCTTGACGTAGCGGAGGACCACCAAACGGAGGACCTTGGTGTAGCGGCTCTCGCCCTCAAAGAAAGTCCCGCTGGCGCCTGCGACGAGACTAGGGTCGATTCCTGTCCTCCGCCTCTGTTAAAAACAGTCGCCAATGTGAGAGGGATGCATGTCCTAACGGAGTAGTTAAATTGGTAAACCGCATTTTTTCCGATGGCACATCACATCAACAGAGATATATATGGTTATTATTAAGGATCAATCGATTGAATTAGTGCGAAATAGCGATAATGACGAGTAACTACATTTAAAACCTATGAATCTTAAAAAGCTTGGCGGGATCGGATGCTTAAACAAGCGCCTTTGGGTGTTTTATTTGCAAAGCGTTTTAACAGGTTAATAAGGCGTTACTTCAGTGTTTATTACCCAAAATTGGATATCGCCGTTTGATTTAATAGGGTCGCTGACTGCAGTAGATTTTTTATAGTTAAATTTTTTGAGATTGGTTATGATCAAGATTTCTTTCAAATTAAAAAAAGAAAAGCTTCGCGGTTATACTTAAACGATTTATTTTGGGGTCGCAGGTCGCAGCGAAAAAAACAGAAACACGACTTTAGATGAAATGAGCTTACTATTCAAAGATCGTACTAGATATGTTAACCATAAATTGCATATTTATGGTGCCATTAAAAAACGCAATTTCCAATTTTGCTTTGACATTTTTGCAAGACAAAATCAATGAAGAAACGGATTACTTTGCTTATGCGTATCGTTAAACATTTAACGGCGTTGCATTACCGGGCAAACGAAGGTGAAAAAAGTGATTTTCTCTGTGGCTAAAAAAACCTTAATTTTTTTGAGTAGCAAATCGATTGCCCGGCACAGATAATAGGGAACCTGATAGTTAGGTCACTGCCCAATATTGTGCCTCAAAATATAGCTATAGTCTATCCAACGTTTATGTGGCACTATTTTAGTAGCAACATAGAACTACACAGGCCCAAATTTGCGAACCAGGTGAATGTGAACTTTTTTAGAAGAAAATCTATTCCCTGCACAGATAATGGGGAACTTTACGTCCAGTCACTGCCAAAATAAAAGGCCACTATTCGATTCGCGTTTAAGTGAGATTATTTCAGCAACATCAAAAAAAAACCCAAGGGTCAAGGTTTGCGAACCAGGTGGATGTGATTCTCGCCGTTGGCGGCCACCAGGTCTTGCGAAGTGGGATGGTTGATCCTGTAAACTCTTCCCGACATCCTGCGGAACCAGGACTCGATCTTGGAGAGGAGCTTGCGGATCGATTTCCACGTGGGTAGAAGATTCATCGGAGGAGGGCAGTTAATTTCGTTCCGGATGAACTTAAGCCAGAGCTGCGTCCTTAAAAGCGAAATTCTATGTTTATGTGCGCCCGCTAAAGTGTTGTGCCGTGTATTTTTGGTAAGTTTTAAGTTTGGTTGTAATACGAGTTTTCCATCTTCATTTGAATAGGTTGGATTTTTTACGCGAAAAATTTCCTTTATTAGTTCGAATGGGGTAAACTTTACTTTTACCTTTAATTTAGGAGACCTGACGCGTAAGGCACCCAAATATTGCCCCCTAAGGGCGCAATCCCTCGGTTAAGAACCACTGCTGTAACTTATGGACAAACATTGCTATCAAAATTACATTGTCTGACTTTTTCACTTTTAATGTAGTTGTGTGGACGAAATAGCATTTAACTTGTTTAAACGAAAGTATCAGGAAATATAATACTTATTTACATTGGAGCAAAGATTTGACAAGGGTATAAATCATTTTCCGTCTGTTTTTACACTTTTTTGTCGAATAGAAAATAACAATTGGCGACAACAAATGGGAGGACATCAAAATTGTGTCTATACTTCAAACAGTATTTCGATTGTTTTAACTGGATTACTTCAAAACAAAGGCGTATACTTAAACTCTATGGAAAGCGAAACGCCTCTTAAATCACTCGTTGTAGATTTCCATAAAGCGACACCGATTGGCCAAACTACCTGTGGAATTTCCATTCTCTCTCCGAGTCATCGTGTGTCTTCTGGAAGCTGTTGCTCATCATGGCGATAAGCATGTTCACCAGCAATATAATGGCGCCGAAATGGTAAAGGCCGATGATAATACCTCCGGCCTATACAGGTTTGAAGCCACGTGTCAAGCAAAGTTCTAAGTTTTTTTCTTATTAAACAAAGCAGATTTGCCAATTTGCGGTAAGGCGTTCATGGTTGTTAAATGTATTTTACTTGTTGTACTGTTAGATACATTTAAATTAAATAGCTTGGCATGTGGGGCGGTAACGTTTACTTACATTAGTTACTTACTTACTTGCTAACAGACTTACTTACATTATTTTATAAAATTGTTAGTCATTTGAAACAAGATCAAAAATGCACAGCCTAAACACTCTTTGGGTATTCCAAACGTTAGTTAAACGAGCCACACAAGCAAACGAATGTTATGATTCTTTGTGTTTCGTTCATGCGGCGTGCAGCAGGCAAATCAATACGATTTGATGCGATATTTCAATGTAAAAGGACAGTTGATCCTGACAATTGATCAAGGGTAATTAGTAAATATTGTCCATCGAAAGCAAAGTTTCGACAAACGCAGTAACTGCTGGGCATGGTAATAAAAATAAGACCACGCGGAAATTAATTCGGAAGGAATCCATATTATATAGTCCATAAGGTAACCAAAACGCAACTCAATGCATCAGCAAATGTAGACCAAGTCGTTGTACCAAAGCCGCAACAAAAACAGCAATAAAATATTCATACGAGACATTAGGAAGAAACCCGGTGCTGTCATTTCGGACAGCCGATCCCCCGTCAAGGGATTCAATTTAAAAAGCTATGTCTAGCATCCTTTATGGTGGTTTACAATTTCGGAAGTACACCCAAAGCAAGAGCACGCTTCGGCTGGATATCAGCAATGTCGTATCTCAGTCATCAGCAGTTGGATATGTTCGATATCTAGCACGTATATGCAACTCAGCAGACAAAACAGAATGAGCTTTCGGACTGGATTCACAGTCCTTTGCTGTGCTCGAGTTTTAACGTCTGTTTCAGCCAGAGGTTCGATCAACGAAAAAGCAAAAAAATATTTATATTTGAGCCAGCAAAACTTAACAAAATAAAAGCAAAACGCAAGTATAATGCTGCAATTCGACGGCAAAACGATAGCAATAAAATAACCAGTCACATTTCTGTTTTCAGTGTCGCAGCCCTTGGGCAAAACAAAATCGCGTCAAGACACAAAATGGCGCCCGATTTACTGACCACTTCCTGCATGATGAAGGTTTCCCGGCAATTCTCGACCGGATACCAGGCCTGCGGCTCCCCATACCCAAATAGGGTCCAGAAGAAACCGTTCATTGTGGTCGAGAGTTTAGTCATCTCGCCAGACGACGACACATTAAAGTCTGCGCACATTTTTTGCTTAAGTTTAGGCCGCCGTTAATTCTGTTGGCCTTAGTTTTATTGCTCTTCATCTAACTGGTGAACTTATAGTAGGCCGTGGATTTGTCGATGATAAGATACATTATTGGCAAAATTCATCATCTCGACCATAATGACCGTTAAGACCGTACGAATTGTGTTGTGAAATTCCGTATATACAATTCCAGTCAAAGATTAGACAAAAAAGAGTGAGCGCATAATATAAAATACTGGTATGATATATTTAAAGTCTGTTTCTTGGGCCACCAACTTAATTGTGTGGTCTAGTGGAGAACGCCAACGTTACTTCCCAGATAAATTATGTCAGACTTATTTGGTTACTTACAACAAATAGTATTATCGTGTATAATTTAAATATAATAAAAATCCTTAAAACAAAACTGAAAGCATCGCAGTGGTGCCTAAGACCACCTGACGAGTAATGCACAATATATAAAAAGATAAATACCTCTCTGCTGTAAATATAAAAAAAACACAATGCACCCGCCTGTGCAACAGCTAAAAGTCCGTATCACTTGTATACAACAACATGCAAGAGCAGGGCAAACTTAACAAAACGTAGTATCCCTACATTCATTCCCGCAGCCTTTGAATAAATCACAACAGCGATCCTGCCACCAAATATTAACCGAACCTTGTTTGTTAGTCACCTCACATATACACAAGAAAACACAAAGCGCAATAATGTATACCGTTATGCCACCGACGTACAAAAATGAAACCGCAGCAACGGCAGGTTAAGACAACCCGAAATTAACAGAAGCCAACAAACGTGTTAGTCACCGCCCAACAACTGAAACAATTAAGTAGAGCACGGGTGTCAATAAAAAGGAGTAGTTTTTCTCAATTAAGCACGCTAATTGCATTAATAGATTTTAATAAATTTACAAATTACCAGTCGATTTAAGTCAATTTACGTTCTTATCTTCTGCAAATATGCTTTTGCGACTCGAATCGTAGAAAGCTTAAACGTGGTCCCCCGAAATGTAATAGGTTAAAATATATTTTGAAAATAAATTTAAATTGAATCTAAACTCAATTAAACTTGGGCTTTCTTAATAACAATGCAGTTGTTAGCAGAAAAAAGTTTGTTACTTCATTTGAACTTTACACACCCAATGTCCGAAGCGCCTCTTTTGTTTCAATTAATACAAATTAAGTGCTCTAAGTAAGTAATTAAATTAGCACCCCTGTTTCTGCGTTTTTATGTTAAAGCCACCAGAACGCCACAGGCAAAACCAAGTCAGTAGCGACACCGTCTGGCTAACAGCGACACCGAGTGACCAACCGCCTCCTGCAAGACCAACTTTTCGGGACAGTTGTCGATCGGATACCAGGCGTCCGGATGGCCGTAGCCGAACAGGGTCCAAAAGAAACCACCCATGGCGGCCAGAATCGACGCCATTTCCTCCGAAATTGGGTTGGTGAAGTCTTAACGTGCGAAGGAAAGTCGTGTCAGACAAGCTTTTGTGAAAGTTCTCGAGCGGATTGCGGTAATGCGATGATTATATAGATAACTTTGGTTTGCATTGCGGCCAGGTAAAACGCGTTAAAAGTTTATGTGCACCTTAAATACTTGATTTTGATGCAAGCATAGTGCCTTGTTTGTCCCAGAGGGCAAGCTAGCAGTTTCATGTAGTTACGCATAAAGACAGGAGCAGATAATTGTGAGGGCACCGTGTTTTAAATGCCGAAAGAAATGTGCAAACTATACTATTTATTTGCCAATAATATAGGGAATCGGCTAAACCGAATTTTCAGAATAGAAATAACCTATAGATTTGTTATATGCTGGAGAAAAAGCAAACACCACACCAGACTGCCGCTGAAGTATGGAGCTAAGAAATTTGACATGAATAAACAAGGTTAGTTGATAAGGTATATGTCAATGTCAGTCACACTGCAACAATTAGTATCATTCGGGCTTGGGTAATTCGACATCATATTGCTGCTGTAAAAATAAGAGAATAAATCAGATTAATATCAATGTGCATTTTTATACAATTTCGCAACTAAGCACGTCGTTAGTAAGCCGCCGTGAACTCTTTTTAGTCTTTCGTGGCGCGGTAAATCAAGTGATACAGTGAGGTTTTTATGAAGGGTGAATTTTATGAAGGGCACACGCAGAAACGTTTGCCAGCGCTTTGTCATTAGTGGAAAGCTGTAGTGCTGTCAAACAAGGATAGTGTGCTGACCACTTCGTCAAGCATGTTCTTCTCCGGGCAGTTATCAATGGTGTACCACTGTTGTGGGCTGCCGTAGCCGAAGAGCGTCCAAAACATGCCGGACAGCGCCCCTTCGAAGCTCGTCATGGCCTGCGACTTGGGCGTGTTGGCTGGAAGTGCATTATCACCGGTCAGGTTAACTCTAGGTGCCGCTATACACGCGCGCACGCACAGGCACAGGCACACACACGCACGCACGCACGCACGTACGGGTACGCACAGCCACGCACACGCACGCAAACGCACAAATACGCAAACGCACAAACACGCACACAAACACTAACTACCAAATGTACAGATCCAGATAGACCAATAGACACATGTCGATTGTGCTAGTCACTTTGTCAAATGTGATCAGTTATGTTAAAAGAAGCAAACAGTTAAAGTAAGATTATTGTACAGTGCGACTACTCTAGGTTATAGCAGACGACGAAAGGGGTTTAAACTCAACTTTATGACCAATTCCTATGAATACAACTAAAAATGCCTCAGAAACGGCAACGAGTACGATTCAATCAGTTGTACCCATATGATTTGAGTATTAGTTTGTTTTAAAGTATATTTTGCGTCTGGTATGACGCGCATTTATGTCGTCTTCCTGTAGAAAAGGAAAACCTACCAAAGTTAGATTGGGTAAGTTTTCAGCTAAAAGTTTGTACCTACCAAAGTTAGATTGGGTAAGTTAGCTAATGCAAATCAAACATCTAAGCAAGCCGTCAATCAGTTGATTTTTGATTCGGTTACACGAGATTTACAACTATATTCTACACAAACACACACGCGAAACGTCAACTGCCAGAATCGGCACACGGTCACCAACCCAAATGGTAAAGGTCATTTTTTCGGGGCAGTTGGGAAAGCCGATGGACTTGGCGGCATCCCAGTAACCAAACAGGGTCCAAAACATGGAACTAAGCGCCTCGAAAATGTTGGTGAGCTTCAGCGACGACGGATTCTCATCTGGTGATCGACAAATTGAGGTTTGCTGACTAAAATCTTTTTTATAAACTTTAGGACGCAACTTAGTATCGTGCCCTTTTGATGAAATAAATCCTGGACGAAATGGCGCGGGCTTTACGGAGTGCTTTACTTTCTATACGCTACTTATATAGTTAAAAATCACTCTATAATATTCACTGCTTTGGATGGGGAATTTTTTACAATTTTGAAATAGCCCGACCATCGATTTTGGCTCAATTATACGTGTCGAGTTTTCAGTTTAGGATATAGCGTGCTTTGTCGAATAAAAAATCAAAACGCCATAGTATAATGATTGAGAGGTTTCGTAAAATGCTATATATTTAACAAAAAACTATAACTAATCAAAATAGTGTTCTTAAAATATAAGAATTACATATAAATTTAAGTTTTGTGCCAGGAAAGTTATCCTACCAGCGCTCTAACAAAATTTTTCGCTGGTGGTTTGAATGTGTTAATGTATGACCAAGTGTCCATGACACCGTTATGACATCAAGCGATGTGAAATGATGATAAAAAATAAAATAATTTTATGTTGGGGAAATGTGGTTTATGAAAATTCAATAGAATGAAGCTTGATAATGAATTGCAAAGTCAAAAAGGTCGAATATATCGACATATTTAAGACATTTCGATACGAGCTTGTATCGTCTTAAATTATTGTTAAAATTCATTATCAAGCTACATTACAGATTCGTGCATATGTACTCAATAGAATGACCCATCACAAACACAAATGTCTCCTGATATTTTTATGCATAGAGGCCCACGGTTGTTATCTAACCAGCTCGTTCAAGAAGTACTTGCTCTTGCAGTTTTCGGTAAAGATCCATTTAAGCGGTTCGCCGTAGCCGAAAAGCGACCAAAACATGCCCAAAAGGCTGCCCAGCCACGAGGTTATCTGCATTGATTCCTCGTCGTCGAAGTCTGTCATCGCGTCAAAGTATCAGGCTCGATTAGTGGTCAGCGTTTTAACGTTTATCCGGCCCAGTTCAAAATTAAAGCTAAGGGTTTGGTTAACAACTTAAGTGCTGTGCAGTTTCCCGTATTGAATATTGAATACAGTTAGCTTTCTAAGCATTTAGTTAAATAGTATAGGGCGGGGGTGGGCAACCTATGACCCGTGAGCTAGATTCGGACCGCCAACGCAAATCCTATTTTACAAACTGGACACGAGGCCATTCCTCATAATTTTTTGCTTTCAACTCGTTAAAAGCTTTTTTTTTGCAATTTGCGCAGTCTCGCTCCCATATCGAGTGTAAATGGCAAACCTCCCTAGTTTTATCCCTGATTAACAGTCGTTGGGATTGTTACAAGATGCGTAAAGTCTACACAGTTAAAATTTGACAGCCCGCAGAGACCTTTCTGAGTTTGGTTTCGGCACGCGACAAGAAAGTTGTTGCCCACCCCTAATATAGGGTATAAGATCAAATATATATCTCGAAACATTTGCTTTTAAACCTGTCTTTCAAGTCTAATTATTTTTTTATAGTCTTTATGATAGAAACTGTGCGTGAAAATAGATGGATACTTTAATATAATTAGGTTTACAAATTAACAGGGTAATTATGTTTAATAATTAATAAAATAAATTAAACAACAATTGAGGCAATTTGCACTGAGCTAAAACAATTAGCCACTATTACCTTTACAAGACACACATGGGCGCTCGGATACCTTCATTTGACTCCAATCAGCCGTGTATGCTGGTAGAAGGTCAAGGGTCTGAAAACAATTCAAGATATTCAAACAACCGTTAACCTTAGCCTACTACAACTAGTCCAACGCTACAGCCATGATCCTAAACTGGTAATAATATATTTACACTTACACAAGTTGAAAAATTCTTTCAATTTTAAGAATATTCTTGCTATCTTGGAGTGCTTAAATAACTTAGTAAATAAGTTTAAGCGCACCCTAATAATTTGTATGATTGGCATATAGGTCCTTTCTTGGTACAATATCTTACTTAAGTTGAACATAATTTTGTCAAATTGGTAAACAACCTTTTTATATACCTCTAATTGTAAGAGCTTTAGCATTTTTAACAAGGTTTGTTAACATAAAAATTGCTATTTTAATCATGTTTTATCGACATATTTATGATCATGATCGGTTGTAAAAGGGATCGCAATCATGATAATAACTATCATTATAGTCGTGATAATGATAAACTCATGATTATCGTAATGAATATAATCATAATCACAATTTTCGTAATCCTGTTCACGATATTCATCTCCTCCTTTGTGATCATCACGATTATCGTTGTGATCATCACGATTAATGTGATATTTTGTGATCATCACGATTAATGTGATCATAACAGTTATCTGATCAGAAATCATGATCACATCGCCGTAATCTTTACGTGATCACGCAATTATCGTGATAGCGATCATCAACGTGATCATTGTGATCGTGATCATAACAATCATATAATAATCATCATCACCGTAGTGATCAGAATGACGATTACAATCTTCATGATCATGTTCTGGATATTTATCACCGTCGTTGTGCTCATCACGATAATCATGATAGCAATAATCAAGGTGATCGTTATCGCGCACTTACGACGTTGCACTCCTTGGGGCTGTTGCATGAGCAGTTCTTGTCGAAGGCGTAAGGCGTGTAGAGCTCCGTGATGCCGCTTCCGAAGGCCAGAAAGACGATGCAGAAGATGACTGAGAAGCGAAAAGCGTCGTGCAGCATCAGATCAAGGGACACCTGGGAGAGTGGAACAATTCTTGAAGCGGAATTCTATTTAAGCTTATGTTAACATGTTTCTTTGCAATATAAGCCTTTATTGGTTCCAACCTGCAGCGGCCCGAAAGTCCTTTCGGCTCTTAGCAGTTCCATGATCCTCATGTGGATAAGGATGTACGAGATGGCGATGCAGATGTCGGACAAGGGCAGGGGGTCAAACATGCCGCCATGCCAGAACACCTTGGAGTCTTCCGGCACTGTGACGTCACAAATAAAACAATAATTGTACAAACGAGGGCTACCAGCGAATGTTAGATAATAGAGTTCTTCGCGCAGAGCTTTCTAAAGTTATGATCAACAACCTAAACCACTTAAATAAAAAGAAACGAACGTGAATGACGTGTTTACGTAAATAACAAAGGAAAGTCAATATATAGCCCATATAGAGTCTGCCAGGCATAGAGCATAAATTATATCAAAAAAATGTATACGTCCACCGTTTTTAATTTATAGTGCCTTAATTAAAAAAATAGTGAATTACCCACATTGTGTTTCCAACTCCAATAACCTACTAGCTCGCAAACAGTACACAATTTTTCTACGGAGTCTTATGATTTTACGTTATAGATAGTCCGAATTAACAGCGGGCCTTTATCAACATATTACTTTATAACAGAGCTGTGCCACTTCATACAAACCGTAACATGATTTGTAAATGTGTAATAACGTTTTACAAAGGTGATGGTAATAAGGACATCAAAGAGCTTGCACAGTTCCTAAAATATATTTTCAATAACGTACTTTTTTCCGCCGTAGCGATGTGAATGAGTCTAAGCACCATGTAAGCTGTGTAGAGAATGATAGTGGTCATGTCGTTCCAGTTCCAAATGTCCGTCATGTATTCACGCAACCCCTTCATCAAACATTAAGCACCGTAATGAAAGTGAAAAAATGCATACGAATTTATTGATTAATTACCGGTATCAATATTATTTTATACAAATTTATAAATAAAAACATAAATACTGTTTAAGCCAGTGGTCGGCAAACTGTGGGCCACAGAACCATTTTTAGTGGGCCGCGAGTTACTTTTTAATAGCTTAGTGTTATCATGTAGTTGTGGGCCGCGTGATAGCCGTACGTTCATTGCGCTTTATTTTAAAATTTCGTGTGACTTAGAAATTATATGTTGTCTCAGCGTGGTTCAGACCCACGTGCCAAATTTGGTCCTGAAAGCCGGTCGAACTATATTTTTTTCCAACTTAAACTATATGTAAACGCAAAATGTTCGCGCCTCGCGCGTATATTCTTCTTTTATAGTATGTTTTGCTTGACATGGCACTGTTTTGGGCCTCAAGGCGCCGTGTAATATTTCACTTTAAAAACAGTTATCCTGAATCCACCACTGTTTTCGTATTGGTTTTACATAGTGGCCTTCAATACCTCTGAAAAGAGTACTTTGGGCCGCGACAAAAAATGTTTGCCGACCATTGGTTTAGGTTGCAAATAATTCCTAAACATTTAACGTGAAGTAACAGGCCCAGCGTCAATCCAACAGCGTCCGGATATTTTTAATGTTACCTATAGATTAGGTGCTGTCTTAACCTACATACAATAAACTGCCTTCTAACAAATTACCTAGGAGAGTTTCGATGCAGAATATAGCACGTTACTAATCGCACGCTAAAAGTCCCAGTATCACGCCTCCCGAAAACCCTGACGTTCGTCATCGGCTAATGTATCGGGCAAAACAACGTTAAAACCAAAGTACGCTGCATCTTGAAAAACTCTGAAGCATATCGTGCGAGACCATTGACGGTCCCATCTAACCTAACGCGTTTTGACACCCACTTTGTCTGGAAGTGGGCAGTCAATTGGAAAAGCGTGGTCATGAGGATTTTGCTCAGACTAATTGCCTTTGCCAAAAATTTGGTACTACAGATTATTAACATAAAAATATGTTTACGACCAAAATTGGGCTCCACTTCTTCCGCTCTGACTTTTACTCAATTTGCAGGGAAACTAGAAGAGCTATAAGCTGCAACCATTGGAACATATGGGAAGTAATAACAGACAAAGGGGCGTTTACCTGATGATAAATCTCTCTGGATTCCTGGATAAACTTCCCGACCACCCAAAGGTACGCAACGGAAAGCAATGGCGATATCTGCAAAACAAAGTATTTTTTTTAAATAAATTACATATAACTGACTCGGGCTAGTCCTTACCGAATTTTGACTGCGGTTAAATGAGATAAAAAAATTATTTGTCAAATATGGCGATTTGAAACTAAGTACCGGTACCTCGAGAGTTTCTAAAAGTTTTTAATACACCTTTTTTGTATGACGGAACAGCAAACAGACAAGGAATGCGAGACTTGCATCCATCCAATAAAAACCTGACCGTAATCGTAATTATCAAGTTTCAAGTTATGACTGATGTGACTATATTTTGTGTAGAAAATAAGCCGCGATTTGTTTTTTGGGGTTGTTTTGACCCAATTGTATTAGTTCTGACTCGGTAACAATTTTCACCTATACTTGCTTACTACACTATAAACTTAAACTCTTGTAGTTAACGATCCACGGGCAAAGCTTGCACCTTGATCACGCATCACGTAACTGGGGGTGAAACGTTGGTCTAGTTGCCAGAAGGTAAATGAGCCGCGAAAACCACCGGAAAAGGGTTAAACGTTTTTTTAATTTACTTTTTTGAAGTTAAGGGTTGTATTACAGCGGAGACTTTGGTGTTCGTCAATACCTTTTGTTTTTCCATCGGCTAACCTTTAGCCAATGAGTAATAGACTAACATCTCGAACGCAGCTATTGGTTGTTACTACAGCTGCGTTTCTAGACGTAAGTCGCTGGAGTACCTAGGCCTAGATGACTTGCGTTATAATCCGTTAATTATTGGGGCAAATCATGATCGGTTCACACAGCTATGTGTATATCAACCAAGAAAGCGCTTCAGAAATTACGCGTGTCCCTAGACTTTTTTTCTACTACGAATTGCACCTTACCAACCTATATGTCTTTAAAAATAGGAAGCACAGACTGCTTTCGAAGTACACTGGCCAAAGAAAACTGAAGCTGTGTAAAACGTATGACCGGATTCGGGCGCTTTTAGAAATGGCCATGAAAATTAGCAGTGTAAACACGTCATTAGCCCTGCTGTTTTCCTTATACGTATTCACCCTGATAATAAGATTTTACACAACAACCCTCACTAGGGATGTACGATAACATCAGATCGGAACCGATACCAACACCAAGTGATACATCTATTCTCCTATATTCTTCAAAACCAAATTAATTTGTGCATTCTAGTTGTTTTGTAATTGAATATGAAGTTTTCCATATTTTAAAGATTCTTTTGTTGATATCAAAATAAAAGCGAAGATAAATATGCTTTCTAACCCTTGAGTGATTTTCAGCCTCATAACCTGGATAACATCATCCTAATTCAAATATATCAAATCTGCTTATTTGACCATAGCAGTAATTTGGAACCTGTTTAAAATATCGGTTATCGGTATCGAGATAAAATAGATCGTTCATCCCTATAGAGCTCACCCCTCCGTCTGCTCCCTTGAAGAAGTCGTACTGCATCATGATGGTGTTGGTGAGGAGCATGGCGATGAAGACGACCTCCGAGATGACCCAGCACCAGAACTTCACCGTCGGATTCTGCATCACTTTGCCCAGAGCCGACTTGGGAGCCATGAGAAGAGCCAGACTCAGGATCGGGAATAGGAATCCGAGCAGGATCTAAACCAGGTGTTATTAAACTTTTTGTTAACGCGAACCCTTAAAAAAATATAGTCTCGGTTTGAGTAAACCTAGGGATGACGTCATAACACAAATAGATTTGAGAAAGCTGAGGTTTTCGGTCGAATTGATGCGTCAGCTTCAGAGTTGAGTCTAAATACATTGAACGAGAAGGCGTCAGAGTATTTTGCAAATAATCTCTTTTCTTTAAAAAAGTATTTATGGTTTCAAAATATACACTAAGATTTCAATTAGGCCTTCATAGACCACCTCGCCCCCTAAAAGGGGGTCGACGGTCCCCTATTTGGGAAGCCCTGATTGAAGCGAATGGAGCGACGACGACGTTAGCAGGAGCAAATAAAGGGCGTACAAGTATATATATTATGGAAAATTTTGCAATGTTGTAAAGCTTATATGTCAAATTCAAGCCGTATTTAAAATTGCTACCTCGATCCCAAATGCTTAGCATCAATTAAATAGAAACATAAAAAAATATTTTTTAGAGCTCAATGAAATTTAAAATACAGTTTTGTTTGTATTAATTTGTTTGTATTATTAAATAATGTCAAAGAGTTATAAAGTCTATCGTTGTATTTAAATGTATGTTGATTTTACATTTAATATCGTCGTCCTCAAGTCTTATATGACATTACATTTTCTTGTGTAAACGGTTATTTTCTGAGCAGCTATCCAACGCAATTTAAAATAATGATCAGTTCTTAACCGTGACTGTTATAAAATATTGGGATCGTCATTGCAGTCCGACGATATAGAAAAAGTCATGAAACGTAAGCCACGGCTAAACAAGAATCTGAAAGTTAAACCCAGGTTACTTTAAATTTATTTAGAGTTATGTCAAGCACACAAGCTAATGTACAGGAATTTTAAAGGTGAAATTAGAGTTCACTTCTGCAAACTGAGACAGTCGCTTATAATTGCTTTCAGGGTTGTTTCAAACGCGCCCTGCTTAATTCACAATCACTTATTCATCGCGTTTATGTGTCGGATGAACGGTTTGAATTGCGTTACGCTCTTTTATCCATAATTTATTAAGGATCTTTGTTACTCTTTTGGTTGCCGCTTGACTCAAAATATAAGATACTCAAACCTTTTTGTCAAAGTCATGACATATGTTGACCTGAATCGGCATCAATTCTATTTAAATATTATATCGTGGAGGTTTTCTTTTAGTTTTTTTAAAAACAACGTTTGCTTGTTGATGAAAATAACGTAAACATCTCGTCACAGGGTTTAATTTGTCATTAACAGTTTATTTTGTACAATAGGTTTGTAAAGCAAAAACACGCTTTATTTATTTAGGATCTTGAAGACATCTCATTTCTATTTTGTATTTAAAAATATAATTTTACCTGTAGTATGAAAAATTGTTTTCCCCTGCATCATATTTGATTACTATACAATAATTCCTGAAGCAACACCCCAAAGCGGCCGACATTTAAATTGTTCATTTTTGTTGGCTAATATTTTTATATTGCATACAATCAGCATGCAATAGCTATAGCCATTATGCAATGAATAATTCGTCTCACCTGTATCACGGTCGCCTTTATTCCTTTAAGACGTCGAAACAGCTTTCCTTTCTGAATGTAGATGAGCGCGAGTTGCGAATTGTCCGAGGTCACGAAATCTTTCATTTCGTACTTTACCGCCTGAAACGCGAAGTTTACGTTAATAGGTTTCAAAATAATCACCGTAGCAAAAGCGTTAAGGTAGAATTTTAACCAGTTCGCAAGCTATGCATAAAAGCAGATGTCAAAATCAGTCGATGGGCTTTTGTATTTTACAGTAATTTTTTTATGGATATAAATAAGCTCTATAGGTTAGCAGGTTTATAATGGACTTCAAATTGGCCCGAATCAAAATGAAGTCAAACGGCCGACGTATTTTTCTTAACTTGTAATTGTAAAACTTAAAAACTTCCAATATAAAATTTGGTGATGGTTTGATGATATAAACAGATGACATTTCTTAGGAAACTGAAGAACACAAGATTTGTGGTTATAATGAAATGCAAAACTGTCCTGTGAATGTTAGAAAATGACTCCTGTAAATGTTAGAAACAGATTCAAGTCGTTCAGCAAGCAAAATCGAAAAGTGATTGATTCAATATTTGATTTATCTTAATTTAGACAAATCAAAGACTGAGATTTTAAAACCGAGGATACTACGAAAAACACAAATCTGATGATTTAAATCGCTAAACGTTCAGCACGATTTACTTTTTCGATTGGTTTCAGATAGTGACGTATCTTCTGACGTCGCTCTGGCGCGATGCTTTCTGTTTCGTCATCGAGCACCGAAACGTCTTCAATGTCATCGTCAAGGTCATACTGCATGAGATCGGCCAATTCGCTGGCGGACCGGACTTCCTGTGAGTAAGGTGAACATAAAAACGTTAAAACAAATCGTTTTTAGATTAACCAATTGTCTGTAAAATCATTGACGAAATTACGTCAGTCCAAGTCAAGTCATTTTCAACAAACAGCTCCTTCGAGACGAAATCTTAATGTAGCAAGATAACTACAAGTCCGGTAAGTATAGCACAAGAATCAAGTTAAACATTTAAAACTTAAATAACTGGCCGTATTTTACTTCACAAACACTGAAAAAGCAAATAGCAAACAAAATGTTTTGTGCGTAAATTTGAGGAAAGTATCCAAACTTTACGAAAAATGTAATTAAACAAACCGCTTGGGTCAATTAATTTGGCGAAGTGATCTAATTCCAAGTCAAGTCATTTGTCCAGTCCATGAATATTATCAAAATCTCATTCTACAGCTCACATTGATTACGCTTCGCCGTTTATCTGCAACTGACTTTGCTAGCAAAGTAACAGAATAATCAAACTAGATTGTGATCCTCAGCTATTCAAAAACGGCCACCTATTTTCGGTTCCCGCGCCCCCAACTAAAGTCCTTTGTGGGAGGCAGACTCCTAAACCTCTAAATCGCATCTACTTACCACTCTCCGTCCAGTCTAAAAATTTGAAAATTATACGATGTGTACTTTTTCTAGGAAGCTCAGGACTTACAAAAAGTTCTGAAACATACTAAAGTTGACCAATGCAACTCAAAAAACAATCGCAACAAAAACAAGAGATGTCCCTAAAATAAATTTAATAAAAAGGGTAATATAACGGCCCATATAAAAATGGTTTGAGAATCGTTGCGCTGCAATCTTGAACGAACCTCGAGAAGTTGAATGGCGAAGGTCTCGCACTGCTGCGACATCTTAAGGTAGGCTTCCTCTACTTCGCGTTCGCGCTGCCCGAGCTGGTGGAGTTCGTTGAAGAGGTCCATAGCGGCAATCAGTGGATCCCACGACATGCCCTTTTCACTGGAGAGGCATAGACGCGAGTTAAAATAGGACAGTCTATAGACCAGTGATTTCAAAATTGTGTGCAGCGGACACTAGTGTGCCTCGAGAAATTGTTAAGTGTGCCGCGAAACTTTTTGTAATTTCGGAAAAAGAGTATGTCTTACCCATAGGCAAACATTTAGACATAAATTCGCACAATAAATTCAAAATATCGAGACATTTATTAATATAGCGTTTTAGTTTGTTGTGTGTTAAGGGTGATAAAATTACTCTATTGTTGTTCTGTTAAAAGTGTGCCGCGAAATATTAAGTTTTTTTTTAGTGTGCAGCAAGCCAAAGATGTTTGGAAACCCCTGGTATAGACACAAGAACCGGGCTAGCGAACTTCGTTGGTATTGTTGACAGGGAACAGAAAACGGAATTGAGTTTTGCTTGCAAACAGTGGAGTTTAAGTCAGGAAATAAGGTTGCGTCTGTTTCTATTTCATTTATTCATATTAGGATATTCTGCTTTCATTGGAGACATCTATTAAACAATTAAAGGGTCTGACCTTATTTACTAGCTTTGCTAGACTAGTCCGCTGCTTTTGTTTATATTTTTTTGCAATAACTGCAGATTGTCGCACATAAGGTTCTGTTAGCAGCAGTGCAATTAAACGCTTCTGTTTATAAGTTAACTCCCAAATATTGCATCTGTTAACATCCTGTTCACATATAAAAACTATACTTTCGCCATGAAGCCATATAGATGCTTTTTAACGTCGAAAAGTAATGAGTACTTAACATTTTCGTTTTAAGCAACTTTTTAAAAACTTAATATACGCAGGTATACACGTTGAGAACCTAACCATTAAGTTTAAGAATACACAAAGTGACCACTTAAACCTTTGTTTAACCTATATTTCCACACGAGTGTGTTTAGTTAGTTTTAAGTCTTACTTTAGCAGTACCAAAATTCTCGCTTACTTAAACATGAGAAGCATAAACGAAGGACTTGCTCTCGCCCTGTAATGAAGAAGACGCTCCATGACCGCATCCCAGGAGTAGGGATCGAATCCTTCGTCCAAGATGAACTCATTCTCGCTAAACGTCAGACGATGCGAGTATCTGTTTTTTAAGGAGATGTTAGAAATGACGCAATTTAGTTTAAATTTTAGAAAAATAGCGGGTCAAACAAAGGCCCCGGTCAAATCTTCGGCCATACCAAATCGCGTTTTTTGTGAACTTAACAGAAAAAAATATGAATCCTGAGAACAAAAAAAAAACACTTTTAGCAATCATGTAAACAAGCCCTCTATACAAACAGAGAGCCTAACACAGTTTAATCAAAAAGATTGTTTCTCAAAAATGTTATGCTTTTGATAATGAAACCTATGTTATCTTAAAAGTTTAGATAATTTTGCTGTCGGCAGCTTTAAAACTTTTTACAATTTACATAAGGCAAAATAACCTTGTGAAAAGAAGACAGAAATCTCATTTAGTGCAAATTTAAACGAACAAGCGAACTGGGGTCATGTCAACTTCAGAGGTACTTACATAAAACGAGGCTTCATGTCTAAACTATTACAGTTAACACTCGACCGGCGTCATTACACAACTGTGTAAAAATGATAGGTGAGCCGTTAATGACATGATATCTATATTTGATCACATCATCTTTCGAAGCTAAGTTAAACAGCAAACGAGCCCATTAATGTTTGGACCAAGTGGCCTAATCCATTACACACATAGGTGTTCTTAAATCTAGAAAAATCTGAAATCTAGAAAAAACTAGAAATAAAAGTAACACTTTTGGCCAAGATGAATCGTTGATTTTAGACACTTTTTTACAAACTGAAATTAGAAGCAACTCATTAATTAGCTTAAACATCTACGTTGACTTGTAAAATATTATTTGAGGAAAGACACCTTCTTAAACACGAAATTCGTAAATCGAAATGTACTGTGATTTTTCTTACCTAGACCTGGGCAAACTATGGCCGGCGGTCCGCAGCTCCTTTTCATAAAACTTTTTTGGCAAAAACGGGCTTCACATTTATTTTCTTAATTTCAGAATACTTATACATAACTCTTGTAAGGCATCCTCACCTACTGATATTTACATTTTTTTTAAGGAATCACGCGTTGTATTATGTGTTTTTGAGAGCCCTTTTTTGACACGGCCCGCCAACACATTTTCTGTTTACCATTAGGGTTTCTCTCTGAGAATGTTTCGACGGGAATTCCCGGGATTTCCCACAAAAAAACGATCTTTTATCTCGGGATTTTTTATAATCCCGGTTATTCGGCATTATAGCAAAACTCAAAAAAACTTGTCGTTTTTGACTGATGTAAAGAAAAAAATATTACCAATTCTGTTGAAGTCGTTGCCTGAAGTTTTTTATTTGCGCTTACCAGCGGAAAAAAGTGATTAAATTTATTTTACCAATAAAAATGCGGAGCTAAATAAAGTAAATTTAGACATTATAATGACCTAATTAAGCACGAAAAGTCAAATAATTTCGTCGGGATTCCCGGGAATTTTCGAATTTCAATCCCGTTTCTCGGGAGTGAAAAAATCCGGAAAAAAAACATGCGGCTCGCTGTCTCAAACAATTGCCAGCCCCTGGTATTACCTGTAGAGCAGACACAGGATCTTGTAGTTGTTCTTGTGCGCGGCCATCATAAACGGGGTAAGACCGGGTTCGAAGGGTGACGTTGTCCCCGGTACCACCTGTATCGAGGTCTGGGGGTCCTTTTCCAGCAGGAGCTCGATCGTTTCCACGAACTCGCACTGGATGGCGTAAAAGAGCGCGTCGCCGAGTTTTATTCCCTCTAAACATAAATTAAAAGAATGATTTAAAATGATTTTATTTATGGTGCATAAGGAAATGTGGTATTCAATGTTACTCGATCAAAAAGTGTAAACTGTCATGGCACAAAAATTATTTATTTTTTATTCTTAAATTCGTTTTATTCACGTGTTTTCCTGACCAAACAAATAGTTGGTGGGACCCCCGAGCAGAACAAAGACATACACTGTTGTATACAAAAAAAGTATTTGCTTAACAGACAAGTTAATTCAAAAATCTCTAAGTTTGGGTGGCATTGAAAGCGTGACAACATTAAGCAATAACTCCAATGTTGGGCACTATTCGTAAACCTACTCAATTGGCAAACAGAAAGGTTGTTTGCGTGTTTCGTGGGAATACAAGCCAGCTGATTTATCGCCACATTTCACAAGTCAAACTCAGCACTGACACCGCGTTTCGGGTTCACTACAAGTCGCTGAACCAGGTTGGTTAAGCTGTGAAGCGTTTTGCCACCGATGCTGCCTTAGTCGAATTCGATGCTTTGTAAACAAGACAGATCATCAGATATTGGGGGTGTTTTTTTCTTGGCAGTTCGTAACTAGGAAACAGCGGCGTACAGAGGAGGGTTATAAACCAACTAATACAGTGTGTTGGCTGTTTTAAAGCTCAAAGGTGCCAAAAAGTGTTATTGGTGATTAGGGATTTTTGAGCGCAGACGATGTGTGTCGTTTGAAATAGGACTCCTTTGACTGCTCTCCGTCAACTCTCCTTCTTTCGCCACCAGCTTTTTATCTTTTCTATATAAGCCAGTGGTTCCTTAACAGGCTGTTTTAGGGCCCATACGTCCTCTAAAACAGTACACTATACAGACAGTTTTATAATGAATTGTCCGTTGTCTCTCTAAAATTATATTTTGTTTTGCCAACTTTAACTATATAAATACAGTTTTTGTCGACATCCTTTTTAATACGTTTTGTCCTAGTTAAGAAAAATTCTTATCGGCGCTATTGAGGCATGTTACGCCGGGTGACTCTTAAACACTATAAAGTGCAACTTCTTTACATAATAATTGCTGCGATATCCACTTATCAGGGTTGTTTAATTAGGTTGAACAAACGTTGACATTGTACTACCAAATTGAAGATCTTTACATAACCTATACAAACCTTCGTAGTCTCGGATTGAGGCAAACTATAGCATATAACAAACTTTTCCGCGAGCTCGTTTCAATAAGCGGCGTTTGACGGAGCGTTCCGGTGGCCAATTAGCGGTCGTGAAAGCGCGCAATCATCACGTAGGTTTATATGTTGTTTTTTGCGAAAGTCGCCGCAAAAACATTCTTTCAAGGTAAGGTAATAGCTCGAGCTAGCTTCGCATGATCAACGTTGCGTGGCCTCAATTAGCGGCGCTCCTAGTGCATCTTTGGGGTTGTGTGTGATAATTACTGTACAGACGCCATATGCAGTTAAACTGGAGAACGTGCAAAACGATTTTGCAGCAGCGAAACTATTTTTACCGAAAAATAGTACGGAGAAATTAAACCCAAATTTTATATTTCAAATTTGGCCTGCGGTTATACTCTTATTTTTACCTTATTTTTTTCATTCAACATTTAGGTAATTTGAAATCAAGAACGACAGCTATACAACGTAAAAGCAACTTAACAGGTTAACGTGAAAGAAAATTACAACTTAATATACCGTAGTGAACATGGACATTTCCCTAATCAATTTAATCTATATATTAGCTTGACTTTAGAAATGAAAGACTTACAACCGGATAAAACATTACCAATTTTGCTCAAAATATTGCTTCTTCATAACAGATAACAATATACAGTATAGAAAATCTGGCACAACTCCTTTTCATATTTGTTAACCTTTAATGATAAAAAGTTACAACCGGATAAAAAGTCTCAATGTTGCCTAAAATTATCGCTTTTCATCGTCAAAACAAGATACTAAGTAAATAAAATCTGGCAGAAGAAAAACTATTTTTTATATTTTAGCTAAACTAAAGTCATAGAAGGTTTACAACCGGACAAAACAGTTAAACGCCCACTTAAAACAAGAAAGGCTCGTCTTGGCCAACCTACCGACTTGGTCGAGTAGGAACTTGACCACGTCCACGTGATTGTTGATGGTAGCCAGGCTGAGCGCGGTGCGATCCAGCGAATCGACGCAGTTTACGTTGAGGTAGAACAGGTAGTAGGTCTGCTCCTCGAACAACTTCTCCAGGCCCTCGATGTCGCCGTTGGCCGAGAAGTGCAGGAAGTCCAGCTCGTGGCTGTTGAGGCCACCTGAAAAATACAAAAACGCTCTGGAAACCAGGACTGCGTAGTAGGAGTCGGAATTGGGCTTGGGACTTGGGACTCGGGGACGGCAAAAAACTTTGCTAGAGTCGGATTAGGGACTCGAAACTGAGAATCCAGGGAGTCGGCTAAGTTTGCTGGATTTGGACTCGGGACTCTAGACTTAAAGGAGTCGCTAAAGTTTGCTGAAGTCATACTCGGGACTCAGGACTAGAGTAATACTACTTCCCGAGGTGCTCATATGCAGTTAGCAAACTTCGAAACTGACAAACTGTAAATTGTAAAGGTGGAATATGCATATGGTGGAATATTTTCGACCCATGTTTAGTGGGTGGATGATTGAAAAACACCCTTATGAGTGGATTGCTGAGTATTCACCTTATTTTAGTTGAGTAAATGGATGAAACACAGGATGTTAAGCGAAATCGGATCTGGGACTCGACAAAATCGCACATTGGCCGGAGTCGGACTCGGAATCCGGTTCAATTTTTTGGCTGGAGTCGGACTCGGCAGTTTTTTTTTAAACCGACTCTATTTTAGGACTCCGCAGTCGTGCTTGAAACTACACATACAGTAGCGAAAAACGTTTTTCAGTCCTGTAAACAAGTTACCTTTAGAAGACTAAAGTTCCGAGCGTGTCTCGTGCAAAATTTAAGTCCAACTTATTTTTGTCACAAACTAAGATACAAGTGCCTAGTCAACATGAATGAACACTGATAGAAAAAAATTAAACGATAACAGCGTTAACGGTAACCAACTCCAGTCAGGAGCAGTTATCTCGCTCGGTAGGGATCATGATGTTCGTCAGGTCATACCCGATCGTCATTCAGCTACTCGTCGAAACCAATCAAAGTTAAAAAGGATTGCAACATGGAATGTACGAACCATGCATCAGAAAGGAAAAGTGGAAAATGTGATTATGGAGATGAAGAGGTTAAAAATTGATATTCTTGGCATATCTGAAATGAGATGGACAGACCAAGGCGAAATTACTAAACAAGGATTTAAAATCATATGGTCTGGAGGAAGCAAGCATGAGCGTGGCGTTGGTTTCATACTCGGAAATAAAACTGCTGAAAGTTTTATGGGATGCTTGGCTGTATCCGATAGAATCATTCTTCTTAAACTGAAAGGTCAGAGGACTAATCTCAACATTATACAGGTTTATGCTCCTACTGAAAAAGCCCTGACGATGAGATTAGAACGTTCTACACACAACTGAATTTAGTTAAAAAGAAATGCAAACACGGTGAATTATAATTGTGATGGGAGATTTCAATGCAAAGGTGGGAAGAGGAAGAGACGGAGACATTGTTGGGGGTCATGGACTTGGCGATCGCAATGATCGTGGAGATTTGTTCGTGGATTGGTGTCGTATCAACGATCTCACTATAAGCAACACATGGTTTCAGAATCATCCACGCCGCATCTGGACATGGAAAACACCAGGAGACCAGACCAGAAATCAAATAGATTACATCACAATTTCAAGGCGCTTCAGGAATAGTGTTTTAAATGCAAAGACTTATCCAAGTGCTGACTGCTCGAGCGACCATGTACCTGTTGTCGCAAATATCTATACCAAACTAAAGATTTGTCGAAAACCGGTAAGAAAACTGCAATACAATGTTGCCGCCTGTCAAAATGCAAAATTAAAGGAAGTACTGAAACATGAAATGGGTAATGCACTGAAAAACCTGCATGACAAAAAACAGAGTTGGCCAGAAGACATATTCCAGGAAATCAAAACGTCACTGAGAATATTAATGGAAAACAACCTTCCGAAAGTCCAGAGAGAGAACTTGCAAAGCTGGATGACAGATGAAATAAGAGGTTTACTGGAAAAAAGGCGCAGAACCAAAAGAAATCTTAAGAAGTACAAGGAATTAGATAAGTGTATTAAATTAAAGCGCAACTCTGCTTATGAAGAATTTCTAAATCAAAAATGTCAAGAGGTAGATAAGCTTTTTAATATCAGCGCGAAAGAAGCTCACCAAATAATTAATCAGCTCAATGGAAAGAAGGAAAACTGGATAAAATCGGGCTGCGTGAAGAGTAAAACCGGAAAGATCTTGTTTCAAAAAGAGGAAATTAAAAATCGTTGGCGAGAATACACCCAGGAACTGTACAGGGATCCAACAAGAAACGCCCCACCAATTATGTTTAAAGAACCACTAACTGGGCCAGAAGTAATGAAATGTGAGGTTGAGAAAGCCCTGGCTAGCATGAAAAATGGAAAGGCGGTTGGTCCTGATGAAATTCCAATAGAAGTGTTGAAGGCTTTGGATGACATTGGAATCAATTTACTTACTTCTTATAAATAGCATTTACAACACTGGTCAAATTCCTCAAGACATGCGGAAGTCGATTTTTGTCGCACTGCCAAAAAAAGCCGGAGCAATCGAGTGCAAAGATTATAGGACAATAAGCCTTATGAGCCATATTGTTAAATTACTGCTAAGAATATGTATGAATCGAATAAAAAACAAAATTAATGCAGAAATTGCAGAAGAACAATATGGGTTTATGACTGACAAAGGAACACGAAATGCGATATACGTGATGAGAATACTCAGCGAAAGAGCAATCGAAATGCAACAAAAACTCTATGTTTGCTTTCTTGACTACAGGAAAGCTTTTGATCGGGTCAATCATGCGCAGATGCTACAGATGCTAAAAAACATCAACATTGATGACAAGGATCTAAGAATCATTCAAAACCTGTACTACAACCAACATGCAGTGGTGCGCGTGGGAGACTCCGAAACCGAAGTTATTACCATAGAAAAGGGTGTCCGACAGGGATGTGTGTTATCTCCAGACCTTTTTAATTTATATAGCGAAATCATCTTAAGAAGCATAGCTGACTTAGAAGGGATCAAAGTTGGTGGTGTAAACATCAACAATATTCGGTACGCTGATGATACGGTACTTATTGCAACATCCGAGAAGAAGCTTCAAAATATGGTAACAACAGTGGAAGAAGAAAGTGTGAAAATGGGAATGGCTTTGAATGAAGATAAAACAGAATGTATGGTAATTGCCAAAGTAGCAGGTGTGAACAAATGTAATATACTAGTTTCAGATAAACCAATTAAACAAACCCGAAGATTTAGATACCTTGGTTGTATACTTACAGATGATGGTCGGTCCAAATCTGAAATTAAAGCCAGAATTGCACAGGCAAAAAATTGCTTTATAAATCTCACGTCAATTTTGACAAACAAAAAATTAAATGTAAATACCCGTGTGAGAGTTCTTAAAAGTTATGTGTTGCCTGTTCTTCTCTACGGGTGTGAAAGTTGGACTTTCACAAAGGAACTGATTGACAACCTGAGTGCCGCTGAGATGTGGTTCCTGAGGAAAATGCAGCGTATATATTTTACGTCCCATAAAACCAATCAAGAGGTACTGATTCAGACCAATCAACAGAGATCACTGTTAAGCACTATAAAACTTAGACAACTCAAGTTTTTCGGCCATATAACCAGACACCAAAAACAAGAATTCATAATTTCGTGTGGCAAAATATGTGGAAATCGTGCACCTGGACGATAAAGAAAAATGCTTATAAATCAACTGAGGGACTTTCTGAACATCAAAGCAGAGAATATTTTTGAATTAGCAAGAAATAGTAACATATGGAGAAAACAGTGTTTCATGGCAGCCGAAGCCTGGTTCAGGCATGGCACTGAATGATGATGAAGATACAAGACCCACTTTTATTTATTGTCATAGCAAATTGATATGTCCAAATATTAGTTAACTATAAATGAACTGATCAACTTGGAGCTAAACTCATCGTCATTAATTCTTCGTTTTAAAATGAAAACTCATCGATTTGGAGCTGTTTTTGGTTTAGGTAAAACCAAACAAAATGTTGTAGACCCAATATTATTGTCAATGTATTTGTAGAGTCTTTTAAAACGAAGAACTAATGACAACTGCAAGTTTTGTGTATCACGGTTAAATCATCGTCTAGGCCGTTATATTTTGTTTTCTAAACCAGTTTTAGTAAAGCTGTTTCGCTTGCATTCGAGGTGTAACACTTTGAGGACCATTTATTTAAATCATATCGCTCAACTGCCCGGTATTAGTTAGAATTCGAAACAAAATTCTCGAGTTGCGGTGTTCGTTGAACATTAAAAATCGGCCTTAACTAAAGCTAAACTTGGGACTTGATGTCAATTTGGTAGCCAAGCGACAACTGTTAATTAATGCAATCTATATTTTTGGCTCAAACTGTTCCTACCAAGCATGATTTTAATCAAAAAAGGCTCATCTGGTAATTACATTTTCTTCTCCAACGTTTCTGTAACCTATTTCAGTCGCCTTCGTTAAATGAAATGTCGTGGTAATAAAAACTACCAGATTAGCTTTAGAGAATAATGGTTGGAGGTTGAAGTAAGACGTATAGTAAGAACATTAAAGCCCATACAGAAGTAGGTATCAATTTGACCGTTTTAAATAACTCTTTATTCATTTTATTGTTGAAACATCTACAGGAGCTGTTTTTGATTCCTTTTTACTCAACGTTGTACAGGGACGTTAGTCACTTCGACCCAACTTTCGAGGCCCAAAACAAGTTTTTAACCGGACGGAAGCATCGGTCAACTGCTCTGTACTTACCGTCGTCCATCATCTTCGGGATGTTTAAGCTGCAATTCCTCACGTCGACGCTCTTCTTCGACGCGAATGAGTAGTTCGACTTTATGGACCTATATACAAAGAAAACGTCGATCGTTGTCGATTTAAACAATTCGAAGTTGCTTTCAAAGTTGACAGCAACACACAAAAAGTGTAAAAAGGAGTGGGGCGGTATTGTTGTAATGAACTAGAGACAGAAATATCACACGTAAAGTTTGGTTCTATAGAGACTGCATGGGCAATATACTGACCAGCAGGGTCCGATCCCGGCGTTTCATTTTGGGGTATAAGGCAGGAAAACTATTCAGACATGTCGTTAAAATTACGTCGTAACAAGACGCAACTTAAAAGTTAGAAGCGCGAAAAAATTGCGTTTATTTGGTTTCACTGGGCGAAACGTTTACTAGTTAAAAACCTCAATATAAAAACAAAACAAAAAAATGAATCCTCTAATAACAACGTGCAGCTTCACCCTTGCAAAAATTTATCAACCAATAATTTTGCAAGGGTGAAGATGAAAGAGGTTTAAATTTTAATTCTTAGTTGTAATGTTTGTACTCACTAGTGGTCGTATATAGAAGGTTAAAAGCAAAAAACATGTTTGGCACCAGCAACAACAATCTTACAAATCTCGTGCGTTAATGTGATTCTTTTTCAGGATGAACAAAATGCACTATTCTGTGGTAGGGGTGAAAAATATCTCAAAAGATTAAGAAGTAATGCACTAGACTAGATATTTGGGTCGATTCGAAAAAAGGTTGATAAACACTATAGATTCTCTAGTGTTTCTCAACCATTTTTAGCAGGGACCCAAATATAGCGTGACTATACCGGGGAAGCTTTGGCGACCCAACTCTATTTACAGAAATTCTTGTAAGCAAACAAGACATGAAAACAAATAGCATAAATACATTCGAATTCAATAAATATGGGCCATTTTTTGTATTCCTCCCCCATTTTTGTCAAATTTTAAAGAAACCCTGATCTGGACCGATCTAAGTAAATCCAACCATGTAAACTACTAATTATGGCATATTAAACGGGGACCTAATTTTAGGTCGCGACCCATGGGTTGAGAAATCCCGCACTAGACGACAGGGGGGCATCGGGAAACTCCCACCTGACTCGACTGGGCTTGTATCCGTCCTTGGACATTGTGTCCCACGTGTCCGGGTCGTCACGTGACTCCTCGCGGCGAACTTGCCGGCGCCTGGCGAGGTGAAACTTGACGTCAGGCTGGTTCTGTTGTTGTTGCTGTTTCTGTTGTTCTTGTTGTTCATGTGGTGACAGCGGGATTTGGTCGAAGCTTGCCTCTGAAAGTATGCGTTTTTTTATTCCAAAGAGGCCTATGCGGTGCTGTAATGACTTAAGTTCAGGACTTGAGTTAACTGCACATAAGTCACTGCTTTCAAATGATTTGACTTGACTTAACTCTTTCCAGTGTTGTAAACAAGTCATTTTGAAATAACTTAAGTCCCTGTCAGGTCATTTGAAAAATCACTTAAGTCCAAGTCAGGTCTTTTGCGAAAATAACAAGTCAAGTCCCAGTCCAAGTTATCGGTTGCCCAAGTCAAGTCCCAGTCAAGTCATTATGAGAGTAAGTCAATTTCAAGTCATGTCATTGACATAAAAGTAAATTGTTAAACTATTGAAATTGGTAAAATTGTCCGATCATAAGCAACAATTTAACTAAAAAACTAACACAAACGCAATATACAGCACTTAAGTGTTTAATGTGCAATATTTAAAATAAATTTTAATGAAAAACACTTAATTTAATCCCAAGTTATTTGACATAATGACTGAATTCAAAGTCAAGTCATTTGTCCAAAAGACTTAAGTCAAGTCAAGTCAATTTGGTCAAAAGACTTAAGTCAAGTCAAGTCATTTGAATACAGTGACTTAAGTGCACTTAAGTCAAGTCAATGACTTAAGTCATTACAACACTGACTCTTTCGAGCAAAATGACTTGACCTGACTTAAGTCTTTTGGACAAATGACTTGACTTGACTTAAGTCTTTTGGACAAATGACTTGACTTGACTTAAGTCTTTTGAACAAAAGACTTGGGTTAAAATAATGTTTTTATCAATCAATTTTTTCATAAAATTGAGCTATTTACCCTAATTTTTGCACATAAAACTTTTTTTTTGCTTGCTATATGTTCCGTGTATGTTATTTTTTACTTGAGTCATATGCAAGGACTTGACTTGAAGTTGACTTGCTCTATTTATGACTTGACTGGGACTTGACTTGGGCAACTGATGTCTTGGACTGGGACTTAACTTGTTATTTTTTCGAAAAGACTTGACTTGGACTTAAGTTATTTTTCAAATGACTTGAGTGGGACTTAGGTCATTTAAAATGACTTGCTTACAACACTGGGCCTATGTGACGTAATGCTTCATTTTGTAGTAACGCAGACTTATCCCTGCTGTTTGGTATTTTGTATTAGTCTTGTATCAAACCTGAACTGCAGCGATGTCAATCACTTAGTAAGTAAAACGAGAAGAAACATTTTCAGCTTTTTGCGTCTAAAATTAAACAATTAAGTTCAGCCGAAATGGCGCTTTCATCAAAAGAAATCAAAGAAATCATCAAAGTATTTAGACTAGAGTGTTTTCAATATACAGTGTTATTATACTCCATTTTGGTTCATGGCGGGTACAGCCCATAATGACATAAAGCTAAGTGGAACATCATATTCAATTAAATGAGGATATAGTCTTACGTTTTTTGGTCGGTGATGGTTTAATCAGCGGTTTCTCGCAAGATTCAGCGTCCGATTTTCTTCGTTCGTCCGACCCTTCACAGCTAGTCATTTCTACAAGTCAATTTAAAACTCGGTTTAATGTGTTTCTTATAGTTTGATAAAGACAGTACGACTGGCCTGGTGGCTACATGCCCTATACTTATTCTCACCACACCACTATAAAATGGTGGCTTAACAATTGTAGAATCGACAATAGTCTACGATCCGACGAACAATCCCCCTTTATTCTTAAGCGAACCAATTCGAAGCCTTTGAAATAAACTCTAACAAACATAACTTTTAAATGTTTTGTCAAAAGTCAATAAGCACACATATTTAATCTAATAAGTAATTATTCGTCATCAGAAATGCACTTTAGTAATTATGGCAAAAGGGTTGACTCAAACGCCCTATAAACTGTAGAAACACTGATTTTATTTTTGCAACTTGTCCTACAGAAGAACGGCTTTTTTCTCAATACTGTTAAACCAACAAATCAAACAACACATACTTGAAGAGTGTAGTCTCTATAAATTTCCTTGTTCCTTTTACAAGCTATTACTCAATTTGATTTTCGCAGAATGATACCTCGCCGGGTATTAACTTTCTTACATCGAATTACACATAAAAAGTATATCTGTGTGCCTTGCGCACGAAATTCAGCGGAATGCATTCAAATGAAACCAGTCACGCACCTAGACAATATTCTGAGCCAGCACCAAAAAACAGAGAAGACCCAAGGGGATTTCTTGCACTTCAAATGCCCCTATTCAACGTGATACCTCTTGTAAAGGCCAGCACCAGAATGCCAGTTTCGAAACCACACCAGTTTCGTAGTCAGAGTAACTATTCGAAAAAGCAGTAAAGGGACAAGTTTAAGGTTATTTCTATAATACGCTCCTATTCTATACTGTTCATTCTTACATTCCTTAACCAGCATAAACCATATTTCCTTATATCCATCCTTCTCGCATTACCAAACTCACGGCTTGAAAGACTGCAGTGGATGAATGCACCTAAGGTGGATGAATGCTTTTGAAAGGCAGTGTATTGTGCATACCACCGTAAAGTAAATGACACCTGTACTGGAAAATGCACGCTTGGCGAGACACCGCAAATTTCAAACAAATTTCCTTTACGCGAATCTCCTTCGCTATTTTAACTGGTGTGGTTGTTTAATACGTTGAAACACTTGTTCAATGTATACCTATCTGTCGATACTTTTAAAAGAGATTGCTGATATTCGGACAATGTTTGTGTTAAAAAAAACACCTTGTGCTAATTCATAATTAGTTCTACTTGTAGACTTAAAATTTTCCCTTTGCCGACTCATGCTGGTTCTGCCTGTTTAAACGACTGTAATGTTACTTAGCTGGCCCTAAGATCTTCACGCCACGCGAAACTTTTAAATCGAGCTGCGTCGATTTCCGTGCAAATACCGAAAATAGTCCAGGATGAAAGCACCCGCGTAAAATGCAGGGCGAACAAGTGGTTAGTACAGCTCTTCCGATATGATACACGACAAAAATATTAAATAACAGGGACAAACTATTGCCACCAACACTCCTAGATTCAGTCATAAAAGGTCAGCAGATGTTCCAGTTAAGTGTCAACTATATGGTATTTGTAACATTGCACATAGGTATTTTATGTTACAGCCTTTTCTGGCGATTAAGACAACTTGCCTGAAAAAGGGGTGACTCCTCAAAACATACTGCCCACGTTCTTTATAAATCAACGAATATATTTTGTTTAGTAAGAACATGGCATGATTAGAAATATCGCACATGGTCTGTCTATATTTGGGGTAATTATGGCTTAGGCCATTGGTTCTCAAACTTAATGAGTGTAGGCGCCATAGCCTATTAGGCCTAACACTTTGTGATCCCCCTTGTTAACGTTTTAAAAAAATACGTCACGGAATGTCTCAGGAGTAATACTAAACACAAAATTTGAGTTAACTGACTAATAATTAAAATAAAGTATGCTTGCAATCCGAAAAAAAAGTTATTTATTTCCAAGGCAGAAACACTTACTTTCATGCATCGGTAACTCCAGCAATATTGACGAGGAGTAAATAAATCATTTGATATTAAAAGAAAATAAATACAGATACAGCCAGTGCCTGATATAAAAAACACGTGATAACGAATTTCGTACTTATCAAAATAGGTCACAACATAAGGCCAATAACAAAATTTAAAGCGAAATTATCGATAAAACGATGATTTAGGACCTGCGACAAAATCAAATCAAACACACAGTATAATATATACGACAAAATAGGACTTGAATAGGTCCTAAAAACAGGGCAATAAAATTTAAATTGCCTGCCCTAAATAACACCTAAAACCGTGTGAAGTGAATTTATAGAGATTTTAAGGGTAGAGATAAGTTAGGTCAGGAGTGAAGGGTAAGGCATAGTATTGTGTAAAATGTAGTTCAGGTCTTCTCTGGCCGTTTATTTTTTTTTCTCGAGTTTACGTCTTATTGCGGTTTAGTCCCTATTCCAACAATTTTTATGCGTATTTAGTCGTATTCCAAAGTGCGTTTTTTTTAAACGATTACGTATTTCGGTTTTATTTTTTTAGTCCAGCACTAAAATCGTCTAAGACTGTCGGAATGCAGATTATCGCAATTACATAGAACCGCTCCAGAAAAACTGTACAAAACGTAACCGTGGGCTAAAAATTGCTAAGGTGAAAGTTGTTTTATCTGTTGAATCATAAAAAGGTTAATTCACTATTCATGGTAAAGGCAATATGTATCCATTCAACATCGTGTCTCCTATACCCAAACAGCGAAAGCATAAATTTATTTTCTAATTGCAAAATTGTTATAAATAACAAATACCCTTGATTTAGGATGGTTTGTCACGGCGTAACCAAGTAAATTCGCCGTAAACATACCTAACAACTTTTTTCCCACTAAACTGGCACTCGTAATCATTTGCCACGTAAGCCAACAGTCATGCATTGACATCAGAATTTGTCAAAAGCTTTTCGAATACACACAAGAGCACACAGATACAGCCGACAGCGACCCAAAATGCTCAATGACTAGTTCATTTAAAGCGTTACTAAAATAATAAGGTCAACTTTTCCTACACTTCTGCATATTGTTTGATATTTCCTTGAAATCTAACTACAACTTGAAATAAATTGTGCGTACTATCTCAACTACATTTTCACCTATATCCTGTACCACCTTCTGTGCGCCGATTTGCAAGCCAACTATAGCGAGTGTTTATACTTTTTTCTCCGCTTTACCGGAAGACTTACGAGCATCACGCATTAACCACCGCCTGAGCTGCGACAAAACCGGCAGCGAAAACACTTTCTTTAGCATCTAGGTCTGCGCTAGTTAACGGCGTCCGTATGTAGTAGGCTACACAAAATAAACAGCATACCGCGACCACGGCTTAAATCAGCTCCAAAAAGCCGCAACAAGCACCAAATGCGTTACAGATACAAATACTCGCCACCCAAGTTGCTTAATTAGCAAGAAGCGTCCTGTCCTGTTGATTCTGCAGCTAATACTGACGCCAAGTCACTTCCCTGTCCCGATCACTCACTTTAGCGCTTTATTCCGCCCGCCAAGGGCCTGAGTGACGTCATTTCCAGGGCTACGGCACTGTCCTGAACACAGACTCCACCTCGAAACGTAAGCACGATGTTTTTAACTCACCGACATAGTTACTACGCAAAATTTTAGTCGAAATGACAAGTTCACCCCATTGTTTAATGTGACAAAGAAACACAGCCGTTCTTGAAAGGCGGTTAATAAAAGAAAGCGCACCACAGATTTATCTGGCAGTGTGTTAGCCTATTAATATATTACGCCTTGTCAAAAATGCCTTGTGCACACCACTATCCTTGCTCTCTAAATCTGGCTGACCGCGGTTTGTAATTTCTTTCTCCTAGCAATCCGGATTTATCTACAGGTTTCCTTGCTAATTCCCTGAACCTGAAAAAACTAATTAAATATGCGCAAACAGGAACTGTGACGTCATGATTTCGGCGGGCCCGTCTGCAAATCCGATTTTTTTAAGACCGACTGGTGTTATTTGCGCGAATAAGGACCGAGGGACAGAGAGCCGTCGAACCCTCGTCTGCTCGCAAACCAGCGACTGTCGCTTCCCCGAAATTCGTGGGAAGAGCGCGGACGCGTCACTCAAGCTGCTCGCTAAATCGGTCGACGCAAATCCGAACCCTCCCTGGTCGAATAAACCACGGGCTTGCATTTCATGAACTTCTTTAGTGCGTTTTTCAGCATAGTTTGAACCTCAATGAAAGACACACACCCAAGTCATACATACGTGTTGAACAACTGCGATACCGGGGCACATACCGGTATCGTGTATTTGAACCTCACTATACAGGCTAATTGTTTTTGCAGCCTGCCTTGCTTGCATCATTGATCGACAGGTTACGTCAGTCAACGATGTCTTTCGGTGTACTTTGTACCTGCCGTTTTATACCCTCTGGTAGGACACATGCGTCAACAATTGTGATACCATCGGACATACCGGGACCGTGTATTCGAACCTCACCACAGGCTAGTTGTTTTTGAAGCCTGTCTTGCTTACTTCATTGATCGACAGATTACGTTCGTCTACGGCTTTCGCTGTAGTTTGTAACTGCGTTTGTTACACCCTGTGGTAGGGCTGGTACCACGGCAAAAAAGCAGAAAAATCTAAACGGGGTGATTTTGAACACCCTGTGTGAAATTTTTCAAACTTACACAGTATGTAGCGTTACCGACAATCCGTTTACAGAAAACGGAACGAAACTATACGCTGGGGATTAGAAGCCTAGCCTACTCTTAAGTGTTAAGGTCCCTTTTTTACACTCAAAAAGTGGAAAGTGTTATTGTTAAACAAAAACCCCATACTTTCAAATTGCATTTAATTAAAATTAGTTGAAAGTTGTTCATTCAACTCAATATTATTTGGCCGGTAATTTTGCAAGAGTGGCAAGTGTTATTGTTAAACAAAAACCCCATACTTTCAAATTGCATTTAATTAAAATTAGTTGAAAGTTGTTCATTCAACTAAATATTATTTGGCCGGTAATTTTGCGAAGGTTTTAAAGCTGTTACCAGCAGGCGGGAAAGCTCTCTATTTCGTATCGAGGTCACAGGGAGAGCGCAGTACACCGATTGTAATCGCACTATTAAGAACCACTTTGAAATGAGGCCCGTGTAGCACTTTGAAATGTTTTTTTTACCTTACGAAACCAACTTTACGGTTCGGGCGGGTTAGCTAGTTGCGAACAAAAATAACTCTGTGGATTTAAAACTGCGCTTGCCTTCTCTAATTTGCAAGACTAACTGAAGGCTGACGTCACAGTTGGACCGGGTTGTATCTGTATTGATGCTTGCCGATCTTCGAATGCCTGAATACGTCCAACGAGACTCTAGATGCAGTAGAGCATGACTGCAAGTGTTAAAGCCGACTGCCTAAACTTCGTGGAACATTGAACGCCTAATACGCAAGTCAAGGCGGATGAATAAAAGTCTTGTTCTTGATATAATCGTAGCAAGCTGTGCTGACCAGTTAACAATGACTCAGCAAAACACAATTAACGAACAGCTTATATAAATACCAAAATGTCGTTAAACGATACGATGATGTGCGGTGCAGCTGAGAGAGGTCATACCGATAACTATTTTTACAGTAACAGTCGTGCTTCACCGCTAAAATAATTACAGTTGACACTAAATCGGTTTAATTTGTTTAGGTTGGCTAATAAAAGCAGTGGCACACTTTGTATGTCTCTCAACACTCTTAATTCAATTTTTTCAAGGCAGGCCTCCGGTAAAGGACGCGTGTTTGATAAATAGTAGCGCAATCGCCTGCAATTAACCACAACTGCGCTGTCGGGTGCATCGGGTAGGAACGCAAAAATATGCGAGTTTCATCCGCAAATTGCAGAGCCGCCAGCACAAACCGCCGATTGGCGAGGCAATCAACTTGGGAGGCTGAACAAGCGAATCATCCTGCAGCTTAAAGCGCTCTGATCCTTGTGTACAGAAAACAAAATGCAGCCGCTCCGGGCACTCAGTTCGCAGCCCGACCTGGCCGGAAATGCTTCGGTGCAGTGGTTGAGCTTTTCTTCTTGGCAGGCCCATTCATTTTTAAACAATGATAAATAAGAATAAGACTGAGATACTATTATATCATTGGATCACTATCAATATTAACTATAACAACTATATACAATCTTTGAACTTTAACTTCGTGGATCCCACGAGTCCCTGGTCCTCAGTTTAAAAGCCACTGCCTTAGTTGTTAAATCTCCATTGAAGCTAAATTAAGTTGCTAGGTTATAAGCCAATCTGAAATGTTTCGAATGGTTTAATCCACAACCTGCTCACGAAAAGTTAACGTAAAAAGTCGTCCCCTAAAACGTAAAAAAAACGCTTACGGCAACGGAAAGTTTAAATAGTTTGATATATTTTCAAGATATTTTTGGTTAGAAGCCAGGAAATTTGCCGTTAACGCTAGGAACGCGTTATGTGTTAACTGGACGACGCTAGTGTAAACCGAACCTCACAGTCTTTGCGTAAAGCATTAAGAGCACGCAGTTTGCAAGAACGCATATAAATCTGTTTACTAGTCTAAATCACCAATGGTTCCGTTTGAAATTTTAAAATTATTACCTTACTGATCTGTAAAAAACACAACTGACCTGTGCTTTGCGCCGCGGCAGCTACAATTTAAAACAATCGTTAAAGTATAGCTGAAACACTTTAAAAAGTAAGAAATCTCACGCAGACAATAAAATGTAAAAGAAAGATTCTTGCTTTCGTATCAGATGATCTTAAGACTGTTTATAAAAACAGGTATAAAACATAAAATCATTTCTTAAAATTTTACAGAAATATATATTGTGCCTTATACATAGGCATCGTTAGTTTCTAACTACTACTATTGGTTTATAACTACTATTACTGGCATTTTATACATGTTTGCTCTTTGTACAGAAACTAACGATGCCTATTTTTAAGGCAAAATACATATTTCTGTAAAATTTTAACAAATAATTTTACGTTTTATACTGTTTTTGTAAAGTGTCTTAAGATCATCAAGAAAGCAGCTTATAAAATTCAACTCTATAGCTTAAGACCCACCTGAACCGGAAGAGTTCTCCTTGCACAACTGTTTCTTCTCGGTCGGCGTGGATGGGGAGGAAGAAGATGGGAAGAAGATGGTGGTCAGTGTGTTTCTCCTGGTGGTGCTTTGCGGCAGGGAGTGCGCGATGTTGCCCAGGCTCCCGCTCCTTAGAGCTCCAGGAGAAGAGGGTCCTGTGAAGCGGAAGATTGGAAGAGGGATGAAGGTTGGAAGTTGCCTGGTACTGGATCTTCCAGCGGATCCGGGCTGAAGATAAGTGCTCGATCCTCTCCGGGAGCTAGGGGAGGGATCGTAGACGGAGGACGCGTGGGAACAGTTATTGAGGGACATCCTCCGGCCGGCGATGTGGCGCTGCGTTGATTTGGTGGAATGTTTAGGATCAGATAAATCACTTGTCTTCTGTCAAAGCTATTCTAATTATTAAATTATTATCAGTGTTATTCAACCTTTTTTAAGCCACGGAACACTTTATAAATCAAAAAATCTTGCGGAACACCAACGCAAGTTTATAATATTACATCAATTTATTGGCTTTCAGTTTTTCCTAGTGCGATACCTGGACCTATTTAACTGAGCAAAAACTGATATTCGGGCTGTATTCCGCATCTTTTTAATCTTATTAAATCACTTGTCTGCTGATAAGACTATTATATCAGTGTTTTTCAACTTTTTTGTAAGCTGAAACACTTTAGAAAGTAAGGAATCTCCCGCAGCCAATAAAATGTAAAAGAACGATTCTTGTTTTCGTATCAGATGATCTAAGACTGTTTATAAAAGCAGATAAAACATAAAATCATTCCTTTAAATTTTACTGAAATATATGTTTCACCTAGAAGGCATCGTCAGTTTCTTAATTCGGATTCAGTGTAAAATTTTAAGAAATGATTTTTTATCTGTTTTTATAAACGGTCTTAGATGATCTTTTTTGGGTATGTTTTAAATAATTTAGCGGCACACCAACTAAAATTCGTAATTTTACATTAGAACAGGGGTTCTTAAACTGGGGTGCATGAACTCCTTGGGGGTAAATAAACTAGTTTTACGGGATCCATGAAGCCCTAATTGAAATTTTAGTGTATATTTGAAAAGTAATCATTTTTTCAAAGAAAAGTTGAAATTAAAAAATCAGATTTTGGCGGTCTATTTGTATTGTGACATAAATTTATGACGACATCACTAAAATCCCTTGCCTACACCGGTCCACGCGAAGCAAACATATTTTTAGGTGTTTGCGGTAAAAAAATTCAAGAACCCCTGCATTAGAATAAACAACACAGCAATTTTCCTTCCAGTTTCCGTTGTACAATATCTGGCCAGTTCGAATTGGCACAAAACTGTTATTCGGGATGTATTGCAATTGTATTATTACGCAACGAGTCCTCCCATACACAACAATAAATTATAAGTGAAGGGTGTGAAAAGAGAGAAAAAAATTTCTACCATTTTTAATAGGCTATGCTGCATTTTGTATTTTTATTTAAATTACTCCCAAGGCCGTGCTGTTGTGTTGTATTAACATTGTCTTATCACAGAAATGCTAAAACCAAGTTTAAAACACCATGACAATCGGCAATGACTGGTAATGTAATGTGAGCAGTAAGCTTCGCCCTTGGATTGATACGCATTTTTAGCACTTAGTTAAATTGCCATAAATTTGGATGGTTACGCTTTAGCTTCTCCGTTAGTTAAGCCGCCTGAACTATGTTTACAGCAATTGAACCGCAGACGCTTTACCTGGCACTCAGTTCAAAACACTAATATGTGGAATGTGCTAAAGAAAAAGACTAAGACAATGCTTGACACTAGAAAATCGAGTTCTATGTTTACAGGCTTTAAAGAATCGCCTTTTCAGTATCACCAGTACATTTCGCGCGGAAAAAATTTATCACAAGGTATTTGAAATTTACGATATTCACCCATACGATGAATTATTATCCAATGAAATTCGCCTAAAAACTCTAAATGTCAAAACAACATCAGACCATCATATATAAACTGTTGCTACCAGGCCTAGTAATATAAATAAAAAGCAGCCCCTATGGTAATTGTAATTACAAAGAGCTGTTTTTTTATTTATATCAGACCATTGTATAAATTGTCATATAACCAAAGATACTAACTAAATCCACTGAATGTGATAAACTACCTCTCCCTCTAAAGAACACGGGGTAATAAACATCCTTAACAGAAGCTAATATCGTCTTATACTATGCCTGTACCTGGGTCACACTAATTAGTATCAATGTGTCGCACAGATTAAGACCATAAACCCCAACGACCCAAATAATGCCTCCAAAACGGTACAAGCCACCACGTTGTCCAGCTATTTAGTCAGCTGATTTTTTACTGGTGTTTATACGTTGCCTCAAGGCTTAGTAAGCGGACTTATATGCAGCAACGCCGAAATAGTTTTAGTTTCTTGATGTCACCGTAACAAATTTTAGGATGCTGCGTAGGTGCTCTGTCTGATACCGTTTTCCTCTTAGTGAAATCGTTAGTCATAAGATCTGTACTTTTTAATGTAATACCATTGATTTTAATACAAGACAAAAAGCGTAGGCGATGGAGCCATTATTATGTTAAATCATAACATTGATTTGAGCGTCGAATCGTTATGTATACGTAATAGTTATTTTTAAGTATATTAATGTATTCTCAGGCCATAATTGAACTCTGATGAGAACGAATTATCAATCGTTTTTGTCTCTTAGTAAAGTACATATATAACGAAGGCCGTTATATAATACAGTTTTGGGTCAATGAGTTGCTTAATTCCTCCAAAAACATACATTACCACCCAGAAAAGTTTGATTTCCAAGTTTGAAAAAACGGCGTAAATTCGATTTAAATTTGCTAAAACTTCCTATAATTTGCTAGATAAATGACTTTTAACGACAGACTTTCCCTCTTTAGCCTGTAGTTAGATGGTCGGCGCTGCCTCCTATACATTTACAGGTTCGCGCGTTTTTATGAACTTCTGGCTTAGCCTACCGACCTCGCTCATGTGTGAACTATACGCGTTTTGTCCCAACACGCGAGCAAAAGGCCACAATACGACGAGATCGCGTCCGGCGACATAACTTCTTTCCGTCGGCGTTGAGTTTGAAAAAGCGGCGACGCGTCGCTTACAGCCCTAATCGAATTAGCTAAGCGCTTTCTCATTTATAGGACTGGCGGCGACTTGCAGACACGCGAAACCGCTAAAACAAACGACACGGCGCAACGACAAAGCTTTCGATTAATTGACTTGTTGACGGTTCTCACCTGACCATATAGCGCGCTAATAGAATTATGGGGTGCAATTTCTTTCACTCTAAGCATTGTAATGGTGTATTAACAAGATATTTCAGAAAATGTCTTTTACATAATTATACGAAGCAGTCTTACGTGATTCTTTTTTTTAATTCAACCTTAAAAATAAAGACTTTAAAAGAAAATAAATCGTGCAAAGGAAGCTAACGTTAAAATTATCTAGTATTGTTGTAAAATAACCTACAAAACGTTAAAAATCTAGCTGTTGCCTAAATACATCCAAATGGGTTATTTCATGGTTTCGACCGCGGACGTATAAATAACAATCAGAAGAAACGCACTCCAATCTCATCAAAAACCAAACGTGATGGCTCGACTGTAATACGGGTGCCACTAAGTTTCAGGTGTTACTTAAATCTGTTAAAACTTTTCCTATACGCCTCAGCGCAAGTTCGACGAAATTCTTAAGCCTGCAAAACTTTGCGCCGGCCACAAACACGAAACGCGGATCCGGTGAAGCTATTTCGACCGCCAAGAGCCACCGTCGCGTGAATCGGAATGCAATACTGCAAAGCAACTAGCGGTTAACCTCAGTGGCGTTGCCAGTCGAACATTTTTAGGGCTAGCAAAAAGGATTTTTTTTGTTTAGCTTTTGCCAATGAATGAACTGCCGTATCAAACTCAAATAAATATGCTGGCAAACCGTTTCGAGCATCAACCGACTGATTTTAACGCAATACTCAAAAACCATTCAAAGAGCAAAAAACAAAATGACTGAAAAGTAGTAAAATACAGCAAACGTGATAATAACTATCATTTGTGGCGAAACAGTGTATGACAATTGAAGGCGTGGCGTGCCTGTGATCGACTGTTGTGGTACTGCTCATAAATGTTATGGTACAAAACCAATTATTAAGAGAACAATATTTATATATTTTTTAGGGGGGGCATGGCCCCTTAAGTCCCCCCTTGGCTACGCCTATGGCTACCCTGAACCCAATTTGACATTAATATTTGCTTGGGTCACCGAAACTAGTAGACGATTGACAGAATTATGTGCCACGCCACCAAAGATTTTCCCGGTTTGCGCCCCTGCAATTTTAGAGATACAAGTGCCAACTTGACCTGTTAGCACTGAGGCGAAACCGACCAGATTTTATTACGAGCTCGTTCTTTATCGGCCACAACCATCAGCAAACTGGTAGCATATTTCGTCACGTCACAATTAGATGGACAGCTATAAGTTTCCAGGTGTTTTCTCAGTAAAGGGGATAAGACACGTGTTTAGACGGTTAGAATTGGAAAATAGTTTTTTTTAATGTGACTCATATATAGACTTTAAAAATCTATTTTTTAAAACTAAACTAATGTCTATAGGTCTATTTGATCCATTACGAAATAGCTTTACCCATAAAAAATACATCTTAAAATGGAAGCATCTCAACCATTGGATTCCAAACTTGGGTGCGTCAAGCAAAATGAAAAGATTATAGTCTAAAACCAAACACAAAACAGGTATATAGAATAAAACAAAAACATTCCTGGGGACTGTTTAGCACACGGGAACTTCCCTTACCTGTCCAATCTCTTCGTAGGATGACTCAACGGATTGGGAAACGGTTGGAGTGACGTTCTTCTTTCTGCCGCTCATCCTTGACGCTTGACTGTCACGTATGCTGCAACTATTATCAGCACTCATACCTATATATACGACGCGTTGTTTCTCACGTCGCAACCCTATAAACAACATGTTGGTCTTAAATTGGTGAATTAAAAACTCGGCGTTTTGTTTTCAATTCGCATCGCGTAGGTCATTGGTTTCTAAACAGGGTTTAAAGAACCCTATAAGGGGTCTGTAAAACTCGCAGGGGTCCTCGAGTCCACTGGAAATTTTATTAAAATGTATGTCAACATTTGTTAAATGTATAATGATAATTGGCTATAATAATTATAAAATTATAAAAAAATTATTATAATTCTAAATTATAATTTTTTGCAAAATGATTGACTTACGTCGAATTTAGATAAAAATAAATTAGAGTTCCACGTGCTCGATAACATTTCCTGTAAATAAAACGCTTTGGCAATCAACTATACGTAACAGAATACACACGTTTGGAGTTTTAGGGCGCCCACAAGTGAACAGAGTTGACAACTTGGATGGACACTTGTTCACAATCAAGTCTCTGTTGGTTAACTACGACGTACAGTAATGGCAAGGGCTTTTTCTCTTAACGTTCCGGTTATATATTTACACGACGGTAATCAAGAGTAAACTATTTAAAACTTTAAAACACTACGATTGTTCGGTTAAGCAACTGATAACGAAACATTTCAAAAATGATTTAATTTGCAGCATCAAAAGTCAAATACTGAGCAGAAATCATATAGGCCCTTATTTCCCAAAGTGGTTTGCCGTTAAACATTAATTCCTTAGGATTCCTTAAACAGATTTCTTTTGCTGAAAATGTCGTTCTTTAAGGATTTCGTCTGGGAGGATTACTCGCCATTTTGATTTACACGTGGCGGAAAACAGATTTACAACGTCGCAATTATGATGGTGTCAACAAACCTCGAAGTCTAAACCGCTTGTTTTGCAAAATTATTAGCTTAAAACCAACACGGCTACTGGCTACATGGCTACAGGCAGGCGATTGCTAGTCTTTCCATCCTATGGTGCTGGGCATGTTTTTATTTACACGAGTGAACTAGCAGTTTCTCGCAACGATTTCTGCACTTAAGTCACCATTTTCCAAATGCCATATCTTGATTTTTTTTCATGAAGTATTATTTAATAAAATTAGGTGATTTATGTCAGCACAAAAATAAACAGTTTGCATGCTGTATATTAAGTTTTTTTAGTTGAGTTATTTCTCATGAACCGGACGAGTTCAGCAATATTTTTATTGGTATGTTATTGACTTGATGGAGACATGACTTAGGCAACTTAAGACTTTAAGTGGGACTTCGGTCATTTTACAATGACTTGTTTCAAACACTGCAACTTTTACAGAAGTGCTAACAGGTTGAACAACCCACTGCAAAGTAACTTTTATTTTGGAAACTCAGGCGCAAGGAAAAGCCACTGCACGCTGCAATCGAGCCTTGTTTACTCAAAACTTCAACATTTTACAAAGACAACTGACTTCCTTGGTTTTGACCTCACGCCAACACAAAACATTCGAGGCATTTTTGAAATCGAATAGCTGCTTATCAGAGCATGTCATTCGTGGAACCGCAGAACAAAGTGAAATCACTACAATTCCCTTTTCAACTGAAGCGATCGACAACCTTGTGTTTAAGAGTAAAACTTTATACAGGGCCATACAAACACGCATTCACTTTTCGCTTGTCCAACATTTCCGAACAGATCCGAGCTAAATCACCTTTTTTCTGTGATGACCGAAAATATTTATTCACGCAGCTAAATCAAATTACTGTACACTCCAGATGGAAAGCGGTACAAGTTTTATTCGAATTATTTTTACACCGTGTTAGTTCGCAGAACCTACAGCTGCAAACGAGAGAATAGTTCTGCTAAAATGTTTACTTAAACCTTTCTTCTAAAATGTTTACTTAAACCTAAACCTAATGCAAGTCACTCTTCCGCCGGTCCTTTTGACAACCACATTACGCTAACTTAAAAAGTGTCAGGTTCAATTTAAAATGCAAGGATAATGCAGCAAAGCGTATACTGTAAGCGATGCATTCCAAGCCTGCAAATACAGCGCTTTTAAAAAGCACGCATTGCGCCGCTTACGCCGCACAATAAATATAGCTTCACATAAAAGCAAAGTCGAAGGGTGAATTCGCAGTTCCAGCTCCTTCTTTCCAATCACAATTACCGTTTGGAACAGCATTAAATACCCATTTCCACGCCCTAACTAGTTTGCATTGCAATTTTAAACGCATTCCTATTTTCGACTCAGTCGTTGTGCTATTTTTGCTCACCGGCCCAATTAGTCCTTATTCGCATCGGTATTCACCGTAATGTCGAACAGGTCGAACGCGTTAACAACACTTCCTGAGTTTTGGCGACTGGCTGTCAACCGTTATTGGGGTATTTACGTATGTTAAGGAACTAAACACGGGAAATCAGTCTAATTGAGCGTCGGAGACTATTTTCAAAATCAGCGTCAGGGAATTTTTTTGCTGCTAAGCTATTAGAATGCAGTGTTTTGCATCCCTACTGTTAAAAGAAATCCTGACGGGTTATACTCAAACGTACACATTAACTAGAGTTAGACGGTATTGCAGTATTTTTGCGGCGTTGCATAGTTCAAATAATATAATAAAAATATAATACGTTGAACAAAAAATCTGGTTTGTTAAATCACTTAATCACTTAAAGTAGCACACCAGGTAAAAAAAAATAAATGTATTTTACTTTATGTTCACACCCAGATTATGAAGTTACAGCCAAAGTAACGAGCAATAGTTGTGTGTGTGACATAAATGCCTTAAAACGGCAATTACTTTGCGTAACTGTAAATCAAACACAAACCCGAAAAGGTAAACGTTTAACCTGTTGCCAACCTTCTGACCAACCTATCGTCTGCATTTATCTCGCATCACCAATGCGGTTACCATGTCCGGCCTCGTCGATATGCTGTTCACACGGTGGTCAGCAAAAATTTGTTTAAAAAATGATTTATTTATTTTCTGCACCACGATGTAAATAGCAATATTACAACGAAGCCAACCGACGTTTTGAACTGATCTTCCCAATGTCATACGGATCTGCTTTTGAATAGATAAGGCTCAATTACGTTTTCCTGAAGAACAAAAATTCAAACTATTTCTGTGTGCCTCGATCAGCCGAAATGAGGTAATGAATTGAGCGCACGTAGCCTAATATACTTTTGCCTGGCTGAAAACAAAGCCAACGATTTTTTTGCTCGGTAATCTCGTCCAAAGACGCGAATTAAAATCCAGATGCTTCGCAAGTCAAGCGAACTCTGACACTTACAAGAGTTTGTTTACCCGTGATTTATTGATTCCTAAAAGTGAACGCCGCGTTCACTCAAACGCGTTCGGTTTGTAAGACGAGTAATTCACGTGAACCGTTACTGGCATGTTGCTACCACAAGCAAATATTCGGTTAAACCATTGTCGTTTGAATCCAAGGCTTCAGCGGTAGTCTTACATAAACCTGTTTTGCAATGGCGTACGTAACTTGGATGACTTGGCCTAAATTTGACAAATTCACAGAAAGGCGCTTTAACGAAAGCGAAGAGTTTTTTAAGACAATTTTGTTCATAACTCGGTCTAATCTTACAACCATACAGTACACCACGCTAACTTTTTATAAGGCTTGATTGCGCTGAGAACGACTTGCCCGTTTGAACATAACAGAAAGCCTAAAGCGATCCACTTAAACAGTTATATAACTAAACTTTCCAGTTGGCTAAGATTTTAAAATAGTCTTCACTGCCCTTTGTTGGTCCGCTACCCAGAGTAAAACTGCCCTGCACTATCCGTTATTCCAGCTAAAACAAATGAAAAAATGCGATTATTTAAGGTATTTATCTGGCAGGATTACTCGTCATTTTAAGTCTCGCGAGAAAGTGAAGAGAACCACAATCGTAAATTATGGTGACGTCAACAAACCTCTAAGTCTAAACCACTTAATTTGCAAAATTATTAGCTTATAAGCGCACGGAAAAGCCACTGCAAGTTGCAATGGAGCCTTGTTTACTCTCAAACATTTTACGAAGACGACTGACTGCTTTGGTTTTGACCTCACGCCAACACAAAGCATCCGAGGCATTTTTGAAATCGAATAGCAGCTTATCAGGGCATGTCATTTCTGGAACCGCAAAACACAGTGAAATCACTACAATTCTCTGCTTTTCAACTAAACTTGTACTTATCTCAAGCGATTGACAACCATGCATTTGAGAGTATAACCTCAAATATCGTCAGTTGGGTAAGATTTCAGTGTCTTCACAGCCCTTTGTTGGTTCGCTACCCAAACCAAACTGTCCTGCACTGTCCGTGACTTTAGCTGGAACAATTGCTTCCAGTATTAGCCAGATGCGTTAATAAGACGTCGTCCGTTTCTGCTCTAGGATAGCTTTTGACGCGCGGGGTCGAAATCGACCTAACCTGTCACCGCTCAACGACTTTCGCTAATTTTAAAGCACTTCCGCGCTTCCCAAAGCCACGAGACAGGTGTGCGACCGTCAGTCTAACATGCCTCCTCGCCCGAACCTCACGACCGGACAAGGGGTTTTTTGCTGTTGTTTCTATCGTTGCTTTGATTAGAGAAAAGCGATCGACGCGTGAATCCACCTGTAAACACATAACGACGTCAATTGTTCGTGATGTTTAAGAGTTGCCTATATTTCGCTAATTAAAGTTTTAAATCCCCTTTTGTTCTTTTAAAAAGTTTACCTACATTTGGAAAGTCACGGACGGATTACTATCAATCATAAAGTAGGCTAACCAAAATTTCCAAAAAATAAAGCAGAATTATGATTTGTAAAGGTGATTAACAAAGTAAAAACACTTTCGAACGTAAGGAATCTCCCGCAGACAATAAAAATAAAAAAGATCCTTGCTTTCGTACCAGATGATGTTAAGAGTGTTTATAAAAACAGGATAAAACATAAAATTTTATCAGTTTTCACAAACAGTCTTAACATTATAAACAATGAGTTGTTTTAACACAGTAGAAAACAAAATTACGTCTCACCATTTAACTATTCTAACATACAGCTAAATTATGTATACCAAAAACGCGTACGTAACTGTTTTTATAATTCTGATCGGCAACCACCTCACTACGAAAACGTAATTATCGCTTGCATGTTCTGCCCCACAGCCGCACGCTTAAACAGCGACCCACTCTATTGAGCAGCGGCCCACAGTTAAAGTCGGCAACAAATCCTAATGACGGCGGAGAAACGTGTATTTCCCAGGTCAAATTTTTCAAAAGCGGCTGCATGTTTATGCAATCGTGCGACGCCGACTGACAACCCTATACACGATGTTTGCTCGTGTAACCTTAAAACAATCACCAAATTACGCGAAAACGTGATACAGGGGCAAGATTAAAATACACGGGGACCCCCTGAAGCGGCCTTGAAGGGGCTCCCGGTCGGCAAAAGGACGCTCAATAATTCATAGTTGGGGCGACAATTGTTTTACAGAGCGTTCTACATGTGTAAATGAAGGTGCATTGCGCTGTCAAATTGAAGTACATTCTGACAGGTCGCGCGTGAGCCTTTTCCTGTCCGCATCAAGCATCAATATTAAACAGCCGAAGCTGCGACTGTAGACGCCGAGCGAAGCCGCTTTCCTGGCGAATATCGCGCCTAAAATCCCTGAATGGCTCGCGTAAACAAATCCTAAGTAGTTGCCAGAAATTTCGAGCTGGCTTTAAACACCGTTACTCATTGCTGACTTGCAATTTGTTTTAGCTGACTGCATCCTACAAAGGAAGTCTGACTGCATCCTACAAAGGAAGATCATCGCACAATCAAATATAACACTGTCCTTAAGACACATAAAAAAACTATCGGAAATTGAATCAACAGCACAACTTCTACGGTTTAGTAACCTACTCAATTCCACGCGAAATAAAAGTTTGCTACATATTCTTGTGGAGCCAAACGTTCAATTTTATTGTCCGTTAACAATATGTTTGATGCTATTGGCCTGTGGGTAACTTTTATGAACAATCACTTGCTTTTAAAACAACGAAGGCATTTTTTTTCTCTAAAATGTGGATTTACAAAAAAAAATCATAGGCTTTTTGCGCCAATCACGATTTATACTTTGGCGTTTTTTAATTGTTTCAAGTGTACAGTAATAGCTAAAGCTAATAAAATATCTTAAATTAAATGCACAGCCGGATTTAAATAGAGAGGCGTTTAAATGTACTCGTCGTGTTTCCGATTTTTTATAGGCAAGCTACTTCACGTTATTCGGTAAAAACATACTTGCAAATTTGTGGCAAAGTAATCGACGATCTTTCTCGTGAATTTTTCCACGGAATTTAAAATAATGCTTATATGATTTTTAAAATAAATTTTAAATAAAGGCTTATATGAAATCTGACTTAGCCAAATGTTAGCCTAAGCCAGTGGTTCTCAACCTTTCATGACTCGTGGCCGTCTTCGAAAGGCTTTTTATCCTCGTTGCCCCCTCGATTATAAAAAATAGCTAGTACTGTGTTTAACGTGTTTTCACTTATTTTATTTCACCACGTTAATAAAAAGCACCTCGATTGAACGAAAGCCAATGAATAAATACACCGAAAATCCAAAATAAGGTAACGTCGCTTCCTGGTCGAATCGTATTCTTTTGGCAAAAATAATAGCGGTAGCATTATTCTTTCTCCGGGGATGCTTTCATCCCCAAGATTTTTAAACAGTGCAAACACTGCGCACAAATATGTCCGTCTCGTCTAACTTTTGTGAAGCCAAAAGAGACGTAACTCTCGCACCATTTGCCAATTTTCGACATTTGATAACACAAAACCTTGTTTTTTTGGTATGTGCAATTCAACTATCCTTCGTTCTGTTAAGCTTGCTTTGACCACTTAACACAGGGGTGGGCAACATTTTTCTAGTCGCGAGCAAAAAACAAACTCAGAAATGTCTCTGCGGCATTTTATAATAACAACCGCGCAACGACTGTTAATCAGGGATACCGCTGTAAGGTATGCTAGTTGGCAGTTAAAAGGGGTCTAAACTAGGGTTCCTCGTTTTCCCGGATTTTTTCACTCCCGGGAAACGGGATTGAAAAATGAAACTTCCCGGGAATCCCGGGATCCCGACGAAAAAATTATACATAAAATTACGTCATTTTGAAGTTTGTATTTTTTTATTTTAGCTCCAAACATTTAATTAAGCTCATTTATGGGCGTTCTTCCACTTATGTACGTGGAAAGTTATGCAAAAAAACAAAAGAAAGAAATACCGCATACCACAGGTTAGCGTTTGGGTGAGGGTGTCTCAAGTATTATTATGTTTATTATTAATAATAACCCTTGACCCACCCTTACCCAAACGCTAACCCGCATTCTAACCCAAATAATTTGCGTTGTGGTAAGCGGTATTTAAAGACCGTTTTTTTTTATTAATTTGTACGTTCATAACTGAAGGAGCGCCAGACCTTCTCTAATACGAGTCAGGACCGTTATTTGTGCATGCATGCGCATGCATGACGTATTTATTTTGTTAGAATAAATTTAATTAGGTTTTTGCCATATGTTGCCCACCCCTGACTTACCAAAATTAAGTTTACCACAAAATTTAATTAATGAAACAACAACAAACTTATCTCTCCGAACCAAAATGGCAATATCGTTATTTGCCGTTTTGCGAAAAAAAAGTTCAACTTGCTTGTACTAGTTTTTCTACCTTTCTAACTTGCGGTTTAAAAACAATTTAAAATGCTGGTTAAACGTTTCAAAGGAAACCTGAGTAAACTACAAAAACACAAGTGTTAGTTGCCTATGACGTCACAATGTTTGGCAATTAGGCGAGCAGATAAGGAATTGCAAGCTTGACGTTGACTGTTGCTAAACTTCTCACGAATAGTAAGTAGTAACGTGTAAGAAAAAATGCGTTACAATAGGTCAAAGAAGGTTTAACACTACAAGTTTGAGTCTAACTAAAAAAAATAAAAATAGTGACACAGGTTTTGCAATACTGCGACATTGCTACAGACGTATGCTCGTGGCTCCCCAATGACAGGTCCGTGGCCCCGCAGGGGGGCCGAGGGCCACGGTTGAGAAACCCTGGCCTAAGCCCTAAGTAGGCCTACTACACAAAACTAAGAAGCTATGATCACCAAGCAGGTATTAGACAAAGCTAAAGGGACCATTTTTATGAGGTCAGTAAAATAAAAACCTTCGGTTGTTTCTGTATACCTGTGTAATGTGTTGATACTCCATGCAATATGTATTATTTGCTTTTTCTAAATCGACGTCAGAATAAAAAATTACCACGTGACCAATCATTTTACTGCTATAATGTTAGCACAACCCCTGAAAAAGTCGAATTTGATTATGTCTTCATGTGGAACCAGGCATTAATAGAAATAAAAAAACAACAATGGATTTTACGAGTAAAAGTACGTATTTTTCATTTTCTGAAAAATCTCAGCAGTAACAATTCTATTATTCTATAAATCGATTAGCAGAAAATATAAATTTCCGAGGATAAGACAAACCGGTAGAAACCACCGGAATCTCATCAGTACGCCGCTAAATATTTATAAACAATGTATTGCTTGTTAAAATATACTGGTGAACGATATACACAAAGTAAATTTGTAAATCTGGTCACGCTATTTGGCACACTCCCGGCATTGATGTAAGGAAACTAATTATACGCTTGTATAATTTTCACATAGAAGTTAGTATCCAATTTAGCGCCAGGCAAAACTCTATGTCTAAAACGTAGTTATTAAATATCATACATACTTATATTGGTTGTAATAATATGATATAAAAATATTTTGTTTTTAAATTTGAAAAACTTTATAGTTTTTTTTGCTTTTATGCAATTTGAGCATCCCCTTTGAAATAAAAGTTAATAGATTTCACGTCCTGCGCACCAGGAAATAAATTTCGTCTTCCTGCAATTGCTGGAAGGTGGATCCGAACTTAACCGAATCGAATAATCGTAAATAACACGAAAATAGTACATTTCACGTTGATCCTAGTATTTGTAGCATAAAATTTAGTGAAAGTATTTTATTTGCAGTAAAGTTATAGGTCAATTTAAAATGTTTGCGAATAAATTTGCGTTAAACGAGCAGGAACAAACGGCTAAAACGGAATCATCACTTTACCCTTTTTAACTTTATATGTAACTGTTTTAGATTAGTAGGTAGTCTGTTTAAAGAATAAGGTTTATTCGTTATCAGAATGGCAACTGGAAGCCTTCCCGCATGTGTGGTGGACATCGGAACAGGGTGTGTAAATTTTAAACCTATTATGTCTGCTAGTTATAACTTATGTGCAGACATAAATTAGTAGTATTTACTGGTCTAGAATTCTACTACTTTTTATGTTTTTTGGGCGCTGGTCTAGAATCCTACCACAACGTTAAATTAATTATTAAGCAATGCACAATACGTGGGTTAGGGTGTCGGTTAGTGTTTGGGTGTGGGTAGGTCAAGTAATATTGTTCAACACTATTACTGGACTCACCCAAACCCAAACGCTAACCGGCACCCTAACCCAAATAATGTTCGTTGTGGTAGGATTCTAGACGAGCGCCGTTATGGCGCTGGTCTAGAATCCTACCACAACGTTCAATGAATTATTAAGCAATGCACAATACGTGGGTTAGGGTGTCGGTTAGTGTTTGGGTGTGGGTAGGTCAAGTAATATTGTTTAACACTATTAATGGACTCAGCCCAAACGCTAACCGGCACCCTAGCCCTAATAATGTTCATTGTGGTAGGATTCTAGACGAGCGCCGTTTTTTGTAGCAATTGAACGGGTTGTATAAATGAAATTGAGAAAAATAAATACGGGAGAATAAAAAACAAACCCTAGTTGAAAAGAAAGACCTGCTCGGAAATATTTCCATGCAGTCAGCTGCGAAAATTCGCCCAAATGCTAAAAACTTTTGTTGCGCTAACGGTTTTTCAGTACTCAGTTTTCAGCCGTTTGGCCGGAAATGTTATTACAGCCACTCGATTTGAAGCTGCAAAATCGTCTCCTCGCGCAAAATCCAAAGTTTCCAATCTGGAACAAACCCTAACTCGCACCATATAACTCAAATAGTTTTGCTTGGAATAGAGATGGTTAGTGTAACGACTAAAACCTGTTTTTTCTTATTGTAGATACACCAAACTGGGATATGCAGGCAACACTGAACCACAGTTCATAATGCCATCCTGTAAGAATTCCTTTGAAAATAGCTAAAATCCAGTTGCTAAGTGATGCCCAGATGTATAAAGCTATGTGTTGTTATAACCTATTATGTATTAGGCAAACAAAAAATAAATGTGCCTAATTATTTTATATCGATTTTAATGTTAAAACACTATTATAAACTGACCACATGGCGTTGGTATAGGTCAACTGTCTGTATCTTACACATTTAGTTGTAAATACATGTGGTAGACATTGTCTGAATATTTCTACGATTAACTTTTTGCATGAAACGTATAATACAAGATTTATTTGAAAATTTAAAAATATACCTACTTCTGTATGAGCTTTAATATTCATTATACCTTAATACATATAAGCATAAACTTGATGTTAAAAAAGTTATAGTTTAATAATTTTGTCTGTTTTGTTAAAATGAGTATACTTGTAGGCATTGCTGTGAAGGAGTCTGCATCGGTTAGCAGCAAAGTTGCCAAAGGTGTAGACGACTTGGATTTTTACATTGGTGACGAGGCTCAAGAAAAATCAAACTATGCCATTAAGGTGATGGTTTCGTCAGAGCAGTTCTGAACACATTTTTTTTTAATATTTGAATTTAAAAAAAGTTTTTTATATTGCCTTAAAAACAGAAAAAATGCAGCAACAAACTGTAATAATCATGTTGATATAAACAGTTTTTTTTTTTAAATTGGCCAAAAGATTTTTGACAACTTAAACTTCTAGCCATATTAAAACTGATTCTGTGTTACTGCAGTGGCCAGTTCGACATGGAATTGTCGAAGATTGGGATCTGATGGAAAAATTCATGGAACAGATTATTTTTAAATACATGCGCTCCGAGCCAGAAGATCACCACTTCTTAATGGTGAAATATTTTGTGAAAATTTGCTACATCTTTATATAATTATTTTAATTTCCTATGTACTATGATGAGTTGCACATGCTTCTGCATGGAATGCTCTGTTTGCGTTCTGTGCAGCTGATTTTCTGTAAAATGCAGACAGAAACAGTGCACAGGGGCCATCTGAGTGCAAAATAGTTTTTCCATATTGTATATGTTCATGTAAGCAGTTTCTGTTTTACATTTCTTGGGAAACAAGGTTGTTTTAATAAGCTCTTATTTTATGCTGTTTAGACTGAACCTCCACTTAACACACCAGAGAATCGTGAATACTTGGCTGAGATTATGTTTGAGTCATTTAATGTTCCCGGCCTGTACATTGCAGTTCAAGTAAGTAACTTTTTAAAATAGTCTTATATTTTGTCTTGCAAAATCTTGGTTCTTAAAAATGTTTCTTGTCATCCTGCTAAATTAAACTTTACTAAAAAGTATTTAACAGTCCCAAATAAATTGTTTTGAATATTAGTTGGGCACACAACTGAACTAAACAACCAAGTTGACTTACAAAATTGGACTTGAGTTACTTTACAAATGACTTGACTGGGCGTTTAGTAATTTTAAAATGGCTTGTTTTACAACACAGACTGAATAAATATGAGCAATGAATTTATGAATGCCATTATTATTTAACAACAAATCTGCCAGAATCGACTTTTATATGTTAGTTCATAACCAAGACTAATTCCAGGCAAACAATGCAATTAACCTGGCTCCAGGTCTTTGATGGTAAACGTATCCTCGAAAATGTAAGCGGTAGATATACATATAAACATGTATTATGTTTTCAGGCTGTTCTTGCTTTAGCTGCATCATGGACATCTCGGGCTGTTGGTGAAAGGGTTCTCACCGGCACTGTGATTGACAGTGGAGATGGTGTTACTCACGTCATCCCTGTGGTAAGCTTACCGATCAGTAATGCAATGTAACATTATGAAATAAAGTCTATTAGGAGTAGATATAGACAGATATATCGGTTTACCGATAATATCGGCCAATATTTGGCATCTACCGATATGTCGGTATCGGTAATTGTAGGCCGATATTTCATTTCGAAAATGTGATAACATTTTTCTGCTCCACAAACAACTTGCCAAAAAAATGGGTTTTAGCATCACAACAAGTTAATTACAAAAGAATAGATAATAATTAATAAATTATTTTTACAAACTAAACATTATTTGGGCTTTATTTTCAATTAATTCAACATTTCCTAGGTATATAAAAAAAAAATCGGTATCGGATCGGTTGACAAAATTGTAAAAAATCGGGTATCGGTCCAAAAAAGCGATATCGGTCGATCTCTAATTAGGAGCAACCAATTTAAACCTTGATAAACTGTGCTAAGATAATAATGTTGTGTTTGACTACAGGCTGAGGGATATGTTATTGGAAGCTGCATCAAGCACATTCCAATTGCTGGAAGGGACATCACTTACTTCATCCAGCAAATCCTGAGAGAGAGAGAAACTGGCATTCCACCAGAGCAGTCAATGGAGGTTGCCAAGGCTGTGAAGGTAACTGTCATTATGTTAACAAATAGATTAGAAATCTCTGATACTTTACAAATTATTCCAAAGTAGGTTAAAAAAAAACTAAAAAAATGGAATTGCAAATTGTTGCTAAAATGCAAATTTGAATATTATGGATCATCCCTACCAGAGATACACCGATATATTGGTTTGCCAATAATCTAGGCTGATCTTGCTTCTACCAATATATCAGTGTTCGTTAATTTCGGCTGATATTTACAATGAAAATAATATATATATAGATTTTAGCATCATGCCAAGTTAATGCGCAGAATAAAAATTACAAATTAGAGGTAGATAAACTGAAATGTTTTGGGGATTTTTTTTTAATTAAATCAAATTTTAACTACATTTCAGATATACAAAAAAAAAAAAAAAAAAACACTACTTTGTTTTATTGTAAGATTTTTTTTCATGTAAAACTTTTGCAATAGTAGTTTATATACAATTATACATATTTGCTCAATATTTTAGCCAATTTTGCTGGCAGCTAAACACAACAAGTTCTGCTATCTTTCATATATCTCAATTCAAATAATAACATTTTGACCCAGAGCTTCTGTAAAATCCTTGAATAAATTTTACTATTATCCAACCTAGTCTGTAGAAATATAATCTAAGCAGTTCCTGAGAAAAATGTTTAGTAATAGTTTTTGCTTTTTAGGAACGTTTCTGCTACATCTGTCCTGACATTGCAAAGGAATTCGCTAAGTACGAGGCCGACCCAAAGAAATGGATCAAAGTTTACGAGGGTTTGAATTCGGTCACCCGGGAGAAATTCAACATCGATATCGGCCATGAACGCTTTTTGGGGCCTGAAATCTTTTTCCATCCAGAGGTGTGTAACAAATTCACCGGTAGTACTTTTATTTTTTAAATTTGCCTTGCAAACAATTTAAATTATGTTTACCTTATTTGCATCTATTACCAATTTCAAGAACTACTGATACCTTTACAGATTAAGTACAGTTTATATATTCCTTCAAAATCCAAACGTTTTGTTAAGCCCTTATATCCAAATTTTGCTTACTCTTTGATTTTTTGGTTACTGTTTTAATTGCCAAGACTTAAGGTTGAAATTTCAATTGACTTTAATAAAATTACTCTGTTTTATGGTCTTTTTGCGACAAGTTGTGTAAAAAGTGCAAAATTCACAGGAGATGCTTTGTACAAAGATAACAAATAAGGGCAATTTTCCCAAGAAGCAAATTGGTCCTAATTTGAATGTGTGATTCTGTGCTGTACTGCTTTTTGTTACTTTTTTTAACCTAATTTATTTTTTAGTTTTCCAACCCCGACTTCACCAGCCCAATCTCAGTTGTCGTTGATGACGTCATTCAGAACTGCCCAATCGATGTTAGGAGGCCGTTGTACAAGGTAAGCCAAACCGCCCAAAAGTTCTAGCTAATCTAGCAGAATGTACTGTCAACATCTGGTAAGCAGACACCGAATACACCATAGTTTTTTCTATTGAACTGTATAAGATACCTAAATAAAATTGCAAGTTCAGAAATTTGCAAGTTCTGTCAAAATGATGTACTCGCCTCGTTGAAAGGGGCCCTAAAAGCACATTTGTGTCTTTTACATGTTTTCGATATGGTCGGTAAACATTTTGGAATATATATAAATTTGGATTGCAAGCAACCTCATTTGTGCCTCTCTCTGTAGCAAACACGTGTTTCACCGGGCGTGTGTTAAACCCCGATCTGCAACTTTCCGTTTGTCCACTTCGGTTCAAGATTTTGTTTGCCTTGTTTCTCTAACAATTTCGGTCAGATTTGGACAGCCTATTTACATTTACAGCCCGTTTTTGTCTTCTCATGTAGATTAGACTTTACGCTTTCAGCTTTGCAAATATGATCTGGAATAGTAATCACATTTTATAAAAGTCGATTAAAAATCACCAAATTAAACATATAAAAATCGTAAATTTTCAACCCCCCAAACTTCCAAAGCTACAATCCCAAGGCTCTGTACACATTGATTTTCACATCGCATTTACAGTGTGTGTTTTTTTTTCGTTTTCCAGAACGTTGTTCTCAGCGGAGGTTCGACCATGTTCAAGGACTTTGGTCGTCGTGTACAACGAGATCTTAAGCGAATCGTCGACGCCAGACTGAAGCTATCTGAGCAACTGAGCGCCGGGCGAATCAAGGTTTAAAACACCTTAGTTATTATGTTGAACAAACTGCACAAGCAAATAACTAGATTATTTATTGTAAAAATCTTAAAGAGAGGAATATTGCAAACGCTTCTGTGTTTTCGCGAATTGCATGTTTTTGGTTCTGAAATAGAAGCCCTTGACAAAATTTGTGTTGTGTGACTAATTGGTATCTTAAATTTGTAGAGAATTCTTAATGTCGAATAACACACCTTCATTTTTAGGGGTTTTCGGCAATCTCACACCTTTCATTTTTTGGTTTATTTTCTGCAATCTTTAAAAACAGTAAAAAAATTGCAACACTTTTATTGAAATTATAGTATTGCTATTAATTCCACCGAGACAAGCACCCTTTTTTAAATCGGTAATTTTCGGAATCCCACAATTACGTTAATCACTTTTCGGTAAAATAAATATTACTAGTCGCATTTTGTTCGGCACGCAACCGTTTAGGCCTTAGGGGTTACAAATTTGGGACTTTAATTGCGACCGCTAAGTTAAGTAAACAAGAAACAGCTCTAAAACACTTTTCTATCCTATACATCCTCTAAAACACTTTTCTATCCTATACAGCCAAAGCCGATGGAGGTTCAGGTTATTTCGCACAGCATGCAGCGCTACGCCGTCTGGTTCGGAGGCTCGATGCTCGCTTCCACTGTAAGTATAGCAGACTTTTCAAAAAACTTTTATATATTATCTGGCAGTTTACCTTGCCCTAGCCCTATACCACTGAGCTACCATCTGCGAGGTTAATTCTTCCGGCTGCGCGAGCTCTCTTAATGAAGCTAAAATACGGATATAAATAGTTTATTAACGAAAGGATTGTCATATGCAAGTCTAAGCCAAATATTGACGGAATTTCAAAGTAAACGACAGTTTTTAAAGTCAAAAAAAAGAAAGTATGACTGCCAGTACATACACTATACAGTTATGCGGCCCACAAAATTGCTGACCCTTGTTTTATTGTACTATGTTAGAGAACATTGTCTCGATGCACGATGACGAGTTGCACATGCTTCTGCATGGAATGCTCTGTTTGCGTTCTGTGCAGCTGATTTTCTGTAATATGCAGACAGAAACAGTGCACAGGGGCCATCTGAGTGCAAAACGATGTTTTGTGGAATGCCTTGATATAAATTTGAAATAACAGTATGTGTGTATATAACGAAAGCGGAGGTTGTAATATAGTCTCCTTAAAATACTTTTTTTGCTCCTTTGATTTACTCCATATTTTGTACAATTTACATTATCAGTTTCAAAGATATTAATGCGCATGTCTGACTCGGGCTCTTGTAGTCTTACAAAGTCCCGAGTAGATCCGAGTCCGCAGTCATAAAGTAATATTTTATATTATTGTCAAATTACGCTATAAACAATTTACAATTAGGGATTTAGATGTCCCTTAACACTTTAAACGCTAATCTGTTTCTGTTACAACAACTTTAAAGGACAGCATCCCATATCCTTGATGTAACTAACGGTTAAATAGGCTTTACAACGATGTGATCGCAATTTCAGGCCGAGTTCTACAAGGTATGTCACACAAAGGCCGACTACGACGAACGTGGGCCAAGCATCTGCCGTTACAACCCGGTCTTCGGCACTATGCAGTAACCCCCCGACCCCCGATCACCCCTGGACCAGGTGGGGCCCCCGATACCCCACGGACTTCCCCCTCAAAAAAACAAGACTTGCGCTGCGTTGTGTCGCACTACGCATGCACTTAAGCCAGGCCAGCTACTATTATTGTTATTCTTATTATTCCCGTTGTTCTTATATTCATGCATTCGCTATTGTTTGTGTGTGTTGACGCGAGTGTTGATTTTGCGATAAACAGGCGCCATTTTCCTGATTTTTCGGTAGAATGATTACGACAATAGCATCCAGATTGAAAAATAATTATGCTATTGTTTCGTGTATATTTGCGTTGAGTCCGACCCTCAGCGAATTGGACTAGCTTTCTTGGTTGAAATATATTAAGATCATTTTCGTGGATGGCTGTAGCACATTTCTTGTATATAAATATAAACCATTATGCCGTTGACCTATTTAATTGCTATCGTATATTATATAGAGAGAGAGACAGCTGTCCCAATATTTTGACTATCTTCTTGTTATTCGAATCGCGTCGCCTTGTAATTTCTCACCCCGTGTTCATTATTATGTTAAACTTGCACTGGTCCCGCCTATTTTCCGCTATGCGTCGCCAGTAAGCTGAAATTATTGTGAAGGGGCATTAAGCCCATATAAACAGTTAAACGCACGTGTATAATGTGAGATTTTGTTTGAAAGATTGTTCCAGATTTATGGCCACTAATTTAAAAGTCATAGTAAAGTTTTAAAACTTACTAAATTAGAAACTAGACCTTTTTATTTAGCAGTGCACACTGCCAACGTCTAATTCCATTGACTTAATTACGAAGTATTTCGTATTACTTCTGATATCCCATGACACCAGATTTTCAGCCATCGAATCTCACAAATTTGTGACCTGCGTTCAAAACCTGAAAAAAATAAACGCTTTGATTTTTGCTATTATTTCTCATTTTGTGTAGTGCGGTTCACTCGTATCGACGCCGCCTCCATCTCTCGTTTAACTTTCGAACACGCTAATAACCCAGATCGTTGTGTGTGCCTCGACAGTCAACACTGTATCAACGCTTTCCGCCGAAAAAACGACGCACAGATGAGTGTTTTCTTTTAAGCGCTCGCCCGCTGCTATCGGATTGCGCAATAAATTAACAACTAATCTACGCGTTGTGGTGTTTGCGTGCTAGGTAATGGAATTATAACTTATCTTGGACTTTCTGTGCTTGTTTAGAGGGGTTGAACAAGGTAAATGTATTACCAAATCCACACAAACGTATGTAACATAATATAGTATATTGGTAATATATTACTGTAAGAAAACTTTTAACTGTTAATATTTTCGTGAAAAACTTCCAACTGCAATGTGCTACAGCAAGAGAAGTTTAAGAAACATTTTTTGCCGGGAATAGTTGCTATTTTTCATGGACAGATAACAATTCATTACTGACACTAACATATTACGATACGGATAGATCGACAATAGTGCATTTTTGTTGTGAGTTGTTTAGAGTTTGACTATAGCCCTAGGCCCCTGGGGTACTTTAGGACAACACTTTTAGTTGATTTCTGCCGATAAGAATAGTAATACATATGGGGAAAATGTGTTGTTTTTATTGATGTTTTGTGTGACCTGTAAGCTTCATATTGGAATCATTTATCCACTTAACAGCAGGTATCCGCTGCCTAACGTTAACAGAGCAACGGTTGAAATCCAGCCGACCGCTATCGGTCCCTAAAGAAAAGCATCATGTTAGTGTCGTTATTACCAGGGTTAAAAACCCATCTTTCGAGAACTTGATTCATTGTTTTCACATTACCTGAATCCACTTAATTCTTGTGGAACACAAACTGGTTACAGTTTTGATTATATAATGTATCCTTATGTTTTCCAACAGAAGTTTTAATACAGAGGGTCCGTGAGAAAATTTCAATGATGCCAACGAGATATGTTATATTACGGCTTATAATTTACGATATATTAGCAGGAACCAGGAACATTCGTTTTTATTGACTTGAAGCTGTAATGAATCATTTGACTTGTATACAGTAGGTAAAGTAAGTATGAGAACGGATTTTAATGTTGGAGGAGTAATTGTAGATTAGTACCATTTTTCTTACTTGATGCATTAAAATTTGTTGGGTCGGTCGACCAATTAAAACGTCTTGAAACTACTCTTGTATGACGATAAAACATGTTTTAACTGTGTGTTAAGTTAGCTGCGCTTAAAATTGTTATTTGAACTCGAATTAATTTACCCTAACGTTTGAATAAACACTGCATTTGAGGTATATATTTGAAATACGACGTTGTTAGGTAATGGTTTCTGTGTTGTTGTTTTTTCGTTGTTTTTTCTGAAAATTCACTCGGCAAAATAGATTAAGGTTGATTAAAAGGGAAATGGATTGTAAAGAATAGTAGGCCTACCATTTTCCCAATAGGCTATTTTTGTCAACCCATATCGGTCTGTCCCAAATACTTTGCCCAAAACGTATTAAATTACCCGCTGTGTATTAATTACCGAAATGTAATCTTAGCATGGTGTAATCTCAGCATTAAATTGCGCCATCAAATATAATTTTGCACCATCTGGGGAAATACCTTTTAATATAACCCGTACAACCCGTACTTGCATTGCGCTACAAAACCATCGTGTAGGGTGCGCCACGTTCTGTTGTTATCCTTTTATTACCAAAAGCGGAACTCACCGCCCTTTCAGTTATAGCCTGTGAATACGTCAACGATATTGCGTATCAGTGTTGAAATGTCTACATTGAATGACTTCATTTAAGTACATTTAAGTCATTGTTTTGAAATGACTTGACTTGACTGTTTTAAGTAAAATGACTTAACTTGGACTTAAGTCATAATTAAAAGCAAAATGGGTTATTTACCTCAATTTTTAGCCTAAAAAAGTTTTAGACAACACTTTACGATTGGGCCGCTGGGAAACAATTCTTAACGATTGAGCCACTTTATAGGCTTATGATGGGCGTTTGAAACCTGTGCCACATGGTGCATAAACTCTGTTTATTTTATCGTTTGATTGCCATTTTATCGTTTTTGTGATGTAAAACCAACAGATTACGAGGTTAATCTCTTTTGACGAGGTATGAATTCCTGGTGGTCTGACGAACAGCAATTTGACGTGGACGACGCAAACAACACACCCACATACCTTGTAATCAGTAGGGGCGTGTACGGGGGTGTGGCCATGGACCACCATCCAAACTTTATGTTTGCTTATTTTAACCAGACTTGGCAAATGCAATAAACACGATTCACGCACATCTACATTATGTTCTTGTATGTTTTATCTACATTATGTTCAAATTGGTTTAACCCGAAGTCGCCGTTCGTCTTATTGCACCCTCTAATCTGAAATGAAAATTTTAGCAACTTGAACTATACAAAGGCAGTTTTCTCGGTGAACGCGAGTTTTTTTGTCTTTTTTTCATAAAAAGAAAAAGTTTTGACAAAATTTATGATGCACCTTGGGACTTTTTTGGCGTAACTTTGTGAAGTGATCATTCCTGAACATTTTACCATACCCCCAAAGATTTTCTTCAAATGCTTTACTTTCTTGACGCGTATATTGAGATTGATATGATTTCTATGTTTAACTACACTTCTATTAACGCGTTTAAGATTGGTGAAGCCTTGAATAATTTTAATGTATTTTTGCTGATCGCAGCATGAGTTATTTCAGGGCGGTGCCAGGTATTTCCCCTTCGTCGAAACCAAAGTATGATAAGTCGTTTCAAGAGGAGTTCTCACGCGACCCAAGTATCCCTGCGCCCTTTGCTCCTACAGGTTCAAACAACAAGTGACGTGAACACACAAAACCAAAGTCCCGGAATTCAGTCACGCGATTTGTTGCCTATAAATTGAGCTCATTTTTGCTGCTCATAATCAGTTTCATTTTTGCTGCTCTTAATCAGTCGGGGTGTTTCGAAGCTTGAAAATGCGTTTAGCTTTTCGGAAAACTGAATAAAACAAAAATATATTTATAAACATAGCTTATATAATATATTTATAAAAAAAAAACTTTAACACCGCTACATTAAACGAGTTTTAATGTCACCTGTAGTAAATACTATTTATGTTTAACACTATTTCTTCAAAGTTTAGCCGATTTAAAAATACATTATGTCCTATAAACGATCTTTAAAAAAAATAATTTTTGATGGTGCCTGTTGATGAAATTTAAATGAAATGCATTGTTTTTATGCAAAAGGTTTTAATATTAAACTAAAATCAATAATAAGTAAGTGGTACCTTCGAATAAACTGTTTAGTTGATTACATAAACCATTTTTGATGACAATTTAAATATATTAATTGACACTTTTCAGGAGTTTCTCGTTTGAAATCCGAATGCTGCAGATCTAACCGTTTAAGTTTTATTTTATGCAGATAAATTTCAAGTATATATTTTAGCTACAATCTTTTTCCTTAAAAATGGATGGTCAAGCAAAATCAAATAACGACAACAAGTCTAACCAATGTAACCCCAACAACCCACGGTAAAGGCTGAAAAGTTTTATATGTCTTTGTTTCTAATCGAAGTTTCTGACCGGGTGCAAGTTTGTATATTTTTTTGCTGAAAACACAGCCATGCGTTTACTACATGTATTTTTTAAAATAATAAGATTATTATTATCAAAAAACAATATGGCGTATGATGGTTGCGAATTTAGTTACACAACGAACAATTAAAGGTGATTGTAATCTTCCGTAATAACTTATGGCTTCATGTGATGCCATATGTTCGATATTAGAATGGCAGCGGTATCAAAATGATAGACAAGCACCAATATAATGAAAAATAAGGATTTTAACAACGTTAAGCGTTCCCGCTCAGTCTCGCTCAGTGTTTAACTTCTGGGAGGTAAATTTTTAGTACCAAAGGTTTTAAGTGCACACCACCACGCACACTCCGAACTTTAACTTTTTTTCTGATGGCGAATAATAAAAGTTTTTTTTTTAATTTACATAAAATGGAAAAAAACGTTTTGTCAAAAAATTAGGTGTGATATCAGAATTAGGAAGCTCTATAAAACCGCACATTTAACACCGAAGAAATATAGTATTACGGTATTGCGAAGGCGCTATTTTTGCCCTGTAAATGTGGTGGTTTGTCGAACCGCCCAGACTAAACTATTATTTTTGCATCTAGGTATCAAGGTTACAGCAGTTCATACGGCGGAAACAACACCCAGGCTGACCGAAACAACCACTCAAACCAACTAAATCCAAACAGCGGCAGGTATACGGAATGGCCAAATATTGTTTTTAATTGACGCACCAGAATTGTTTTGTGAAAGTTTGTATATATATATACTACTTAATATTAAAAAAATAATATACTTTTTATTAAACATAAAATTAATTTTAGGAAATTTATTTTAAAAAATCAGTGCATATTGCCCAACGATATTGCTTAGGGTTGAGATACAATTGAATCGACTTGTAGCTTAATTTACATGGAACAAATTTGATATAGCCTATAGCAGGGTTAGGAAATTACTTGGTTTTACACGCGCCAAGAGTTGCACATCATTAGTATTGCGGGGCTTCAGCGTGTCAGGTTACAAATATAGCAAGAGCTGGATGTGATTTTAGATAAGCGTGACCTATTCATATTGTTACATTGGAAATGTCATACATAATTTGCAATCAATGGCGAAGCTAATCGATGGAAAGTTTGTACGTTATTCTTAATGTTGTGTTGTATATTTCGCCAAACTTTGAATCCGGCGACATTAAACTGCCAAGTGGTCCGTTCTTCGCCCGCATTCCGCAAGTTTCAAACCCCTGATATTTAACTTTCAACAAAACGTTTTCTATATTTTTTGCAGTTACCAACAAGGAAAAAAGTAAAGACTGATTTGAAAAAGATGATTGCAACAAGTACCGAACGACGATAATCAATTTTCAATCTAAAAAATGCCTATTTTTAATTGACAAATACAGCTTTTTAAGTTAACAAATACAGATCAATTTAAATGTTGAATATGGGTTGCTTTTAACTAGAAATAGGACAGCAATAACGTAAAAGTCAGACTTTTCATTGTAAGGCGCATCGCATCCAAAAAAAAATGAATTTTAAAGTTAGGCTACGTCACGGATGGATGAAAGAAGTCCATTATTATGAAACAATTCAAACATTTTCAGTGTGACAAAAAATAGAAATAAATCAGTAATTTGTTTCAAAAGCACGCCACATAGTTACGTCATGAGGTGACGTCATAAAACATTTAAACAAAAAAAATACATTTAGAGTTTTTCGTCATATATAGAGTGCAAAAATATATTTGAAACACTACAATTTAAAGCAAAATCAAAAAAGGTTTGGCTATCAAGCCAAAGAGATTATAACCATAAGGACAAACTGTGACGTAGCCCATTGTTCTACTTTCGACAGCGTTCCGCTCTAGTGCATAATAATAAAACACAAACAACTGGGCTTGACTTGCATCTTAGGAGAGGGAGCTAAAATTTTGGAGCAACCAGCTTATATATAAATTCTTTGATCAAGCTAATTAAATTATTGTTCCGATCAAATGATTTGTAAACTAACGCTGCAAACGATGGATAGTAACCAAAAAATATAATAAACGACATATTACATAGTAACCTAAGGTGCATGCCTTTGGTGTTTGTTTATAAAAAAACTTATACGAATTAACATTACAGGAAAAATACAAGAAACACACATGACATCAAATTTTACTATGTTAGTTACGTTGCAATGAACACAAAAATAACACATGTTAACCCTTGACATATGTTCAACTAGTCCAAGTCAATTTATTTCCTAACAACTAGCAATTCAAATTCCAGTCATTGCCAAAGAAAGTAAAATTCAAGTCACAGCTATCGACGCTCGTCTAGAATCCTACCACTAAGAACATTATTAGGGTTAGGGTGCTGGTTTGGGTTTGGGTGAGTCCAGTAATAGTGTTAAACAATATTACTTGACCTACCCACACCCAAACACTAACCGACACCCTAACCCACGTATTGTGCATTGCTTAATAATTAATTTAACGTTGTGGTAGGATTCTAGACCAGCGCCCAGCTATCCATAAAAATAAACATTTCAAATTGTAAAAGTGTTAAACAGGTTCCATTCTGTTGTACACCTGAGATTCGGAATCCTACCACAATTTAAACTCTAAATTTGGTTGTACTTGTGCACATGATTAGCTTAATCAAATCTCTGGTGTGCACCTGCCACAAAATGCAGAATGGAACATGTTCCATTCTAGCCAATATTTTTTATAGCAAACAACTAAAGACAAAACAAAAAGCAAGTTTAGTTTACATTCATTATAGTTAATAATTGGCTTAAATAACTTAATTTTGCAAATTTTATTCAATTAAAGCACCTTAATTTAATTTGTCTAAATGACTTAAGTTAAGCTAGGAAGTAATTTTGCCTGAAAGTCTGTGAAGTCATTTAAAAACAGGGACCTAAAAGCTCTGAAAAATTCCTATTGTCGCCTAAATATCAATGGCAACGCAGTCTAGCAAGGAGAATTACCAGGCTATACAAGATCATGCCAAAACTCTGCCACCAAATGACGACGACGTAGAAACGGTAACAAATCAACAAATCATGGGCTTACTATAGCAGCTTTTAGTACTCAGCTTTGGTTTAGCTTGTTTGTTATCATGAGAAACCTTGACTATTAACAAAACACAATGCAGATTGTGTGATCTCTGACGTCTAACACTAGAGAAATACAGTAAGACATACTATATGTTTGAATAAAAAAGATTTTCCTAAAATTCCATAACATCACCAGCTCCCAGTTAAACTTATTTTGCTTGTTTACCACGTAAATCTATCCGATATTTGTGTTTAACAAGTTTGTATTGTATTGGTGAAGAGGACAAAGGGGTAAAAGAGAAGCTTATATGTGGTTACACAAAAAGACAATTAAAAGTGTTCGTTTCTCTTGTGTGTTTATCACTAACTGATATAATGGGATATACAGCAATTGCACCATTTTTTCCTGTTGTGGTATGTGTCTTTTGATTTGAGTTTATTTAAATGATTAACTTGCAAACAAAATAAGTACTGTATGGTGAAGCCATATTTATTTATACAGTATTTTCAGCCAAACAGCATACTTTATTCATATAAAATTATTGAATTTTGCATTTTATCATATGCTTTAATTTAGATTGCAGTTACACAACTTAAAATTTCAATAAGCAAAATTTTATTTTAATTACAACAAGTTTATTTCTTTTCTTTTATGTAGGCATCTAACAAGGATTTTAATCCAATGCAAGTTGGTTTGATATTTGCTGCTTTTCCAATTAGTGGAATATTTGCTTCCTTGGTATTGGTGTAATAGTAAGTTTTTAATAGCATTTTTTTATTTATAATTAGTATTAATGTCAAGGGGACAGTATACAATTTGTGCTTGGCCATTCTCACCATGATAAAAAAAACTTCACGTAACAAAATCGGACTTAATTCTCATTAAAACATTTTAAAAATTAGAAATCCATAACACCCAATAATCACAAATTTGTTCAAAAGTAAGCAAAAAATTCAACTATTTAAACAGTTCTAACAACATTTGTGAAGTGCGCAAATAAGTAAACAGGCTGTTTAGATTGCTATGCTCATTTCTCATATTTGTATGCCCAAAGATGTACTTTAGGTTGTAAAAGTGTTGATATTTTTCCAGTTGTCAAACTTGGTGCCAAGTTTTGTGTTCTGGTTGGCATGCTATGGAACGCAGGTGCTCTCGTCTGTTTTGGGTGAGATTTATTAGTTTGTTTGTTAAAAAGACAGTTTACATTACACATGTTCAATTTTCATTAAAATATATTTTTGCCAGACAGAAAAGCATTCATAAATTTAGACTAACACACCAATTAGAACCACAAAGAAAATCATTAACAACAAACAAACAAATTAAAACTGTATTAAGTTACATATAGAGGTCACTAATTTGACAATTTTATGCACCCATCCACCATTATCATTTCTGTAACTGTCGCTAACATTTTTGAAAAAAATGAACTGTTAACTATTAAAATAATAAATATAAAGTTTTCTGCACCACGCTTCGTCCAGCTTTTAAATTAATATGCTAGACCATCTGGAATCATTTATAGTTGATGCTTTATTTTTATTTGGCAACTGAAAAATCCTTGCTGTTGGTCACGTTATTCCGTTTTTATACAACAAATATGTGCAGGTTTCTTGATCAAATGGCGCCGACACCATTCATTGTACTGAGCATTGCAGCAAGGTGCTTGATGGGCTTGGGCAGTAACACAGCAGGAACGGCGATGTCCGCCATCATTTTCCAGGAGTTCGGTGAAAACGCAATAACGACCATCAGCTATTCGGAATCCCTTGTCGCCGTTGGAGGAACAATCGGGCCTCTGATCGGTGGCGCTCTTTATCAGGTTTGTTTGGGCGACCATGCGTCTCCTATGTTTTTCGTCTTTCCTGTAGATGCCGGCCCTTATCTGCTAGCAAACCTTTATTGGCCACCCATGCCGAAACTGTGCTCTCAATTTTAGTAGCATAGTTTTAGCTGCCCTCATTTCTAATAAATCAGTAAGCTTAGGTGTGAGCACACAATAAGACGTATAGAGCAACAATATCGAAAGTGGAATCATCTATAAATAATCTCTTTCCAATAGTATTAAAACCAACACATCATGAAATCAAATACGCAGTAATATCTACGACAGAACATGATCTAGAGTCTAGATTCTAGACTCGTCGGAATAAGACGCAAACCTGTCGAAATAATTCCTAAATTCGCTGGAATAAGACCTAAATTGCCAAAATAATGCCTAACTGTGGTCCGTAGGAAAGGGTATGTGATGATTGGGGGACATCGGTTTGCATTGCCCGTTTTGCAATCGAAATTCGGAAGCACCAGTTTAAAGGACGCCAAAGGGCCGCCTGTTTTGTCACCGAACTGTTTGTGCTTCTTTGGGGTTAATCGGTGGTATTTGGTACAGGTAGAATTTGGAATCGAAATTATTAGGAGATTTACTGACGAAGTTGGGAGTGGGGTAAAAGGTTATGATCTTTTTCTGGGCGTTTTGGCGTTTTTTCCGACGGAAAAATTGTCCTATTCCGGTCTTATTCAGAACTGTGCTTCATTCGGACGATTGTGGTATTCTAGTTACGGTCTTATTGCTGGAGTCCGCTTGATCCATTGATGGCGTCGCTCAAGCTCTTGTGCCTAATATTTTCTTACCAATGACATAAAAAGATTCTAATTTTGGCTAATTTGAACCGTGAATTGTAATTAACTGTAAAACACCGCCTAAACGCATTCCGCGAATTGCATATTGGTAAATAAATTGTGTCACAATGGGTTTTCCAGGCGCACTATATTCACCTTTTTTATGGTGTCTTGGTTATTCAATTAGAGGGACTTTCAATCAATTGTTTTGCTTTGTGTCCAGGTAGGTGGTTACATCACTCCTTTCATGGTACTAGGTTCGTTAGAAGTGGCCTTGTTGGTTATGTGCTGGTCATTGCTGCCTTATGTACCAGGTAATCCTTTTCTTCAACTCGAAACCTACCAGTAGTTTGTTAATTGTGCTGGTTGAATATAAAACTCTTTTTTGTCATTACAACACGATAAGAAATTTCCTCGCAAGGGTCCGTTTTATACCTTATAGCGCTTAGGATTAAAAATGGAGCGTAGGACTATGTTTAATGTCAAAAATGTTCCATCGCGCCTTTACGCAACGTAGACGAATTTAACATTTTAAAAAGCGCAATTTTTCAGAAACGCTTTGGTATCACGTTAAATGTGGAAGTGCAGTTTGATTATTTGCAAAAAAGGCAATTCGATGTTGTTGTAAAAAGCATCTGTTACGCGCAATGACCTAAATAAGTTGTTTGGAGTACTATGAAATGGTAACCCTAGGTAAATCGCATCTTCTCGGCTTTCGATATACGCACGCCAAGTCACGCTAATAATAATGTATTTTGCAAACACTTTTAGCAGAACTTGTTTCTTTTTCGACAGTTTTTCGAACCAACACATGTATGCGTATTGCATATATGCCTTATTACTAGGTCGATTATATTTTTTGGCTTGGCATAATTTTGTCAAACATTACACGTTAGGTCAAAATTTGTCAAAATTAAATTTCACAAAAAATGTTTATCAAAATTTTATAGTTGTGAAATACATCCAACAACATTTTGGGGTAGAATCAACCACACAGGCCTAGTTTGTCGCATTGGTATGAACTCAAACTTTGGTTTTCAGCTCTGAACACTAGCCGTGTCTTTTTTGGATTGTGGTTTGCCATTTTAACCTTACATTTCAAGAAACTGTTTACTTAACAATTTTCCTAAAAAGCCCGCACCCTGTTTTTGTATGTCACTTTTACAGTTGTTTGTCTTTTTGATATGCCAAAAATGTCAACTAAAAATAAACCTGAAACAAAAAAATGATTTGTGTTTAGAGATTGGCCGATATATCAGTATACCGATAATATCGGCCAATATTTGGCTTCTATATCGGCCAATATTTAGCCGATATATCGGTATCGGCAAATACTTTGGCCGATATTTTAGTCCGAAAATATAGTATAATTTTTGCTGTACAACAAACAACTTGCCCATTTTTTGATCAACAAGATTTGGGTTTTAGCATCACGCCAAGTTAATATGGAAAATAATAGTTTAATAATAATTAAAAAAGTTATATACACTAAAACATTATTTGGATTTTATTTTTAACTAATTTAAATTTTGAACATTTACAAGGTATATAAAAAAAAACGGTATCGGTATCGGGTATCGGTTGACAAAATTGTAAATAATCGGGTATCGGTATCGGTCAAAAAAAGTGATAGCGGTCGATCTCTATTTGTGTTCCACCGGTCGTCAATAAAATATCAAAAACGAGTGAATGAAAATGGCAAGACACTAATGCAGTACTTTTTTGCTGTTACATGTAAAATTACTAAAAAAAATCGTGTATTTTGGTCCATACCATGTTTGGTTGACAAGGTTAAGGCTTTATTCGTAAAAGCACGTAACCGAGAGATTACGGAACACCTTTTCAGGCGCAACTCTTACCTGATGGGAGTTAGCCTTGCCGGGGTGGCCGTCGCCATGGCCCTCGTTGGCTCGGCCTCGGTTCTAAGGTCCCTGTTCGGCTGCTCGCATCAGCAGACGTGGCTTCATGTACGTCGCTGTCGGAGTGAACGGGCTCTTTTTCGGCGCCGCCCTAATTCCCACTTTCAATGAGATGACTTTGGCGGCTCGGTAGGTTTTTCTTTTTTTACACCACAGACCATTTGGAGTCTGGTGTTATTTTGCCGACCATCCTTATAAACATTAACTTTATCTCAGAGTCCAATTATATGACGTGATTATTTAAATGTCATAAAATATTTTTTAAACCTTCTATTTTTTGCACAGTGCATCTCTTCTAAATTTCAATGTAATGTTTTAGGTATAAGGCTGTACTCTGAATGCCAAATGGTAAATAGGTTTCCAGTTTACCTAAATATATCGAAAATTTTAATCCGACAACCACATTAACAAATATTATATGGATTTTATTCATGTATTGTTATATTCCTTTAAAATGCCTACTGAGAGGCTTTTTTGGTTGCTGTTACCTTTTATTGAGCTGTTTAAAAGATCAAGGATTAGTCAAATATAATGACCCAGGGCAACCAAATAACGTTCAACTCTTCGGAAGATTTAATGCAAAAAGGCTTACGCTAGTACCTCGTCTCCGAAATAACTTCACATTTGAACCAGCGTCCTTTTTTCTCACCGCAGTCAACTAAAGCTAAAAGATTCTGCCCTGGCTCAATTCGGTCTTGTGTCGGGCATCTGCAACATGGCGCTATCCCTTGGTGCCATTATCGGGCCTTTGGCTGGTGGTTTGATGGTCGAGTCCATCACGTTACAACACTCATGCGCCACATTTTGGTAAAAAATAAATTAAAAAATATTTTTACCACATACCGACTATAATAAATAGTCTAAAACAGTTTGGCGCTGAGGCGTATGGAGAAGTTGCTTTCCTCCCTTTTGGTAGTATATAACTGTGAGTACGAGGTCACGTATAAGATGGGACGGGACTCCTAAGTACAATCTCAAATCGATATATTCTTCAACGTGGTTCTTGTCTCCGAGCATAGACGGAAGGTGAGACGTCTGTCTTGCAAAAATGTTCTTTGTCTTGAAGTTTCTCTGGTTCTTCTTCTTTGGCGTCGACTATAAGATTCTAGACTATCAGGATAATAATCTGAATCTGATTGGATTCTTCTGTCTTCTGGTGAACTTTCCCGAGACTTAGCTTGAGCTCTTGGTATGGGCGTTGGTCTTTTCACTCGTCCAAATGTCGAGCTTGATGGCCAATCACTACCCAAATCTACAAATGGGTTGAGAGTCCTTTTTACTGAATGCGCTGATGAATCTTCTGACGAAGGGCTAACGGCGTCCCTTTCGTCTAACTGTTCGCTTTCTATTGAACTTTGTGGACTGTAACCTGAACTAGGTTTAACAGCAGAACAACTTGTAAATTGATCCTGATTACTGGACATTTTTATTTAGTGAGCAATCCTTTTTATACACAAAATTCAGAAGAGAAATTTTCTGTTCCAGAAAAAGATTATGACGCAGCAATGACACGGCCAATTGTTATATTATTTAATAGTAACTACGTCACACGGGTGTTGGCTTATCGCCTTTCTTCCTCAGCATATCTTCTACAAGGAAGTAAGAATTTGTCCATATTAGTACACGAAAACGACTTCTCTAACTGTAAACACAATATCGAATCACTGTTTTGAGATGTGGCTACTGTACCAATTCTCAAAGCGGCGATTTGAGGTCGCACATTCGAGGACAATGTAAGGAAGGATGTGTGTCAATTTTGCTATTCGTCATCTGTGAACAAGTGGCCGAACTGTTTCGCAAGGCACTGGCAATTTACCGGAAGTTTTCACTAAAAACGCACACAGTAGCAATTCGTCAACATTACATTTTCGAGTTTAGACACATAAAGCTCTTTGATAAATAGATATATTATTACAATTTTGATAAATATACAACAGGATGTTTTTGGTAAGGATGCGTTATGACAATTTTGATAAATAGACAAAGAATAATAAAGGGGCGCATGTTTTTGTTATTCGTTAATTACTTAAAACGATTAATTAAACATCTAAAAATGGCCACTGCCACCACATAACGAATAAACATAACCATTAATTTTTACTCTAAATTGTCGACTAGAATAAAATCGTCATCTTGTTTCAACCTTTGAGCAGTTCTAATTTATTAATACACCATATATATTTGTATATTGTAGAGTAAATCGGTGCTATGCAACCTTTTTTAATTTTCGGCACACCTACATATATACCTAAAAGGCACATGGGTTTAAATCCAATGCAGTTTATGAACCGAAAACACTAGATACTACCTTCCAAATTCGTCGTCAAATAGTCCTAAAAAGCCGCTTAAAGTCCCTTATCCTTGCCTCGTTTGTGCCTCACGATGGCGGATAAGATTTTTGAAGGCTTCTAAACACAACCGCCGTTGTTATTTTGCGTCCAGATGCTTCTTAAACTGCTGCAGCGAGGCTGGAGACATTGCACGCGGCATCGGAGGAGCGAAGCTTCCTCTTTGCGACGACGAACGCATACCCTTGATCTAGCAATCCGTGAAAACGTAGCAACCCGGGTCAGATTTGAACAAATAAATTGAAATGCGGCTAATTGTAATCCAATTTGTGAATGGTGTGTGCTCCAATTCTAGTACTAATCTAGTTTGAATTTTCCGAAAATTCTACTTACCTAAAATTGTACATTATAAATGTGCAATATAAGTAGGTCGACTATAAAGGGTCTAACCCATTTTTGTGTTGTAATTATCACTTGTTCATTTCCTTGCGATAATTTTTTATGTAGAATAAAATATGTTTTTTTGCAAACCACTTGTCGCGTTTATGATATAATTATAATATAACATAACATGTTAGTTGATTTACTGTGTTTCTACCGGATTTTGTTAAAATTATTTTTTTAATGCAAAATGCTAATTTTCAAAACTTTTTATATAGAAAATTATATGTTTTTTCGTCAATTGTTTACCATAAACATCTAATGATACGTCTATTCAGAAAACACATAAACAGTTCCAAGGTTACGGCAAGTTAAATCGTTGTTCTTGCTTTTTGTTATATTGTTTATTGAGTGAATGAGTGTGATTTGTGGTTTAATCAACCTTATAATGTGACAAAACCTTTATTAATTTTAATTTGTACAACAGCTTTGGCAGAACACACTTTTCCAAGGCATTTGTTACAATGTATAGTTCCTTCAAAAGATTGTGTTTCTGTTAAAAGGAAAGTTTTCCTTTTAACTGTAATACTGTGCCACTTTTTTCTATATTTTCAATCAATCTTGTATGCAAATGTTTACCATTCTTAAATCGTGGTATTTTTCTTATTTATTTTATTAAATTCGGTGCAAATTTATGTATGTCACAATTGTCACATTTTAATTGCTTACTGGCAAGTTTTTCACGTTTTTTCTCGTTTTACCTAGAATGCTCATTTTTTACCCAACAGCCTGTAGTGATATATTTTTTTTTTTTTTTTTTTTTTTTATAACTTCGGTGTATTTTGTTCTAATTTTTTATGTAGGAAACTGTACTACTACATAAACAACGCAAATTTCGCAGTCTTTCTCTATCTTCAGAAATGCTTTATCAAACGAACATGAACTATTTTCTTTTTATTTTGTCCTTTTTTTAGATTTCTTACCTTTTTAGGTATCTGCCTGTTAAACTGTGCATTGCCTACGCGAAGTGTTATACAAAACCACGACTTGAATAGAATAAGAGCTATCGTGTTTTCTTATCTGTATTAATTGCGTGTCAATAAATAGCAGAGACTGTCATACATTACAACACTGTTTTTTGAAATGCTATATATACATTCATATTGCGCCACGCTCAAGTAAATGTCCATCCCTTTGGGAAGAGGTATGCTGAATAAAAGTCCCCTTTATTTCCCTAGGCTGAACTTTTTGGTTAGCAGACTGCAAAACTTATTACATTGCGTAATGCCATTAGGTTACATTTGTTAAAGGTTTTTTTTTCAGGTAAGTTCCTTTTAATCACGCGCCGAGAGCCTGACATTAAACTAAAATGTAATAGTTACGTCGGAAAGAAAGTAAGTTTTCGTTTAAGCAAAGCTATAGTTCCTCTTGCGCCACAGTGAGTAGCATATAAAATAGACAGCGTTACACATTTTCCGCCAAAAGTGTTCGGGAAGGCTTGTTCGTATTTAGCTCCGATAAGCATAAACCTAAAGGTATATAGATTAAAACAGTGACTTAGCAGGCGTATTCCCTTAAGTACTGGATGAGATATGACTTTGTCGAATATTATTTATCATAATCAGTATAGTTTTGGGCGCTGGTCTAGAATCCTACCACAGTTCTAAAATCAACGCACAAAATTTGAGTTAGCATGCGGGTTATCGTTTGGGTGTGGGTGGGTCAAGTATTATTATATTCCAAATTTAATAATAATACTTGACCTACCTTAACCCAAACGCTAACCTGTACCCTAACCCAAATGGTGTTTCGTTGTGGTAGGATTCTAGACCAGCGCCTAGTTTTGACTTGATTAACAATAGTTAACAGCGAAAAAAACTTGTTCACTTTTGTTTTAATTTGAGACAAGGTGCGTGTTTTTCGCTGTCGGTGCAGCGCTTCAGACGGTTTAAGCTGAGATGCCAGTTATGCATAGACTTAATTTTACGGTAAACATGTTTTAAAATAGTCACGTTTTTGGTAAGTGGCGTTATGGCTGAATCCCATCTTGTCTCCGGCACTTGAATTTTTTAGCGACCCCAATAAAATAATGCTATGGGTTAGTTTGATACTAATATACTTGAAAAAAGCACACCGAGTCTGAACATCAACTTACGGTCTTGCAACTTCATAACATCGATTAGCTAATAGAATGCAGCGCCGACAGTGCGAAGTATGACAGTCGAAATTGGGTCGTTGTAATGTTTTGAAGCGAAATAAAAAATGCCATGCGAGTCATGCGACGCTTTTGCCAATCGAAAGGGAAGTTTGGGGTGAAATGAATGGCAAGTTTTAACTGAACAATTTAATAAAGTCGCAGTTTTTTCAAACTAATGCAAACTGAATATGTAAAAAAGAAGATATCTCCTCGCCCTAATGCACGTTAATGACTTCGAATGGTAGCAAAACAGTATAGACTTTCTTGCCTCAGTCAAAAGCAGTCATTATAGTCATTCGAATTAAGAGACTGATGATGCCGTGATTGGCGAAATAAATTTCTCTTTTATAAACTAGAACCTATATTGACTGATTTTGACTGAGACAAGAAAGTCTATACTGTTTTTTTTCAAACTATGTGGTAAATAGACCTAAAAATATATTGTTAATCAGATTTGTAAACATTAAGAGTGTTAAACATCGCTTTGATTTGATATCCTGTTGAAACCTTCTCAGTAAAATGGATCCTAAAACCAAAGCTAACAACGACAATCATGCCGACCAGTGCAACCCAAACAACGACAAGTAGGCCCAAGCATTTCTATTTTAAGCATATAAAGTTAATGTTTTTGTCGTAATTTTTTTTGAATTCGGTACAAACAAAGATCAATTTTGTGCTCCTCAAAATGTTGCAGATCTGCCTAAATTAAGATGAATGAACAAATCAAACGAAAGTATTTAAAATAATGTGATTCGTCTGAAAACAGTTAGACTCGCACAACCCACTACATCCAGCATTGTAGCACGCACATGTGCAAACTATGGCCTGCTTTCATTTAGTCTTGTCCAAAAGACGTATTTTTAAAATTAGTAATATGGCCAATTTATTTTTGTTTCAAACGGCTAAAATTTAACACACAAAATGCTTGATAACATCTGGTCATCCATTTAATAAAAAAAAACTCAAATGAGTGTATTTAACATTTTTATAAACTTTTCAACAGTAAAACTGTATTGGCTCGCATGAAAAAATTGAATGAAAACCCATGCTTACAGATAAAAATGCCCTCCCCTGATCAAAATATTTATAAAAGGACAGTGACAAAAAAGCTGTGATTTTCTGTAGGTACGAAGGCTACAGTTCCAGTTACACTGGTAATGGGGACAAAGCTGACTTGGACAATCACGCTAATCAGCTGAATCCTAATAACAAAAGGTAAGAAAGGATCTCTGCTGTGCTTTTTAATGCTCGCGGTTTATTGCCTTAATAAAGCTAAAACACGGCGAATAATACTTCACAAACTTTTATTTTTCAACTTTTGGACCTTCAGCCTATATAAAGTTATCACGCCTGGTATAAAACAACTTGTGACCCCTGCTATAGAATATCAAACGTGTTTAGGCTACTGGTAAACCACAATTTTTTTATTTAAAAATACTATCATTTAGTCGCACCCTGACCATGAAATTTCACACATTTTTAACCAAAGTTTTTTCTCATTTTTATATTACTGTGATTGAGTTAATACATATTACACATATAGCAGTGACTAAAGCAGTACAAATCAATACCATGTCAATGTGTTGTTGTTAAAATAACATAAATAATGTCGTTGCAGATACCAACCGAAGAAGTAGAGATTTTATACCTTCAAGGAGACTGTACTCGGTGTAAATTTTAGTTAAACAGTTTAAATGTACTTACTTGGATTTTTTTTTCGCTTACAACAAATTACCTTCCGACGTGTTTTTGGATTTGAGTTTTAACTGTAGGTGCGCCGCAGACAAATTTTCAAGAAATGTTAACGAATCAATCCGAAATTTCTAGTTTTGATTGTTTTACTGGTAAAAGTTTATCAAACATAGAAGCAATCTTAAAATGTACTACAATTTTTGAAATAATGTTTTAAAAAACATGTACAGCAAAACTATTACTATTGTACCATTTCTTTGTCATTTTTCTTTTCAAATCTGCGGCGCATTCCTTTGTTTACTCGAAAATGGCAAACGTTTAAATAAATAAACAAATTTGATTATCGACTGTTGTGACATTTCCTACTCCTATGTCAGCCAAATATAAATATTGTTTTGTGCAGTCTGGTATTAAATATTTACGGATTGTACGTTATCACATACCAAATTTTCATAACTACGATCCATTAAGGCAGGGATTCTAAAAGTGTGGTAGGCGTGCAAGTTTATTTTACTGGCGTTTTTCTCACCCTTTGGATTCATTATTGTCTTTCCGCAACAAATGAAATTTTACATGGCATTGTGACGTTCGTAACCGCAACTACAATGAGGTAGTGAAGTTCAGTTTCTACCGGTAATGGGTCGAAATGTCTTTCGATTAAACTTTATTGAAGATGAAAACACGTTTTTGATCTTTTCATTTCATAATTTTCAAGGGGTACGCCATATATGCAAAATAATTATCAAATAGGTATAAGCAGCTAAAAAAGAGAACCCCTGTCTAAAGGTAATTCCTGCTACAAGACTCCTGCACTGCAAAACGAGTACCAGGACTAATCACATAATAAGCAAAACTTGGAAAAAATCTGTATGGTTACTGATGCCCATAGAGTTTCAAGTGTAGAATTTAATATAAACTCGGTAATCACGAACGAACTACTGACTACCGTTTCCCAATTAAGAAGAAAATTACGACCAACCTAAAACCATTACAAGTCTTTTGTGACACTGGGAAAATCATAAAACAAACAACTCTAAATTAGGTAAGGCACAAGCAAAATTGCAATTGTGCTTTACATTAAAAATATATTTGCCAAATACGTAAAGCCATCTGTTTGCTCGTCACTAGATTTTTAAAAGCAATTATGGTGCAATGTATTTTCCCGCGGGAATGTAAGGCAGTATAAACACTGTGTCGTATTGAAGTCTGAGTAGGCCAAAGTCCCCAAACATTCACTTCTCTATTGTGATATATCGAATTAAATTGCACCAGAATTTGCGAGGATCTTGCGTTACGACATTACCTCATCGGGTACAGGGCTGCCACTCTCAAAATTTAAAAACCACCAGTTTAGACAATAAAAAAACACTAGATCCGAAAAAAAACACTAGATTGTTATTGCGACAACAAATGACAATTTTTATGGCGGTTTAACATCGCTAGACGTTTAAATAACTTAAAAATGGATTATTTTCAAGTCTGTGTGCCATAATTGCTTTATTGAAGCCACTATTTTCTAAATATACACATTACGAAAAGTCAAAGAATAACAAGCACTTGAAAACATTAGGCTATTACAAAGCGAGATAATTTGTTCTTTTTGGGCTTAACGGTGTCTTTGTACAGAACATAAAAGTTCAATTTTGTTTGGGTGTTTTAACTTTATAACGCAAACTTGGAATATTTCTGTATATCTATCTATCAGTCTTGTCGGGTTTCAGCCAGGCTTTAAAATTGTCATTATTTAACCAAATCGGTTTAAAAAGGTTGGCGATAAAAACTTGTTTTTTCGTGGTGTCACCACTTATACAACATCCTCAAAGTTTGCTATATCCGCCAATGACATCAATTGAAATGTAAACCACAATAAAATGGTACGGTCTAGATCACAAGAGCTGAGATTGGGTTTTGGCCTTGGGGGCAACTGTTCTATTCGCTATAAGTAATTATAATTGACCCTGGGGTCCTAGCAAGGGATTACCAGAAATTCCTCCCTAGAGGCCGACTTTTCAAAAAGGGAGTTTCAATTTTGCCAGCTAATTCAGCATTATATTATACACCTACACATTTCGTGCAGGACGGGAGCTGCAGAGCAACTTGTTATTAACAAGCATCGAGCCATCACCGATCACCTAACATAGGTAGGCTTTTCACATTTCGTTTAAAAAGAGAATTTATCACATTCAGCTACCATTTTTGACAATGGTAGTGCCGGAAATAACATAAAGTATATTACTAGATTTCAAGGTTATAAAAAACCACAAGATTCTCCAAGAAAACCACTAGATCTAGTGGAAAACCACTGGGAGTGGCAGCCCTGATCGGGTATTTTTGTGAAGAATTTTCATTGAAAAACTTGTTTCATCGACTATACGCTAGAGTGCACGACATAGAACGTTACGCTTATTGCGTCATAGGGAAACTACAGTTTCGCTTAAGCAAAACCTTAGTTTCAACTTGAGACCGTTGCCAGTTAGGAAGCTCTCGCCTTTGTTACGACATTTCGTCAGTTAAATTAACAATAGGTTACTGTTACAGAACACAAGTCTACTAGACTGGTTTTTGATTTTGAAAAGAAACTAATGTTGTTGTAACCTGAAGGAGAAGCCTGGTGTCTAACGGCAAGCAAATCGCACGTTTTGGTTTTTATGTAAACTTCATTAACAACATAAATGCCTCGGTGTCTGTTTGCTATAGGCACAATAACCTAGTCTTCTTTGAACCGTGGTAATTGCGACATTATCGATCAATCAATTTTAGATTTTCAAGCATAATGCACAACCAATTTGCGTCTGCTTTTACGTATTTAGATGTAATTTCTTTTGCCATAGCTATAGCAATATAATTCATCTGAAGTAGGCATGCACTATGATTTTGGCCCTTGCAACATATTCGATAATCGAAATAATATCACGTAGCTTTATCCAATATCCATGGCTGTGGAGTTGGAGTCGGACTGGGCTCTTGACTGGAGGGAATCGGTAAATTTGCCCGAGTCAGACTCGAAACTAAAAGTCGAAATTGAGTTGTTTTTACTCCGCAATTCTGACCTTATTAACTGAGACATTTCGGATCCTCTTCAGAAATCAAATAAAACTCGTAATCAAGGTAATTTCACTAACAAATTGCACTGTGCAAAAACTGAAGAATGCAAAAAGTGTTGAAGAACCACAGCATTGAAACGTTCACCATTAGGTAAAAGCAATAAAACAGTAATACAATATTTCGGAAAATATTTACAAATGTTTTGCGGACACGAATAGCAATTATATTTGTTCACGAAAATTGGAACTGTTTGGTTTCGTGTTCTAACTTTTTCAAGATACAATGGGCGAAGTTATTAGAATACTTGGGTTTGAAGCATAGCGGTTGAACGTTGTCGTGGGACGCAAGGACGCAATAAGAATATATACTTCTGTATGGGTTTTAATATTCTTATTACGTTTCATTAGAAAAGTGGTCTGTAAAATTGGCATTTTTTTCCCGCAAACAAGCGTTTTGCCATTTTACACTGATTTGCGTGATTTCTACGAACCTCACGCCAAATCAAGTGTACATACGCAAATCAATATCGCCAGTTTATGATAATGAAGAGGGCGGGGAATTTCTTCAGCTTAAGGCCCGTTTACACTACAGCTGCACTGAGCTGAGCAAAGCGTAATTTGCATTTAAATTCTATTGTGGCGAGCGCTTCACGCTTTGCTAAACTCAAGCCCCGTGCAGCAGCTGCAGCTAGCTTAAAGTTACGATTTGCTAAAATCACGCTCCGTGCAGCTGAAAAAAAATACGCTATGGGGCGACTTCCACGCTTTGCTAAACTCAAGCCCAGTGCAGCAATAGAAAAACGTCACGTTTTGGAGCGATTTTTACGCCCAGCACAGCTCATTGCAGCTGTAGTGAAAATAATTTCACACCCAGTGCAGCTGTAGTGTAAACGGGAATTAAGATGTTTTCATCATTCAGAACTGCGCTGTGCATGTTTTTTCGACCAACTAATAAAAAGATTGTGTCTCAGCGTAAAAACCTTAAACCCTTAAACACGGACACGGCCCTTGCGTTTTAACAAAGAAATTTGAAGGCGTGGTAAGAGACAGTGAGCCCGGTTCAACGCACAGGCCTAGCTTTTCCGCCTTTTCGTGCGCGGAATGGCGATTGTGAGTTTCTCGAAGAGGCAGTTGCGCAGAAAGACCCGGGCAGTCTTGTACATGTGCTTGGCGGCCTTCTTGTCGGAAAGGCTGTGGTCCTGGTTTGCGTACAACACCGTGCTGATTGTTCCCACCGAAAGGTCTTGTTCAACCGACAAACGATCCAAGAGAACGGTGTGCTGAACCGGAACGACTCCTATAAAAAGGGAGAAGATTTCTTAGTTTTGACTTTGGATCCGATCGATTGTCAGCATTTCACCGTTCCAGTATTAACCTTTGCAGACTGGGCGGCAACGTGCGCAACACACTGCCAACATACTTGTAAAATTTGCACTGAAACGTCATTTACAAATGTAAGTACTGGTGTCTTTAAAAATGACTTAAAATTGTTTCATGGATAAAGATTCGTTATATTTAATATTAGGTCGAATTTATTACCAAACACTTGGGAATAAAGGTGAGAGAAGGAAGCAACAAAATATTGCGTAAATACATGACTTAAAACATTCCTACGCTCAAAGCCTACGCTAAGCGACTTGCACTCTAAAACCCACTAAGAAACTAAAAAAATAACAGATAATTAGGTTCCATAGCTCTTTGATAAAAAGGTTGTTAAATCGGACAAAAGCCTACAACACCCGGTATTCCCAGGCGGTCACCCATCCAAGTACTAAACGGGCCCGACGTTGCTTAACTTCCCAGATCGGACGAGATGGGGTGGATTCAACGTGGTATGGTCGTAGGCGAAGGTGCCTGTTCACGCTTAGTGTTTATAGCGCAGGCTTCTAGCGTCTGGCTTTGTGACGACATAACGGTTACATCCGTAGCTTTGACAAAACCCTTCGCCCACGACGTCGGTTTGTTTTGCAAGAGTCGCACTCGGGACTCGGAACTCGATTAAGACCACGTATAACTAGCAAAGTCCTAAGGACTCGATGTTCTCGGTTGACTAATTAAGCACACTATGTATGAATGTTGTCTTGAAAAAAATAAAACACTAAATTTGGAAGAAACATATTTTTAGCTAGCCCGTATTTTTTCGTGGCAAGTTTCAAATCAAATCATAAGCAGAGAAACCAGCATTATCATGGGCGGATCCGGTTATTTTATTTGGGATGGACCAAAAAAACTTTTATTACGTCATGAAACAAGTAATTTTAAGAAACCAGCTGTTGTCGAACGAAGTCGTGTTCAAAATTAACTGAAGTAGAAAAAAGCCGTGATAAGATTCGTGCAGCGAACACATCGGTCACATTTGCTTAAACGGACAAAAGCACCACGTTTTAACTTCGAGAGAAACATTCGCGACATTACCAACTGAGCATAGAGACACCCCTTTTAATGGGACGGGTAACGATTAAAGAAAGGATAATCAGGTGGCAGTAAAAAAGAAAAATTGTATTGGATTCTTGACAAGCTTTCACCCACCGAGCTTCATCAGGTCAAAGTAGAATGAAAGCAATTAAAATGCACGAAGTAGAAGCACAGGTGCGAGTAAAATGCGGTGGTGAAGTCCACTATATCCACAGGCACGTGCTCGCAAAGAAGTGTGTTACTGACGCAAAAAACTTGAATAACTGGAGGTCTGTACTTCAAAATACGCTGGGTGTAAAAAAACGTGCTATGAGGCGTAATGCGACATAAAAAAAAAACAAATTCCGATTAAGTTCAACTTTCAAGGCATCAAACTTTTCAATTGTCCAGTCCCAGTCTAAGTCCCGGTTGTCCAATCAAGTCCCACTCAAGTCATAATTGGAGTAAGTCAACTTCAATTCAAGTCTTGAGTCAAGTCAAGTCATTTTCATTTGAAAACAGTGACTTGGGGCACTTTAGTCAAGAATTGAGAAAAACTTGAGCAAGCAATTCGTTCGCCACCAGGATGGTCAACACGGCCACATATTCCCTAAATAAACGTTTTTAGGTTATAATCTTTATAAGAAAAACGCATAACATTGAAAACAAATTTGATAAACATTTTGCTAAGAAAAAAATTTAATCGAAATGTTCTCTGGCTTATATTTATGTATTTAGAACATTCTGCCCAAATAAAACGAAAACAAAGTTTACCAATATGATTCCGTCCCAACCTTTAGGCAGCCTAAAGTCGGCTATCTTTACTAAGGCTATCTTTACTAAGCAAAACACTCGGCTATCTTTACTAAGCAAAGCGACACAAAAATACAACTATACTACACAAGAGTCTTGCCCCTTAAGAAATAAATGTAAGCGTTTTCGTGATCAATCTCGTTTTTTTTCAATCATAATTATAAAGTTTATGGCTTTGTATATTTCAACAGGGGGGCATGACCACCGTACTATCTGAACTCCACTAAATCGAATCCAAACAAACTGTCATTGCATTTTAAAGGGCATACTGTCGGGTCGCTTGTAAATTTATTGAACATTCGAAGTTCAGCATAACTCCACTTCCAACAAATCAGCTTACAGCGCAGTAAAACTCGTCTCTCGAGTATGGCATGCGTTTGTTGTATGTATAAGTTCCCTATCCAGAAGCCGCGTGACATTAAATAGCACAAGAGCGACTGAGTTGGGGATTAGCTAAGTCGAAATGCCGGCTGGATTTGCCAGAATGGCCAGGGAAGGAAAATAGTATCGAGGTGAAATATTTAACAATTTACCAGGCGAACACTCTATAATTGCAAGCACAAACAGAAATGCGTCGTTCTCTACAACTTTAATGTTGATCCTAATCGGAATCGGGGTTTTAGGTCACATTACGCCTCATAGCACTTTTTTTTTCCAGAGTACTTTAAAGCGCAGACCTAGTTTTTGCGTTAGTCACACACGTCTTTGCGAGCATTTGCTTGCGGATATATTTAGACTTTTTCTTTTTCTTTTCGCCTTTGTGCTTCTTTTTCATGCATTTTAATTGCTTTTATTTCTAATTTGACCTGATGAAGCACTGTTGTTTGAAAGCTTGTCGAGAATTTACTACAATTTATCTTTATATAGTGCCACCTGATTGCTCTACTTTTTAAACGTTAACCGTCCCAGCCAAAGGGGTTTCTATGCTCAACTGGCAAAACTTTATCTAAAAGTTAAAACGTGATGCTTTTGCCGCTTCCAGTTAATGAAATTTAAGCAAAACCGCGCGTGACTGATGCGTTCGCTGCACGAATCTTATCACGGCTTTTGCACGAACAACAAACTCATGTTGTAGGCTAGTGCCTTTCGCGCACTATCTTGACAGAGCATGACATGTTTTTTGCGCGTTTAAATTTTTAATAAAAGCTCAGTTGTTCGAAATTAGGGAGAAAGGTCAGTTACTAAAGTATTTTTTTAATGCGACCATCGCAAAACGAAAAGTTTGCATAGATTCAATGAAGAAGGAAATATGATTTAGAATTAAACTCGAAACCCTGTATTTAGTCTTAAAGCAAACATAGTGTAGGCCTCCCCTTAATAAATTATTCATTTTATTAATGTTATTTTTAAGTCCTTACGTTTAAGACAGTAAATGTTTGGTATTTTTGTTGTACCAGAAGTTGTACTAGCAAGCAACACATTAAAGTTTGCAGTTGCTATCAAAGCAGTCTGTTTTGTGGAACCAGTTATGAAGCCATAGCTGTTCTGAATTGCGTTTCAGCAAATAAATGATTTCCGGAACAACGTAATAAAGACATTTTTTTAAATACAACTCAACTATAAGTTTTGGCTTAATCCATTTTGCAATGCGCTAATGTTTTGATTTATGGTGTAAACAACTAATTAGTAAACAACTCGATAATCTATAAAATCCTACAGTTTTGCATAGGAGTGACGTTATCGTTGTTTAAAAGGACGACTTCTGAAGTGCTAGATTACTGTCGTCGTACACATACGTGTATGTAAACTTTATTTACTAAAATCAGTACTGCAGATTTCAGTATAAGGTAGCTTAGTTGAAAGAGCGACGGTCACCGCTAGCTAGATTTCTAGCCTGACCTTGCTTGTATACTGGTCTACTAATCCGGTTAGTATCTTGAAACCTCCCGGTGTAGTTTTGTAAAATTTCTTGATTGCTTTTAGATAATTAGCATCAGGATTTCGAAAATGAAGGTAATACTTGCCGGTTGCCCAAAGACCGGCACAAAAACGATGTGCGCTGCTTTCGAGATGCTTGGGATTCGAACCTACGACCTCATGGACAACTACTGGAACTTGTACCGCCAGTGGGACAAGATACTAACCACTGGAGGCAGTGTGGAGGACTTCAGAAGTATGTATGAAGGAGTGGACGCAGTGACAGATATCCCTTGTAACTGGTTTTGGGAGGAACTGCATCAAGCATTTCCAGATGCCAAAGTAGGTGCGAAAGATTACTGTGAGTTAAGACCTCGGCCTATTTGTACACACTATGCAATCGTAGGCTAGCTATAGACCAGTGTTTCTCAACCAAAATTGGTTCGCCGTTTGATTTGGTTAGCTCGCCGACTGCAGTCGATCACATGGTTAAATTTATTGTGATTGGTTCTGATCAAGATTGCTCCAAAGTTTGAGAAAACTGTAAGTGAAGTGCGAAGACATGGCCTATATTAATTGAATTAGCATTCATAATAATGATGTTGTAAGTTTTGTTCACTTGAAACAAGTTCAATGAAAATAATTGGGTTTGCTGTTATGCTTAAGCTTGGTATTTGGGTCGCCACGAGAAGGCTAGACCTAACCCATTTAAAGCGAAAAATAATCGGTGCTTATTAGGGGCAAAACTTCGTGTAAATATATAAATTTGAACTGTGTTGAGATGAAGGTCAAGTATAACACCGAAAAACATTAATGACGATTTTGGTGCAAATCTGGTCCTCTTAGCGTTTGGTAAATCTCTAAAAAATTAGGAAAACAACTTTTAAAGTCCTTAAAAGTTAGTTAACTTGCTTAAAGAAAGAGTAATTTTTTAATATGGCATGTAACATGGCCTATTTGAAAACAACTTTGTGTATGTTCTTTGCATCCAGATCATCCTAACCCTAAGAGACGAAGAGGCTTGGTACGAGAGCTTTCGCAACCAAACGGAGAGCTTTAACACAAACTTTGTCGCCAGGTTTCTTTACACTTTCTCACCGAGCAGTCGCATGAGAAGGTCTTACAGGAGAAACATATGTAAGTCGCCTTTAACCGTTTTTAGCCAATGACTGACTATATTTCCTGAAAGTTCGTGGTATTTTGGTAGTGTTTGCATCGCATTAAAATTTTCGAAAACGAGGTTACAGTAAGAATTCATTCTTCGTCAATCGTGCTAAGAATTTCACAGCAAACAACATAACAAGGTACAGCCGCAAAACAAGTTGAGAACAAAAACTCTAACAATTCAGTGCCTTGGTGCAAATGCCTACCACTTAGTATTTAGTTTACACTTTTCTCCCATAATCCAAAACTCAACTTTGTAAGACAAACAACGGAGCCTGAAAACATACTGTAGTTCTTTTTAACCGTACAAACCAGATCAAAGATGTAGGGTATACAACTGACAAAATGCATACGAGAAGTATACAGATAAAGTCAGTGTTGCATGCACAGTTTTTGTTTATATGACCAATATGTCACGACTCCTCAACGTAGAAAGTTGGACAATTAAAACCTTATAAATGACCGAACAATTAAGTTATTACATCAGTAAGCTGTTAAAAGGTTTCGAACAAAGAAAATTGTCATGTTGAAACCAAATATTTTCTTTATTTGCCCAGTTTCTAACATTACAAGATCAACGACTGGATTTCAGATTCTGTTGTACAACAAAATGATTTTGACGCGGATTTACAGACAACACAACCTTTACGTGCAACAGGTAATACCCAGTTTAGGACTTGGTACTAAAAAGCGGCCAACAAAAAAACAGAATTGAAAAAAACGTCGTATACCTTTATTTAGAAAGGGAAAGGGTACGCTTACGACTAAGTTGTTTAAACTAGGTTTTTGAAGTTTTTATTTTTTTTTTTCAATATTTTTGTCAGAAAGCCCCAAAAGACAAGTTGCTGGTGTATAACGTTTCTGACGGTTGGGGGCCACTTTGTAAGTTCCTGGGCGTCGAAACGCCCTCACAACCATTTCCACACAAGAACAAGAAAGCCGAACTTCACAGAGAAATGGAAAAGCACAACGCTTACTACAGACGCATGATACTAGAAGCGTTGGTCGTCGTGGGCCTTTCTACAACTGCTGCCATTTTCCTCGGCTACAAATTGTATCGAAACGGCGCGTTTTCGTGTGCCGTTGGGGTTTAAAGAAGACACTATGCTTGGTTGAAAAATATCGTGTTTTTGTGATTTTCTTGAGAATTGCCATAAAAAGTATCGCCTACTACCGGGATTATATCAGCTGTAGTTCGACTTTAAATGTGACCGACAAAATAAATGTCGCGTCAACCTAATTGTTCGACATATTTTTATGCATTGCAAATCGCTTACCAGGCAAAACATCCACAAAAACTGTCACAAATTTTAAAAAGTACTCGGACCAGCCTGGCCTATTGTGACCAGCACTCCTAATCATCATGGTTTCACATGAACCTAGTTTGCACAAACGTACTAAGACCCTGTATAGAGCATAGGCTAAGGATAAGTTCCGCAGACAAGCTATAGCTTGACGTGGTTTTCGGGCTACACGCACAGTAGAGTTTCCAGTCGACGATAGGCGCTACGGCGACGCCACATTTGAAGGTAGGGTCGCTTTGACCCAGGGCCAGAATGGACACGAATCCCCGTAACCAGTTCCGATCAGTCCGACTGTTGAAACGAGCACGCCCCACTTTGCGTGCAAGTACCTGGGTTGAAAAAAAAGTTCTAAATTATAACCTATCAAATGCGACGTAATAGAAAAATGCCGCTATCCTGAAACGCATCAGAAAATTAAAACAAAATTCGAGATACTTAGATTCTATAGCTTTTTATAAAAAGGTTGTTAAATCGAGCAAAAGCCTACAACACCCGGTATTCCCAGGAGGTCACCCATCCAAGTACTAACCGGGCCCGACGTTGCTTAACTTCCCAGATCGGACGAGATGGGGTGGATTCAACGTGGTATGGTCGTAGGCGTAGGTGCCTGTTCACGCTTAGCCTTTATAGCGCAGGCTTCGAGCGTCCGGCTTTGTGACGACATAACGCCTAAATGCGTAGCTTTAACAAACCCCTTCGCCTACGACCATACCACGTTGAATCCACCCCATCTCGTCCGATCTGGGAAGTTAAGCAACGTCGGGCCCGGTTAGTACTTGGATGGGTGACCGCCTGGGAATACCGGGTGTTGTAGGCTTTTGTATATTTTTTGAACCTTTTTATTAACTTGCTTCTGCAGATTTTAATATTTTAAATAACTTTGTTACTCCACATTACACTGGTTTGCATGGTGTTTTGAGGTAACGGAAATCGGCAAAACTGCCAAAACAGTTTAAAACCAAAAAATATTTACATTCTTCTAAACATGGGGTGGACAACCTAAGACTATAGTTAGCGATATTGAGTGTTTTAATGATTCACGGTGCAAGTTTGTTTGCTTGTTTTACCTATTACTGACATGTCTGACTCAACTCCTTTTTTTTTCAAGAATCAAGTCAATGGATTTCAGAAGCTTCAAAAGCTTGCCTTGATTACATTATTAAACAAATCATCCAAGGTGAATAATTTTTCGCAGTTTTGTAATGACTTAGGTCAGAGCACGTCATTGTTTTAAAAATAACTTGACTTGACTTAAATAGTTTTGACAAAATGACTTAACACAAGTCTGTTGAACAAATGACTTGACTTGGTCTTAATCCATTGAGTCAAAATCTATTTTTCTCAATTTTTGCACATAAAACGATCAGCTTTTGAGTTATTGCTCATAATAATAGGACGAGTTTACAAATTTTAGTAGTTTAACGTTTTATTTTCAAATCAGTGATTTGACTGAAGTCGACTTGCTACAATTATGATTTGACTGTGAATTCGCTTGAGCAACTGTTGACTTCAAGTGGAACTAGATTTGTCGTTTGTTCAGATTCAACTTGAACACAAATTTCATTTTACAAATGACTTGATTGGGAATTGAGTGATTTAAAAAAGACTTATTTGCAACAATGAAATTCGAAGTAGTATATCCTACTCAATATTTTTATTATGCAACATTTACAAAAATTAGCTGAACAAAGGTAGTTCTACACCCGTGACGTGATACAAGTCCCCAACCAGTGGCGTCACAACTTACTGGAGCACGGCCATCATGTACTCGAACTCCAGGGTGCGGGGGTCGTCGGCGGGGGCCAAGAGGGTCCGGTCTCCTCTGTCGGACGGGCCCCTGCTGTCCACATACACAGATATTATACCGTCATTGGTTGTCATGTACTCGCCGAAGCCTAGACGAAAACGAAAGTCGGCGCTCTGACTCTCTAGCTCTCCGCTGCGAAAATGATTTATTTTAAATTACGGTTAAGATTGATGTCGTTGAAAATATACTGTTGCTGTTGGGCATTTTATCAATTGTAAAATTGTTGTTGGCGGCAAACGAAATCTGTTAAAAATGATTTCTCTCGTTGTTGACTGGGGCAACTGTTCAGGCGAAATGAACATATTCAAAATCTAAAATGAACATATTCAAAAAGATTTTAATACAATTCGTCATTATATAGTGTTACCTGATTACCCTATTTAGAATTACACGGTTAATTACAAAGATTGAACATATTCAAAGAGGTAATGCTGCAGTTAAAGAATCTATAGCCGTGGCGTTTGGGCATGGCATTACGCATATATGCTCTAAACGTTCGGTGCACATATATGTATGTCACAATTGTCACATTTTAATTGCTTACTGGCAAGTTTTTATACGTTTTCTCGTTTTGCCTAGAATGCTCATTTTTTACCCAACAGCCTGTAGAGATATTTTTCATAACTTCGGTGTATTTTGTTCTAATTTTTTATATCGGAAACTTAACTACCACATAAACGCCGCAAGCTTCGCAGCATTTTATTTTTCTTAAAAACCCTTTATCAAACGAACATGAACTTTTTTCTTTTCATTCTGTCAAACCTGTTTTGATGGTCGTTGTGCAATTTTTGGATCCTCACTTTAAACCAGGGAGTTGAACCGGAACCAAACCGGAACTTTATGAACCGGTTTTGGGTCAATTTTTTCCGAAACGTAACCGAACCTGGACCGTTTTTTGTAAGATTATAGGAATTTTTAATCGAACCTGCAAACAAAAGCGGTTCACTCCAGCATGACGTCACAACTCGTATTTTAGAGAGTCAAATTACGCCATGTTCCAAATTTTATGAAAAAATAAGAATATTAATTGGATAAAACGTCTATTTTTTTATTTTGCCGATAATTTAATAAAGAATTGCATTTTTTTTAATACGTCACACAACTTAAATTAAATGACTTATAATTCAAAGATTATTCTCTACATTTATTGACCCACATTTTTAGATTTAACGCAACTTATATTGTATCCCAACCGAAACTTTATTAACCGGTTTTGAAATAACGACGGTCGAACCGGAGCTGAACCGGAAATTTTAAAATGCTCGAAACCAAAACCGGAACTGAACCGGATTCCGCAAAAAACCTTGAACCCGAACCGAACCTGAACCAGAAAAGTCAAACGGTTCGACTCCCTGCTTTAAACACCTGCCTTGCTTACGCGAACTTTTAAAACAAACCACGATTTGAATAGAATAACAGCTATCGTGTTTCCTTATCTATAGGCCTATTTATTGTGAGTCAATAAATAGCAGGGAATGTCATTCAATACAACACTGTTTTATGCCATGCTATATATATATATATATTCATATTGAGCCACGCTTAAGTAAATGTCCATCCCTTTGGGAAGTGGTATGCTGGATAAAGTCCCCTTTATTTCCCAAGGCTGATATTTTTGGTTAGCAGACTGCAAAACTTATTACATTGCGTAATGATATTAGGGTAGTTTTGTTAAAGGGTTTTCCCCAGATAAGGCCCTTTCAAGCACGCGCCGAGAGCCTGACATTAAACTAAAATGTTTAAGCAAAACTATAGTTCCTCTTGCGCCACAGTTAGCAGCGTATATAAAGAAACAGCTGTTTTTTTCTGCCATAAGTGTTCGGGAAGGCTTGTTTGTCTTTAGCTCCGATAAGCATAAAGCTAAAAGCACGTAGATTAAAACAGTGATTTAGCAGGCGTATTCGCTGAAGTACTGGATGAGATATGACTTTGTCGAATATTATTTATAATAATCAGTATAGTTTTGACTTTATGAACAACTTGGTTGAAAGCGAAAAAAACTTGTTCACTTTTGGTTTAATTTACGACAAGGTGCGTGTTTTTCGCTGTCGGTGCAGCGCTTCAGACGGTTTAAACCAGTGGTTCTCAAACTTTTTTAGAAAAATTGCGCAACGGTCCCTCAGCAACTTTTTAAATTGCTCGCGGTCCTTTTTTACTACATCCTAATTACCTAAACCTCCAAAAAACATATTTGACAGACACTCTCAAACAGCAATACAACGAGCTTGCACTATGTATCACGTACGACTGGCAAATTTGCGTTTGAATTTTTCTGTTGGTCGAAATTAAAGCCAGGACGTAGTTAAACTAGCCATACCCAATTACCCAGAGACAAAAACGGTAAGTACGACGTCGACAAAAAAAAAGCTGGGCTGTCGATTAAACACAGCCTTTTTCGATGTCGGTGAGTCTGAACAATAACTTATGGCCTTGCAACAATAGCTAATAGAATGCAGCGCCGACAGTGCGAAGTATGACAGTCGAAATTGGGTCGTTGTTGTAATGTTTTGAAGCGAAGCAAAAAATGCAGTTTGCCAATCGAAAGAGAAGGCGCTCTTTTACTTATGTACGTGAAAATTAATAAAAAAAAACTTTCTTCAAATGCCGCATACCACAACACATATTGTTTGGGTTAGCGTTTGGTTGAGGGTAGGTCAAGTTATTATTAATAATAAACATAATATTACTTGACCCACCCTCACCCAAACGCTAACCCTAACCCAAACAATATGCGTTGTGGTATGCGGTATTATTTTGTTTTGTTTTTTTGCAACTTTTCACGTACATAAGTAAAAGACCGCCAAAGAGAAGTTTGGGGTGAAATGAATGTCGAGATTTAACTGAACAATTTAATAAAGTCGCAGTTTTTTCAAACTATGTGGTAAATAGACCTAAAAATATATTGTTAATCAGATTTGAAAACATTAAGAGTGTTAAGCATCGCTTTGATTTGATATCCTGTTGAAACCTTCTCAGTAAAATGGATCCTAAAACCAAAGCCAACAACGACAATCATGCCGACCAGTGCAACCCAAACAACGACAAGTAGGCCCAAGCATTTCTATTTTAAGCATATAAAGTTAATGTTTTTGTCGTAATTTTTTTTTAATTCGGTACAAACAAAGATCAATTTTGTGCTCCTCAAAATGTTGCAGATCTGCCTAAATTAAGATGAATGAACAAATCAAACGAAAATATTTAAAGTAATGTGATTTGTCTAAAAGCAGTTAGACGCACAACCCAACAGTTAGACGCACAACCCACTACATCCAGCATTGTAGCACGCACATGTGAAAACTATGGCCTGCTTTCATTTAGTCTTGTCCAAAAGACGTTTTTATAAATTAGTAAAATGGCCAATTTAATTTTGTTTCAAACGGTTAAAATTTAACACACAAAATGCGTGACAACATCTGGTCATCCATTTAATAAAAAAAACTCAAATGAGTGTATTTAACATTTTTATAAACTTTTCAACAGTAAAACTGTATTGGCTCGCATGAAAAAATTAAATGAAATGAAAACCCATGATTACAGATAAAAAATGCCCTCCCCTGATTAAAATATTTATAAAAGGACAGTGACAAAAAATCTGTGATTTTCTGTAGGTACGAAGGTTACAGTTCCAGTTACACTGGTACTGGGGACAAAGCTGACTTGGACAATCACGGTAATCAGCTGAATCCTAATAACGAAAGGTAAGAAAAGATCTCTGCTGTGCTAGTGTTTAATGCTCGCGGTTTATTGCCTTAATAAAGCTAAAACACGGCGAATAATACTTCACAAACTTTTATTTTTCAACTTTTGGACCTTCAGCCTATATAAAGTTATCACGCCTGGTATAAAACAACTTGTGACCCCTGCTATAGAATATAAATCGTGTTCAGGCTACTGGTAAACCACAAATTTTTTATTTAAAAATACTATCATTTAGTCGCACCCTGACCATGAAATTTCACACATTTTTAACCAAAGTTTTTTGTGATTTACACATTACCGTGATTGAGTTAATAAATATCACACATATCGCAGTCACTATAAAGCAGTACAAATCAATAACACGTCAATGTGTTGTTGTTAAAATAACATAAATAATGTCGTTGCAGATACCAACCGAAGAAGTAGAGATTTATACCTTCAAGGAGACTGTACTCGGTGTAAATTGTAGTTAAACAGTTTAAATGTACTTACTTGGATTTTTTTTGCTTACAACAAATTACCTTCCGACGTGTTTTTGGATTTGAGTTTTAACTAAAGGTGCGCCGCAGACAAATTTTCAAGAAATTTTAACGAACCAATCCGAAATTTCTAGTTTTGACTGTTTTACTGGTAAAAGTTTATCAAACATGGAGCCAATCTTAAAATGTACTTTAATTTTAAAAATATTATTTAAAAAACATGTACAGCAAAAATATTACTATTGTACCATTTCTTTATCATTTTTCTTTTCAAATCTGCGGCGCATTCATTTGTTTACTCGAAAATGGCAAACGTTTAAATAAATAAACAAATTTGACACATCGACTGTTGTGACATTTCCTACTCGTAAACTTATCAGCCAAATATAAATGTTGTTTTGTGCAGTCTGGTATTAAATATTTACGTAATGTACGTTATCACTAGGGCGATTATTTTTTGACTTGTCAAACAAAGTCAAAATTTACATGTTAGGTCAAAATTATTTCAAGTTAAAATCGAATAAAAATGCACATAATTGGTTTTCAAATAACAAAAAACACTTACAGTCAGCTTTTTAAAATTGTCGTTCAGTTTTCTCACAATTTGTTGTTCAATTTTATCAAAAAAATTAGTATTGATTTATGTACAACGACATTTTAACTGTACTGTATCTTGATTAGAGCAATTTACGGTGTACGCGAGCCGGTATAATTAATCACCTTGGCTTCTCTGAATTGGACAAATGTAATTTTTTCTAAAACAACCAGCTTCTTTTTTTGTTTGGTAGTTTTAGAGTAATTTGTCTTTTTTGACAAAATATGACAAAAATATGTATTTTCTTGAGTTTTGCAGCCTATTTCTAACAGGTTAAAATTTCCTATTATATAGGTCAAAAAATAATCGCCCTAGTTATCACATACCAAATTTTAATAACTGTTTTTAACGATCCATTAAGGCAGGGATTCTAAAAGTGTGGTAGGCGTGCAAGTTTATTTTACTGGCGTTTTTCTCACGCTTTGGATTCATTATTGTCTTTGCGCAACAAATGAAATTTTACATGGCATTGTGACGTTCGTAACCGCAACTACAATGAGGTAGTGAAGTTCGCTTTCTACCGGTAATGCGCCGAAATGTCTTTCGACTAAACTTTATTGAAGATGAAAACACGTTTTTTATGTTTTCATTTCATAATTTTTAAGGGTTTACGCCATATATGGAAAATAATTATCAAATAGGTATAATCTGAAGCAGCTAAAAAAGAGAACCCTTGTCTAAAGGTAATTCCTGCTACAAGACTCCTGCAGTGCAAAACGAGTACCAGGACTAATCACATCAAGCAAAACTTGGAAAAATCTGTAGTTACTGATGCCCAAAGCGTTTCAAGTGTAGAATTTAATATAAACTCGGTAATCACGAACGAACTACTGCCTACCGTTTCCCAATTAAGAAGAAAATTACGACCAACCTAAAACCATTACAAATCTTTTATGACACTGGGAAAATCATAAAACAAACAACTCTAAATTAGGTAAGGCACAAGCAAAATTGCAATTGTGCTTTACATTAAAAATATATTTGCCAAATACGTAAAGCCATCTGTTTGCTCGTCACTAGATTTTTAAAAGCAATTATGGTGCAATGTATTTTCCCGCAGGAATGTAAGGCAGCATAAACGCCTGTGTCGTATTGTAGTCTGAGTAGGCCAAAGTCCCCAAACATTCACTTCTCAATTGTCATATATCGAATTACATTGCACCAAAATTTGCGAGGATCTTGCGTTATGACATTACCTCATCGGGTACAGCGCTGCCACTCTCAAAATTGAAAAACACTAGATCCGAAAAAAAAACACTAGATTGTTATTGCGACAACGAATGACCATTTTTGGCGGTTTAACATCGCTAGACGTTTAAATAACTTAAAAAATAGATTATTTTCAAGTCTGTGTGCCATAATTGCTTTATTGAAGCCACTATTTTCTAAATATAGCCTACACGAAAAGTCAAAGAATGACAAGCACTAGAAAACATTATTACAAAGCGAAATAATAAATTCTTTTCAGGCTTACCGGTGTCTTTGTACAGAACATTAAAAGGTCAATTTTGTTTGGTTGTTTTAACTTTATAACGCAAACTTGGCATATTTCTGTATATCTATCTATCAGTCTTGTCGGGTTTCAGCCAGGCTTTAAAATTATCATTATTCAACCAAATCGGTTTAAAAAGGTTGGCGATAAAAACTTGGTTTTTCGTGGTGTCACCACTTATACAACATCCTTAAAGTTTGCTATATCCGACTATGACATCAATTGAAATGTAAAGCACAATAAAATGGTACGGTCTAGATCACAGGAGCTGAGATTGGGTTTTGGCCTTAGGGGCAGTTCTTCTATTCGCTATAAATAATTATAATTGAACCTGGGGTCCTAGCAAGGGATTGCCAGGAATTCCTCCCTAGATGCCGACTTTTTAAAAAGTGAGTTTTCATTTTGCCAGCTAATTCGTCAGCATTATATTATACCCTAGACCTGCCTGCTCCTTTCTCTCATTCCCTCTTCCCCCTTAATTATCTTTGTTTGGCAAGCGGTGACTAAATAGGCCCACAAAAGCCCCACATCCTACACCTATACACATTTCGTGCAGCACGGGAGCTGCAGAGCAACTTGTTATTAACAAGCATCAAGCCATCACCGATCACCTAACATAAGTGGGCTTTTCACATTTCGTTTTGGATGCCCAAAGTTGAGAACATTTTTTACAATAGTAGGGTGGGAAATAACATAAAGTATATTACTAGATTTCAAGGTTATAAAAAACAACAAGATTCTCCAAGACAACCACTAGATGAGTGGTTCTCAACCTTTTTTCTTTCGTGGCCCATTTACGTTGCAAAAAAATTCTGTGGCCCAATGCATTTTTATTAAAGAAAAAACTGTAAAATAAGTTTAGAACAAAACACAGCAGAAAATATTTCAAAACAGATTATTTATTCAACCGTAGTGAGATACTTGTGGCTGAACAATCAATTTACATTCCTTTTTAATTCTTCCCCAAGCCATTATTCCTGTAAAATTAAATATAGTGACACAAATGAAACTAAATATAGCATTTTTAAATTGGTCTGTGGCCCACTTCAAATGTTCTTATGGCCCACCAGTGTTTATTGAAAAACTTGTTTCATCGACTATACGCTTGAGTGCACGATTCGTCACAGAGAAATTACAGTTTTGCTTGAGCAAAACCTTAGTTTCCACTTGAGACCGTTGCCAGTTAGGAAGCAATTAACGCAGGGCGCTTTACAACATCGAAAAATAAACTAATGTTGTAACCTGAAGGAGAAGCCTGGTGTCTAGCGGCAAGCAAATCGCACGTTTTGTTTTTTATGTAAACTTCATTAACAACAAAAATGCCTCGGTGTGTGTTTGCTATAGGCACAATAACCTAGCGTTCTTTGAACCGTGGTAATTGCGACATTATCGATCAATCAATTTTGGATTTTCAAGCGCTTGTAATGCACAACCAATTTGCGTCTGCTTTTACGTATTTAGATGTATTTTCTCTTGTCATATCTATAGCAATATAATTAATCTGAAGTAGACATGCACTATGCTTTTGGCCCTTGCAACATATTCGATAATCGAAATAATATTACGTAGCCTTATCCAATATCCATGGCTGTGGAGTTGGAGTCGGACTGGGCTCTTGACTGGAGGGAATCGGTAAATTTGCCCGAGTCAGACTCGAAACTAAAAGTCGAAATCGAGTTGTTTTTACTCCGCAATTCTGACCTTATTAACTGAGACATTTCGGATCCTCTTCAGAAATCAAATAAAACTCGTAATCAAGGTAATTTCATTAAAAAATTGCACTGTGCAAAAACTGAAGAATGCAAAAAGTGTTGAAGAAACACAAGCATTGAAACGTCCACCATTATGTAGGTAAAAGCAATAAAACAGTAATACGATATTTCGGAAAATATTTACAAATATTTTGCGGACACGAATAGCAATTATATTTGTTTGAAGCATAACGGTTGAAGGTTGTCCTGGGACGTAATACAGGGGATGGTAACTTTTCTCAAGCTTAAGAGTTTTAATCATTCAGAACTGCGCAGTGCATGTTTTCTCGACCAACTAGTTAAAAATTCTGTCTCAGCGTAAAAACCTAAAACCCCACGGACATGGCCCTTGCGTCTTAACAAAGAAATTTAAAGGCCCGGAAAAAGACAATGAGCCCGGTTCAACGCACAGGCCTAGCTTTTCCGCCTTTTCGTGCGCGGAATGGCGATTGTGAGTTTCTCGAAAAGGCAGTTGCGCAGAAAGACCCGGGCGGTCTTGTACATGTGCTTGGCGGCCTTCTTGTCGGAAAGGCTGTGGTCCTGGTTTGCGTACAACACCGTGCTGATGGTTCCCACCGAAAGGTCTTGTTCAACCGACAAACGATCCAAGAGAACGGTGTGCTGAACCGGAACAACTCCTTTAAAAAGGGAGAACAAGATATATTTCACTTCGGGTCCAATCTATTGTCAGAATTTCACATTTTCAAGTATTAACCTTTGCATACATGGCAGCAACGTGCGCAACACACTGCCCAAGCAACATTCTCGTAAGGTTTGCGCTGAAACGTCATTTACACATGTAATTTCCAGCGAATGGCTTCAAATTGTTTCATTGATAAAGATTCGTTTTATTTAACATTAGGGTATCACCAAACACTTTTAGAGTAAAGGTGAGAAAAGCAATATATTAGAAGGAAAAATATTGCGTAAAACTATAACTAAAACAGTCTAACGATCGAAGCATACGCTAAGCGACTTGCTTCTTAAAGAAAGTAAAAAATAACTGAATTAGGTGCATGGCAATTAATGCTAAATATTAAATCGGACAAAAGCCTACAACACCCGGTATTCCCAGGCGGTCACCCATCCAAGTACTAACCGGGCCCGACGTTGCTTAACTTCCCAGATCGGACGAGATGGGGTGGATTCAACGTGGTATGGTCGTAGGCGAAGGACGGTGATTAGGCTTAGCCTTTATAGCGCAGGCTTCGAGCGTATGGCTTTGTGACGACACAACGAATAAATGCGTAGCTTAAACACAAGCTTTCGCCTACGACCATACCACGTTGAATCCACCCCATCTCGTCCGATCTGGGAAGTTAAGCAACGTCGGGCCCGGTTAGTACTTGGATGGGTGACCGCCTGGGAATACCGGGTGTTGTAGGCTTTTGATTTTTTTAGGCAGTGTATTTCTAACGAGATTGATCACGAAAACGCTTACATTTATTTGTTAAGGGGCAAGACACTTGTGTAGTGTAGTTGTATTTTTGTGTCGCTTTGCTTAGTAAAGATAGCCGATAGGCTTTAGGCTGCCTAAAGGTTGGGACGGAATCATATTGGTAAACTTTGTTTTCGTTTTATTTGGGAAAGAATGTTCTAAATACATAAATATAAGCCATAGAACATTTCGATTGCATTTTCTTCTTAGCAAAATGTTTATCAAATTTGTTTTCAATGTTATGCGTTTTTCTTATAAAGATTATAACCTAAAAACGTTTATTTAGGGAATATGTGACCGCATTGACCATCCTGGTGGCGAACGACCTATTGCTTGCTCAAGTTTTTCTCAATTCTTGACTAAAGTGCCCAAGTCACTGTTTTCAAATGAAAATGACTTTACTTGACTGAAGCCTTTTGGCCAAAATGACTTGATTTGACTTAAGTTTTTGAAACAAATGACTTTGGAAGCATTTTTTCTTTTAAATTATATTATTTCTCATAATTTTTATACATAAAACAATTTGATTGTTATACGTGTTGTTTATGATATGTTTTATTAAGATATTGCTCATAATCGGCTACGTTTATCAGTGTTTTTTTTTGTATGACTACGACTTGAATTGAAGTTGACTTACTCCAATTATGACTTGAGTGGGACTTGATTGGACAACCGGTGACTTAGACTGGGACTGGACTTTTGAAAGGACTTAAATTTACAACACTGCGAAATTCCCACTTACGATCTTTGAGGCCGTGAAAGACGAGCAGCCTCCGTTCGTCATCCCTTTTCAGGTCGATCTTTGCTAGTAGGTCGCTTCTCTGGTATCCGAAGGGGTTCGACAGTGGAGTGCCAAGCACCTTTTCCGCTCCGAAAGAAGCTGCAACCAAAAGTAAACATAAGTTGGCCTAAAGTGTGTATTATTTAATCATAATTGAAAAGTTTGATGCCTTTAAAGTTGAACTTTATCGGAATTTGTTTTTTTTATGTCGCATTACGCCTCATAGCACGCTTTTTTACACCCAGCGTACTTTGAAGTACAGACCTCTAGTTATTCAAGTTTTTTGCGTCAGTAACACACTTCTTTGCGAGCACGTGCCTGTGGATATAGTGGACTTCACCACCGCATTTTACTCGGGCTTGTGCTTCTACTTCGTGCATTTTAATTGCTTTCATTCTACCTTGACCTGATGAAGCACGGTTGTGTGAAAGCTTGTCGAGAATCCAATACAATTTTTCTTTTTTACTGCCACCTGATTATCCTATCTTTAATCGTTACCCGTACCATTCAAAGGGGTGTCTCTATGCTCAGTTGGTAATGTCGCGAATGATTCTCTCGAAGTTAAAACGTGGTGCTTTTGTCCGTTTAAGCAAATGTGACCGATGTGTTCGCTGCACGAATGTTATCACGGCTTTTTTCTACTTCAGTTAATTTTGAACACGACTTCGTTCGACAACAGCTGGTTTCTTAAAATTACTTGTTTTATGACGTAATAAAAGTTTTTTTTGGTCCATCCCAAATAAAATAACCGGATCCGCCCATGATAATGCTGGTTTCTCTGCTTATGATTTGATTTGAAACTTGCCACGAAAAAATAAGGGCTATGGCTAAAAATATGTTTCTTCCAAATTTAGTGTTATATTTTTTTCGTGACAACATTCATACATAGTGTGCTTAATTAGTCAACCGAGAACATCGAGTCCTTAGGACTTTGCTAGTTATACGTGGTCTTAATCGAGTTCCGAGTCCCGAGTGCGACTCTAGCAAAACAAACCGACGGAGTGTTCCGAGTGCGCAGCCTTGATCAGTACTGCTAATTTATCTGTTTTCACATGAATCTACTTTGCACAAACTTACTTAGACCGTGTATCACACGTTAAAACAAGTTTCGTAGACAAGCTGTAGTTTTGTAAAAAAGTTAGACGTGTTTTTCGGGCTATACTTACAGTAGAGTTTCCAGTCGACGATTGGCGCCACGGCGACGCCACATTTGAAGGTAGGATCGCTTTGGCCCAGGGCCAGAATGGACACGAAGCCTCCGTAGCCAGTTCCTATCAGTCCAACCGTTGAAACGAGCACGCCCCACTTTGTATGCAAGTACCTGGGTGAAAAGAAAATTCGAAATTAGAACCTTATCAAATACGGCGTAATAGAAAATGTTGCACTTTAAAAACCGTTAGGAAGGTATAAAAGTTTAGCTTTTTATCAAAATGTTAAATCAGGCAAAAGCCTACAACACCCGGTATTCCCAGGCGGTCACCCATCCAAGTACTAACCGGGCCCGACGTTGCTTAACTTCCCAGATCGGACGAGATGGGGTGGATTCAACGTGGTATGGTCGTAGGCGAAGGGTTTTGTTAAAGCTACGCATTTATCCGTTATGTCGTCACAAAGCCAGACGCTCGAAGCCTGCGCTATAAAGGCTAAGCGTGAACAGGTAACTTCGCCTACGACCATACCACGTTGAATCCACCCCATCTCGTCCGATCTGGGAAGTTAAGCAACGTCGGGCCCGGTTAGTACTTGGATGGGTGACCGCCTGGGAATACCGGGTGTTGTAGGCTTTTGAGCATTTTGAGGGTTGTATTGATTGGTTTCCAGCAAAACATTTTTTTGGAATATCACTACTTCGGTTATGGAGAGTTTATATTTTGTTTATTAGTTTGGCCGTTTAATTTACATCGTATTGCATCGTGTTTACATAATTTAACGGAGAGCGGCAAAGCAATTTCAAAATAAAAACTTTTACACAAGGGGCGGCCAACAACGGCTACGGCTAGAGAGCGGTATTTTTTTTAGAACCTTTGCTTGATTTACCTATTACCGGTACTGACATGTCTGACTTAAGCTACGACAGCTTGCCTTGATTGCATTATTGAAAAAATCCTCCCGTGTGAATAACAATTTGTATTAATATAGCCTACTCAATATTGTTAATATTCAACATTTACAACCCATTTAGCTGGCCAAAGGTAGGCCTGTACCCGTAACGTGATACAAGTCCCAAACATTGACGTCACAACTTACTCAAGAACGGCCATCATGTCCTTGACCTCCAGGGTGCCAGGGTCGTCGGCGGGGGCTAAGAGGGTCCGGTCGCCCCTATCGGACGAGCCCCTGCCGTCCACATACACAGATATCACCCCGTCATTGGTTGTCATGTACTCGCCGAAGCCCAGACGAAAACGAAAGTCGGCGCTCTGACTCTCTAGCTCCCCGCTGCGGAAAATATTAATTTACTTTATTTTAAGATTTGCTTTTAAGATTGCTTTCGTTGAATACACTGTTGCTGCCAGGCAATTTATCAATCGCAAAATTTATCTTCCCGGAAAACGAAATATTTACGGTTCTTTACCAGAACATTGTTGCGAATAATTTCTCTCGTTGTTTTGACTGGAGCAACCGAACAATTACAGTCGTATAATAATCGACTATGTTGAGGTGAAGTAAATATATCCAATTGTAATCCAATTAGTGATTACAGCCTGTGTGCTCAAATTATTTAGTAAAAACAGTTATTGTTAATATCAAAAGAGACGGTGTCTTTAATCAGCGCAAACCGACCTCATTCTCAACAGGACGACGTAGTAATGTATGAACTTTTTTCAGGTGGCATTGAATTATTTACTAATCGTATTTAACACAAACCAACAACTCCATACAGAATCGGAATAGCATCGATCACAAGCGCAATTAACGCAACACCGGCTTAGAATCCTATAGTTATAATTTTACAAAATATCGGCCCTTTTTAGACCGCATTGGTATTTAGCTTACATCAGCAGTAGGCTACAACTTACACGTGGATTACGACGGGACGCTTGACGATCAGCTGCGATGGCGGGAGAAGAAATTTGAAGTTGATTTCTACGAGAAGACAAAATTGAAAACTTGAACCTCTATTTTTGGCAGTTTTTGCGACTAAATTCTGTGGGTGGTTTTCACAGAAACCCAAAAACAGTTTACCTTTATTGTCTATACGGTAATTAAAGAGTATTGTACAGTTTGCCTACCCCTAAATAACCCTTCAGGTCGAGAAAACCAGGTTTAGACTGTATCGTAAAATGTAATCAAGTCAGTCATTTTTTAAGACATAAGGTTACGTCAGATGTTATAGTTCTGCATTACGAAACATTATCGCCATTTAAAACCAAAGCCACATTTAAAATTGGGCTAACCTTTCAAAGAGTTTAATTTTTTTGATACACATTCAGCGGAGAAACACTTATGCTGACGTGTTCGATATTTGACTCATAAGCTTGTTTCTTATATTTCCTCTGCAATCGAGTGTTAATGTTTTCAAAATCCGTACAAAACACAATTTGTTTTCTACTAAAGCGTGTCGAGAAAGCCAACGTACTTCCGTTACTCGTTTGTACAGAACCGCATCGAAAGAATGTTGTCAAGTTCCGAGTCGTTGTGTTTGCGAGTTGGCTATACGAGTTAAGTAGACGAGTCTGAGTTATTTCCACATCTATTGCACTGGTCGCGACTGAATTACCGAGTTCAGCGACCGACGAGTAGGGGACCATAGGGCCTGTAGGAAAAGAGGGATTTTTTTTTAGTTTTAATTTTTACTAAATAAAAGTAAAATGTTGCGTATCGGGTGAATGTGCAGTGACAGTATTCTGCCCATTGGCCCAAAAGTAGACCGGTAATCATTCAAGTGTCAGTAAGTGTTCGGACCAAGTGCTCAGAAAACCATTCTCCATTCAAGGAGCTGGAGTTGCCACTTGGTTGGAGGTAGGGCCAGACTTAAACTGCGCATCGGCAGAAAGTTAACTTTTTTAGCTTCAGGTTACGGTGTAAGTGTTAATATCTAAAATGGAGGTTAAAGTTTAATATTTACTGCCCCAAAACAAATTCGGCTTTACCCAGAAAAATGGCAGGATACTAACCGCAGAAAATCGTTCTACAGTCGTTTTACGTGCAAAAAAAATGTCTTATGTTAAGTATACAGTAAAATATGGATTTCGCATAATTCGAATTGCGATTTCGTTCCGCAAATAACGACTTTGCTTGTTTTTGTTAGTTTAGAACAGCGGTTCCCAAACTTTTCTAAAAAATTTGCCTGGCGGACCCATTGCAATTATTTTGATATTTCGCGGCCCTATAAAATTTCAAGGGTCAGTCGACCCATATTTCCTGTAATACACTAGTGCAGTCACGGTTCTTTCTAATGTAACAACCTTCCAACTCAGGGTGGTCCACGGTTGACGGCATCGCGGGCCACAATATTTCTTGCATATTCTTTGCGGGCCACATAAAGTAGAATAAATAAATGCGTACCAGAAGCGGATCAACGTTTTTCGTTTGGTCGAGGCATGAAATGTTTAATGATAACGTCACAAAGTAACATGGAAAGACAGATACGCTCCAGAAACTTTCTTCTGTTGTCGTACTTGTGCGCAAATAAAATCGAATGTTATGAGACTGGGAAAACCGGTGTGCGCGAAGCTCGAAAAATTTGCGTACTTGACAAAAATTTTAATTAGAAGACTGCATTTTATAAGCGTAGAATGTTCGCGTAAACGAGATGTTATCATTTCGCGCAAAAAGGTTTAATTAGCCAGATATATTTGGCTAAAATTGCAGCTGGGCTTGGACCACCCTGTTCTAACTAATGCGAACGATTCGCTGATAGCAGGTAGTACAGCATAATAGATGCTATATGATATCACAATAGACATCATAAAACACGCTATATTATCGAATAATAAAGCATAACTAAAGACAATAAAGATGGCAGATAATGTTTAAAACATAGACTAATGTTTAGGCACTTAAAAGACTAATTCTCCTTGCGGACCCTCCGAAAATGCCGTACGGATCCCATTTGGTCCGCGGACCCCAGTTTGGAAACCGCTGGTTTAAAACAATGGTTCTTTGCAATCCCTTATGATGGACATTTAACAACAACACTTCATGTACCCCAGTCATTTTTGTCAAAAGTCAAGTCAAAAGCCAGGTGTCAGTTCAGAATCAAGAAACATTGTTTCAAATTCAAACCTAACTTGAAGTTTCGAATTTAAAAATGTGATGCGAAAAGCCTTTAAAAGGTTGAAAACGGATCGCAAGAAATGCCTGAAACGTGAATATAATACTTAGTTATCCGATAGGCACTGGACGCGTAGTAAAAGGCCTATTACAACCTGTATTAGGGTGTTGGTTCCTATCCCAATATCACCCGACATCCCTATAGCTCGTACGCAAAACCCAGTTCTCGAAGCAACTCACCCAAACAGTGCAATAACAACCAGCTCGACGATTCTCCAAACTTGGCGTCGTAGTAGAGGCAGGGCTCGGCCCAAACCGGCGCCGGACCTTTCTCGGTGGCACCGCAAAGGTCCCGGTTCCCGTCCGGACAAGTCAGGCACTTTCGTAGGGGCCGGGCGCCCACCGACACCGCATAGACGTGGCGCTCGCGTTCGTCCGCCTCGTTGCTGACGTAATAGACGAGGCGCTTTGTGACGTCATAGTGAAGCAGCTTGCTGACCTCCCAGAGGCCGTCGGTGAGAAATCGCTGGAAGGGAGGTTTCTACGGCGAAAAGTTTTTTTTTCTCGTTATATGTAAAAACAAACTTGCCCACACAGACAATGCAACGAAGTTATGGTTTTCATGGTTTCGAATTTCCATTGTATGAGGTTAAGAAGTAAAACTATTTGTAAAAAAGGCAACAATGACTTTACCATAAACATTTAACTGAAGCACCGAATCGGCCTTAATTGCCCAGATAAAACTGCTAATTACCAAAACTAAGTGATGGGTATAGGTTTTATTCAATACTTGTGAAAGACTTTACAGTTTAAAAAATCCGAAGGTACATAACCTGCTTCAATCAGAACATAAAAATGCTCAAAAGCCTACAACACCCGGTATTCCCAGGCGGTCACCCATCCAAGTACTAACCGGGCCCGACGTTGCTTAACTTCCCAGATCGGACGAGATGGGGTGGATTCAACGTGGTATGGTCGTAGGCGAAGGGGTTTGTTAAAGCTACGCATTTAGCCGTTATGTCGTCACAAAGCCAGACGCTCGAAGCCTGCGCTATAAAGGCTAAGCGTGAACAGGCACCTACGCCTACGACCATACCACGTTGAATCCACCCCATCTCGTCCGATCTGGGAAGTTAAGCAACGTCGGGCCCGGTTAGTACTTGGATGGGTGACCGCCTGGGAATACCGGGTGTTGTAGGCTTTTGGCCGATTGACAGTTTAGGGTAGTACATTGCAATTGTACGAGACAATTTTTGAACATTTAACAAAAAACAAACAACTTTTTTTAATTTGTAAATAGCTTCTCTATCAAATATAAGCCTTTGTATTGGATCTGGGAAGAGCGAATATTGTAAAACCAGTTACTTCATACAAATAAGATTTTGCTTAGCAGGTCCCTTGCTGATTTTTTAAAGATTAACTTGTCAATATTATGCAAACCGCGCAAATATCAAGATTCCTGCAACATTTTTGTGGCAGCCTTAAAATGCTGAGAGCAACTACGCGTTGATAAATTAACCCGACGCTCCCAAACCGGCTTACCATTGTGTAGTTGACCATTAGAATGTGTCTGTACCGCCCGTTGTTGCCGTGGTTATACGGAGCAATGTAGAAGAATACCCCGGGATGGTCAGTTGTCAGGTAAGGTTCATTCTGTGTAAGAGGTGTTAGTGGTTTATGATTAACATACCAATCGACAGTCTAGTTGCATACGAGTTTTAAGCCTTATAGTGAGTATATAGTTGACTACACCATCTTATTTTTAAACCAGTATGAAACTTTTAGGTTTTAAAAAGCTTATGTCCAGCAATCCAACCAATGCAGTACTCTGGCAATTTAGTATTATTGCCATCTACAGATGTTTAGAAAACGATTTAATTTGCATAGCAAACCTGCCCTTATCGAAAAGTCCGCTGCTACATTGCATGACAAAAGTGTACTAAATTTTAAGGTAATTAGAGCAAAAAGCAACGACTTACCAGGTTCGGAATCCATCCGCCAGGGGTCTCTAGAGAGGACTTGACCTTGAGAATGTCATCCACGCACGTGCTCATGGTTGGGTAGCATTGTTGCGTCACACTAACGGTCTGCGTGCGGTTGGACCACGTGATCAACAGGGCTTCGTCATTTCGCATCCACGTGACTGCCTGGAGGGTGTCTAGGCGCTCTCTGTGTGATGTCATAAGAAAGGTTTTGAGACACATCATTAGTAGAATGGACAATAACTCTTATCCTTTAATTGACCCACGTCATAAAGTAGCACTCCTGAATTGTTGTTTGTAAAAAAAATAATAAAAATGAGTTCTAACGCAGTTCGAATGTTATCTCAGCGACAGGTGGCAATTGACAAGCAAAACGAAGCTAGACATAATCATTTTTTTTTAATATTGAACGCATTCGTAGCCCAAAATGCTTTTATAACCAGCTAAAAATCACTATTTGTTAAACGTGCTTTGTGCCATAAAAAAGTTCAAATAGGAAACGTACAACCTTTAAACCCCTCTTAAAAACGACTTGTTTACTTTTACATTTAACAACTAACCTGTCAACTAGGGGCCGCACCAGAGTGACCTTGTTCAAGGTTATAAGGTCAACCACGTGCATCGTCACGGTTGGATTGTGGTAGCCAGGCTGAAAAAAAAGTGGATTGTAACAAACTTATAACGATTACTTTTATAAATAATGTAAAATGAAGTAACACGTGTAACAAAACGTTTAAAGCCATTAATTGTCACAAAAACGCCTAATCCATTCAATGTTTTACGCCTTCGAAGAGAAATATTTTTCACGCTTTTAATTAAACACCTTTCCGACAACCTTCTATTTTGTGGTCTTGCAACGTCCAAATCGGCTCGACTTGATAAAACGTACCTTTGCGTATCTCAACGATTCGATAGCTGGGTACACCAGGGACTTTCTCCCTGCGACGTATGACGTCATCTCTTGTTGGGGTACAAGGGAGTCGTCGAAAGTGGCGAAGGCCAAGTAGCGGCCACTTGGAGACCACCAGTGGGCAATGTGCGTCTTCAAGATTTCTTCTACAATAAAAAAGGCAGCTTGATATACTAAGACTTTAATCTTTGATTCTTGCATATTGAAATACGAGCCTATAGACACTGCGTCAGTCGCTCATCCTTGAAAGTGAAAAATAGTAATTGCTACAAATATAGGAACGAATATCAAAGACACAGTGTAGACTGTTGACGTTGTATACAGCACATTGTAAATCTTCTCATCACAAAGCGTACATTTTTAGGGTGCTCAACTTTACATATTTGGGTGCACGCGAAACAAAACGAAATTTTAGTTGTGAAAACCTGATTCTTTATAACCTTCGAAACACTCCTTGGCAAAGTTATTTTAATTTGGGATTACGATCGCAGACCGGCAGACTTCGAATATGAAGTCATTGTTGCCGTTACAGTTGTTATTATTATTATCCGTCAGGCCGCGTTTTGCGCAACGGCGAGCCTTTATGGCTTCCCGAGGGACAGAAAGCAATTCGAAACTCATGCTTTTTTGAAGTTTTGGGACCTTGGGCGCACTTCTGACTTGCGGCATTGATTTGACTGATGGTCGATCAATGGGCTTTCGCCCATCTCCGCCAAGGAAATTGATCGGCGGGAGGGGCGCGGAAATCAATGTTTCCACAAACCAACTAGCCACAACTCTTGATTTGCACTTAGCAAATAGAATATTATGTTTGATTTCGGAACTTATGCAGACCGTTGGCCTCTTTAAGACATTTTAAATTTACAATTCACGTTGACGGGTCATCTCTTAAGTATAATCGGTGTCAAGGACACAGAGGATATACAAACAAACACCTGTCAAATCAGGTGTAAAAAACAGTCACAGACAGAGTAAAACGTAATAAAAAAAATTCATGAGCACAACGAGGCATCTAAAATGAATAAATAGCCTTAAAAATAAAAACCAAACTTGGCCCTTATGAAAGACAAAGAAAAGTGCGCCGAGCATATTTAAGGTTTACCTGATTACCCTATTTAGAATTACACGGCTAATTACAAAGATTGAACACATTCAAAGAGCTTATGCTGCAGTTAAAGAATCTATAGCCGTGGCGTTTGGGCATGGCATTAAGCACATGTGCTCTAAACGTCGTACGATGACAAACAGCAAATAAAAGCACCACACCTTCGTAAAGCCAGTCGGCTATCCCGTTGGTGACCTGTCCTGGAATCCCGTTACCGGTCAACGCTTGTGACTCGGCATGTACGCTCTTGCGGTAGAAGATGTCGCCTCCGACGATGTAAATTAATTGGGTGCGATTTGGCCCGAAGCCGGCAAACTGGAACCCGGCTTTCGAGTTGTTGTGAATCAGCTGCCTTGGTTTGCTGCGAAGAAAGCCGTATATATTTTAAAGAAGGGGTTCTTTACCTTTTTGTATGTTTTACCCTATTAACAAAGATGAATATCAGATTTATGCTCAATATATAAAGTGGTGCTCATTTAATAAAAAAAACGTAAGTAACAAGTTACAGCAGTTATATTCAGTGCGACGGCTGCCCTTGCGTTTTGGCAACGAGTTTTTTCAATGTCTTAGAAAGTAGTAGGTAGTGCACAACGAATATCAGATTTAAGTCGGTTTCGTTCTTTAGATTTAATAGTAAGCAATGCAGAGAAGCCGCTTCGCATAGGTTAGTTAAAGAAACGAATCAGAATATTCAGAGCTTGAATGCCTATCCTTGGATTTACCAAAACGATGAAATTTATCCCCTGGGGTAAATTTACCCCAGGTTAAGAAGGGCTATTTAAAGCCTTTGTTTCGCCTTTGGCATGCGAATAATTTTAGATTTACTCGACGAAGGTCAAGACTTCCCGAAAACGATATTCACAATTCGAACGAATAATTAATGAGACAACTAGAGGTTCTCGTGAGACTTCGGGGATTTCTGCTGATTTATCGGTGCTCAATAAACTTGCGGAATATCTGGTACTGTAATAAATTTCAGGATATTTATAGAGTTTATAAATATAGTTCTGGGATTTTTCCGATATGTAAATAACGTGGAAGGTACCTGATTGTACTAAATTTCAAGACATTTTTAGAGTGTTTTATAATTTGAAGAAATCATAAAAATGATTTCATTTTATAAAGATTTTCCTATACAGCAGTTTAATAATAGGGATTGCTGACACTATACTGCGAAACAGGTCGATATTTTCCTCGAATCAGGCCTATATATACATGCTAACTGAACGCATATAGATAACAATAAGGAGGGTCAAATAGGTTCACTGTCTACTGATCGATTGCTACGCTTTGACCATTGTTTAGGACTTAATGCGATGCGGGTTCTTCTTTCTGAATATTTGATGTCAAACTGCGTATCGTGAAGGATACATGGTGCTGACGTAAATCAGTAGGAAGAACAGTTTGGTGGCAAGCAGGATTTAAAGGTTTGATTTGGTTGACCGCTAAGTAGTTTTAAGAGACCGCAAGTGTTTCATTTAAATACCAAAAAGTTGCAAGTCCAAAATTTGGGAAACCGCTGGATAAAGCACTGGCGCAAGTAACGCAGTTTTGTAATAAAAACGGTATACCAGCAATCCAGCATATAGGGATATCCGGTATCATCGAATCAGAACCGGTACCTGATGCCAAGTGCTAGTATCGGTACACCTGATACCAAATAAAAAGAGGAATTTCATGATTTTCGATATTAACGAAGCGATTCTATTGAAAAAAAAATGTTTTAAAAAGTAATAGGTTTGCAACTCTAGGTAACCCAACTTCCCAACCCTAAAGCAAATTTCGGCTTGAGAACCTGGGAAAAAGACCTTTAACAATATTTCATATGTTTCGCTTGTATCAGCAAAGGAATTACGTCATTGGGTGTAGGATCGGATTGTGATACTTTTTGTCTAAAATGTTGAGCATCGGTATCGGCATTGAATGTAAGCTATCAAACATCCTTGCCAGCATGCATTACGCATATTACGTGAATATCGAATGCATAAAAAAGTTGAATCAATGACAGGTTCTGTTTACCGAAACCGTTGTTTGCCCGTACCAACACCAAACAGGATGTCAATAAACAGCCGTCAGTTAGCTGAATTTAACACATACAAAGGAAACGGGGCCGAAAATCTCCCCTAAACCGTTTACGATGGATGTTTTGCAAAAAAATGAACGCGGCTGCCTCATTTTAAATGCGTTTTAAATTGTGCTGGTGATTTCCACCAGAGATGCGAATGTGCGTGCGATTTGCATCAATTTAAATCACAAAAGGAGGGACCGTATATTGATTCCTGAGGAAATAAGGCCATCAGCGCCAAGGAACGGTCCGGCGGTCTATTGATCGAGGAAGGAAATACAAGATGGACATCCAATTGCGTGCACTGAATAATTCATTTTCGGACGACGATGTCCGTTCGCGAGTGGCCCGCGGTGTCGCGATTTTCGACAGGCTCGTTGCTTTTCGCTTTGAAAACGTGTTTTTATGCATGTGCCGATCGATCCCCTAACGCTGTAATAACTTTGAGGGTCGTTTAGATGTTGTGTGCGGAAACAGTGTGACAGTATGGTAAACAAGTCGTTTGACTCAAGTCCAAGTCAAGTCATTTTTAACGGAACTTGAGTCTAAGTAAAGTGAAGTCAAGTCCCATTAAAGGGTTAATGAGAGCAAGTCAAGTCATAAATAGAGCAAGTCAATTTCAAGTTAAGTCCAACTAATGGCTAAATTATTACAATTGATTAACTCGTCCAATTTAACTAAAAAATATCACGAAACGCAACATATAGCAATGCCTTCTTCCCGATAGGGATACCAGCCACGTAGCACGAATATAAAAACTAGAAGCCATTTAAACGACTTTAACATAAAACTTGCAGTTTATATTGGCGAGAGAATAATGGCTTGTAATTTTCTACATAAATAATAAAAATCGTAAATACGAGCTTGAATTAAAGGGACTATTGGTTTTTAAGAATTGCAACCTTTTGGTTCGAAACACTAATTCCAACACATAAGAAACTCAAAACGGCCGAGAAATATGCGACGAAATTTGACATTGTTACTTGTGCTTCGTGTCGTAGATGAAGTAGGAAGCGTTGTATTGTCTCGCGGTGACCTTCTGCTGGTTGTAGGAGAGAAGGGCGAACCTGAAATCGGCCGACACGTCGTAGCTGCTTATTGCGTAGTCGGACTGAAACAAAAATCACCCCAAAATAAATTGGTTAACATGTTGATTTCAAGTTGGTACACTGTGCATGAAGAGAAGACAGTATTTTGTCTGAAATATCGTGTGTCGGTATCTGAATATACGATGTATAGCAAATCCCTAGTTTGGTATTGACTAAAAGCTTTAACATTTAATCTTACTGCAACAAACACCAAAGGCAGTAAAATTGCGCACATTGTAAATCTAATTATATTAGTATGAACACCAGGATAATGTGATCGATATGTACAATTTTTAGTCTTAAATTTGATTAAGTAGTCTTAACACTTGTTAGTCAAATTTTATAGGTAGTCGGTGCAGTCTACGGTCGAATGTGTTGTTATAGAAAAATGTCTTCAAAAACCCACGTTTGATGTGTTGCTTTAGCCGCCATTCAAAATAGCAACCTTAAAAGACCGGATCAAAATAATTATTTTCCGCCAACCGATTCCAATATTAATGGGCTTCGTGCATAATTAACACACAGATATGCCGAGATAAACGGATTCAAAGCATTATGCAAATTGGTCGTAGAAACAGCTTAACTTTCTCGCGTTTCGAAATTGGATTCGACAATTTTTTACTTGATGTAAGCGCGCCATACAAACCATTGGACTGATCAGAGAAAACAATGTATATTAAGGAAGGTAGGTTTAAATGTTAAAGTGCAAGAATATTCGCTAATTTGTTTGGTTAGTCATAAAATATACAAATTACAAATACAGTCTTATATTATATTATAAAATAAGACAGGACTTTAGCTGAGCAGAGCAATAACGTCAGTACTCATGCTGTTCTAAATAAATGTTAATAACGTTAAAAGTAATAATATAGAAAACGTCAAACCCTACTACTAAGTCAAAACCAAACGTTCAGCACATTAAAATTAACTTACCATTTTTTCGTTGGCCAGGATGATTTTTGCTTCGCTTTCGGGTGACGTCAGCTTCATAAGATCGCCCTTTTCATCTTTCCAGATTAGGGCCCCGCTCATCCACTTTGCGGCGCTGAAAAGTTTGCTCTCCCAGGCCTTGTCGACTATGTCATTGAGGTCGACCGTGGGGTGCATCATCACAGATTCGTCTGCAATTACACGGGCTCATCATCATACACACGTTCAAACGTAGATAACAGTTCGCGTATAAGTAACGGATCGAAAAGTATTCCGTGTAACGAGGCTTGGATCCACAAATAACTTAAAACCTCAAAAAATGCTATACATGAAGCCAGTTATAATGCGACGAAACAAACCTAGTACACAAAATAGATACGATTAATTGATCTTACAAGATCCACCGAGATAAACTTAATATTATAGTGTTTGAGAAACAGGCTTATAAAAATTATTTGCCAGATTCCTTTAAACTCTTATTATTGCTGAGACGAGTTTTATATTTATAGCTTTAACTTAAGACTAAAGCTGTTCACAGTGTAATGCAATGACGGCAGCCACTTTAGCCCTTTCGGATTATCAAGTTGAAAAACAAACGATTTGACATTTTTAATTTTTGATTTTTGCGTTACTACATTATTCCAATTGTATTAGTACAGTTGTGGAAAGGCATGTCAACTTTGCCAATACAACTTGTCTCACCAGTACCGTTAAACGTGCGAATTGCCAAACGACTGGTCTGTAGACGAGAGTTTACCTGAGGATAGCAGAACGACGGCGAGCACAACGAATCCGCAAACGGCCAGAATCACGAGCAGCGCGATCATCATTCCTTTCCAGTTGCGCTGCTCCGGGTTGTTTCCAACCAGCTCCTGGAAAAAGGTGGCAACACCGTTTAAGTCGGATGCTTTTTAAGGGAACCGGTCCACATTAAAACGACAAAGAAAAGCTTTTATGCGAAGAGATTATTTTCTTTTGCCGCCACGCTTGGGCCGATGTTTCTTGTCAGGTTTTTCACTATTTCAGTCCACTTTTTGTGTTTTTGTTAAAACGCTCGATAACGGAACTGAGCATTGAGAGTCAATTCACACACATTTTTCGCAAAGAAGTTTCAGAAAAGTAGTCGAAAATTGGTCCTTTAGCTGCCTCTATACTAAGCAGAGTGAGAATTTCACAAAAAAAATGAATACCAGTGTAAGTTTTTACACTGGAGTCAAATAAATTAAACCGTTGAAAATGCCCAACTTCTGTTTTCTATATCTTATACGAAAAATAGAGTAAACTTAAAAATGAACGAAAACTTGAAGCCGAACTTTTACAACGTGGAGGACCGCGTATATCGCTCACAGCGCATGCTTTTCATTGTCGAAAACAATCGCGAATAATCACGGTCTACTGCCTACGAGCTTGCCGTTATTCCCGTGACTGTACTTTCAATTTCCCGATTCATTTACCGGAAATTTGCGGTCGGTACAGCAATGATATTACGAAAATAGCTTTTGCTATTCGATAAAGTTTCACAATTGATGACCATCTTTAAATATTGGCTGCAACGAACATTCAAAATGTCTTCCTCTGACAGCCTGTTTTTATATTAATTTTATTATTATTTTGCTATGTATAATATGTATTTTACTTTACTTATGGTAACTGACGATGTTCTTCCATTTCATGGTAGGCGAACTATATATTTCATTAAAAAATATCTGAACCTTGTTTACCCTGGTTTTAAGATTGATTTTTTGTTTGTGAATGATTTAAAAACTAGTGTTTTTCGAAATAGTTTTTAGTGGTATTAAATCAAAGGGAGGGTTTAATATTTTCAACCAACTTGCAGCGAAATTAAATTTAACTTGATTTTTTAAATTGCAAACTTGTATATCAATTATAGTAAGAATGTATTTCTTTTGCTTGCGCATAGATTGCGTTTTAAACAGAAATTTTAAAGCCTGTTTTGCTTGGTTATAAAGTGAACAAAAAACACAAAATTTGAACAGCCAAAGATTTCGTGTAACAACACAGATCGGCAATAAAATGTCGGATTTAGGAAACGACATTGACAATTTACAGAGACGCGTTCAACTGATGGCTATAAATTATGCACAAAGCTTCGAGCGACGTATTCTCCAATACGGCAAGTCTATTATACTTATATTATTGCTATCAATCGATCTACTGTATACTAAAATCTGAATAATAGATCCAATTAAAATCGTAGAGAAGAATGGCAATGAATCCCTATTCATGTTTCGTTTTCACTATTCAATTTGATTGAAATACATATCCGCGTAACATATGCCCATTTTTTATGAATATATAGGAATAGAGAACTGGTTATTGAGCGCACATATGTTTGACGTTGTTGCGGACAAGACCTGACCTCTTTCTTTGGAAGATAACACGAGAAATCGATAATTATGAAAAGAGTCCAATTGCCACATAAATGAATGGCAGATACAAAACACTTTATTGAGTATAGATAGTTCTTTTCAACCAATCATTTATAGCTTATAAGTTGTGCTAAAGGTTTAACTGAAAATTATATTTCGTACTTAACTTTTCGAATCGCGAAGTCTAAGTATATAATAATTATAACTTTGATAAAAACGCGTATCAGGGTAGCTTTGAGTCTTGTGCACAAGATAGTAAATCCGCCCGACTTTGTCAATCGTTTTTCGGCAGGCGATTAACTATTTGTGTCGGTCCATTACCATTAAACACTCTACACACCACAAGGTACGCAATCATTCCTCCAAAATGGCGTTCCGAGGTGGAAAGATATCGCCGTGAAAACTAATATCGCACCAGCAGTAATCTCAAAGACACCAAAAGTCAAACGAAAAATAGGAGTGTAACCTATGACGTACCATCAGTCCTCATATTGACGTATATGACGTTTGTTTAAGTGGAAAACCGATGGCTCACCTGAACCTTTTTTAACATATATACACAGCGTTCTCGATAATAAACTTTGTTAAGAACGGGATTAGTGCTAGGGTGATTGCGTGCGCTAGGGTGACAAAGTGACATTCAGCGAGCTATATAGGAAGACGAAGAGTGTACCGAGAACGAATGGTCTACTACAAGCAGCTTTGTTTCTTAGGTTGGGTTTAACATTAGCAAAACTGTGCCACATAAAGCCAATAGAGTATACCTCGTCTGTTCCGTCTTCCAGCGAGCTAACGACGTCGTGCGAGCCCTTGGTTTTGATGAAGGCGCGTTTGGGCGCATCAAGGCCGGATACACGCCTTGCGCGGGGTAAGATGGGTGAACAGGCCGTGTAAAGGTGGGGGCGCGTGGCTGCCAGCATTTCAATGCCCGTTTGGTTCTATATTGCACTATGCACTTGAAAAAACGAGAGATTTTGAAGAGCAGCGACAAATATCGAGCAGCATTTACTGCTGTATTGGCAGAATACGTTTTGTTTTGGATTACGCAAAAGCTGTTAGTGCTTTAATAGGACGGCTGCCTTTACTCCTTGGGTGGTTGCTATCTGTTATCTAGACTTTGCATATTGCTTGGCTGGTAGCTTACACAATACTGGTTCTGGCTGCGCTTTACCATTTCACGTTTAGGTAGCAATTACTAACGAACCTCTTAAGGGTAATTAGCACGAGATTACGTTTGCGAATTTCATTCTGTCAAAACGATGGATAATAAAATACTATATTTTACGATAAAGCTGAACGTCGCCAAAGTATGCAACAAGTTGCGCCTCAAAACATCATTTCGTGTAAAACTGCACCATCGGACAACGATGGGTTTAAAAGCCATGGAGCTTCCCTACAGCGTTATATTTCGAGCAACATAAATGCTACATGAAGAAATATAAATTAATAATAAGCTCTAAATATATGTTAGTGTTTTAAACACTGCCGGTCCCCTATTTCTCCCAGGCGTTTAGGTGCTTTCTGAATTCTGCATATGTGACTGGTTTGTGTAGTTTGCGCTAATATGCTCTTTCTAAAACGTCTTCAGTAACCTAAACAGACGTCGCGCAGTTGACCTACAACAACTCACGAACTAACCTAATTAATATTTCGCGTCTGCTTTTCGTTAAGCGTCTTGAACCGATATGGCCTTCGCTCCTTTACCTGGCTCAAATCGTAACGACTCTATCCAGTACACGGGTGATTTTCGCTTAACTCGATTTGGACGCCGACTGTTATAAGGCGGTCATAAAATATTAAAAATCCACTGTAACGATTGCCTATAGCCAGAAACCTGTGCGTTCCAGCACACTGGCAAACTGGCAAGTTTTATGGCAACTCCTCGATCTCCAGTCTTACGCAACGATTGCTGTTACGCAACCTTTCTCCCGTTGGTTTTGCCACAACTCAATTCCAATTGGAAAATCGGCGAGATCGCAAACGAAAAACAAGGTGATTGAGACGCCACAAGCAGATCCCATGTGACTGAAGTGCAGTAGGTCAAAGTTGGACTGACCTGACAAAGCATGACAACTGTGTTTGACTACTCAACAATGCTGTTCAGACACTTCTGGATATTGTGTGACGTTACTGCTGAAAGGTAAAGGGATTTTGCCTAGATTTTCTTAATTTCCTGAACAGACTAAATATATAATGTCAGACTGCTTTCCAGTATTTTTCCTGCTTTAGCTAGATGCTCAAGGGTGAAACGTTAAGTAAAGGCTCTGGTGTCTATCAATGTAAATTCCGTAACGGGCTAATGGTATAATAATACTACAGAACTGATTCGGTACTTATCCTGACCAAAGACTACTGCTCAAAAGGGTGAAACGTTAGTTAAATGCACAATATTAGTACAGTCGACGCTAGAAATGGTAAATTCCGAACCGGACTGAAGGTATAATACCACAGTAGTGCCTCGGCACTTATCCTGACTACAGCTTACTGCTTAAAAGGTTAATGACCAGGCGCCTATCGGTAAACGACGGGCGACGCTGGACATGCCTTGCTGTTTCTGATGCGCAAGAGTTTCGGCAGCCAGCAAAAAGACCTCGAAGGAGCGCTAGAAATGCAGAAACCACGACGGTTTACTTACGACCGCAGTGGCGCAATTCCCGCGAGATCCATTAAATATGTGCGGTCGATTTTTTTTCGACTGGCAAGGGTGCCGAGTAGGCGGACGACGAAGTGATGTGTCAAATTGGAAGAGGGCCGGCAGTCAATAAATTCTCGCCGTCCCTGACGACGATGGCCTTTTGCGCCTCGCCTTTTGCTACTTTCTTCGTCCGCGCTCCTGAGATCTAATCGCCATCTGCATTTGTCTCAATCGGATTACGGGCAGGAGAAAAACCGACGCGACGCTTGTTTGCTATTCTCATCAACCGAAAGGGGCTCAGAACATTTTAAATCTCTGTTGTACTCTCGGGGACAAGACGAAACGCAGAAGCAATCTTGATCAAAACACCACGCCGTATATGAAAGTCGTATATACTGGCTTGCACATCTGATCGCCAAAACTAATTTCAAATGGTCACATTTACTTTAAACTAGCGTAAGCATAACAACCGATCGTGTCACGCCCTTGGAATTCAAGTACCAACTGCACTGTCGAGCCGGTGATAAGACACTGACTGGTTTATGGTCGTTAATATTTCGACCACAACTACTACACCACTGACAACGAACATACGCCGCATATAGATAACTTTTTCCCCGAACAGAACAACAAGAACCATGTTTAACTCTATACAAAACGAAAACCCTGGAAAATTCGCCGCCCGACTTTGAACAATCAATTTAGAATGATTAATGGCCGCGCCGAATCTGTATGACGGCTTTGAAAGTCTGCAAGATGTCAACTGACGGCAGGCATTGTGAAGCGCTCCTAATATACACATGCAGAGCGCACAGGCCGCGTCGAGGATCGCAAAAGCGCATGCAGGGGCATTAATTTATATTGCAACAAATTCGTCGACGCGGCGGCTGCGGTCGGTCCGGGTCATTTGCGTTTGCGAAAATACACTTGGCCGTCGATTGGGCCCGAGATAAGCCGGGCGTCAGAGTGAAGGTACGAAGGGTGGGTTATGAATTTTTTATGAGTGGCGAGCTGAACTATACATAGTTGCACGATTCGACGACAGTTTGCCGTAGACAAAGGATGCGGAAGAGGGGGGTGGTAGTGGCGGATCCACGGGGAGAGTTCATTGCACACACATCTTGCCCCAAAATTATATATTTACCTATTTTGCCTGCACAAACGTCATTTTTTTTTTTATGAAACTGATAAGACGTTTTGGGAAAATCCCTAACTGCATGTTTCTGTTTTCCGCATTTTGCCCAAATGTTTACATTTTTAATCGAGAGTGTAACGGGCCTATATAAATTACAATAATTGGGCTGACTTAAAATTTTAAGGGCTTCAAAATACTAACTTTAACCTAAAACGATAAACGCACGGTATGACAATTTAGCTTTGCGCGAACGTTTTGCGTGTTTTTCTGTTCATCTGTGGAACTACGGGCCCCATAACTTATCCGCTAAAATCATCTTGATAAATCACAATATATTTAGTAACGTGCTAATATTGATCGCAACCTAAAGGCGAAGTTCGCCTAAATTACGGTTTTGTCAATGTAGACTGCTAATACTTTCGCTCAAACGCGAATGCTTGTTTCCATTTCCTATAATATATTTCGCCCTCTGTCAGTTGCACATTGGCGCGCGAGTTTGACAGGCATCAAAAAGTTGCTGAATGTTACCTGTATCATGAACACGGTACTACGTAACTTGTAACGCCATCTTTAAATAGTTTCATGTCCCGAAAACATGCAAACAGAAAACGTCCTACATCCGCACCTGGCGAGAAGGCATCGAGAGCAAAGACAACAGTCGACAAACAGAAGGATTTAATTGTGAGAGTTTAGCAACGAAATCCACAGCTTCCTGGTGACTGTAAAAACATCAATTTGGAAAATGCTTACAGTGAGTTTTCGCCATTTTTGGTCGAGTGTGGCCTTTCTTGTAACAATGGGAATCAAAGTATTGGAACTAAAAGGCAACACGCAGTCCATAATAATTTATTGATTCGTTGTAAAATCACAACCGCTACCATATTCATATGATCAAAACAAAATGGCGTTATGCGAAATCCTCCTGTCTGAAATGATCAGGCAGAAACATACCTAGAGATCATCTGGTTGAAGTTTGAGTGTATAAAATTTTACCGATTCCACGTCCCATGAGTAACAGATATCTGATAAGGTGTACCGCATTTCAAATGTCCATTTCACAAACATACTCTGCAAGTCGGCCTGACAAAGGCATAACCTCGGACACCAAAATAAATTGCGCTTGTACGCCACCATGCGGTTGGCCATTAGAATAATGTCGGCCACCAGATGTCGCCATCAATCGTGAAGGCAATAATAAGTTTAGGACACTGCTCTGACGTTGCTAGTGTGAGTATAGGTGAACGACTAAAGCCAATTCAGACAACATAGCTTGGCAGTTGGCTTATAGCAAAAATACTAAGCCATGTGGGTAGTCGTTTAGTTGTTCAGCACATCTAGTATATATGCAAGAATGACGGGTTGACGCAGAGCTCCAAGTTTTAAAATAACAAAATAGTTTTGGGTACGTTAGATTTTTAGAGTTTTTTAACGTTAATCGTACGTTATTTATTTTACGTAGCCGAAGAGAAAAATCGACTTGACTTTGTCTTTTCAATATAATGTTACAATTGATCGCCCTGTTTCACATTTTATAAAGCGACGGGAAATCAATACGTCTGTCCCAAAATAGTTTGGGATCACACCTAGCTGGCAACCAGAGATGATCTAAAACAGCATTCTCGAAAAAAACTAGTTAAGCAACAGGTGCATTTCTTGTATCAGGTGCATTTCAAGTCTATTTACAGCATTTCGATATGGTATTGGCGAGGTGTGACGATGTTATTGACGCACTGGCCTCTAATAACATGCTACAATGCACCAGGAAATTGGGTTGTGTGCACATCCTTGGTTGACCAATAATAACAAAACAATAAATTTGTTAAATTGTTGGGCACAAAGCGAACAACTAAATTCGAAACTGGTGTTAAAAGTAACGTTTTGTATTCCTTGTAATGGTTTGGCGCAGTGGTTTCGCAACCTTTTGTACTTTTTTTGGTATTTTTGCGACACCCTATACAGAAATAAGAAATAGTAAGCGGTATCCTTACTGGGATTTTGGCCACGTGGTTTATGTAACGTCCCGAAAAACAAGATTAAAACAGCACACATATCAACTGTGCACAAGGCTGAAACTTTCTTAGTAATAGTTGCACTCTAATCGTACACAAAACATCGCATCAAGAAGATTACTGAATAATAAATTTGAAATCAAAGGGAATAGAAATATATCTCGGCAGTATAGCAGAATGCTGGCGACTTGGCGACTATGTCCGCTGAAGAAACAGCCAGAAAACCGAATAAATTTAGGCTAACAAAATATATATTGTTTTTTTTAGACCAAAATGCTTGTCACCAGAAGGCTGGCAAGATTCTGTCAGCACTCTTATTCATTAAAAATGGGGCCTCAATAGGGTTGCCGCGGCACCCTGGTTGGAACCACTGTTCTAGTGAGTCAGACGTCAATTCCCTATTATTTTATGTTTCCATGTATAATTTATCGTCTGCGAAGTTTTCCGCGTCTTGCCTGCGTTGTTTATGACGCATTCATAAACAGAAAGATACAAAAAGTTTCGAAACCCAATTGGAGCATAAAACTGTTTTGCGTTCTAACACAGGACAAACAACGTTGCATATAGTCAACATGTCACCAAGAAATGGGTCTATCTTAAAAAGCTGTTTGCCAGCTCGACGTCGTGTACAGAGAGTATCACAGGGTAGCAGGAAAAACCCTAAATAATGTGAGTCTATGCTTCTCAGTTATGAAACATTGTAAAGACGTTACGCATAAATCGCTTTAGGTGAAAAACCCTTTGTTGTAATATGACATGAAAGGCGTGCGAAGTCGAATACAAAGCGTAAAGTTCCCAGTTATGCACCGCAGTGTCATCTCTTCCAAATAGGAAATTGATGTTTCCGCACTTTCTCCGATACAAAACGTCACTTATCAAGGAGCAAAAATACAAACGGGTATTTCCTTGAAACCGTCGTTACCTTATTTTAAAACGGGGAACTATAGTTCGGGGAGGTGCAAAGCCACATTGGACACGACGTAAAATCCCTGATCGACTTTTGCGGCACTTTGGCAAGGGTGGTTTTCCAAATGCTTCCCAGAAATAACACTATATACATATCGCGAAACACCTTTCGGCTCATCGGCTTTGTACAGTCAACTAATGTATTTATTAAAAAAATAAGTACACATTCCCCAACTTGCGTGATAGGTTTATTGTTCTAGGTAAACACTTTTGATTTTAAATAATGACTACACGGAAATGCAGTTGTCATTTCGAATCAAATCAGTTTCCATTTTCTAGTACAATAAACGACAAATTCGGAATCACCATTGTTTTAATCAAAACATAGTATTATATGTAACGTATATTCATGATATCTACATAAGTTACATCCTTAAGAGAATTGATATGTAACCGCAGGCGTAATACGATATTGAATGTACGTAAACATTCCTATATTAGTTCTTAAAAATACGCGAAACTTTCACTAGACAAGCGTCCACATACCGAAAGGAATATGGAATTCTAACGAAACTAATCAAACACATAAAGCGAGAGGATAATAAATAATTAAGGCAATTCCCAATCGTTTCCCCAATATAACGGCAAGTCAAGATCGCGATCGCGAACGCTTGATCTCTTTTAGGTCGCCATCAATTCGACCGCTTATCAATATTTCATAGGCCGAGCCTAAAACAAGGAAGGAAAAACTCGCGCGGCGCAAGCAAGCAAACAACAGGCGTTATCTGACTGGCGGCTGTGCAGCACGCGTGTAATTTATCCCCGATCGTTATTTTCCGCCTATGTTACGGATTGCGGAAAAAATCAAGGGGGGGTGGGGGGTATGGCGCGGCTGGCACGATGATTTCATCCGGGGGAAAATAGAACCGCACCGTACGTGCACATGTCGGTAAAATGCGGATCGATCGTAGTGCGATAGCAGAAAGGACTAATGGCATAGAGGCAGTAGCAGGCTTTTGCGAGTCGTATCAACTCTGCTTGCCTCACAGTCTAAACACGCGGGGCTTTTAGGCCCCGTTCGGTAATGGGGTCAGTGCGATTTAAAGACCCTTGACACCCAGCCATCACACCCACCGAGAAAAGGGCTTGGGAATACACTGCAAAATTTCGATCGACAGAAACACAACATTCGACAAAAGGTTCGTAATATTGGAGGGCATTAAAGCAGGCCATTTTGGATTTTGCATATGGTTTTATTTCGGTGTAATCAACTGTTTTTTAAAACATTTTCAACAAAACAGGCTATTTCCACCAAACACCATTCATACATGTACAACAGAATCGGGCGCCACGATAAATAACAAAACGTCGGTACCAAAATATGATTTTCAGTGTTAGAAAGGGGTGCTTCTTGTACACCAAGAGCCATATAAAATTGGCCTCAAATGTTATGTAAAAAATACATCAAAATATACTATTTAAATATAATAAAGATATTCAAACGAGCTCTTAGCCTAACCCTATACCTGAAGTAGAACATCCTCAGGTATGTCAGCCACTTACTTAAACAGAATCAAAAGTTTGGCCACATGCTAAAACGGCGCAAACTTTTTTCAGACTTAAATGGGCGGGGGCGCCATATCGGAAATCTGGACCTGGTTGTAGGCCCGTGTAGGGTTAATTCTATTAATATTATAAACAACACATTGACTAGTTACAGTAAGCAACGACCGTAAAGCAAATGAGAACAACCAAGTACGACGTCAATAGATATATTATTTGAAAGGTTTATTTTACCATCCATTCTTACCAGTACGTTTCCCTGCATGGGAGTAGTCTTCATAACAGGTTGTCGCTTGATGCCAAACAAAGTAAAACGCCTGGCTCTGTTAAAGGAGCCAGCCGTCAGCGCGGCCTTACTCATAACTAGCGATTGCCTGGGTTAGGGCACTCTGCATTGAAAAGCAACAAAGGCTGTAAAACTCAAGATAAAAAAGAAACGTACACACACAAAAGTCGGAAAAAATACGGCAAATGCTTTTTAGAAGAATCCTGAAGAAACTTTGTAAATATTTATTCACAACAAGTCTGTGTAGATTGGCTTAGACTTTTCGAATAATATTTTTCTAATAAATCGTGATTTCAAAACCTGAATAATACAACCAATACCTGCCATAGCTTTGTTTTGTTCTTTTTGCTATGCTCACTGACTCCTAATTACTTTGCAGCGAAAAGCAACCGCTTTCCGGCAAAGTAGAATTGAATTCCCCTTTCCGGCCAGTGACATTCTGAGCACAACAAAAAGCGGCGGGAGTGGTAGAGGGTCGTCGGTGCGTTTATTTTTAAAAAAAACGAACGAAAAACGGCGTATTTACTTCGACGACGCCTGTTGGCCTTCTGGTCCCGGAAAGACAACATCAAGGAAATAGGCCAATTTTAAGGCCATTTGAGAAGCCGTTGGTTCTCTGGTTTAACAACGTTTGTTGGTTATTGTTAACTCTTCGCTAGCAAACGGAACCGTTCTTAAAGAAGGCGACGCTTTTATGTGCATTCCTTTCGCTTTCAAGGTACAAAACGAGTAAACAGAAAATAGGCCAAAAACAGGGTGCCGGCCACTATTTGAGCGGCCACGTAAACGGGCCTTCAAACCCCGGAGAGAAATCAAGTGCGTTTAAGGCGTGACGGCTTGTCAATTTGCAGCCATCTTTCGTCATGATTGGTTTACCGGGTGGCCGTGGAAATGCCGATCTCAAAATGCCCCTTTTGGATTTTTCGCTAAATCGCAGATCGTGTTTCACACTCACGTTTAGCTTCCATTTTTTAAATGGTACTTGTTTTTTTGTTCCAGTGTTTGACTTTGTGTAACGCCAAATGAGTCACGTTCAATTGGGAAAGTTTCGAAGGTTTTTTAAAATACGCCTGGACCATTTCTCAATCATTTTTTTTTTTCAGGATAAAAAATAGAGCGAAAAGGGGTTGCTTTTCAAATTCACATGTTACGGGGAGAAACAATCACCAATAAGTTGTTAAAATAGGTACTTGGAACTTCGAAAATTGTCCAGGTAAATTGCTCTTATACTGTATGCTGCCTTTTTTTAAATAGGTTTTTAAGTCTGAGTTTATTGAAGTCAACATAATACACATTCGTTTTAAAACTATGTGATAATTTACACCTTTAAATGGTGACTGTGGAAAAACATCGTAAATTAAAACAAGCAGTTTCTATCAGGGAGTCGAATTGGAACTTTATGAACCGGTTTTGGGTCAATTTTTTCCGAACCGTATCCGAACCTGAACCGTGTTTTGTAAGATTTTAAGGAGCCGAACCGAAACTGAACCGAATAATTCAAAAGAACTTGAACCTTAACCGAATCTGAACCTGTAAACACAAGCGGTTCACTCCAACATGACGTCACAGCTGGTATTCTACAGAGTCAAGTTACACCATGCTCGAAATTTTATGAAAAAAAAAATGAATATTGATTAAATAAAGCGTTGATTTTTTATTTTTCTGATATTTCAATAACAAGTGCTGTTTTTTAATACGTCACGAAACTTAGATTAAATGACTTACAATTCAAAGATTGTTCTCTACATTTAGTGGCCTCATTTTTAGATTTAACGCAACTTATATATGGTGTACGAACCCTAACTTAATTAACCGGTTTTGAAATAACGAAGGTCGAACCGGAACTTTTAAATTGCTCCGAACCGAAACCGGAACTGAATAAGATTCCGATAGAATCTTTGAACCCGAACCGAACCTGAACCGGTAAAGTCAAACGGTTCGACTCCCTGGTTTCTACACTTAAAAAATATTAGCTGTCGCAGGTCACGTTTTGACAACGTAAACTCAACATCACATTCTTTATTACTAGTTGCATTATACATAAAATCATACTCTAATCTCTAAAAAAAAATAGCTAAAAAAAACAAAAAACGCAATGCCAAAACATTTTGCTAATCGTAGTACCAAAACACTTTGTTTATCCGATTTTGCGATACGAAAAAGATAAATACTTTCTCCATGCGACACATTTGTTACAGGAACGCCAAAAGTCGCTTTTCCAACAAAAAAACGATTATACAAACGAAACTGGACCAAAGGTCGATTAATTCACGAACATAAAAGCAACTTAGGCTGTTCTAAATGCACCAAAGCAAGCGGTTGCACCACGCATAACACAGCGAGGCTTGTTCATTTTTTTATAATCTCCGTTGTTGGATCGATAGGATCGCGACGACCTTATCAGAAAACTAATTACGCACCTTATAGCGAACAGGGAATCAGCGGCAATACGAGCGTGAGTGCATTGAGCAATTTACTGTTTAATGTCGCCCTGCCCTTCTTGCTAAGTCAACTAAGTGCGTGGTTTTGAATATAGCGTTAATACCGCCTGATGCGCCCTAGATCGGCAAGAGACTTGATTTCCCTTGATGGGTAGATTGGTTGGTATATAGGCACAGGGCAAAGAATTTCACGCGCTAATATTGTTAAATGCCTCACGTCAGAGTGTGGTGCATTTTGCGTTTTAAAATGGTTCATTTGGAAATAATTTGATGCCCTATCGGCTGGGACTCTTGAGTTAATTTCACGAGCAAACCAGTTTGTTTGCGTTTCATTTCTTTTTTATGAGAAATTCTTCGAAATACCATCAGAATTAATAAAAAAATACAAATCCCAGGCCAAATAGTTTTTTTAATAAAAATGTTTTATTAAAGAGTTGATTTTGTTTAGGTCTGGCTTTTTATTGGCATTTCAAGCTGCTTGACAATAAACAGGAACTTGGTCGTTTCGTTGGATCGATAACATAGCTCATTCCGTGTAATATATTTCATTTCCATTAAAATTATTGATTATTTGACGGAAACAACTCACAGCTGAAATTATCGACAACTTAGCTGGCTTGTGGCCATACAAGCTCGTAAAACGTAATTTTCTAACTCGCCGATACCGGGTTTTCCTGTAAGTTTGAAAGCCAAGGAAATAATAAGGTCTGACGTTTGTTAAAAGGTATAAAAGTAGTTCGCCTTTGTAATATACATTTTCGACCCAGATGCCATCAACACACAAACAAAAAGTACTCCGATTTTGTTGTTCATGGTGGTTTTCTGAATATTTTAGTTCCACAGGAACTGGTAATGCTACTGAAGCGAAACATAGGCCCTTAACTAAACGCCTTATGATGTACTTTCATGAAACTTTGAGCGGAACTTGTTTATAGACGCGTCAGTGGACCAGTGATCGACATGCACAAACCTACTGTCAATGGTTGGAATATTATAATAAGGACACAGCCTCTTGTCCACAATGGTATGGAAACTGTAATTTGGAGAACCTGACTAACGTTTGTTGTAAAAACGAAAATGTTTTTAGGCCAAACATAAGTATGTTTATGATATCGATATCGAATAAGTTATCGTTCAAAAACTTATTTTGCATATAACCATAACGAAACATATTTTATGCTATTCAAAGATAAAACAAAGAAAAAGCAGTACATTTTAAACACACGTTGTAAAAAGTACGCTAAAATACGAAAAATGACAGGTATATTTAGGCCAATCAAAAATGACTACCCCTGTTTATATCTGTAATTTGGCCTTTTTTCTTTCCACTGATTTCGATTATAACCTTTCGAAGGAATTCGATGCACTACTGTTTTTACCTGCCAAACTGTCCTTAAACGACCTAGCTACTTGCATACACAGCTGTTCCAACCCTGTCAGACCAGCGCTCGAGTAAGCAAGGACTTTAACGCGATTAATCCGTCGCCTCTGCGAGCCTTGACCTAGCATGAGCGCTGGTCCAGACCCTGTTTGGACTTCTTTTCCCCCGAGACGAGCAGCTCAGTTATGGAATGCATCACGCATCAAGCGAGCGGCAGTCGACAGTCGGCTTATCGAGTTGCGGTAGCAGCGAGCACTTACAAGAGCCGTCGATCCTTCAAGACACGCCGGCCTCGTCTTTACAGGATATTAAGATCGAGCCGAGAGCGAAGCGAAACGGGTTCCAGCAAAATAACGCATTACCCGCTCGGGCGTTCGCGTTAATTAGGCCCTAATGAGCTGGACCCGGTGTAAGTGACGCTCGCTCTAATTCTATGTGTGTAGCGCAGACTGCTAGACGACGGAATTGGGCTGTCCCGAACTAAGGTATTTCATAAACCTAAATACATGTTTTATAACTAGAAACTACAGAGCGGTCTTGAAGGGGTCACTAGGCTAAATTATTCCAATTGTTCTTTGGTTAATGGTTTTATTACAATCAATCAAGGGCCACAGTGTATTGGGGGGGACAAAAAGGGGGACACAGCGAATGGAATATCGCGAACCACTGGTTTGCGGAAAGCAGACAATGAGATGTACTATATTTTTTGTAATGCTGTTAGATTTGAAAACTAAAGCTGGATATAAAAAATAATCCAAAATGTGTATACATGCCAAAGTACAGGTGGAACGTATAAACTGTATTTAATTGATAGTCCAACAGTTTGACCTTGTATTCTTTTTAAAGCAGGCTGTAATCAAAATACATTTGATTATATACCTTAGTTTTTCATTGATTACATACCTTAGTTTTTTTCATGTATATATTTCCTGGTCATTTTTGTTCAAAAAATCATTTGACAGATTCATTGAGATATTGGTAAGTTAATTTGCTTCCTTAGCAAGAAAAAAATACACTGACCTTCTTAAATGCTAAGATTATTTATCGATATACACCACAGACATTGCTAAACAGGATTTGGATTCGCGTTATATCTCAAACACCAAAAACGCGTTTAAAGAGGTATTTTCATATGGTTAGAGGTCTGCAGCAGTAAAATACGCAATAATTGTGGTTTTCGGTGTAATTCGTATCTTACACAAAGTTTTTAGAAAGAAAGAAATGACATATTGGGTTTTCCAAAATCATAATTCTTTTAAAAATGACAGCTATTCCGGGATAACCGTATACTCGAATAAAACACGCTTGTAAAAAAATAAAATAGTTTTAGTAGGCTACACACAATCTGCGATACACGAAACATGCCTGCCTGCTTCAGACTCATAATTCTTGCGTTTCAAAAAAAGTCGGAAACAGAATAACAGTTGTACGTCGAAATACAAAAAAGAAAACAAGGAATAATGCTTATATAAAGTATTAAGCATAATTACTAAAACCCCAATACAGCCTTTCATGTTTTCAAATAACCTGTAAACTTAGTGTCTTTTAATGTGTTTGTGTATTTCTATATTTGTTTAATAAAATATTAAAAGTACACATAAAATCCATTTTTTTAGGTTAAATAATAAACAACTTGACTAGCCATTAACTTAAACAACCTGCAAAATATTTTTAACTACTTTCCGAAGACCCATTCAAATGACAGCATTCAGTCTGTCTTGGCTGCGCAACATGAAAGGTATCGGGTAAGTTCGGGAGACAGGAATCAATTAATAATTAAATTCAAGGTAATACGAGACGAAACGAAAATGAGAAAACTGGCCACGTCAGTCCAAAGTCTTGGTGATCTGAAGCTGCGGAAGCTGACCCTAATTTCGAGGAAGGGTAATTTGTCAAATTTTGTGCAGATGACGCTGATAGTTGAGTTCCAACTCAGAGCGTCCTTGGTGTTCATCAATTATTGAGATAATATGGCGGTATAACCAGCGCCAGAATTTGCGACCACTGCATTAATGCACGTGATATTGAAAGCAACAACCGACATATTGAAGTGACGTTACACGTTTCCAGGAGGTTGAAAAATTACCTTCTTTTAAGTTATGATAGCGAAAGTGTGCACTGTAAATTTAGCCGTCAACACCCCACACTAAAATATGTCGAAATGTAGTAACACCCACATTATCCAGTTGTAAACTAAAAGTGGGTCTCTATATAAACATTCCACAACAGAAACGTATTTCGCGCAATCGTTTATTTATGTTAATCTAATATAAGCATTTGAAAATTTGTTTCAAAAAGGTGTTTTTACAGTTGGGCTCATTCACGTTTTTCAACGCGGTCTCGCAATCCGAAAACTCGTTACCACTCCGGCACGCCCACAAACGGTCAACGGCGGTATCAAACTTTTACCACTATTGGCAGCAACGCGCAACAGTGCCAAAAGTCGATCAGTTCGAATCCTCGTGGGTGTGATTGAAATTCTCGCGAGATCGCTTACAATAAAAGGCGGACGGAAGCAAATCAATAAAAGCGTAAGACCTTCGTCAATCAATGGGCTCGAGACACAGTGGAACAAAGCCGTGATTCGGAAAATGTCATAAAAAACTTATCGAGCGCAACTCAAATACGAACAGCGGTTCAACAGGGTGCGATGTTTCAATCGATGTGAACTTGATTGACGATGATGAAACAACGTAGCAAATTACGTTGGTGCGTCAATCAAATTTAAATAACATCGAGAAAAATACAAAAAATAAAATCAATTTTGGTTGTATTCGTTGGTCATGACTAAAGCGTTCAATAGAATAAATAAATTACAGCTTTTTTTTCGATTTTTGTTTTTCGATTAGCCAAAAAAAATGAAACTCAAATGGTTCGGCACAATTTTCGTTAACGTAAAAGCACTTTAGGGTAACTATGAAGATGAACAAATTTTCTCTTAATTGTGGGTCAGCTTACAGAAAGTTTTAAAGATCACAATCTTTAGGCATCATTAAATCTTAAAGCTTTTGTCAAATCCTTGGCCAGACAAGAAGTTTATATTTGTGGTGGCTATGTAAACTGACCGAATATGCGGCCGAAAAAGCAAACAGCCAACATACTACGTATTACGTATTATTACACCTTCTTTTTGAATCGCACCAAGCAGGGTTGGTATTTTGTTAAAACGCTTTGCAATTAAAACGCAAAAGTAAATAAACTGGTATTATATAAACAATACACGATTTTTTTGCGTTGTTGTTTTATTTTTTAACTATACCTATGGCTGAGCATTGTCAGTCGTTAATTGCGTTGTACATCCAAAATAAACCAGGCAAAATATTAGGATCTAGATTTTAAAAAAATTTCAGAAACTAAAACACTTCATTCAAGTAAGAATCGTCAGCTTTGATGAAAAACACAATCAAACTATCGCTTCGAACTGTTTTTCGGGTGCTTATTTCCATTATTCAAAAGCCTAATTTTAGTCAGACAGCCGACGTGGCATTTTTAGTTAATTAGAAACGTGAATCGGCGCCAGGATCGAAATGTTAGTCAGTTCTGAACGAAAAGACCATCTTGATTTGGAATACAATTCAAGAAGTGCGGTATACGTGTCGCCTTACAGTGTTATTATCGTTGCAAATCAAGATCAGTATTTTCCCGGTGCCATTAGCAGCAACAAAGGACTTAAAATCATTAGCGTGTATATTAGTTGAAGCTCGGTAGAGTAATTACATTTAATATGGTGTTTATTTGGTGGTTTGGGTCCACGCAACTGGCGTATGCATTAGATCTAGTGCCCGTTCCCTGGTGTGCCACAAAAATCGGCGACAAACGCAGAGCTTTGCACAATCCAATTAAAATATTGACCCATCTTGCTTTTGTTTACTGCTTTAGCTGTTTTTGTTTTACACGGACCTTCAAATGGTGACAATTTAATTGCATTTCCTTTACGGTGATAAATGGAGACGGGAACTACGTTTTTTACTAGGGCAATTTAGATATACAGGGAATTTTTAAATTAGATTCGTGCTCCAGTTAAGCAAAAAAAATCGATTAGGTTCTCACAAAATAGTGTTGTGTAATAAACGGAAAGACGATTTGATTTTTTTAAACGAAAAAAAAAAACGTTTTTGTTTTATTTTTTAGTGGCGAAAAATATTGTATAACCATAATAATTAGATAGGCCTTTCTTACAAAAGTTTCCAAAATGTTTCGGTGCAAATGTGAACAAACGATTTGCAAACACACCATTTCTCCTCACAGAATTACCTCTTCAATCGAAATTCATAGGGAAAAAACGTTTACCTCGGTTGGTGCCATTCCATCCATCTTTTCCACCGGCGTCGAAATTTTAGAGTGGAAGCATTTCCGTCCTAGGCAGCACATTTATATCCCGACGACAGTTTGAAAGCGCAACAGCATTGGCGCTTGCTCAGAAGGCTACAATTAGCGCTTAAAACAATTCCTGGCAAGGTGCAACCACAAATTAAACGCGTGCCGTGACAAATGAAAGTGCATACTGTCCGAGAATCCACAAGGGCGAATAGATACGGTTTCGATTGCCCTTGATCGTTTTTTCGCTTTGCAAAAATAGCCGACGCCGGCAGTATTTCAAACAAAGTCTCAAATAAATTCGAGCCCTGTTTTTCCCACAGTGCATACATTCGATCGAATTGGGCCTTCGGGTATGTGTATACGGACGAAAAGATGGTCTGGGTGAGGCTGGCCAAATAATTTTACGAGGGCCTTCAACTAATAAAAAACGATCCATAATCGATAAGCTATTGACTTTAATTAATAATAATGCTGGCGTCTCGCGCGGAAAAGTCACTGGGCATATTGTATGATATATGATTCAATGTTTACTGTCTCCAGTTGCCAGATGGTGTCTTGGCACAAGCTTAATCGGCAACGTCTAGTTCAAGCTATAGCGCGAAAAATAGAATGCACACTATAGTCACTAAGTATATTAAATTGGAAAATATATGATACTAACGCTTACGTAATATCGTTTGACTTAGATATGCGAGTCCCTAATAATATTTTCTTGCAATATAACACTCTGGAATTCAGGTCTCGCATTAATTGCTGGCTAATTATAACACACGGCTCGCTATAACGAATCATCCGTCAACGTCGACTCTCTGCGACTTGAAAATTAAACGTATTGTATAAGTTGAATAATATGTGATACTGATGCTAAAAAATATCTTTTGACTTAGGATTTAGATAGGCGAGTCCTTGAAAATATATTTTGCAATTTACACTTTGGAATTCAGGTCTCGCATGCTTTGCTGGCTAATTATAACGAACGGCTCGCCATAACGAGTCATCCGTCAATATAAACTCGCTACGACTAAAAAATCGAACGTATTATAACGAGAGCTTTTAAACAAACCTTTCAAACTTTAATTTCTCAAGTCAAACGTTAACTAAATATGCCTAAACGGATTGCTTTATTAACTTACATTTTCACAATTTCCCCTTAAACACACTGGACACTGTTTCGGCTGTCGCACTTTACAGTAAAAATCTATTTAAGGCTTTAACTTTAAAAGAGCTAAGTAATAATATTTCACGGTGCCCGTAGGTGCGTACTCTGTGTTTTAAATATTCCATATTCCAATTATTGTTTTGCCCTAATAGGTCTATATAGGTTTAAATAGAAATCTACCCAGGTAAAGCTGCATAAGTGTCCGTAAATGAGCTTTAAGAACACAACATACCGAATTGACATAGCACATATTCACCACCCTTTGGTATCTACTTTCTCTCCACATCGTCATAGCACACGATACTCTTCAACAACGCCTCGACTCAGCGTGGCTTTCATCACCCACCACCTCTCGCACCTTTTCTAGCTGACTACCGTTGCGCGCCCTGCATAATTGAACAGTGACCGCCAAGCGAACGCGCTGTATAGTGTGCTGGGCAACTGTGCGCTGTCCGTGTGGCGCACATCTAAGAAACCAACTGAATAGATACGCTGAGGGACGGTACACGTCAACAGAAATCCTTGCTTTCTCAACAATACAATAGTCTTGTGTTCACGGCCGGCTTTCGAAAAGGGTCTAACTCCCCCTTTTTGGTCACTCTTTTGTGCCCTTTTACGCGAACTCACGGCCTGTCTACAAAACCGCCTTAAAACCAACATTTTCACTGTGATTTAACCCTAAGCGGACTTCTGCCAGAATTTAAATTTCAATAAGCCGGGGTCGTAAAATGACGAGAGCCTCTTTACAAGCTAGGACAACAGAATACTTTCGAAGCGGGTGTAAATTGGACTATTGTTCTCAAGCTTTATCCCTCAGGAAGAGCTATATTTTCAATTACTTTTCGTCCCACAGTTCCGACCGCTGACAGTTAAACAGGACGTTTTCCAGCATTTGGTGGAATTTCGAAAAAGGACTGTAAAGTAGTCGCCAACAAACGCTTCTCCAGGGCATTGTAAATTTAATGTGTTGAAATCCGCCTGACACCATATCTGGAATTGCGATTTTCATTTTGAAGGTTTCGCAGAGCGATAGCTACGCTGGTGCGATAGGGCGTGGTGCACTGTAGCAGGTCCTTTGTAGTACATTAAAGACGAGTTTTAATAGTTTTACTGTATTTCATTTTATAATCCATTCACTCGATTTCCTCAAATGCTAAAACTTTCACAGACTTTACTCAACTGCGTTTCTCGAAAAATAGAAAACTTTTGTTAAGATCGGGCTCATCGCCTTGCTCGACTAAAGGCTTAAAAGCAATACTGCCTGGCATTTGATGGACCAGGTATTGCCATTAAACCTATTCAGGAGGCTGTTTTAAGTTGTAACTTTTAGCATAGTTTAGGTAGGGATCCAATCCTAAAAAGGGCACCCTTTACTTTCGAAAAGGGAAATTCGCCCCTTTTTGGGAAAAGTGGCACCGGTGTTCTTTTGACATAATATTAATATAAAAAAGAAAATGGGCGAAAAAGTCTTCTTGACCAACGGAAACGTGACCTATCTACGTCAAAAAATATTCTTTCTAAATATTTTATGTCACTATATACAACCTCAAACATTTTGCTCACTCTTGCATCTGCATCTAAATTCGGCGACCATTGCAAGTTTAGTACCTCCAACTTTTCATAATATAATAAAAACTAAACTAATGTTCCTAACTGAGATTTGGTAACTTTGAGTAACTTGTTCCACCTGTAATCGTATGCCTGTACTCAAAATACCATATCTCCTAACAAAACGAAGAAATTAAACTCAGGCAGTTCGCCAGCGGCCACTATAGTTTCGTCGAAACTAATCCAGTAACAGTTTAGTGCCGGAACCGCCCTACTAAAAGCACCGATTTAGCCCGGCGGGAGCGAAGAACACCTTGTCCTTCGCAAGGCTGCGATGTACGTGCATGTTGCAGCCTCTCGCGGGAACGCGTGTCGCGTCAATAATTTAACCCTGGCGCTGGCAATCTCGCGTCGCTAATGACCAAGTCGTATTGAATTTCTTCAGACGAACTACTTTTAGATGGGGACGAATATAAGACGGATGGGCGCGAAAAATCCATACTACAAGCTCGCGGTCTCGCGAAATGCCATCGGGTAATGCGTATTGTGGTATTGCGCCAGACGTTTACGAAACATCCCTCTGGCAAACTAAACAAGAAAGACTAAGGCCTATTACCTATACGCATCTGACTTTTAAGAAATATTGTCTGACTTTTCAGAAATATGCAACTTGTTTAATAACTACTAGCTTCTTGATAAAACCCTAAACAATCCATACTGTATAACAAAGTTTAAATTGAACTATTTTTTATTCTAGACTTGTACTACATGGCCAACTTTACTGGCTGCCTTTACCACAATCCACAAATTATTATCTTATTACTAAATTATTCCTAGGCCATCTTATTATTGAAATATTATTACTAAACTATCTTATTACGCACTTGGTTAAACCTTTCACCAAATATTCATAAATAGTTGCACAACCCTAAGCCGTAAAACATGTATTTGCAATTGCAATGCGCGAACCATAGTTTCATCGACGACCACACAATACAGCGCTGTTCTATAAATGATATCAAGTTAATACCAAAAGTTAACCAACACCCTCTTGAAAACGTGCAGTTATTACTTAAAACTATCCCATGTATGTGACTGAACAATTTTTCAGCTAAGAACTACATTGGAATACTGTTCACTAGGCGAAACCGTTTTTGTCGGCCGAAAATGGTCGCCGATCCGGACAGAAGTCGACGAGGTTTTGATTCGGTTCAGTTGGCCCCAAAAGGCCGCGGGCGTTTCTTCTCGGCCGGAAAATGCGCCCAACATTTCTGTCATACTGGAAAAGTCAAGGAAACGGCGCGTTACACGGAGCCGCCTGGTCTAAGGGGAATACTTTCTAACACGCTTCCGGGAGGTGGGACCGTACACGCCCTTAAATTAACTCATTGTGTGTCAAGGTTTCACATGAGAATACACGGACGTGATTTTGGGGACCTTTGACCAAGAGAAAAGATTTCGCGTTTTTTTATGGAATAACATTTCCTGGTGATACGCCAAGTCAGCGGCAGTTTCGTTTCAGTTTCGTTTAGGAAAGCTCAAAGCTTCCAACTAAGCAACGCCTTGCTCAGACAGACTTTTGCAGTTAATATTATTACCTAAGGCGTCTATTTCTAGGGTTGTCCGATAATATCGGATCGGAGCCGATACCCGAGGCCAAGTTGTTGTATCGACACTCGTCCGTTAGCGGGGTGGTAACGGTGCAAACCGTCACTAAATTATATAGGAATTTAAGCCACCTTTGCGATCCAATAGGGCGATTGCTAACTTGCAAGTTTAATTTATCAAAGAAATTGTAGATTAACAACTGGAGGTAACTAAAGCAAACGAAGGTAACTATAGACCTCTTCACACTAAACCAAAATTTGGCCGAATAGGCTGATAAAATATACCATTGAACGTTTTAATTTCATATATTTTGTTTGATGGAGCATAGTAATTACCTTTTTGTATCGGATCGAATCGCGATACTTTTCGTGAAAATCATCGGGTATCGGTATCGGATTATAATGTAAAGTATCGGACATCCCTAGTTGGTGCCTAAGACGAAACGGACAAGCACTTTTAGGATCAAATAATAATTGGACCAGGTTAACCCTATCAAATATAACCTCCTCAGAACTTACAACAAATAACTGCAGTTCGTAACGCAGCTAAAATATTGTAATACATTTTTTTTCATTCTTATCAAAAAAAGCTGAATATCTATCTGTTGTCCAACACAGACAAACCAAAAAGCTACAACTCCTAACAAAATTCAATTCTAAAGCTCCAAGTCTCGCTTAAAAACGTAACGACGCGGCTTGAACTGACAAAACGACAGCAGAACAAAGCACAAGACAAGACAAGACGCAACAACACATTGCCACGGTAGCGTCACGCGTTCCTTAGCCGGGTCCGTGGAACTTAACGAAGCGTGGAAGAACCAAGGCAGCGACTCGACCGCAAACTTGTCTGCCGAAATTCGGCTCGCTGCACGTGAGCGTAACGAAACCCGGTCAAGCCCAGACCGAGGCCGGGCCGCCGAGCCCGACTAGAAGCCATTGCTTAATTGGTATTGATTAGAATTGAAAGTTAGTCGCCGTGAAATTACAGCCTCGGTTTTGTTCCTTTGCGCGGCGGAAATTAAAGGACAAAATGCGTTTACTCTGCTGCTGCATCTAAGTTAGGAGTGTCCAACTCAAACATGCCGGCGTGCCAATTTTTATCCTATAACCACTTCCCATGCCAAAGTTTAGTAACTAATTTTTTCTAATAATAAAAGCGAAATAAAAAAAATTACAAATAATAAAAACGTGTAGTAGCAGTGCGCATTACTGCATCTAATTGTCCGTCGGTGAGCTGACTTTTTCTCCAACACCAAACTTAATAGTTATGTCAATGCTGGCCTCCACTATAATATAATGTTATAGTATTAGAAGTAACTGTTAGTTGTCTTGATCGCCGCGATTGTTTTATATTGTGAATAAACAATGACAATTTACTGTATAAAAAATTAAGTATTTTTTTATGACGCGTTCCACTTGTTGGACACCCCTGCTATAAGCTGCGTGCAGCGGTCGTAATCGGCCTCTTTGTATACGTTCGGCAGGTAAAATCTGACACGGTCACGAACATTACGCTGCATGCGGTTTAGGAAATTGCATTCTGGATATTATAATTCAAAACCCTAAAATCACAGCTATTTTTTGGCGGAGGGGATTATTATCTATAGTTGTACCTATCGATAAAGAACGCTAACCAAGCGGCGGAAAAATCACTAATTACCTTTTTGTATACGTTATCACTATTTACCTTTGCACTACACATCAATGTCTAGCGCAGCGGTTTTCAACCAGTGGGCCATGGCTCACTGGTGGGCCATAAGAACATTTGAGGTGGGCCGTAAATGGGCCACGAAAGAAAAAAGGTTGAGAACCACTGGTCAAGCAACTACACATGGGTGGTTCATTTATTAATATACTTGATATTTTATTCCTACCGATAACCGATATTTTATGCAACAAGTCGAGTCGTCCGAACCGATACCAAGTGACGTCAAAATTGATAAAATGTTTCAACGTTTTGAGTTATTTTTTAGCGTATTTCAAAAAAATTACTTAAGCTTTATCGCGTCAATCTACTACTGTATCTAAATCTACTGTTTTTAACTATTTTAGCGATTATTTTCTTTTTATTGTAGACTGCCGTTTTGTTGGATCGAACAGAATGTCTGAAATACCCGTACAAGTTTGGTATCGGAACGCTACCGACACAATTTTAGTTTTGGATAACGACCAATACTACCAACTTCAGGAGACGGGGATGCGAACATTTTTTAACAATGTGCGCACATTCAAAACTGCCTTCAAAAATGTGCGCACCTTTTTTAACAATGTGCGCACATTTTGAACTACCTTCAAAAATGTGCGCTCTTTTTTAACAATGTGCGCACATTTTGGACTGCCTTCAAAAATGTGCGCTCTTTTTTAACAATGTGCGCACATTTAAAACTGCCTTCAAAAATGTGCGCTCTTTTTTAACAATGTGCGCACATTTTGAACTGCCTTCAAAAATGTGCGCTCTTTTTTAACAATGTGCGCACATTTTGAACTGCCTTCAAAAATGTGCGCACATCGCACATTTTGAACTACATTGAAAAATGTGAGCACTTTTTTTAGCAATGTGCGCACATTTAAAACTGCCTTCAAAAATGTGCGCTCTTTTTTAACAATGTGCGCACATTTTGAACTGCCTTGAAAAATGTGCGCACATCGCACATTTTGAACTGCATTCAAAAATGTGCGCATTGTTTTCACAGTGTGCGCACATTTTAAAATGCCTTAGAGTTAGAGTTAGTTAGGGTTAGACTTAGAGTACAGAGTCTAGCTAACTCTACCTCTAACTCTACCTCTACCTCTACCTCTACCTCTACCTCTACCTCTACCTCTAACTCTAACTCTAACTCTAAAAAAAGGCAGTTTAAAATATGCGCACATTTTGGCGTGCACATTTTTGCGCACATTGTGCAAAATAACGCCACGTCCCCTTTTGAACTTCAGGCATCGGCCTGATCCGATATTATCGGACATCACTATAGTCCTCGATTTTTAGCATCTGGAAATTGTTTGCGCGTTATTTGCGGGTGACACACTGTATAGGTTTAATGAGTGCTATGTAAACATTTTCGACCCATGCTGAAGTGTTAAGATTTTTGAGTTAGGTAATAAAAAGACGGAACCTAAATGGAAAAAAATGTTTCACGGCCCACAGATGAAATAAGATGTAATTTATCAAAAAAAAGTCACAACATGATTTAACAAATTAACCACTGCCTAACGTTTATTTTTTCAAACACCTTGACTTTTTTTTCCAAATACCTTAACCCGTTTATTTTGCTAGCAGTCAGCAACCATTTCTCCAACTTGTTTCGTACGCTTTTTCAACTGAATGGCAGCAAGCACTGATTCGGACTTAATAGCGCACGCCGCTTTTAATTTGTTATTAAAGCTGGTCTATATCGGAAACGAGGTTGCATGTTTAGCCTAAAAGCATTAAATGTGAGATTTAGTGAACCTTGTGGCTAACTGACGCCTGATTTTAACGAGTGAGCGTTGGACGTTTACGAGGAAGCCTCCAAAAACTACGACACCACGGCAGGCGGCTTTGTTGAATCACATTACGTCATCGGCCAACGCGCAGCGGCTGTTTCGTCCTCGTTTGACCTCTACACACACAACAACAGGCGCGCATTCAACACTACAGACCGCCGTGGAACACCATGCTTCCAGTTCTACCCTGCCTCACACTATACGCCTTAATAAATATCAACAGCTTGCTCTTCGATTTTTCGAACTTTATCACCTGCCGGAACACTTTTGCTTCCATATAATAATGAACATGCCAAAAATATAGGATGCAATAATGACCTTCCACTTATCCGTACATATACAAACCGCAAAAAATTTTGTATTAAGACAAAACATCAATTAAAATCGATCGACTCAAGCTAATAATTGATCAGTCATTTAAACGATGTTAAAGTGGCTGCTAAAAACTGTTTTAAGGACTCTTAGGTCTTAGGGGTTCACAGACCCCAGATTAAGAACCACTGCTATACAAAAACTGATAATTTAACAGTTGAACGAAAGCGATACTTAACCCTGGCTGCGTGCGAGAACAGCAACAAACTCTGGGGTCCGGTGTCGCGCAGCGGATAATAGCAAAAAAAGGCCACCGGGCGACTTTTTTTCACGCGCGTTAGATTTAAAAAACAAGATTCGCGCAAGAGCGAAGGACGTCGCTGCTAAAAGCCGCCCACTCCGCGGCTAATGGCCTTTTCTATTTAAGGCTCCTGCAATTTTTTACGGGCACGCCGCAGCTGCCGTGGCGTTGACGCGTCATCTATACGCTACACGGTTTATATCCCGACCGCATCCCCGGCGCACGGCCGAGCCCACGAAGACACTTTAATAGCAGGCAACTTCTCGTAAAAAACGGCGCTCGGCGCGACGAGTTTAAACAAAGAAACGCAAAACGCATCAATTATTCAGCGCCGCCGTGGGCTTTAAATGTTCAACATATGATTTACCCGCCCATATTCGACCTTGGACGCGGCGCGCGGCCGTTCAAGGTCGCACACCTTTGCCGCCCTAAAAAAACACATTTGCTTAATGCAGTCGTGGCCAGATGGCGATTAACGCCGCAGATAAGCCGGTCAAACAGCACATACAGGCACAAGTGCGGGTTTAAAGGTGCTGTTGAGTGTTTAGGACTGTTAACCCGACTGGAAGTCAAGCCAAAGCCGATTTAGTTTGCCGATACAATCGCCGAAAAACTGTATATAACCGTAAAACGTGAACGCAATTCGCTGGCACGTTTCAATCAATCCTCGCACACTTTCGTGAAATTGAACGCAAGAATAAATGTTAATTTTATAAATGTTGCGAAACGTAGGTTTTCATGGACTTACTGTATCTTGACGGCGTACCCTAACTACATTTACCAAGTTCCAAGGTATAAAATTTTTCAGTACACACACTGACCCCCCTTACGGTTATTATGTATGTCACGCTTATCCGCGTGGTGGCACTGTGCTACCAACAGCAAAATGGAGTAACTGGCTGCTTTATCCTTGTGTGTTATAGTTATGTTATTTTTAAATGTTTGAAATCTCGAATTACTCCGTTCAATTTCGACTGGTGCTCACAATTAAAAAATTCACATATCAAAAGTACACCAGTTTTGAAAAAAAAAAACGATTTTTAGCGGGCAGCATACAACGTTAATGTAACCATTATAACGACTATACACAATTTGCGTTGTTTTTAAAGGGATATCGCCCAGTTAAAAAAAATCAAAAGCCTAAAATATCTTCTTCGAAGAAACGTGTTACAATTATCCTATCCCTATTAGTATAAGATAATGAAAAGGAAAAGTATGTCAACACTTTTAAAAACAAAGTAATAAATTCAAAATCATAAACCGAAAAACATTTTTACCTTGTTGGCCGATTTAAAACGTTTCGTGAGGCATAGGTTGTACAGGTCTGCTTCAAACAGCAATTTACATGGAAAGACTTATTTCTATTACTACATAGTGTGAAATCACGAACAAGGCGCCGTTCACACATTTTCACGGAAGTATAGACTTACACACGAATTTTAAATTAACAATTTTTTTTATAAACTTTTTTAATTATTTTGTGAAATCGAGTTTAAATTGGTATAAGCTTGGCGTTTGGTTGTTGTGACAAGGTTTAAAAAAATGAAACTGTTAAAAAAAACGTGTAGTTTTGATTGGTGTTGTACGACGTTTTTTTAAACAAAACAAAAAAAATGGCGCACTTCTGTAAAAATGTTTTAGGATAGCACATAAAGCCAAATATCTGAGGCTTGTCGAAGCAGTGAGCAAATAATGAACAGTGAACATCATTCATTTGAACCAAATCGCACATTGAAACGTTTTGTAGTAAGTTCTAAAAAAACGACGCTGGTCTAGAATTCCATTACATTTTCGTCCAGGGGGATTATTGCTAACATAACTTGGATTAAGGCGCGAGTTAGCGTTTGGGTGGCTGAAGTATTATTATATTATTTATTCTTCCATATTTATTTATTTCCTACAATTTAATTTCTGACAACTCGTTCCGTTACTGTAAAAGAGTTGTAGGAATACCAGCTCTCCAAAAAGTTGGTGCAATAGTGTTTGTAGCAAGGGTATACCCGAACCCCAAACTCGTTTTTATGCTATTTTTTGCAACCCTAAACTCGCGTGTAATAAAAATATGAAAACCGGTCTTGGTACTGGTCTAGAATTCTATAATAATAAATATATTACTTGACCCACCCAAACCCAAAGGTTAACTCGCACCCTAGCCCAAATAATGTTAGTTATATAAACCGCCGGACGAAAATGTGATATAGGATGCTAGACCAGCGCCCTTTTTTAGAGTTGGTCCTTATTTAAGTTCTGGTAAATCATTACTCTCATTTTGTAGGAGCGAAATATTAGGAAAATTTAAAGCTACACGATGAAGAACTACCTGTAAAAAATTGGCGCTGGTCTACAATCCTACCACATTTGTTTTACACTAACGAAATGAGTGATAAAAGTTGAATAAATATGTAAGAATAAATATAATAACCATACTTGAACCACCCTCACCCAAGCACTAACCGACACCCTAACCAAAAATATTGTGCGTTGCTTTATTTGTTTGAACGCTGTGCTAGGATTCTAGGCCAGCGCCGAAATTTATTTGACCTTTCAAACCATACAAATTATGAAACTTACCACGTGCAAACAGTAAACAAATAATCAAGACAAACTTCAGGCCAGGTCATTTTTGACAGATAAGAAATTGCTTGTCAGGCAACTCGTGTTCGAAAGAGCTGATACAGAATTCGACTGAGCTGATTGGTTCCCAGGTCAATCAGTTACGCATCGTTAAATTCATAAACACCAAATATTTAGGATCGTTAATTGGTAAAAAGATTTTGGGTGGTAGGTTTTGCTGCTAATATGCAACATGTATTAATTATGTATTTAATTAATACATGTTTATTATGTATTTTTTCTTTCTTGGTTTGTTTGGTATTTCGTTTTATGAGCATACGCCATGTTGGCCATCCTTTTATGTTGTTTAAATCAGATCCATTGTTTATCTATTTTTTACTGCTAATAGATTCATAACCAGGGGGCAACTGACTCGATGTTTCTAACGGCTTTATGTTGCCCTCGGGAATTTATTGCCCAGATTTTGTGTGTTTTAATTTTGCGTTATATGTTCCAAATCAATAAATTTGTCTGCCATAGTGGTAAAAAAGGAAAATAATATGTTTGGGTTTGAATTGGGTCCGTGCGACTTTAAAGGCAAAATCCAGAAAACACATTTTTCAACATAGGCGACATGTGGAAATTTCCAATTTTTTTTGGTGAAAATCACATTTAATCTTAATAAATATAATGTCTTGTCGCACCCCTGTTAAAATGACAGCCCGGCCATTCCGGCCAGCTTGGAGCGGCTTTAATACGTATTGATCCAAATACGTGTACCAAAACATTAAAAGTGACTGAACGGAGATACACAACAAAGATACGTTGTGCGAATCGGAGGTTTCACTAATAGTATTTCTCCAAGTCAAATGAGCACGCGCATTACGGACTAATGCGCTTAGAGAAATATTAGTGGACTTGGCTTGCTGTCGGGCTGTGATAACCTCAATTGCAATAAACTCTCAAAATAACTATATTTAGGTACACTATACACGGATCTGTAATGTAGCTTGATAATAAATTGCAAAGCCAAAAAGGTCGAGTAAATCGACAGCATCTTGATTGAAACGTTTCGATACGAGCTTGTATCATCTTCAGTTAATGTATCCACATCCAGATGCTGTCGATTTACTCGACCTTTTTGGCTTTGCAATTTATTATCAAACTATATTTCCTTTTGCAATTTTCAATAAGGTAATAACTTCAAAAGCTCTGCATAGCGTGAGTTTATGCGGAAACACTAATTTGGAAATAAGATTATGGGTTTGTCCTTTTGCTTTGAAAGAAAATCAACTATATATAAAATGAAGTTGTGCCGAGAATTTTTTATGGCTCAAGCTAAAAAGTTTCCACTTGAATAGTTCCATAAAGTAAATAGGGTTGTAAAAACTTTTGGCGTTTTAACCACTAATGACCCTATTTAACATATTTGTAGTTTGTCTGATTTTTAGTCCATTTAACAAGTATGAAATACTTTACACATATTAACAGTATATTTCAGCATCCAACACACAACAATACCACTTTTAGATTCTGTTCTGGAGAGATGGTAAAAGAAAGGGTTCAACTGAAGAAAAGGCCTGAAAAGTCAATTATGATTTACCTGCTAGGGTACTACTAACGGCGATTAAGAACATCCGACTGGGCAATAAATCCAATTAAAACGTTGGCGCATTCAAGGCACAACAACACGACGTTCTATTCGTCCCATCGGGCTAGTTCATTGAGCCGTCAAAAGAAGGCTCCCCACGAGAATTGATAGCGTAATTAGTGACTGGGAACACAGTCTCACGCCAAAGGAAAAGGTATTAAAGTTTTCAGGTTTGAAAAAGCTTGATGAAGATAAGGGCAAACACGTATCGTTAATTGGTAGCCCGAGAAATTTTAGAAGACAACTACTTTGACAATCAGGTATCGGTGAAATATACTTCAAACGAATAGTTCTGATCATTCATTGTGGCAAGTTTTCCAACTGCATGATTTTTTTTCTTTACCTTGAAGCTTTAAATTTTCCCACTGTGGGCCACATTAGCACATTATAAAACGAACAACGAAATAAAAAAACATTACATGCATCACAATGCCACGCAGTATAGGATAATTTTTAGAAGGGTAATTTTAAATTCACTAATCGTAAATGTTGCTTTTCGGGTAGCTGTGTGATAAAAACGTCAGTCTTAGTTTTGCTTTTCGCCTTTCATTCAAAAGAAAAGACTGAAAAACAAATTCAAAACGAAACAAATCGATTATGCGCGACACGAGCGAAACGACTTGTTGCTCGGTCTTGAGACGACTTTTCAAGACGCACTTACCGTCGAGATGTCCCTGTTTTTGTTTTCCTCCGACGATTTTCCACCTTGGTGAGTGGAGAGCATCTTTTCCTTTTCCTGCTTTTCGTCTCAGGGCGCAATTGGTGCCTTGGGCCGGAAAGCGGGGTTTCAGATCGCTAAGGCCGTCTCGTGAAATATTTAGTAGTCACTTTGACACTAGCAACTTTAAACTTCGGCAAAGGCCAACCTGGAGGTCCTGAAAATGTACAAACCAATCGTATGGCCCGGGTGACAAAAATAAGGTTCAGCTTAATTACATTTTTAGGTTGAAATGTACAATGTTAACAAAAGAGACAATATATATTTAGTTCAAAGGTAGATTTTTGTTTTTATTTTTAAAAATGACCCAATTCGTGCGTTATTTCCGTCAGAGTTTAACAGCAAAATTTTAAAAATATTCTATTTGTCACAAGTAAAAAAATTGAAATTAAAAATTTTGATAAAAGCTACATTTTTGATGCAAATATATCAATTACCAACTTTATCATGTTTGATAACATGATAAACGGAAGTTTCAGGAGCAGCATTTACAAAATTATATTTTGGGGTAAATCAAATGATAATTAAGGATCAAAACGTTTTTTTAAGAAATCTGAACAACTATATTTTCAGAGCCTTACTATAAACTAAACTCAACGACGATCTGCACTCGCAAAATCCTGAAACGCTTGCTTTGCCTAGACTGCAATTAACTTGCTATAAATTATTTGAATGCTTTCCATGTTTACGGACAATAGCGTCCCTAAAACAATAGCAAGAGTCCTTAAAACACAGTGGTACTTCCGTACATCTGAATTTAGATCTAGCGCGACAGACCCTTTTGTCTTACATATAAATAGGCCGACAACACCATATTGTTGCAAATCGCCTAAAAATATAACACGATTTAAAGATCAATATAAAACGAATTCAGTTCTGCTAGCTATTTCGGAAAGTTTTCCAACTGCATAATTTTGTTTTTAAATTCCTTACCTTAAAGCTTTTACAGGGAACAAGTTGACCTAAATTTACTCACTGCATATCAGCACATTATTATAAAACGAACAACGTAATTAAAAAATATTGCCTTTTCTAAATGACGCAACAAGATAAAACTATGTTTAGTGTCAACAAATGATCATTGGTTTTAATAAATGCATACATAAAATTAAGCCTATTTTTGAAATTAAACAATACAACACTGTGAGTAAAAATCATACTGTGTACACCACTGTAGTTGTTGTATCAAACTCACATAACAATCAATCCTTAAAATAAATTTTACATCAATATACCAAGTTAAGTCTGCTTTAAATATTCAATGGAAAATATCGACAGCTATAGTAAAGCGGGCCTGGCAACTTTGACCTTTATGGCGTTTAATATTCAATGAAGTGGTTTCGCGGCGGCTGGGCTGCACCATATTTCCAAAGATTTAAAATGAACGATTTACCACGATTATATTCAATTGTCTAACTAACTGCTAGCTCGCCTGATAATATTCTTCGAATTAACAAAGCAATGCTAAGTTACCTCAATAGCCTAACTGCTGGAAAACTGTTTAGGTATACTTTTGAAGATAAACCTAAACGTATTGCTTGATTGAGCAAGGCGATGGTCGATAGATTAACCACAATTATTTTATCTAACTGCTATCTCACCTGATAATATTTATCGAATTACCAAAGCAATGCTAAGGGACCTAAATAGCTTAACTGCTGGTAAACTATTTAGGTCTATTTTTGAATGAAAACCTAAGCGTATTGCTTGATTGAGCAAGGCCAAGGTCGATAGTACAGTCAACCGCGTGATTCAAATCACGTCTCAAACCTGAATAATAGAAAACCGGGAAACGTGGGTAGTTATGGCATTTTACGCAATGATTTACTCATTCATTTTTAACGTGAATTTAGTGTAAAAAACATGCACATTGCACAGCAGGACGGCATTGTTTTTTAATTATTATTGATTTCGAGCTTACAGCAACACTATACCTCGAAATTGGGCAAAAGGTAAAGGGCTGTGACATATTATGTGGATGTCATTCATCGCTAATTAGCCCTACTTGCGTTACGCGCAAAATCGCCCGCGAACAATCCAGTGGCACAAGATGAAATTAAGGCCATTAGGGCACAAAAGTTTTGTTTCTTTTGTAGCCCAACATTTTATTTTACATTTTAGCCAGCTTGGCATTCTATAAATTTAGGCTATAAAACGTATCGAAAACTAAAATTTGATTTTTTGCCTTAATGCAGTATAAAATACCCAAATACCGTAACTGCTGAGAACCTATTTACAACTTTAGACTGCTCTACCCTCCAGTGACGGCCCGAGTAGATGAAAAGGGTCACGTGGCCATGCCCCTGCCAAAAACTGTACTTTTTTGCTTATTTTAACTAAGTAAATGCAAAAAATTCGTTTCTAGTATGTCTTGGTACATTTCGATACAATCGTTTTAGCCAAAATTCGTCGATGCGTCTCGTCGCACCCCAAAAAATGAAAGTTTGGGCAATTCAAACGATATAAATGCGTTTGAAGCTTTGGGCAAATCGATGGCATTTACGTAATGTATATAGTTTTTGTTATAATGAAACTAAAAAACTTTAACAAAATAAACGAACTGTGTGGTTATTTTTATAACGTCCCGTTTATCTGTAACTATGTGACGTCGAGTTTTGACATAACTTGTGACGTCATCTCTGAAAAAATTGTCATGGTTCCGAAAACAAAATCCTGGATTCGCGCCGTCTACTCTCTCAAAAAATCGATGTAACCTTCGCGATCGAGTTTGCGTTAAAATGAAAAACAAAATTGTCCTGTGTTCGGAAATCGAAGAATTTGTCAGCTTTGACGTTTTTGTGTCACTCTTGGCCGCACATTAGGATCCTCAGGATCCTCAAAAAAATAACAAGCCCCGCAAAATTCCAGTCTTTTGCTGTTGGCTATAGCTGCCTTTAATTATTCAGGACGCCCGGGCCATGTTGACAAAACCAACCCTTTTATATCAATGTGCATTCAACTTCGCGCTTTTAAAACCGCTGCCGACTTGAGAAGAGACCGTCATTTAAAAGTCATTTAAACGTGGTTATAAAACTTTAACACCTGACACACCATTTTGCTTCCTTGAAAGATGGACGACGCAACAATTTATACCACAAGGAATAATGTAAATTAAACAATCGTTTAAAAATTACTTACTTAGTATTCAACATTTTACTTGCTGTTACAAAAGCCGTGCAATTTTACCCGATTAGCGGGATAAGTATTTAATAGATAATTCACAAACCTCCTAAATTCCCTTACAGATTCCAATAGGTCCATTGACCCTACTTTAGGAACCACTGCTATAAATCAATGATACGATCGTGACTGATCAGTGGTCTTCCTGTAAACATGGTCAGTAATCATCATGTAAAGAGATTAACCTTATTAAACCTCTTTACTGTAATTAAATTTACAGTAATTAATTAACGCATTTAGTAACTGTAAGAAATATGCCAAAGCGCCCACATCCCACAATATGGTGTCAAGGTTGAAAAACATCACAGTCATTGTCCAATACCTAAACAATTTTTTTCCGTAATTTTATTCTAACGAGTGGCGAAAGCCATGCTTTACTAAACAATTGCATGTTAACAAAGTCAGGCGGACCACTTTAGAAATATAATGACAGCTCTTTTTCAAGGGTGGTAAATGTTGTGAATGGGGCGCGGTGAGATAACCTTTATCACTTTGTTCTGAAACCCTATACACACCACTTAAAACTATGTATAGTCGGCGAGCCTCCATGACAAGACTATGCCCTACCCATCACGAAGTAGGTTACGCGGGCCCCACTGTGGTTGTAGGGTCATGGATCCCTAATGTTCTACCTGTACCGGCATACGTTTTCCAATGCTAATCGCACAACAACAATAAAGATCTTTCACAACATGGACCAACCTTATTGACCGTTTTACATTCAATCAATTCATAATTCATCAACTGGTATGTAATCTCCCTGCCTTCGATTGGGCCACTGCTGATTAAACTGAGGTGACCGTTCTGTGAATCTATAATGTAATTTGTAATAGGCCGTCATGGCTTTTTGACCAATTTATAAAATACGCATAACTACAGATAAAAATTTCTGTTCCTCACATCCCATCCAGTTCACTTGCGCCGTAAAATTTGCCTCGACGCTCACTTTCAGAAATAGCTTAGTCTGTTAAGATCCAAGAATAAACCTGAAAAGTGTCCACCTTCGAAATGCTCACAAACAAGAGAAGCTAAGAAAATATATCGTGTATTTCGATCGCATTTTAAAATAATGCCTTGGCCTGTTGTAAAAGCGTCACTATTGACAAAAGCAAATTTGACCGTTTAGGGAACCTATAATGAAAGGCATTCGTAATAGTTAAACAAGGCTTTCAGACTTGCTCAAACTACGCATGGTCGCTTTATGAAAAAATCGACTGTTTATCGTTTAGGAAGTCCAGTGTTTCCTCTGAGACGTGCAAATGCACAACACACCCAATTCACTTGCGTCGTAAAACTTTAGCTCGCTTACAGAAACAACTACATCTTTAGAATTAATATAGCAATAAACCTGGAAATGTATCAACCTTATAAACTTAGAAAAACAAGACAAACTATATTAAAGGTGTATATTTTGAGTATTTTATTAGACTTTCATACTATTTCACAAAGTTAGAAATTAATTTTAGAGTCTATAGTAAGTGAGCCTTAACGAATTCATGCTCACTAAAACTAGCATTTGCTCAATATGAAACTTTCTAGTATAGGGGAGCTCTGGCTATGTCCTTGCCGTTTCCAGCCCTTAAGCAATACAATATCGCGCGTGTTCAGCAATTACGCGAGCTTCACCGTTGGCGCAATTATCGCGCCGCCACCCATTCCAGGTGCATTTACAAAACATCGCCAATCGCCGAATAAAATCGCCACACAGCCCCATCAATAATTCACAGGCCCGACTTATGACAAGTGACGGCGTCGTGCGCCTGTATTCAATCCAAAGCTGCAGATGACAACCTAGATCGGTCCCTCTATCGCTGGCCGCCCGAAGACCCGCTACCGATTCGTTCCAAATGAAATTATCTTTTAAGACTAAGAGTAGGACGGTTTAGTTTGCCCGCGCCTGGCACCCGCCCGTTCGATTGCTTTTTCAAGCAACGTCACCGCGTTTTTTGCTTCACCCGCTGACGTTTTAGCCGATCGATAGGAACACGACTGCAGACGTCTTGTCCCCGACGCATCTCGAACAAGGATCAGTAAAAGTGGATTCGGGAACCACCCAGAAAAATTAAAATGTTGGAAAAAATATTAGAAAAATATAAACGAAAAATAAAATCATTAAGATTATGCAATGGTAATTCATCTATGTTTGCACTTTGTACGTTACAAGTGATCAGCTTTGCCATGAGGGCTCAGTAGTGATTTACTTGCATTATGCAACTCTGAGGTTAACGTGGTTACGTTGGCTAAAGTGAACAGATGAATTTAAAAAAAAATGGTTGAAAAACACTAGGAACCTATAGTTTCGTTGGAGTTTATTATTGAACTGTAGGCTATATATTGATTCTAAAAAACATTCGGTGTTCCCTATATCAGTTTTTATCTAGGACTCCATAGACATATATAGTCTAAGTGTACAGTTTTACAATTATTTAGGGGCTAACCGTTTTTTTGTGGGAGGCAATGCTATATATTTTTTTTGTGGTTTAAAGAACCTTAAGAAACCATAAACCCATTTTGTTGTTGTGCAATGGAGCAGTAGCTTAGAGCATTTAAGTACGGTTTCGCCTGAAAAACATGGATGTCGCTCTGCGATGTGCCGTTTTCTGCAATTTGAATCGGCTAATAGAATGCAAAATAACTATACTTCAGCAATAAAAAGTCTCTTGAGGATGAATAAAACATGGTTTTATTACAAAATAAAAAAGATCGGCTAATAGAGTTAACGAAATAGGCACGGAGGTTTTTAGAAAACACGAAATTTATAAGCCATGTCAAAAAGTCATCGCCGTTCATTATATAGCTAACATTAGGCTCGAGTACGGTTAAAGTATATTTCATTTACATAATTTATTTACAAGTACAATTTCAGCCCACTATTCCCACCAAAAATGTATTTTTCAAATAAAAAAACTCTCTAAAATAGACTAAACTATACAAACTAAAACTACATTTATTCCAATTAAGTTCACCAAGCAACTACCAAATCTAAAAAAAAGTGTGTGTAAGAACAAAAACATAGCGCCTTTGGCTTTTTTATGGAATTTCAGCTTAAATTTTTTGCAAAATTTGTCACGCCTATAGCCAACATTCAAAGTTTCTAATAGTACAAGCTTCTGGCCATGTATTCATTTCAAAAAAGCGGATTATTAAACCTCAAGCTAAGGTACTAAACGCCGGAATCTAAACCTATAGTTTCTTATAAGCTTTTTGTACAAAAGTCTGTAAAATTTGGACACGTTTTAAGTAAGTTCAACGTGAATGGTTTTGTTGCACTTAATTTCGACTTTTATTAATGAAAATCATTTCACTTGTTTTTTATGGCGTCACTATTGCTGACGTAATGATGTACACAAATGTTACGCAGGAGATATGGTTTTGAGTCGCTCTGAATTTTTATTAGGGAGAAAACTATGAGCTTATCTAACCAGCTTACATCCATCACCAAATTCCAATCTTAAGCCATTAAATTAAACTCACTGTTCAGTACACTGAACGTTTCTTGATCACTTTCCAAAATACTTCAGCAAAATAACAATTAAATTAGTATCGTATCGGCATCGATTCCACCCTAGGAGTCCTGGTGCACCACTAACTTGCATTTAAGTAGGCTTTGGAAATGGAATTCCACATAATGCGTACACAGTGAAGAGATTTACAGATGTGCAATATACTGTTTCTACTATAGACAAAGCAAACGTAGTAAAAGAGTTCACCTTGAGCTTTATTAGCAAAACGGCATTTTTACAAAATAATAGCTAGCCTACTTGAGCTTTTGTCGGAATGGGGTTTTTATTGTAAAACGAAAATCAATCAAGCTCAATTCGGACGTCTCACAACGGCTTAACCATGAACGAAACATCACTCTTGGGAGTGCGATGCCTTCATCGATCCCCCACACACAATTACAGATAATTTGTCGCGGCACCTCTTGTCCAATTCAATTACTTTCCTACCTTCGCGATTTGAAAACGGTGCGGCGGAATAGGCGCCAATGCATTAGCGCGTGGAACGAAATGTCGCACGAAAAGGTCGTTAAAAGATAACGGTTGTTGTGGTTGAGGCAATTCATCTAATTTTTGAGCAGAGGGCTTTCCTGGTCGCCAGAGCAGAAATTTTATTCCGCGACAAATGAAAAGCGAACGTAAGCCCTATACCTATATCCAAAATCGATCTTTGCCGTACGATGTTGTACTTATGTCTTTAAGTCACTCAGTTGATGAAATTTAGCACACCAGCTGTTCAAATAGAATATTGTTAAATCTATATCTCCATGTATTTTATGTTTTGACTATTTGGGGGGAATAAAAACTTGATTTTTCAGCGTGAAAGTGCTATTAAAAATAACGCTAAGAGTTGAGTATTAATGGCAAATTGTACAAAAACTGAATTAAAAAATATTAATATATCTTATGCATAAAAAAATATTATTGATACAGCTCCTACAGAAATTCGTCTTAGTCTAAAGAGCCGTGCGTCACATCTCGCCCTAAAAAAAAACAGTTTTGGCAAGTAATGGCGTTTTATTCGTTTTGCGCGAATCGATAACATATTTGTAATACAGCTTTTGTATTGAAATGCTGACCTCTTCAATTTAAAACAAAATAAACAAACTGTGTGCTTATAGTTACTTCTTTTAGACGTCTAGATGTAGCTTTGTGACGTCACGTTTTGATGTAACCGTGTGACGTTACATTATGACGTCTGTTCAAAAATATTTTCTGCCATAATCCCGTCGTTAAAGCTGATGTTTTCTTATGTATTGCCATTTACCAGTTTGCGCCAAATAAGTGTTATTTTTATTTCAGTGGGATCCTTTTCAGCTGTGCGTCGAACGAAACTTCCGGAATCTATTTCGCCTTCCGCTGCAAAGTGTGTCACTGCCACGGATATGACGTCAGTGGGACAAAGTTCAGGTCATGTTAAGCCATTTTACATGATTTATATAGTATTGACGCAAAGCTGTGAGATACATTTTACTGTCGAAGTAAGTCAAGGTAGCAAATTGTACATTAGTCCGTTGCGGAAGTTTGTTGAATTACAATACGCGTAAGGCACCTAAGGCAGATACAATAGGACAAATAATGAAGTCAGCTTAACTATATTTGTTTCAGTGTAGTATTCTATTTTACAACTGAGTTAAGTTAAAAATGCCATGCTTAGAGAATTTATTTTGAGCATATTGTTCTTATTTTAAGTTGGCGTACATTTAACCAGGCCCAGTATAGTGTGGCCAAAGATAAACTTTTTAAAGTACCGGTATTCTGAAGTATAGGCTAACCTGCCAAATTTTGTATAAATTTTACTTGTAGAGATATGTCATTAGAAAACAAGAATTAAATACTACACAGTACTGTAACTCGGCTAAATAAAAGTTTAGTTCTTTAATAATGTTTTTTATTATCCTTTATTTTTCAACTTGATACTTTAATATAGGGGAAGCGTTACATGCTTTAAAACAATGAGCCGCTTCGGTCGACGGACCTTGCTTCTCTTCATAGCGCTTCTGGTCTTTCTGCTTTACAGATACACAATTCGGTAAGATCCGTTCTTATATCACTGTGACTTGTATTTGTTAACAGCCTCGTATTGTGTAACCACAATTCCAGATTTGCTTTACATTATCTTCAACGCGATTTTCGTATGCTTTGATACGTTCAATGAAATATTTTTTGTTTCAACACGCGATAATAAGTTACACGGCGGAAGAAAAAGACGCACGAGAGATAAAAGATAGGTAGCACCTAAGAAGCGACATGTGCACGTTTAAACACTGGCCCATGGCTCGAAAAGCTGCGAGGTTATTATTTCCCAGCGCAACATGGTATTCTGATTTTTTACTGTTTTTACAGTGTTCTTGAACATCATTAAGGAGGGCAAAGTATAGGCGTATTTACATCGATAAATCAAAAAGCGAGCACAAATCAGTAAACAGTTGAGAAAATCATTCTTATTTACAGTACCAAACAGCACAGTACGTTCGATGAAGTATTTTTTTTTCTGTTTAATATTCATGCATAACATTTTTTTCATGTTGAGGGCTTTTATACAATTATCTCTTGGTTAGTGGTGATATGTCCGTCAACAACAATGATAAAATACCATTTAGCTAGAACAGCACTAAATAAATGTTAAAGTAACTACGAAAAACAACATAGTTGCAAGAAGTTTTTTGAACTTTTATGTTTTATTTATATCACGATACAACAAAGCGAGTGTGAAAGGGAAAAAAAGAGGCGAGATAAAACACATAGAGTTCAAAGAAGTAAAACAATCTTTTTAGTTTACGACGGAAAAGCGCCTCAAGTGGTGGAAAGCGTCAGCACCATTTTCCCCCAAAATTGGAAGATCGACCACAAATTGGATTACCGTCTCCAGGTAAATAATATTTATTTGCACCAACCTTGAATATCAAATGCAACTCGATAGATTTTGGGAATCTTGGTTCAAGATTTTGCAAAATGGTACACCAACTACTTTTACTATTCATTAAACGTAACATCTAATATTTCAAGGTGGCAAAACAAATAAACCTATTACGCGCAGACCTATTTTTATTATCAATGAAATCATCGATTTATCATAAAAAAATCATTTCATATTAACTTTTACCATAGTAAGCATAACATCAACCAATTAAATTCTTCTACCAATCAAATATTCGCCCAAAAAAACAACGTATATTTTGCCACACTATGGTTTTTAAGCTTTTTTAAATCATAGAACTTATGCTTATCCTGTAAAATAATTTTGCGGAAGATCAAACGAAAGGATGAGCACAAAATTGATGTCGGACTATATTGTACTGAGGCAGCTACAGGCCAACGCAGTTACAAACCTCTTATCAAACTAACTGAGTCTTAATAACACAACAATAAATAAAGTGAATCACGATAGAACAGTCCAACCAGTGATGGCTTTCATAAAACACCACTAGTGATTTCCGACCGGTGTTACATGGAACATTAGTCAAAACACCTAGTGATGTTTACGGAACACAAAATCACTGCAAAAAACGTTGAGTTGATTTGTGTAGGATTGTATTTTTTGTGTCTTCCGTCACAAAAGTTTTCCCTTCGTTCTTGCAGACCTAAACAGTCGCGGTTGGGGAAACTGGAATGTATCTGGAAACGTATCAACCCGTCTCAAGCCCAAACGCCCTGAACTCTTTTACATGTTACACACTGAACTCATGAACCTGAAGATACGATTGAAGGGCGAAGGCACAGACACGGCAAAAGACAATGAGCTACAATCGAGAATTAGGTATGTTCAGTTACATAAATCAGTAAAACAGCTAGAGGCGCCCCCCAAAACATATGGGGGGGGCATATGAATATATACACATAATTTTATTAATATGTACATGTGGAATTTATATCACTAGAAATTTTAATACAAATCAATATTACTCCTTTAGTACCGTAACTTAGTAAAACTGATAAACAATAATACATCTTTAAATCAATAGTAACAATTCAGAGGGGCGCCAATACAAACAGCATAGTAATACAACTTCAAAAACCAAACCACAATCAAGCTCAACAAAAAAAGAACAATTATAAGTTACAATTTCCCGGCACTGGAGATTTCATTCTCGCTTGAATGTTTTTCATGTTGTAAAACAGTAAAAATAATTGAGTCGTTCACTAAAACACACAAACTGCCACGTGCTTTGATTTTGCAGTCTTTTGATCAACCTCTACAAGAACGTCACCAATTTACGGGAGGAAGAGTATGGCGAGTTGGTCGACCGAATAACTGAAAAGATACAAGACAGCATGAACCGTTTGCAGGTAATTGGAGTATAACGTAACTATAACTAATTAGCATTATACATATTCACGTATTTTTCACACTCTTTCGAAAACCATGAAACCGTAATCAAGAAAAAACGTACATTACTGTTTAAAACAGTTATCTGTTTTCCTAAATCAATTAAATTTGGTGTCTTCAGTTTCCCATCAACACTTGAGTTTTTCAGAGAGAGTGTTGGTAAGTTAACCACTTCAAGACATCAACACACAGTGCTGTACGATGCCATGTTAACATAGTAAAAAACAAACACCTTATTGAAGAACCCTGGCAACTGTTCCACCGCAAAGAAGCTCGTTTGTGTGCTGGACAACTGGTACGGTTTCGGTGGAATGGTTCACCACGCTGTCTACTGCTATCACATGGGACTTGCCAGCAAGAGGATCGTGTTTTTCCACTTCCTCAAGGGGAATTACTACCGGGAGGTGCTGCGACCTACTACGTTCTGTAAGCTCGGCAAAGTCGACCTGGACAATCTGCCAGTCTGGAATGGAGTGAAAGGTAAACAATCCGGCGTGTAGTACACCGAAAAGCCATCGCAGACTCGCCGAATTTGTCGTTCAATGATGCAAGCAGAGCAAGCCAGAAAAACAACTAGCCTGCAGTGAGGTTCGAACTTAACTCCGACGTGCACTGCTTTGTCTGTGGAATGCCCGCAACATAAAATTACCGTTTAGGGATTGCCGGAACTAAATGTTTTTTTAAAATGGGTATTTTTTTTATCTACCCAAAAGCAGTTTCCCCGCTGAGGACAAACAGTGACCTCTTTAGTTGGATTCGTGTTGGTATTAATTTGTCTATATGTTGGTTTGAGATGCAGAGTATGTATAATTATATATGTATAAATATGTTTGTGGGGGAGGGGGGAAACCTATTTTTTTCTATAGTAGGCTATATACCACAAAATTTACTTTAGAACGAATACAGTACTTTAAAATTGGATTTAAATGTTCTAACAACTATAGTTAGTTTAGTATTTCGTTTTTTTATTAAAACCAGATTAAAGTCACATTACTGCATCGGATTTTTTTTTTTGTAAAACAATTTGGCCAAATTTTGTTCATCATGTTTAAGTCAGACATTTCAAGGGTCAAAAACTGTTCATCGCTGAGAAAAAAAATAACCAGTCCAATAACATCCATTTCTACTTTACCAATTTACAAAAAAAATCATTTTCTGATCGCTTTTTTCGCTCAACAACAGACAGCCCAGTCCTTGACCGCCCTATCGTTGCTTTCCACATGCGACAGAAGATCAAAGAAACTTTCGACTGCTTTCCGACCGACTCCCTACCGCGAGATGTCGCACCGCACATCCAGGAGTTCCACGGTCTGCCGGTGGCCTGGTGGCAGGGTCAGCTGGTCAAGTTCATCATGAAGCCCGTGGACGGACTCATGGACCGCGTGGAGGCAGTCAAAGACGAAATCGGCTTCGAATTGCCAATACTCGGGTAGGGTTTGTGGATTGCTGATGCGGTTACAATGTTGCAATGATATCGACTTGTGTACAATTATTTGAATTTGACGCACACCAGTGAAAGTTTGTAAGGGGCTTATGTTTAAAGAACATTTTGCGCGAAAATGACTTTTCTAGATTGCTGATTTTCAGAATTATTCGACCATGCTACATTATTTAAATCTATTCCACTGAACTTAAATTAACTGTTAACTTAAATTAATAAATTATTTTACTAAATCAGTTTAGGGATAAAAGACCATTATGAATTGCTTATTACAATGTTATATAATTAACTTATGCTAAATAAGTTAAATTTAAAGCACCCAAGTTACTGTTTTAGGGTATCTTTAATTTAGCGTGAGTGTTTTGCGCGAAATTACCTCTAAACTTAGTTATTGAGCAAATAACTTGACTTGGAATAAAACAAATTTACTTCGTTCTAGGACAGTGGTCGGCAAACTTTCTTTGTCGCGGCCCAAAATACTCTTTTCAGACCTATTGAAGGCCCACTACGTAAAACCACTACGAAAACAGTGGCGGATTCAGGATATTTGAATTTGGGGTGAAAGATTACACGGCGCCTCAATGCCCAAAACACTGCTGTACCATAATGTAATTGTAAAACATACTATAAAACGCAGAATACACGATAATTTCTTTCAGTTACATATTATTTAAGTTGGCAAAAAATATAGTTCGACTCTCAGGACCACACTTGGAATTGGGTCTTTACAAGCTGAGCCAATTTAAATATTTGGCTCTGCGGCCCACAGTTTGCCGACCACTGTTCTAGGACCTAGAAGAGGCTTTCATGTTTTGGTACTCGGTATACAAAACATAATTTGTGGCACAACTTGCTGATGATACAACCAGGTATCGAAACGTCTTAGTCAAATCGGTGTAGATTTACTCGACCATTATGGCCTAAAATTCACTTTTAAGCTAGCAACAACACAATACAAAACACGCAAAATAACATTACAAAAATGACGGGCAGGATGCACGTTCGCCGGACCGACAAGCATGTCCGCTACACGCACAACGACTTCGAGTACATGAAGGTGGCTTCGGCCTGGTTCGACGTCTACGATCAAAGGCTGATGGTTGACCGAAAGCCGCCGCTGAAGAAGAGGCGGATATTTCTGGCCACCGAGAACACGTCGACTGTCGAGGAGTTCCGGAGAAAGTAAGGCTCGAAGTAATTCGTTTTTTTTTGTGGAGCTGTTTTTTCCTGTAATACTGTTGTGTTGTAAACAAACTCATTTTCGCAAGACTTGAGTCCCAGTAAAATTAATTTTGAGAAATTTATTTAATTCACAATCGATTTTTTTTCAATATAAGTAAAAGTCGTGTTCCAAAATTGGCACTTATCGGCTGTTTAGTTCATATTTAATCCTGCATGTCAACTAAGAAAAGAAAAAAACGCTGTTGGACCACGTCGCATTTCAAACAACGGAATTAAATAAAATAAAATTGTAACACACAAACCATTACCTATAATTATAGGTAGCCTATGAAGCAATAAAGTTAATTGGAGGCGCTGGTCTAGAATCCTATACCGCAGTTATTAAATCAACGCACAATATTTGGGTTAGAGCCCCAGTTAGCGTTCGGGTGTGTGTGGGTGAAGTATTATTATATTCATTAATTACTAATACACTAACCCAAACGCTAACCCGCACCCTAACCCAAATAATGGGTGTTGTGTTAGGATTCTAGACCAGCACCAAGTTGGAACATAATGACTCTAATTCTTTGAGTTAGATTTTTAAAATTATTTGTTGGTCAGGTGGGGTCTAATAAGATATTGGAGTGTATCCTACAGACCTACACCACCTATGTTAAAATACATAGAAAACCCATAACTTACTTAATTTAACATGCTCAAAATATTATCGAGTTTTACGACGAATTGAAACAAATTTCATTTCTGTTTCATAGAGTTGAGAAAGTTTCAGGAAAATTCTCAGGTTCCCAGTTGCGTATAAAATCATAAGAACTGTGTTTCGCAGATACACCAAGTACGAGTTCGTCAACAACATGAAGGCGACCAAACTTTCCGAGGACAAGGGCAAGCGGTTACACAAAGAGGCTCTTCTCGGTCTGATGGTCGACATCCATCTTTTGTCTCGCTGTACTCATCTCATCTGCGACGGCAACTCAAACGTAATTTGATTACCATTTTTTAAGCAAGTTAGATGTAGTTAAAATTTAATCTAGCAAAGCTAGCAATTCCGGTCAGAGACTCTTCAAATATATATGTGTATATATATTTCTCCAGCAAAGGCATCGTCACTATATAATATTCAAATAAAGTCCAAGGAAACCAAGTCAAGTTTTCTGACCTATTTAATCATAAACATTCGCACGTTTCACAAATTAGCTTTAGAAAACTTATATAGTACACGGTGACACCCCCGTTAACCTCTTGCGACCCCATCGGGAGTCTTGACTCCCACGTTGAGAACCACTGGTATAGGGTATCTGAAAGTCTTAATCGAACCCGTCCCCTTACCGCTGTAACATTTCGTTCGTTACTTCCTAATCGTCTCAGGTGTGTCGACTCGCCTACGAGCTGATGCAGACGCGGCGAGTAGACGCTTCAGCGCGCTTCACCCCCGTGGGCCTGGTCTACCACAACTTTCCGGCCCGGAACCGCTTCGAGTACGTACTGGACTACTCGACGCCCCGAGGCCAGTGGTTTGAGCGCCAAATGCACCGACTTGACTGGTTCACCACCTCGCTCGACCCAAAGTACCAGATCGTGCGTGTCACCGACGCAGCGCCGGTCGACGTGCTGTAAACTATAGTGCAGGGGCGGGTAACCTTTTTAACACAAGGGCTAGTTAGGAAATAATGCTGACATGTGGGCCGCACATCGAATAAACACTAATTCATATTTTCAGCTTTTACTAGAAAAAACTAATTAGCTACTAGGTTGCAACTACGGCACTTTTGTCAGTGCTGTCTACTTGTGGATTCGGAAATAACCTTTTCTACAATTCCAATGACGCCTTTCTCGTACGGATCAGCTCAGTAGAATTTAATTAACAGCCTTAGTTCAAAACCAGCTGTTAAAAACATCTTAGTCAATATGCGTGGAAAAAGTATGTTACACCTTGACCGTAGCCTACTACACAAGTGTAATTGTTGCAAAACAGTAATTTATCATAACAACGTGACGCAAGTAAAGCTTTATGAATGAAGATTGTTTTGTAATAGATGCTTCCCATTCGAATTCAACTGCATTAGTGTAGTGGTGTAGCTTATGGGTTACATCGCACTTTAAACAGGAAACTTATATAGCAATAGTCCCAACATGGTGCACACTCATAGCCTTATTTAGGAAAAAATAGCTGGTAGAAGGTGAAGGGCCGCACAAAAAATGGAAAAGGGCCGCATGCGGCCAGCACGTTGCCCACCCCTGCTATAGTGGTTTTCAACCGCCGGTCGGCGTCAACCTTCCTCCCGTCTGCCAAATATATTACAATTTTAAATCTCAGTTGCAAATGGAAAATGTTAAAGACTTGTCCATAAACTTTAGAACTTCAACAGCTCCGTAATTTGCAGCATTGTGACGTAACATAGAGTTAATGGTCAACTTTGGACTTCGTCACAATGCTGCAAGTGTTGTGCCCAATTGTTTAAAAGTAGGGTACAACTTGTTTATTAAGTCTTAAATTTAAGACCAGTTGTTTGTGAAAAACTTTAGCAAAACTACGTATAACACGTATGATATCAAAGAGACAGCAGCAAATTGCTCAATAAATTGAAAGTTTCCATTCTTGCTTTTAAATTGCATATTTTTGTCGTAACTACATTTTGGGTTGCTTTTGATTTTGAAAGGTCCACCGGTCCGCAAATTTGTTTCAAATTTTACCGGTCCTTAAATTAAAAAGGGGAAGAACCACAGCAGTAAACGATGTTTTTGAGCAAATCGTTTTTCGGACGGTTTGCTGGCTAACGTACACTGGTTTGAGTCGCAGACCACAACCCCTTTTTTGCAATGGGCTTCTTTTCTGAATACAGCCTAATATTGTTAATTAAAAAGTACCCTCCCTGAAAAGTCATTATTTACAAACAAAAAACGTCCCTTGATAACAAAACAATGTTAAACTTGCCCATTTTTTGTTCGTTTTCAAATGCTTAGTTAACACCTCTTAGCGTTTAGAGTCTAAACGCAAACCATGTTAGTATTTACTTGCTGAAGAAAACCTTTATTTTTCTGTTTGTCGCGCCGCTATTAAATTAGTGGCATCATTGTTCACCAGGATTGTCAGTGTAGGTTTTTTCTCAGCGTCAATTTTCGGCAAAAGTGTCTGCCTTTGCAATGTGTCTGATAATTATTTGCAGTGCGCCTTATTTTGCAGTTTACCTCATACAAGTTTGTTTTGGAATGCTGTCGAATAAAGATAGATTTAAATAACTCGTATGGTTTAAATAGTTACATTTTAGTGCGAAAAGGGTTGGACAACCATACAACCTATAGCAAGGGCTGTAAATAGTTTGAAAAGGTCGAATAATTTAAAAACAAGTTTCAAACAAAGTATGGCGTAGCCTACTCATCTTTTTAGAAACATTTAAAAAACAATATTTTACGCAACATAGCCGACTTGTATAAGTATAAATTTAGAACTGCATACCTTGGATTTTTGTGCTACAGAACTCAATCAAACTCGTGCACTCTAACATGCAATTGAATTTGAATCTAAATGCATCAAGAAGACGGCAGAAAAGCGTTCTAAATAGCGTTATTTTTGTTTATTTTATGGTAATGGGACACGCAATGATAATACCAGCTTAAAGGTCGTTTCTAAAAATAATAATTTGTATTACAAATCAATTTACGCCATATTACACTGGCAATAATATCATTCCAAAATTATAAAACCAATAAGCCATTCTTGTGTCCCAGCAATTGAAAACCAACTAGTTGGAAAGTGTCATGCCATGCACGCGGCGAACAAAACTGTATTTTGTAAAACACTTACAAAATATATTTTGTTAGGGAAAGGGCCAAGGGCGGCGATACAATGGACACTGTTAAACGCATTGTTGGGGTAAACACTTTATATCAAGTTTAGACAATATATTATAAAAACTGCTAAACTTACTTTTAAACAACCGCCCAGTGAGCCGATAAACTGAACGTTGCAATAGCGCGCCAGTTTTTTCGGCGTATAAACGGTGCACGAACACAACCCTATCAAACCGCTTAATAAAGTTGTGGGGAACAACTTCTGTCGCAAACTGACTGAAGATATTCTGTAACGCCGTTGGGGATATTTTTATAAAATATTGTTTTGTGATTAGAAATATTGTTAAATATGAATAAAGGCGCAAATAATAAAAGCACCGTGCGAATAAAATACTTTTTTTGACGCAGTATTTCTGTGTACGAGCCTCAGTCTAAGCTACAATTACAAACGCTACAGATATATGTCAGAACAAATGTCCAAATAATAATTATCAGTTTTTACAGTTAAAACAAGAAATACTATCTGTGTTTTACCAGTTGTACCCCCAACCCCCTTATTTGAGTATGTGCTGGACTTTCCCGTTTGTTAGCCTGCCCGAAGCCATTCGACCCAGCGGTGATAATAAGTCATGGAAATCAAATAAAAACCCCATAAAAGTTATACATAATTGTTTTAATTCCAGCACTTTTCAGCTTATAGACTTTTAATTTAACGTGAAGGTTCAATTCTAGCTACAAAAAAACAAACACAAATGTTTTAAGGGTAAAAATAAATAAGAAACAGAGAGAACAGGACTAATAGGCCGGTTTAATAAAACAACCAAAATAATTAAAATGGTGTAAATTGGAGGGTCGGGATTTGCATAAATAGGATAATAGCGTGTATTCCATTTTTTCAACTGAAGCATAACTCACAAGTTACAATTCTTCAATTGATGCCAGTATAGAGTCGGTGGGCCTATACAGAAGTCCAGGGACCCAGGAGCCGATATGGAAAGGCGGCGTTTGTCGAGCGTCCTGCACACCAATGTCGAGCGCAACCCTTATGTTACAAGTGAAATAAAGTGAAAGCGGAATGAAAACTAATTCGATGAAAAAAAGTGAAATTGTAGTTAAGTGAATTTTTATTTTTTGTTCACACCATTTCAATAATTGAAAAAATTTACGGTGTATATATTAAGCTCTACAAAATTGTACAGGCTTGATAAAAAAATGGCTACTTTGTAGCAACTTTGGAAAAAAAGTGGCTTAAAACGATAAAAACAGACACGACCGGTAAACACAGGAATTTCACAAAAGTCATTGTCTGATTGGGCAAATAAGACCGCTTTATTGTTGACACACAGCTTGGCTCTGTGAAACAAATGGGCACCGCTAAAGAACTTTGTGAAATTGGGTAAACGCAATATTAGGCTCTGTGCCATTTAAACTGCAACGTTTCGGCTTACTATACGGCAAGCCTTCGTCAGGGACTAACACACAAGCCAACAGGGCGCAAAGTAAAATCACACAAAAAAATCCTGTTGGCCATGTGTGTCAGTCCCTGACGAAGGCTTGCCGTGTGGTAAGCCGAAACGTAGGTTGAAGAAATATATGCCAGAAGAACCTATTTTAAATATACTATGCCTGGTAGCAAAAGCATATTTATTAAACTGCAACGATGCAACCGTAGGTGGCAACATCATCCATGTGGAAACAAACGGTCCACTTGTTTTCTTGCGGGTCGTAAACTTCCACCGATTTCTCGTTGTATCTGTGATAAGAAGATGTACAACAACGATATAGTTTGCAAAACAAAACAAAATTAAATATATCTAAAAAGCATGAATACGAAGAACACATATGTGCCGATCGCTATGGTGGCCATATACAAATACGAAATTATTTAATTATAGCCAAACCGTACTCAAGTATTTTAATGATAATATTAAAATATAATTAATTCTTGAAGCTTTAGTTTTTGTTTCTAATTGCAATTATATTTGAGTTTGGGCGAGTAGCAACTTTACTCGCCAATATAAAGTCATCGTTTTGTTATCTTATCAAAAAAAGATATAAAATTATGGAACAGCAACGATATAACCCACTACAGTGTACCAATTTCATTGATATTCGTAATTATTTTAATTCATGGTGGTTAGATTATTTTCCAATCAGAATTCTAACCCGCAAATAACATGGAGCTTTCCTTGCAACACACAAGTTGCATGGCACCACCGTCCAACGCTGGTGGGTCGAACTTGAGTCCACGAGTTGCTTCTGGGGTCGTATCGTTCTACTGTGCTTAGAGTAGACGGGCCTGATTAAAAAGCACAATTGTTGAAGTCTGAACAACGTCGAAACTACTGCAGGGTTCGAAATGATGATTAAGTACTTATCCAATTAGGGTATTTAGAAAAAAAACATTGCTATCTTGACAGTTACGAATGAGTTTACATGCCAATTACCCTACTGCATGTATTGCAAGTGTACAAAGCAGCAATGTCCGATAATTTCGAATCGAATCGAAGCCGATACCCGATGCGAACAATAATATCGACACTCGTCCGATAGAATGGTATCGGTGCCGATCCGATACCTAAGTAATATTTCAGCCATGATTTGTGTTTAAATGCACCCATTTCTACCCCAATAAAACATAATGTAGGTGAACAACATGAGGTAACTAAACTTCTTAAGTCTAAAGCGATTTTTTGCAAAACAACCTCGAAAAAATAATACCTTCAAAGTTTCAATTTATCGATTTTAATTGTTTAAGCATAGTAATGACGTGCGTTTTGGAAACTAGGAAACGTGTTGGATTGTCGAGAGGGGTAAACAGCAGCCATTACCTAGTGGCCCACGCACCTTCGTAAATACTTTTTGTGTCTTTAATTTGCAAGTGGGCTCACAATGTTATAAGCTTCAGGGGATACCTTTCAGTGTGGTTTATGAGCAGAATTTGCGCAAATGTCGACTAACAAAATAATTTTAGCAATATTCGTTTTATCAGTTTAAGATAACGTCGTGTCGCCGTCTCATATATTTCGGACTCGGGTAAACTGTAATTTAAACAAAACTATCTCTGTTTTACAATTTTCAATCGAAAGGTTTAATCAAGAGTGTAATAAATAGAATTACCATTGGAACCGCAAGTTGCGTAAATGTTTCCTTGAAACGCAGCAACTGATACACCCGATCTAACTTCATTCATGTGTTGAATTGTTGACCACCGATTATTCGAGAACTTCTCACATGAGTTAACGTTTGTTGAGTCGTCCTCTCCGCCAATAACAAAAAGTGAACCTGGTAAAACAATTAACAAAAAATCAACACAAAAGTTTATTATTACTAAAGGTCAATGTTATCGGCAATTTTAGACCGATATCTTATTGTAGAAATTTACCAAATATTACTTGAGAAAACAGGAAGAAATTCTGTAATTGTAACAAACGGCTTCACATCGATTTTGCTACTCAAAATGGACTGACAAAAAAGTGAAACTCGTGAACTGACAAAAAGTGAAACTCGTGAACCAGCCAAGTCTTATTGTAGGTTTACATCAAAAAGTTGGATGGTTAATACCTTAAAATAAGCTATTGCTGCCAGGCATAATATATACCGGAGTGTCGCTCTTCCAGCAGTATTATATACCTTATTTTTAAATTAACAGATGTCAAGTTAATAAACTCCCCGGCTAATCTATGACAGATTAACATTCCTCCTAAAAGTGGGGTCCGCGTAGCAGCTTTACGAAAACAGTTGCGTTAATTAGTGACGTCATTACTAGCGCAGTTGCCTTAAAATTGCTCCAAGGTCGTTAAACGGTTAAGCCGAGTAACTCACCAAATATTCCAACCTCATAATCATAACATCAAGAGTATTATCTGTTAAACCCGAGTTGACAAAAATACAATTGAGCTCCTATATGTGACCGCAACAAACATATATTTTTATGTATACGTTACAATACTTATACGCTAGAAAGTTGGCAACACTCGCAAACAGCTGATAGCGATGCGAGGTAAAGTCAACTTTCATCCTTACCTTCAAATTCGACCATTGCGTGGTTACTTCTCGGTTGCATCAAATCAAGGCCCTTGCTCCAGGAATTGTTGTCGGGGTCGTAGATGATACAAGTTGATAGCGGCATGTAGTTGTTGGTATAACCACCAGTGACGTAGATCAAACCTGGGTTCAAAGCAAAAATATTTACATTGAACGAAGCTTTAAGCACAAAATATACACAACAACAAAACGACAAACTCATATATTGTACACTTTTGTAGTTAAAAAACTTGTGGAACACCAAAATAAATTCAACAAAATTTAAGGTATTGTCAATGTCACAATGGTATGGCTTACGCAATTAAAATCAGATGCGCTCTTAGGCCCATTGTGCAAGGCAAAAAACGGAAGAGCAGATAATGTTGCGCAGAGAGTCGGAAGTTTATTAAAATACTAGTTAGCCAAACTATCCAAAATCAAAATGACAGAGTAGGCTAACACAGGTATATTTATCCTTTAAAAAATATAATTTGTTACTCACCATTTAAAACAGCACAAGCGGCATTAAATCGACCTTCATATCAGCCAAAGTGGTCCAAGTTCGATCGGTGAGGTCAAACATTAGTTCACCGCAGTCGAGCAATCAACCGGTACGATCGGTTGCTGGAAATAAAACAAACATTTGTCGAATTAAAATGTGTTTCAATATTCATATTTAGATTAACCAACGCATATTCAGCAATCTAATATCGGACGAAATTACATTGGTTTATAGTTGGTCCGCTTGCTAGTGGGATTCTAAAAACATACGCTGTCACGAAAAGTTAAGATACAGTGCTAATTTTGATGGGACGCAAAAAAATAAAACAACATTAGAACAGAATTCGCTTACTATTTTAACGTATTTTACTTACTTTCTTGCAACAATACAATAGAACAGGGCTAAATTTCTAGACAAACACTATACTAGAACTGTTTTTAGCCTGACTTTTAAATATCTTAAGTATGAGCGGGGTTGTGTTTTTCCCCAATGTGCAATTGAATTTGTAACAAATTACCAAAAACTTTCCTTATCAACACTTTTTTATTGTTTTGTATCAGCTAAATACGTTGTGATGTCCGTATGTTGCACGTGAAAAACACAACAGCCACAAGTTATAGAATACGTAAATGGAAACACAATTTATTAGATATGAAGTACTTTTTTGAGCAATATAATATTTTGCTTTAACTTATACAATGAAATGTTAGAGTTTGGAATCTTATTACAAACGTATACACAACATAAATAATTCATGGTTTCCGCTTTATGTAAAATAGTTTATTATGTGCAAGGTTATTTGTTAAAGGCGAAGCAAGCTCCAATGAGAGCAAAATTAGCTAAATGATCTTGTTCCCCTTTGAGTCTGCGTAGCTCAGTTGGTAGAGCAACTGGGTGTGTAGTTTAAAAAGTCAATCCTTATTGGAAACTGATGATATAGACTCTATATATTATAGAGCCATTATCGTTGGCCGATGGGAATTCTAAATCGGATGATTCTAGTTGCAGATAGACATGTCTTATGTGTATAGTTTGAAGTAGTGATTAATTATCATTCACTATTTACCGGCAATTGTTCTTTTTGCTTAGTTGTGACATCAATCAACAAACATTGTTTATTTGAACTGCAGCCACCAATCATCAAAAACTTCGATGATTCTGTTTAAAAGTATCATCATTGTTAAAAACGTAGCAAGATTTGTTTTAAGGAAAATTGATTTTTTACTGGATTTTTTTCAAGTTTAGGGACTGGACTAGTTTTTTCCAAGGTATAAATTCCATTTACCTAATTTAAAATTATTTTATTTCTGGCTTTTGCAATTATAAAAGCAAAAATGTATTCAATAATATCAAAGTTAACAGTTAACCCAACCATGGTGCTTAACATACTTGGTATGAGCAGGGTTTTTTTTTTAAGGTTTGGTTTGGGTGACCGCTAAGTAGTTTTAAGAGACCGCAAGTGTTTCATTTAAATACCAAAAAGTTGCAGGTCCAAAATTTGGGAAACCGCTAGAGAAATTTGGGGACCTTTTCAGTCCCCCAAAACACCTTAAAAAAACACTGGGAAGTACAAAAATTAACTGATATGTTTATTTTTTTCTTAAACTAAGAGGCAAGAAGGGTTAGCAAAGAAGCGTGAATGACTTATTGAGAAAAAAAATTATCAAGTTTTGCAAGTACAAATATATTGTTTAAAACCACTCTTTTGTCATGACTCACATAAATTATTTTATGCTAAACTAGTTTCTCTGTGATATGAATCTTGTTTTCCCGTTTCTTATATTCAGTTACAGTGGCACTTACTATACACAGCGTAGTGTTGTCAGATGGGTTTATTCAGGAGGGGTTAGAGCACCATGTGTAAATGTTTTTTAGGTGTTTTGATAAATTGTGTAAAGTTTAAGAACCCCTGCTTTAGTGACAGGCATATTAAAACACTACATAATAATCTTTTACGATGGCAGTTTTTACTGATGAAAAACATGAAAGTTAATTATAATTGCATTTTTAAATGCTGGTAAATAATACATATTGGCATGGTTATGTGACACCTTGTAATTTTATTACATAGATATGTACTGGAATATAGTGTAACTGGTATATTAAATATAGATATATACAGTAGATCAATTAACCTTGTGGTTTGGGTTGAGATTCTAGGAGAAATTTCCTCATTTCTTTTATCACAGCAAGACAGCAAGCAACATTTTCACTAAGAAGAATCTATATAACAAATAACAGTCATATCTTAACATCTACATTAAATTCCCTATTACCCGAATTTAGGTAATGACCTTAGCTACTAAAAGCGGTCAGAAAACACTGTGTGGCTGTTATGATAAAATACAATACAATTTTTTTACAGTTCCTGAAACGCAACAAATAAATGGTTTATAAGGGTTTCAGATTTAATATCAGATTAATAGGCTACATCTAGGGATGTCCGGTAATATTGGATTTGAGCCGATACCCCATACCAAGAAGTAGTATCGGTACTCGTCCGATACTAGGGTGGTATCGCTGCCAATCCGTTACCAAATTATTATAGTAATTTCAGCCTTGACTTGCAATTCAAACCGGTTGACTTTTCTGGTTCACGTTCGGTTCGGGTTCAAGGATTTTTTTGTAATATGGTTCAGTTCCGGTTTCAGTTTGGGGCAAATCAAAAGTTCCCATTCAGCTTCGGTTCGAACATTGTTTTTACAAAATCGGTTCATTAAGTTCCGATTCGGATACAATTAAAGTTGCGTTAATCTAAAAATCTTGGTCAATAAATGTAGAGAATAAGAATTAAATTTTAACTCGCGTTAAATGTAAGTTTTGTGACGTATTAAAAAGCAAGCAGCTTGTTATTAAAATATCTGAAAAATGAAAAAGAAACGTTTTATTTAGTACATATTTATTTTTTTCATAAAATTTCGAACATGGCATAACTTTACTCTGCAAAAATACAACTTGTGACATCATGCTTGAGTGAAACGCTTTTTTGACAGGTTCGGTTGAGGTTGTTCATAAACGTCTGGTTCAAATATGGGCGTTATAATCTAAACAAAGTTACCTTTGAACTTTTCGATATTATTAGTTTGCTAATAACGGTATCGGTCGGATCGGATAGCGATACTTTTTGTCGAAAAAAAAGGGTAGCGGTTTTGGAAAAAAATGTCACATATCGGTCATTCCTAGCTCCATCATAGCATATCTACTTCTTCTTAAGTAGAAAGCTGATTATATCTCTTAAAATCAACAGAGTGGTTTAGGTTATAACACAAGATACATAAATAACATATTACAGGTGACATTTTCTAACACACTGTGTTACATGATGTATAGTTTGACAGGTTTCATTAAACATCAAGTTCATAGTGCTTTAGTGAACACTACGTTTGGTTTAATAATAATTAAATATTTGCAGCACTTCTGTCATTTTAGGCTAGCGAGCCTGGGTGAGTCTAGTAACTTCCACCAACCTCATCAAACACAATGGTCTGCAAGAATTCACCAGAAAGAGTTGAAAGGTCAAGTTGAGAGAAGAGGTTCACAAAATGGTACCTATGACTGGAAAGTTTGAAGTGAACCCATTGAATAATTCCTGTGAAAACAGACTCTCCTTGTTTCTAAATGATAAGAAAAACTATGACCGGCAAGAACAGTATTATATTAAACTTTGTGTGCTTTAAGTGATTTAAAAATTGGAACTGAGTGCTGGGGTTATCATCTCAACAAGTAATAGTGATGTCTGAATAAATTTTACAGAAACTATTTCTAAGCATCAGTATTTATCTTATACAATGGTGGTATCAGTTTTAGTCCCATATCTGGCTCTTTATGTAAGTAATCTGATATTCAAATGGAAAACTTCCAACTGGAAAGGCATATATAAAGTTTTGCTTTAATACTTGAACATGTACTATCAACTATAGATATCTCTCAATTTGTGGCTATTTTCTTATTTAATTATTTTATTAAAATTAATTTCTATCGTTATGCATATTGTTAACTGGGGCATAAAATAAAATACAAGCAAATAACAACACCATATACTACACCAAAGTAGACATTTCTATTATAAATTGGAACTTGATTTCAAGCATAAGATTGATTAACTACATTAAATGCGATGCACTGTGAGTAAAAAGGAAACATAAAATGACCGAAAAAATGTAAACAAATAAAAAATTGCTTAGATGGACCCATTTGAATCAAGTTTATCAACAAACAACATCACACTTGTAGATAATAGAACAATGGGGTACCTTGATAATAATTGATAAACTTGAATCACTAACACATAAATGTTGAATATTTTTTTTAATATTTTATCATCAATTCATATTTTTAACTCAAGGAAATATTTACCAAAAATATCATTCTGGAATATTCAACAAAATATCATCTTAAGAGAGTGATACCTGGTTTTAAATCATATTAGAATCAAAACTAAGGTAAATTTTGGAAAATAAAGTGACATTTTAGTTACCTTGGTATTTTGATGATTGAATATTATGGCAGAAATTCAGTTGTTTAAAGTCATCTTGTTGCACAACCGTTCAAAGTTGTCATGTATTACATGTTGCGCTCTTTTCTCAATTTCGGTGAGGTTGTATTCTTATACTTCTGAGCAGGGGCGTATCCAGAAATCCAAAAAGGGGCCCCGATTTTTTAACTTAGGGAAGTCCCCGTTTTTTCGTCCAACACTAATGACATCATAACATAGTGACGTATATAATAGCAATTGCAAAGATGTCATAAATAATAATAATAACAAAATCTTCAGAAAAAGCGAACCTTCAGACGCAAAGCGAACACGTGCGTCGTCCAAACTCCTACCAGGCGCCAGCTGCGAAACCGCTTAGTGTGCAGTGATTAACTACAGGCGAAAAACGAAAACAAGACCGTGAAATATATGCGATTGATTTTGCTAGATCCATGTACAGTAGGCTACTACGCTAAATCACAAGCACGTTTTTTTTTTTTTCGTTTTTCCCGGGTGTTATTCGAATAGCGTAACATCTGAGCCGAGCTGTGTGCCAAGTCAGCTAAAATACAACCACGTCTTACACTAGGGGTCGGCAACCTTTTTCTAGTCGCGGGGCCAAAACAAAACTCAGAAAGGTATTTGCGGGCCGCACAAAATGTTAACTATGAATTGTGTTATTGAAATGTTAGAACAACTGTGAATCAGGCAGGCTCGGATCTATTTTGCACTGTCTTAAACACGTGTTTAATTACATTAAAGAAAGCAGGAAAGTGTTAGCCAGTGGTTGCAAATTTTTTGCTCTTTTTAGAGCTACCGGTATTGAAGGCCTGTCACGCCAAAATCGGTCCGGTCGGATCGATTTTGGTCGTAATCAAGCGCCAAAACTGGTCCGGTCTGATCTTAGGGTTAGGGTTAGGGTTAGGGTTAGGGTTAGGGTTAGGGTTAGGGTTAGGGTTAGGGTTAGGGTTAGGGTTAGGGTTAGGGTTAGGGTTAGGGTTAGGGTTAGGGTTAGGTTTAGGTTTAGGTTTAGGTTTAGGTTTAGGTTTAGGTTTAGGTTTAGAGTTAGGGTTTAAGGATAAATAGGCGATTTTGAAGGCCGGACCAGTTTTGGCCTAGCCGGACCTTTAGCGGCTGTTCCAACGCCAAAATTGATCCGACCGGATCAGTTTTGGCCCCGGACCAAATTTCTCGTTACAGGCCCACTTTTTTTTCGCAATTATACGTAGTTAAAAAAGTCAACAAGTTTTTTTCTAACCAAAGGAAAGTAAAAGAAGTGTAAAGGTGTAGTGGCGTATTTTCCCATTGACCAAAAAGTAGGTCGGTAATGCCTAATTGCCAGTATTGTTCGAGCCCAGTCCTCAGGACAACCATTCTCCCAAAGGGAGACGGTGCCGCCACTTGGAGGTAAGGCTATATTCGAACTGCGCATCGGCAGCAGGTTAACACTTTTCGTTTATGGTGCAGGTAATATGTCAGTGTATATATTAGTAATAGTTTAAGTATTTATACTGGCCAAAAAAAAACGGTTTTACCCGGGAAAAAAATGCCAGGACACAAACCTCAAAGTGATCCGGTTAAAGACCCCTGTCAGGTAAGTATGTTGCCGACCCCTGTCTTACACCAACATCTGATATTAACGCGGACAGCAAACAGCGAGAAACAACAGCAACGCCTAACTCGACGTTTTCAGCGAGAAAAAAGCGGAGACCGCTTTATTTATTATTATTAATTGTCGAACACACACTTACTGATCAGCCAACCCGAACGAATAACGAAACGAGAAAGAGAAAAAACATTCTGCGTTTATCGACCAAACAGGAAACGAAAAACTGTGTTTTGCGTTTGATTTTGGTTTCGCATTAGCTTACGACGCGTGACCCAATTACATTAGAAAAACACGTAGCTTCGGACGGTGAGTTAAACCAACCAACCAAACAAACAAACAATATTGGTATAAAACTTAAATCAGAGACTATTGTTACAAATTCTACAGTTGAAATTGTTAAGCCGGACATTACATGCTGGAATTCAAACTATTATGTGTATTTATTCACTTTTTATTAAGTAAAGGTAATAATAATAAAAAATAGACTAATATATATATATAAATACATCCAACCTATGTGTGTATTCAGCATCTTCATGCAATTCCAATTTGGGTTTCTCTTTTCACTTTTTTTTTTAAAGTACACCTAATTACGTCATTTTGATTTTAAAAATTACTTTATATTAGCTCTAAACATTTAATTAAGCTCATTTATGTTCTGTAGTACTGCTTCTGTAATGACCTTCTCGTATTAAAGGTTGCACCTATATTTGTTTATATTTAGAATGCAAGCGCGTGCAGGGCGCATTTTTATTAGTAAAATAAATCTAATAATTTTTTCCGCTGGTAAGCGCAAATAAAGCAACGCAGGCAACGACTTAAATCTCTAATTGTGTGGCCGAAAAAAAAAATCTAATTCTGTGGCCGAACGTAAGTACTTATATGCTACCTCGCAACGGTTGTGGAGCACTTGCCTTGTTATATAGCAAACGTAATTTTCGTGCTTTCCCACGCTCAATTAAACTATTTCTGGCCAAAAGATGCAATAGGCCTATTTGTTGTATAGCCGGAGGGAAACTAATTAAAGACATGTCTTTTCAAAATTAATGACAAACCACACAATATTTTGCCCAACATACATGTTTAAGTATAAATTTAGAATTGCATACCTCGGATTTTTTGTGATACAGAACTTTATACATTTTGTTTGAGGTGAACCCAGGATTTTGTTTAGGCTGACCTTGCGAAAGTTGTCCTCAATCAAAGTCGTTCGCGCGAATGTGCAATTGAATTTGAATCTGAATAAATCTAAAATACGTCGGCAAAGCGTTCCAAGTTGCAGTAGTTTGTTTTTATTTTGTGGTGGAGGTATAGACTACACAGAAAGAGACAATGCCGGGTTAAAGGTCGTTTTAAACAGAAAATAGATTATAACTTGAAAGAGCCGCTATATTAAACTTGTATTAAATATTCCCAATTAAAAAAAACAGTAGGCTTTCAGCCTTCTTGTGCTTCACCAATTAAAAAACAGAGAGTTTAGAGAGTGTCATGCTATGCAAAACTGTCTATATAGTCTTAGATAAAATGATACTTGTCAAAATAGTTTTTTTGCATTTACATTTTTGTCAATACCCCACAAAATATAATTGTTTTCAGGGGAAGCATAGGGCGGCAATACAATGAATGCTGTTAAATGCTCTGTTGAGATATTCACTATACTCTAAATTTTATGCAATGTATTTTAAAAACTGCTTAATTTAGTTTTGACAGTCTATTTTGTTTACAATATATGGTTAGATGCGACACAGATTTGTGTTATTTTGTGTACAAATTTTTCAGAAAACCAGTTGATTGGGTTTTTGCCCTTTCTAATTATTTATCAGGCAACAAGTGTTTAGCCTTAGGCTCCCAAATAGAGTTTTATCGCTGCCGAGTTTATTACGCCAGATAAATAACCAACTTTGCCATCTTTTCGCTGAATAATATACTTTGCCTTCTTTACTTTCCGAATGACGGTTTTGTTCGCTTTAAAGCATTGAGAGATTGACGGAACCTATTCCACAGGCCAGATTAGTTTAAGACAACAAAAAGTTTAAATTAGCTAAAATTTCAGAGGCAGGCAGACGTTTAAAAAGAGGGGTTTAAACTTTGAAGTGCCCTCATAAAAAACAGTTTGAGTTATGTAGCTCATATATTAGCCTACTAACCACCATTATCGAAAACATAAAAAAATATGTAGTAAACTAATTGAATAGACATAAGTAGGCTACGTTATGATAGTGATAACAAGTCTGGGCTATATTTAGGTTTGGCTGCAATAAAATTTCTTACAACGAGTTGGTTTATTAGTTTATATAAAACCTTATTTAAAAAGGATGCAAAGCCTTGAAGCGACAGAAAATTTGAAACATCGCGAATCGAACCATCGCCTATATTACTCGAGTGTACCTATCAGACTCACAACATTTCTTAAAGAAGCGCCGTTAGACCCAGAAATAATTTCCACTGGGAAAGAAAAGGACGCAACTTCTCTAGTTAAATCTGATTTGGCAACACTTCAGCGTGAACAAAAAGAGCTAAACACTAAACACGTTCCGAAGGCAGAAACAGACATCAAAGCAGTATCACCTTTAAAGCAACATCTTCAAATAATTAGGTATGGAGGACTACTCAACCACACAGACAGTGAACCTTACCTATTCAAATTTGACCCTAAATCTTTGTCGAAAGCAGAGCAACAGTTAATACGATATGGAACATCGGCTCACATAAATGATGAAACACATCCAAAATCTTGTTGTTTGTCTGACGATAGGCACTCTGCTTCTAAACTTTGTACGAGTTCATTTTTATCTGACTGTGGTTATGCGAGCCTGTACGACTCAGTCAAGTCTAACGATAAAGTTAATCATCTTTCAAATTTGCCCACAACGTCTAATAGGAACCGTAAAATGCCCAAATCTGTTTTGAAAAAAAGTGCGAAAAGGCAGGACACAGCTTATAAACTTATCCTGGAAACAAAAAAGCATCCAAAGCTATCTCGGCGATGCAAAAGTAGTTCATCGGCATATTCCAGACCTGTTCAAGCAATTAGCGAAGCCAAACCTTGCACAAAATCCAAAAGTTACGGGGAAAACGATTATTTACGTAAGTATTTTTTGATATGACGTAATCCTATTGTTTTTTCCTGACAACAATGTGAAAAACAATAGAGAGTAGGCATTTAAAACACCAGTCGTTGTGAAAAGGGAGTCTAGTTTGCAATTTACTCGATTTCGCTAACACAACTATCCGAAGAATGCAGACGCATTTTCCGTTGCAAAAGTTGTTTGTTATGCCGAATTCGTTGTTTTTTCGATAAAACGTGTTGAGATCGAATTTTGGTGTGTGTTTTTTTTAGATTATCAAAGCTTAATGTGGCGTCTTGAAATATAGATACGAATAGGGTTTAAGAAATAATTGTCGAAGATATACAACTCGCCCTCCCTTTCTTATTGTGTAATTTGCGTCAATTTAAAATATATACTTTATTGTTTAGTTTAGTAGTTGTATAATTGTCACTACGATGTACAAAACTTCATATTTATTCTGATAACCGATATTTCTCAAACTGGGGCTGCGTACCCCTGGGTATTTTGTCAAAGGGTACATTGATTTATATTATATATATATATATATAGGCGCTCTTTCACTATTGTACGTAAAAATTAATAAAAAAAATTTTTCTTCAAATGCCGCATACCACAACGCATATTGTTTGGGTTAGGGTGCGGGTTAGCGTTTGGTTGAGGGTGGGTCAAGTTATTATTAATAATAAACATAATATTACTTGACCCACCCTCACCCAAACGCTAACCCAAACAATATGCGTTGTGGTATGCGGTATTATTATTCTTTTTTTTGCATAACTTTTCACTTACAATAGTGAAAGAGCGCCTATATATATTTACTGAAGCACATCCTTGTCATTTAACTTTAATGGTAATGAATTGCTTAACTGCTTGTGTACAGTAAATATGTATTACTATTGATTTGAATATTACAGTAATTATGTTAGTGTTTTTTTTATCAAAGTTTTTCTTGTTCTTAAAACTTATGGAGTCCTTTTTTGGTTGGGAAGTAAAATAGTTCAGAAGCTAAAAATGTGATAAACACTATAGCTTTTTTTAGATAAAACATCAGACATGGTTTTATTGGTTTGTATTAAAACCAGAAGAGAATGGTTTGTTCTAAAACAAGAAAAAAAACAAAAACTTCTGTTGTTTTATTGATGTTATTTCTATTATTTATGATGTTAAGGATAGTATGATTCTGTTAATGATAACACAGATACCCAGTCTGCATTCCTTGGCAGATCCATACCTGATATTTTTTGTATTTAAAAAAAAGTTGTGTGCACACCTGAATTGGTATATTGCACACATAAATTGCATATAAAAAGCTAAATTGTCATGTGATTTCTAGCCTATGTGCGGAAAAAACATAATTGCACACTTGTGCACCTTAAAATTTGTTGCTGCACCCCAAAATCTCTGCAAACTGCCAACTGATTTGATTAAAATAAATCTCTAACAAACCGTTGATGGTATCATTTGTTGTGTTTCTTAAGGTCTAGATAATTTCTTTCACCCAATTGAGCTGATATCATACAAAAAGAGAAGACGGCCAATCGGAAACATGGATCGGGAGTTATGGCGGCAGTGTGTCCGCTGGCTAATCGACACCGGCGTTCTACCGGCGCAGCACAGAACTGCACAAAGACACGCTGTCGTTTTCGACCTTGCGCAAACACTTCGCGATGGAGTTATTCTGTGCAATCTCCTCAACGTCATTCGGCCCGGTGCTGTGGACTTTGCAAAGATCAACCTGAGACCCCAGATGCTTCAGGTATAGATCTTGTTAGTTATTGTTGTTTTGTTTGAAGCAACCGCCAATTCCAGGTGGCGATTGTCTAAAGCAGGGTTTCTAATATTAGTTTAACATGTTTTTACCAATCAAAAATTTTGGTTTGCATGAACGAGGATCATCTTAAAACTTTAGAGACCCTTTTAGAGATTTCGTTTAAACATTTTCTTTTTTAATTAAATTCTATTTTTTGTTAATTATATATATATATATATATATACAAATATTTCAGTTAGGCCTTCATGTACCCCCTAGAACAAGTCCAAGTATAATATGCAAGTGTCCCTTATAAAACTGTATTACACTTTCTCCAAGGTACAAATAAAAACAATAATTTAAACTGTGCCCAGTGCGAATAGCTTAAGACTTCGCAGAACCCAGTTTGAAAACTCCTGGTTTAAATGGAATTGGTAACTTTTAGAGTAATGCTTACATGGTTTTGAAAACAACTTGCAGTTGGTAATTGTCCACCAATCCGCACTCATTAGACAAAATAACATTTGCCTAGAATGCGTCTGTGAATATCTCTCCAACTCCTAACAACTTGTTTTTTAATAATTTAATCTGTCTTTTATATTTGGTTGCTACATACATAAATAGTTTTTGTATAACTGGCCTAGATTGTTTAATGTTTACTGTACCTATTGAATACAACTTTTACCATGTGCGATTTTGTGTTTGATTTTGTAGTAACACAGACATGCATCCTCAGCAATTTATGCAAAAATTGTCTTTTATTATGTGGCATTTACCATAATTTGTTGCAAGTTTAGTTAGGTTTGATTTAGTTAGGTCTGCGCCTGTTGCGAAAAACAAATTGCACTTATCGTTGGCATTATGTGTTTTGTTTGGAGGGCAAGATTCTGTTGTGAAAACACATACTAAGCTTGTCTATAAACATGCTTTTTTTCTCCAGTTCCTCTGCATGCAAAATATCCTCACCGTGCTGGATTCACTGGAGAATGTTTTTCACATTCCTGCCGAAGACCTTTTCCAGCCAGAGGACCTGTATGACATGACTGATATTCCAAAGGTAGTGGTCCCTGCATTTATTTATTCAACACAATGAAAACCCCAAAAGTATTTATATTCTCATATTCTCCTTTTTATAATTGCATTGACTGTACAAAAGTGTATAAGTTGCATTTCGTTTAATTATAAAGCAAAGTACCCAATCATTCATTTAAAATTTACAACTGCATATAGAGAGACATATAATAGTCTGTTTTATGTCAAAATAAGTTAATATACTATTTTAAACTAAGCAATGTACAAAACAAGCCCTAAATTGTGTCACTTATCTAACTTCTTCCCCAAGTTATTGCATTTGAGTGTGAAGTCAATTAATTTAATGTATATATAAATATATAATATATATAACTTTAGAAGAAAACTAACCTAAATGCAATACTTTTGTATATTGTCTTCATAGGTGTTGAGAGTGCTATCAATGCTTTCACAGCGCCCAGAAGCCCAATCAAAATACAAGTAGGTTTTTTCAAGAAGCTAAATTGAATTATGTGTGTAATATATATATATATAATAATTTTCAGACTTGTGCAAAAAATATCCCATTAAAATGGCTCCAAAATTTGTTTAAAAAGTACATGTTACAAGTTGTATGCTACACTATTTTGTTTAATCAAACTGCTCCAAACGAAACTGTTTACAGTTGACTTCACAAAGGCCATTTTGAGCAATGACTGAGCACATACTGCTAAATCAGAGAGTGTGAAATATGCTTTCCAGCGATGATGTTACTCGTTGGCAAGCTAACAATATTGACTCAGCCTCCAGTGCCGTGTTTCTATCTTGAGGTTCAAAATGAAAGTCTTGTCAACTATGTTAGAACATTGGCCAGTAGTGGAAACCAATGTTGATTTATCGCCACTTTGCCCTAACCCTGTCACTACATCACCGTAAAACAAAATTGCACGGCATATTTTTCAATCTTGATGGGCTTCTTATTTCCAAGTAGTTACCTATCTGTGTGTGTTGAAATATAAATTATCATGTAGGGGCCGCAGGAGATAGTATATTCTCTTGTTTTTTAATAATTCACATTTCTGTCATTTAAATACTATACAACACCTCTCTCTTGGGGAAAATTTCAGTGTGAGTGTTTTTTTTTTATATTAACATCATGGTTCATCTAATTTCAATAAAAATATAAAAGCCATAATATTTGATAAAAGCGACATTTCGCAATTGATTTACACTGATGATGGCATGAGTTATTGCTGAAACGTCTGTAAATTGCGAAATGTCGCTTTTATCAAATATTATGGCTTTTATATTTTTATTGAAATTACTAAAGAAACCCGTGTATTGTGTTCCAATGGTTCATCTAAAACAGTAAAACAATTTGATTTATTTTCCATATCCTGCCTTATTGTTATTTAATATTTTATACAAATCAAAATGTCAAGAACTCATTAATGTTCTCATGTAAGCCATAAAATTAACGGCTTTAAAAGGCTTACCTACGTTGGGTCTCATGGTTTGTTTAAAAGCCATATATAGTTCATCTTTGTTTCTTTGTGAAAACAACCGTCAGTGGGTAACTGTGCAGTAGAGAAGCAACGCATAGTTCTACTGTGCTTGCCCACGTTTTTATGTGGCGCAATACACTCAAGGAAGTTGAATCACTGCTAACAAAACAAGAGTTTCCTCAATGATGAATGATTGTTTTTGAAGAAAAACTGCCTTTTAACAGACAAAATACTTGCAGGCTAATATTATGGTTATATCTTCTTTAGATGAGAAAGTATCTCAAAAGTTGTTTTGTTTTGATACTTATACGCTTGAAAATTTTCTGTGCATGTGTGTTTTAACACATACGTCTATAAACGTTTGTATAGACTGGAGTTTGAACAGCATGATAAATATTTTATTTTTACAGCCCTTTTCCTGAGTCAAGCTATCACTCTTCCCGCACGCTTAGCCGCGAAGAAGAAGATGAAGAAATTTACAGAAATCTGCCGGACTTGGCAAGGTTAGTTTGTGTTCTGTGTAACAAACCTTGCTTAACTTTTAAAGCAGCTTCAGCAATTTTTAGATAAAATGGGTTTGATCCATTCTATTTGCAGTTTGAGGAAGTAGTGTTTTGTAAAAAAGAATTTATTTTTTCCCTTATGTAACAGTAAATTCAACCCAGACAACTTTAACAAACAACTTAAAACGAAACAGTTGGTAGATTTTTCATTAGGGGTCAATACACATTCAATTGATTTAAATGTACGATACTTTTTTATATTTATATTGGAAGTTTTATGGAAAGGAAACTTGTTCCAGTAAACGACTTAATGATGGTGCTTTTTATATTTGTTTACATGCATTGTTTAACAAAAATATTCTCTTAACATATAAACCAAAAAAATACCTTTTTTGACACGCATTGTTAAACATAATGTTGTGTGTCTAACAAAGAGAAACTGTAAGCGCTAAGTATATGTAAATCAACTACTAAAAAAAACAGATAAAAACAGTTAAAATACCTCTCATCGTAAAGCAAGAAGCACTAAGTTGACATAAAACCATGTGGCAAAAGCTATTAAAAGATAATAACCTTTTGTGTATTTAAACTGCCATAGAGAACTGTTAAGTTTTGAGTTTATCTTGTTTTACTCATTAATAAATAACGATCATTTTATGGCAGCCCTGTTGTAAATAACAATGACACCAGCCTCATAAAAAGAACCTTATCTACACAAAAACTTGTAGCAATATTTATTAAAATATAGAAAAATGTGTAGGTACTTGAGGGAGGGCTAGTCATCTTAATATCATTGGGTCTTACTGTCAATGTACATCTGAAGATTGTTATACTAGTAGTCATTTTAAGGAAAGTGATTAGATATGCTTAGTTGATGACAACTCTTTTATCCAATTAATGTAACTTTTATTTACTTTTCAACTAAGTTATCCATCCGTCCTTTGTCTTCTGTAAACTAAATCTTAATGGCCCCATTTTAACCTTTTAACACACACTCACCCCGGAAATAGGCTAACATGACCTAGTTATGACGCTTAATTGTTGGATTAATAAGAAAAAATATATATCTTATAGAGTATTTTCATCTCTGGAGTGTTTTTAAGTTAGTTTGGCAGTTACAAAAACATCTATTTGAAACCAGTAGATGTATTCATATATATACACTATACATACATATATATATATATATATCATATATATCTGTAGCCCAATGTATGACCATCGGCCAAGTAGTATTCTTTAAATACCAATAGCAGACAAGTAGAAAGTTAACTTTAATACACAGTTTTAAATCAGGTATATTTAATTCCAACACAAATTTATTCATTTGGTTTGTAGTTTTTCAGCACAACATAAACTTCATACATTTTTGTGTCAAGAGATTTAGTTTACAAAAAACCTAATTTTCCATATCTATTTTTTACTTAGAACTTTCTATACATGTGACTAAATTAAAATAGTCTTAGTATTTTTTCATGTGTTTTACAACATGCACCAGGAATTGAAATAGTCTAGTATTTTTTCAATTTGTGTTTTACAACATGCAACAGGAATTGTTTACATGGTTTACTGCTACTTTAATTTTATAAAATTTTACATCCATTACCCATAAATATACACATGTGTGGTTATGTTTTACCCGGATAGTGCTGAAAAAATAAGAGATCAGGTTACAATATTATTTATTTTTTGGTAATATGAAAACCTTTTTGCGTAAAATTAAAAAACTGAACACATGTGTAAGTAGGCAAATAAGGAATATTATCACCATATATAAAAATGCATATATTTATTAACAGGACTTGAACATATTTGTAAACATTTACCTTCCGACAATGGTTCTTACTTCAACTGTGGAATGATATATCTTATCATTGAAATAAGCACCGGACTACTAACTTCCTTGTTCTTTTTGCTTGTGATTCACCATTATATGGCTACAGTCCACCGATGGTGTAACATGTATCATAATATTGTACCTTCGTCACCACCATCAGTGTAGTGTAATACCACTCCAAACAAACCGACTATGGAACTATTTACAAGCTTTTATTATGGCCTTCGTTGTCCTTGTGTTGCTCATTTCATTTTATTGATGGATATTATGTTACATATGCGCTTGTATTCAAATCAAGGGGATATTTGTAAAATTTGAATTTTTTTTAGTTATACCACTCAAAACAAAGCTATTTTTGAATTCTGGAGCTGTGAGTTAATCTTAATTTTTTATATTTGGACTTAAGTTGTTTCAACAGCCAGCTTAAAATGCCTTTGTCAATCTACCACTCTAAAAATAGATACATCACATTGGCCACAAAGTCTTTGAATTGATTTGTGCATTAAAGGCCTTTGAAAAACTCAATGTTTTTTTTCCAAAGTCAAAATCTTTAAGTGATGTGTGAAAAGTGAGCCATATTTGTAATTGTGTGCATTTATACTGTTTTGTTTTCAAATTATTATTCTGTTTTAACAATCTAAAGTTTTTCAAAACTTAGAACAAAATCATAACTTAACAACAACTTTACAAAAAAAATGATTATCCAAATAATTTCTCCACGAAATGATAACACAACTTTGGGATTTATATTCACTGTCAGCAGGTGTTATTGTCGTTATCAATAGATACATTTTTTTGGGTGATATAAATTAAGGTGCTCATTAAACTTTAGTCCTAACTGTTTTTATGCACTGTCACCACTGCCATTTATGTTTATTTTTTATCATTGATATAAAAAAAACTTTTTTTTTCCAGCGAGCGGGAATTGGCTGACGAAGAAGAACTTTACGATTCAGTTGCGGAAGAAAGGGAGGAAGAAGGAATTTACGGGTCACTTATTGCTGCCAAACCTTCCATTTCACCCTCAAAAGTAAGAACATTGCAGTATGTTTCAGTGTCCTTCTTCTAAAACACATTTTTACTTTAGCACAAAACTGCATCAAATGTTAATTGACAGTTACAGAATAATTAGCTTAAAATACTGGACCACCATCATTCTAAATAATTTGTAAAACATATTTTAATTTGTAAAACATATTTTAACTAAATTTTAGATGTATGACAATGTATTTTTCGTTTTTTCAAGCAATAACTTGGAAATTGGCCAAGCATACTTTGCACACAAGCCTAAAACCCCTCTATCTGGTTGTACATTATTGAACTATTTATTGTTTTCGTAGTGTTTTTTATATGGGAATATCGCTGTGCTATTGTAGCTTCAGTGCTTCCTATAAACTTTAGGCTGCTTTCAGGGACCAGGGTTCTCAGTTAAACAATGTTGTCTTAGCTTCCTGTGACCAACACAGTATTACTCATGTTACGTTTCGTTGGCTGGTTAGCTTGGTGCATTGCAAACTTGCACCAAGCTATAGGGCTGTCTAGTCCAGTCACGATTTGATTCATAAAACCAAACAACGCCATCTAAGCAGTGTATATTGATAATGTAAAATATTTATTAGCCCTGACATTTATAAGGTCCAATGCCAAATGTGGCATTTCATGCCTACCACCAAACCAGCTTTTTAACTTTGCAAGCAAGTCACAAAAATAACATAATGGTTGTTTTACCTTCCTTCCATGTGAAGTTTTCTTTTTGAAAAACTAATGAATCATAAAAAATCTTAAAGAAAATTATTCCGAAAGTATACTTTGACCAGTTTATTTTAGTTTAAAGAGTAGTCTAAATTCTGAATACAAAAATTTTAAATCTATGGGAATGAGTTTTTTTTTTAATATACAAAGCTGTGGTAATTTTATGTGTGAAGGGTAGTTGCAAATTCAATAAAATACTAAATACGAAATGTTATTCATTTTAGTTTTTTCTTTTAAACTAACTAATAATTTCATAGTAAACCAGTGGTCGGCAAACTGTGGGCCACGGTCCAAATGTGGTCCTTGGAGCCTGTCGAACTATGTTTTTTGCCAACCTGAACTGTATGTAATTGAAAATTTTTTCGCGTTTATATTATGTTTTACATTATGATATGACATTGTTTTGGACATAAGGTGCTGTGTTATATTTCACCTAAAAATCAAATATCATGAATCCGCCACTTTTTCATAGTTGTTTTTACGTAATGGGCCTTCATTAGCTCTGAAAAGAGTACTTCGGTCCGCAACAAATAAGTTTGCTGGCCACTGCAGTAAACCAATGTCAATGTATTTTATATGTAATCCTCTTGTTCCCTTTTTTCTAGGACAAACGATCCTGCTGTATCACGGAAATTATTGAAACAGAACGCAACTATGTGCAGCATCTGGAGATGATTATTGGCAAGTTTTTGAATCTCATGAGGGGAAAGCTGCAAATCAACCAGCTGAAGACCATCTTTATGAACCATGAGGTGAATGGCTGGAATCACTAGGTTTAACAATATTTGTACATACCTTTCTATTCCATTTAAAAATTCACGCAACCTGACAAAGAGGTTAACTGGGTCTGGATTAAAATAGCCTGAAAACTGTTACTTTTTTATAAGATTGCTTTTTTCTAAAATATAATAAAACTTTAACTGACTGTGTAATGTATCTTGTTGTTGTACAATATTTAAGTAATATACAGGTTTGAATGTCAGATATATTTAAATTGGTATTTAACTTACAAGTATTAACATTCCATTTCTTAATATTATTCAACTTTTGTTTACTTTACAGGTTCTTCTTTCCGATCACCGAGTATTCTTCAGCGACATAACAGCAGCTAAAAATGCTTCAGCGAAATCCATGAGTCAACCATTTTTAAGACAAAAGGTATATTTTATATTTTTTCTCTAAGCCAGTGTTTTTCACAGTGTTGTAATGACTTAAGTCAATGACTTGACTTAAGTCTTTTGGGCAAATGACTTGACTTGACTTAAGTAATTTGGACAAATGACTTGGGTTAAAATAAATTGTTTTAATTAAGCAATTATTTATAAAATTGCGTTATTTATCCCGATCGTTGCACATAAAACAATTTGTTTGTAATATGTTGCTTTTATGTTGGTTTTTACTTGAGTTGCTCATAAAAATTGAAGGAGTTTGCCGGTTTTCATAATTTAAAGTTTTATTTTTTTGACAATGGTTGGACTTGAAGTTGACTTGCTCTAATTATGACTTGACTTGGGCAACCGATGACTTGGACTGGGACTTGACTTGGACTTAAGTTATTTTACGAATGACTTGACTGGGACTTAATTCAATTCAAAATGACTTGTTTACAACACTGTTTTTTTATGTTAAAAAGTTGACCGATCCAGTGGTGATATTTTTCTTGGCCATGCCATACTCCAACGGAATGAGAGTAATTCAAGAAAGATTTATTATACTCTCAGTGAGAGTTGATTTTCATTTATATTCAAACAGTATACATGTATATTTTAGAATAATAATAAAACTGCTGGATGAGCAACACTTGGTTATACATTATGCCTGGCAGCAATAGCTTTTTTCATGTATATTTTAGGTGTCCATACATATGTACAGGTAATTAGCTCACTAAGGATTTTTTTCTTCCTTAATTTTGTATGCCAGGGGGACTTGAGAGTTTTATAAAATTAGCATGGTTAAAAAAATTATGTGTTTACGCCCCACTTTATTTCTCCAAGTGAATGCTTTTCAATAAATTTAAAAGTTTAAAAAAGTTAAGAAAGTTTGAATAAGTTAAGACCAACTTAAGATTGCCATTGCATCACAGGAAAAATTTCTTCACTATGGAACGTACTGCAGTGGTTTAACGGACGCCCAAGATTTGTTGGAAGAAATTATGAAGTCGGATGAGATGCGCATGTTTGTAGAGGTTAGTACTACTCTTATGCAGTTAAAAAGTGGAAATTATTGAGAGTAATATGCGTTGCCAATAGTTTTGGGGGGTTTAGGTATAAAATAATAATGCTATTGTTTTTCTTGTTTATACTCAGATCTAAGCCTGTTCAAAGACTGCCAGTTGTTGATATTTTATTTCATAAGATCGAAACAGAACAACAAAATTTAAAAAGATCTCCAACAACTCTATTAAAATGCAAAATACTACAGTCATGCCAAAAACAACATCATCATTTTTGCTAAAAAAAAACTTTCAAACACACGTTTTTGGGGTCAGGTTAAACCGATGAAATAGCTTTTTTAATTTCTTTAAGAATACCACATTAAATTCCTAACAAGTCACAATTTCTTAGGTATATATATAATATAAGGATTATATATATATATAATATAAGGAATTTTTCTTGTTTATAAGGATTTGCAAAATCAAGCCAGTCCAAGCAAGTTCAAGTTGCGTGAGTTACTCTGCGTTCCAATGCAAAGAGTGCTGAAGTACCACCTTCTAGTAAAGGTAATGAACAGACACACTTTAAAAATTTATCAATATCTCTCTTAAGATCTTAAAATTGAAACATTATTACATAAACTTTACCATGCAAATAGTATATTAAATTTGTGGATTTTCCAATGAATTAACCCCAGATTGGCTTCAACTCCAACTGCAAATTAACTTGAATATCATTTTTTGAGCTAAAAAAAGTATTGAAGTGTTTTTGATATTGTATAACTGAATTTAAGATACTAAATAAAGATGGTGGGCTCAGGTTACTTGATTTAAATGGTAACAGTATTATTTTAACGTCTTGGAAAATGAATGTACCAATTCAAAGCAAACTGTGTTTTGATCAAATTTGACAGTATTTTCTGGACAAAAAAAAAACAAGTGTTTTTCATAAAGGAACTAAACAAACACACCCCGGATACTCATCCGGACAAAAAGGAAATGGCAAAAGCTTTGGAAGCAATGCAGGTAAGTGATTGTAGCAACCCACTCTAATTTAACTGTCACATTTTAATCCTGAATCATTCATGGGGAAACACCCCTAGTTAGAAAATTATGTTTTTTTGCTTTTACATAATATTGCTAGGGATGCACTTAAGTTCCTAGGGTCACGAAATAGGTTGTCAGACTCTGGATTTGGCGGAGTCAATTAATTTTGCTGGAGTCGGATTCATGACTCGAGTAAGACTATAGGAGTCTGACACGTTTCAAAACTTATTAGGCCGCAAACTGTTAATTGTAAAAGGAGGAATAGCGTATGGTGAACAATTTCTTATGTATTGTGGGTGGGTCAATTACATACAACCTCTATGAATGGCTTGCTGTATATCCACCATATTTTAGTTTCGTATATAGGTGAAATACAGCCCGTAGAATCCTAGCCAGACTCCCCACTTAACAAAATCGTCATATTTGGCCGGATTCGACTCGGAACTCGCAAGTCAGACTCTGGTTTATTTTTTTGGTCGGACTTGTCTTACCGTGTATAGAATTGTAACACATAGGTACAACTCCCTTCACCAAACCTGGCTTTACTCCTTACATCCATATTGTGTTGTACTTGCAGGAAGTTTCCCACTACGTAAATGAAGTCAAGCGGGACAGCGAAATGTTAATCAACATTAACAAAGTCAGCTCATGTTTGTTGAGTTACAATATGGTAGGTATTTCTAAAGCTACAAGATCCTGCTAGGTGCTAGTCGTATGTCAACACCCTTACAATATACACAGAATGTTTTCCCTCTATTTCTTGAACACTTATTATTGTGTAAAGCTGTTAAGCGCATTGCATTTCTTTAGTAAGCAAGATGCTGGCAGAATCTTGCCAACCTTATAGTGACAAGCATTTTTGGTCCAAATTCTTCGGGTTTTTTGCTCTAGTCCAGGGTTTTTAAACAGGGTTGCTCATACCCCCAAAGTAAGCGATAACTTAGGTTGCTACAATCTATTAATAGACTTTTTTAGATTTTAAACAGTTACATTTTTTTTTTGGATTTTAAACAGTTACATCCATGTGAGACAAAAAAATAATCTCCTTTTTGGCTGAACTACACTTATGAAAAGCCAGAAAAAATAAATAGCAAAGTTTGGAGGCGACAAAATGTTGCTAAGATAAAAATTCAAAAACTTTTGCTCATAACAAATTAGTATGATAGGATGTCAGGGCGTCTATGCGTCGAGGACACTTTCTGTACTCTGCATAAGAAAATATTACTGTAACCAGTGTTCGAGTGCAATTTATTGGCAGCAAACACCGCTGTACCACTACGGCCGATTGCTCAAAGATGGCGAACTGAAGATTAAAGGCTCGCAGGACAAAAACCCAAAGACGAGGAACGCATTCCTCTTCGACCAAGCTCTCTTCATGACGAAGGCCGAAAGGGTAAGATTTGAACTGTCTGAAAACTGAAATATTTGATGTGACGAAACCGTTTTGCTCAAATTTACTTGTTATCTATGGAAAAATATTTCGACTAAAAAACTCACGTTAAATGCTTGCTAAAGATATTAGATTACATATTTGGTTAACCTGAGTGGGATAGAGAAAGAATGTACATTCGGGCTAATTACTATAATACTACACTTGTTATTATTTTTTTGACAATACGTACTCCCCGAAGGTTGTTCGAATACAAAACTCAAACGCTAAATAAAATCCCCATATATCGATTAGAAACATATATAAAATGATTTAGAAGGCTGGAGGCAAAATAAATCCCTCTTTACATTTGTGTGGCAATTATGCAAATTTTGATCGGGTATCCACCATACAATAAAACTCTAAAAATAATGTTTTTTAAAGTATGCATACTAAAAAATCATAGTCGTCTCATAGACATATGATGTATTGATCGGATACTTTGTGTAATTTACTATTATTTAAGATATTTGTAGTTTTTCCAAGACCATCAATATAAATATGTTAAAAATGTGTCTTGATTTAATGAACCCAATACTTATTACTTCTTAAAAAATGAGAAGACCTTATAATATGCCCAATTACCTAATGGAATATGCCCCCATAAGAAGTGTCATCCCAATTCGACCCTATTTTGTTAATACTTGGAAAGACAATATGATGCCTTTACAATAAACAGTGGTTTTCGAACCTATTGTTCAACATAAGCATTGTTAAAAAAGACCAGTCTGTATTAAAACCTAAATTCAGAATAAATAAAAAGACCATAGCTCAGTTGGTAGAGCGACGGTCCCGGCTTGACCGGAGGTCGTGAGTTCGAAACCTCACTGCAGGCCAGTTGTTTTTCTGGCTTGCTCTGCTTGCATCATAGATCGACAGATTTGGCAAGTCTGCGATGGCTTTTCGGTGTACTAAATTCAGAATACTTTTATATTAAGTCAATTGCAATGTTAAGTTACATTATATAAGCCAACTTTGCCTACTGCAACAGATATCATGTTTTATATGCTAACTACCAAAGATTAGTTACAAACTCACAATTAGCCAAATGTGACCTGAAGCTATTAAAGTTATCTCTTAAAGCAGGGATGTCCAACCTGCGGCCCGCGGGCCACATTCCGGCCCGATCTGAAATTTTTGTGCGGCCCGCTAGTCATTTTCACTCCCAAGTTGTATTTTAAACGTTCAATATTAGCCCAACTAAAATGTTCCAGTCAGCTTTTAGGTGCGCACTAATTGTATAGTATGGGTAAAAAAATATAAATATAACTCTAAAGGCCCGTTATAACTCTAAAGAGCAATACTGTATCTTGAAACGTAATAGGTTCTGCGGCCCATTAAATTATTTCAAGTGTCAATGTGGCCCACTATAATAAAATGTTGGACATCCCTGTCTTAAAGAAACATTGTTTTTTATTTAGAACGGAGCTTACAGCCTCAAAGATCTTGTTCGCTTAAAAGAATATCGTCTTAATGAATCCTTGGCATCTGTAAAGGGTGGCAAGGTAGGTTGTTAACTAAACTTGGATCGAAAGTCTTTTATTTATTATTTTATTTATGCATAACAGAGTCACTAATTTTTTGTTAAAGAGCAGAATAAGGCTTGACGTTTGCGGACCGGATAACTGTACAAATTGACGACCGTGATCTAGTCATACAATTTTGTGTTTATGACTTTGTTAATTTGATTGTTATGAAAACATTTTTAATTTACACTTGTATCGAATAGCTTTTCATTCGTATTTTCCTTTCCTTGTGCAATATGCCGTAGGCCGAATTAGTTAACTCTGCGATCGGCATCTGAACTGCTGTCCGTCGTTTGTTGACCCCTGGTTTAGAATCAGTGACTCATTTGTCGTAAATTAAGTGTACTAATGACTTTAGTCAATGACGCGAATTACGTCTTTTTTTAAAGACTTGATTTGGTTAGTTTTGGTAAAATGACTTGAATTGGACTTCAGGCATTAAGTCGAATGACTTGGGATGAAATCAAGTGTTTTCCTAACATTTTATTCTAAAATTGAGCTATTATCTAAGTTCTGCGCGTTAAACGATTAGTTTGCTTCACGTTTTTTTTGTGTTGAATTATTGCTCATTATCGGACAAGGTTATTGTTTAAGTTTTATTTCGGTGATTTGACTTGGAGTTAACTTGTTTTAAATGACTTGACTTGTTATATTTTTGAAAGACTTGACTTTGACTAAAGCTATTTCACAAATGACTTGACTTGGACCTAAGTCACTGAAATATACCTTGTTTATACGACTGCATAAATCACTAGTTGTAAGAAAATCGTCCGGGCACAAACTCTACTGTACACAAAATCTCCTTTCTCTTTTACCATTAAGTTCTACTTTCCTTTTCAGTGGTCTTGGAGCATGACACTGGAAGGTATAACCAGTGGTTCCTATGTACTGTATGCCAAAAACGAGTCGGAGAGAGCAAAGTGGCTGGAAGGCTTAAAGAATGCTTTGTAAGTCGCAAGTTATTGACCCACAGGTGGTGACAACTAGGGATCTTCAAAGTAGAATATCGAATCCTTACATCCCATCTGGATTCGAATCCAATTCTGCCGTTTATTTCGTGTAATTGGAACCGATATAATTTAATGTTTTACCGCGGATTGTAGCGCCTAATAGCACAAACGCTTGTGGTAAGTTGGCCTGTCGCAGCGGCGACCAATTTACAGAGCTTGCTTTAAATCAGTGTTTCCCAACCTTTTTTACACTACTGCCCCCTTGGGCTTAGTATTATTTCATATCGCCCCCCTCATCTTGCTTTACAGTAAAGTATTATATTAATCGTTGTCTAACATCATATTGTCTTCACTTTCGTTTTGATAAGCTGTCAGTGATATTTTAGGTTGCCTAACATACATTCACTATTGGAATTTATACATACATTATTTCGCCAGGTTATGTCATTACCAGGAAAAATTCATATCTTTCTGCACCAAGACTTTAAATCCTTTTCTAGTCGCGGGCCGCAACCAAACTCATAAATGTCTTTGTGGGCCGCGCAAAATGTTAACTAAGAAAAATGTTAGAACAAATGTGAATCAGGCGGGCCTCGGATTTTTTTATAAATACTAATAATGAAAGTGTATTAGTGTTTGTTAATGTTTTGAAGTCCGGGCACACCTGGCGAGCGAAGCGAGCAAAATTTTTTGGGAGTATAGCGGCATTTCTTTTAAATTTCCTGCTAGTTTTTATCACATTGGCGAAAAAAATAAAAAAAATGTTAAAAAATTTATGTCTAATATTTTTGAATACGTTTTCCGTTTGTCCGCGACACACTTGGCAGCCTTCCACGTCCCAACGGTAAAGAAGCGCTGATCTAGTCCAAAGAAAGCATCAAAACGTAAACAAACTTGACAAGAAAGATCATTCGCGCAGCGCGAAAATTTTTCGCCCGTACTAAGTTAAAATAGTCAAAAAGTATTTAAAATGGACTTGTGTCTAGTTGTCAAAGAGGCGGTGGGTAGAGGGCCGTAGATTGGCGACCCCTGCTTTAAATATACAAACATTTTGCCGCGTATAAAACGGTGAAACGCAACAACAACCAACAACTTTACATAAGAAAGTCAATTATTACGTAACAATGGTCGGGAAACTACTACAAGTTCGCAGTACGGAAATTGCCATTTAAGGTTAAAAGTTACCTACGTCCTACAGTGCTGTTTGTTACTATTTTTATGTGAACATTTTACAAAATTTTGATATAAGTACTTTCATGTAACGCCCCCTTATGTGCGTTCAGCGCCCCCCAAATAATGAAAAGACTCAAAACGCCCCTTGGAACTCGCCAACGCCCACAGGGGGGCGGTACCGCCCACGTTGGGAACCTCTGCTTTAAATGTAACCCGGTAGTAGTGTCAGCGTTTTTTCGGGTGACTAATTACCGCGTCTCGCGATGACGTTCGTCTAATAATTAAGTGTCAATCAAGCGTTATTGGGCGAGCGACTAACGTGTACTGCCAGTTGCGGAGTTCGCAATCCCTAAATGCGTTAAGTCAATAGTAACTTTGTATTCTTTGCAGTACATTATTTGACTGCATAACAGATCACGTCAGTAAAAAATAAGCCCTAAGACCCGAAAATTCCTGGAAAAATAGGACCGAATTGCTTAAAACTTCTGTGTGCAGTGTTGCATTGTACTCACTATTGGCAAAAATATAAGTTTTGGCAACAACCTGAACAGTTGACATATTATAGTTTACACAACTGCTTTAAATGACAGTTGTTAAGAATGTTAAACATATGGGAGATTTTTTTTATTATCATGTACACATGTTAGAAAATTGTTTTGGCGATTTATTGCTGTGATTGTGGGCCCGGTAGAGTATAGATTAAGATTAATCCCTTCCCCAAACAAAATCGAGGTTAAATAATTTAATAAAAATATACTAGGATTCGCTATTCTGGATTCGTTATTCTAGATTCGAAACCTATTATTCTAGAATACCTTGGGATTCTACTTTGAACATCCCTAGTGACAACACTCCTTTTTTTATATTGGATAATTGTACTTGTGTCTCCAATAACTCATATATAACTCATTGATTTTAATTACAGTGATTTTTAACCGGTTCCGCGGAACTAGTGTTTCATAAAAAATCGTCAGATGTTCAAATAAAATTGTCAGTGTGACTTATGTTTCATATAACACCATTCGAAAATCTCTTTTTAACGCCTTGATTTGATCCATTTTTTGTATAATAATAATAGTACTCGATGTGTTTTGTAATTTTATGGGCCTGTGGCTAAGTACAGTACAGATCAAGTATTAATTTCGCGCTAATCCAAACAGGCCCAGATATCGCACTTAGAAAAACTGAATAAATATAAACTAATTCGTTGTTTATCGTAATACGTTAATATGAACTTTCGTGTTTCGCAAAACTTTTTTAATGCTGAAGTGTTCGCGTGGCTAAATTATATAGCAGTGGTTCTCAACCTTTTTGTACCTGTGGCCACTTTTTGATGCTTTCAAATAGTCGCGGACCCCTTACATTTTGCGTTTAGTTCTTTTTAGTAATTCAATTTATCCACCCAATGCAACTTATCTAAAGCTTTTTATGTATCTCTCTGACGTTAAGTATATCTAAACAATGTTTTTTTTAGATATATACTGTAAACCCTATGCATTTTTCTTTACCTTTCAGTGACAACATAAACCCACATGCTATAAAGTCGAAAGAGCATTCATTTGTGATGCACACTTTCATTGAGCCGTCCCAGTGCAGTTACTGCAATAAGCTCTTTCTGGGTACCTTTTATCAAGGATATGTTTGCAGCAGTAAGTAGCATCATATATTTTGCCTTGGTGAAAAAATCGATTTGTACCACATTTTGTATGTCCACATACTCCTTGACACAAAAATATTTTTGGTCGCGTATGGTCGCGCAGCGCAGATTAGCAGCTAGTAGGACTTTAGGGTTACAATAGGTAAAAAAATGAAATGTTATCTATATCCTACTTTATGCCTGAGTGTTTCAATAACTTATTTCAAACACGTGTCATATTTCTGAATGTTGTATTACGATTATTTTTTAACGTAGTGTAACGATCGGTTTTTGTAATAATATTACTATAAGTATTGTTTATATAAGGATCTGTGCATGTTCCAACGCTTTCAGTGGTCAATCCTTAATTATCCCTGTCTTAAGATCCAAAAAATAACCACCAAGGTTAAAAATGATCGAAAACAACTTTATCGAAAATCGTACCCCTGTAAGTTGCCACATTACTGGAGCCCCTGATGGTGAAGTTTTTTGTGTGTGTTTACAGGAACGGGCGCCAAATCGCACAAAACATGCCTGGCAGAAACGCTGAAGCTGATTGAGACTGGCCAGCTCGGCGTACAAGGAAGTGAGTGATTTAACTGTGTTACTGTATAGTGGCTAGCCAAGTCTTCGATTTTCATTTCCTGATTTCGGATAAACCCATACTTTTTGGGAAAATGCACGTGCTACTTTTTCCCGTTTTTTACAATCATTAGGTTGCTTGAACACGTGTCCGAGCACCTAAAATAATGGAATTACAAAGACCTTATAAAAGCTACTAACAAAACTAGCATTGAACAACCTTTACCGACTGCGATAAGTTGGTTTTAAGTTTGGATTTCTCCCAGTTAAATAAATTTAGGTACCAAATACATTGCTGTTTTTTGGGGCTAGTAACAGCATGTAATACAGCAATAAGTAAATGCAACTAAATGATAGACTCGAGGAAGACAGACCTAATGTTGAACTAGTTTCTTTCAGTATTTACGTCAAGGCATATCATTTGTATTTCTAGTTGATTGAGAATGACCTATTTTTGCTGGAAATTTTGAAAGAGCGTCGTTTTTAGGAGCCCAGTGGCCAATTACCTTAAAAAGAAAAGGCGTGTATTTTTCTTAGACAATGACCGATTGTAACGACCTGTGCGGTCCGCCTTAACGGTTCTGATCTTCTACACCCAATTCGTAACAAATATTTGATCAGCACTAGAGAAAAAAAGAGGGTTAACTGTTTGGATAACATGTAGTGTTAAAGCTATTCTACTGCCAGCCAGTACTACAGTTAGTTGCTCCGAAAGTATCTTGGTCTGCAGATGGGTTCAAGATTTTATTCTTGATTTAGTCGATCGTTTTGAGCAAGTAAAGCTTTAGATTTGTTACTGATTGAAATACTAACATATGGTTAACTACCACATTTTATCACATGCTGGTTTTGCCTACATTAATACGTAAACTTTTGAATTTTTTGAATAGCATTGCCAATTTAATTGAAAAACGATGTTAAGCATGAGATCCTACTACTGATAAAGTGTTCCATCTGATGTAGTTTTAGACCAGGGGTGGGCAACCTTTTTAACACAAGGGCCAGTTAGAAAATGTAATGGTTACAGGAGGGCCGCACATCAAATAAACACTAATTCCTATTTTCAGCTTTTACTAGAAAAACACAAGTACAAGCGGATATAAAATATCATAGCAGACACACATGTGGATGTTCAAATAGAAGTTAGTGAGAAGGATGATGCTGGATATTCGGATCGGCTCAGTACAATTTAAATAACAGCCCTAATACAAAACCAGCTGTTAAACATAATATCTCAGTCAATATGCGTGGAAAAATAGCTGGAAGAAGGTGAAGGGCCGCACAAAAAATGGAAAAGGGCCGCATGCGGCCCGCGGGCCACACGTTGCCCACCCCTGTTTTAGACGATATTAGCTGCTGGAGATGTGTGTTGTGAAAAAGTTTAATTGTTTGACTTAGAGTGAGGTTATGCCAAAGTTTATATTGTTTATGGTGTGTTTTTTTTTTTATAAAACACAGCTTAGTCTTTCGCATTTTATTAATTTAAGGGCCCTTGAAATGTGATTTTTTTTTACTTTTTTCGCTGGTATTGTACTTCATTATAACAACACTTTGTATATTGTTTTCAGAAGTAAAAGAAGGCGCACCACCTGTCCCACAAAGAATAGGAATCACGGTAAAGCTACCGATTAAAAAGATTATTAATGTTATCGATGCAATATTGTTATTATCTCTTTTATTGTAAACGTTCAAGTAACGGTCATACATGTGCATCTCTTTTACCATTTGTGGTGTCTTGGTTCTCGGACAAGAGCAAAGCCCATTATTCATTTTTTTACTCATTCACAGCGCACCCCAACCCTTCCGACCGGGAAGCCTACGAACATTTCAGTTAACCAGCGACCGATCTCCACTCCTGTTGGCATAACTGGAAGTAAGTTCGAATTTGTGGGCGGACGTCCCTTGTTATCTCCAAACTAAAACGATCGAACATACTTTTTTGGCGACTTAAAGCTTTAATAAAGATTAAACGAAGTACAGAACTTGGTGAAACGAAAATCGGTTTGTTTGGATTTTATACGATAAATTTATTTCGCTACTAAAAGCATCATCAGTACAAACAAACTGATCTTCGATATTATAGGCGCCGAACGTGGGTGTGCAGAGCGTTTTTTGAGGCCCTGGATTTCCTGCAAAAATTTTTAATTTTTTTTTACATTTTTATGTCATTTTATCGCAGGTCGAGCACGCATTGAGATTTGAGTACAATTATTCTGACAGAATTACAAGACAACGCTTTGTTTAAAAGAAAATGTACCAAATCGCAAAATCTGTTTGCGAGACCTGCTACGTTTTGTCGGTAGTGAGTAATTCAAAGAAACGCCCTTGGATTTTGAAAGTTCGACGCCTATGTTCGATATACCAAGTTCTGCACTTAGTTTAATCTTTATCATTGATGTGCAACCCGAATCGTTTGTTGTTCGCCATTCGGATTCAGTTAGATTCTGTTATTCGAAAGAAAATCAACTTTAAGCGCAAGAATGCATTCTTTGGCCCAAAAATTATACCAGATCAACCGATTTAACGCTGGTGTTTTCGTTTTCGCGCAGAAGCATACAAAGCGCACCGCGACTACAACGGGAAACCCCATCCCCCCTTCTCCGGCGCCAACTTCATCACGTTCTCTGTGGGTGAACAGATCGAGGTCATCGAGCAAGTGACCTCCGACTGGTGGGTGGTAAGTACAGTCCGCCTTTTTTTTTACTAGAACATTTTTTTTTTTTTTTTTTTTTTTTTTATTTTTACTAGAACATACTGTTGCTGCCAGGCATTGTATCAAATATAAAGGGATTCTTCTGGCAAATATGTATTCAGCGCTGACGTTTCGATTACCTACACAGGTAATTTTCTTCGGGGCAATAAACTTGTAACTTTACAGAAGGGTGACTATGTAATATGTAGACCACCTTGTTTTTGTCTTTTGGCTCACTGTATATATACCCTTCTGTAAAATTACAAGTTTATTGCCCTGAAGAAGATTACCCGTATAGGTATCAAAACGTCGGCGCTAAATACATATTTGTCAAAAGAACCCCTTTATATTTGATTTTTACAAGGATCGGTATTTTGCTATTTTGCAAATTTTGCAAAAAAAATCTAAATTAAAAATTAAGAAATTCAGTAAACTTTTTCATACAACACACTATTTTCAAGTTTCGAAATACTGTAGAAATAAAGATTTTTCATATTCCTAAGGTTTTTATCTTGTTCACGTTTAAGAAAATTATGTAAAATATATCAGAAATTTCGAACCAAAACTTTCAGTATTACCGTTGTCGTAAGTTCGAATCTCACCATCGGCTCCTCAAATCCCAACAATTACTAGGTTTTAGTCCAATTCCGTTTGAAGGTTACTCACTTACTGTAATTTATGACATAAAGCTAACTGTGCTCCTTTTCCTTTTGTGAATTTTCTTCAAATAACTAACGTTGTTTACTCCAGGGCTATTCGATGTCGCAGTTTGACCGAAGGGGGTATTTTCCAGCCTCCCATGTCAGTCCTTTGGTAAGTTCAGTGGTTTCTTTTCGTGGAAAGTTGCTTCTCGGAGTGTTTAGGATGTACAATAGGTTTCGTTATTTTGTTAAAGCCAGTCGCCAGTGTAGGGTTGCCACTTGGGATGTTCGATACTTCACATTTTGTTCCCCTACCGATACTCGATATTTTTGACTAGAAGTATTGCGATTCGGTGCGGAATTACGTTACTACTGTGTTTAAACAAGCAAAACAACCGAAATAAAAACGTTAAAAGGGAATTCTCTACCAGTTTATTAGACCAAAATGTGCCCCAGTTGTTAACCTTCTATTTTTCAATTAATTTACGTGTGAAAGTCCATAGAATCTCTGCGTTGGATCATTGCTAAAATTTAAATATTAATTTGGTATCTGATCGGCACCGATACCAGCCTATATGGGACAAGTACCGATAGTTCAACTGGTCATCGGGTATCGGCTCCGGTCCAATATTATTGGCCATCCCTAGCAGCCGCAAAGTCTTTTAAAATACTTATATCTTGGATTGTCAGTAATTAAATTGTAAAAAAGTCTTCGAAAACCTTTTGAATTTATTTTATAAAAAATGTGTGGCATTTTTGGCCCCACGTTTGACTTTTGAAGTCTGTAGCGCGTCCCGGTTGCAATTTGAAGTTGTTCAGCACTCGGTATGTATGTTAAAGCAAATGTTACCTATTGTTTATAAAGTCAGATATGTATTGAGTTTTTGTAAGTAGTTGTAGTGTAACTTTCCTACCAAGTAAATATGAAAAAACGTTTATTTTTCACTTCCACTTGTTTGAAATGACATTGATCAGGTGCATTTTCTAAAAAAAAACTTTGACTTCTATCTTTGTTGAAAGCAAAGCGATGAAAAACATGAAGAAGAAATGTTTGGCTGAAACAACAACCAAGACGTGTGTTTTGGCCTTGTAGATGTCCCATGGCTAACTATATGTGGAGTTGTTGTTCCTGCTACAGTCCAATTAGAACCGAGCATATAGTCAAAGCAGAGAGGGCCCTTATGGCCGCAATCTTGATTTCATTTTCGAACGCTTCATTTTCACCCTAACCTCATTCAGACGCAAAGGATTAGCAGTTCGAAGCCTACGGGCAATTACCTTCCAACCAACGTGAGTGTTCAAAATTCGACGCAGGCTCCGTTTACGCAACGGCCCAGTACAATGAAATCGCAAAACACGACGTCACTGGAAGATAGCCCATGGTTCGTGTCGCATTCGATCCATTGCTTTCGCCCGGGATCCGAATTTTGTGCTACAGAAAAAAATTATATAATAAGAATTCTGCTGCTGTGTCTATTTCAAAACTACTGATTAGTGGTGTTTTGCAATTTTTTTGCAGATAGCGAGGTCCGAATTCTAACTTTCGCTAGAAAACTTGATTCTAACGCAATTTTGAGCTTTGATGCTCAGGCGCAATGCCCAAAGTTACTCGACTTGGACGAGAATTAATAAATTAAAAAATTTAAACAAAAATTGTACCCTTGATTCTTGAGAGATTTCGGCTTTTATTTGATTCCGGGCGATTGCAAACCTTCCCTATACATATCGTGGTTATTTTGTTTGTTAAAAATGTTATGTTTCTTATTTTCCTCCCCATTCACCCATTCCACCCCTGGTTTCCGTTAAAAACATTTCTCAACCCCTTCGTTAAAAACATATCTCCACCCCTTCGTCAAAAACATATCCCCACCCCTTCGTTAAAAACATATCTCCACCCCTTTTCTACCCCTTTAAACACCCCCAAAGAACCAGCATGAAAGGCCGGGTCGTCCTAGGTCGGATGGGAACCTTTACAACAAACCAGTTCCCAATCTATCCAGTCCGGTTCAGCTAGAGAAATACGATTGGTATATTTTTATGTCAAGTCTGGTGCAGCGGTGGTGCACTTATTAACCCTGTAATGGCTCTTATCACAGAATAATAAAACAAAACACAAAACTGCTTGGCTGACTAACTCCCGTAGCCGTAGTGCATGATGTGGTGGATATTATAATGGGCAAAGTATAAAGTATCTGTACATGTGAAGTTATTTAATGCTTAAGTGCTATTATCATTAACAGAAATGAAGCTTATTAGGGCAATTTAAACTTGTTTTTTACAGAATGTTAACCGCATTGGTGTGTAACGCTTTTTTATAGCTCAAGTCAGCGCCAGGCATCTGATTTAGGCTGCCTTTGGGGTCATGAAGTCAAAATTCGTTTTGCCACATTATATACATTCCCTAACGCTTACTCCACAACCCATTAACCCCACACTTAACCCAACCCACAAACCTTGCCTGTTATTAACACCAAAACCGCACCCCTTTGTTATCAAGTGCATGTGTCGTAAAAATATCATGCAAAGTAGTGCTTGGGTGTCATGCTATGCCATATATTATGCACAAACTGTTAAGTATATCACTTTGCCAATTTGGCTAAAACATGTACTGATTAGTTTAAACGGTTAAAAAAGTAAAAATGTTTAGCTTTATTTGTGTTAAAACATATGTGATCGTAAATCCGCAATGCACAAATTTAGGTTTTAACGTATCTTATTTCAACGCTAACCAGGTATGCTGGTACCATGGACCGTGGAGGTGCTGAAAACCTTTTAGCCGGCAAACCTTCCGGCACTTTTCTGATTCGCACGAGGGACGGACACCTTGCCATCAGTTTGTGGTGAGTGGTCGATTTATTTCTTGTTACAATTCGTAATTAGTCAACTGCTTTTAATCTTGGTCGACCGTGTAGGGCAGTAAAATTTATCTGGTGTTTTTATTGTGTCTATCGGACACCTTTCGATCAACTTGTGGTGGGGTGATTTATTTCGTGCGCCAATGCGTCGACTGCTTGTAATATCTCTTTAAACCTGTGTCTGGCTGCTTGCTCGACCGTGTAATGTAGCGCAGTAAATTGTATTTACCAGACGGCGTTTTTATTGTGTTTATAGTACGGCCTTGCTCTCGGATAGCACCCAAAAAATTGCCACTATTATCTATAAGCATAAATGTATAAATATACCAACAGTTTTTGTGAATCAATAAAGTACAATACAAATAACGAAATTGGAACTGTTCAAATTAAATTTCACAAGTTTCTTTGAGAAACTTTTAAAATTGTCGAGCTGGTGAAATTCGTTTTGGGTCAGTTTTACCAAAATAAAATTGCTTGCTGGACAGTTTAATATAATATAAAATTTGGAATTTTTTTCTAAGCTACCAATCGGACATGAAGCACATCAAAATCAACCAGACCCCGGACAACATGTATTACGTGGCCGAGTGCCGAAACTTTCGTTCCGTTCAGGTACCTACATCTTATCAAGTAATTTGGAAACTACAACTTAATATATCGGTTTCTAAACGCGATAGTTGGCAAGACTCTTGCGCTTTTTAAACGAAATGAATAATTTTACTGTAAAAATTTTAGTTAGGTTTTCAAAACTTGAAAACAAAAAATATTTGTACTTCATATAACGTAAGTTTTTTGTCGTTTTTATATTTTTTAAATGTGAAATTAATTACAATCCCGAAGAAACATAATTTTTATTTCAATATGTAGCGTTTTGCCTTTAAAAATTGACACCGTTGTTCCTTTGGGGTGAACACAAACGTGTTACATAACGTATTACCCAAAACTTTGGCAATAAACCTTTAAGAAAACTGTTTTAGTTTGGGAAAAAAAGTTTTAGTTTTGAAAAAAGTTTAAAAATTTAGCTGTAAAAAAATATTTGTTTTTAAATAAGGTCGACTTCACTTCAACGTATTGCGTATACACATAGGGCAACAAAAAATAACAACGACCAATTCATCCTAAATACCAATTACTACACACACAGGACCTGGTCAAGTATTATCAAGAAAACACGATGAGCACCTCATTTCTCGGTCTCGAAACCAACCTGAAGGTTCCCTACCGTGACAAGAACTTTTTCCCCGACCACGGCAAGACCACGCCGTCCCGGACCTCGCAAGGGGGCTTTCCCCAGCAGGGCGCCGCTGGCCACGCCGGCCACCCCAGCCACCCGACCGACATGAATTACCGGGGAAGCCCCATCCACGTGATTTCGAACGGCGTGCGGAGGATTAGCATTGGTGAGACGTCGTTTTAATTTGGCGGCCATTTTTGGGCTGTTGTAGTTTTGTTATAATGTTTAAAAAGGTTTTGGTTAAGAGACAGACGAAACCAGCATAGGGATAATCGTGTTTTACATACTCCACAGTACAGTTATTGTATCCGGGTCCCTCTCCCAATCGTGCGTTTCGAAACTCCAATACGTTTAATTATATGGGCATTACGAGTCTCGTTTGGTCTTGTGTTTAAGGAAACCGTATATATGTTCCCCCCTGTCTTTTATGTTTGACGATGTTGCAAACGACGCACGACGCGACAAGTACCTTCGATGTAATACCAAAATGACTCCATTGCAGTGAATAGATAACAAAATTATAAAATCCAAACGTGCTATTTACTGTTGGGGATGAACTCGTTTTGTCAGGGATTTTTGGAGCCATAAAGATCCGCGTTGTCACACAATTTTAACATGACTTTTTGTTTATACATTAACTTTTTAATGTATAAAAAACGTTGCGTCTGATCGAAAACCATGTATATAAACTGTTGCTACCAGCCATGGTAATATAAATCAAAAACAGCTCCTCTGGTAATTGTAATTGTTAACCAACGTTTCGGCAACCTATACAAGCCGCCTTCGTCAGGGTAAATGACACTGAACGCTCGTACAATAAATGGAAAGCAAAAAAAGGAAAAAAAAACAGAAATAAACGCGAGCAACGAAACGATAAGAAAATAATTAGCGACTGCCTCTAGTCCTTCAGCAGGTGCTTGTAGCATGCAGAAAGCATCACGTCAGTTTTGACGTGCATGATGTTACCCTTCTTATGGATGTTCCACGATTCCAAAAATATTCTTTTTCCTGTAATCGAAAACTATGTTTGTCTGAATGGCACAAATAAACTTGTTAATGGATCTGCACCGATACCGGAAAATTATCGGACGAGTACTACTTGGCATCGGGTATTGTCTCCCGTCCCAAAATATCGACCACTCGCTGGACAACTACATAATTTTAGCTGTTTATTCAACAGAATAGGGCAATAGGCTGCTGTTTGTAATCTAATTTGTAAATTAATTCGGTGTTCTAATTTAAGTTCTTTTACTGATCTAGCAAAATGCTAACTGGCAGAACTGCAGATAAACCTATATAATTAATTGAGCAATCTAAAAAGTCGCACCAAACCATACCAAAAAAGACTTTATCTAATTTAAACCAAAAGCGAGTTGTCCAAACCTGACCCCATATTCCCAAACAGAAAGGGATTCTGTATTCGTAGTTTATACCGACAGCTAGTAGCAAGTACGAATACTACCACTTGGGCATCGGGTATCGTTCTTGTCGGCCATCCCTAATCCCAAAGCGTATCTGACGACACAAAGCGATACTGTTTATCCATTTTAATCCTAAACAAACAGTTCGTCTTTATCTGTTATAATTACATAAACCACAGTAACAAGTACAACTTACCTGGAACGAATAAAACAACAATGTTATATAAATGTATATATATAAATAAGAATGATAAACATATTAGCATTGTAAGCAACTGCAACTGAAAGACTAACAAGCTGCTTGAAGTACAAACACAAAGCGAAGGACAAACCAAGAATAAAATCACATGAGCCCAACACATGAAATAAACCACATCAGAGATAAGAAAACATAGAACACTTAAACAATTGAAATAACTTAACAGATACAATGAAATAAAAAATCGCTCTTTTTTTTCCCAGCTTCTACCGACGGACGAGCGCACGACTTCATCAGCCACGGTCGAGTCCTGTACGACTTTCAACCACGCAGCTCCCAGGAAATACCCCTACGAGAGGGGGAGATCGTCAACGTCATCAACAAGGCCGGCGGTGCGCACGGATGGTGGAAGGGCGAGCTCGGCGGCATGGTGAGTGACGTCATAACTGAATGACGTGGTCGCTTTTTTGTGTTTTGGTCGTTGACGACTTGGTCGACGAAATATCTAGCGACGATTTCTTACAAGCACAGTTTCTTTTTTTTTTCAATTCGTTAGTTATGCTTTAATTCAGGGGTTCTTAACCTTTCTAGGTTCGTGGCCCACTTTTGCTTTAAAAACACTCCGTGGTTCGTTTAAAGTTCTGCTTAAATAGGTTATAATCAACTGAAATGTGTAAGAAAACAAGAATAACTTCAAAATGTCAAAGAAGAAGAACATTTTATAATAACCCACACATAACGCAACGGTTAATGCGAACTTTGATAAGTTGAGAATGTACTGTAAAATGAACTGAAAAATTAAACGAATAAATAAAATTTTCACCAACTTTACAATTTCCCAAAGCTCTTTGGCCCACTTTAAAATGCTTCTGTGCCCACCGGTTAAAAGACACCATGCTTTAATTCTATAAGAATCATTGGATTTGATTATTTAAGGATCCAATTTTTGGCAACTTTATTCCTAATAAATGACTCTTCGGTATCAGCTTGCTTTCTATTTTTTATAAGGTTGTAGAAAATTTAAATTGCCCTCAAAATCTCAAACGAATTGTTTAAATCGAGACATAATGTATTCAATGTCATTCAAATATTTTCAAAAACTGATATTTTTGTTGCATTTATAAAACGAACATCTTTCTAATCAAGTAAATAATCCGCTGCGTTTATTTGCCCGCTATCTATTGAAACACTGCCTTGTAATTTATTCTTAAACCAGTTAGGTTATATACTGTTTAAGTGTCATAGATTTGTTCGAAATTTAACACAACATTACTTTTATTCTTGCCTAACAGCTATTTTGTCAGGCGTATCAATGTTAAAACACAATTACACCGTCGTTGGCCTTGTTTGCTTTGCTGGGTTTCGAAACAGCGATCCTCGGAACTGGGCGTTGCTCTCTTGTCAACATATGCATTTTCAACCGTTTTGCCGCTTTCAGGTCGGGTACTTTCCCGCCAGCTTTATCAACGAGCTGGATTAGGGGCGGCATAAAAGAGATGACACGTCACGACGATTCGAGTGTGACGTAACAACGGCCTGCCTGTTCTTCACGAGAAATCTACTCCTTTCTTGCCATCGCATCTTTTTCGTGACCGAGGCTATCCATTCTCCCTCAATGGTGGATTTCCCGGTTACCGTGTTGGTTTATGTCATTTTTACCCTTCAACAGGGATATATGCAGACGCGTGCATTGCAGCGGAAAATCCGTTTCCGCACCTTTAAAAGCCGTCGTCCTTTTCCATTGTGACGTAAAATCACGCCATTTTTCGGCGTTTTTTTTCTTTCTTGCAATATGCTTTATCATACAGCTCCCGTTTCTAGCAATGTACTGCCGAGCAGCGGCCTGAAACGTGGATTAAGGACTGCAAAATTTAGGGTGAACTATTTTTCAAACTATATCCCACATTACAAGCAAATATATTTGCCGGGAGGTATTTATTATTTTATGTTTAGCCTGAAATCCACTGGTTTCTTTTGATGGTTCATCCGTGGGTTAATGCTGTCATTGGAAGTCATGCAAATAATGATCGTCGAAATTTTTCTTTTTAAAACAAACTTCAGATTTGACGATTATTATACACGTTTACACCTGGCGAATTTGTAAATGAAAACGTTTGTTTTTTGTTTTCCGCACACAGCGAAACTTCAATTCAAAATCGCACCGCTTTTACAACGCTTTTAGTTATTTGATTAACCAAAAAGTTCTTTTTTGGATATTGCATTAACACACCGAAGGAAAAGCAAAAATTGCGTCAAATTATTGAATTTGACTCGATTACAAACTAATTCAAACCGCGTCCCTTATAAAATGTCACGTTTTTTTGGCAATAGTATCGTGTTTTTTCATTTTTGTCGCCTTTTTTCCAGTCATGATAATCAAGTGTGTCCATCATCGAACAGCAAATATACAGGTTCGTGTTTTTCACTCCTTTTCTACTTTCCAAGCGCCTAACTTGTATTTTTGTGAATAACACGGATTTGGCATTTTACCGCTGTAACTCGTCGTAACGTTATTTAATCATTTTTACATTTTTTTGACTTGGTATCATGGTTCAACTTTTCCGTTTTGTCGCCTTGTGTTAATTAATCCAGAAAAGATTATCTTTAGCTGAAATGCCGATGTCGACTGTTGATTTCACTCGAGAATTTTTTTCGTTTTTAATACGTCAAAACAAAGCGTTTCGCTTTTCATGGCTCCAGCCATCCCGTTAAACGGATTTTTTATCACATCGAATTTACTTGGTCTTTTAAAACTTTAATCGTGCAGATGGAGAGATATAACAATCTAAAAATGATAAAAGTATTTGTTTCACGAATTTAACGAGTAAATTTAGCGAGTAAAAGCCGTTTCGTGTCATTTGAAGCATGCCAGAGTTGAAAGGCGGTAAATCGTCACCACAGATTCGGGTATTTGTTCCTTAATTTGTTTCGCAGTTTTTATTAACTTTCTCCTTTTATATTTTTTTCTAATGAGCGATTTTGGAGCCATTGATCCTGTTACCACTTAATCATTTTTTAAACGATCTTCGAATCCTTGCTAAACGAGTCTCTCAAAAAAAGAAAATATGGCGTTGTTCTTCACGATATTTCACTCACACTAACACCCAGTTGTTCAAAAGTTGCGTTTTCTTTCCTACCGGCTGCTCGCATTTTGCTACGTCATCGACACTTTTCAGTATCTTTCATATACAACACATCAACTTCCATTCGAAAGCCACAAAACCATCGCTTTCGCCTTCACCTTCACCTAAACACACGTGCTGATTTTAACCGTTTAAATGCGTTTTAAGTCATAACCGTTTGCTATTGTACTATCGTCACTGGCATTTTTTTAGCTGAGTTTTAAAATGATTTGCTGTATTCAAGTATTAATAGAAGTTACACAAAGTATTCTTGGATGGTTTTAAACGCTGCGCTGATTGCTTGTCTACCAATTAATCTAACGCAATAACAAAAACGCATTCTAAGTTCACCAATTAAGCGTTATTTTATTTGTAATAACTAACCCCCGAGATTATACTGTTTTTCTTTCGGTTTTAGACGAATTTGTAGCATTTTGGTTGGTAAAACAACGTGTTTTGACATTCTTAGGCTGGTTGAATTTCGACATTTGTGTGTTTTAACATTTTTTCACGTTTTTACGTAACACCGTTAACATATTAGGCGCAATGAAGGACCAAGATTATTTCACCAATACTTCTTTTTTTTCACTTTATCCCGCAATTAAATAATCCGTTGTTTTTATTGTCATCTGCTAAAAGACTTGGACCAAAATATCAGATTTGTTCAACCGCGCGTCGTATCGATGCCACATTAACTTATCGTGGGGCTAACTCCATGGCAAAGCCATAGACTCAAAATTATTTTATGTCCGGCAATGTATTTCTGCCTAGCGAAAGAACCCTAAAAACGGCAAGGCTATAGCGTAGCCGTGGTTTCGCTATTTCGGCCAAGTTTCAACGCGTCTGTTGTGCAATATTTTCTTGTGCCGCCATTTTATCGTCATTGTTGCCTTTGCTTTCTATACACGCAAGCTGGCCAGCATTGATGGCCGCTTCGAAAACGGCCCGCACCCTTTTTTCAAAGAAGATGGTGCCGGCCGATTTTCTAGCGGCCACGCATACAGGCCGGCACGTGTTTCAACCCTCGTACTTCGTTTTGTTTGTTTGTTTCACACACTATTTACTGGCTCCTTCCGTATTACAGTAGACTCTTTTGATTGCGAAACAAAAAGCTTCGAAAGGCGACATATACAGGGTGAGCTGTACGAAAGGCAAATGGCGGCCAAATGTTTGGACGACTGCTATTGTAGCCTGGTGTCAATAATTGCCAGTCTCGTTATCTCTGGTGTTAGATTAGGCTTTAGCCTCTGCCCTAAAAAAACTGCCCTACACTCATTTCAACGAACAGTTACGCACATGCAGAGAGAACCTGTTTATCATAGTAGAATAGTAGGCCCATAAAAAAACCTATTCTTCAATTTATCTACCACACAAAAAGAAGACCTTTACTAAGGGAACTAAACACACAAATATTAATTGGATAATTGGGAAGTTCAGTTAGAAGTTAAAGGTTAAATATTTTTGGCATGTCTGTGATTGTTAAAATAAAGTTAACGAAAGGAGCATCTCGTGAACTAAACACAAAAAAATTAATTTGATAATTGGGAAGTTCAGTTAAATGTTACAGGTAAAATAATTTTGGCAAGTGTCTGATTTTAAAAATAAAGTTAACATAAAGGGACACCAGCTGGTCCATCGTTTTACCAATTGGTGTCAGAAAAGAGCTGTTTTTTTAGCTTTCAGGTTGAAAACGCGATGAACAAAAGTTTTCCTGTTCCCTGAAATAAATTGCGTTAGTATATTTGATATAAACAAACGTTCAACTTAGAAAAATACGTGACGCCCTGTCCTTCAGTATTCGCACAATACTTGAAATATTTCGATATTTGCATTTACCAAGATGATTTAGTCGAAGAGATTGTGAGGTTCATTGACCCCAAAAGTAACCGCAATAACATACAGTGTGTTCAAAAAATGTAATTTATTTACGACCGTTAAATAAGTCTACTATAACGACGGCGTATATTACGCTAAAAAGATTTCTTTAAAAAGTTGCAAGTAGGCCTATATGGGTAAAATGTACAAACTCTTGCCCCACCCCTGTTCGATATTTGTTGGTATCGGTGAATATTCGAAACCAAATTATTATAGTTAGTTTACGAGAAAGTAAATTATGGTTTACGATTAAAACGGGAAGAGTCTATTTGCCCGGCAACCCGCAAAATTCAATTACGACGTATTGCTAAAGCCATTTACAGTAGCCTACTCCGAATTTCGCACTATTGCAAAATGGCTTTAGCAATAAATAGAATTGCAATTTTGCAGATCCTTGTACAGTAGTGCGAAGTTCGGTAAACGGGCGAGCCGGGCAAATAGCTTCTTCCATTAAAATGACCTTTCAATTTTTAGCGCGCTTTTGTTAATTTGACCTCAGTAAGGACGACATTGAAATCAGATGGGTCGGGCGAAAACATAATTGAAGTATCGAAAATTTCCAATCAGCCCTGTAACTGTAGAGCTGAACTTGAATTGCTAGCCTTCTCGGGTTTTCAAATCCGTTCGGTCGCATCGTTTTTTGTCTGAACAAATTGCCAATTAAGAAACACGTGTCACGCCTGTAATATGAAACCGCAGGACGCCACTTAATCACGGGTTAACTATTGGTAAGGCCGTAACTGACCGATAAATGATCTCTCGTCGTGTTTGTAACGTCAGCAACATGGATAACGGGTATTTGTAATTTTTTATGGTAAAAAGCATTGAATATTGCAATTTAGTTGGCTCCTGTTAAGGTTACTTTAACTCTGCATTTAGTAGTGATGTTAATAAGTCATTTGCAAAATACCTCAAGTACAATTTAAGTTAGTTGCAAAAAGTAGCAGGTTCAGTCCAAATCAATGTCATGAAATCATAAAACTAAAATTGATAAAAAAAGGAAAACGTAGATAGCAAACTGTACGTGCAAAATGAAGGTAAACTACCCATGTCAAAATGATTGTTTTTATTTGATGAAGACACCTAATTGAATGTAAATCATTTCACCATTCCCTTTGTGTCCAAATAAAGTCATTTAAAAATAATAACTAGTGTGTATTTTAGTCATTACAACACTGACCATTAGAAAGAGTTTTCACTTAGCCTATACACATCTACGCGCAACATATTTATTTCCAATGGGCTATATAAATAAAACAAAACATAATCCTTTCAACATCTGTTTTTAGTAGTTGTTGCAATAGGGCTACATTCTTAAATAGAGTTTTTGGTGCAATGCGTTGTTGGGTCAAACGGAGGTATTGCTAGCTGCTAGCTGCTAGCTTCTATCAGTTAAAAACCGCAGCGACAAGCTAATAACCGGCTAGCATCGGTCCAACCCAAATACAAAGTAGCCGTCTGCCAGTAGTCCTAACGAGAAGCCAATCATGAACCGACCAGACACACTTGGTTAATGCGACAACTTCCACTTGATTCGAAATGGCTCGCGGATCAAAAGTTCGACACGCTCGTTTCTCTTTAATGCCGCCAGTGTCGTGAGATTTAAAAGTGGAAAATCACGCGTCAATTTGACACACTTTTTTGCTGACGCTCTTGTGTGGTTTGTGGAGCGGATTAAATAATTCGTCGCGCATAGCAATTACATGTTTCGCCGAATTTTCTATAGTTTGGGCAAACGATTTACAGAAATAGGAGTTCTGCATTTTCAGATGTACGTCCTCGGCCGAGAATCGGTGAAATGGCTTTTCAACAAACAGGTTAAAGTTAAATCTGAAGCTACGTGGAACATATTGAAACAACATATTTGCAATTTATAGTCACAATACAGCTGTAATTCACTAAATAAACAATTCACAAATTTTCTTTTTAACTGTAATCAGCTGAAAAGATAGTTCACAAATTTTAAATGATTAAAATATAAAATAAAGACGTGTTGTATTGCCTTGCCGATATCCTCACTTTAAAGATCGTGGTAATCGTTTTTATAGCCGTGAGGTCCGTGGAGAATTTGTTTGTTGTGATACAGTTACACCTCGTCACTTCGGTCTAAGAAATTCCCACTTAGTTTCTCTGGTGCCTTTTGGGATCACTTTGATTGACTTCTTAGATACAAGGTACCCACAGGGCCGCGTAAAGTGATATTATATCGCTTATGAGTCAACCGGTGGGATTAAAATTCGTAACGAACGTACCAAAACGACCATTGGAAGAACGCCCGCCATTCAATCGCCATTTGGTCTTTTTTTTGCCTAAAAAGTTTTTATCACAAAATTGTACCTTTAGGGGTATAGAGATCCGCGGTGAAAAAAGTTTTAAGAACCCCTGCTATATAGCGACCAGCCGACAAACTTTCTAATTTGTATAGTAGATATGTTGGGGACTTCATTTGCTTAAAATGTTTTTATTACAAAAGTGATACAGTGTTATGAATTTTCCCTCCAACGACATTCTCTTTTTTCACTTTTCCTACACGGTTTACAACAATAACAAGTTACACCTAATAGGCCATTTTCACTCGTCCAAGAAAAATCCGCTCCCTTTAAACCAATCACCCGACGTCCAAACGACCGATCGCCGCTTCAAGAAAAGTGGCCGTCTGCCAGAAGTGGATCTCCATCGGCGTCATTTTGCGGCGCGCTTGTCGTCGGCCAAAGGTGTCCGCTTACCGAGCACGTGTTAAGTCAGCTGTTCCGGCTGACAGCGGGCAAGCCCGGTACTCCCCCACGGATACTTAACCCTCTCAGCTGTGCTCGAGGCAAGACAGAAAATGCGCAAACACCCAAAGCAATTGTGCTGCGAAAATAACGAACAAAATTAAGAGTCTTTAAGAATGTATTTATAACAAGGTGGTCATAGTTTTCTATCATTTGTGGCGCGTATATGAACTACATATGACGACTGCGTGTATAGGTGGGCGAGAAGTGTGATAAGCGTAGCGCGCAAATTGGCCTCGGCCGACGCTGGAGAGGGTTAATGCGCCGACGCAGAAGGTCAAGCCGCCGTATCGTAGCCCGGGCGCCAGCCAGTCGGCGTCGGCGGGCGAAAATCGACATCAAAGCCGACGCGAAAATCTGTTCTCCAAGGTCCCCAGCGCGATACCTCTTGCCGCCCAAACTAAGATCGGGACGAAAATCTGCGGTTCAAGACTTGGTGGTTTGCTGCTGAGGTGCCAGACTGGATTAACGCCGAGCCGGCAATTTTGCTCTTGGTTTTGATGCGGTTGCTGCTGTTTCTGTAGATGGAGCTTATAGTGCTAAGTCGAATGCTCCTGCTTAGAATTTTTTTCATGTTTTGGAGACGGTCGGGTTGGACGACTGTAAGGTCGTCAATATTTCGTTTTTAGAAACGCTTGCCTTTTGTGTGGCGATCCGAAACGGGAAGGGCCTAGTGCCGCCTGCAGTTCCATAATGTGATGCAGGCCTTTTTAAAGGATCCTGATTGTATCCAGGGGATATTGTACTAGATCGACCTAGTTACGCCGATAAATAAAGAAACTGCAATTTTTTGTTTTATTATTTTCAACTACTTTATTTTTTTAAACATTTTTAATTGTTTTAAGTGCATCATCGTTTTTTTAAATTGAAATTTATTCAAAGAAAACCGTTTAGGTAAACGTGCTGTAGCTGTTTCAGAGTTTTATTGAAAGCCAATAAATAAAGGCCTTTGTTGTCTTGCTACAGCATAAAAACGTGAAATTCGACTTGTCGTTTACAACAAGTGTACACAGCCGCGTGTGACGATCTCGCGAAATCAAGACCAACCAGGTCGCCAAACTTTCGGCGCAGCCGGCGACAAAACAATCGCACAGTCGCACATTCGAACAGTGGAGGCAACTCACAGTGCAAACATCCTCTCCCCCAAGAAAGAACAACTCCAGCCCCCCCGAAGCCGTGATTAATTACGTCGAAGCGCTCTTCGAACAACGAAAACCGCGAGAAACCCGAATCGGCGAAAAAACACCAGGGCGGACTGAAAAAAAAACGAGGCCGATTCGCGATCGCTGATTTCCCTCCTCGTTTTTCTCCGCCAAAGAGCGATGGAGGGAGCAAGCAGGAGGAGGTGACGCGCTTGTTTATCCTCCGCCGCCATAGATGGGCCGCGAAACAGGTGGCGTGTGGCGCCATCCAGCCGGGCCGCGGTCACACCAACCTGCCTATCTGTTACCGACAGCGATCGGCGGGCCTTATTTTAGCGCGCCCTTTGTTTGCCTTCGAGTGTGCGCCCGAAACTAGCGGCGGAGGCCTCGCGGTGTCATCGGCTCGCGGCCAGCGGCATTAGCCGGCTGTCAGTTGCGCCAGGCCGGCGCCCGGGCTGCGGATTTTCTTGGGCTATTTGCTGTTTTCTTTTTTTTCTGCCGTATCGATTTGTTTGCGAAACGATTAGGTTTTACGCCGCGAAGAAGACGACTTTCGTGCCGAGCGTTTAACTGGACTATACAGCTTGACGACAGTAGCAGGGGCACGTTTTCGTTCCTTTCTGTCCCTTATTCTTTTTACTGAAATCTGGCGACAATGCCTCCTACACAATAGCTCCAAACGCGGTTTCGTTTTGTCGCGTAATCCGTCCGGGGAAATAATGCGATTAAAGCACACGCTCGCGTTCGATCCGCAAAGCGGGAAAAGGGGCGAATGGGGATTAACGAGGCCGAAGTGCCTTGGACGCTTTTCAAATTATCCGCCTTCGATTTTTGGGCCGCAATCACTGGCAGGTGGGTGAATACACATGGCCGCGGTTTTCAAGGTGGTTAAATATTGTTTTTAATCTGCAAAGAGCAAATGGTATTTGCTTCAAAATGTCGAAAGGCTACTTATGCTAAACAGTCAACGTTTACAGATATCGTTAAGATATCTTCCTGGGCAAACTGGAAGTTAATAGTGACGCTTGCGTAATCTGTAAAATTATAACACGGAGAGCACTAGAAAAACATGAAAAAACAACATTGGTATTGCATTGTAAAACTTCATAAAGGCTATTGCGATGTGGTCAAGGTGGTTCAATATTGTTTTCAAGCTGTAAAGAGTCAAAGGCCTTTGCTTCGACATGTCGAAAGGCTTTTTGTGCTAAAATCGTTAAGATATCATTCTGGGCCAATTGAAAGTTATTATGGTGACGCTTGCGTAAGCAAAGACACCGTGTCGCTAGTGATCACGTTTTGGAAGTTTTAATGTCGTTTTTAAGAAATGATCTTTTCGCCAGCAAACCTTCCAAATCTTTGGGGCAACGACGATCAAGGATGACGTAACACATTGCTAATACGCAACGTCACGCATTTCGGCGGCAAGCTCGCGCACGACCGGCGCGGCATGCGAATCCACAAACAAACTCACATCAGCCACCCACAATATAAGAACGCCAGGGCCAAAGCAGACTCCGGCTCGGCTCGCGCGCTCTCCTGTGACGTGATCGCGCACACCTTGTCGACCTTTGACCCCACTGGCGCCCGACGACCTGTGCCTCTCCCTTTCCGACGACCGGCCTGCTGTATGTAGACACGGTGTATAGATATAGGTGACTGGCAGATGTAAATGCGAGAGCTTGCCGGCTTTCCGCCCGTTTCGCTCGTCACCGATTCCGTCCACCCACAACCTGCTGGTGTTGCTGCTGTTTTGTGCCTTTTAACGGCCCCCGCGCCGCCCTTGTGGCTGGTAGGGGGAAGACTGGGGGGGAGTGATTAGCCAGCGGCGGAGGAAATGCCTCCTTTGCCGGTGCCGCTGACGCCGCTGCTGCCTCCGAACTCAGGAATTCTCGGCATTTGCGCCCGGTTCGACATTCGGTATTGGAGGTTATGTCGTTATAGGCAGTTTTCGCACAAAACATGGTGGTGTATTCATTATTTTTTATTCGCGTAATACATCGTTGTGTATTTTTATAAGCACGCATTTATTACTTTTTTTGTAAGTCTGTTTACGAGACGCCTATTTTGCGCTATCTTATACTGACCGCAAACAATGGACCACTTATACTTCTATAGATGTTTGTTAATTTTGGCCTTTGAAAGAATAAATAATTTTTAACTCAGAAGGAACAATCGCAATGCCTTGCGTAACAATGCGAAGTGGTTACTTTTAAATAAAAAAACACTTTATGTATGATTTCCTTCCGAAATGCTTAAATTTCCTAAATATTTTGGCATTTAATTTGTCGTAAACTTTCAAAATTTAACAACTTTCGATAGAAATCGAAATTTAAAGCATATCAAATTTATTATCTGGAAATTATTTGGTCATTTGTTTGACTCGTACAAATTTTAAACAAATGCAAAACTCGAGAACGAGTCGAATTTCAATGTGCTGGTCCTCGAGGGCTGTTATGCCATGACGCAATCCTACGATGGGAAATCGACGAAAACGCAAGTCTCATTTTTTAATTTTCTGCTCTGTTGGCTTTCGTTGGTTTGCTTACAAACAGAAACCCGAAAGTATTGCAACAAAATATGAGCATCGCTCGTCCAAGTTTCACCCAAAACGATTACGGAAATTGCTTACGTAATGGGTGAAACATTTAGATTTCCTTTCGGCAAAGGTTGTTTACCCATGTATAGCAAGGTTTGATGTGATTTCAACCACCATACAGTACACTACTTTGATTTCAAAGTTAAACCACATGACGCGGCTATGCTCGGTGCAAGCAAACGTGTCTTACCACATTACCGCAAAACCAACTCAAACATGAGGTTATACATTGCACACAATTGCAAAACAGACTGAATCTGAACAATTGGATTGGCTAGAGAACTTTTGCCGAAATGTGTCTACGCGGTAGTTTTAGGTGTACGTTTTTAAAACTCCACAGCTTTTTTATAGGAGTAAAAAATGGTGGACTTAATGAGAGTTCGTCATTTTTTATGGGAGTAAAATGGTGGACTTAATCAGCGTTTGTCAAGCAACGCTGTTTTGTTCATAAGTAACACATAGTCTACGGCAGTGTTTATCAACCTATGGGTCGCGACCCAAAGTTGGACCGCCGTTTGAATTGGTTGGGTCGCCGGGTTCAGTATGGTTCACGAGACTAGGTTTTTGAAATTCATTCTGAGCAACATTTTTCCGAAATTTAAGAAAATTGCGGAAGTAATACGAAAAAGCCCAAATTGCCCTGATAAAGATTTCCCGTATAGTTTATCAAAACGTCGTTTTATTTGTTAATGAAAAATATTTGCCGAAAGAGCAATTTTATAGTTGATTCAATGTCTGGCAGCAACTGTATATTCAATACGGAGACATGGCTTAAAATAGTTAAATTAAAACATTTGTACGAGATTGTCGTTTGTTATGTTCGCTTACAAAAAGTTCAGTGAAGAGATTTGAGTCGCCAAAGCTTGAATGTTGTACTTACGCTTAGTAGCCAACTTATGTTTGATTGCGATCGATTGAAATATTTTTTAGAGACTCGCGATTGACTGGTTCAGTAAAAAAAGTCACAAGAACACTTATTAAACATTTTTAGCGTTAATTGCATTCCAAGCTAGCGATGGAGGTTGATTTGTTACGTCAAATAACGTTTTATTAGGCTTGTCCAGACAACAATTGAAAATTTTAATATTCCGCTTGTGAGCGACAGCTGCTGTAATGACGTAACACATATTTCACGCGATCGACGTGTTGCCTACCCCTGGTCTACAGTAATGCGGGGTGTTTTTTCTTTTAGATTTTCACGAACTTCCACGGAAACGACATTTAACCACGACTTCCACCCTAAGCAATAAAATACTCGAAGCTCCGAAACCACAGAATCAGCAGCGACAGCAACAGCCCCTTCGCTTTTCCGGTCCACGCGCGACATAAAGTCGTCACATTAGATGCGCGAAGCCGTGCGCTGTGCGGGTGTCGCCTTACCAAGGCCATCAGAACCCAGGCGCCGACGATATTGACCCTTGACCCCGGCGGTGCTTTGTGTGCGATGCCAAGGCGTCGCTAGTTCTCCGTTGGGGCGGAAGCGTGCTGACGACTTGGACGGCTGTGCCTTATTATCGCGTCAACACAGGTTTCGACACCCGGCCCCACTGGGGCTTTCAAGTGGCGCAGGCGCCGCCCCAGGGTCACCCGTTGCCCCTGCAAGCCCCCATGGGTCCGAGGGCGTATGTCACCCGATCCGCGACGCCTTTCGAATTCACAAACGACCCGGGGCGCCCTGCTGTGATATAAATCTGCCGCGAACGCCGGGGTTAGCTTCGCTTGGCTTCAACTACGAGAGCCCGGATTTGGCCGTTTCAGACCGAAGGCGACCAAATATGCAGCGGTGTCGTCGAAGTTCTATGTTGCGAAACGCGGAGTTGCTGGTGTTTCTCGGCTACGTCGACTTGATTACACTTAACGCAAGGCAACTATGAGCCATTTAACATTGGAGATATCCGATAGTTCGTTTTTCAGTTTAAAACCTTTTCATTTTTTTTAACTTTTGCCTTGATGACCGCTAAAAAAAAAAGGACCGGCAGTGTTGCATCTAAGTAACAACTGCTAACTCTCAGCTGTAGTGACAAATTTAAGCTATATTTTGAGAGACTGTTTAAGAAATTTGAGAGGCCGTTTCGATTCCTCAAATCACCTTTAAAAATACGCTCTACTGTAGTCAACTCACACCCGATATTTCGTCCAAAAATTACAGCCCTATATGATACCAAGTTACGTTACTACTTTACTGAAGTACACAAACTTGACTAAATTAAAAGGTTTGCGCTTGTAGGTTATTCGGCCAAAACCCTTTGGCGTTAACAAGCTTTGTTACCTTCCATCGTTATTTTACTTTCAAAATGTTTTTTTTTTAGTTTTGTATCGGATCGGCACGTAGTTTGGTATCGGATTATTCTACTTTGGTATAAGATTCAAACGAGTACCGATACTACTATTTGGCGTTTGGTTATCACGTACGATCCGATCATATCGGACATCACCAGTCACGATTTCACGATAGTTAAAAAGTTTTACCAACTGGGCCGAAATCTTATTCCTAAAAACAGCTCGCACCCACGCGCAAGTAAAAGGCTTTACATTTGCACAATAGAACCGGCACATACACGGGAATCACTTTGCAAAGCGGCGACAGACACATCTGGCGCCGACCTACACCTTGGCCCGTGACTTTGGTGCGTCATCATAAGCCTATCACGTCGCACCAATGCCACACAAAGTTGCGCCGTCGCCTGCGGGATATAACGGGGTTTATGGGGGTCATTAGTGGGGACGAGGCACGAGCCGCCAGTACATGAAGTCACAACAAAAGGGGCCTTTCTGTACACATGTGGGGTAAAAGGCTTCGCCCCATCAAATATTGTCCGTTTGAATTAAGTCTTTACGTATATTTTTTCTCTATCTATGACAGAAAAACGTTGATACCTTATTAACACCGCTGTACCTATTCAACACCTGAAGGTGCTAAATAATGCTCCAACTATAGAAACTCCGATTGATAACAATTGCGTCTCACCTTTTAAAAGTGATGCTTGAATTGCTTCTCAGTAACATTAATTGAAGATGATACAAGCTCGTATCGAAACGTCCTAATCAAAATGATGTCGATCTACTCGGCTTTTTTGGCTTTGTAATTCATTATCATATAACAGAAAGAGATTTTTAATTGAAAAAAAAGTAAAAAGGGAATAGGCAATGATGTTCATGAGCTGCATGCCAAAAAAAATACATGCTTGCCAAACTAACTCTTAAACCCTAACAATCACAATATAGTTGGACAGAAAATGTATAGCTACAGCCTCAAACGTCATTTCAAAGACAAAAGTAAAAAACCCTTCAAGACAGGGGTTTTAAACTAGGGTCCATGGACCCCTTGGAGCTACATGAACTAGTTTTAGGGGGGTTCATGAAGGCCTAATTGAAAGATTAGTTTATATTGAAAAACTAATCACATCTTTAACGAAAAGAGTTTAATAAAAAATAAAACGTTTTTGCACTGAATGTATTTATACTCGGTTTACTTTCACTTTTTTTGGGCCGGAAAGAAAATATTTCTGAAATCTATTTATATTGTGACGTAAATTTGTGACGTAATCCCTTAAAATTTCTTGCCAAAACACTGGTCAATGCAAACCAATTTTTTGGGGGGTAAAAAAGTTAAGAACTCCTGCTTTAAGTGGTTAAGAAAACTACTGTGAAGTAATCTTACGCGACAGTTTTATCTAATGTCCTGTTTCCGGTGTCATTTTTAGCCGCACTTAGCCAATTTGACGCAGAAGTTTCCGCCTTCTCGCTCCGATTTCGCCTAAATTTACGATACCGAGCCTGTTCGAGGGAAGAAAAAGCGCAGTTGTCTGTAGACTGTAAGGCGACCATAACATGCAAACTTCACAGTTCACACGCGCGTGGGCATACCTTACAAAGCAGCCAAGTGCCTGCTTTACCAGCAGTGGCGTTACCAGCAGCAGCGGCGTTGTTCAAGGCAACGGTGGGCGGCTGCCGCTCCATATGGTTTATTGTTGTTTATGATTCGCGCGTCAAGACTGGCGCCAGCCGAACGCGACCACCGGCGCGCTGCGAGGTTTGGCGTAATCCGAACGGCGATTCGTCAGACGCCGACGCCGACTTTGCGGCTTGGCGCTGGCTTTTGCTACTACTGCTGGAATGATCCCGATGCGAAACGACACATAAAGCCGAAGAGAAACTACTGTACGCCTTGTACGGGTTAAAATCAAATACTTTTGTAGTGGCCGGGTAACGTTTTTGTAAAGTGCGCAAACAGCCTATACAGTATTTTGCTGTCAAATCCTAAGAAAAACATCATTTTGCAACAACGGGTCAAATAAATCCCACTTGGCAATCGATGTCGGAATTTTTATTTTTTTAATTTTTCATAGCCTACTAGCCGTGTATGTCACTTAAAAATTTGTAAATCAGGTTAACAAACAGATTAAATGTTGAAATGTGCATACTTTCGAGCACGATTTATTATCGGGTCAAAAAAGAAACCCTTTTGCAATGTTTGGCAACATTGCTTTTGGCTATTTAAAATATGTTTAACATTTCTATAAACAAAACTCAAAACGTAAGGGTAAATGCTGAGTCAATGTATGGACTTTTATCAGTTTTTATTAACTCCGGAATATGGAAGATAATTCCCCCTTTTCTAAGATTTGTATTAGCCCCGTCAGTCATGATCTAAAAGCGGTGGCATGTCACGAGATTAAACATGATGCACAGGTCAATGACGAAAATGGCTTTGAAGATTCACTGGATTTTGGCTTTTCGCAACTTACAACATGTCTAAACCAGAATAAAATGCATGACATTTTGTTTGAATTCAACAAATTGTTGGCATTTACAGATTTTACAATATTGCCCCTAGAGCAGACTAGTTTACATTACACTATTATTCTTGTAGGGCCTATTTGTGATATTTTATGGAAACCATATATAAAATAGATATATACATATCTGTATTTATTCTATAATCTATATTTTTTAGTTTTTACCTGTTTCATATGAAGTGATTGTATAGCAAAAATGTAACTTACATTTCAGGCAACTTCGACCTTGGAATGAAAAGGTCTACCTAGACTTAAAAAGCTTTAAACCAGCAAAGCACAAAAAAACTCTTTGGTTGTAAGAATAGTTAGAGGTAAAACGGAAATAAAGTGACTAATGCACAATTAATTTTGAATAATATACAGACCATAAATCTATGCTTGTTAACTTTTATAATATATAGAAACTTGTGTTATTCTAAACACTTTGCTTCAAACTTACCCCCAGTTTAATGAAAAAAAGACAAACAATATTTCTTTACTTGCAAAGTTAAACATTCGAGCTAAGGCCCAATAAAGTTCCCATGGAAGTTTTGAAGTCCAAATGCAATCTCTGACCCTTGGGGTCCTTTTCCCACGGAGAAGTCTGCACCCCAGTGGTCTAACACAAACGCGTGAACGGTTTGGGTCGAGATGGGAGTTTGCGGTCTCACTGACCTTTCGATCTACGTTGTGTTATTGTAAACGTAACGTATAGCTTGACAGATGGCCCCAACAGCTGAAAAGGGCGACACGTCACGACCCTTTTGTCTTGTGTTAAGCACGATTTTGTATTTGGCTGAGACGAGTAACAGACTGCCAATGCACACAACACTACAGACCTGATCGGCGTTGTTTTTTAATATAAAGAGGCAGGGTAAGCGATACACTTTGACCTACATTGGGTTGTTTAGCTGGTGTTGGGATTCGGATACGGTAGGAGTATCTTTTTATTACTTATCCGAGGCGAATAATTGTTCTACAGTGATCCTATAGCGGGCTTCCCAAGTGGTCTAGACCATGCCGGAAGTTGCATAACGAGTTATCGGTCGCGTTCAATTTCACATGAAAGTGGTCTTACATTTACATTAATTGTTTTTTTTCTGAATTTGATACAAAAATTGAAAGGAAATAAATCATAATCTTTAACTGAGTTGCCTATATGATTTGACAAATGCGTGGAGATAAAGACAAGAAATCACTGTCAAAGGGTCGCGAAAAAGTAAGGGTTTTAATAAATTCAGAGGGGTCGCAGAACAAACCATGTTCGAAGTCCTGCGCCAATATGCCAACATGCTTTAAAAAAAACGTATTGTATGAAGCAGATTGATGCGAATTTGGGCACAATTAATGTTTTTTGTTCTGAAAAGACAAAACACTTTGTCATGTAGATCAGTGGTCCCCATCCTGTGGGTCGCGACCCCAAGTCGCCTAAAATTTTTGTGGGGTCGCCATAACTCACCATATTCTTGCAGTTTTAGAACGGTTTATGTGTTTTGTTTTCTTTACAATGACGTCACACTAAATAAACGTGATTGACTGCGTCTTACAATACATCAAATTGCTGTTTTTAGCTCTTAAGCGCTGCTAAATCAGCTAACGTGACATATTGGGCAACATGGTTGGCAGGTGTAAGGAGTAGGCTTTATATTCTTAGTTATGACAGCGGATGCAGCAACCGCATTGCTTCGTAGGCCTATACCCCAAGGTTTCATGAAATATTTTCTTTTAGACTTCGATGCAATCAACGTACCTGACTCTATCAATTTTTGTTATTAAACTACTCATTCAGGTTTTAACCACATGGTATGTGAAGCCGGATTTAGCGCAATGAGCATAATATTAAAAACGAAACAACGTAATCGCTTGAAAATATAGGGCTTGACATGCAGTTATGCTTATGCAAAGTGGAGCCGCGTTTGCAAAAACCAGTGGATACTGTATTTTATTTTTATTTAAATTGGGGTCGCTTGTTAAAAAGGTTGGAGACCATTAATGTAGATCGTTAATATTGAAAATATACAGTTATTGTTCATGAAAATACCATCAGCAGCAGAACCACTTTCGAAGAAAATTTCAACAGAACAAACGGAAAAACTCGACGCACCAATGTGCGTCGCCCGTCACTTGCCCAAGCGTATACCCGAACATGAAAAATGTCCCACGCCCAATCACTCCGCCGCCATACACAACAAACCGGGCGCCCATCTGGCCGGCGAGCGTAAACGAGGCCCGTGAAACGAAGATCCGATGTTTGCAGGCGAAATATCGGATTGGCAGCTACCGGTGCTTAGCCGCTTAGCGCGGCGCCTGTCGCTCTGTAACAGTGTCGCGCTGAGCCCGCAAATCCGCCTTTTATTTCGGTTTGCCGGCGCCGCCGCTGCTTTGACTGTCCGCTCGATTAATGACGTCGACCTTGAGGGCAGCGATGTATGCCGACTCTTGAAGGTTTTTTTGGGCGCGACACGTCGAAAAAAAAACAGGATCAGAAATTTTTGAAAGGATTATATATTTCGCCTATACTGGCATCGTCAGTTACTTAATTCGAATGAATCTTGGATGTGACACTCGGTTGGCCGTCTCTTGGAGGTGTTTTAGGACGCTACATGCCGGTTTGTTATTATATGAGCCGAAACTTTATTTTCGGGACATATCTTGTTATCTGCTGTTATTCTCCCCCACAACTTTATTTTTTGTTTTGCTAATTTCAACCACCTAATTGTCAACATTTCTCAGTTGCATAATTGCACGCCAGTTTCTGTTGAACACAGCACGCTTAAAGTTACGTGAATTATGGCGTCACATTATAACGTAACTTGTGACACCATAAAGTCAATGAAATAATCTCATTTTGTCTAAAATGCACACTTTTTAAAATAGGTCTCACTTTTAGATCATTTGTATCGCATTTTCATTTAGTGAGACTTTTTGCACTACGTTTTTCTAGGGTGTTTAATCTATTTTTGTTTCAATGCGTAATTTCTTCTAAAAAATCCAAATTAACTTTAATTGCCGAAATGTTTCGTTGAAATTTCTTCGGGATTTCGTAATTTAGTAAAACGTTTTTCTAAATAACTAAATAGATGGATTTAATAATTAAACCTAACGGTTCAGTCATTACTTTAAAACAATATCCAAGTCTCAAGTTTCAGTTCTTGTTTTGTATTTTCGTCGAGCAGCAGAATTAGACAAAAGAAATAGTGAGCAAGAAAGAAAGAAAAACAAAAAAAAATACTAAAACACATGAAATAAGGACGAGAAAAGGAACTTTGCAATGGACGCCAATAGACTAAAAAGAGGGCAATTTCACTTGGTTTTGCACAACAGCAACAACGAGAATAGTATCAGACGGAAAACATTTACCGAACACAACGCATTGTAGCAACACGCGCTTTCAACATACTGTCACATCTTGGCATAGGGTTGTTTCGCAACTGCATAGCGCACAAAGATACAAATGGGACTGAGCGTCCGAGTCAAACTGCCACATACTAGAAAACTGCCACATTGTAGTTTTAGGTAGGTTAATTGCCAATAATAGGGCCTTACAATCGAATAGTGGTTTGTTTTGTGTGTTTTCGCGGTTTGTCACTAATATGGAAACAATAACAAATCCTCTTTGCACTTACACCAAAATATTTTTGAAAACACCGAAGGAAGGTAAAACACTGCAGAACTGCATTCACCTGATAGCATTGGACGAAATCGACCGGTATTTGTTATCAAAAGCCGAACGTGAACGGAAACGATAGTAATAGGTTTTACGTGGAAAGTTATGAAATCAAAAATTTAGAAAATAAAAAAATCGGCAAAATAGGATCAAAGGTTAAGACTGGGCAGTGGCTTCTGATTTTGTCATCGCTTCGTTCTCTGCGGACTTGATTGCTTCTATCAGCATCTCCTTCGCCTCGGAGAGCGACCGAAGCGTGACGTCATCAAACACGTCGCCGGCGTCGTCGACCGTCTCGACGTCCACGTCACCAGCAATGACGTCATCGCTTGTTTCGGCGGCCTGGGGCTCGGCAGACGAGGAACCGGGATGGTTGCGGTTGGAAACGGAGGTGGGAGAGCCGGGAGTCGATTTTTCAGAAAGAGGAAGACGGAAGTGTGTGTCCTCCTCTTCCTCCGTGATCTTCTGCTTCTCGTAGTTGACCATCTCCCACTCGATCTGCGCCTTGTTGCTCTTGCGACGGCTGCGCGCGCGGCTTTCAGCCTGCAGAAGTTAAGGGCGATTTTGAGAAGAGGATTTTCTATACAAGGGGATTCGTTTGGCTGAACGACCTCGGTTGGGGGAACGCTGATTAAATTATCCGATGCATGTGAGTAGGTGCTCTTGTTAGCTTTCGGTTTTAAAACAGATTAAGGCTGACATCGTCTTATTTTTTTCAGAGTTATACAGTGGTTTCGTGGTTAAAAGCAAGTGGCTCTAACATAACTCCAACCTAGAAAAATAGCATGTAAAAAACGCCATCTGCCAACCAAAGGTGTTGGACAACGACTCTAATATCGAACGATACGTAATTAGGAAAAAAAACGTGCTAAACTACGTAAACGCTAAGGACTCAAATATCAACAAATAAGTACTTGAAAAAATCGTGTTAATTTAACAAAACAAATCAAATCGAATGCTGAAACCGTATTTACCTGCAAAACGCGCGTGCACTGGTCCACGCCCTGCGGAAAGGTAGTGCTTTCGTCGCGTCCGGCCAGCACCGAGAGGGTGCGGATGTACGAACAGGCGATTCGCAGGATGGCCAGCTTGGAAAGCTTCTGGTTGCAAGAGTAGCTAGGCACCTGGGCGCGCAGCTCGTCGAACGCAGAGCTGATCGTGTGGACGCGGGTTCTTTCCCGGGCGTTGGCGACCAACCGACGTTCCCGGGTCAGATTTTTGTAGCCGGCGGCGCGAGGACTGCCCGAAAGGCCGTCGCCGCGCATTGGCGAGTCGATGTCTCCCATGTCCAGCGGCATTTCGAGTTGGGTCTGCGGAAGGAAACTGATCCGGTCACCGAAGGAAACAGTGTAAAATTGTGTCGCGATATTTTGCTGTTTAAAAGTCGCACCAGGCAATGTTAAATTTACAAATAACGGCCACTGGAAGCTACGGCCTAAGTTACATTCATGACATATGTACAAGAATGACATTCCATTTAATCCCATTTTATGAAAGACAATACGAGAAAAGTAAAAAGAAACAAATAACGCCTGAAAAAAGCTAACATAAGTCGGTCGAACTCTTTCGGTGTGAAGTTATTCACTCAGGCCAAGTATAGAAATAATGTTGGTGCAAATTTTTTCAAATCAAATAGATACTATGGCCATCCGAAAATAATGCTATATCAACGTCCTTTAATTCTCACCTTGATGAATTTCAGAGGCTCTTTTTCGACCTTCTTCAAGACGACGTGATCTTCGGAGTGCTTGGACTTTTTGGACGGCGTCGATTCTAATAAAAGAATCAAACTTTAAATATGTTTCAAGTTAACCTGGGTAGCAAATGATTGGTAGAGAACCGAAACTGTGATGGGCGACAATAATACGTAGTTGACGTTAATTAAATTTCTAACTACCTGTTGGTTTATTTTTCCTCTCTTCGCCTCCGCGCCTCTCCGCTTTTCGCTTTTCGGAGCGGGACGATTTCGGTGTGGTCTTGGATGCCTTGGGGCCCTTCGGTGGGCACGGTTGCTTGGCAGGGGCCGGGACAAGGCGCGCCTCTTCGCGGTTTGCGGGAAGCGCCAGCGCGGGTCGAACCACGGGAATCGGCCGCTTGACTTCCGTCTGAGTCTTAAGCTGCGTTTTAGCAGCGAGAACAGGCGGGACGTGAAAGTCAGCCACTGGCGGACTACGTTCGCGCGACTGCTGCTGGCTCTCATGGGAAGGACGCCTGTTGCCCCAACGCTCTCTGGCCTCGTGTTGCTCCCTGGCCTGCTGGTGCTGCTGCTGTTGGGCGGCTGCGGCAGCCTGGAGAAGCGGGTTGGCAGACATGGCTGGGAAGGCGCCCTGGCCGAGAAACATAGACGAGGTCTGGAGCTGTTGGAGTGCCTGGATCTGCTCGACTGACATCTGTGGGAACACTGGAAGTCCGAGGCCGGCGCCGGGCAGCATCGACGCCACATTAGCGGCGCCGGCATGGGCCAGCATCTCGCGCCACAACAGTGGGTTGCTCAGGAATGAGTTGGCACCGAAGAGAAGAGGGTTAGGCGCCGCCGCCGCGGCCATTGGGTTGGTTTGAGGCATTCCTGGGACAGCGAACGGCATCGACATGCCCTGCATCGCGAAGGCAGGGTTGAAGGCAAAGGGCGAGGAGTAGGGCAGGCCGAAGGGCGAGTGCGGGGTTTGTCCGGCGTACATCGACATGTAAGGGTTGTTGCTCATTGAGTCGGAATCGGAGGAGGCGTGTCGCGCACGTTTGGCTCCCGACAGCGATCTTTTCCTCTTCGTGCGATCCTCGGAGGGGGCGGACGACTCGGTTTCGTGGTGGTTACTGCTTGTTTCTGGACCTTTTCTTTTCCGGGAGTTTTTCTTAGCCCCTGATTCGCGTCGCGACTTGGCAGCGGCCTTGGGAATGTCAGCCACATCAGAAGCATTGTGTTTACCGCAGGTGTTGTTGACGCCGTTGCGGCGGTAAGCCGTGAATGCGGTTCGCTGTTCAGCGCCTACTTCCACAGGCGCCGTTCTGTCGGCAGATGGAGGCGATACAGCCTGCACACGCGGCTGCTGCGGCTGCGGCTGGCGTGATTGCTCGTGAAGATGGCGATCACTGTGATTGCAATCACCGCGTGATGATTGCTGCTCCTTGTTCGCTTGTTTGCCATTAGGGAAGTCTCTCTGCACTTGCTGCTGCTGCTGCTGCTGATGCTGTGGGTGGCTGGGCTCGGGCTGCTTCCTGGCCGTGGGCAATTCCCACTCGCTGCTGTTTCTGCGCCGCGTCGAGTCGACTTTGGAACCGTTTTCAGCGCTCTCGGGCGAACTTGGCGCGGAGCCGCGACCTTCGAACGACCCCGGTCGATCAGGAGCGCGCTGGCCCGGCAGTGGCGCCGCCTGAGCGACGCCCGGCCTCCGCTCGGCTTCGCGGTCCAAGATGGCGCTTCTATATTTGTCGCCGATGTCGACGCGACTGCCAAAGGCGGCGTACATCTGGCGCAAGATGTCGCTCGAGTCCGGAAGGGATTGAGGCGTTTCGCTTCCGTATTGCTTCTGCTGTTGCTGTTGCTGCTGGTTGCTGAAGCTCGCTGCGGGTGAATTGGAGCTCTGTCGGCCTTGTAACGATTTTACAGGGCTGGTGGAGTCGCCGGTACTGCGCGCCGCGTCGAATAGCATCCGCTTCTTTAGGGGATGCGCGTTTTTGGTCGCGTGCGTTTTTTCCGGGCGCTGTTCAACCGGTGATGAGTTCCTGGACAAGCTGCTGCGGCTTAAGTTGTTGTTGTTCGTGTTTTCTTCGACGCCGTCGCGCTGTTGCGGCTCCGGGCCTTCCCCGGCAGCCATCTGGCCCAGCCTGGCAGCCACCAGGGACGGGTGCTGGTTGTACATCTGCGCCAGGAGGCCCAGTTTGGTCATAGGTGCCATTTCGGGGTGCACTGGCTCCGGGTTACGCGACTCGTCCGACTTAGAACTTGAATCGGTTGAGGGACTCCTCTGAAAAATACAAACACTAGAGTCAAAAATTATGCTTTAGAATTGTCGAACTTTAGGTTTAAACATATCAGATTTTATTTTTTGACATGACAGTTTTACGGGGTACAATCAAGACCTATGGCACCAACAAACGCAAATTATCGAACTTCGGGTTTCAACTGATTGCATTCCATGTATTTTACATAACAGTGTTTTAAAGGGTACAAATCAGGCCTATGGCATCAGCAAGACCAGTTAATATTGGGTCGCTTAATCACGGTGCATAAAACCTAGGTGTAATCTACCGTTTTTGGTGCCTAACCCTCCATTTGAGCCCCTAATTGGCTAAATGATGGACGCAAGTCACACGTTGAAAAACAAGTTTCAATATCACTCATCTTATCCTCGAATCGCCAGTAGAAAAACTCCGTGGAAACACGTTCCTATCGGCCGCAAATCGCACCCGAAAATTTCGAACAAGCAGGTCGATGGAGTTGCACCCGGTTTTGCAAGATTTTAAAATGCCCAGCAGGCTCCGACGCGGTAATTATCGCCGACAGATGTTTCTCCCATTTCGCCGATACCGCGCCGTTTCTCATTGGAAAGAAGTCCACTTAGCACAGAACAGAAGGGCCTGAGCGGTAAGCCTTACTCGGGGGAATAGATACGCACAGGGAAACGATGGGAGAACTGGGAAGAATGGAAGACGGATGCGGAGTGCTAATTGCCATCAAAAATCCGACGGCCCTTTAATCTATCCCACCTTGATTTATTATATTATTAATAATGTGAAAAGGGGCTTCTAAAAATACCCTTGACGTCCAGGTAGATTGGCGGACTCCTGTTCCCCAATCTACTATGTCTATTTCGTTTTTCCAGTTTGCTCGACGATAAAAAAGTGGGACGAAAGAGCGTATGGAAAACACATTTTTACGGGCGGCTTCTTATGCTGAGCAACGGGTCGAAAAACGTCTGGCAAGCAAAAAGGCACGACGGTGCAGCTTGTACGGCCCTCCATTAATGTGGTCGCGTAGATCGGCTCTCGCCACACGTCCCCTGATAGTTTTCGAGTCGGCAAGCTTCTGGTGCCTAATTGGCGTGTGTATACCCGATGTTGACATATAGAAGCCCATCGGGAATAAAAGCAGTACAAAGGACACAGCTGTGCGCGGGGAGCTAACGCGCCTGCATCAGCGCCTGGCAGCCGGCGCTTTGTTGACTGTTGGCGTCGTTTCAGGCCCGCGGTCGGCCTCGGCGAGATATCGATTTTGGGAAAAGTATATAGGTTCCTAATAAAGAATTGTAACGCGCGGAAAGCAGGTTCAAGATTAATGGCACTATGAATACCCAAGTTTGGCAAAAATCGTTCTGGGTGGGCAATGGCCTGGGATGTTTCATTGAGAGCTATACCAATAAACCACAGACGACCCACCTACGTCTTGGTACGATTTGAGTAATAGAGAGAAAATCCGAACGCAAACGTTTGCAAGGCTAAAAACAACAGTAAACGTGTATTCTCGATTCTTCGCACAATCTTCCAAAAACGAAAAAAAACAACTCGCGGCATTTATCGATCTGCCTCCTTACCCGATGATGGTTGTGATGACGGTGATGCTGGTAGGCGGCCACGCGTTCCCCGGCCAGGGCCGACGCGGCCGTCGCGAACCGGTCGTAGGCCTCGATCTCTGGCGAGCTGCTGCTGCTATCTGACAGATGCTGCTCCCTGAGGAAATAATAGCAAAATCAATCGCCGCTCGCTCGCTCTAACCCGCAAATCCCCTTTCGAACGTGTCGTCCCACTGCTGCTGCTTCCCATTGGCGTCCAAATTCTCCTGGCGCCCCCTGCCCTACCGCCAGCTTGCGCTGCAATCGAAACGCAGGGACGGGCCAGCTTACAAGGCCACATCAAAGATCGCCTGGCTCGTTTTCCCGACTTAACGTTGGCACCGTTTTTCAGCCAGTGGCTATCCAAAGGCATGCTTATCCCTCTATTTTCCAGGCTTGTCACAACTGGCACGACAATAAAAAAAAAGACCAGGCCGCATTTTAAATTAACCGCGCAAACTGGCCGAATATGTCGCTGGCAATTGTCTTGGGATCGGACAAGATTTCGATCTTGAAGAAGACAGAAGCTGCCATCTGTTACACTCGATGCTACAACCCTTATCATATGCTTTGAGACGTTTGGACTTAGTAACCAAATTGCTGAATTGAAATTGAGCTATTAACACAACTTGCGTTTATCACACACCAATTCGTTACAGCGAAAATAGACTACGTGGAAAAAATGGTTTAAGGGTCAAAAACAACTCATTTAAAAGCTAAATACTGCAATTGGTCAGGCGAAGCATCATTAGTGCTGTTTTTACCAAACAAATTTTGTTTTTTTGGATCCTGCGATATGGAAAAAGTCATAAGCATCTCATAGTTTTAGAAAGCTATAGGTCCGAAAACTAACATTAGTAATACTATTACCGGTAGCCCACATCAAAGTGTTGGCTAAAGTGTCATATAAAGTTTCAGATAACAGTATTGTGCAATTGGAAGATTGGTTGTATTGTGGGCTAGTCGCCATCCGGAGCTACATTTTATCCTTACCTGGTAACATGACGTTTGTAGATGTCGCTGTGCGAAAATGACGTTGCCACGCAAGCCGGCATGACGTCACTCTTCACGTTCACTTTGTATTGGTTGAGGATGTTTGAGTGTATCTGCAGACAATGGGTCTGTTAGATGCACGACAAAATCAGATAAATAGAAGTAGCATTCGTTTCGTACATGTACTATCATGCAACAGAAGGCCCAAAATCCCCAGTACACATTTCACAAAGCGGGCATTGTGCGGAAAACCCTAAGCTTCAAAGAAGCCCTTGCGCGTGGCCCTCTTATCGCATTCGGGAGCCTTACACACTATACGCGAAGCCAAGCTGGCCTCAACGCCTCATAACCGACTTCAAGTGCGTGAGGAGATAAGCCCAAGTGTCGGCGAGATAACTCCGTGTCTTGGGTGCTAAGGGGAAAACGGCCTCTGGATATTTTCTTCTGTTAGCTAAAATAACGGCAACAACCCAAACTGCTCGATGACTGTTTTTAAAATGGCGGAAAGCCCTTTGCCTGATTGTAAAATCGCACCCTCATTAGATGTCCGCCCGCGTTAAAAGCAATAGCGTTGTGTAACACGAATATAGCTACTTGGTGGCGTGTTGATATATAATATTTCACATTTAAATTAATTTTCAGCGCGTTGGCCTTTGTTGAAGCCCTTTCAACAAGCGAGTACGTACCTTATAAAGGTTGCCTGGCAAGTTAGCTGTAAAAGTTTGAGTTCACTCGAAGCGAGGAACTCTTTGATATTATTTATTTGAATATTTGAATAACTTTAAGAACTTACCTTTGGAGAGGCGGAGGTCATATCAGGTGAAAACGCTTCTTCGAGCACCATAAAGGATATAATGCCACCTTATAAATCCAGCATGAGAAGTGGAATTCTCAATTCGCTCGGCGTGTTACACAGAGTAAATTGGCAGATATTGGCTTTTCGACTATAAATTGCTTTTAAAGCCTACGCTAGCTGGTGGAAATTAAACAGAAGATCAAAAAATGTGCTTCGCAAGCCTTTGAAAGTGTTAGACGAAAAGTAAAGCAGTCTAAATAAAAGGGTAAGATATGTTGCTTGCTGCTAACTTACACCTGCTGTCAAGTGCGTCGTTTTACAAAACAAATCTGACTGACTAACACTGTTTCATACTTCGAACAAAAACTCCGCTGAAACGCGGGACTCAACTTTCCTCCTTCGTCGGCGCGGGAACAGAACAACCAAATCGCCGCCGAAATCTCGCGCCCACGTCGATGTGTAACAACACGCCGCACCTCGCCACATCGTAGTGTGAACTGCGCTAACCACTGCCCGGCGCGAACCTGCGTCTAATCCGCTGCAAAAACGAGAGAAGTGCATCTGTTGGGTCAGCAGCAGCAGGGACAAGCGAGCGAAGGCTTTTTGCCCGCCTATTTGCCCGCCGATGCCTAATGCGCTCACGCCAGCTGTCGCGTTTTCAAGCGCCTAGGCCCCGATCCACCCGCAATGCATAATGCATCGCGTAGTTGCAGTCACCTGGGCCCTTCGCCGCCCGTCTTAGTCGCGACAGAGGACCGCCAAGTGGCCCGGGACAGCTGTTCCGCATTTCCCCCATGCGATGCAAGTCATCTGCCCGGCGCCCGCCTTGCAGCAGTTGCACTGGATGAAGGGCAGGTCCTCTGGGCCGCCTTCTACGCTGCCACGGACCGCTTAGCGCCCCGCTTGTCGACCCGGCTCGTAAAACCATTTTCGCATCAAATTAATTTCACCTTTTTTCTCGTGTCGCGGCGCAGAAGGCGGCCGAGAGAGAGAGAGACGCGGACCTGAGCCCTTCCCATCTGTCAGTCACGGTGATGCCCACTGACGACGCTCTGTCTGCTCCCTTTCGCCGCTTGCTCTCTTGCATTCTCCCACTCTCCAAGCTTCCCACGCGCGCCTCCTCCCGCGCCCGGCTAATTGATCCGCGCTGCCGATTCTGGGCGGAATTCTGAAATTCCGCTTTTGTGACGTCGTTTCACGTCTTCGTAACTTTCGCTGGGGCTCGCAATTTGCTTCTTCGCGCCGTGTCGGTTTTGTGTTGCCGTCAACGCGGGCTGAATTGGTTCGCCAACACCTCGCGGCGCGAAACACTTAATTCGCGCCTTTCAGTCGGATAAGTGGCCCGTGTTGTGGCCGCCTTTGTGCCCGGCTCCGCTTTTCCCACCTCATGTAACAATCCTTTCTTTCAGGGCCGCGCCTGCACCGGACGAATAAACGGACAAGCAACCGAGGCAAGCGGAAATTTTCGGCCCGTATCCATTTTCTCTTTGAGACGCATCCACCAAAGGACTTTGCCACAAATGGCCGTCCACTGTTGACTTTTCGGGGCAAAAGCGCAGTTTTTTTTCGGGCCGTCTTTTGTGTCTCGGTGTGGATATTGTAATGCGAGAAAGGCGTCTCAGCGCAGAACTAATTTCCGTTTCCGCAGAAAGGCCTTAAATATCGATACATTGCAGCAGGCCGATGTTTTTCATCAATGTGACGTGTATGATAGTTTTGCGTATGCTTCACCCTGAAGACTGACTTTACACTTTACAGTCAACAATCGATATTTCATGCAGAAGTTTAAAACAAAAACTTCTCAAAAATGTTTTTTGGAAACGCTATGTCATTTTTCTGATCACTCTTCTAAAAATTAGGAGTCAAGTCACTCATTATTATTAGAACAGCTCCTAAATTTTTCAGCTGTTCGGAGATAAAAAAAATATCCTTAAACAGTTATGCCAGTAGTTGCTTATACCACTTGCATTAACCCGCATTTCCATTTGGCGCGTGTTCGCTGTCTCCAAGCCACTTCGCTCACAACACCGACCCTCGTCATGCCAGATGGCGGCCGTTGATAAGAAGGTCCACAGCAGCAACAGCAGCATCTAAACAGCTCGCAGCACATAAGCAAAGGCTGAAGCGATTTGCCATCAAGGCGGACGGAAAAGCAATTTGCGTCAGCTCAATTATTACAGCGGCTAATACCCACTCGAGTTCGGATGCCGAATTTATCGCTGTTAAATGCGCAAGGACTGGCGCTCGCCATCTGGGCAAAAACAAGGAAGGCTTCCTCATTGCGAACGCGGTTAAATGACGGATACGGCTCGAGAATGGCAGCAACGGCAAAAGTTGTGTGATTTCGCGGAAAGGCTCGACTGCACTCTCACAATGCGGTCTTTCGCTTTGTTACGATCGCAATCGGCCCGATATACAGTAATGCCCCTTGCAAACAGAGGAAATAAGCTGATGGAGCCCGCAGGAAAAAATACAATAAAAACATCACGCAAACAGCCTTCATACCTGTAAATTATCACACAACTCTGCAGGCAACAAAACCCTTTTTGCACCAGCGGAACTTTATGCACGTATCTAAAAAAACAGTTTAACTTACAGGTACACCTGTCAAATGGTAATACCGGTGCCGATCTGATACCAAATCAAGTTATACTCATTCTAGTCACAACAAACCAACCAGCGTAGGGATTTTTAATTTTGGTCCGTAATAGTTTCTTAGTCAAGTATGTGTAACCTTACAATCGCTTTACAAATGTAATTGTGGCCTTAAATGTATTGCGCATAAGATACGTACCAGACATTGGTCGCATATATCTACAGTGCACTATACAGCTACACCTCGGCCGACTTATTCGAGCAGGCGCAATCTTGAAAACCTTTTGTCACGCTCGCGGAGTAATTAGCAGGCGGCGGCGCGAGGTCTAATAAAAACAACAGAAGCGTGTGTTCAAACTGGTCAAAAGCGGCCGCTTCTCAAGAAAGCAACAATGGACGGATCGCGACAAGTGACATCTGCCACTGTATGGACATTGACCGCCGCCATGCCGACCAAGGAGAATCGTTCGCCCTTCCAACGAATGAATAGCATCTGTTCGTAAACCGCCTCGCATTTTCCCCACGGCTTTCTCGGTATTCGAGTGACGATGTTGTGGATAAATTTGGTTTATGTCGGCCCGGTTTTCACGGCCAGCTCGTGAAGCGCCGACATATCTGTTCTGAGTCTATTTTTTCATGTCACATTCGCAAAGTTGGCTTTGCCCTTTTCGGCAAGGTTCGCCACATGTGCAATGGTCAAGTCAAGGCGTTATCTTTGCTTCATTGGCAATTTGTAAAGCGTATACCAGTCCAGCTCTTTTGAGTTTTACAAAAAGAGCTTTGTAAAAAAAGGCTATCAATTCTTTCGACAATTCTTAGAATATGACAATATATTTAATTCCCAGCTGTTATTCTAAACACCCACAGCGTTTAAAGCGATATGAATGCCTTGTATTATTTTGTCGCATTCCTTTTGTATGCAAACAAAATATTTTTTATTATATATAAAAAAATTAAATTCCATTGAAACCTAACGCGAATTTGTTGTTTAAAAATCGCCGTGCTATGGAACCTCTATTCCGCGTCCAATACAGGTCTTCTTCCAGTATTAGCCAGACTTAAAAAGCGATCTAACAATCTTTCCCCCATTTTCGATCAAACCTCGGTTAAACGATGGGGCGATTGCTTTTAGCGCGGCGACGGCGACCGGGACTCGGTGTTGACTTAAAAGCACGCGACACACACCGGGGGTCGATAACAGCTGGCCACCATTCAGCACCGACCTGGCATCGGCGATTCCCCGAGCGAAATGTGGTGGCCCTGGCTAAAATTGCCCATTGACCTTTCGCCTTATTTGAGCATGTGCTGCGAGTGGTTACTGTAGGTCTTCTTAGGTTTTTCGTTTTATTTTTTTTTACAAAGATACGTCAGCATTATAGGCGCTCGAATTGCTTTGTTTACTTTCTATTTACAGCGATTCGAATTTGACACAAAAATTGGTTTGATAAAAATCAATCGTTTTTTTTTGCGTAAGTCGGTTTTGCGAACTGGAAATTGGACAAGTGGCGAAAAAAGCAGTATAGGACCAAAACACTCAATTAAAGAAATACCTGATTTTTTCGCTTATCGAGGTAGTCACGTATATACTTAATATGAACAGATCGTTAGGTAACGCTTTGGTCAAACGTAGGGAAAATTTTTTTTTAACAAACAACCATCATCAAACGAAACGCGGACATTTAATAGACCAATGTGGCAAATTTTCTAGAAGTGAAATAAATAAATCGCATGATGACTAATTTTTAAGGCTTGAAAAACAATGCAAAGGCGTGGTCTTACTCTAAAGGGTGACGTGGCTCTCTATAAAAACTTGTCCAATTTGATCTAAACAACAGGCAACAACACAGCTGCCTCGAGCGCCGGGTCCTGTTTTCGTTGAGCAGCGCTTTATCTCCGAACCCAGGCGGGATCGAATCTCGGGCAAATGCAAAGCAGAGCAGAGTAGAGGGTGTGGATGGGCGTGTCAACGGGGGGAGGGGGCGTGATGTAGAGATGCGCATCCATCGACGACGGGCATCCGGCGATCGATCGAATCGGTCGGCCAAATATCCTCAGAGGCATTCGCTTTCCGGCGCCCCATGTCAGGGCTGTCGCGGGCGACCGCCAAAGCCATCGCAATCGGGCTGACATCTGCTCCGTTGAATCATATCTCCCCATCTCCCGGCCGCCGCTGTTGATTAATTAACGAAGCCTGCGCGCTGCTTCAAGACCTATGCTTCGCCTATTGACTCCTCATCAGCCAGGGTTCTCCTGGGAACGCCGAAATGAAGGCGCAGGTGCATCACCTTCGTCTGACTCGTCCAAACGTCGTCCGGCTCGATTCGCAGTGACGTTTCTCGCTCGGATGACGCGCTGAGGTTAATGCGCCGTGGCCGCGCTATTAGGGCCGATCGAACTTCTAGCTTGTATCCGGCTATGCTGCTGTTGTACAGCAATGCTTCTACTGCATTTAACATTTTTTCGCTTTGTTCACGAAATCTCCAACGGTCTTTAGATATTTGCTCGTGTGTCTATTGTCGATTGGCGTATATTTTTTGGGGGGCGTGCCGCCGAATTTGTTCTCTGTTATGTGCGCGTCGCAAGTGGAAAAATGTGAAGGGCACTGTTCTTGTACATCGATATTATTTACGGTTAAACCTAGTTACTTAAAACGGCTTGTTTATGCACTTAGCTATTACACAGCTTAATACAGTGGTTCTCAACCTTTTTTCTTTCGTGGCCCATTTACGTTGCAAAAAAATTCTGTGACCCAATTGAATTTTTATGAAAGAAAAAGCTTTAAAATAGGTTTAGAACAAAACACAGCAGAACATATTTCAAAAAAGATTATTTATTCAACCGTGCATTAGTGAAATACTTGTGGCTGAACAATAAATTTACATTCCTTTTTAATTCCTCCCCAAGCCATTATTCCTATAAAGTGAGCCATGGCCCACTGGCTGAGAACCGCTGGCTTAATACAAGCGATTTAACTAATCATGTTTGTACTTTTTTATGTTTTTTTTTAATACTTAATAGCATTTCGAAGGAAACCCGACCAATATAGATTTTTCCCACAATAATAACATCGCTGATTCAATTTTAAGTACGCATGCAGCGTTTTGTACTTGAAACTCGGGCTGTAGACCTCGCAGACACATCGCATTTTCCCAAAAATTAAACCTAGAATAAAGGGCGCGCGGTCGTATGGCTAGCTTAAGCACGCGAGGCCCGCCTTTTGACTCAGCAGTACAAACAACAAGAGAGGGAAGGTGGGGGTTAGCCTCGCAAATCAGCATCGGTGATCTTGTCGGCTAAGGCGCCGACTCACAACGCAGCCTGCAGGCACTGACAGGGCATAGGGTAGGTGAAATAGACGGGCCAGTATGCCATGGCGACGGTAAAGAGTATTCCGCGTCAACATTTTTAAAGTATGCCACACAGCATTAAAACATGTTCTTCTACAAATAAGCTCTTGGATAGACTTCGGAATAAATCGCCTTCAACTTTACCCGTTTGAATTGCAAACTTGTTTATCCGGCAAATAGTTTTTTATAATGAATACACCCACGTTTCGGTGATAGAAAACAAATTTTACAATTCAACTAATGACAGTCAGCAGCAGTATGTTCATTACCCGTTTGATTATGTTTAACATTCTCCATTAACGTCGTAGTAAGGTCAACCATCCCCCAAAATCGCAACACATTCAACGCTTTGGACGAAATACGCAGAAAAGGATTGTAGTACACAGCACTAAGTAGGTTCACCACCCCTGCTGTATAGAGGCTTGGCGATGTAGCCCTGTTGCCTTGTGTACACAGGGGCCGGGCCCCTCTTTCGCGTCGCCGCGTTGTTTTGCTATCCGGGCCGTGTTTGCCCAGTGACGGTGTTAGGGGGTGTTGGGTATGTTTGCGGCGCCAGGCCCGCGTGTGTCGACCGCCACGCACAATTTGCACCTTATCAATCCGGCTCGTCTACCCCTGTCTCGCTTCCTTTAGACTTACAGGCCTAAAGATCCGTCCGATGATGGAGAACGGCGAGGAGGATTTCCTATCAAAACTAGCTTAGGGCGCCGCATTCCTCGAGGCCCCGTTGTCTGGTCTACCGGAACAAACCCGATTAACGAATATGCGCCCGATTTACTTTCGAATGTTTTTAGCTGGGGGCAAGCTTTATGCACACAGTATAATCTATACTCAAACTTTTAAACGTCCCACCTCACTCTCTATAACGTGGTATTTGTACTTATGTTTAAAGCGGTTCTGATAGCCTAGGTCGTAAGTTCGAACCTTCACGTAGGCTAGATTTCATCCCTAGCTTGCGCGAAACCCATTGACTGATGATTTCGGTTTAGTGCAGTGGGTCTCAAAGGTAGCCACTTGGCTCCCCAAGGGAGGTATTTTTAAATTTGAGGAGGAAATTTGTTCTAAAGAGGAATTGGGGAGAAAAATGGATAAAGAATAAGTTATTTAATCGGTCATATGCATTAATAAGCTTATTTCACTGTAATGATTGGATTGATTGCTATTGTAAAGAGTCTATTAGGCCACAATATATAAGTCTATTGGTTATTAGAGTTACAGCCATTTAAGAAATAGACACTAAATCAGGCATTTTTACATAGGAATAAAATTAATACCTATCTATACGTTATGTGTTCAAACAAACGAAACTTTTCAGACGAATTGCGCATCAAAATTTTGTAGCAAGTCTTGGCTTTGAGCGGAAATGTGTCTTCTTTTGCTGGGGAGAAATTTACAGTTTGGGGCTTGTAAGGGAGGAATATGAAAAAAACTTTGAGAGCCTAAAACAGTAGTTGCACACATATGTGTATGAAAAGTTTCTGTTTTTAACGACGTTGAACCGCGTGTTTACCAGCTGGTGGCCTAATCACGCGTGACGTCATAAAGTCGTCGTAAATTGACACACATCGGACCGCGCCCGTCGAAAAGCACTTTCCATCTTTGCTTAGCGGGGAGCGCGCGCCCGCAACCGTAGCTAATTGCGTGCGACGCCGGCGTCCATTTAATTATAGAGGGCTCTGTGTAAGGCGTCGCTGTTCGGTGTTGCCGAGGTTTGTTTGAGCGCCGCACCAAAGGACATTGTCGTCGAAGCCAAATCGTAAAGGTGACGGTTCGTTCTATTTCGGACGCGAACTATTTTTAGGCAAAGGCGCAAAACGGGCGACGTTTCGAATTTGCATCCCCGGGTTTATTTTCGAATCGACGCAACCACTGGCTTTCGAAGCAACACGCCCCTTTTGCGCAGCCCGGGCACAATAAACAATGTGGACGCATATAGGTTGCGCGAGCGTGCCACAATACGGCGAAAACGCACGTGTATAAGTCAGTGGTTCTCAACCGGGGTGCCGCAGCATCCTGGGGTGCAATTTCTAATGTTCAAGGGCGACGGGAGATATTTGAGAATCTTTAAGAATCTAATTTTTGCTCAACTTCTACAACTGGTTGTGTAAGATTAGAGTGGAATAAATCCAATTATAACTTTCTACGTTGTGTATAGAGTGACGTGTGTTTTTCCAGTTTCGTTTATTGTGACATTCTAGTGAACTACCTACGGAAAAATCTTGTATAGGGGTGCTGCAATTTATTTATTATTTTCTGTAGTGGTTTTATTATTGAAAACCACTGGTATAAGTAAATTAATACACCGTGTAAAATCAGCCGCTTGTGCTGTAAGTTTTAATCAGAGACACCTTTTAATGCTTTAGCTGTGGGCTGCGGGTGTTTGTGGCACTCAGACTGTGGCGTCGTGTGCCCACTAATCACTACCGAGTCATTTTGCCGCTAATCCCACAGAGTAAACGACAACAAACTTGTCGCGGTGCAAAGAAAACAGTCGCTGAATCTTTGGGCGAGTGACCGAGTGTGCATTGCAATTAACGATGATTGCATGCGTTTTTGGCGGTTTCGCCTGGCTATATATGGAAAAGACTTGGAGGCTATATTTGACTGGGACTGCGGTATTGGTACAACCTATAAATAGCACCGATGCCAATTGGCACAAATCAAATTGGTCGCCTCTGCTTGTCGTATCCATTCGGAAGTGTTTAGGAGACCTTCGGACCAAAAAGAGAAAAACTGAATTGTTTACGAAACACCATAAACTACGATTCGACCGAACAAAAATATTAAGGTTTTCCAAAATTAACAGACTCTACTGATTAAGGATCAAAAAATACTAACTAAAATTAAAATTAGTGGAAAACGCCTAACGCGCACTGTTTTACACAGTATTTAATTTTACCGCTAAATATTTTTTGTCGCAATGCACGGATTTCCCGTTTTAACGTTGAGTCGTTAAAAAAGCAGGTGTGGTGAGTTGAGCTTTAGATTGACGATTAGTTAGCACCCCAAACAAAATATAATGTTCAAACGGTAGCTTATTTAATTATGCACAGTCCCGTTTTCTATCCTAATTCATTGTCATTTTGAACGATAACCATGTGGAGCTTTTGTGACGAGCGCATTAAATGGCCTGGTTGTTCACACCCGCGAAGAAGAAGCGGTCTATCAAAATCGAAGCCGCATCGGCCGATTAATAAACACAGCGATCTAGAGGTGCCGCGGTGTCTTCTCGTCAAAAAGCCGGCGCTGGTCGAAAGCGTATTAAGCGAGACCACACGGGAGCTCTTGCTTACAGGCGCACACCGCGAAACGCGCGTAATTGCCGGGCGTATTAAAGGTGCGACACTTGGCGCTACGCAGAGCCGAGCGAGAAAGCAGCGTCGCCCAGGTTGGTCGGTTTATCTTGCCAGGGCGGCGAACGGGCCGCTGACAATTTCTGGGTTTTGATCTTTGCGTTTTGTTTGCGCTTTGTCGTCGGCTGGCGACAGGCTGGCGCCGCGCGCTGGGACCCTGCCGCCGGATAACCACCTGCCGCCGCTTGCGCGCGCCAATAACTCGCAGTGTTTACCATTCCCCGCTCGCCCGAAAGCAGCTGTTAGCTCGCCACCTCGCCCGCTCCGCCGCGCCGCCGCCTTCTCTTGCCTTCTCCCGGCACCGAGCCGCCTTGGCGCCACGCGGTCTTGTAATTTCGCGTATCGGGAATCTTTCATTGACTCCGGCACGGGCCCGCCGGCAGCGCTTGGAGTCTTGATCTGGCAAACGAGCCAGCGAGTGCGCGCGAGAAAAAGAGAGCCCTGTATTTATCTTTCCCCCTCTCGCATCCCTCTGCCTTGTGTCTCTGACGAAGCGCCGCTGCCTCCCGGGCGCATTGTTAGAGCTCGTCGCGGTGTGCGCGTGGCGCCAGCCAGTCTGAGGCGGCGCGGCACGAAACAAAAGCCAAGAAAATCTGGAAGCGACAACCCCCCTCCGATGATCGCCTGTTTAACGCTCGCCTCCCGATCACCAAAAGCACACACACGCACGGGCAAATACGACTCCCTTCTGCCACTCTAAAATGCGACCTGCAACCGTCGGGTTCTTTCTCACGCCGCTCGCCGCTTCTTCGATTCATTCGCTGCAAAGCGATCGGACGACGAGCTTTTAGGGCGAACGGGAAGTGTCGTGTTAGCGGCGTCCGCGATTACTGTCATGCCCGTCATCGCCGAGACGAACTTTTCCCGTTTGGATCAGACCAACGGCGGGTTATTAGCCCGTTGGAATCGCTTGGAATTGCTACAATGTGCGAAAAAATCGAGTCTAAACGACCGACTTTGAACTGCAAAGTTCGGGTCGAAATACGGATCCAGAAACATGTTTTTATCAGAAAGACACATTGCCTCAACAGTGCCTTATGCTTTTGAAAACGCATTTTAACGGCACACACATAACTAGGAGTTTCTCGGGAAGACTGCCAACAAGAAAAATATTATTTTAACTTTGATGAGTAAAATTTTTTAAATCTTAAATAAGCTTTTCAACTGACTTTTTATTATAAAGCTAGCAAACGAAACAGGGAACACATTAAAGAATGATATTAAAAAATAGAGGAGGATATTCCATTTTTAAGTAACGCTAAAACGCACTGTCAGGTGCCAACCGGACCTAAACGGGTGTTCATGTTGGTACGCATGGATAATTTGTATTGCAGTAGAATCATGTTGTCATGTGATGTCAAACAAACCGACATCGATTTTATAAGTAACAATCAACGATAGCCATTGTCCAATTTTTTGAAAATTGACCACTCAGTAAAAATGGCGTCGAGAAAATATTTTGCCGTTTGCTCTATAGCGCCTCCAGCGACCTAATATTTTGGATAAAAACAGTGAAACTATAACAGTCAAGACAAATTCAGATACGAAGGCACACACGAAGGGATTTAGGCTGTGAAACATCTATCATATTAAAACCATTCACAATACAGGGTCTGTCGCATTATTACGATTTCTAATTAATATTAGTCACGTTTTCGAAGTCTATTTGTTTGTTTTAAAGGCCGATAAATAGAAACTTACAGCACATGCATCTTATCAGATAAATTAAACGAATTTAGAACATTAAACCACAACCAATAAAGGAAATTCGGTTCGATGGTAAACAAAAAGTGCGTCTATATTTTCTGGTATTTACCACTTAAACATAATAAAATGTATAACAAATATTTTGCCAACTCTGCAAACAACACGATAAAGTATACTACAAAATAAGTCTATATATATTTGATTTTCCTAAACGCTGCTTCATACAATTAGCTAAATTGAACGACACTTCTCTGAACTGCAAAGCTCAATAGGCGAAAACTATTCTTTTTTGCAACTAGAAAATATTTGTACGAATATAGCTCATTTCTCTAAAAAAACACTTAGCTCTATTCAAAGTAACGATCTCAAACTCAAATTATTTCGTATAGGCCAAAACAAAACATGTACAGCACGTTAAACCGGGGGCCAAACTAACCTGGACTCGAAAGCTTTGCCTAGGAATTACAACCTGGCACAACGGAATACAGTAAGCAAAACACATTCTAAGATTAACCACGTTTTTGTTCTGTTAACTCTTTGTGACATCACCATCTATATTGCTGCGCTTGTGAGGTCTGCTTTTTTTTCGGCTTACGTCCGTTATAATTCACTGAGCCTAGCATAACACCAACATCTGTTGCAGTCTTGATGAACCAGTGTCAGATATAATCTTTTAAATAAGATTTGCTATTGGCCTAAGAATAAATACGACATGAATTTTTTAAAATGCTTTGTAAATACGACGGAAAACACTAAAATTCTCCTAAGACAATAACGCATATTATATATAATATTTTCATTTAATTTCGTTTAAAATCACAACGCAAAACATCAAGAGCAGTATTGAAGAAGATAACACGAAAACGCCTTTTGCAAAGAAGGGGCAATGTTTCTTATTAAGCAATTTTACAACTCAGTAAAGGAATCACAACATTTGAGCAGCTGCAAAATAAAGCGACGGACAAGACGAATGAATAAATTCGGGCAGTAAATAAAATTTATAAAACAATTGTAAAACTCTAAAACAACGCACAAAACACGAATGTATAATCACAGAATAAAAAACAAATCATCAATCGAACTCAAAACACGACAAAATAAAAAAAACTTAAAACACGACACATGGAATGGGCTATAGCTGCGTCTCGAACAACTAACACTGTAAAAAATCTGTGTAACGTAGTTCACCCAAACAAATAGAAACACATCAGTTACACAATTATTTTTAGTGGCAGGATTGTCCAGTGGTGAACAAATTGGTGAAAGATTAACTGACATTGGAGAATCGACAAGTGAAATAAAGTTGTGCACAATAATTTTGGATCGAAATTGGTGAGATTGCGCAATCGAGGACGAACTTAACAGTATTGCCCTGATTAGTTATTAGTCCTTGATAATCAACGCATGTAAAATTTCTTACAAATATGGGTTTGGGCAAAACAAACCTACAAATTGAACAAATTTGAATTTAATTCCAACGCCTAAAATAGTTAAAGCTATAAATTCGTCTCGTTGGTGTATTAAAACGATGTTTTTTTTAAATTTCGGCAAACCCTTCAGTTAATTTATAACATTTTGGCCTGTTAACCTAACCAGCTCAGATTTAGCAGTAAGCCAAAATGGTACCAGAAATTTAAGTCATAAAAGTTGAAGATCCTGGATAAAACGTTTAAGTATTGTTTCAATCATTATGTGGAACACATACGATATCAGAATAGATTTCTTCAAACAATGCAGCGAAAAACGATTGTTTTGTGATAACGGAGTGGTGGCATTGGCCCAAGGGCGTAAGTTCGACTCTATCTCAAGCAAACAGATTAAGAGCAGAAATCAGAAGTTAATTCAAATAGGAAAACATACAGGATGCCTGTAAGTACACCAAACTACGCATGGCTTCATTAAGAGAAATATAGCGCCAGGTTTTTTTCCAGCATTGATTAAACAAACTAAAATTCCTCGCTTAAGGAGTAAGTACCGTTTTTCACGACCGCCTGCTGCACTGTTTAGGGAAGAAATACAACGACATCATTCGTAGTGAAAAAAAAAAAAACGGTGCCGAGTGAAATTGATTTCAAAAAAGTGCGTCGGGACGGAAAAAGAAGGGGTGATTGAGGGCCTGCGCTGCGCTGATGCGAGTGTGCGGGTTCAGGTCGAGTAGCCGGGCGAGTAGGTCAAACGCCGAGTCGGGGATGTCCACGGCACGGAAGGCCCGGGAGCTTGTGACGTCATCATCGCTTTGTAGAGGTGATTGGGGCGAACTGGGTCTGCTACCCGTGTAATCGGTATTATGTCGTCGACGGGGAGATCTGCGGCTGTTCGGACCTGTATTGATTAAAAGATTGGGGTAATTTTGGGTAAAAGCGAAATGCGTTTGCGACAGGCAAAAATGTATAGGATAAAAAGAGATTGGGACAACAAGTTAAAGAGTTCGAAAGGTGTTTTGCGTGAAGAAAAGTTACAGTTCAGGTAAGAAATATGAAAATATTAGGCCAAAAGTTTAGTGCTATGTAGAGTATTGGTTCTCTATCCCGTTAATTTTCCCGGTGTTATGAAAAAAAATTATCTGCACCCTTTTTAAGTAATATAAAGGGACAACTCAAAGTTTGCAAAATAGTGCTAGAAAATTATTGTTTTATTCGTTTTATTTTTTACCAGGATAAAAATAAAAAGCGGTAAGACAACTATATTTTGGGATGGATTTTGTATCTTTGCTATTTGTATAAAAATGCGTAATTGTAGGCGTGGAAGAAAGTACTGAAGGTCGACCGATAAATTGGCAGATTTAAGATAAAAGTCGTACAAAGAGTAAAAGGTCCAATGGTTTGTTCACGGAAATCTCGTAAACATGGCTGTTGTGTAAGGCAATTTACCTTATTGCGTAATTCATTTGCGAAAAAGGAGTAAAATTGCTTTCGCTTTGCGGATTGTGTCAATCGAATTTATAGTCACTTTTTTGTTTGGAATAAAAGACAAGACTAAATGAGAATGGGATTTAAACATCACGTCATATTCTGAAAAAGGTACACTGGGTATACCTTTATCATTAGATAGATATAGACGCATGATGTTAACGTCTTTTGACGTTTAGCGGTCGTCATAAAGTGAAAAATGGGCATCGGTATCGAAAGACAACACGAAAAAGCAAAATCTAAAAAAAAACATTAAACCACGTTTTACGCCTGAAATCCCAAACCTTGCGCAACAAGCTGGTAAAATTTGATCATTAAATGTATCTCCTTCCGAACACCTAAATATCTAAATACCCTTATTCCCTGCGAGACATTTTTTCCCCAAGTAAACCGGAAAACGCAAAAATATACTATACAACAGTTACACACATAAAATATACACCATTCACACACACAAGCTTGAACGCTGAGGAAATTGCGGAAAGGTTCTAACGAGGTCAACCCACAACAAACCTTACGTGCTCAGTCCTCATTGGCATGTTACAAACACCATGTAAAAAATACAAACGAGTATATAAAATGTTATGTTTTATAAACTACACTAAAATATAATCGACGCAATGTAAAGTCCTCGCGAGTGGCAAGTTCGGATTAAGGCGTGTAGTGGTTGCGAACAAATACTGCGCATGATTTAAATGTATTTTTTTTTCGGGCGGCCAATTACTCGGCAATAACCTTCGACTAATCATTATTAGGTGCTACTTAGAAGTAATTGGGGACTAACGTGTAATGCCAGGGTGAAGCGATGCAATTTTCCTTAAAGGCGTTAAGTTGCAAAAGTAGCATTCCATAGTAAAACGCGCCAAGTACGTTATAGGTTTATCTTTAATCTAAAACTCAGCAAGGTTTCGCCACAGCGTAATTGTCAAACAATGGTACTAGAATTGCACTCACTATGCGGACAAAAAATCAGTTGGAGCAACAAACCCCGCGTTTCTATCATGTTTTCCTTTTTGGTTGTTGTTGTGTAGTGCAATTATGCAACAAAATTTTACCCACTGCTTTAAATGGCAGTTTTTCATAATGATAATTACTTGTAATTTAATTTTCCGATCACAATAAGGTTCCTCTAGCAAATAATTGTGCGATTAATTGCTGTTTTGTTACCAAAGGGTACAAACCAAACAAAAAAACGAAATAATTACTTAAAAGTCTACTCGGATTCAATATTCTGGAATCGTTAGTCTAGATTCGAAACGTGTTATTCTATACCACTTTGAGATTCCACCTAGAACCTCCCTAAAAGTGACTATAGTTTTAGACACTTGATATCGACTGAGCATCTAGCAGAAAACGGCAGGAATTTTTATTTGTCGGCCTATCTTACCTTTAAGCAAGGAACCGCTGTTCTGGTCGCAATCAGGTTCTGGTGATTTCTTGAGGCTCATCACTACACCCTTCAAGTCGTAGCCGTGGTAAGACGATGATATCGTGCACTTTTTGCCTGTTTGATTAATATGGGGTTTAATTTTCGATCACGGTTTTACGGAACAACAATTATATGATTACCCTTAATCGAAAGCAGTTCACAATATCCACAAAGTGGTAAACAACGTAAACATCAGATGTGTTAGAACCGAGTCGGAGCAAAGAGTCAAAGTCAATCGACGAATTGTATAAATATAATGCTAGTAGCGTATAGCGAACGAAATGTGTTTGTTAACAAATAAAAACTCAACTTTTGCTTTTATCCTTTAGCGCAAATTTACAAACGAGTCGTCACATTTAAATCACAAAACAATTCATATCTACACTTTGAAATGGGGATGTTCGATAATATCGGACCGTAGCCGATACACGGTGCCAACTGTAAGTATCGGACATCGGCGCTCGTCCGATACTAGAGTGAGTAGTGGTATCGGTCCTGATCCGAAACCAAATTAATACTGTGAATTTGCGATCAAACGCAGCAATTTCGACCAAAACTTTTAGCCTAATAACCTAAAACAATTAATTACTATTAAACCTTAAAATTTCATCTATGTTTAAGAATAGTAATGAATTTGTTTGGTATCGGATCGGACGCTATGCTTGATGTCGAAAATATTGGGTATCGGTATCGCGATAAAATGTCTAGTATCGGACGTACTTACTTTGAAAACAGATGAGCTTGACCAAAAAACAATAAAACAAAATTCTGGCAAAATGGCGAAACATGGCGATCCTTAAAACTTAAATGTTATTATACGCGTTTCGCTTAATGAGTTAAACCATACCAAATCAAGTTCCAAAATGTACTATTGATAAACAAAAATCTTTCATTTCGACTTTAACCCTTTGTCGCCAAAAGAAAAGAAAGCAATCGATAATGACCTCCTGAAAAGTATATAGGTATCGTTTTCCCGTCGCGAACTCACCGCAAATCTTGGCGACGTCCAGGACCCTTTTGTGGCCGAAGAGGGAAACGATTTGCGATAAGGACTCGACGTCGTTGGCGGGACGGAAGAAGGGACATCGGCCGGTTAGCAGGGAAAGGAAAATGACGCCGGCAGCCCAAATGTCGACGGCTGAAAGGAAAAACAAGCACCGAAAAATGAATAAGCGAATTATAAAAAAAAACATTAATAGAGAACTTTTGATTTTTTTTTCGGACAACCGCTGGCCGTAAAAGTCTACTTGTTAATACTCAGGGCTTACTCAAAAAAATTATACTGCAAATAGTTTTCTATTTAACCTCAATTAGGTTTATAGCGCAAATCAATTTTTCTGTAAATATACCAGGTATAGTTGAAAAGATCGTGTTGGTTCACAACACAAAAACGTAACAATTTTTGCGGTCCTTTCCATATTTGTATGCTTACAGAAATTTGCTTTTTGAACACAATGGAGTAGACAACAAAGAGTTTTATTTACTATTTAACTCTATTCATATAAAAAGTTTATTCCATTTTTTTTTAAATACACCAAGATTTTAACTCGCCCTTCATGGACCCCCTTTGACACCCCCCGACGCTCCTTGACGCTCCATGGACGCCAGTTAATAACATGGTTCGTGTCCTCGTTGGTTAAACTTGTGTTGGCGCAAACAAAACTGCAAGCTAGCCTTGATTCTCACCTGTGGTTTGCGCGTTGTAGCGAAGAAGTACTTCAGGGGCACGAAATCCCGCCGTTCCAGCACGGGGAGCTGCAAAACCTGGCCTGAAATCAAACGATTATATGATAAATTTGTTTTCTGGGGGGGGGGGGGGGTCCAATCTGTTTATCTGCAATCCCTTATTTATGTAAACAGCTTTCCGCAACCCTTTTACATTCGACATAATTTTCTATAAAACGTTATCAAGAAAAAATAAGTCTTGTAAGGCATAATCGCTTATTACTACGTTTACTTCTTTGTCAAAACAAGAATAGTTACAGATGACTTTTTAAAGGAAACGCACTTTACATAATAAAATGTTCATTTCAGATCCTCTATCAGACCCGACCCTCCAAAAAATTTCTGTTACTTAAACCCTCCATTTGAAAATAACTTCCCATCCCTGCTGTAGATGTAAGCGCAAAAGTGATTTAGGCCTTCTCGCTATCTGTAAAACCGACGGCCAGTGTTAAAAGCGCTGTAACCAGGCTGTAGGTTAGACTTTTAGCAGCCTTTCTTTGTATATGAATTAAATAGGGCAAAGTTGGATGACATAACTGACATTTCACTTAAAAAAACATATCGATTTCATCCGTTTATCTTCATGAAATGGAGTTACAGAACGAAACTTAAAAACAAAATGTCAAACAGTAATTTTTCCTCGCTCTATTTTTAATGTATTCCAGAAAGTTCATTTTTTGCAATAACTAAGAGCCAAATATAAATCGTTGGCATCAGTTAAAACATAAAGAGTTATATACCTTGCGAGGCATTTGTAGCAGACCGTGAGTTTTCCGTAGCAAGCGCACATCTTGTCGCTCGCCGTGGCGCTCTTCTTGTGCCCTGCCGGTGACGGAGCGTTCGGTGCCCGGCTGCCGTACTTCCGGATGTTGGGGAACACGTCGGCGATGGTGACTTTGCTCGTCTTCCTCGCTCCGAAGATGGGAGTCAAGGCGGAGGAGGAAGACACGGAGGACCGACGGTGAGGTTGTGGAAGCGGGGATGTGAAGGAGGAGAATTTGGGAGTCTTTAAAGAGGAGGAAATAGATCCAGTTAATCTTCCCGGAGTCGCGTTCTCCTCGTTTCCTGCTCTAGTCTTCCTCGGAGATTTCCTCTTCTGCTGCTCCTGGTGGCCAAGGAGCTTCTTCTCGTGGAGCCTCTTCACTTCTTCCTTCAGTGATCTGGGGCAGCTTTTCCTGGCGGGCGCGTTGGTGTTGATCTTGATTTCGGCCAGACACTTTCGCTTCGCTTTGGGCGAGCACGTCCCCGTTGAGTGGCGTGCCGAGTGATTACAGGAGCTCGTTGTTGTGGTCGGCGAGGGTCGTTTTATGCTCTGGCTGATGCTCAGCGGCTTACTCTTGTTGACTTCCTTTGGCTTCGGCTTTCCCTTGTCGCTTTTCTGATGTTCCTGAGCGAGGCCAAAATCGACCAGACCGCCCCTAAACAAAGAAGAGATCATCAGTGATGAAACACATGTATGAGGAGGTGTACGGTGAACCGAATATTTCTACTGTCAATGCGAATAGCTCCGTACATTAACTTTCGCGATGTTTTTGTTTACGAATTGGTTTGCTATTGGTGTGAGTTACTGTCATGTTCTATGAACAAACAGATGAGAGAAAGCAGTGTTTTAACCACTTTTAAAAATCACCACCCTTATGCGAGAAACGATTCTACAATATATATTCATATTTGTGAGGTGGTGTATATTTTGACAAACTTAGATTCAAGTTTTAATATTGATTAACATACCTTCTACAACAATGTAAGCTAAGTTATTGTTTGGCGCTGCCGCCATTTATAAAGCTAAAAAGGGGATATCGAATGGCATTTTATCAGGTTCAATGAATATGCTAGAAAAACCAATGGATGAATTTTTTTTTAAAAACGATGAGAAAATAACAATATGAAAGATTTCGTGAGTTTAGCTCAGTGGTTCTTAACCGGGGTGCCGCAGCTATTTATTATTTTTTAGGGGTGCCGTAAGCCTTAAAAGGTTGAGAATCACTGGTTTGGCTCTAACTTTGCGATCTTGTGTTTTAATGATATGGATCCGTTTTAAAATTGGCCAGTGGGACTCTAAAAAGGCTGATCCTAGTTTATAATTTGCATGCGTGCATAAATTACTTTCATACGTTTTGGTTTTAAGGTCGAACAGGAAGTTGTTTGGCTTCACGTCCCTGTGTATGACGTTGAAGCTGTGCACCCTGTGCAGGGAGAGCATGAGTTGCCACATGTAGTCGCGCACATCGCCTATGCTCATCAGGTTCAGGATGTCCTGTGGAAAAGTAACATCACGTTTAAAAGGGCTTGTAGCTAGCACACTGGCAGGGCAAAGGGAAGGCCTGGTGTAAATTAATATGGAGAATTAGTGCTTTATTTAAAAAAAAATTTAGTGAGCCCTAGGTTTAACAGTTTAAATGATAACATTTTTTGTTGTCTGGATGGGCACATATTTGGTATTTAAAGCAATGTGTATTGGGTTTGTTTCGTATTAAGTTTCCCATTAGCATTTTAAACAGAAAAAATATAGATGTAACAGTTTGTATGAAAAACTTGCACGGCCTCTAGCAGTCCACGACTCGTGGACCCCAGCTTAGGGAGCTCTGCCCTATATTACCATGTTTATAAGTTTAAAAAAACAACAGTTTACCTTACTTAAAACTGATTAAAAATGATAAATTATAACAAATGCAAATTAACAACATTTTTCACACAAAAATGATTTTATACCATTATCTCAAAAAGTTATTTTTACTTTATTATAGTGCATATTTTCGCTTATATATTTATTTATTTAATTGGGTCAACAGCTAAAACAAACTAGGTTTAGTTTTCCTAAAAACTTAAAAGTTGTATTGTATACAGACAGTATCTGTTTTGTAATTGTATTGTAACATAATCATGCAACATTTACACACCAAGCACCTAGAATTAATTTGCTTCAATATCAAAACAATTATTAATTATTTATAAGAAACCTTTGTATTACCATAAATTTTGAATGCTTGATGTATGGCATTATGATCACCACCTCTCCGTTGTGCCTAATGCAGCCCTCGATGCCAACAACATGTTGTGCACCTCTGAAATATGTAAATTAAATTTAACTCACCCTACTAACATTAAAACTAGCATGCAACTGGAGCATATTTTGAATCTGTGCCTTGCAATTAATCTCTTTATAAATTTTCAATGATTTTAAATTTTTATCAGATAAAAAGTCATAAAATTTACACTGAGCATTTTAAAACATAGGTAGGCACTACTTTTTAAAAAAGGATAAGGTGAATAGAGGAGTTACACTAGTACACTCAGATAAATCTGTGAGAAAATAATAAATTTTACCCGATCTCCTTTAAGCACTTGACCTCACTCTCAATTCTTTTGGGGTGTGAAGTTGAAAATATGTGTTTCAGTGCATACATAGGACTGTCCTCACCAAGATGTTTCAGCGTAGCAAGATACACATTGCTAAATGTACCTGGAAAGTTCAAAAAATCGGTTTATGCTAAGCCCAACAACAAAGGCCTACTTAAATATCTGGAAATCTACACACCCGTGTATTTTGCAATCTACACACCCTTGTATTTTGCAGTTAAATGACCAACTGCATGCATAAAATTGTTTGTGGACCGCTGAAGAAATGCACTCAGCATATATATATATATATATATAATTTAACTGGTGAATGACAAAAAATAGACCACATCATACACAGACATGTGTATAAATATTAAGATATTTCCCTAATCATACTTTGCTTACATGAAAATCTTTTAGGAGCCATTTTTAACATTTATAAACAAGTTTGTGTCATGTCACCTAGCTAAACACTACGATGTGCGATGGTAAACAAAACCATGCATTAACAAGAATATTTTTGTTTGTCAGTTACCTGAACCAATTAACTTTTTCATGTTGAAATGAGTCCCGACTTGTGGTACGCTCGTTAGTAAAGTAGAAAATTCATCAGATTTTGGTGTAGTTTTTGATTTCTTGTGTTTCTTTTTAGCTTGACCCTTTTCTTGTTTGGAACTTTTGCCGGGGCTCGCTTGAATCCAAGCAAGGGAGCTTTCATCGTGAAAGTCTAAAGTTCAACAGAATAGTTAAACGCTGAAATCAAACTATGTTTTGTATGTACAGTTCAAATTTTTGGAGTGTCTAATACAGTGGTTCCCAAACATTTTTTGGCTCGCAGCACACTAAAAATTCTTAACCATTTCACAGTACACTTTTAATAGAACAACAATAGAGCAATTTTACAATCGGCCTTAAAACATGACACTATTTGTAAATGTCTCAAAGTTATTAATTCGTAGTGAATAGTGTGTATTTAAGTCTAAAATGCTTGCGTGTATGCCTATTGGTAAAACAAATACTCTTATTTACAAAAAGTTCGCGGCACACTTGACAATCTCTCGAGGCACACTAGTGTGCCGCGGCACACAGCTTGGGATTCACTGGTTCAATATCTTTCAAAAGTACTGACACTTTTGACGCTTTAAAAAATTGCAATTTTGGGAAAAAGGGGTACTTTGTAAAAAGCGGACCTTTTTGTATTTTGGGTTTAAATTAAAAACATAAATAAACTACCCATGAAAAATCAAATATTATACACTATGACAACAAATTTAGGAAACGTTATGCACAAACCAGTAACTGTGGCGATTTATTGCGAGCCTTAATTTTTTTAAATAAATTTTGCACCAAACTGGAATGCAATCCGTTTTTTTGCTATACATTTGATGTGATCAGATACACTATTCAAAAATGTTTTCATACTTCACATTTTTAGATTAACAGCAAGGTTAAATGATAAATAGATTGTATCACATGAAACCTGAACACACATATGTGTGTTTACAACTGAAATCTAGAGTCTGCAATGGCTTTCGGTGTAGATTGTATCAATCAGAATTTATCTTCAAGGTAGAGTCCACTAAAAAGATAGTTTTATGTAAAACTTAATTATACCTTCCAACTTTGGTAGATAAGAATTAGATGTGGTGTCGTTGTTGTTGAGCTGCATTCCAGGTTCAATAACGTCAACCATGATAAAAGGTTATTTAAAAAATTAAAAATAAAATCTAAAAAGGCTTTTACCAGTAAAATCTACAAATAAAATAAATGTTTTAGGTCAAACTACTTAAGTATTTACATTTAAGGTCATCTACCTCCTTTTGTACAACTTAAAATCTGTCATACATCTAAAACACAGCCTTCAACTGAGCTCATTTACAGTTTGTGTATACAGCGGATTCTAAAATGTGACAGGATACGGATACTAAAGTCAAGAGACCGCCAGCAGATAATTACCGGTAACTCGTATGGCGCTAAGTTTCAGAGGAACGGCTCTAGTTCGGTCGGCCATTATCGCACCATTGCTAGACGACTTACAGCTTATTGGTTCCCTAAACGCAGCAGAAACTACAGTCCAGAAGCCCTAACAAAGGGATTTCACAACACCAGGAACCTTCGATCGCCTTCCATCTGTCAGTACTACACACAGCTTCGGCCTTCGGTAATCTTTCTACTACACCGGTTCCCCTTTTTCCTTTTTTCTCTCGTTTAATTCCCGCCTCATGAAGTCATCGTTCAGCGCGCCAAACGAATCGGTTTCCTCGCCAAGTTAAAAGCGTCTTTCTCATCACAGTACTTGAAATATATCGATAAGGTAAAATACTGCGGCAAAAACGGTAAAATAAAAATTCCCTTGTTTTAAGATTCCGAATTGCCCTCAATCATCGCCTGAAAAATGCAAAATATTGCAGTAGAGAAAAACAGCTTAATTATAATGGCCGCCATTCTGTGTCTGTACAAAGAGAGACTCTTTGGTCTGTATAACAGATAAAAAACTAGGCTTACTCACTTAGCAAAAAAAATGGGAAAGAAACTAAATGAAATCTAAAAAGGAGACAATTTGACCAATGATACTATGCAAAATATGACAGTTATTTAAGCTGTAGGCAACATACCCAACAATTGGGGTATTTATGATGTATATTAAATAGCCCTAGCACAGCGGTTCTCAATCTTTTATGCTCCGTGGCCCCCTTTGATAAGCTCTCAACCCTCGTGGCCCCCTCTGCTTATAATAAATATTCAACATTGTATTTACGTTTTTCACTTGTTTTACTTCTCCACGTTAGTAACGATTCAGCCATTAAACGAAGTTCAACGAATGATTAACTTTTTAAATAACTTCAACTTAAAGGTGTTGTTTAAATTAGAGTACATAACTACACGAAAAATGCACAAGAACATAAAACATAATAGATACACGAAAATGTTCTTAAAACTTCTATTTTGCCCATACATTGAATGCAATGCAAAACAATGTTGTGTTTTAGCCTACTTATACTTTATCTGAAATGTGATTTGTTAATAAGGCAATATATATATTATGCTGCAAAAAATACAAAGTAATTACTACCATTGATGTGTTGCTATTACGTGACAATTACGCTGTGCATAACCTCGCTGAATATTGGCCTAAAGTTGACCTTGAGTAACCCCGCAGATAACTTTGCGCGTTTTACGACGGAATGTTTGTTTTGCAACTAAACGCCCTTTAAGGAAATCTCTGTACCGGTACCTGGCATTACACGTTAGTTTTACACGTTACCCAACAGCATTGACGCTTTTGCTCAGGCGAAAGTTATCGGCCAGTAATAGAACGCCCGAAAAAACGCAAACCACGCATATATGGTTTCACTAGAAGCAGCACAGTACTTGTTTCGCCACAGCGATAAGCGGCGTTCATGCATACTTTTTCGCGAGTAAAGTTCCAATTACCCAACATGAACAGCAGAAGTTTTTTTAATACCGATGGCCAAGCTATAGAGAGTTATGCCCGTGGTCTCCCAATCAACGCTCCGTGGCCCCCATGGGGGTGAGGGCCACGGTTGAGAAACCCTGCCCTACCAGTTTTTGTTTTCTCATTTGAGTATCAATAGCGACCAATAAGTCGATAGTAAAAGTAATCTGCTAAACTAAAAAATTTTTACTCTTCAGAGAGCATTTTAAGCGAAATCAATAACCAACGCGAATGGTTGTTTCGAAAGTGACATTCTATAGGCATTTATTATTTGACGGAATATTTGACGTGGGTAGCAATAAGCTAATAGGCACGGAAACAGCATAAACATACTTGGAAAAACGAACAGCATGCCATAGTTTGTAAGATTTACCCGGCTAATAAAGTAATTGGAAAAGATTTAGGTAATAAATCGTGCAAATAAGCGAAAACTATGAAAGTTAAATTTACCAACAGCATAGCCTACAATAGTGACAAGCACAAAAATTATAAAACACGTGATGGATGTTATTTTCCAGTGATGTAAACAAGTGTATTTAAACTGACCTAACGTCCCAGTCAAGTCATAATTAGAGCAAGTCAAGTCTTTGTCATTAAAATTTAACGTTGAACTATTAAAGTTATTTAAATAGATTTGACACCAAAACGAACATATAGCAAGCTTTTGTTTTCCAAATCGAGATAAATGACCCCATTTTACAAAAAATAATTCTTAATGAAAATATTTTTTAAGCTTGTCCAAAATTTGTCATAAAGACTTATGTCAAGTTAAGTCATTTGTTTGAAAGACTCTATAGTCATGTCATTACAACACTGTTGTTTTCCCTTATATCCCTTTACACTCTATTTTGCATTTTTGGACTAGCTAACATTTGACAGAACCTGCCGGCAATCGGATATAACGACGGTATTTTCAAATTACAAAAACAACGGCTCGGCCACAATTATTACACGCGATATTTTGATGACAAGAAACGTAAAGAGCTTGTCGCTAAAATTAAGGACAAACCAACACTTTTTGGTTTAAAGCAGTTTTTCTCAACCTTTTTCGCGCAACGACCCGAATAACTAAAGTATATAGCCTAAGTGGGCCATTTCCCATTTCCCTTAACTATACTTTTTTGCAAGCGACCCATTGGTTAAAAACTGGTTTAAAAGAATAAACTACAAAGTCATATATTGACTCGTTGACGAAACACGGCCGAATAGACCTACGTTCAATATTTTGGTCTGCAGAACATCAAGAATAACTAATGAGTTATGAAAATAGTACCAGCCATCATTTTCTTTTTTTACCAGGCTATACCTTGTCATCTCGTTGAATGTATTGAACGATAAACATTATTCTCCGAAAGAAAAATAGAAAGGACTTTATTCCACTTTCAAACCCAAAAGTACCACCATACTTTTGGGCCTTAAAAGGTTGATTTAGGCCGTTACCGGAACTCACGCTAAAGTAACTGTTAATGCTTTTATTTCTTGAATACAAAGCTACACTGCAACCACGAAGATAAAACAAATAACAGCAGATATGTTGTTGAACATTTAAACCGAAAATTGAAGATAGGCTACAATAATTTCTAACGCACTTGTACAAGGTATTTACATTATCATAACGTAAATATGTCATAATTATTCTTTAAAACAACATTTTCGACAACCCAAATTCTAAAAGTGCTTTGTACAACGTCGATTAAAGAAAAGGTATCCACCAAAAATAAAATTAAATAAATATTTACAGGAGATCACCAACCGTCAAAAAGACCTGTTTAGCAGTTATGAAAAAAAAGTATTCAAAATTTGCAAACTTGTATCAATGAAAAATAAAGTGTACAAACAGCGGAAAGTACACCGTACCACTCTGCAAAATACTTCAGAGCAGAATGGCAGTTCTCATCTCTTCCCAAAACACTTCCTCGTCTTCCCCAGGACCCGGATACTGCACTACGCTGTAGGGATGCTTTCTGGCTCTGTACTTGGCGAAGGAACTGCCACCGACCCCGGGCTCGTAGTTGACCATCACACAGCGATCGCGAGTCCCCGAGTACGCCCAGTCTTCCAGCACTGAGATCACGTACTTGCACTTGCGAGACGCGCCGAAGCCGTTGGACATGATCACGATGGTCTTTCGACTGGCCTGCATTCGCAAAAGCAACTGGTTGAGCGGCGTAGGCCCACAGAAGTCGCTCTGGCCGATGACGCCGATCCGCAAGGGCGGGTTGCCGCCTTGCAGCTTTCCTACAAGGCGGTCGTCCAGCCAGTCAGAGATAGGCGTGTTGCAAGTGTCATAAACAACGAAACCGTGATATGAGTAGGTCGTGTCACCGTTATCAAGATTGCCGTTTTGGGCAGAAGTTTCCTCTATGGACTCCCTCTCGTGCCGTTTCCTTATGTTGCCGTGAACCATCTTTGCAAAAATTACTTTAAACCACTTGCTGAATCCTACCGATCCCACAATAAACAGAACCAAATTGATCGAGAAGAAAATTGTCAGGTTGAGTAACGCCATGTTGGTTTGACAAAAATAAGAGAGACTGTAGCTAAAAATGGTTTCAAGCTTTCCGTCTGTCGTGTAGCAAACAAGGCATCCACCGAAATATTCGAACATCTGGTTCGGACAGAAAGGTAAGAAACCCTTAACATACAAGTGATCAAATGTGCCAGACCGTATCAGCCATCCAAAGTTGTCACTCATGCTGCAATGACATGCCATCACGTTTCCACGTAAATCCAAGAGCGACAACTGGGTTAAAAGCTGTTTTGAGTATGTAATGGGCGACAAATCCTCCAACTTGTTAAAGGAAATATCAAGATAGTGCAATTTTGGTAAGTTAAACGAACCCGGAGCTACTGATCGAATCATGTTGTGTGGAATGGAGAGAACTTCGAGTTGAGAACAGCACCATACAAGGCTCGTGTTTAGAGTTTGTATAAAGTTCCGATCGAGAAGAAGTTTAGTCAAGTTCGGCAACTCGCGAAGTGCGACGTACGGAAACCATTCCAAACCGTTTCGACTGAGGTCTAATAGAGTGATTGATGGGGTGCCTTTAAAAAAATTGTCACCAATTCTCCATCTTAAAAGAGCATTTTGCATCGTCAGTGCAACGATCCTTGGAAACATGGCGTACGTATAGTCGTTACGCAATGAATCAAATCGTGGAAATGCAGTTCCGGATATATCAAGCTTTCTAACATTTTCGAAAGTGATATTGCGCGCTAAATACCATTTCAATAGGTGATAGATCCCACTGTCACCACCCCCTATTTTTAAATATGATTGACCCTTTATAGCAGTTAAAAATTCTAAACTCATATCAGGATCATAGAAAGATCCAAAGATGGCAATGTCGACACTTGATAAACGTTTGAATGCCAACGGAAATATCATTCGAATTGGATTATAACTCAAGTTAACCGATCTTAGATTACAAAGCGACGAAAATGTGTTGTTTCCAATGTAACTTATTTTGTTGTTACTGAGATCGAGAAAAGTAACAAATGTGCTTGCGCCAAAGGTCCGATTTTCCAATCTAGCTATGGAGTTTCTATGCAATGTGATTAAGTTGTTGTAGTTTCCACTAACTGATAAATCAGTACCGTTACCTTTGCGTTTAACTTCAATTCGACTTTCACTGTAATAGATAGACGAAATTTCGTTATAAGACAAATCAATGCTTTCCAAATGGATCAATTCATCTAAAGCTCTCATGTCGAACTGTGTAATACCACTACCTCCCAAATAAAGGTTTTTGAAATAAGGGAGGTTGGCCAGAGCTACAAAACTTTGGGCGGTGACTTTCCTGTATCGAATTGCATACATGGCGAATTTATCCACATCTTTTTCGTCATATGTCATTCCAAGACTCAACGTAAGAAGTGCTGGGAAGCTCTGATACGCACCTCCCAGCATTAGTTCTTCATTTTCGGGTGGTGTGGGGTAATAAGAGAAATTTTGACAACGATTATTTGCTGCAAGGTAAATTTTTTTTAGATATGGTAGACTTGGCACCATCGTCGGGTTTAACGTTAGAAATTTAAAGCAATTGAAAGAAAGATACAAAGATCTAAGTGCTTTATTTTTCGCAAGGAAGTTTTTCGGCAGGCTAGTTAGCATGTTAGCAGATAAATCAAGTGCTTCCAAACGTTTTAAATTGTCCAATGAGCCCGACTGGATTTCCAAAGGTAGAAAATCGTAACTGGATGTCCAGCCTAAACCTAAATAAACGAGGTTCGGTGATACGATGAAATCATCTCTGTCTAATTGATGTATGGGATTTCCTGTCAAGACAATACACTCCATGCTTTCGACGAAGAGAAATTTCGGCAACGATTTTAAGTTGTTAAAGGAAATGTCGAGGTAACGGGGTTTGCTGTACTTAAAAGGTTTTCCAGTGACGATAAACTTCCTTGGGCACAGGCTGACAGGCTTCGTTTGTACGCAGTTCGATTGTAACAAAACTACGTCAAGACTCGTAAGAACGGAAAGCTGCTGTTCGCTAATTGGTACCATGAATGTGTTGCTCAGCACCAGCACTTCGAGGGAAGGTGGCAAGTTTTCTGGCAACGTAAGCATGGAGTTGTGATTAAGGTCGAGATATTTAAGCCTGGTCAAACGGGAAAAAGCAAGGGGGTGAAATTCCATATGCCCGGCACATTGCGGTTGGGCAATCTTTGTTTGGGTTTGGCAGTTTACACTCAAGTCCAGGGCTATGAGCGAACGATACCTTGACAAGTCATCGGCGCCGACGTACCTTATCAGGTTGCCGTAAAATACCAGTATTTCAACGTTGGGATCGAGAAGCTTCGGTATTTGTTGAATTCCTCGTTGGTGGCAACTAATAAGAGGAGATGGATATTTTGCCCAGTTTGGAAATTTGATTTGTTCGAATGCCTTCTTCGCGGCAAACCCAATTGCATGTTGAAATGAGCGGTTGGTCAGAGGGCTGCATTGATATTTGCCAAACTGAATCGTTTTCGATTTGTTGTCACTCGCAATAGGCGATATAAAACAATTGATAAATATACACAAAAAAACTAAGATCTGGTTCATTTTTAAACAACGCCACCTGTATAAATGAGATAACAACAATAACTTTGTTTACAACTCCAGGTTTTAAACTGCTAAAGCAGATTGGCGGCATTGTTTGCATAAAAATGCATTTCAGCCAAAAGTAAATTTAGTTTTAATAGTCTTTATCAAAGTTTTAGAATTTTTCAAAACTTATGAGAAGACCCTTTACAATGGTTAAACCTTTATCTAGTCGCGGGCCAAACCTCAGAAAGGTCTTTGCGGAAAGTTAAATTTAAACTGTGTAGACTTTACGCATCTTATTGTAATTATAAGAACCGCAACGACTGTCAATCAGAGATTCCGGTATGCTATAGCAAAAAGGAAGCGAAATTTGCCTATTTCGGTCACGTTTTAGCGACACAAAGAGATGCGAGGTCATGTACAGCACGTTTTGAAACTAACCTGTGAATAACACCGCCAGTCCGCCACGTATTCAACGAATACACTTGCGAAAACGACTATACTATATAAGCCTAATAAGTCCACCATTGCGAAATAAGGAACGAAGTATACTTTACACTTACAGTGTTCATGTAACTCGATTGCTTATCTAATCTCAAACCTAAGCTTGAAATACAACTCAAAAAATTCTGATAAACTTCTAAGGTTAACCCATAACCATCAACGGACAAAAGCTACAGAGTCGGAGTCGCACTCGGGACCCGAGGAAGGCTACGTTAAGACTATACTCGAATCCTGTCTGTCGTGTAGCCTACCTGCGCAGCAACAAAAAACGACGAGGCCTCAAATTGTAAATGTGAAACATTTAGTGAAATAATTCCAACTAAGTATTTTGGGTGTTTTAAAGGAGTTATGATCCCTTCATGAGTAAATTGCTGTATAGTGTATATCCATTATCCACCCTATTTTAGTTGCGTGAATGGGTGGAATGCAGACTGTCGAGTCAAAGCCGGGTTTGGAACTCGAATAACATCATCATCGAAATTTGACACATCTCGAAATAAGGCCAAAATAGGAACATTCCAAAAGTCAATATAGTCGGAATAATATCTGAATCAGAATAAAACTTAAACGGCCAGAACAAGATTTAAACATCCTTTTACTTAACCCAAACCCCTACCCTAACTTGATAACTATAACTAAACCAATAGTTTCACCCCTAACCCATATACCAACCCCAGCCATTACCCACCCCAAACATTAAACGGAGCCAAAAAGACCAATGACAGAACGACCGAGGCGAGAAATAGAAGCCGTATATGCTTAGGTTGGACGTAGATAAATGAAAAATATTCGTTAAAATTAAAAAAGTGAGATATGATTACTAACACTTGACCCACCTGAACCCAAACGCTAACCCGAATCCAAACCCAAATAATGTGCGTTAATTTAATAATTATCCGAACGCTGGAAAAAAAAGCCCAAACTCGGGTGGGCATAGCCTATATAGTTCATCGTCCATTGTATAAAGGATTTTTACGTCACAAATTGAGGTATTGGGGCCTGAAGCGTTATAACTTATAATTTGAGGCAAGCGGATTTAATTACAAGTCTCATTAAACTAATTTGCCTCGGCAATCAACCTCGCTATTGCTTCAATAAGTTTTGGTGTTGTCTGATTACAATTCCACACAGTTTGTGTTGGCTATTATGGGCAAACCGGCTAATGCCGGCAAGCACAACCACTCGCTGTCTTGACACGACTAGACTGGATTGGTTCAACAGCAGAACAACTTGTAAATTGATCCTGAGAACTGGACATTTTTATTTTGTAAGCAATCCTTTTTATACACAAAGCAGCAATGACACGGCAAATTGTTACATTATCTAATAGTAATTTCGTCACACGGGTGTTGGCTTATCGCCTTTCTTTCTCAACTTATCTCCTACAAGGAAGTTAGAATCTGTTCATATTAGTACACGAAAGCGGCTTCTCTAACTGTAAACACAATTTCGAATCATTGTTTTGGGATGCGGCTAATGTGCCAATTCTCAAAGCGGCGATTTAAGGTCGCACATTCGCTGACAATATAAGGAAGGATATGCGTCAGTTTTGTTATTCGTCATCTGTGAACAAGTGGCCGAACTGTTTCGCAAGGCACTGGCAATTTACCGGAAGTTTTCACTAAAAACGCACACAGTAGCAATTCGTCAACATTACATTTTCGAGTTTAGACACATAAAGCTCTTTGATAAATAGATATATTATTACAATTTTGATAAATATACAACAGGATGTTTTTGGTAAGGATGCGTTATGACAATTTTGATAATTAGACAAGAAATAATAAAGGGGCGTATGTTTTTGTTGTTCGTTAATTACTTAAAACGATTAATTAAACATGTAAAAATGGCCACTGCCACCACAAATTATTAAATTAACGCACATTATTTGGGTTAGGGTGCTGGTTAACGTTTGGGTTCGGGTTGGTCAAGTATTATTGAAATCTTCTTATCCACATTTGTTAAGTCAAATTAGTGCATTGTCCAAGACCTCAAAGTCTAAAAGTCGGACTTTTTGATCCTTTGAATGCACTAATTGTCGCAGACCTTTTTGCTTGGAAATGCACTAATTTCTGACGGATGGGGTGCAACATCCATTCGGTAAATTAATAGTAGGTCGAAAAATAGGTAGAGATAGTGGTGACAAACACTTAGGTTGGACTGATTGCATCCTAAATGATAAGCAAGGCCATATTGAATTACTCATTAAGGGCTTTTAAGAAGGCCTTTATTATTTGCAAAAATTCATGTCATGCAAAAAAGGTTAAACAGTGGAAACTTAAAAATAGGTGTAAGACAATTATCAACAACCAAACGACTAGCATATCTTCGCTTTTGGATGGAATATGAAAACAGATTAACTCTATGAATGTGCCGACAAAACAGAAACAAACATTGATTTTGTTGACAGGGCCGAACACACTGGTTGGACATTAACCAGGTTGTTGTAACATATCGCGCTTGCATCTGCATGGATTCCGCTTTACCGTTTCCATTGCGTGTAGAAATTTAATTTCTGCACACATAAAAGAGTCATTAGGTGTTGGTGAGTTGTAGCGGAACTTCGTGCTATTTCCTGTACTATACGGCCATCTCGAACTCGAATGACGTGCTAATTGTATCATTAGGCGTGCATTGCCTTGATACAAATATAGCTGCAATGTGGCTAATGCGTGGCCCCGTGGGATGTTGCTGGTGTAATACATGAGTGAATAGCAGGCGAACGTGTTTGACGAAGCAGAAGGTTCTGTTCATAGCAGCTATAACAGAACTGTTGGCAGCGGCATAACTTGATATTACAGCACGCTCGTGGGGATAGGGTTTAGTTTTACTTTCAAGTGTAACGAAGCATGTGCGTTAACTTATGAATGCTTTATTCTGTATGCTACCCTTAACACCGTGTTTATTACCAAAAATGTTTATTCAATCAAACATGTGATAATAATGATACTGTTTAGCTTGACTACATGATTAGCCTATCACTCTAGGCCAGGGCGAAAAACTATAGTTGTCTTATTGTAGGGAACTCGAATAAACTCGACCAGGACTCTGATAAAGTTTACTGTTTCTTTTCTTTTGATCGCAAGATTGTACTTAAATGTATAAAATGAAACGCTTTGTACACATCGTTTGTTGAGTTTTTGAGAAACCGCCACGGTTCAATGCATCGCTAAAACAACAAGATCGTTGGTATCCAAGGATACCACTTTTGTACGATTCTCACAGTTTTCAAATAAAATGGATTACCGTTTTAAAAGAACAGCAAACATTTTTTAAAGCAAGAACGTTAAACATATATTTTGGAATACCATTAAGTATGCCTGCAATAGGCAAAGCTGTTGCATTTACAGAGTTAATAGAATACCTAGCAGCAGTTGAGTAAAATATTTTTAATTAGCAGATGACATTGAAGCTGTTTATCGCAGAATACAATCTTTTTTAAAACTACGCCATGTATTTACAGAACACGTATAGTGTTTTATAACAGTTTTAAATCTAGTTTGTGATACACTTGCAAATATGGGTAGGCCCAAGAGAAAAACCACACCACTGGCAACTCCACCTGCAGCCAAAAAAGCACAGAAACGAAAAGCACAGGACGTAAAAGTTAAACCAGACCCGGATGCAGATAAACCAAGTACTTCTGCAGACTCTGACAAGGATCAGAAAGTTGTCACTTTTACAGGCACAATACCGGTCGACAGTGAATGCCCATTAAATCCCAAAGATTATCATGTGCATATTGCAGGCACCGATATTTACAATGCAATGTTAAACCAAACTAACATTGGTGCAAACAACAACAAGTACTACATCTTGCAGGTTATAAAGCACAACAACAAAAGTGAATTCTTCTCGTGGTTTAGATGGGGCAGAGTTGGTAAAACTGCAGGCACACAACTAACGCCTAACCAAGAACATAAAGCCATCCAACTCTTTCGAAAAAAGTTTCAAAATAAAACAGGTTTCGTTTGGGTCTTCAGAAGTGGGTTTACAAAAACAAAGGGTAAATATGACATGGTTGAAATTGACTATGGCCAAGACGATACCAGTTCAACTGAGGTTGACGGTCCTAAAAAGCCAAAAATACAAGTAGAATCAAAACTGGACAAGCGGATTCAGGATGTCATGAGTTTGATCTTTGACCAAAATGAATGGGAAGCTTCCATTAAGGAAATGAAGTTTGACATTAAAAAGGCACCCCTGGGAAAACTTACCAAAGCACAGATAACAGCAGGTTACGAGTCATTGAAAAGAATTGAATCATGTATCCAGAAGAAAAAACAGACGGGGACCGAATTGGCTGATGCTTGCAGCGAATTCTACACAAGGGTCCCACATGACTTTGGTATGAAAGTTCCACCCCTGATTAAGACACCACAAGATATCAAAGAAAAGCTGCAGCTCCTTGAGGCACTGGAAGACCTTCAAATTGCCATCAGCGTTGTTGATGAAAAGCAAGATGAAACTAAAAACAAGCTGGATGGATATTATGATTCGCTGCAATGTGATTTGGCTCCATTGGAGAAAACAGACAGTGAATTTAAGGAGATTGCAAAGTATGTGAAAAACACACATGCCAGTACCCACAATCAGTACGAATTAGCGGTACAGGAAGTTTTTCGGGTCAACCGTGAGAGTGACACCAAAAAATTTAAAAAAGATCTGGGCTCCAGGATGTTGCTGTGGCATGGGTCTCGTCTTACCAACTGGTGCGGCATCTTGAAGCAAGGTTTGCGAATTGCACCACCAGAAGCTCCAGTGACAGGCTACATGTTCGGAAAGGGAGTCTACTTTGCAGACATGGTTTCAAAGTCTGCCAACTATTGCTTCACCAATGCCAGGCAGCCAATCGGTTTTTTACTTGTGTGCGAAGTAGCACTTGGTTCTATGAACGAGAAGACATACTCTGATTATAATGCCGATAAGTTGCCAAAAGGCAAGCATAGTACAAAGGGCTGTGGCAGAACTGCACCTGATCCCAAGAGTTATGTAAAGTTGGAAGATGGGGCTGTAATTCCCTCTGGAAAACCGAAACCAGTTAAACTCAAAGATGGAGGGTATCTGATGTACAACGAATATATTGTCTACAACACGGCTCAGATTAAACCAAGATACCTGGTAAAAACCAAGTTCAGGTACTAAACAGTGACCTAAGGCTTCTAAAGCATTTATGGCAAAATATTGTTTCTTCAATTTTGACCAGTGGATAGCTGCACAACTTCATTACTCAAAGTACCAGTGTGTATAAAATGCTGTTTTTTATTGGTTTTACTCTCAAGTTTCATTACACTAATCACTGTTTTTAATTACTACTGCACTTCCATAGAAATAAGTTTTGTTCATAAATTGTATTGCACTTTAAAACCAAGTTTTTGGTTGTTTATATTATGCATTATATTGTATGATTATTGGATTTGTTGTATCATTGTTGACAATGTTATCTTAGTAGTTTTTCTATATGCAGCGTTATTATAAAATATATAACATGTTGTTTGTAATCTTTATCTATTTTTACTGAGATAAACCAATTCATTTTTGAAATGAAACAAAACTTTAATTATATTTAGTGGATTGACATTTTGAAAATATATTTTGTGCATATCAAATATTCCTTTTACATTATAGATGTTTGATCTAAACTGTATTAATCATGTGGAGAAACAATTGTGGTGTTCAGTTAAATGTTAAAAATTGTAAACCTTTTTTAGGCCAATGAGTTCCGTCAGCTGTCTGCATATTTTCTAAATTAACTGGCGTAAATATTATATTCACAATTACATATGTGTCCTGTTTTTTTAGTTACATGTCGAAAAACATGGAAAAGCAAGGGATACAAGCTTCTTACTACAATAGATTGAGAATTGTCAGGACAGTAAAATGAATTTTTTGGTCATTACCAACAGCCTGATTTTTCGATTTAACATTTTACTCCTGTTGACCAACAAAAGTTTAAAGTTTAATTACCACACTTTCACTGCTTAACCATAAAATTCAAACCTTTTAAAAAATGCAACACATGCTGGCGCTGACAAAATAATAATACACTACAGTGTATAAATTTGGCAGTTGATGAAACTTAAAGAGTTACGCCAGGCCATAAAGCCTTTTCGTTAATATGCGACAGTGAAATTATTAAAATTGCTAAACAATACTGTCAATTAGGGAATCACGCATAGTTGTTTGAACCGAATTAGGATTTTGATTGTCACCTAATTTAAATACGCTCTCTACAACTGAAAGTTCAGTACTGGTGGTGTCGAGTCCACAAAACGCACACCAGTCATTAACAACCATGCCAGCGCCAATGACTTCGCTACCCCGGTTTACGGTCCCTGCAACCAGGGGTACTTGCAGGAGTGAAGAGAGTTCGTCCAGGTCTTCTATGCTTGTTTTGGGATGAACCAGTCCTCCTTGGTTACTGAAACAGCAATAACTGCCAACCAAAACTTGATCGGTTACAGTTTGCCGGAAGACCTCTACCTTCAAAACGTCGGCCAAGATTTCTTCAGTCTCCTGATCTAAATCAGGATGAACGAGAGCAACGTAATCGTTGCATGACACCACATTGCCAAGCGCTGAGAGCCGCTCTTCTAATCTTTGAATCTTTACCGAGTCCGGAAGACAGTTGCGGATATGCTGTAGCTCTTGGTCTGTTGTAGAATTTGGTACCAAAAGGCCGTGTCGGTTTCCAACGCACATTCTTCCAATAATCCTGCATTCGGCAATGGAAGCGTGCACCACTGGTATGGTGTCTGCAAGTTCTGATTCAAAGACACTGTAAAAATTTTCAGAGCCCCCAATGGCCACCAGGCAGTATGAATTTGTCAGCTTGGCAAATACTCCGATTTCATTGTTGTTTTCAAATTGTACCCTCACCGCCATCTTGCAGTTGTTGAAGTGAAATGATAGTTTGTGCTAACTTTTAAAGAAATCCGGTACAACTATTTTTCCAAAAAGAAAAATATAGAATTTAAACATTTATTACAATAATTAGCCAAATATTTATAACAGGTTATGCATTGTTAAATCAACATATAAACAACATATATGTTTCAATTTGAATTTAATAAGTTTCAGTAAAATAGCTTAGCATTTTTTTCAGACTTGGGACTGAAGTTATTATGTTAAATGAATTGGGTTGAAATTTTTTAAAATAGGGTTATTTATCTCAATTTTGCACATACCGTATGTACCTTGCTAGGTGTTAGACTTTTGTTTATTTTTAATTGGTTTACTGCGCACATTCGGACAAGTTAGTTGATTCAATTTTTTTGGTTAAACCTTTTGATCGTTTTATTTCAATGAGTTAATTTGGAATGACTTGCTCTAATAATGACATGACGGGATCTTGACTTGGTTTGGAATTATTTTACAAAGGACTTGATAGGGACTTGTTCATTTTAAAATCCCTTGTTTAAAACGCTGCTATTTACATACAAAATGAATATTAAATAATTGAAAGCAAAAGTAATATTAAATAACTAAAAGCTTAACAAAATTCTTCAGTACTGGAAGCCTAACGCAAATAATTTCTACTTTTTAAACCTTCACCCTTAATTTACGCGAGACAAGTACTTAATTCCAAGCAAACCTAAAAAAGAATTTTACTTTACCACTTTTTGTGTATATCAGATGATCTCAACATACTTTCAACTCGATCACGCTAACCGACGAAAAATATTGGCGTCACAGCGGTAAATGGAAATTATACCGATACGGGTGCCGTTTATATTAGAGTCAACGAATATAAAAAGTTACCCAAAACTATTTGCTTTTGGACCAAAAACGATATTGCACAACTACTTTGCAACGTGCGCCGAAATGTACAACGATTCAAACTTGCGTTATTTGCAAGAAGCCGTAGCTGTTTTTCATCCTTTCGAGCGCATTGCGCAAGAATATATCTATTAAAAAACCCTTCGAAAACAAATACCGATTTATTTGTGGGTGCGAAACAATTTCGAAAAATAATTTGATAATGACAGACCACAAACTACGAGTAGAATTGGAAATATTCCAAAGGAAAATTTCTTTTGCACAGGACTGTAAAAGCGAAAGTAAAAAACAAACAAAAGTTGATAATACTATTGTAAACAAGTCATTTTGAAAAGACCTAATTACCAGTCAAATCATTTGAAAAATAACTTCGACTATTTTTACGCTGTGTAGTTTATTAACGCGTAATAAAAAAAAGTTAAAAAAGAAAATGATTTGACCTAGTGCACTAAAGTCACTGTTCTTAAATGACCTAGTTTGACCTAATTTTTTTGGTGAAAATGACTTGTCTTAAACTTAGCCTAAGTTATTTAAGCAAGAGACTTGGATTAAATTAAAGAATCGGAACTATATTAATTATGAAAACCTCAAGTGTAAAAAACGTTTGCTTTTTTAGGTTAAACGTGTTCTTATATTCTTTAGGTTTAAATTTATTTTGTATGTCAATAACTTAACGACTGGAACGATTTATGTATGATTTCGATTTCATTTGCAAGGGCGGATCCAGGCGGTACGAGGTTTATGTACGTATTTGCTAAACCAGCATATAAAGGCGTTATTTCGCGAACGTCGTTTTAAAATATTAAAGTTGTTTTTTGAAAACTGCAAATTAATTTAATATAATATTAAAACATTTATATGCACTTTTTGCGATTTTAGAGTTTAAACTAGAGAAGCGATAAAGTTTCTACCGCCCTTCAAAAGTATTTTGTCCACTTTTTGTGAGCACATAGAACATACCGTCTTTTGCAAAAATGTAACTTAAACTGCCTTAAATTTATCCAGTCAAAACAATATCATCCTGCTTTGTCGTCGACATCACTACCCCAAATCGATGATATAATAGTGAGTAGTGACATAGAGCATATATGTTTGGTACATAAAACAACAAAAACAATGCAGCAAAACTTATCGCGCCTGAGCTTTTTCCAATTTTGCTATGTTTTGTCAGTTTTACGCAAAATTTGTTTAGCCCAAGGGACACACACGATATTTTTATCAATACGCCCAATGCATCACGTGGTTTTTGCCTATTTAAACCAAATGGCAATTTTTGCCCGTTTATGATGGTTTTCGTCTACAATTTGCGCACTAGTTTGTTAGCGAACTACAGGTGTTTTTTAGGATTACTTGCTTCATGACGTCAGCTTATGACAAAACTTTGTGACGACAACCCTTTTCTCCCACTTCATGCCAACAAACGTTAGTGGTTAGCCTATGGATCCGCTCCTGGTCATGAGTGGTTTTTGGACATGATTATAGTCGCGATTTTTTCACGTTCTCCCCCTTTTTGGTGACATTTTTAGAAACTAATCATTGTTGACGTAAAACCCAACATAAGGAAAAGAAGCTCTAATTTTTAACCGACTATGTACATTTAGAACAGCGTTTTTAAACTGGAGTGTCCGAAAGGAAAATGTGTATGATTCGCGGCGCGCGAAACCTTTTAAAATCATTTATTCGCGCACCCGCATCCTTCCTATTAAGTTTTCCTAAGTAGTCTAGACTCTAAATGGTTTAATTCAGGTTTGCGGAGTCGGTTAAAAATAACCAAAAAAAGTCCGACTTCATCCGTTTCATTTTGATATCAATTACTTGACTCGGAGTTCACAATTGCTGACTTGACTGCGAATTTTTCTGGGTATCTGGTGAGTTGGACTGGTACGTTACTTGTAATTAATTCAAAAAAAGACTTGTCTTGGACCTAAATTATTTATTTACAACACTGCTTTTTAATGCCTCGCATGTCGCAGATTGTGAAGTGATCTTTAAAAAATGTTCATGCCTCTTTAACAAAATCGTGCATTCGCCTCTATCTTAATCAAAACATGCTAGACCAGTGGTCCTCAACCTTTTATGCTTTGTGGCCCCCTTTGAAAGACTCTCGACCCTCATGGCCCCTGCTTATAAAAATATCAAGCATTGTGTTTAACGTATTTACTTGTTTTACTTCTTCACGTTAATAACAAATACAGCCATTAATCAACGAAGAAATGCACTTACCTCTCAAAATTGTCCAAATAAAGCATTTTAATTTAAATTAACTTAGTTAGTCATGACAAATCTTGTTTTTCGACGCCGCCAAGGTATTTTTTTATCTTCGGCTCTGTTTTGTACGGAGCAAAGCGATGTCACTACATTCGTCGAGATGCTTTCTCGATTTTCCTTATTATTAATGCGTTAATTACAATTAGCCTACTTAACAAATAAGTTGTACATGGACCGCTGAATGTTGGCCGAAAAATGACCTTGAATATTTGGATAACCCTGTAGCGTACTTTATGTGTTTTACGATGGAATGTTTCTTTTGCAACTAAACGCCTTTAAGGAAATTGCGAACTGTTGTATCTGGCACACTAGTTTCTCGCCGAACAGCATTTGTCGGAGATTTAATGATTAGGCAAGGGTATCGGCAAGTAGGCCTAATAATTGGCCGCCCGAAAAAACGCTGACGCCGCACTGCATGGCTACGTATGAAGCAGAACAGTTATAGTTTCGCCACAGCGTCAGGCCTTTAACATAATTTGCCACTCGCGAACGACGAATTAGGCGTAACTTTTCTTGATAAAACGAATAAAAATGATTCAATATTCTAATTTTAACATCAATACTGGCGAGTCAAAGCACGTGTCAGAAAAATGGGTTACAAAACGTTGCAAGAAAGTTTTACAGTCATAATAAAAAACTCAAAATTAAGTTAACTGGTAAATTTTAAAAATAGTTACACTTTGTTTTTTGCAACATCTAGCTAGAGAGTTATGCCCGTGGACAAGACAAAATATCGCAAAGTTGACACCAAGCCAACTTTTAAGAAATAGTTTTTCGGTTCTTTTTAGTCAATGTCATTCGTCATGTCACATCAACACTAACCAAGACCCACCAATCCAATATGACCTTAACACATATCAGGTTACGTGAGATGCCTGCTATACCATTTTCTCAGCAGTTTAAAATTTGTATTAGAAAACATATTAACCCATCAACCTGCCTACATTTATCAATAGTTATATTTGTCTAATTTTAGCCGCAATTTACGCACGTAGCTCAGCTGATGTCACGCGTGAGTAAGCACGCCTGCGAAATCCAAAACAGAGCGCTTGGCGTCTTTCGTCAGCGCATTAAGAACACATCGTTGTGCGCTTTTCTGCCTAAACGTAGAGGAAACTCTTAAGCGCGATGCATTTAAGAGTAATAGCTGGCTGTTGAGTAGCAACGCGCAGGATATGTTGCATACTGGTGGCAGCGGAATTGGCCAATGGCTTTAATTGCTGCACACGTAGAGCTTATGGACGATCGAACCCTTTTTTTGATAGTTGGCAGTTTTTGTGTAATGCTGACTTTTTTTCGGTGCTGGTTTTTGCCACCGACTTTGGATGATTATTATATTTATTGCCATACAATGAATGATAAGCGCTGGTCTAGAAACCTAACCTTAATAAAACGAGTTGTCAAAGTTGAATTGAAATAAAGGAAGTCATAAATATATAGGGATCAATATAATAATAATACTTGACCCACCCAAACGCTTACTCTCCCCCTAACCAAATATTGTTAGCAATATAACCCCGGACGAAAATGTGGTAGTTTTGTAGACCAGTGCCACATATATAAATTATTTTTTTCTAATTTTGAGTTGATGTACTTGATGTTTTATGGCTCAGAAATAAATATATTGTGTTGGAAACAATTTTTTGAATGAATATTTCATATTGGGGCATCAGAGAGAATTTACACCACAATCAAGGATAGTTTTGGTAAGCATACATTTGTAAGTCTGTCAATAAAAAAAACAGTATAGACTTTCTTGTCTCAGTCAAAATCAGTCACTATAGGTTCTAGTTTTTAAAAGAGAAATATATTTCGCCAATAAATTTATAAAAAAAATATAATATATTTCTCTTTTATAAACTAGAACCTATAGTGACTGATTTTGACTGAGATAAGAAAGTCTATACTTTTTTGCTACCATTCGAAGTCATTGTCGTCACTTACGTGCATTAGGGCGAGGAGATATCTTCTTTTTCAAATATTCGGTTTGCATCTGTCAATAAATATATTAATTTACCTATATATATAGGCATGAAAAAAAATAATATTGTTTTTTTCAAATGGTATATGCTTAAATAAAGTAAAATCAATTTGCTTTTTTTAATTTTATGACTAAAGAGTAAATCATGGGTTGCTGTGGAGGTGAAAATGACCACTCTGAAGATGAACCCCATGGTAAGTTGAAATTATAGCCTTTTTTATTTTTATGTAACATATTGTAATTAGTTTATAGCATGGACTTTTTTCAATTTATATAAATTTGTAAGACTTAAGTTAACTACAAAATAATTGGCTTTGTTTTTTGTGATTTTATTTAAGTGTGACAGAATTTGTTTTGATGGTAGGTACTCAATAAATTATTTATGTCACTAATGTATCTGATGTTTGTACATAACCTAAGCCTGAACACCTTGCCTGTTCAGCTAAATTATTGATATATAACTGACTAATTTGTGTTGTGCTATACCAATGTATGGTTAACAATTTAGTAAATTCCCTCATATTGTGGCATGTATCATGTGTTTTGTGGGCCATGGTTTAAGATAAAATAAACGTTTGAGTCATCATAATGTTCACAAATTGTTTTATAGAATAATAATTTTTCTGGTGTGTGTTATTCAGACTCATAATGCTGTAGAGAGCCAAACTAAAGAATGCTTTTGTTGATGCATCACAAAAGGATATTATGCCATTTCCTTTGCAGAAATTCTAATTACTGTGTTTTATAATGATTTTTTAAATAATAATTATTTAAGTGAAGCACTATGGCAATGCCAAGGCCTCTGTTGCTGTCATGATTCAAAGTGGTGACTTTTTCTGTTGGTTTGTGAAAAACAAAACTTTTCCACGGATTCAAATCGCTCTTCCTGTTATTCTCAGTAATCTCGTAACACAAATATGTACGTTGGTGCATTTTGTTTGCACAGTTGACGTCAATAGTCAGGGATCAGACTATGAGCAAAGCTTGGTTGCTTGCATAGTGGAAGGAATGGACCCATAAACCGACACTAAAATGCCAAAAAATCGAACCAAAAAAATTTTAAAAATGTAAATTTTGTTTTAATATATATTTTTACATTGCTAAGGCTTAAGAACAGTTTCTAAATTGTGAATATTTATTCTCTGCCATGACAACGTAATTCTTTTTTTTCGTTGTTCCTTTTTAAACTTTTTTCTCTCTTTTGGTAACGATAAAACATATTCAATGAACAGAATCTTTATGCAAACAGACCTTAATTTAGATTTTTAAGAATTGATATCAATGCTGAAAGAAATTGCTCTTCCTGAAATAAAACATTCACACTTTTTATTTTGATTATAATAGAAGAGTAGGCCAAGTCAAAGTCATTAAACAGAAAGCAACTTTTAACTAGTTGTTAAAAATCAACACTTTGGTTGAATTGAACTCTGTGCCAGTTGAACAATATAAGTACAAATAAAATATCATAGTTTTAAATATTATACTACTGTTAGTTTGCACAAGGGGTAAAACGTCTATGTAGACCAGTGGTCGACAAACTGTGGGCCGTGGCTTAAATGAGGGCCTTTAAGGTGTTTTTAGTGTACCATGAGTTATTTTTCAATAGTTCAGTTTCATCATGTAGTTGTGGGTCGCATAATAGTCGTACAGGCATACATTCTTTGTACTGTATTTTAAAGGTGTCACTCATAAATTCGTTACGTATATGGTTTATAATTAAACCGTGACTGATTAGTCGTTGGTTTATTGTAAGCCGTGGCTCGTATACTATCCAGCTGGTACTTGCGTTTGTGTAGACAGGCGAATTACTGGAAGAACACAATACTGCAGAGAAATATTGTTTGAATGTCAAAAGGTGTTGTGTGTGCCTAAGATTTTTTATCTATCACATGGCCTCCAGGCCATGCCCATGTAAAATATATTTTTAGCAAGTTTAACTATAAAAATGCATTTTTTTAACTTTTTTTTTAAATGCCGTTATTTTAAGCAATATTAAAATCTATTTTTTATGTGCCTCATACGAGGTATCGTTTTAACTAAAGTTTTGCCAGTTTAAAACAAACCTCTGTTACATAATTTTTGAAATTTGCATGCCCCTAACCTGGACAAAAATCTGGGCCGTGACGCAAAAGTTTGTCGACCACTGATGTAGACCAAACAGTGACCCCGGGTATGTGATTTGTTCTTCCCAAAGCAACAAAGCTTTGTCTAAATATAAATGACTGAGCATGTGAGCCTGTGTATGAACTAATTTGCCAGGGCGAGGAGTTTTCGAAACCCTCATTGAACGGCATAGCGAATGGGATTTTCAGTATTTGCCAGAATCCTTGTTTGCGAAGCAAAGCAATAATGCTGGAGAGCCCTCAAAGCCCCTTGTCCCGTGTCAGTTCTCCCGCTCTATTGAGTACACACAGCCAATGCGTCACAGCCTGGCGAATGGCCTATGTGACTTCGCGCGACAACCGGACAGCAAAAACAAGTGACGTTTTATCGAAGCCGACCGTTGCAATAACAGAGAACAGAACGGTTGCTGACGTCAGGCGTTTTTTTTGTCCATAAATGCTCAGCACCTTTTTGCAATCCATTTCCCAGTAGTCGTTACCTTGCCTGTTGTGCTGTCCGCTATTTTGACATTTCCCGGTTTCGACATTTTTTTTATCATCATCATGATATTATACCTCCTTTTAATCCTGAAGTCACAGTTTTATTTGAGCGGCCATATTAATTTTTTAGTCTTGTTAATCGTTTGATGGACAAAATACCAAATAGCTATAAAATATTTAGAGAAACATATTAGAGTAGACTGAAAAATTATTCTAAACCAGGGGTTCTTCAATATTTTTAACGCGGAGATGATGTCATTTACGGTCCAACAAATGTGAAAAAATGAAATAAAGTCAAAATGTATTTAAGGAGAAGGCGTCAAAGCAATTAAGTCAACTAATTTCCTTGTTAGAATATTTTAGATTTTTTAAAATTATACACCATAATGTCAGTTAGGAATTCATTGCCCCCCCTAGAACTAGTCCACGTACCCAAAGCGGTTTACGGACCCCAGTTTAAAAATGCCTGTTCTAAACTAATATTATTGTATCAACGAAAAATCAGAGTGACATCAATTAATTCTTATCACTCATAAATTCTTACGTATCTGGTTTATAATTAAACCGTGACTGATTAGTCGTTGGTTTATTGTAAGCCGCTTTGTGGCTCGTATCCTATCCAGCTGGTGTTTGTGTAGACAGGCGAATTACTGGAAGAACACAATACTGCAGAGAAATATTGTTTGAATGTCTAAACCGCGGTTTCAAATCGAACAGCTGCTCAAAACTCGTTAAAATGTAACGCAGGAGCTATCCTGTCTTGTTTGAAACAAATCCATTGAGACGATTTCAGGTCGGTTTGAAAGATAAAAGTGTACGTGACAAAGTGGTATGGAGTGTAGTATTTGCTGAACAAAACGATCTGCACCGCTGATGTGTTGTTGCTTACGTAAGCAATGTGTGTGGCTCAAATTCGTAGGAAATTATGCTTACCGCCCACGTTCCATTTTGTACTCCCTGTTTCAATGCGAAGGTGTATTTTACAGCGCTGCTGACTTTAAAACTCAGTCCAATAAACCGCTTGTTTTTTTCCCATTTGATTTAGTGAATAAACCGTGTCAGTTTTGTGCTAAGGTAAATAGATAACCAAGTAAATCATCAGGTGTCATTGTCTTTTTCTGTCAAACCCATCTTAAACCACCAGTTTAACTCATGCTTGCACCACGCACTTCCTGCAGGCCTATTCCCTGGCCAAAGTTTAGCCAAACCTTTCAGCACCATCTTTAAAACATGAACGATTGCAAAATGCTACCGACCTGCTTTTAAGGCAGGCCATTCAGGGACCAATCACGTATCTTGTTGAGCACACAGGATGGGCGAATCCCCGCAAACGCGCCAGCATCGCTAAGAATGCGCCGGTTGTATATACAAAGCTATATCTTGGTTTTACAAATTTAATCTCCCGTTTTTGTTCCACTATGAGCATGCAGAGGAAGGCCCAAGGCAAGATGCCTGTTTATTATGACATTACAGTCCTGCACATAGACGAAAAGTATACAGTAGAGTTGCAATATTAGGCTGTTGGTTTTTCACCTATAAATTACATTTAAAGCATTAAACATTATAACTAACCTCTAAGAAAGCTTTTTTTTATGCTGTTTGAAGACACCCGGTGGCCCTCAAAGGGCGCTGTTTAATAAACTCTGGGCTGACATATGGCATATTTTGATCACTTAGTTGTTTTTATTATCGACTCTGTCTTTAAAACTTCCGAATTCCGCAATACATTCCTTTTAAACTTGCATCCAATAACTTTTAAACTTTGCATCCAATAAGCTATATTTTAAACTTTGCATCCAATAAGCTATTGGACTGAAAAAAAAACTTACTTTGCTTTAAGTAAGTTTATACATTTTGGGATTTGTCACATTTTTTAATTGTTTACCGGGTAATATTTATCATATCTTGGTGATTTGAATAACAAGTTGATATGACCTAGTTCTGACGCCTGAAATCGTCATTCTTACAAAGTGAAGAAAGCGTTTTTTAATGATCGGTTATGCAGATTAAAATTGAAACAGAAAGTTCACAGTTTACCCGATTGGAAATAAATAGGAACATAAATCAGAAAAAAAACAATGACAAGGTGACTTTACAAAACAAAAATTCGAAGAAAAAGCTATCAGACGACCCGCTATAGTACACAGCGAAATTAGTAGATATTGACAAAAATCGCAAGTTGACTGTTTCGAACTGGGCATAAAAAAAAAAAGCGGAACTCGATTTACAAATGTACACGGAAACTAGCGCTGTTTGCGCAGTGGATAAACAAGTTTACTACAAGCCAACAATGTTAGATCTGTTCCAGCAACTCGAGGGTGGGCTTCTTGACCTCGTCCATGTACGCCTTCTGGTATTCTTCCTTGAGGATAAGCTGCTTCTCAATCTCCTTGTCAATCACCTCCTGTTTCTCGGCCTGGCGTCTCAGACGCTCCTGGACCTGGTCCTCGCCCTCTTCCATTTCCTGACGCACCAGATCCCGGCCGTAGAAGACGGTCAGCTCGTTTTTCTCCTCGTTGTTGAAGCGCGCCCAGAAGTAGACGCTCAGCCGCTCGCCGCTGCCGTGCTTCACCACGAAATCGAGAAAGTCGCGAAAGCGCCGGTCGTCCTTGTCCTCGGCGGCCACGCGCATGCGCACGCCCTTGACCACGTTGATGACCTTGATGATCTCCTCCTCGTTGCCGCCCTCCACCGACAGGCCGGCGTAGGCCTCGACCGCGAAGGTCTTGTCGTCGTGCGCGTCGATGTCAATCTGCTTGGGCTTAAAGGGAAGCTTCTGCTCTTCGGTCTCGGCGTGTTTGTTGTGCTTGTGCTTGGCCGGAAGTTTTGCCGGGGTGGCGATCACGCTTCCCGGACAGTTGTGGCGGTGGTTTTCGCTCCAGTCTTCACTCTGGTGGTAAAAACAAGGCAGTTTTATCGTTTGCTTTTATTTTTATCTTGTTGAAAATGCAGTTCGACTAGACCAGTGATTCTTGAACTGTGTGCCTCGCTGGATTTGTTTAGTGTGCAGCGAGATTTTTTGTATTAATAAAAAACATATCTAATGCTTTCTTGTATTAAAGATGATTAAATTTATAAACTTTATTACATTCATTAAAATTCATCAATTTTTTCATCAGAAATTTCGATGGACTACATTTATTCCATCGGAATGCTAACTGACAATTCTGTTCTGTACTTACAGAAGTATATATACGCTTGACAGACCGTTTCGGTACCTTCAAAAACACCAACCCTTGTAGTTGTACACGCATACCTGGCACTGTTGGTTGCAGTAGAACGTCACATAGCATCCAGCGCAGCGCTTGGCCTTCTTAAGGGCCGAGGCGCCGCACTTGGCGCAGCGGGCCGCCTGCCGCTCCTGACGCAGCGTGAACGAACGCAGGCAAGTGTGGATCAGGCGTCGCGTCTTGTCGTCGTCGGCGAAGTCGTAGGCCGTACGCCCGTCTCTCATGGCGGCACGCGGATCTGCTCCGTGTATTACCAGGGCTCGCATCGCAGAGCGGTTGCCGCTGGCTGTGGCCAGGTGGAAGGGTGTGGCGGTGGAGTAGGCGCGCTTGTTCACGTCGGCACCACGCTCGATCAGGTTCAGCAGGTGCTTCTTGTCGATGCCTTTTCTGCAAAAGGACGGGGAACAGAAGTTACAGGACTAACAATGGTATTTGCTTTGTGTCAAAGGGGATCCGAAATCGGTTTTTCAAATGACTTTGCTACTGAATACGAGTAAGGCCGATAAACGGAAATCGCAGTAGGGGAGCTTTGCCGTGACGATATTTTACAAAGCAGTACAACCCGCTTTACACAAAACAGTTGTATCCTATTGACATTATTGCTTGCTTTTTTTTCTTTCAACAAAAGGACTTCGGTCGCATTCAGCTCGCGTTGATATATTTATAATTTCTCCTATGTTTTGTTGTTATGATTTCCCGTTTATTCTTGAAGATAAATCATGATATTTTTGTATCCAAAAATGACATTGAAACCCCGTAGTCGAATTATACTGTGAACGGCCTGAAGACAATTGTGTCATATCTAATTAAAAAGCAGTTATCTGATTTCATTGTGAACGTTGTAAAAAAAAAAAAATGCTTTACACCAGGGGTCACTTAACTACAGCTTGTGGGATAGATCCGTCCACGGCTCCACGGCATTTCCTTAATTGTGAATTAAGACATAGTAGATTTGAAATGTTGTCAAATTTTTAAGTTCAACCACAATTTATCAAGGCTCACTACAGTTTTTAATAATCAAGTTAGTAAAGTTCGACAGAAAATTGTTTATCCGGCCCGCGAACTTTCGGCCTTACAGTCATCCCGTCCTTTCTGAAAAACATTTGATTACCCTTGCTTCAGACCAATAGTCGCAACTCGCCTTTAAATATTTACCTGCACGCGACCATCAGGGGCGTGAAGCCTTCCAGCAGTGTGGGGCTCTCCAGCATGGCGTCCCAGTGTAGAAGGCGCTGATAACCTAGCTCGTTTTGGCTTCCCACCATCCAGTGCAGAGGGGATCTCCCGTACGGGTCCTGCTCGTCCACCGTCCTGTGGATGCGCGTCTCGTCCTTGTAGTTGTCCAGGAAATTATCCATTACGGCCCTTGAAAAAAAAATTGACTCCTTTGCCGCCCGGCATTTCGATTTCGTTGCGTTGTGAAAAGACGCCGTTGACTAATAGCGTAAGGGTATAAGACTATTTGAAGAAACAACCAAGCTCATTAGATTGTGTTTTGTGACACATACTTCTGGTCGCCAGCAGACAAAATGCAATGTTTTTCTTTTTGATAGACACTGTGGAAGTACAACGTACCACGTTCGCACATTATGGCATAGGTACAGTGTTTAAAGTAGCAAACGTTGAATAATTTGTTTGCAGTAATGGAATCTTTGTAAGCGTTAATAATTAGCATGTACCTTAATCTTGCATTGATAAATAACTTAAAGGTAATATAATTTTAACTTTAGGTCGAATTAGGACCGTGTTTGCCCTTTTTACAGTTTGTTTTGTTTAAATTTCGTATTTTCTTAGGTTTTAAATGTATTAAACACACAAAATTCTTGGAAAACAACATGGTGAAGTAATCCAAAACTGGCAGCACCTTTGTGTGTAACACTTTCGCGTCAGCCAAATTCGTTTGAGTAACCTGCTAAAATCGTTAAGAAAGTTTGGCAACACGAAATTCCAATGCGGGTGTAACGTGTAACTATTAATAGTCGCAGGCGAATTTGCGGCTTTGGACAAATGTTGCAATTAGTTGTTAACCAAAAAAATGGGCATAAAGCAACTATAGTTTACCGAATGTCACTTACCTCATTAACGGGTTAGTCTGTTGCGACGCCATGGAAGTCAGCTGGGTGATGTGTGGCTTATACTGCGGGTCCAACGGGTTGTAGTTATCCAGACCGTCCAAAATGTTTTCGGTCTTAAAGTTCTCCGACTCTCTTTTCCGTTTGAAATCGTACAGGCCGCCATAGCTGGGGTTCGGGTATAGGTCATAGTAGGTGGTCATTTTGTGCAAGATTAAATCGGTCCTAGCTGTAAAGATTGCTTGTGTTGGCCATTTATGGAACGGTGTTCTGTAAATTGGCGTTGATAAGTTTCGGTTTGATTTTTTTCCCTAATAGTTGAAAAAAGTTAGTTGACTTTTTACCGTTCGGGTATTCAACAAATTACCGCTGCCAGGCTGTTCCTAAGTTGCTTTCGACAGTAATTCAATACATAAATACTCAGACAGGCAGGCGGCCGCCATATTGAATCAGACGGCTATAATTTACCGTGTCAACTGCGAACTGCTGTCCTCATGTTTTACACATTTTAGTCCAGTTTCAGGTTTCATAGCCAAGAAACTTTTGTCATAGGTAATAATTATACTTTTTTGACTTTGAAAAGTCATTTGTAATACTGTATTTGACCTTTTTCGTTACTGAGCAACTAAAACCTGTACTGCCCAGCAAAACGCTCAACGATTGTTTGTTGGTGCGCAATGGACCGTGGCGTGCTCTCTCGTGCACATAACGTTTTTCTCGCATAGAATAGTTACGCACCCTGAATATTGCGATGGTCGATTGCGAGTGAGCCGCGTTTACTGAATACGCGTTCCAATTGGATAGTTGTAGGTTTTTCAGTTGTATGTCTAGTCGTTAAAAAATAACAACCTATTCTAGGCTGTTAAATGGTTTCCTAATTTTATTCGATGTATGTTGACCAAATGATTGGTTGTTAAGAGCAGACTTGGACAACTAGATTTATTTTAGCTTTTTAAAATTAGATTAGAATTAAAATTAGAGCATTTCACTTTTTTCAAATTAGATTAGAATTAGAATTAGATTATTTTGAGTTTTCTCAAATTAGATTAGAATTAGAATTACCGAATTCCTTAAAAAACGAATTTGAACTTAAATTACATTTTATTATTCACAATCAATTACATTTAAATCGAGTAGTACTTTAATAGGAATGTACATGTCAATTATGTGTGTGCTAATTTTTAAGCATTTAAGCATAGCATATGACTTTAGTCCGTGAAAATTACGTGTCAACTAAAGAGTTTAAATTCAAATTATTTGTTTTCACCAAGAGACTAAAAATGTCGTTGGACAAAGTAGCATTTTTGGTAAAATCCGAATTAGATTAGAACTAGAATTAGAACACACAAGCAATTGGCAAATTAGATTAAGATTAGAATTAGCCGCATTTTGCTCTAATTCATTGAATTAGAAAACTAGAATTATCTAGTAGTCCAAGTCTGGTTAAGAGTGCGCGATTCATGCTTGATGAGCCCCAAGCAATTTACAGTCATGAGGTATTTTAGTTTAGATGGAAGTGAGAATTAAACGCAACCTATCGTTTTATTGATACCCAGGCATAGGCAGCTTGTGGAGCGCTAAGTTTTGCTTGTTAATTGTTGTTGTTTAGTGCAAAGCCAACAAAATCTATAAATATGTTTTGCTCGATAGAAGTACAAGTTATTGCAGAAAGCCAGAAACTATATCGCGAGGCAAAATGAAAAGCAGGCTGCGTTTAGTTGACAGATCACGATTTTTATTACAAACTTTAATCAATTACGTTTTGACGAAAGCTCGACATGCATCCTATTCGGAAGGGAAACTTCAAGCAACAGAGTGTCATGTTTTGATAAAGGGAAGCTGTTAAACAACAAAATATACGTTCCAAAATTGAAAGTATTACGCTGTTGACGCCTTTATTCAAGTGTTTATTCGCGTCGCTTCAAAATATTTGCAAATTTTTTGTCGGTGCTACTTGTCCGAAGAACCTTTTTTTTGAACAGGTAAAAAAATAGGTTCAAATCCTGAGGTAAAAATAGGTTCAGACATTTGTTTAAACTGGGGCTTTAGTTTTACTAAGCTTCAGTTGTTCTCTCGAGTGCCCCTTTAACTGCCTAGGAAATGTAGCGGTAGGTAGTAATAAAGCTCTTAGTTACACCATCGTCCAGTGCCACTCCATTAGCATGGCACTATTCTCAGTCTTTCAGCGATCCGCCCGACTAAGCTTGAACTGCGCAATTTGTTTGCTAGTCAGTGGAGGAGGTTTAAGGACTGCAGTATGTTGTTGTTTTGGGAATTTTGTGTATATACGTGGTAATGTTTGTTTTTATATTTCCGTTTAAGGTTATGTTTTATGTACGGTAACTATCAATGGCAGTTTTTAGTTTAACTTTTAGTCCTAACATAAACCTAAACATTGACAAATTTTGTTATTTAGTACAGTATACATATTAGTTGGATTGTACAGCATAGAACCATGGCCGCTATGTTAAGTTAACAAAAGGCATCTAGTTTTGTCCGAACTGTTATCACCCGAACAACAGAAAGTTGCAGTGGCTTACGTGCTGTAAGTCACGCAAAATAGAAATATTTAGTCAGTAGTCCGACATTATAGTTGTTATCAGAAATGACAGAATACTCTCTTTTACTGGCACTGGTAGTTTAAAAAAACGTTTTTTGTTAGTTTTGTCTAACTTAAGATTTAGATAAAGTCATTCAAATACACATGTCAATTAAACTGATGGCCCAATTAGCAGCTAGTTGAGATTTATTCATTGCTATTTTGTAAAACATCCTTAAATAAAAGCATTCCGACATATAACTAAACAACGTTGCATGTTTTGTGATTGTTTATTTGGTTAGGAGTAACGAAGGTTTCACACTGTTTCTCCGTACCAGTTCAGTCGGCAAAACATATGATTGGGTGTTGTTCGAAAGGGAACATTCACTAGAACTCCCATTGTTGTCGAACAAAGGGCCAAGACAATGTCAGGCGCTTTGAAGCCTTTTGTGTCGGTTGCTGTGTACGTTTGGTTTACTGCCAGCCGGTCATACGACACACCTTATTACGGCATCCATTTTTATTCGTTTACGTTGCGCAAAAAATATGACTGACTGCAATAGCTGTTTTTTGGGATGCGCTCACCAAGCACGTCATCGAACTCCCATTTATTTCTAGTTTCACCAGATTTCTAGGTTCAACTGTGGATAAAATTATTCGATCAACAAAGGAAATGAAACCTTTTTAACGCTAATAATGAGCACAGTAAAGGCCGATGGCGCAATATAGTACGTGTAGTATACTTACTGCACTATACGCAAAAATATTACATACCCTATTTTAAGAAAAGCCTTACTTGAAGTGATCAAAAACATGCAACGATTTTGAGTACAATATTTTATTTTTTTTAATTAAAACCAGTAACACGTTGACGTTATATTAATCAAAAACACCTAATTGTAATTATTAACCAAGAAGAAGGCGATTTGAATTGGTTGCCGAAACGTTGGTTAACAACTGCAAATTAGCAGAGAAGATGTTTTTCATTATTATTATTATGTCTGGTAGCAACAGTTTTTATACGTTAACCTGAACGTTGTACTTTCATTGCGACGAACAACGTAGCAAATTGAAAATCGCATTGACCAAGGCAGTTTATATATAGGGCACACAAATATTCTATTGTGTGTAAGCTATTCTGTTGTGAAAGCTTTTTGAAAGTCCTTGCGGTGCAGTGTTGGTCAAATTGCCGTTAGGCACGCCTGGTTGGGCGACAAATAGTCGCCGATTTTGGGTCGCCAACTTTCTGGAAATTTCAAAGTTCGCCTTTTGGGCTTAAGGTTAGATAGGGTTTCTAATATTGCTGTAATGGTTGCGAAAGATGTTACTTGATCTGAGTAGACTTGTGATGATGGGAAAAATCTTGCAAAAAGCCACTATTTAAGACCACTTTATGTTCTCCACCCAGTTTTGACCCAGTCCTTTACAGCTGGACAAAAACGTTTGTCAGCTACTTCCAATCATTGAATGAATGAGCGGAAAATGGCCAAAATACACATATGATACACATATCAAGGTTCTAAGTTTTAATCCAATATGCCGCATAAAGTAGAAGTGTGAACCGTTTAATTTTATTATAAGCACCACTCTTTTTTCTATTTGTTACAACCGTAGTTTGATTTTTTTTCAAAAAAATACAACCTGTTTATTCAGCTTTCGAGATTTCGAAAATTACAAGATTTCTTCAGAGCAAGCTTATTCTTTTGATTAACTATACCAGTCTGAGCTATGCCATTCAGAGACTTGTTTAGTTAGCGGAGGACGCGAGAGCATAATTTGATCGCTTTTATTTGTGAAATTTCTGTTCACGGGGCTCGTGCAGTAAAAACGTTTTGTGACTTTCGCAGAGCTTAACGCTAAACGCGATCTACTGAAAACTCTATAAATATCGCATAGTAACTGATTTAAGACTGCTGGATACAGCATGGGAGGATGCTGCTGTGGAAAGTCAAAGTCGGGAGAGCACGGTAACGACTATTCTGGTTTTCTGTTTTCTATAAGTCAGTGGTGTTTTGTTTGCCAAAAAACAAAGATTTTAAAATCACGAACAAAGAGAGGGAAGAAGTGCGTTTATTGTTTCAAGTCTGATTGCTAAATAGTGTGAAAATCTTATATATGATCGTTTAAATGTCGCGTTTTTTATTTTATTTTTATCTAAATAATAACTTTGTTTTAGTGATTTTTTAATAAAGTTATACAGATCAAGGTAAAAAGTTAATTTGAACACCACAATAGCACTGTTTGTTTTTACTATCAATGTTGCAATGTATTATAGTTATGTATACAGCGACTCCTGAATTATATACGACCGAAAAACCCAATAAATCAACTTACTGGCCATACTTTTTTGTTTTTCGCTTTTAAAAGTGCCTTTAGCACGGGGAAGGTGTAAACTTTTTTGCTTGATATCATCATGTTTGCCCCTCTTTGTAATAGCGCGCAATAGGACCGTTTTATTGACGTTTTACCAGACGTGGGAAATGATCGCAAGAGCTTAAACTACCGAACGCAGTGCGTTTTATGGCGCACAACTTTGTTCCTACATGTGACGAAAATATTTTATTGCAGGTTATTGTGTAGCGAATTACAGTGACGCAATTCAGTCCGTAACAGATCAAACATCACGTTTGGCCAAAAAACAATCGATGTGAAGTTTCGGATTTCGTTGAACCAGCTATGTGTTTCCTCCGAGCGACCCCCACTAACTCTTTCAGCGTTCTAAAAATACAACAGCCCGCTGACGCGCGGCGTCGTGTTTAACTAAGATGCCCTATTATGTTGCTCGGTCCCGTGACTTGCACTTGGAAATCGCCTCTCTTCACACCTACCGCTGGTAACATGTACCAGACGTGCTCTACGCGGTTGCAAAAGGACTATTTTGTGTCAAGTCGGGACACGTTCATGTTAAAAAGTGTGTTTTTGTCGCTAATGGGCGAGGTCGCTAGAACGCTTATTATAGTTGTAACGTCAGAATTTATTGATTACTTTAGTAATGCGCCAGAAACCCCACTTTTCGCACAAACCAATATGGAAACACCATCTAGATCAGGACTTGCTGAACTTTTGGTCCACCCCCTTTAATTTATTGGAATTTTGGGCCAACCTTTTTTTTTAGTTGAATAAATAGTGCAATCACTATAGGCCTAGACGCAACGCGTGTGTAAAATTCACGAAGTAATACTGACGACCCCTAAAACACATTGCGCGACCCCCAGTTTAAAAAGCCCTGATCAAGATTATAAATTGTTTCTTTGAAACAAGTTTTAAAATACAGTATCAATCGGTAAAGTCTTCCCAAGTTAGCACGGCTTTTAACGCAATTACGTTAAAGATAGATGCTACAATGCACTGTCACATAACTAGACATTCAAAGAGTGTCCGAAATAGCAAGCAAACACGTTGCGTTGCCGTAATACAGACTCGCTCTGTTTGTGGCGACCGAATTACGGAACAAAAGCCCGAGCCATTGGAATTACAGCCCCTGTTGATTCATCCTTCTCGACTAAGGCTTTTGTGCTTTTCTGTAGTCACGCCCTGTGCACCTATAGCTTAAACACTGGGCAAAGGAAAGGGGACTTTCAAGGTTGATCTGCGTCACGGATCTTTTTCGGTTTCATTGCCTTTTGTGGGACTTTTCGTTTTTTTTATTGCGCAAAAATGACTTTAGGATTGATGGAGCGTCTTTGGGCCAATTTGATTTTCATATTTCCAATGGTAAACAGTCTAGCTACACACTAAATCTGAATTAATTGTTATGGTCGAAAAGCTTGTTCGCAAGTTATGTTCACCTGGATATAAAAGTAATTAAATGCTCTGAGAACAATAATCGTACAACAGTTCCTACTTGTCGAATTAGAGCTTCTGCAAAACATTAAACTGTTTTGAACGTTACATCATTCGTTAACATTGAAAAATGGTATGTTACCGATATATTATTTGAACTCCACGTTGTAAAAGGAAGTAAAAAGTACATCTTTTAGAAGTTATACATCAATATTAGAGGCACCTTAATATATGTTTAAATGTCTTTTTAACGTAATTCATTGACATAGTGATCCTTAACAAACCACCATAACAATTCTGATGCAGCATAAATAGTGTTTTGCTGCTCTTCTGTTGCGATTTATTGACACGATACCCATAAAAGCACCAACAATCCAATAAAATCAACTGTTACCTCCCCCTTGTAAAAAGTGCTCTTGGAAAAAAAGTACAGCCTATATGTTGTTTAAACACCCTTTATATGGGCCATAAAAACGATAGAAAAAAAGTTGTGCTGAAAAGCGAATTGCACTAATTGTTCTATTTGTGCAAAAAATTCTTAATTTTTTTCGCAGGTAAGGCCAAGGAGTTCGATCCTGATTTTAACGGACCGATCAAGAACAGATCTTGCACCGACATCCTTTGCTGTCTTCTCTTTTTCGTCTTTATTCTCGGCTACATCGTCATCGGAATATTCGGTAAGTTTTTAAAACATTAACCATGCTTAGGTACACTATGCAGGGATCTGTAATGTAAATTGATAACGAATTGCAAAGCCAAAAAGGTCGAGTAGATCGACATGTGACTAAAGACGATACAGTACAAGCTCGTATCGAAACGTCTTAACAATCAAGATGATGTCGATCTACTCGACCTTTTGGCTTTAATTCATTATCAACCATGCTTTAAAATCACAGTTTTCCAATCTTGAAGTCAAAACATTTGTGAAAACCGAAATACTTAAACAAACACTTCAATTTTACAGAATACCTAAAGGGCCCGCAACTATTTCATTAAACTATAAATCCTAGTTAAAATGATAGACTTTGGAGACCGCTTTAGAAGATTAAGAGACCGCGTACTTCGTGTGTATGTTAATTTGTGCAGGTATTTGTGTCCAGTAGTCTAAAGTCAAACTTTGTAACTTGTAAGGCATTTTATTAGCGTACCAATGACCCGGTAGTATAGCTTGGACATAAATAAAAGCGCATTTTTGAAAAAGTGATTTTAAACTAACAAGGGTCCTATTTACCGACCTGGTTAGATTTACTAAACTGGATAAAAAAAATAACGCGCGAAACAGCTGAGCAGGGTGTAATTGTTGTAATTGTTCAGCCACAAGCTTTAAAGTTTTTCATTGGCAGTCGGACTGATTGCACAACTTCATTTAACAACTGTTTGAGATTACGTAATTGTTTCTGCCGCGCATGGTTTTTCGTGACGCAGGTGGTACAACCGGAATTTGTGATTGCGTCACAACTTGTATTTTTAACACTCTACAAGTGGTTGCCTAACGGTGGGTGCGTAATTACCGGTCAACAAGGTTTAGTGTGATTGTAAGTCTGTTTATTTGTTGCAACGTCAAAACAGTCACATATTACCTATTTGGAATGCACAACAAATCGTGGTTTTATCCAATGGTTGTGTTGGGAACACACAATAAAGACGTACGATGCAACGATATCTAAAGCAGAAAAATCTATAATACCATAGTGTTAAAACCAATGACTTAATAAAGTCAAATGCGCAGTAATATCCACGACAGAATAAAACCTAAACCTGTCCAAATATGTCCTAAATTCATCGGAATAAAGTCTAAATGAACGAAATAACACGTAAATCTGTATAGGGTGAGGGTATAGGACGATTATTAGGTATCAGTCCTATTTTGATCTTAATGTTATTTTAACTTCGGTTTTATGGCCAGAGTTTGTGTTAAAAGAATACCTGTTGTGTTAAATTTTATAAAAAAATTCATCTTTTAATTTTAAGTCGTAAATTCATCCAAGTAATAGTCGCACACCGAAAACATTAACAACGTTTTTCTTTCAATATTTGGCGTAACAACAGTTAAATATTATTTTAGATAATTGGTATTTTCGTAAAAAGTTATCTAAATTAAGCATGATTTTTAACAGCCTGGCTAAACGGAGACCCTATAATCCTGCTTTACCCAACTGACAACCAAGGAAGGATTTGTGGAGTTGACTACATCGACCTTAACCTAAAGTAAGTTTTTTTCAACTAACAAATCATGTGGTAATTGTTGTTCAAGTACTGTTTTTTACCATCCATTCCGTAATAGGGAGGAGCGACGTTGTTTTTAGTATAGTTGTTGGTAAAAAGTTGTATAAAAGTTTAACAAGAGTCCTAAATGTAAAACCAACCCTTGTCTGTCGGGAACGTGAAACGTATGACGCTTCGAAACGCCAGATGTGCTTATATACCCAAGTAATTTTAACCCAAAGTTTTTCGTCCCTGGCAAGTTGTTTGAACAGCCGATTTACCGTTGCGCGCTCCGATAGGCACTGGTTCGTCGTAAAATCACAATGATGAAGCATTCGACTCCACTAATGTGTATAGAACCAACTATTTTATCTCACTCGGAATACATGCGTGTCACCAGTAAGAGGTTGCTGACCAGAACAACACTTTTAATGTTTTTTGCCGGTTTAAAGTTACTCAAACAACACTCTAGATCCGAAAGCATAAATTCTTGATGTCGCTGTTATTATTAAAATTAATATTAGTATAATCACAACATAACCGACGCCTATTGACTGTGAGAATTTGGAACCTAACACAAGCTTTTTGCTCGTCATATTTTTAAGCATAAAGTAAGTTGTCGCCGTTATTATCAAAATTAATATTAGTATAATCACAACATAACCGACGCCTATTGACAGTGAGAATTTGGAACCTAACACAAGCTTTTTGCTCGTCATATTTTTAAGCATAAAGTAAGTTGTCGCCGTTATTATCAAAATTAAATTAGTATACTCACAACATAACCGACGCTTATTGACTGTGAGAATTTGGAACCTAACACAAGCTTTTTGCTCGTCATATTTTTAAGCATAAAGTAAGTTGTCGCCGTTATTATCAAAATTAATATTAGTATAATCACAACATAACCGACGCTTATTGACTGTGAGAATTTGGAACCTAACACAAGCTTTTTGCTCGTCATATTTTTAAGCATAAAGTAAGTTGTCGCCGTTATTATCAAAATTAATATTAGTATAATCACAACATAACCGACGCTTATTGACTGTGAGAATTTGGAACCTAACGCAAGCTTTTTTCTTGTCTTTTTTCACACGCAGATCGAAAAATAACCTGTTCTACTTCGACATTACGAAATGCGCAAGCCCGGCCACACTTCTGAAATTGCAATGTCCGACTACGCAGGTAAGCTGTATTAACTTTATGCTTTATTGCCAACTAAAAATTGGTTGCAAGTGAAAGCTGTTAGTCTTGCGTCCATAAAGTGAGACTTGACGGATTGGTCACCTTTTCCTGTATTTGCAACTATTAATTTGGACGAAACACGTATCTTACGTCAACACGTATAGAAAAATCGAATTTCCCAAGAGGTTAGCGTTAGTAAAGCTTGGTTTTATTCGGTTTTAACATTGAGGCTTTTGATTTTAACGCTGTTGGTTTGCCTCGTTTTATAGGCAATTTAATATAGCGAAAGCGTTTTTTACGGTTTCGGGCGTCCGTCCTGAGTAAGAGTTTTTATTCACAACCTCATTTAACAGTGACAAAATGGTTATAAACTATTTAAATTTCAGGAACAATTCTCCACTTAGCATACTAGGTACATCTAGAATGAGGATAGGGTGGCCATAATTCCATTATTTTTGTTCACTATATCTTAACCTATATCCAACAAATACAGAGTATTGGTCAGTGGTTCTCAACCGAGGTGATATTTCTAACGCCTATCTTGCCAAGAGGTATTTTAAATTCCAATTTTGCTCTATTAGTGAGCTTCTTGATACAATATTTAGTACGATTGGAATGCAGCAAATCAAGAAGGTTTTTTCAACCTTGTGTACAGTTCACGTTCGCTGTTTCGATTTCGTTTATAACCACGTTACAGTAAACCTCTTCGCGAAAACCCTATAGTCAACGTTTTATAATTTATGTTGAGTGCGGAAAGCCAAAAAAAGCTTAGGTAACACTGGTATAGGCCAACTGTTTCGTTGGTAGCTTTTTTGAAGCCACCTATAGTATATCTTACTGGTTCTCAACCGGGGTGCCGCAGCACCCTTGGGTGCCATTTCTAATGCTTAATGGTGCCGAGAGATATTTGAGAATCTTTACGAATCTGATTTTTGCTCAACTGTTACAACTTTTTGTGTAAGATTAGAGCGGAATAAATCCAATTATAAACTTCCTACGTTGTGTAGAGTTGATGTGTGTTGTTTCATTTCCGTTTATTGTGATATTCTAGTGCAGGGTGGTCCAAGGTTGACTGCATCGCGGCCCACAATATTTCTTGCATATTCTTTGCGGGCCACCTAAAGTGTTACATGCGTGCCAGGAGCCGATCAATAATTTTCGTTTGGTCGGGGCATGAATTGTTTAAAGATGACGCCACAAAGCATCGACAAAAAGTAACGTCTAGAGCCCACAAAAGTCAATAAAGTTAAAATTTTTAAGGACCTCGTCTGTCCACGAATCAAAGAATAAAGTTGTTTTCAGCACCTAGGGGACTGTTTCTAAGAAGTTTATAGGTAAAAATAAAGTTAAAATTTACAATAAAGTTAAATTTTTTTAATAAAGTCAAAATTTGTCAAATTATGGCTTTTGACAAAGTTTTTGTGTTTCTTGAGAGTAATTTTTGTAAAAATCGTCGTGAAAGCATTGTAAATCAGGAACTGCGCCACAATTAAACCATATGAACCTATAAAAGCGGGAAATATGTCACAATGCCCACTTGAATCAGCAGTAACTTTTATCGCAAATTGATCATTTTTTTTTATTTATTGTTAAGTATTTAAATAATTCTTATAAAACACTTCATCTTGATAAACGTGGTCTTTTCGAAGATCAACAGTTTGGATTTTAGGAATAGCCTACTGACATTCGGTAATACAAAAATGCCTAAGCAGTAAGCTATCTAAATCCATCGCCCAAAAAAACGACACACTTTTCATATTCCATAGGCTAAAACACCTTGACTTTGCGACAAAATATTATGTTTGGGTAACTGGCATCAATTCAAAGAAGAACTGTGGCCTCTACAAACAAGCAATTTCGTTAGGCTAAAATACAAAATAAAATTTGATAAAAATAAAGTTAAAATTTTTTTTTTTTAGGGTTAAAATAAAAATGGCCCTAGTAACGTCGAAAAACACATAGGCTCTCGAAATTTTCTACTACCGTCTCCTCTAACTTGTGAGCAAATGAAATCGAATAATTATTATGAGACTGGCAAAATGGTGCGCGCAAAGCGCGAAAAACTAGATCAATTTGGCTGAAAGTTTTCAACTAGATCAATTTGGCTGAAAAGACATCATGAAACGGTCCGATCGTTAGCCTTTAGTCATGGTAAAAACAAAAATTCTCAGAAGCGCGATATATTTTATTGTTTATTTACTTTAAAGTAGCAAAAATAGTAATTTATCTGGGGCTTTTTATATTATGTTTATATTAAAAAGACGGAAAACAAAATGCCAGTATATAATTATTTAGGTTTGCAAAAAGCCTTTTTAGAAAGTTGCATATAGAACGTACTGCGACTTTCAAACTGGTCTAACACATATCAAAAATTAGGTGTTCTTACCACCCCCTGGACACGAATTTGATGAGCGATAGTAAACTGGTTTATTTAACGGTGTATAGCCGAAAAAATGTAATCATAGACAAACAATTGCAGTATGCTTGCTGATCTTAAGTTATTTTAGTTTCTTTGATTAAACCCTCAACTGTGCGCATTACAATAATGAATTTAACAGTGCTTCGCGGGCCACGAACAATGATGTCGCGGGCCACATCTGGCCCGCCGGCCTGGGTTTGGACCACCCTGTTCTAGTGAATTACCTACGGAAAAAAATTGTAGGGGTGCCGCAATCTATTTATTATTTCTGATGGGTGTCGCTAGCCATAAAAGGCTGAGAAACACTGGTATATCTCTTCACAACTTCAACCATTGGTTCGCTGAGTGGCGGCGGAACCAGTTTTTACCTTGTTTTTTGACGATATTCGTTCGATGCAGATCTGCGTTCAGACGTGCCCTGCCGAGAACTGGGCCTACTTCCCCGACATCGCCAAGTTTGAAGCGGCCAAAGCTGCCAACCTGAACGCAGTCAACACGAGTGCACAACGGGAGGCTATCGCCCTGTCAGCCGAGACCACCTTCTATCTGAACTTCACCAAGTACATCTGCTCCTATGGCTACAACGTGCGCGCGGAGTGGGTTAACAACAGCAGAGTGAGTAAATCCTTACGCAACACACACAAAAATATTTATTATAGTAATCAATGTGTTTTTTCGGTGAGTTATCTTATCTAAGAAGTTTCTCGATTGGACTTTTTTGTACTTTTATAGATGAACAAAAAGTAAATTTATAACGGGGAATGACAACCTTTTAGTGACAGTAAACCGCATTGTACGTATTTTGTCGGTGGTGGTTTAACTCATTTTGTTTAAATGTGGTCCATGTAGATTTGAAAAATTTAAATTTAGTTACTTGACGTGCTCCCCCCTGAATCTGTATCTTAGTTGGTAAAGCGACGTTCCCAGTATTCCAGGAGGTTGTAAGTTCGAACCTCACCACATGCTGGTTATTTTCTAGCCTGGCCTTTCTTGCACTATAATCCTGAATATATGCTGACTGATTACGGTAGGACTTTTCGAAGGCATCCGGTGGACTATATAATGCGTGCCGTTGGCCAGTACGCCTCCCTATATGGGATTGTGCGCCTCCAGAGAGGCATTACACAGAATGCCCTTTATGTATATGTACGTTTCAGTTAGTTAGCGAAATTCGAAAATGCGAAATAATATAAGAATAGTACGTCCAATAAACAAGTTGGTTTGTATGTTTAAATTAATATTGGATCACTAACATATCCACATGAAACTTTAAAAATCAGTTACGCAGGAATAAATGGCCATTAGGGATAAATAAAACCATTTCGGGAAGTGTTTAACTTTTTAAAACGTTTTGAACGTAGACCCCCGAAGAATCGGTGCGCTTCGGACACTGCGCCCCCTACTACCTGGAAATGACCCCTGTGGTGAGCCGGTGCATCCCGAAAGTGATAAAGGACGCCGCCCAATTTACGGCGTCGCTCGTCGACGAAAACGGAACCACGATAAATCAAGTCCTTACGGTATGTGTTGTAATACAGTATTTCTTAATCAGTTGAATGGTTCACCACAGGGTGAATAAATTTTTTGCAGGGGTGAACCAACCAAAAGCGGTGAATAAGGCTGAACCGTCAGAAATCGATGATAGTCCGTTGTTTTTCTAAACTTTGTGACTGTGTTTTGTGCTTTTGTAGCTTAATATCTCTGGACTCGAGAAATTGTAAATTTGCAATTATAAAACTTAGCTTGAGTTAATCTTAACAAAAATCGAAACAGCCTAAGTCATTTCGTGCTGTTATATATAGATGAATTTTATCATATCATGAGACAAGGGTGAATTAAATCTGGAGAAGGATGCTAGGAGTTAACAAAATTAAAAAAGTCTAAGAAGCACTGTTCTAATATATAGTGCCCTGTATGCGATATGAAATCATAAAGCAAACAAAAGAGAACTCGGACCACCGGCAAGAGCTTTTGTGTTGTTGTTTCAAATGATTTCCGATACTTGACTATTTACTCGGTTCCCGATAATCGATATTTTGGACTAAAAGTTTCGCGATCCGATCTGATAACAAGTGACGTCTTTACTATGCACTATAACAAGCGAAATAAATGAAGTTAAAAGTTTTTAGGGGTTATTAGGTTAAAATTTGTTTTAGCGCGGTGGTTTTCAACCTGGGGGTCGCGACCACCGGGTGGGTCGTTTGTATTTTTTTCTCTGGGGGTCGCGAACAATTAAATACCTATCACTATTACAAGAATGCTAATTAATTACCATAAAACATTATCTGTAATGATATTAGTGAATATTGTCAACAGTGGATGTTTAAATAGTGAGCAGCCAGGAAGCAAGTTGCGAGATAGATTATTATTTCAACAGTGTAAGCTTACTATACTTAGGTTGTTACCTAAGTCATTTCGTGCTGTTATATATAGATGAATGTTATCACATCATGAGACAAGGGTGAATTTAATCTGGAGATAGATACTAGAAGTGAACAAAATTTAAAAAAAGTCAAAAAAACATCTGTAATGATATTAGTGAATATTGTCAACAGTGGATGTTTAAATAATGAGCAGCCAGGAAGCAAGTTGCGACATAGATTATTATTTCAACAGTGTAAGCTTACTATTGATTTGCCGGTATCAAACATATAGCTAGCCTAGCCTGAGGAAATTTCAAAAGCGACTGTTAAGAGCAAGTTAAAATTTGCTAGACATAAAAAAACTTTTTTTATTGCTATTTCACATGGAATAAGAGCATTTTAATAGCTTTATTCACACAGAATAAAGTTACCGAGGGTTAACGAGCAGCATTTTTTTGCTCGGTTTTCAAAGGGCAAGAGAAATACTGCTCGTTATATCAAAGTCAGTTTAGTAGCGAAAAAATGAATTTATCCAGCCCGTAAAACGTTAGCGAGCATTGGGTTATGACCCTCTTGTTTAGCAGCTTTCTACTCTTTGGATGGGGGTTGTTTGTTACATTTGGTTGTTAAAATGGTGGGCGGTTAAAAAAATGTTGAAAAGCACTGCTTTAGCGTTAAGAGGTTTGGGTATTTCCAGGTGAACAACCTACTGCTTGTTGATAAATATCACCCAAGTATCGGACGACAATGCTATACATGGCACCAGGTTTTTCACGTCGATCCCTTAATTATCGGACATCTCTGGTGTAAAATGTAACTTTTAAAATCGAGTTTTCGTCCAAGTATACTGAATTAAGCTTTTTATCGCTACAAGCATTTGTTATCGTTAAAAAACACCCTACTCAGTTAACAAAGAGCACCATGCGGTCACAGTCTATTGATATATGCTTTCAGACTAAAAAAAAAAATTAGTTCGCAAAATAGGCTGTCCGCTTTAAACCAAAAACTCAAAGAAACTCAACTAAGACGCCCAAAGAGTTTTTTTTTTATTGATTTAATGACAATCAGGTGGCAGTCAAGTAACAACGCGTAATGACTCAATATTGGACACTAAATAATTTACATCAAAATCTACGAGAAGCTAAAACAGTGATGCACAGCAGTAAATAAAGTGAGAGATTCTAAGAAATAGGAAAAAAAGAGTTCTATACACATCGTTCTATTTTGCAAATACGCAAACCTTGTGTATTTTACCTCGCCTAGGATGCTAACAACAATCCGATTACCGGCGCTGAACTGGTGTCGGGAACCGACGGGGTGCAGCTCTACCTCCAAGCACGTGAGATCGCTGACAAGATATTTTCCGATCTTACTACCTCCTGGTACTGGCTCCTCATGTAAGTGTAAAAAAGTTTTCGTTGCTACAAAATCGCCTTGGTTGCGTGTTACAGGGAGGTTCCGTTAACAGAAGGGGATCGATTTGTAAAAGCGTGTTTAAAGTTTAGCGAACTTTTATTGTAACTGTTTTTTTAAATAATAAAAATATCAGGAGTACATCCGTTCGTGTAGGTATTAAAAGGACTTTAACGAAATATGTTCTTGTAAGGGTGTTAGGGAACTTGCCACTCCTAAACTGGCATAACCAAAAACAAAGAGCTAATTATCAAAATAGCGCCACACTGGTTTACTCTTCATATGCCGGCGTTGAATGTTTTGAGGGATCTCACTAACCAACCAATGATTGTCAGAGGTTGTGGGAGGGAGTTTATTGAAAGTTGTATGTCAGCTGAAGTCTTCATCAGTAATATATAGCATAAAAAACACAAGTGACAGTTGCAACAACTTAGTCCCTTATTTGAAATTAATTCAATAATAAATGTTAGTGCTAATAATCAACAAAACAAAAATGAAAACCTAAACTAACACAGCCAAAAAAAGTAGCTGTTAACACCAACAAATTCACGTCTAAAATGATGGACGTACACGACACGTTTTTGCTCTAAGCAAACCTCTCCACTAGGAGCAGTGTTTAATAAAAAAAAACACCAAAAGGAAGTCCCCTAAGCAAGGATCTGTAATGTAGGTTGATAATAAATTGCAAAGCGAAAAAGTTCGACTAGATCGACATCACATTTACCTCAAGATGATGTCGATCTATTCCTTTTTTTGGCTTTGCGCCTAAGTGCTTAATACAAAATATATGTTAACGTTCTACTGGTTTAAATGAAACCATCAAAACGCCTCCCCTAATATTCCAATCTTGGCAACTATCTCCACCCCGAAATAACCAAACTTTTTCCAACGCAGACTGCTGGCTGTCGCGGCGGTCGTGGCCTTCTTATGGATCGTGGTGATGCGTTGGGTGGCCGGCATCATGGTCTGGGCCACCCTTATCACCATTGTGGCCGCCCTGTCATTTGGCGTCTGGTACTGCGTTGACGAGTATCTCGTAAGTTGAGTAGTTGTCTATTGAATGAGTGAACGCCAATCTGTACGCAGAATAAATTGCGTTTGTTAATAAACATAATAGCAGAAGATCGGGCGAAGCTTTTCTCACGTTAAATTTGGTGTAATTTACAACACTAGCATTAGGACTCATGGTCGAAGTAAAGATTTTTTTTAATACGAAATCGTGTAACACTTTCAAAAGGATTGAAGGACCTATTTGATTGAGCAAATGTAAAATACACTAATTTCTGAAAAGTGACGCAAGGTATGACAAAAAATGTTAAACTGTTCTGCCGTTATTTATTTGACTTTAAAAATATAGCGCCAGATATCATAAAAATGTTAAACTGTTTTGACTTTTTTATTGACTATAAGAATATAGCGCAAGATATATGATCAAAAAATGTTAAACTGTTTTGACGTTATTTTTTTTACTTTAAAAATATAACGCAAGATATTACAAAATGCTAAAATATTTTGACGTTATTTTTTTTGGCCTCAAAAAAAGTAAAAATGTTTTTAAAACTATACAAAAACGCCATTACTTAAAGAATGCGAAAACCTCCATTTTTTAAGGTGCTTTTATAGTAATTTTAAGACGGCTTTAAACCATCTCATTTTTATTTTCTATTCACAGCGACTTCTTAACGTGCCGGGAGCCAACCAGACCCTGATATCGGTAGGCTTCACCACAAGCCTGGACACCTACCTCAGCCTCACTGAAACTTGGCTCGCCTTCTGTAAGTGTGACTGCAAAAGCAATTGGCGTTATATTATTTTTGTTTCCTCAAAATCTAAGCGATCAATGTGCATACACTGTGTCTTGTAATCAGACACCCAGATGGCCAATATAATTGTTTTCCTTTCCTATTTTGCGTAACGCATGCCGACTTAGTGCATTTTCAGTTAAAATTGTTTTTAAATTCGTTGTAAACCCGCGCGCGGCCAGTTCTACGAGATATTGACAAACGATAAGATTTATTTATATAACAGGAACAATAGTCTAAAACAAATCATATCCGGTGATATTCGTTCACTTTCTATTCCAGTAAACTATGCAAAGCGAGAAAAATTGTAAATATATACGCCATTTAAACGATTTCGGGATAATTTTTTTGCACGAAATCCGTCCTCATTGACATGATTCGTTATTTTAATCGAATTGCACTCTTCTTCTCTTCCGCAGCCATCATCCTTGGTGTGGTGGACCTCATCATCATCCTGATGATCTTGTTCCTCCGCAAAAGGATCCAGATCGCGATCCAAATCATCCGACAGGCGAGCAAGTGAGTTGGCAAAAGAAAATATTTTGGGAAAGGGAGTGTCGCTATGTTAGCAATGTCCATTCAACTTTCATAAATGTTTAACTTGGAAGCATGGACGTCGGGTTTCGGGTGCTTAGGGTGCTCCGAGCACACTAACATAAATTTTGGGTGTTCAGCCCCCATAAAACAATGGTAAATCTTGGGAAATACTGTATACTGTATATTTTGTTTGATGTGTGCGATTAAGGACTATTATTTTTCATGGCGCAATTTAGCACAATAGCTGGTTAGCAAATAAACGTCTACTTCTTAGTACTTTGAGGTATTTATACGAACGTTTACAGCTATATCATAAAACCTTTGTTTGTTAAAACGAAACCGATTGTACCATTAAAGGGCTTTCCCAGCCATGGGATTCGCAATCTTTGTTAACTTTTTTTTAGCGAGAATTTAATGGCGTAATATATAAGCACCCTTGTAAAAAACAAAAGTCGGCGACAATATGCTTAAAGATTGTTTTACTATAATATCCCAATCTTAGGAACCTAAGCCATAATCGATCATTAACATAATATTATTTGTAAACACACTTTGCTGCACATAGAGCCATCGGCTACATGATATCGACCCTCTTCTACCCGCTGGTCACCTTTGTGTTGGTTGTGATCGTGGTGGCCTTCTGGGGCGCCACGGCCCTTTTCCTGGCCTCGACGGGGGATCCCCAATACCAGATCTCGTCCCCCAACATTAGCATCAACGGCACCTCCTGCAACATAACGGTGAGTGTTTTAACCTAAGGCTGTTTAGTGAACGGAGAAACCCACTGTTGTAAACAAGTCATTTTACCAGTGTTTTTGCATTTGTAAAAACCTACGTTCTTTCAGACTTAAGTCCAAGTCTAATCATTTTGACAAAATAACAAGTCAAGTCATAATTATGGCAAGTCAATTTCAAGTCACGTTCTTGTCATAAAACTTGAACGTTAAAATATTAAAATTAGTCCAAATATGAGCAGTAACCCAAGACTTGAGTCAAGGCAGGTCATTTCAAAACCGTGACAAGTCAAGTCCTTACAACACTGGAAAAACCTTTGCTGATGTTCGGTGTGTTACATGAGCTTTGTCGTTCACGTCGGGTTGCCTTTGTTTTCTTTATGTACAGCGTTTTAACCTTGAGAATCCCTACTAAAACGATATAAAAAGTGATACCCTGTTGTCCTAAATCTCCTAGGAACCCTTTTCAAACGCCTTGCGAGATTTTTTGTTTTCTCTTTTTAAAAAATTGGCCTTATTTTTAAGAAAAAATAATGTGCTATGAGTTAAGTCACAATTTTGATTAAAAATGTATTGTTGATCGTGTTTCTCTTTCATAGCACATATACATTGGGTCTGTGGCATCTTTTACAAATTTAGCGCATATTATTCAGTCGCGGTAATTTTGTCAACCTGCGTTTATTTCAGCTTTGGAGCAATTCCAGTCACGAGTTCTACGACGACAATTCGACCAAGTGCATCTTCACCAAATACGGAGGAACTTCCATGTAAGTTGCCAACTATAACGGCTTTTATTTGACAAGAAACCTTAAGTATGGTTTAGATCAGCGGTTCTCAACCGCCGGTCCGCATCAACTTTCCTGCCGATCCGCCAAATATATTACCATTTCATACCTCAATTGTAAAATGCAAGACATTGAAGGCTTTTATCAAATTTAGAACTTTTTCCAATTCCGTAATTTGCAGAATTGTGGCATAACATAGAGATGATGGTCTAGTTTAGACTTTATTAAACGTCACAATGCTGCAAGTGTTGTGCCCAGCTGTTTAAAAGTGGGTTACAGCTCGTTAAAGTCTTAAAATTGAAGACCAGTTGTATGTAAAAACTAAGAAGTCTTTTAGTTGATTACTTTTTTGTAATTACATTTTGGTTTGATTTTTGAAGGTCCACCGGTCCGCAAAATTTGTTTTGAAATTTTACCGGTCCGTAAGCTAAAAAGGTTGAGAACCACTGGTTTAGATCATTGGTCGGCAAACGTTTTTGCCGCGGCCCAAAATACTCTTTCCAGATCTTTTGAAGGCCTATCACGTGAAACCACGAAAACGGGGAAGGACCCAGGATGTTTGTTTTGGTTGGGGTATGCAAATTTTCAGAATGATGTCACAAACGAGGTCATGATACAATTGTCATAACTTACATAGCGCTTTTGGGCCGAAAAGATTCAAGTAAAAGAAATAAATAAAAGTTCGCACAAGGCGCGTAAAAAAGTTGTTTTCCATAGTTAAACTTGGGATAAATGTATAGTTTAAGGAGGTCTAGTGGAGGTTCTGTGATGCAGCAATATGCCAAGATAAAAAATTGAGCACATCAAGGAAATGCAGTAGGAATGCAGAACAATTAATGTGCGGCTATCATGCGGCCACCACTTTATGATAACACTATAAACTGTTGAAAAATATAAAAATTACTTCACCAATTGTTACACACATTACCGGACACGTTGTAAAAAGGGATTACATTGAATTTTTTGAAGTGTTTTTTATCTTGTAGACCTAATAAAACATTTGTGCCCGACAAACATTTCTGCCCGACAGGCCCCTTAAAACGTAATAGAATTTTATATAAAAAATAATATTATTTTAAGCAGCAAAATACATCGACTGTCCATTCCGAAAACCGGGGTATATATGTATTGGGCTATAGCATAACTATATTGTGATGTAATGACACACACATTGACATTAAAGCCTATGGATCATGGAAACACGACAGGAAACGATATTGTCTGACACTTCAACACAAATGGGTGTTGCAATTATCATCGAGTGCTATTCATCATCGATTTATATTTCGCGTTGCATTGTCTACCGACTTGCGACTCTGTCTATTGAATCGTTATTCAAATTCCGACGCTTTTGTTAAAATTTATATTGCTCTGTGGCCCAAGGAAAACCGCAGCAGACCACATTAAGGCTAACAATCGAGCACTATATCGAGACATAGATGCGCACATATATAAATCCAAGCCAGCTGAAGCGATATCATTGGCTTCACTTTAACAGCATTTCGTGCGTTTTACTTTGCAATGTCGATTTTATCATTTTGCTTTTTGACAATTTTATCGTTTGGAGTTCTACTTATTTGTAGGTTTATGAATCTCGTACATTTCCGAGAAATTTCTAAAACCTAAAAATCTTTAAAAAAACAGATATCACTCGAATTATTACTTGAACATCTAAAAAAGGCACAGCGATATAAAACCGACGTCAGTCTCAAATTAGAAATGTTTTTTCCTTAATAGTTTGTATTTTCTGTTACATTTCTTCGCTTTTGTGAACTTACAATGATTTGGTTTGCCAGATTCCACCAGAACGTGATCTGGCTGCAAGTGGTCGAGGCCTTCGGAATGCTTTGGATAATGAACTGGGTTTTGGCCCTCGGTCAGTGCACGCTGGCAGGTGAGCGAGATGAAATGCGGAATTGAATAACCGCTAGACGGTGCTAGAGATACAAATTGCCCGCTCGTTAAAAGGAACGATTGTTATTCGTACACCCCATTGCTTAGCTTAAAGTTTCAAAACTGGGGTTTGCGTAACGAGTTTAAAGGGTCGCGAGTAATAATACGAAGTGTTACATCTATAAAAGTGTTATTTTTTCTGTTTAATATGCTAATGGTAAACCCAATGCAAAACACAACTCTTAAAATGCGGGTTACTTTAACCAATGCGTGGCAAAACAGAGAACGAGAAATGTTATGTTTTGAACAATTAAACCTAAGTGGTTCACGGAACATTTTAATAAATTAAAAGGGGTCGCAGACAAACTCTTCTGCAAAATACATTTTTCAATTTGCTGAAAATCGACCCACATAAACAAACAAGCACAATGTACCGACTATAACAGTGTTTCTTAACCATTTTAGCGCTGGTACCCTTTGACCTTTCATGAAATTTTCTCGTACCCCCCCCTGTCTACAATGGTCGACGAAAGAATATAAAATTGTCACAATACGTATCAAAATTAGTGTATTTATAACTTAGGTGTTGAATGCTTTCATTAAAAACAGTCTAGTAAGTTCAACAATATTTACAACACACAACAATCAGTCAATTTACTAATGGCATTTTTGTTGTTGCTTTTCGTAAGTCGAGCATTTTTCTAAAATATGCATAATTAGCGCATAATTTCACGCTGCATGTCGTACCCCCTGCTTTGGTGCTTCGTGCCACTTAGGGGTACACGTACCCCTGGTTAAGAACCCCTGGACTACAGTGTCTGCTATAATAAGAATCCTAATAAAATAACCTTGTTACACAGGAGCGTTTGCTTCGTACTACTGGGCCTTCAAGAAGCCAGCCGACCTTCCTTACTTGCCACTCTACTCCGCATTCGGAAGAGCTCTGAGGTGAGTTCGCAGTTGCCATTGAAATCTAATTCGCCACTTTAAAAGCAATTTGCAAAAAATATTTTGATTCAAAGAAGCACTTTTTTCCAGTTTTGGTTCAAGACTTTACTGAGGTTGTTTTAAAAGTCCAATTAAACAAGCTATATCTTCCAAGCACAAGTTATTTTGTTAAAAAAATAATAATTTTCGCTTAATGATCTGGCATCGTTCTTGGATCCGTTTGAAAATAAACTATCTGGGGAAAAATTAATTCTGTCATAAACCAACTTTTCTTTTAAAGAATGGAAAAAAGGGCGTAAAACTAAAAAAAAAGAAGAAAGTAACTTCTAAGACAACGTGTTTTTCTACAAAGTCGCTTGCCCTTTTGCTCAACTATCTGTTCTGTCCGATTATGTGTGTGTTTTTTACCACTTTTACTTCAAAATACCCCAAAATTACCCCGTATTTTTGTCCCAGATACCACACTGGCTCGCTAGCCTTTGGCGCCCTGATCATCGCCATCGTTCAAATAATCCGACTGCTTCTGGAGTATGCAGACCACAAGCTGAAGGGAACCGAAAACAAGGTCGCCAAGTTCATCCTGAAGTGCCTGAAGTGCTGCTTCTGGTGCCTCGAGAAGTTTCTTAAGTTTCTCAACCGGAACGCATACATCATGGTGAGTGGGTTGGAGGTCAAGAGATCCCTTCTAAAAAAATAAATTGTTTTTGCTTCTCGGGTTTTCTGAAATACGGTGCTTTTCTTTTGACTTTACCCGTTTCCGAATTGAGTTTACGAGCTAATGTCTTGTTTGAAATGATGCAGCTCTTTAGGAAAAAACTGTACCAACTTTGGTTCACGATTCATAGGTGGAGAAACACTGGTTTAAGCGTTACTGTTTTAGGGTTTTTCCAAATGTCGACAAATGTGAGTTTGGATCGAACCCGAATTCCAGATTTTCTTACCCGTTTCCTAACAACGACACACGCTTGTTATGTATGTGACCAGGTGTTTCCGGTCATCCTGCTTTGCAACTTTTTTTGGCTTTTTCTTATTTTTGACCTAATAAATTGAGTTTCACGACGTTGCCTTACTTGTTATCGATAGAATATTATAATGGAATCGCAATGGAATCCACCCGGTTCGAAAAGCAGAGAATGACCACAATGGGTCTATGGAAATCATGGTGAATCGCGGCTTGTGTCACCCTATGACCGAGTAGGATTCCCGGTGTATCAAGTGTAATTTGCAACTGCGTTTTAGATTAAACGGCTCCTTCGAAAAGGCGCTTCTTTTTCCGGATTTTTATCGCCCTTACCTACTATTTAACAGACTGACAATGTCCATTGCCCACTCAAAAAGCAGCCTGGTCCGTTCGACACCTGTTTTGCCCTTGGTCATGAAAACTGGGTTAAAAAAAGTAGCCTGCTTCCTTTCAAACAACAAATTGAAGCCTGTCTGTTATCACAATAACGTCTTTTGACAAGCACGTTAATTAGTTTCGGTTCTGCTTTGTGCAGGGGTTTTCCATCTTGGTTTAAAAATAGATGGCGACCGCAGACGCAACCGTCATAGATTTTTTAAACGGAGCGCTGGCGAAATTTTGGGCACGGGTTGGAAACCTTAGCTCAAATTGCTATTTGCACGCATCTTATCGTAATTCGCAATCGCTTACATTCATGCCGTCTGGTTTTGGGGGTTTAAGTTTCGGTATTATGATAAACGTTGGGCTGCTGGGTGTATTTATCTTGAAACGCGATCCGTAAAAGCCACGACCGCCAAAAATTCAACACTGGCGACACGTTTTTTAATCTTCGGTTCTTTTTTGTTAATCTCACAACAAATATGTGATTTTTTGGCGATTGCATTGACAAGTCACAAAACTAAGGCGAATCAAATAGACAAGAAAACGCAAAACCCGAGCCGTATTGCGTGCAACAAGCCCAAACTTGTTAACACAATTTGCATACCTTTCGTGCTCTCTCGGGAATTTTCCATTCCTGTGGCGCTTATTCAAGAACTGGCATATACCTTTAAAACGTGCGAAACAAATATGCGTTGTTTAAGAATACGTTCGTTGAACCTTCTCCCTTTTCCGATTGGCGGAAAACGTTGTCGAAAATGTGGGCGTGTCGAATCGTTTTGGGGCGTTTTTTACTCGCGCTTGCAACAGTGCAAGCACCGGTACGCGAAAACCGCATGGTCGATGTAAAGCGGTAAATATTGATTTACAGATCTTGATGAATCTGATCATCCTTTACTGGAATTTAATCTATTCATTGCTTGGCTAACGTCTTATCATTGGACGTCTCGAATTCACACAATGATTAATCTTCTACAAATTCCCTGATTTTAACCGTGGACAAGCATTGTGTGGATAGTATAGATTTAAAAAATCCGATAATTTAATAAAGGTGTGGGTTAGCACTTGGCTAAAGTTTGGTTAGGTGGTCGGGTAAAGCATTGGTTTGGCCATCAAGAACCCATTTCCGCAAAAGATCAAAGCCGCATAAGATCAAAGCCGCATTTATCAAATGCGCCGCGCTCATTAGGTTAGTTAAATCGACGAATACAGACCAAGTGCGCTTTCCCGTTCTTGCGTTGGATAGTACTAATCTCCGTACCTTATCCTCTTGCTTATGATGCTTATCTCAATTGCTCGTATTTTGGGGGCTTGCAGAGTCCTTATAAGGTCCGGCGTTCGCTGCAACCGCCTGATTCTATCATCCCTTTGCGGTATACAGGCTTGTCTTAAGGGGCTCGGCTAACTGCTTGGCAATCTGTGAAGATTTCGCGATAAAATTGCGGGGATTTTCTACCGTGCTGGGGGCATTTTGTACGGTTTGATTTTCGGCGGGCCCATTTTCTGGTTGGGGTGCTTGCGAATTGCCTGAAAGCAATTTAGCACCGTAGGGTGGTCAGTGTTGTCTATTTTGAATCCTTTCTGGTCGCTTTTTATTTATAACTCTACCAAACCGTCATTTTTTTTATTAAAAACGCATCGATTAAATTCCAAACGGTGGTACACAATCTTTCCGTGATTCCTCATTGCTACTTGTCCAACAACAAGAAAATCCTGTCTGAGTATACAAGAAAGTACAAACTGGACTATAGTGTACATATATTAAACACACAAACACATAACAAAACAGCCCGTTCCACCATGCTTTACTGTTTTTTCTTTCCTTGTTATAAATAAGACCGCTAGGCGGGCCTTTTTTAACCCAGTTTTGATCCATTTGTAGACATTTTTTTTGCAAAATCGCACCGAAATCACGCTAATAGAGTAGGTAGCCGGCTACATTTAAAGCGCCTGTCCAGGCCGACTTATTGTTGCATCGGTCGCGGTTTAAACTTCGCAGAAAATCCGCAACGGCGACGTTAATCGGCTCAATTCAGCGGCGCTACTTTGCAAGCTTTGCCGCCGCCGCATTTCACGCAAAACACGCTATCGTTTGTTGTCAAACACGGCGGTCGCTTCTGGGAAGCGGATGACTACGCTGGATGCGATTTCCCATGGCCAGGCAATGTGACGCGGGATCGGTTCGTTTTTCAGTTGTTTTTTGGTTTTCTCTGCGGATCAAATTTGTAGCGAGGTTTTCTATTTTTTTGATGAATGATACCTTTTTTATGCGCCAAAGGCACATTTTTATCCAGAAAAGAAAAACTCCCTAACCACCGTTGTTTAATTAGCACTCACTTTCTTTTTTTAGTTATGTTGATTGCGTATTCTATAAAAAATAATAACCTCCTTTCATTTTTTTATTTAACTACTCAGTATACAAATTATAAATTTTCAGCTGGACAGCTTAGCGAGAACGAGTACTTTTAGATTATGATTTTTTTAAACTGCTATATTGGATGTTGTTCTGCATTCTCTCATAAGAGTTCATTTCTTCATAACCTATAATTGCATTTAATGTATGTAGAGACTAAAGAATTTAAACAATTTTGTTTTAGTTAAAATGTCACAAGTTAAAATGACACGTTCTATTCCGCAAACTTTCGATACGTTCATTTGGTTGTTTTTTCTTGAATCAATAAACTGTTAAGGTCAATTCCCCGACTTTTAAAAAAACAACAAACGGCGATTGCGAGGTTCTAAGGCATAAGAGGCAAATTAAACCGACACGGAACCATTTTAATTGAATTCTAAAACTTTACGTATCTTGTTCGGCTGTTGTTTTTCCTCGGTCAAACTTTTCATCAAAGCGGCTGTTTACCAAACTTTACCAGCTGAAACGACATATCCAAACGCCGAAACCGCCTTGGGTATCATTCGTCGGAATTTTACGCCCCGACAGTTTGTCTCGATTGTTCCCCCCGCAGATGGGAGTTTCGTCGTAACCCGAACCGCGAAAAGATATTTCCCCCGTCGATTTACCGTCGTTTCGTCGAAATCCCAAATTCGCCCTTGCCCTTCGCCGCGACCTAACCTTGCCTAATGAAACGAAGCGAGGCAGAAAAGCCCCTTTTGGCCCAGGGGACCAAAATGCGTTTACTTGGGTTCAGGCTTTCAACTGGTTGGTTGCTTTGCGGTTCTACGCTTGGTCTACTCGCCGTTCGGGTTCGTTGGCGGTGAAAGCCGCGCTTTGAACTGCAGAGATGATTAAGTGAAGAACAAACATTACCTATAGACAGCAGCCTGTCGACGTGCTTTAAACTTTAAATGTCGGCGTGCTTTTAAAGTTGTTATTGCTATTTTTTGTGTTCCTGACGAAAATGACGGACAGACATGGAGTTTCGTGAAACGCCTTCCCTCGAAGGGGACACTTTGCTCATATAACCTTCAATAATAAATCAATTATTTGTGTGATTTAAAATAGCATACCCAAGGTTGCAACAACAGGTAATAGAAATATAACACTTTCACTTAAGCACAATTATTCTTATACCCGGGAATGATTTCCGGATGTTTTGTATAAAAACACTGCAATTTAAATTTTCTATTAAAGATCCCGTATAATCAATACTTCAAAGCCGTATTTGTTTGCAGCAAAAAGTCATATTTTAACGTAAAATCATCAAGCGTGCTCATATTTGTGGGCAAAAGCGCACTACTTTTCACTCATGTATATTTTTTCATACACAATTAAATCTGGGTGCAAGCATGATAATGCCACTTGACACCGTTTTTTTCTATGAACTAACTTTAAAGTGTTTTGAAATGTGATTTGTCACGCTGTGCTGCGGCTTTGGGAGAGGGGTGGGCAGTTTGCGCAAAATTGGAGCTGTTAAAGAAAATTGAAGCTGGTTGCCGATTCAGCACCTTATTTCGCAAACCTTACCCCGGCAACGACGCATAAACTGTGCGAATTTCTCGCGTGCCTTACTTTGCCTACGTGACTTGGACTGCGCAGCAATGTATAGATCTACTGGTAAGATTAGCAGTGAAAAACGCCATTTAAACCTGTTTTTACCAAAACCGCTGCGTTTTTGTGTCCAGGCAAATTAAACACAGCATTGACCCTGTTGTAAGATCAATATTTTCTTCCTCTTTTCAAGCTGAACATTTATTAAATTCCACATGTTTATTAAATTCCACTGCTCTCCCTTTGTATACGAGCCTATAGTGAATCGCTCTTTCAAGACGGAGGCCGACTGATTGTCAACGTGCGGTTGTTTGGACAAATGGACAAAGAATGTCGTCTATAGACTCGCTATAGAAAGGCAGAATAAAAAAGGACAAACGAACACAGTGTTATTGTTGGCTCGGCGTTTGCTGAATCAACGCAGCAACTAACCACGGTTTAAGCGGCCGTAATGCGCATTGAGGGCTGCTGCGCGATTGTTGCTTTAGGCCTATTTACACTCGATTTACCGCTGTTTAACTCTGTGTTTGTCCCGCTACCGTAGCATTGATGGCTCGACGAGCCGCCCTACATGAATGGCGAGACTTTGAAGTTTGTCTTTGTGACCTTTCACAAGGGATTCCAGGCTGTGCGATTGATATACTTTAATTACAAAAAACTCCCCCTCGACTAATTCTAAAGTTTAGCCTGAAAAAAAAAATCCTAAACTGGTTAACAAACCCATATAAAGGTTGGATCTAGCTTTATATACGTTTTATTGCTCAAGTTTAAGTATTGTGGCTAATTGCAAAACACTCTTAGAAAGAATGTCAAATGAAGCGTGAATGTTAATGCATTTTGTATAGGTTGAAGGACCTATTTCTGTAGGGCGAGCTACCTAAAACATTACGACGAAAAAAAGTGTAGCTTTCACCGCATAAGAGGTTGCTGCAAAAAGGGAAACGTCCCTTTAGGTCACCCTGCCATTATAAGCTCATCCGCAAAATGCCGTGTGCAATTTTAACCGTCATTGTCCGTAACAAGAAAACAAGCAAAGGCAGTACCTAGCAGACGAAAATAAAAGCTCCGAAAATTGCCGAGATCCTAAATGCATATTCTCGCAGCGGCAGAATTTCCCGTGCCCCGTACTTGCGCCGTGTTGTTGTTTTTATCTGCAACGCACATCTCCGACACAAGCGTATACAGCCGCTGTGTGTAGGTCAGGCCCGTTGCCGCAACAAACGCAACATCGGCTGAGCTGTGTGTTTGTTTTTGCATCTGGGATCGTGACGGCCTTATCTCGGTCTTATCGCCAGCTCGGATCTCAAAGAGCGATTTTCGCGCGATTTCCCGGAATGCCCTCTGGCTTCAGACAGGCCGGAAAAGTCATGTGAAAACTTTCGAGCCTGTTGCAATTTAGGCAATCTCGAGTTATCGAAATGGGCCTGCCTGCGCAGAACCTTAATTGAACGAAAATCACCCATAGTTTTTTTCCAAATTAAGATAATTGGGTCGTGCAAAGTTACTTTTGCAAACGGTACTGCTGCAACATGTTTATACCCTCCCCGCAGGGAACTCAATCATTTGTCCCTTTAAGGATGTGTTCGTATCTTCGGATATGTAAAGCAGTGGTCAGCAAACTGTAGGCCGCTGCCCAAATGTGGGTCTTTTAAACAATTTATAGTGAACCGCGATGTATTTGTTAATATTATTTCAGTTTTATTATGTAGTTGTGGGCCGCGTGATAGATGTACGTTTTTGTAGGGTATTTAAAAAGTAATTGTGGCTAAGATTTTTTTATTAACAATGTTTGCTGATCACTTACGTTGAAGCGAATCATATAGAATAATTTAAACAGTCGAAATAACTGGCTTGCAGAAATGACATATTCGGATTCGCGTAAAGTGTGCTTGCAAAAAACACCACCAGTGAAAAAAAAAACTATATTGAATATGGCGCTGTGTACGACCTTCATTTTTGTCATCGCATCGTCCTAATCAATCACTATTACCCCATTTTCACGTCCCATTTGTTTGGTCAGACGGGGCTCTGGTGTTCGACAACGCTATTGGTAAACTTTCCTGCCGACTAAGATGCCCGGCTCCGATTAGATTAGACGAACGTGCTCGTTTTCCGCATTTCTGGCTCTATTTTTAGGAGCGGCTGGCCTGGTAGACGTGTTTGTTGCAACTTCACAAGCACGCTGAACAGCTCAATTTTTGCAAATAAATACCGACCCGGTTTCGGAGTCGCTAAACTGCCACACCCTCTGCTGCATTGCACGTATGTATGCTGCTGCAGCAACTTGACCACATGCTGTTCAATTGTGTTCGTAGCACCTTTATTTCCTGCAAACTATAAGATGTCACTAAAAGACTAAGACCATGCATTTAAGCTTGGTGTTTATTAAATCCATTGCTGTTTTGGACGACAATCTGTGACAAAACTTAGCAAAAATGTCGTAACGTTTAATATATTTTCTTAAATACCATAAATGGGTGTTTGACTCCCTCTTGTTTTCATTCGAACATGATGTATATAGGGACATTTTGTTGCACAGTATCATCTTGCCCCAGCTGTGCGGAATTTTGGGTTGGTGCGTAGGCGCTTATGTGAATAAACAGCAGCACACTACTTCCACATTCTGACCTAGTCAACAAAACAAAACTTTTGGGCCTCATAAATCATCCGAAAACAACAGTCGTATAGTAAAGCTTACGAAACCCGACTGTACAAACCCGTTGTGCATTTAAAATCGTTGTTTTTCGGCTCGTGCTTCGTTTTATACTTTTTTTTAGAAATGCACAATGATTATTAGTTGACGTTTAAAGAAACCAAAAAATTATTTATTCAATTTTTATTTTTAAACTTGTACAAAAAAAGCTGCAAAAAAGTGCAGAAAATTAAAAAGACGAATTAATATTACTCAAAGTTATTGACGTAGAAAATATACTTTAATTAAACGTACTTTCTGACGGCCAAAGGAAATCCTTCTGTATTTTTAACTTGCCAAGATGTTGTTTCTATCAGTTTATGGTTTTCGCCTTTGACTGGCGGGTACGTTCCTAAACAAATTTAATCAAGTTCGAGTCATACAAACACCAACGCACACAAACATACACACAGTGACCCAGAACCTGTTTATTTTTAATCCAAACGCCGTGTCAACAGAATTTGTTTAGTTGCTATACGCTCCATTTAGCATATTAGCGCTTAACTTGATTTACTCAGTTACCGCCCCTTATGAAAACAGCCGACAGGTTTAAAAGACATCACCTTTTTGTTAACTGTCTTTGGTGTCTTTTTCCGCCCCTTGTTCAAACTACGATCCTATTCAAGTATTTTGGACCGCGAAGAAACATTTCAGTGCCCTTTATTTCACCATACAGCCGTGTCATTTGGGCATCTTTGGGTAGTACAATTTAACATTTAAGTTCATCTATCGATGCACCAAAGTGACTGAACCATTAAAATATTCCTGCGCACTTAGGCAAAGGTTGTTGTGGTGGTTTATTCCGCCGCGTGAAAATCCATTAGGGTTTGGATCTCCTTGCGGATCAAATAATGTCATCTATTCCTGGAACGAAATGCCATCACTTGGGCAAATGTCTGTTGTATATTCGCTCCTCTTGCGAAATAATATAGTGTCGCGTTACTCCGAACGCTCTTAAGGCCCAAGATGCGTATATTTATCACGACATAAATTAAGGCTCTTTTTACGTGAACATGTTCGATAAATTACCGGCAAGTTTTTGCGATACCTGGCAATTTTGATTGATGCGCCTTGCTATCTGTGAAATGCATCTGCTTTGCAACGCTGCGATAAAGTGCAACGAACCCGGTTGGATATTTTTCCTCGTTTGGTATACTTTGCGATTTTATCTGCGCCAGTCTTTGCATCTCGAGGCGGCGCTCGCGTTGTCGTCCTTTAAGGTCAGCCAAAATCGCTTTGCACAGATAAGAGGCAATTTTCTCTCGATTAGGTGAAGAGAAAGTTCGCCCCCTGTTCAAGCTATGCGCAATGTTTTCCGCCTACTCGTGCCAGAACCTAAAAATGCGCCTAAATATAGCCGTGATGCGCGCAAATGTATACAAGCCCCTGCTGATTCTTCAGACGAATGACGAAACCCACTTCTGGTATAGACGAGAACAAATTGCTTTTGGGAGTAAATCGAGTCATTATTGGCGCTGTGGAATTGTGGAAACACCGGTGACTCGAGTTTGTGGCAAGCTGAAATTGACTCAAACCGTTTTACGGACAATTTAACTATAGGCCACTTTAAAAACCAGCCGATTTCCAGATTTTCTCCCTGATTTGTGCAGATTTTGAATATAATATATAAAAAACTAAAAAAAAAATCAGCCCGGGGAGGCTTTTACAAGTGCTCTAAAATATTAACCATATTTATAGCTTCTGCAATATACAAACGTAATTATATATATCGAAGTCGTATAGTCCTGCCCTAAATATACTTCTCGGTCGATGAATAAACGATTTTCTGTCAATTACTCATTGAGCAATCGCTAAATTGACATGACGCATTTTGATCGACCATTCATATTTTGACAATCCGAGTGTTTTTACAGAAGAAAAGAAAAAAAGATTGTACAGCATTTCTGCCAATTAGTGATAATATATATTTGCAGTTGCAACCTAAACAATTGATCTTTGCAATATGGTGCCACATATACGATTCACCTGATTGTTTCAGCATTCATTTCCCTAATTAGTTGTAAAAATTAAAACTTACTAACGATTTAATCCGAATGGTCAATACATAAATGAGAAATCGCGTCACATATTTACTTGGCCAAAGTTTTTTTGACATTCTGCACATTTTTGAAACAAAAAATCTAACTAACTGACGGTCGGTCGGGACGTACTAATCACAAACGTCAAAAAAATAGAGTAATGTGAATTGGCAGTAAAATATTAGTTCGCGCGTTTTTACCTCCAAGGTGCCACAACTTCTACCATAACAGCAGCGAACGGCAGCTAAACCCAGCAACCCGCTTCAGACGCGACTCTGGTTTTCAATTTGGCGATAAAAAATTAATGCACCCTGTTACGTCCTGCGTTGCTTAACCTTTGAGCCACAGATGTTTCATGTGCGTGCGTATCTTAACGGTACATCGGTGGAAAGATGTAGCGCGTTTTTAATAGGGAATATTGGCACTCTGTAGTATACAAAGAAAATCGAGAGAACAGCTGCGAACCGAAGTGTCGAAAAACCGCATGGTGGTATGTAACACGTGTTATTTGAGGGCTTTAGTTAAGGGAGGAGTTCTCAAACTGTCTTACGCAAGATAAATTATCTTGTCGGAGTACACCAACAAATTTGTCGTATTATAGCTTTGGCGAATATTTCACACCAATCTAGTCTAAAAGCCACCTTAGGTTGTAAAATTCATTTTAAACCATATAGTTATGCACAGACAAAGCGCAGTCGTCAGAAAATTTGTGGAAAGTCCTTACTCACTGTTGTGAGAAAACAACTTTGTCTTTCAGTGCGAGTGTGTGTTTCTAAAACATTTCTAATATTTGACTTACATCTACAGCGACGCCAACGTTATCCATCATATCACATGACGTATATTCAATGGCGTGCAGTTTTTGCTGAACTCTTTCCAAGGGCTACACCAACGCCGCATAAATGGGTTCATTGAAAGGATACGTGCAGATAAAAAAGAGAAACACTGAGTTAAGGGTAGCATATACAGTATACACGACTTTGCTCTGACGAAGACACTATCGCAGTATGACTTTCATGTCTTTCACGACCCGAAGTCTCGCGATTGAATCGATTGAATGGACCCTATGAACCGACTTCCTAGAAACTGGAAATCCTGATATGTTTTGATAGGTTTGCTTGTAAGTTCAGCGCAGCGACGTTTCAACGAATCCGTGTTTTGTCGAGCTTGCCAAATTACCCTTTTCGGGGCCTATATTTTTGTGCCACTGTTCAAATAACTAAACGTCCGTCAAATCTGCGTCAGAGACATTTTCTTCGGGGCGGCCTTCGATTTCATCAGAATGCGAATTGAAAAACAACAGACTGACGTCACGCTTTTTTTGTTTTTTATGTTTTCCTCCTCTCATTATTTTTTAAGAGGCATATCTCGTGCGCCAACCGTTTGCCAAGACTAAGCCTTTTTTTTCGTTTTTTTTTTTTTTACAAATGCAAAAAAAGAAACTTTAAAAAACCCAATAAAACAAGAATCAGCAATTTTTAAAGGAATATATATTTCGCCTATACTGGCATCATCAGTTCCCATAAGTAAAGTAAAATAGCTTGACAATAAATTGCAAAGCCAAAAAGATCGAGCAGATCAACATCATCTTGATTAAGACATTTCGATACGAGCTTGTATCATCTTAAGTTAATGTGAATGAGAAGTAATGTCTTTGCAATTTATTATCAAGCAATATTACAGATCCGTGCATAGTGTAAAGTAAAATACATATAGCAAAGTAATAAAAAAATCGTGTAAAAAATGTCTGATCCTGCTGTTACTCTAGGTTTTAAACTTTGAGTTCTATTGTTAATACACGCGTCAGCGGAACAGTGATCGACAAGCATAAACCTGCTGCTAGTGGTTTTAAATTCTATAAAGATACGCCGTTTTAGTATATCCTATACAAATTGAAAACGGTTCCGATCATGGTCATACTTTGGCTGCCCGCCCGCATGTGAACCTTTCAAGCTTAAACGCACACAAACAAACACCACTAATTCACTATAGACGTCCAAGCGTGATGTTATCTCTTCTCTCCTTTCCTTTCACACCACAAACTCCCGAGATGCACCCGAGATGACCTGAGATTTTGGCTGTAAGTTATACCTGTCGATTTTTAAGGCGCGGTCAGCGACCCCCAACGGCTTCGTTTTTATCTGCTCCGTGGATCTGAATAGAAGTTCTGGCGGGTCTAGATTGTATCATACGTATACGTATATGTCGGTAGACAAGCGAACAGTCATCGGCCGATATAAACACGCATCAAAAGGTGGAAGGCTTATCTAACCTTTGGAGCCTAATTTGGCCACTTTAAACAAAGATAGCCTATTTTTCTACCAAGGTTCAGGCTCTAAACCTTGCCTTTTAAGGCGTCCTTGTTTATACTAGCCCATTGCTGTGTTTTCGAGATCCCTAATGACATGCCAACCTAAAATAGGTGTTACATGCTTTGGAAGGTAGCTGCATAGTCTGTTTTCTGTAAAGAATGACATCATCTATAAAAGAGACAAAGATTTCCGATATTTGCCGTCATTTTCTAATAAAAATCCTTTTATCGAATCTCGATTTCGCTGGAAGTATAAACAGGTCTTAATGGCTCCGCATGTGCGTATCCTGTCGGACAACAGAAAACAAAACAAACATTCGGTGGACGATAAACGTGCCCTAAAAGGTTGAATTCGTGCGTCTACCCTTTGTCACCCCACGGACAGTTTCCAGCCATTTTTTTGCCACTTCCTATAGTGTAGTGCTACGACCGATTTCACTTGAACGCGCATCTTGATATATCTCGTTGTTTACCGACGATTTTTTGGAACAACGCCTGGCACAAGCGCACAACACAGCTGCTGACGATACCGCAATATATACATATTAACTCTGACGTCTATCGTGTGGTACCACATTGTTTACATGGAGATACAAAGAATGTAATGGTGTTCTTTCTCCTGTTTTCCCGGGCTCACACATGTCTCTAGAATTCACAAAAGTGTATTACGAGATGGTGGTTGTTGTTCTTTCCTACCAGTTCAAATCGTAGAAGCGAACGCTTTGTGCAAGAGTTTCATTCCTAAAAGTGGCTTGCATATATTGCGCGATCTTTAACCTACACATTTTTATTGTCTATAGCCAATGTACCGCGTGTTGCCTCGGCCTGGAATCGAACCCCAGATATGTGGAATTTTAACCATGCAACCTAAACAGAGCAGTGGTTCCCAACCTGTTAGATATACGGGACTCTAAAAAAGTCAAAACCACACGCATGAACGATGTATTAATGTCTGTAAATATTGTTGATTTTTCTGCTCTTATCGCACGCGAACAATTTGTGTTAAATGGCTTACCAACTGAGCAAATCTCAGAATCGCCCAACGGTATCTCCTCACTTCACGAAGAGGCTATTCTCCCGAACACCAAGCTGGTTCCTTGTTTTACTCGGGTTCAAATCGACATATAATAATCACTAACAGGTGCAAGCGTAAATGAGCTATCCGGTGAAATAGCCTAAAGGCACCTTAAGAGGCTATATACCCGACTAACAAAGTAATTTAAATCGATGCCAAAAAAAAAATTAGGATTATGTAACTTTTTTGGAACCCCAACCCTAACCCCCAATCGCTAAGAACCCCAACCCTAACCCAAATCAATAAATAATCACGTACCGGCGCAAGCGAAAAAGAGCAATCCAGTCAAATAGCCACTTCCTCAGGAAACATAGCATTCCGGTTGCAAAAACAGCTAATATTATTTGTAACGACAAGCATCAACGTGTGTATGTTTCCTCATAGATCGCCGTCTACGGTAAGAACTTCTGCTGGTCGGCCAAGGAGGCATTCAAGTTGCTCATGCGTAACATCATCCGCGTGGCGGTCGTTGACAAGGTCACTGACTTCGTGCTCTTTATCGGTAAGTTGGGCGCCGTCCGATAAATATATTTTAGACTAATTTATTGCGTACCTGCTTTGCACAGTTTATTTTGATTGTTTCTGTGTGTGTTTTAACTGGGCACCTTGTTGGCGTAACACTTGTGACCCATGTTTAAACGTTAAATTAAAGTCGGTCTAATTGAGGGTTAAATATTTGTTTGCGCTTTAATATTTCATGTTGTTTTCTCAAAACCAGTCAAATCATTTGAATAATTAGCCGGAATCTGACTCAAGTTAATTTTCTCGGCCAGAGTCGGACTTTTAATCAACTCCACAACCTTGCTTTCATGAACTCCAAAGCCCCTGCGCTTTTAAAGTGGTCAATGTTGAGTGGTGATGTTACATGCTTTACCAGAAAATATTTGACTTTTCGCGAGCCATAAGTGCTTGTGTTGGCGATTTAAAACCGATAGCATGAAAACTATTTGTCAAGTCCCTTATCGTTTCAAGCATAGATTTAGGCCTAACCTTGATTCTTAACGACGTCTTTATCAATCGTTGCATTAGTATATTTAGGGCTTCTGGATTTATAACGAGATTGCTATCGGTAGAGTTGTCAAAAATGACTTGTTACATACCGTAAGTTAGATGTTGGGATAGTTTTGACCCGCTTTTGAAAGGTTAACCCAGTGGTTCTCAACCGGGATGCCGCGGCACCAAGAGGTGCCATTTCCAATGCCTAAGGGTGCCGAGATATTTAAGAATCTGATTTTTGTCCAGCTCTTACAACTTTTTGTGTAGGATTAGAGTAGAATAAATCTAATTAAAACTTCCTACGTTGTGTAGAGTTAATTGATGTGCGTTGTTCCAGTTCCGTTTTTGTGATATCCTAGTTATTTACCTACGGAAAAATCTTATGGAGGCCGCAATATATTTATTAATTTTTAGGGGTGCCGCTGGCCACAAAAGGCTGAGAACCACTGGGTTAACCTATGTCTGTCTGGGTTGGGAAACCACTTAAGTTTAATCAACCAATTTCCTTTGCTTAAAATTCCAAGCCCCAATGCTGTATTTGTGCCGCACATAACGCGCTACGTTTGTATCACAGGCAAGCTGGTGGTGACTGTGGGCATGGCAGCCCTTTCCTGGGCATTCTTCACCAACAAGTTTCAGTCGGTTGAGATCTTCATCGCTCCCAAACTAAACTATTACTGGATGCCGATTATCGTGAGTTCATCCTCTTCACTTTACTCTTTGAATTTTTCTCAACAAACGTTATATACGTTGAAATAAGTAGTGTTTTTGCCAGTGTTACAATCAAGCCATTTGAAATAACATGTCCATGTCAAGCTATTTGCATTTCAATATCAAGCCAAGTGGAGTTTTTATAACACAAAAAAAGTTTTATCGTTTGTCACGGAGATTACAATTTCCAAATAAATTGACCTTCGAAAGTATTTTTTAGGCCACTTAGAACATACTAATGCAACAAAATAGGCAAATAATGCAGCACAAAATTGCCCATTACTGTTTTCTGTTGAATGATTTTCGTCGAAAACGGATTGAATTCGTCTTTTCTGCTAACAAAGCCGAATTGCAGTGCGTGTTTTTACCTAAACTCAGCAGCTCGCCAAATTGCTTTCTGCGGTTGCGGCCGGTTCACAGTTCACCTTATTTCCAAACAATTTCTCGCGCAGATGATCGGAGTTGCGGCCTACTTCGTCGCCGCCGGATTCTTCAACACGTTCGGAATGGCGGTCGACACCATTTTCCTCTGCTTTCGTAAGTGCTTTTTGCATTGTATACACGCAAAGGCACTTTGCCTGAGCGAATGCAGGTGTAGCGGGCGTGAAACACGCGTTTCGAAACTTCATACGGCGTTCTTTGCGACGTGCTAACTCCCCAAGTCGGACAAACGCGAGTCTAATAGCGTGTTCCTAGCTGATTATTCAATTACGTCTATTTTGTTAAGTTTGTAATTTCCTTTCTTCTCAATTCTTAGAAAGTCAATTTACCCCTGTTTTCTGTACTATAGCGTTTTAAAGATTTTCTAGTATATAGTTGATGCTGGAATCCTTACAAATATCACATTTCCCCTTTTAGACTTTGTACACCGTGTTTGTTATAGGGTAAGGCATCCTAAAAAAAACCTTAATAGGAAAAATGTGATAAAATTGTACATTTTAAAAATGCATTTCTCATAATTTGATGAAAACAACAGACTTACATCCAAGCTAATTCGGCGCCACTCTTACTCACCAAACAAAAATTTGCGGCAGGGGACTGAATTTTCTAAATTCGCTTGGGGATTATTATGCAATGATCCGGATCGTAACAAAAATCTGTTTACGCGGTTTCCACAAGGCTAATCAACTGGAATGCCTTAGTTAAAACTTTAGCTTGAGTTTCGCAAAGGGCCTTTAAATATGACGTCAAAGTTTACTGTTATTAGGTGGCCCAATGATCCTGAATGTTCTCCCTAAATATGCCTATAGTGCTCAAATCCGGTAAAAAATGCTTGTATTGTTTCGTTTAAATGCTGATCGGTCAGCGTTACATTAGTCGAACACAATACTGCGCAAAGTTCCATATACGACACGCGTTTCTTCATATTGTTTAAACCAGGGCTTTCTAAACTTCCCAGTCTGCGATCCTTTTTAACTCCCCAAAACTTCACCACCATTGACGTTTGATATGAACAAAATATTTTTTAGTTTTTTTGCTTTTGATGGGTTTGTTGACGTAATGTGTTTGAAATCGTTTTTCAACTTTTATATATTAAAGATCTAAAAATTACCTTAAAAATGTGCGAGGTGGTGCGACCGGCTGATTTGTTGTTTTTCAAAAACACCTGTGTTTGTTACGTCACAGTGGAGGACCTGGAGCGTAACGACGGCAGCGAGCAGAAGCCTTATTTCATGAGCAAGGGCCTGAGGGAAGTGCTCGGCAAGAAGAACAAAAAGCCCAAGAAGAAGAAGCGAAAGGACAGCGAGTGAGCCAAGTTGCGAGTCTGCCCAAATTATGCGTTTGTTTGTGTGCTTTTTTTGTTTTACATTTAGTTAAGGTCGGCAAGGCCGGTAAAAAAATCATCTTTCAAACTCTTCCCGTTACCTTTAAAGTCCCTATAGTTTAATATGAATGTTGTATCGAATGCTTGAATTTTTGTCAGCAAATTTTGTTCTTTTGAAATCCAAAACTGTTTAATAACAACAGAATCTAATGCGTTGGGCACATTTCACACAATTTTTTTTTAATTTTTCGAGTATTTTAAATATGATACTCCAACTGATACCCGTACTACACGTAGCGTCGTAGTGTCTGTATAATTATTGCTCCTTTTGTTCAATGAGCGAATTGATAATCCCGCCCGTTATGAACTTTGTAAATAATATTTTACGTGCATTACCACCCACTAATCTATTGCATTGTGACAGGCTTTACTGACATGCATTCTCGTTCAAATTACTATTTGCTTTATTGTTTGAAAATCAAAGATATTGCGTGCGCTTAACTTGCATTGTAACCGCCATACACTTAAAACAACGAATGCGCTGGCGTTTTAGCCGTAATTCCATGACCGATTTTTTTAGGTTAATCGACTATTTGTTTTTAAATTTCAATCACACGCAAGATATCCCCATTTTTTTAAAAATATATTATCGCCACATTTCTTCACTGTGAAAAATATTTTTTCGCTTTTAAACACAAATCCTGGACTTTTTGGTACTTTTTCTAAAAAAAACGTTGCTATTGATTTTTTGCAGTTGTGCTAGATTAAATGTCCGTTGGTTGAACAAATCCATGATAACTTTTGGGCACTATTTTTTTCACCTAAGAGAGCTCCATTTTTACGTTTTGTGGAATGCTGTCGTAACATCGTACTAATCCTCAAAATTTGCTATTTTTGCTAAGTTTTTTTTTCATTCTTCACATCAAATGTTACTGGGAGCATTCAGTGATTATTCGACTAAAAAATTGTGATATTTATTGTTATTTTCCTTAGTGTTGTAGAATCGTGAAAATCGGTTGACCTTTGTCATGTTTTCAAAGATTGAGCGTATTTTTGTTGTAGAGGAATCAATTGAACGATCTTTCATTTTTTGCCTTCTTAAAGCTCCGTTTGTTTGAAATGCTTTTGAAAAAATGCAAATATTGCAAATATTTACGATTTGGTTGTGCTTTTGTGAATCACAGAAAAGTACTTTGTTTTTTAATCTTGTCCATTGCGCTGTACATATTTACTTAGTTTTCTTGGCTTTGTATAGTATGAATAACAATATAGTGTGCTGATGCTTTTTCTAAAAGTGCCTTTTATAAAATGACGCCACACTTACTAAAAATAACGAAAACCCTAATTAGAATACATTATACTTTCAGTAACTCTCCCTTAGTAACATTCCGCCATAAAATTACCGAGGTGTTAATCGATTTTCTTTCTTGAACATCGTATGCTTCAACAATTATTGTATTTCTAGCGTTTTTACTTTAAACCATCATACCTAAAAAAAACATGATAAAATCCACGTCGAAATTTGACATTCACAGCGTCTACTGTGTATGTCACTCAACTCCATTTTTCGGTGGCGCTTGTGTGCAAAATGTCCATGACGCGCGAATTCACGGTCGACGACATTTGCGGTTTCTTTTCGCGTGGCGCCCGTTCATAGCTTCAATATTAAAACACAAAAAATGGTAGAGACATAAGCACGAGTGGTCGTTTTGCGAGTTCAGCGATAGGAGGGAGGAGAAAAACTGGTCAGTTAAAAGGCCGGCTCCCGTCTTCCACCCTATTTTATCTCTTTGACTAAGTGCAGGTTGGGAAATCAGCTGATTTTCAGTCAGCTGTGCGAATTGGCCAAGTGTCGAAAGTTGCACAAAATAGCTGTCAAAAAACAAGGCCTGGAGCTTTAGGAACAGTCCGCTAAACTTCTGTGATCAACTGGTTAAAATACGATTCGCAGTTTTTGAAATTCGAATTGTGATTTATGTTGACCAACCAGGCGCGATTGATTGATCGCTCGTTTAAGTGAACTTTGAACTGGATCAACGCGAGAAAAACAAAGGCGTTGTGCTAATTTTCGAAAGTCACGTCATCCAGACTTGGCCGAGTGTCGAACCCAATCGAACCACGGCCGTTTTGAGCGTTGCAAAAATAAACCTCGGCTCCGTTTTAGGGATTTAGGTGCACTGTTTTGGCCTTGGCCCTGCCGGAATACCTCCGGGCAATGCGCAATGACAACTTAATAGCTGGAGCTGTATTTTTACAAGGCCGTTTAAGTTTGCGTTTAGTCAAAACGTGACCGCCCTCATCTGCTAATATGTTATTATTGCCGCCGAACTATTTCGGGCTATATGGGGACGTTATTAAGAGCGCTCTACAAAGAAGCGGTGGGCCTCGTTTAAAGGCGAAATGTTGCGATTTTGCTTACAGCCGTTTAATATATATCTAAAAGCTTACAGTTTCTTGCATGTACTGACATGCAGTGGCTCTTGCGTGCCTGATTGACGCCTTTGTCTTAGGCTTTGACATTGATTTTTTTTGTAATTTCGTGTATTTACAGTTCAAGTCGAGAGTGGGACATCCCAATCCCATAAAATATTGTTTTAGGACTTTATGCATTTAATTTAGTCTTCGGGGAACAGTTTGGTTTAACTATACTCGGAATTAGGGCAAACCTAAATATTCAACGAACTGTAAATTTCTAACCACGCTTAGAACTCTAAACCACCTACTTCTACGTGTCCAAGATAACGTCGTTTCACTGGCGTAAGTTTCTTAAAATTAATCTAAAAATATCGTTTGTATTTCTGGCAACAGGCCAAATCGCGCACCTGTTTTTAAAGTAAATATATTCAGCGGGTGTCCGCTTATTAAACCAAGTCTCTTAATAACGCCTACAGTTTACAGACCTTTTAAACCAGTCACCCGGCCTTAACGCGTTGTACTAAATTTGGCGCGGTATTTAGTTTATTTTGGCTCCTTGGCTTTTAGTGCTGCCACGCCCGCCTATGGCACGAGTGACACACGTTGATTAGCCAGAACAAGAGGCGTGTCTCTTCAAACTCAGGCCGTTAATTCTCTTCAAACCCAGGCCGATAATTTATTTTTCAAAAGCTCGCCAAGTAGGCCTATAGAAATACTGCTTACAACACCGCTGAGGTTTGAAATGGACGAAGCTTACCTCGTGAAATGGTAAATGAATTGCTTGGAAGCAGCGTGTCTAAATCTATTGGTATACCTTACCGAGGTGAGAAGTTATTTCTCAAGTTAAAAAACATATGTATGCTATCGATTTTTAGATGGTATTACTTTATATGGTATTGAAATTTGCTGCCTTGTAAGGGAAATGAGATCTTTTAATGCTTTCAAATGCGAAGGACCACCAAAGCTCCAGTGATGAGCACGATAATAGCTGTATAACGTTATCCGATTGTGCACGTCAGATAACGCGAGATATGCCAAGCGTGATTCAAAACTCCTGTCGCCTTTTCATGTCCGCGGAAATAACAGGGGGCTTATCGTTTGGCATCGCCGTGCGAACCGTGACCTTCAAAAAATGCGCCCTCGCGCAAACTTTGACGAAAAGCCGCCAGCAGCAAGCTTCTGTGCTGTGTGTCCGGTCGATAGTGGTTATGCACCGCCTTCGCCTACGTGCCTTAATCTGCCACGGCTTTCCGCGAAATCCCGCCTGTTTGCTGCTGCTTGGCCTAAACCAGGAGAAAACGTGCTGGCGTAATATTGCGTCGTGTGTAAACCCCGCTAAAAGTCCTAAACGAAGCCTGAGTGTTTGTTGGGAAACAAGAATTTACGAGATTAATTTCGCGGCTCGTTTTCCCGACTAAATCCCAAGCCGCAAAGCGTATAAGCAGGTTTTCGAGTGTCGGGCGCCGCCCTCTTGCTTACCGCGTAAAGCTAAATACACTTGCAAGCGCACCCGAATTAAATGCCCGAGCTTGTATGCAAAACACCAGTGTCAGCGGAATGTCAATGCGCTTATCCGGCAATTAAACAGTCGCGATGCGAGATTTGACCGCGCCAAAAGAGAATGACCGGACTGTGGCGCTCCGGATGTGGTCGCCGGAGGGCTCGTCACGATTTCGGACAAGCGGCGTTGTTTCAATCGGGATCAGTCGTGCGATTTGTAATGGCTGTAAAGCATCGCCATAACACTCGTTATCCCAATGTCCTTTCCAGCTAATTACGCGTGATCGATGGTTGACCCTACAGCAGGCTGCGAGTGCTCTTTTTCTCGCGCCAGACAAGATTAGCGGTGATGTGCTGGCTTTTGGTAAACAATTGTCGCCGTGGACATGTCGCGTTGGACGGACGAGTGGACGTACATAATTGCACACCACTGTGCTCGGCAACTTTTGTACGTGGTGGTTATATAGCAGTTAATCTGGTGTTTTCCTAGCGTCAGCTAACAAGAAATCAAAACCGATGGATCATTTATCACTTTTAATTGTTTGTAGACGCTGGTTTGTGTGTAGCCCTTAAACAAGAGTCTCTTGTCAAACAAAAACTAAAGTCTCCCACAACCCTTGAGCAGGAAAATACAAATAGTGGCCTCGATTACCCTTTGTGACACTTTATTTTCGTTTGGCATGCTTGGGTTATATAGTTTTGTATTTGAAAACTAGCTTATAAATCTTGATAATAAGCTACATAGTTTGTTTACTTCAAAACCGATATATAAAATTTAAGGCCGATCGGTGATACCAGATAAGATTTTAACGTGCTGTGACAGTCGTGAACACCAACAACAAGGCTGTCGGCCGTGTCGGGCAATACACAGGCATAAATGTCTGCAAATCTATTCATCGCTGCATACCCGTCTCTCCCCTTTGCACAAATAGATAGATCCCTGTGGAATTGTAATACACATCCACCGTCTACGGTTGCACGACACTCAATTTAAGTGCATACTGACATTTGCGAGTTTAAAGTTACCTGGCTTATCGTTTGGGCCGCAACCCTGCCCTAATAGAATTTCCTAAGCCTTACGAATTACATTACAACGCGTTAGGATCAGCCAAACTGAGCCCGTAAACAAGCTGAAAGATACCAAATGAAGATTTATGGCAGTAGCTTTCTACCTGTTTACAATTCTCGTGCTAGACCGAAATAGCGACTAAAATCCTTAAAATCTGTATTAACTGTGCTTAATTTTTTTTTTAATTGGTATCAACTGTGTAAGAAAATGTTGAATCTGTATAGCATATTTTAAACATATAAAAAATATTTTTTCTGTAAAAGTTTTATGTAATCATATCTGCATTATCCGTTTTTCCAACATAGAGTTTGTGATTTCAAATACATCGTTGTATGTCATCGAAATTCTATACGGACAGGGTGAAAAGTGTTTAAAATTGCTTCCACTCAGGTCTTTTTTCTCGGGTCACATTCCGTGACTTGAGTTGTGTACGAACGGTGGCGTTCGCCGTGTACAAAACAGAGTCAATCTCATTTGTTAAAGTCAATATTTGTATACAGCTGGCGGTAAGCACTTAAATCGCAAACAAGCTTCTTCGCGTATCCTCAAATAACTTGTATTTCTTCGTTCGGCAAGAATGTCTGAGCCCTTTAAAGCCACAGCGTCACGGCGGAGTAAATAGTTTCTTAAGGCCGCAAGTTACGTCCAAGGACTATCGGATCTTGGAGATTACCAAGAAATAATCGCTCCGGGCGCTCCAACGTCGTCGTCAGTTCCCAGAAGTTGGGCACATTCCTCGTGTGGGCTTGGCAATTTGTAGCCTATATACAAGGGCGGCTCGTATAATATGAGCCTCCCGTTCTAGTCTCGGCCGCAGCCAAGCAGTGACTTGATTTCGCATTAGACGAAACGTCCATCATTTAGCATTGTTCAATGCTTGGTGTTTTTAGCCGACCCAACAAACTTGAATGGCTTTTAATCTGGGTTAAAATCTTTCTTCTTTGTGCCTTGAGCCGAGCAGTACATGCTGTCTGCTGTTCTAAACTGGCCTGTACTCACACAGGGTTGCCACAAACTCTTTAAATGGAAATTTGAATTCATTTTTGGATTAAAAAGTGTGCGGAAAACCTTATGTTTTTCCAGCAGTCTTTGAATGGTATTAGCATAAATTTTATGTCCGGCTTAAGTTATGTGTTGAGCGAGCACCATTAAAGAACAATTGAAAGAATATGGCTTGACCATGAAACTTATACTGTTTTTATTTCCTATTATATTAAAAAAAACGTCGAGCGATTTCTTCACAAACCTTTAAATTTTATTTGAAAATTCTTTGAATTCTTTGTGGCAAACCAGTTAAAGATACACAACAATTTTATGAAAAAAGCCCGAAGACATTTCACTTTAACAATACTTAATAATACTATGATACTACCCAAACTAAAATGCTAACCCCAGAACTAACTTAAAAGTATGTGATGTTTTAAAATGTCTATCAACCCTAATGGGCAAAAAAATCATGATTTTTGAGTAGTTGTGAAGTTGGTAAATGCCGTCTTTTCTCGAAAAACAAATTGTTTAAAGGTTTAAAGTACTAACAAGGGACATATTTCAAAATATGTTTGTTCCTTGTGATAACTTTCCTTGCTGCAGACCTTGCTTTATTTGGGGTTACGTTATTATAAGACGGGAATGTTTATTGAAATGTCCACAGCAGAGCTGTGTCACCAACTTGGTCAACTCTCATCGTCAAAGTTGACACCCTTGCCTGGATTTCGTCGGAGAGAAATGCGAGAAAGCAGCCAGCAACCTTCAACTAATCATCAATGGCCTTAACCTTTTAACTGCTCTTTCACAACGGTAACACAACAAACAATTTCCAAATATGATAAAATCGGTTTGCATTTTAGGAGATAAATTTCCGAAATACAGATCGTTTAACAAACAGTCATAACGTTCGCATAAGGTGACCTCATCGACAAAAGGGGATGTCGTAATTGTAAATCTATGTTAGCTCATCTTATCAGCAACTGTCATGTCGCGATCGCGGTGATGTAAGTGGCCACGTGACTGTCACGACACTGTTTGTACAGCTCGGAGTACATTTGTCGTGCCATTTGCGGCTAGACAAGCGAATAAACATCCAGCAATTCCATTAACAGCAGGGCAAGTATACCTTTCAAACGACAAAGTCACTTTGCCCTTTGCACTTGCACAAACAGCCGCAAGTAGCATTTAGCAAGGGGCAATTAGCATGTTTACTTTCATCACGCTTGATTAGGCTTCTGTCAATGGTCGCTAATTGGCTAAAGTCAATAGCGCTTTGTTCTAATTGAAGTGACGGCCATTATAATGTCGATTTTGTCGTTCGCTCGAAGCATTGCGACGTGCGGTTTGCGTTGAGTGATATTTTTTTTTCTAAAATGTGTTTGGCGCTACAAAGATCAATTATGTTTTAAAAAGTAATAAAGTTTGCGCGTTACAATTATAAAGGCTTTGGAAACATGGTTGGAGGTTGTAGCAAGATGTAATAAAAATATCAAAGCCCGTATAGAAGTAGGTAGCATTTTTGAACGCAACTCTATATTCATTTTCGACATAGTGAGAAGGCATTACAAAGGCCCTTTGTAAAACCGCTGAGAGGTGTAATGTGGTCTCTGTAATTCTCCTTGGCTGGTCAAAATCTAATCCAACATTTAAATTATCTGTGTGTTGCGCCCAACATACCCCAAAAGCGAGTCCAGTAACCCTATATTGTTCACAAACTCGGCTCGTCGTTGAAGCCTATGTGCACTGTACAGCAACATCGAGCACGCGGGCTACATGTGTCGGAGACGACTAAACTGGCTTAAATGGGGAGGGGACCGACTCTTGTGACGCACTGCACGACTTGACATGACATTCTCTCCAAAGCAATCTGCGCGCGTCAGACTTTTGTGACAGCTACTGGCGCTTTGTCAGATGGGCGCGACCCAGGGTTTGGAATGACGGGACGGGATGCAATTGCGCTGCTGATGAAGTTATTAATTGCCGGCCCTTCCTCTGTTCCGCGAATTTGGGAGAGCTGTGATGGCATCATTTGGCACGCTGTTTGTGGGTGAGAGGCACGCCTCGCTTTAAAACGTTTTCTGACGCCGACCGAAATAGTCTCGCCGAAAGTTGCCCGAAACTTTCCCACGAATGGACAGTGCGCGCCTAATTGGGCCGAGCGGCGTAATTGTTTCAGCAAGTGATTTATGTCAACAACTGAAGGGCGACAAAAACTTGGCTGACCGACAATTTTTGTGAATATTGCTAGAATCGCGGACCTCCTCCCAACAGATAATATAGGTCGTTTAAGTGTGTTCGAAAATTTGAAACTGACATCATTCCGTAACAAAAAATAAAATCAAAGTCATTCCTACTGAATTTTGAAACCCAAAGGTTAGATATTTCGAAACAGTCCAATAATTATCGTGACACGGAGTCGAGAATGAATCTCTAAATTTTTATCTACCTGGCATGGTTTTACTTTTTTCTCACAGTTTTATGGCCGAGGTGCATTTGTTTTCAAGTTGTAACAAAGTCTGCCTCATCTGTCTGTCTATGCACTTCAGGTCTAAACCAGAAACACTTTTAGGTCTAAACCACAAACAAAAAATCATCAGTCCGGAAATTTCGTGCAGGAAAAACCTTGTTAACGTCAGTAATCACTCGAAAAAGAAAAGAAGAAAACGCGCCACGGGCATCTCTCTCCACATCTCGGCGCCCGATCGCTCGTCAAGTCACGATTAATTCGCAAGGTGTGAGCCAACGGCACGCGAGAGCGAACGTCGAAATCGAACGGAAAAACACGAAAATGAAAGAACGCGACAAAGAACTGTTAAAATTGCACTTTCCCTGTGAGAAAAGGCGTCGCTCCACCAGGCCCGTCGCGTCGACAGGGCAACGCGCGAAACGCGACACGCGGCAAGCAAAGCGACACGCGGTACGAACGAAACCGAAGAGAAAAAACACAACGCGAAAGATTGATTGTGCAAAAAAACGAACAAGGAAAAAAACAAGAAAAAAGAGTGAACTTTAAAAGCACAACAACACGAAAAAGCAACGAACAGGGCGAGGGGGAGTCAAATCTTGACTACCGAGAAACGCCGGCTAAGCCAGCGCGCTGTTGCGCGAAAGCGTAAAGTTGCTGATGTCGCCCAGGCGCTTGCCCAGGTGGATTTGTGTGCACGTGATGGGCAGGTAGGCGTCACACGACTGCGTCATCTGCACCACAACCTTGGGTCCGCTTGCCAGGCCACCACTGCTGGTGCTGGTGCGACTGGTCGTGGTGGTGATGGTGGACGGCGTCGTCGAGTAGACGGTCGAAATTGAAGTGGAGGTGCGGCTCTCCATGGTCACAGTGCTTGTTACGGTTGCGGTAGCGGCGCTATAATCCGTGTGTAGGCGGCTAACGACCGACGGAGGCGACAGCGCCGTTTTGGGCGACTTGGGAGCCGGCGTCGAGTCGGCGAGGAACTCTTTGGGAAGGGGACGCTTCTTGCGCGGCAGCGGGCAGTTACTCCTCACTACCACCGATACTGTTAATGGTGTAGTTGCAGGTGCAAGGGGCGCGGAAGTGTTCGTCAGCAGCGGCGTGCGCTCGATCTGACTCTGACAGGTTTGTTGCTCGCGGTGACGCAAAGGCGATGATTCAGCGTCGGTGGGCGCGTTCTCGCAAGAGCTTCCGCCTTCGCTCGAGCCCGGGCCCTCCATCCTGTTTACCGCGCCAGCGCAGTCACGAGGTTCCGTTTGCTGCTGTTGTTGCTGCTGTGGAGCTTGCGTATCGTCGTCGCACGACACAACCTCGCAGCAGTGCGACAGTTCCAGCTCCTCGCAAATCACCGACGAGTCGTCACAGTCGTCGCCGTTGTCGGCTGCAAAAGAAAACAGCAACCGGTTAATTTTGGGCTCGAATCGTTTGAATGGTAAGCAAATCGCGCCGCCAACATAATGATCAAATAGCTTCTATGGGGAGTTCATAAGCACACTACTACCAGGCATTTTACATATAGTTGAAAACAATAAAATGCTGCGTTTACAAAACACATAAGTCGGTGTAACGCAATATCGCCCGAGCGCCCGCAATAAAGCTTTAGCAATCGACGCTTTTTTTACTTTACCCTGGCGTTTGCGCCCTATACGACCTACTATTGCCGCTGTTGGCAAGGTGAACTTTGCAGCTGCAATAGGAAGCGAGCGTGACGTCACTGCGGCCAAAAGTACCGGCACGTGACTTGAGAAAGGCTGGAAGTCGTTGGCGGGCCCTGGCCTAAGGTCGGCCTCGGCGATTTGTTTATGTTATTGTAAGAGTCAGATTGCTTGACGCGCCTGTGCTAAGTGATGCGACGTGGGGCGGCGAACCCAGTCGAACCTTTGGTTTAGGTTTAGGCGGACGTTTATTTGTTTGCCGGCAAACGGCGCGCGCTGTTTTTTATAGATATCCTGTCGCGTATGTATGTCTGTGATTTTATCGAGCGGAAAAGGATTTGTGCGGCGCCTTTCTGCTGGAACTGCTGAAAGTGGCGACGTCGCAATTTGGATAAACTGTAATATAGCTGGTAGTATCGAAATAGCTGCTGTAATATAGCTGGAAGTATCGTAATAGCTGCTGTAATGTAGCTAGGACGTCGCAGTTGTTTAAAATGATCTAGTACCAGCACTACAAACAGTACCGAGAAAACGTCTCTAATCGCTTCGACTTTTTGATTGATCTAGGACCAGCCAATTGCCTGGCTGCATTACGACGCCTTACTACATCGATCAGAGCGTATATTAGCGTTTACAGGTGGAGATGATCGAATTAACGTCGTGCTGCTGCTTATGAGCAATGACGCGCACATCCAGCGTGTTTCCGGGCTGGCGTCCTCAAACACGGAAGTCTCGAGCGACTAACGAGCCCTGGTGCATCTTGGCAGGCCGAAAACGCGGGCTCTAAGGGTGTCGGGTTGCAAGTACAACCGCTGTCGTAGTCTTTCTGCTCGCACAGGGTCGATTGCGCAACGCGGTTCGCAAAGCTAGCCGGCTTACCTATAAAAACGCGCCTCTCCTTTTCCCAGTAGTAGGCGGGAGGTTAAGCAAACACGAGACGACAAATACAAACACATGGCCCGGTTAACTGCGCCCGCTACATCATGGCACCCAATGCCGAATTATTGCCGATTCGTCAACACGGCCAGATGAACATTGGCCTCGCAAAAAGCGAAAGAGACACGGCCTTGCGAGTGCGTCATACGACCGACAAGGGGGCCTGTGTATCGGTCGTTAAACCCACCAAATGGCCAGCAACACCCTCTTATACAGCGGTCGTTTGTCGATGGCCGCTGTTCTGGGCCGGAACGCTTTTAACTGCTTTTAACTACGAGCCGTAAAAAGCGCCATTCGCCGCTGTATGATCTGTTCGGTGTACGATTTTCGCAAATGCGGCACGAAAGAGAAATTCAATTGAGTTCCACCGTGCCGTGAAAGTACATAACGATGACAAGACGGGTGTTGCCCGGTTAAGTATGCGGTTGGACGCCAGTGTAAGGTGCTATTTTGGCAGAACCATGCGGTTTCCGTGGGGCATCGTCGCGTTTTGTGCGGAAGCAACGCAGTTATATCGGTGCGAATTAGTGGGCGATCGGTCGGTCGGCTATAATTAATTCTCGGGTGCCAAAGTCCACCCGCGGCTGCAACGCGCTTGCTTGCAGCAAATTGCCTTGTCCGGGTTATTTCGGGCGGTGAAATGCATTTTAAAAGGTTACTTTAATTGGGACAGTCGTTTGGGCGCTAAGCAATACACAACAAACACCTTCATAACCGTCGTTATTTAGGCTAGTTAGCGTGACTAGTACGTAAGTACCCTTAAACCTCTATATCTGTCTAGGTTATTTTTAGAGTTGAGCACCGATGGGCGAGAAAATTACTTCTTCAGAAACTCTTCAAAACTGTAAGCACCATACCAGATGTTAACACCAGGCTTTGACGGGTGCTGAGCACTGAATGGCACCCTTAACTTTTCTTTCCTTGGTTATTTTGGGTGCTAAGCGCCAACTGATCTATCGCGAAATCGCCTTTAAATGGCACCAGACGAATTCCCAGGAAGCTCATGAATGGGCAGTAATGTGCCGCGCAAAAATAACTCACTAAACGAGGGGTGGCATAGCGGCTATTGCAAATAAATATAAGAAGCGATTAGGGGCGGTAAACATCGAGCAAAGAAGACGACGTACCTGCTTTTTCCGCGAGGTCCGAGAGCCTTTGAAAGGACATAACATGGGCGGTGTTGATCGAAACGGACACGGGCCGAGTCACTTGCGCTATGCGGGAAACTGTGACGTCGGTGTTGGTCACGCACGACTGCAGAACCGAAGGTGACGCGCTGCTGGGCAGCTCCGGGTCCGAATCGATGAGGTAGGTTTCCGATTCTGCGCAGGGGAGAAAAAGACCAGAGTTGAGTTTAAATGCCTTTTGTTCGGGGCTGAGCTGTTAAGAGTGCGTTGCAACACGATAGCGGTGCGAGCGCGTTGGAAGGGCGGCGAGCTGCTTGCCTTTGCCTGCTTTGTTACACTCGCCCGCACGAAAAAACACTGAGAAAAGGAAATCCTAGGACGCCGTATAGGTGTCGCATTTCGCCGCCAACGCTACTGTTGCTTGTTCCACGCCCAGCCTTAAAGCCAGCACGCTGCCATGCGGTGATGAGAAAAAAAGCGAGCGCCGATACTTGTTACGTCACACAGTCAACTACTACGGGGCAGCGTGTTTACACGGGGGAGTCTGGTCAGGCGGGCCTGGGCAACTGGACATCTGTCAGGCGGCGGGCGCATCGCCCTGGATTATCTCGCCTGCCCGCGGCCAGACGACGAGTATACGTGCGTGGTGGGGGGGAGGTTTTGGTGCGAGCGAGGTCAATCCTCTTTTAGAAAGCGGCGATAACAAGCGGCTTCTGTTGTAGTAATGCGCGGTGACAGGGGCGCGCGCACCGGCCTTCCTTTTTGCCGCACGTCGATTAGCGCGCGAATTAATGGGTAATTGCATGCTCGCGTTAAAACGGCATCGTCGTCAACCCTTTGTTTTTTTCGCATCCCGCGTGCAATTAGGGATTTTATGGCGCTGCGAATCCATTATGGTCACCGGCTGGTTTACTCGAGAGTGAAGCTAAAGTACCAAACCACCACAGTCAAAAGGAAGGCAACTCGGAAAAGCCAACAGCAGCCTGTGTTTAGCCCCGACAAAAAACGCGGATTGGAATGGCATTGCGTATCTCCTGTTTTGCCCATTCGCGATTTGTTTTGCACTTTGCCAGTCAATAGCAAGCCAGTAGTTTGCACGAAAATTGCACGGTACTCTTTCTCCTTTAAATCGAAGAAAAAGCGGGTCAACGAAACCGTCAATCTTGTTCTTAAAAAACGAATGGAATTTTTAAAGCGAGCAACGCCCTGCGGCAACGCGCCAAAAGCGTAAACCGCCACACAATGCCCGAGACTTTAATATTGGAACGCTAGGATAAAGTAGGAGAGAAACGCGCCCGCCTAATCCCGGACTTAGAGCAGAGCGCTGTTTATTTACGGCCCGCTGCGTCTTACTGTACGTGACGAATTTCGTTTCTTTTGCAAAACGAGTTGATAAAAAACGCGTTTTGTTCTGCTTCGCGGAACCGAATCAAAATAGACGCGACAAAGCGTACAAAAATTGATGCGTGTTTTTTTTTATTCTGCCGCCCGCCTAAACCAAACTGCAGGTTAAAAATGCGAACCGATGTACACCGGCAGCAATTCCATTGGGAAGTTAAGCACGTTGGCTGCCTAATTTTGGACCAATTGGAAAGGCTGTCGGAAAGTGCACTCCGTCGTTTAAGGAAATAATAGCCGGCATGTTCGGAGCGTAGAACCGTGGGACTTTCGCGTAGGGCGGATTGGGCCCTTTACCAAATGGCATCGTACAATCGACCACCTATCAATACCGGCGATTAAGGCGGGTCTGCGGGCACTTACTTTACCGGCGCCGCTATTCGCAAAGCAATGGCGGAAGTTTAAGAAGCTGAGCCACACACATACAAGCACGGTTATGACGCGCCGGGGTTTCCAGCCAGAAGGAAGCGTTGCAAGACACAGCGCAGATGCACGCTTATTGCTGTCTGCACGTCTCGCGCTATATTCGGACTGCTGATTTGGCGCGCCCCCCTTTACACGCTGAGCTCGTGTGAAAATTGCAGTCAACAGCAGCCGTAGCAGCAGCAGCGGTAGTGGTTGTGGCGCGCGACTTTTGGACAGTCACAACACGAGCGCTTCCTCTAACGCTGACAGGATGTTACATCATTTAGCGCGGCGCCAGGCCCTGCGCTGGCCTGATATAGGCTGCGCTGGCCATGAATAACCGCGCGCGTGAATCAATCTAGCGCGCGAAAAAACATAGTAAAACGGCAGCCCACATTGGCGGGTCACAGGACCTACATCGTGTATAGGAAGTGGGAGCATGTTGGGTCGCCGTTAAAAAAAAACTGACTATTGCTGCTGCTGCTGCTGCTGCTACTGATTTTTGCAGCGGCAATGCGCGGCCGTTTTGACAATGAATCACGGCGGCACGCCCACGCAAATACACTTCCGCACGACTTGCCACGGCGATCCTGCGTATTGTGTAGGATGCGGGCCAATGCAGGTTGCGAGTGACTGCAGGGCCAAAGGTGCTGGCAGATTCCTAGTATTCCTGCGGCATTTTTTTACGCATTTAGACTACAATCCCTACAAATTGATACATCACGCAACCAATTAAGCCTCTGTAACTACAAACAGTAGCGACCATACGCACAATAACATTGATCACAAATGCGCGCTCATAGTGTTTACAAAACAAAGAACCACAACGCTTGCAGCTTAAACCGGTAGAAAACAACAATCGACAATCTAGCACAAACAATTCACCTTTGTTTCGTCTTTCGTCGAGGTCTTTCACAGTGCCAAACTCGTTTGAAACGTCATAGTCCCTTTTGTAAGTGTCCGATCGCATATCTGAAATTGTGTTCGCTACGATCTCGAAATCTTCTTCCAAATAAGCGCATCGCACCTCTTGTAAGACGTGCGCTACGAGCAGGGCTTTTCTTAGGTCCATTCCGCGGGACTTTCGATCGCTGCGCCCGGCCAATCCCGAGCCGGCGCCCGAAGTCATTTTGTCGATTGAAATGCTGATGAGATGCTGTAGTTCGGCATCCATGTCCAACAGCATTTTGGTCGTGTGTTTATTAAACGTTTTCCTGAAAGAAAATCGACACGACGTTTAGAGAAATATCCACAGTAGGTATATCACAATGACAAAACGGTAATCCAGTTGTAATGCTAGTGCTGGTACTTAACTACAAGCAGACTCAATACATAGGCCATATTGCTTTTAAATCAGCACTTGAGTAGCCACGCTTTATAGTTAACTAGCTTAAACTGTTCTAATAACAGTTAAACTCTTTGGAACACTATATACGGATCTGTTCATAAGTTTAATGGTAAAACTCTTATTTATGTACTATCAGTTACCAGTACAAAAGCATGACTTGTAAACTGTGCAGCTGCGTTTCTTTAAAACCGTCAAAACAAGCTGCTTTCTCTAACAAGCTTATCGAGAGACTGAAACAACTCGGGCACTGCCGTTGCGAGATAACCTTCTTGGCGTTAAGTCACGAAGAGTTATCTCCTGAAATATGCCGCTCGATATGGCATTTGCCACTGCCTTGCCAAGAGGCCATTTTTTCCTTTTCCACTTGGCATTCTGAAGCCTTCTTCTCGGACGACCTTCGCGCCACTTGTATTGATCGCTGGCAAGGCTATTCTCTGCTTGCCTATTTCTGCGTCCGCCACTCGAAGCGAGGCCGAGCGCTATTGATCGTTCGACCCGCTTAATCCCTCCACAAAAAACGAGCACACTGATTACGTCACAAAAGCCCTCTGTTCTTCTCTCGGTCTGTTTATAGTGTGCGTTGGAGAGAAGGCGGGAGGCCGTACTGGCGCGGACCCGTGAGACCTTCAGAATCGATGGCGCGGAGAAATAGTGCGGTCGCCCGCTCGTTCTCAACGGGTGTTATTGGAATGTGTGTGCGCGCGCGTGCCTCTTCTCTCAGTCTCTTTGCGCGCACGCACCGAATTAGGCGCGCGGCGTGCATGTTTCGAAACCGTTGCGCAACTTTGTTTTGACGGCCGAAATTGGGAGGGAACGTCCTTCCGCGTTGCAAATGGCCTTTCGAGGCCAGCCTATCACGCCAGTTGGTAGGTCGCGCTGCTGTCAGCGGCTTGATAAATTGTGGGAATTTTAAGTGTATTCTAACATTGTGTTACTTTTCAACCGACTGCTGACCTCGTTTACTGTGCTGGAACACTCAAACTGTAGCTCGACTGTTTAAAATCTACATGATACAAAAACAGTGTTTTTGACACTCACCTTTAAACAAGACAAGCTGCAAGGTATTTTCACATTTGTTTCGTTGCTTCTGAGTTGAAACTTGGACAGCTGAATTAAGTCGACTTTAGTGTAACCAAAATCCAACCCTTTTGTCTAAAAAATTCTATACAGATTGACAGTCCTGTAGCTCTGAGTCACGTATAAACACCGGGCACTGTATTTCCTTGTTTGGCCTTGTTCTATGTATATAACAAGCATAATATATATTTGTTTATGGAGCTGTACATGCTCTCTGAGTCTAGCAATATAAGGAAATGCGGCCGACTGGTTGTTTTGTTAGCACGCATCTATATATAAATTATACCTTTTAAAAGCCTTGCTGACCTTTCGGTCGTTTTTAGTTGAGTGTGTATTTTAAATTTATTTAAATTCCTAACCGTTATAATATTTTGTTTTGACATTTTATACACAACTTTTAAACTAGGCTATATCGAACTAGCTGCTGTTTGAAGGCCTTGCTTTAAATTTCCATGCCAGCGACACTTGGAAAGGCATTTAGTAAATTAGAAAGATCTATTTAACTTTATTTCAATATCACAATCTAGGTTTCCTTCATAACATCAGTATAATAACACTTCTTGGGTGGTAAAATGTACAATATTTAATTGGAAACACTCTTAATGAGGCACTAAAAATGTGCTAAAGGAATTTTAATTGTGTAATTAACTGGCGAATGTCACTTTATTAAAATATTCGCCAGCCCTTCAATTACTGTGTTTCAAATCAGGCCCAAATTGTTATGCATAACACCTTCTCGAAATTCAAGTGCCAGTGTCCGGCCAAAACGGATGGCAATTTGTGGTGCACGAAAACGGGTTATTGAGCGTTTTTAGCTTCTGTGGGTGGTAATTGGGTTTACGAAGAAGTTCTGCCTGCCGTAACGGGAGCCCCTTAATTAGCTGTCATAGACTGGCTTCCAGATGGCTGACATAAAATGCCTGAGCAACAAAAGCTGCTTCTCGATGACGGCCCTGTAGAATTTCCGCCCAATGAAATATTGATGAGAATGGAACAGTACCCATTAAGCTAACGTCACGTGAACGGCAAAGCTGTTTTAAGTGTTGGGTTCGGTGGGCTTGCACGGAGTTTAAAATTTGAGCCCCTTTAGTATCGCATTTGACCTCTTCTGTATTTTTAGTTTTCACCTGAGAGTCCATGGGGATTCGGGGACCTGTTACGTAAGTTCAATTTGCATATAGAACTCCTTTTTCCCCCAACAGTTCAATAACGTTTCGCTGCAGTTCAGTGGCCATTAGTTTTACGAATATATATCGTAGAAAATGCTGTGTACTGCTTGCCTGCAGTCAATTTAAAAGATTGATTTTATTTGGAAGAATAGCCAATTAACAATTCCAGCAATGTGCTTACAACAGGTGTACAGCGCAATTAATGTTAAATTGACATCTGTTTTAGATTGCCTGCATGTGGGAATTTTAACCACGGAGCATATGGTCGATGCTGGCCTCGGCTTGGCTGAGCCGCGTTGCTAAATAATAAATGCCTGGCAGATAAGCCAACCACAAAAAAGTAATACAACGTGGAGGATAAAATTGATAAAACTATCGTTTAATTCTGGCAACAGCAAGTCACTTAAACTAGGTTTATATTGATCAAAACGTCTGATTTCGAAATACTAAGGCACATTTTTATTGCAGTTATTTGTGGATCTTTTGTAAAATTAGCAAAACCACGAGTTTTTTATCATTCTTTTGGGGTGTAATAAAGGGTAGTACTCGGTGTAAACCATGGAAAGGAGTAGCGACAGCTGCAAGCCCAACACTGCACTAACAAATGAACCCTAAATGACCAATGTAGCCCAGGACAGGTTGAAATATAGTCAAAAGTCCATCATTTTTCATCTGTCAAATTCACACTCCATTTTATATAAAATGTTGAAAGAAACGACAAACTAGCCGAAGGGTTAACACGCGCTTAAAAATAGGGTTCACAAGCCAGACCTATTTTAAAAAAACGCATGACTGTCGCATATGTGTGCGTATGTGACCTGAAGCTAATCTTGCAACATCAATCCTTCGAAAAGCGATTTATTTTCGTGCCCAATCGGTTGTCGACCACGTTTTTTGCGGCGGCAGCGCCAACGACGACCACGTTGCTGAGGGTTAAAGGGCGCAAACAGAATTAGAGGCGTGACGCAAGTTTCGAAACGTGGCCGATCTCGTCCGCCTGGCTTGCTCTATGCGCTCGCGCTAAACAAACGGCATTTGCCGGAGGGAGCCGAGCGCTACGAAACCTGACGCTCGGGTCTTGTGATCCAGTCTATCACGTGTTGCCGAGCACCGCGTGTGCTCTACTGGACCCGCCCGTTCTTGCGTCATTCTTTGTGTGTATTGTGCCGGTTCGTTTTTCGCTGGGCGGCCTTTTCGCTTGGCTTGCCAACGGGGCGCGATTGTTGTTGTTCATTCGGTCGCCCAATCCAATAATCCGCAATTGAAATTCGTCACTGGCCAGCGACGCAGAAAGGGCCGCTGCTTTCTTTTGCGCCGCGTGCTCGGAGGGGATAAGCCGTTTTCAATTTCCTTTGGTGTGTGTTGTTAAGGGCGCGCTTTTGTGTGCGTCGTTGTCGCGCCCGTCGACACACAATCGCGTCGCTTGTTTATTGCGACAGGAGGCAAGCTGTCGGACAAATAGCTCCGGCAATCGAGCTGCGAAACCCGAGATTTGCCAGGCCGCATCAACCGGCAGCCGGCCATTATTGTAGCGTATCGGTTTACGCGGCCGCTTTTGGTTGCTTTCCTGTACTTTAGCAACTTAACATGGACGCTTTAAAATAAGTTTGTTCACATATCGCGGCCACTCACAGTCCATATGAACAACGATATTGCTATCTACCCATAACCTTTCTTACAGTAAATGCACACCATTAGAATCTATTTTCAAAGCGCCCTGGAAGCCTAGGCCAAAAGTGCAATATGTCCCGCAGTGGGCTTCATCAGGCTGGTTCTCAGAAACCGAAGTAGCGTTAATTGTTTTGGCGTTACGCCCGAATCAAGAAATGTTGTGAGTAACTCCCGTTTGCCCATTGTTCAAGCCTTCGTCCCGCCAACTTATTTTCCGCGCAGGTCTTTCGGGACGGCTTGTGTACCGGTTTACCGCGACTGATTCCATTTCAATTAATCATGAGCGGCCATTAGCCTACGTCAGGCGGAATATCCTGCATTGCGCCACAAACGCGCGATTATCTGGCTACGGATAATGAATTTTGAGCCCGAACGATGACTTATCGCTCGTTTGTGCTTTTCTAAAAGCCGGCTCAAAACAAATACGAGCCGCGCGTTTTCGGTTGTCCCGTGATCTCGGCCGATTATGACCTAATATGTTTGTTACTGTGATGTCGTAACGGGCTTCAATGATTAAATCAAAACTACGCAGTCTGCCCCTTTTTCAAAGCATTTGGAAATGATCACGCCCGCAGTAAACGCATAGTGGCAGTTCTTTTGTTCGGCTGTGAAAAATGGAACGCGAGTGCTAAACGCGGTTGAAGAAACATGGATTTTTTGCGACGTGACCGTGCTGCAAACTGAGTGATGGTGACCTTGCGACGGCGATGTCATGTTGCGGTCGAAAGCCGGCGGGCCAAAAGCGGATTATTATCGTTGGCTGCTGGTTCGCGGTGCTCGTGACAAACAGAAGGGAAAGGGCGGGCGCCGGGCCAACCTGCAGCCTGCAATTACGACGCGACGCGAAGCCATAAATAATAGACACGGTACATCTGTCCCCGCCCGACGATCCGCTTATACCTGTCCCCGGTTATTCGGTAATCGCGCCGACGTTTTTTTTGTGCCGCACTCACCTGCCCGAAACGCCCTGAACTGGCACCCACGTCACGGGACCACAGCATTTGCTATTCATGTAAACTTTCCAATTTTGGAGGCGATGTACCAGCTCGTACATGCCCAGGCCGTCCCGAAAAGCGTTCATCCGCCACCTGGTTCCGCTTTTAGATGCTGCCCATATCCGAATTATTTTTTTCTGTTAATCAGGGGACCTCAATTGAGCGTAAACCTTCAAAAAGCAAATCCGCGCTAATCGGCTCATTAATTTTACGGCCCTGCCTTAAAGGATAATAACTGTGACAAGCGCATCTTGTGACCCACAGATCCGCGCGCGCGCATTAATTAGGCCACGATCGTTTTGTGGGCGTGACGTCATGAGGCACGGCGCTGGGCGGAAAAACCCAAACAAGAGTCGACCGTGTTCGGCCGGCGTGAGAAACGACGGTTAGAGTGCGACTTGGGCCGACGCGAAACCGCCAATTTTGCGCCGCGAATCGCAACAAAATCCGATTTGTAAACTTGTCTCGTCGCTGGGCGTTGCTGCTGTTGTTGTAGATGATTGTAGCCTTTGTCCGCCGTTGGCCTTTAGCAGCGAGTCCAAATAAACCGTGTAGCGGCCGCGTTTGGCAGCGCTTCAAACAGCAAACACGCCCGTTGGACCCTTTCTCTTCCAAATATAGCGTCAAACACGTGTGCGCAGCAGACAAGGCTATTGATTGCATTGGCACCTACATTAACGCATTGCGCTAGTCGCGTAAGTATAATCCGTAAGTAGCAGAGCCGCTTTGGGCGATGAACTGAAATCGCGGTCTTTTGAAAGATTCCCGGCTAAGTAATGTGACACACAGTCATCTGATTTTATCGACGTTTTAAGCGGATATAACATAATAACACGTACAAGAAAACTCATGGCGTATCCCCTACTGCGTTTATCCAACAAAGGGTCCGCCTATATTTATTACAATAAATCGTAACATGAAAATGTTTTCACCGCCCCATCGGCCTAGTGTTTCGAACGCCTTGTGCCTGACATTTTCTGACGATATTCGCGTAGGTAAAATATTAACCCTAAATTTATGGGGCGATTTTGCGACTGTAAAGTGAAACGAGATCAGGCCGGGTTCGTTTGTCGAATGACACCAGCAGGAATTCTCCATTGTCGCGGCGGGACATTCGCCGGCTACCAAATACACGTAGAGCGCGCGGTTTAACGAACAAGCAGCTCGCCCATAAATGACTAATTCCCAGTTTGCACATTTCGACCGCGAGCCAAATCGGGCGATGGCCTGTCTGTTTGCTAACGACCCACAACGTTTAAATGTGTATTTGCCTTCGCTGCGTGTCGAGGGCTGATTGGCTGACGGGCACACAAACAGACCGCCCCCTCGCCGGAAGGCAAACATGCAGTACCATCGGCCGATTACCCCCCACCCCCTTGGAGGCATTTTATCAGGGCTGTTTAGTGCCGGGGCTTTCACTTGGTGTTGGGTTTACGACAAAATAAACCTTTCAGCTCTATTTGAACTGCGGAATGTCGTTCGTTCTTATTCCAAATACGCGATATTTATGAAAAAAAAGTCAGTCCGGCCCAATATTAAATAACGTCAGTACTCTGACAAAATAACTACATCCATAAAACCTAAGCGTGCAAATGTGATGTTTTTAAGTTGTTAAGCTAACATTTGTATTAGTGTTAAAAAGTTATCCAATTCTAGGCTGTTAATTCACTATTTTATGAGAAATGCTTTTTTTCCAAGGTGCAAAACGTTGCGTTGGGTCGCACACCAGGTCTAAAGTATAAATTTTGATTTGGCCCCAAATTTACACCATAGTATCGGATATATTATAAGACATCTCTATTTGACCTGTACAACTTCCACAAAAGCGATCGACACTGTTCAGATGGCAAATATTCTATTTAGCGCGCGCTATTTTTAACAGGCTGCTTGGCCCTAATTGAAGTTTTAATGTAGCTCTTTTGCCAGCACCTCCCCATACAAATACAAAAGCGTCACACAAAGCGTCGAGTGTTTGCCGGACCGCTACAAAGTGGAACGGCCAATCTGTTTCTTCTCAGACGGGGAAAAATATTTACAAAGCGAGCAGAGCCGGGCAAGGCACAGCATTCTTGGCGAGCAGCTTTGAAAGCTGGAAGGGCGCGCGGCGGGAGTTCGTTTACTTTTCGCATTAAAAGCAATCCCGAGTGCGAAGCATCCGCCCTTTGGTCATTTCGCACTTTTTAACGCGTCAAATATATAATGGCCTGCAACTTACCAAAAGGTGGATCCGTAATCCATCATACAACCCCAATCCGACATGGCTGTTAAGTGGCGTTGCTTCGGCGGCCATGAAGCAAAAATAATTTTCCTTAGTCCTTTGGGACTTGACTGTCAGTTAAACTAGGAAGCGCGTACTTTTGTTCACATACGCGAGGTCGCCCCATATCCGACCCGCTCGATTTTCTTTTACGATGTTATGTAACGTTCAGCGGTCGATATTTATTAGCGGTCGTGTCGGGGCACGAGACGTAACCTTAAATCAAATGCCAAAATCCTGGTAAACTTTACTATCAGTGACCTTCGTACCGCAACGGTTTCTGCGTTCGCCACGAATCAAACCGGCAACGATGGACGAATTAAACGGAGCGTTTGTACTATTTTGGGGATAAATCTGCTCTATAATGTGTTTCAGTTGCTTTGTAATGCTACCTTTTGGATACCATGCTTTTTAACCTATATGTTGCCTAAAGTTACCTGTCTGCCACAAAATCAATCATCTACCAAAATAAATATATTATCTTAGCTCATAAGTTTCGCACGCACACATTTGGATTACCTTCTACCACATTATGGTTTAAAGGTTGTCTTAGACAAGGTATAGGCCTAAAGGTCAGTTGTGGGTAAAGGTTCCATGAGATTTTACCATTTCCTCTTAGAAGATGATTTAAGACTGGCAATCGGGAAGTTTTGTCATAAACGTGCCTGCTGTGAATTACAATGGATGATGTAGCGGCCGAAACAGAATCCAGTTTTGTTACACGGCAACCCATTTGCGTCACTGGGCAGTAAAACTTTAACGACATCCGGCTCTTGTTATTGCGCTGTAACGACATGCGATGACGGAAAGTGTTTTTTACAGCGATCAATGGGTAAGCTTTTGTTTCCTCGGCTCAAATGATGGTCACGTGCAATTACGCGGTCATAGACACTATCGCTATGACAGTAAACCTCGGGGATTAACGGTGATGTCTTTTTTTGGGTGCAGGAATCCCAGGTGAGTTGTACACTCCTACAGATTATGCGTGACTAGTTCCGAAATTCACCTGATCAGAATTTGGAAACGGCTAGCCGAAAAACCACAGCCGGAACTTTAAATCGCAGTGGGAGGTGCGTTCTCTGTCAATACCATTATTAGGAAAGCACTGTATGAGTTTCAGGTACACTTATCACGTGCTTTAACAACAGCCTGACTCACTATAGGTTCGAAGTGCCCGCTTCAGGTAGAAGCTTTTAAATAAAACTGATGACTCGAAAAATTACGAATAAAATGCTTACGGTAGCCCGCGCTATTGTTCTCGTTAAGAAAACAATGGGGAAATTTACCTCCTGGTTCCGAAAAACAGCTGACTACCGCATTTGTCACCAAAGCTGACAATTACGTTGAGGAGGGTATTTGTAGCCGAGAAAAGTCCCACCGGTTTTGGTTAAGTTTTGGCGCGCTTCCTAATCTTCCGGTAAACCACAGTCGCGATCTATTTTAGGGCCATTACTAGCGCGCGGCGCGACAACAATAACAACAAAGGAAAGTTTAAGCGGTCCAACTGTGAGAGCCAGAAGGGGCCGGGAGTCCTTTCCAGGTCAGTGCGCTTATTTATTTTGCCTCGCTTAGTCCTTCTCTCTCCTTTTGTTGCGACGCAGCGGAGATCCAACATCGCAATTTCACTGTCGAGGGCCAGAGCCTGATCTGATTATATCGCTCGACAATGGAGTTGGAGGGGTTGTAGAGAAACGGCGCGGCGGATAAATATTGAATGAATCACTCGGGTCAACCCTATTCTCGCCCGCTCTTTTTATGGCGCGTCCTGAAGAACGCCATTTAGCGCTTTTCAACCGATAGAACGAGCGTGACGTCAGAGTTTGCCAGCCAAAGACCCTTGTTCAAACAAAGGCGATATTACGTCATCCGACATGCGTTGGCTAGAACTCCTCTGGAGGGTCAATAACAACTTGGCGCGGCGCAATAAACTTTTCCCGCTTTTGAGAGGCGCATTGCGGCCGCCGAGTGGCACAAAGGCCCTGACGATTGTTTTGACACCTGCCAGGGTGCCAAGAAAAGCGCCAAATTACCTTCGCCGCACAGAGCTCGTTGTGTTTATTTATAACCGCGCATATGAGGTGGTTGAAAACCTCCGCGCTAACGCCAGTGACTAACAACGGAAAAAAACGCAACCCGGTTCAAGAGTCAATAGAGGGTGAAACCCTAGAGAGCAACCGCGCGCCACTTTAGAATCTAACCTGATTTGAAAAAGCCTTGGAAAGAATGTAGCTAGAATCTTGATACCTCTTATTGGCCACGAATCGTTTTTAACTAAATTTGGATGTTGAGCCACATCCAACGCTTTCTCTAAGCCTTCCAAGGGCTGTTGCTGTACAATTTGGCTAAATACGTTTGACGGAAGTGAACGGTGTTTCAAAATTTAAATTAAATCCTAACCGGCGTCACAAATGTTTTCAGCTAGCATTTCAACCTTTTTTCATTCCAGGCACCGGCTGAATAATATGGCGGCCGAATGGGCAGTTTGCTACACTATTTCGGTTTTCATTGCCATTTTCCGCACGACTAAATTGGCGAAGTGCTTATTTTTTCATCTAAATGTGCTCAAGTCGGTTGTTAGAGAAACATTAGGCAACTCTTTTTAAAGTGGCCGCCCAAAGAACTCGGTTTAAATTACCCAAACAAAGCTCCGGTAACCGACTTGAGCACATTAAGACGAAAAAACAAGCACTTCGCCAAGGCCCCGTTTCCTGACTGTAGCGAGGGCAGGTCAAGAGGTTTTGCACGGGCTAAAAGGACGCGTATCGACAGACGTGTTTGGGAGCTGTCAGATCTGGTGATAGCGGCAAGCCCGTGGGAACCGATCATCAACGCGTTACGGCCAAGGCAAATCAATTTCACGACGGGCATCGATTAAGAGCCCGTACATCCGTTGATAATAATCGACGATTGTAAGTCCCTTTGGAAAAGACGGGGAAAGGTCGCCCACAGTGCTTACAAATTAGCGCTAATAAGGACCGACCGCTAATTGGCCAAGGAAACTGCAATTCTTACACACACACACAAACCACAGTTTCGCACCTGGCCGCAATCTGACAGGTTAATCGCCCCAAAATTGTGGGAACACGCCCAGCCTGGGCTTTGCTAACGTATCTTAATAAAGCTAAGTTTATAAAAGCCGTGCAATTACGCGCGATCGCTCGTTTTTCTTCGCCTGCCCACAGGAAAAGGCGACCGCATCTTACGGGACTCTCTTGTTTTTCAAGCGCCAATTACAAGCCGCACTTAATCTTCTTGGGCGAAGGCAGACCGATGCTCTCCTGGTACCGACAAAACCGCAGCGGCTTTCTCTCGTCGCCTATTAAAATTCCGCCTCCTGCGAAACCGCGCAAAGACAAGGTCAACCGTAGAAAGCGTTGTGCTGGTAAAGTGGCATTTTTAAAAGGTCCCAGCTCTATTTACTGCATGGCAATAGACCCGCCCAGCAGTGCACAGCACGCTGTATCCCTTAAGCGGGATGCAGGATAGCAGAAGACGCAGTTTTATTTGCGGCTATTTTAAGATCGTTGCCTTGGCAGCGCAGGGAATCGCGTTTCGCGACGGAGAATTGATTACAGGCATTTGGCGTCCTCATGACGCACATCGAGGTTGTCGCGCTCACGGCTTAATGCCAGGTCGGGACGATTGTACTACTTTGTACCGCTTGTACAGCTTGAGCGGACGGTCGCGCCGACTTTCAAGACGGTCGCGGGCTCCGTAATTTCGCCACTTTGTGTTCTTGCCGCGGTCGTTTTCTCAACAAGCGCGTGATTAAATTCCGCCGCCTGCACACGAAGTAGAGTGGTGCCCTTTAGCAAAGTCTGAAAATAAGTTTCGCAGAATTCAACGGTGTTGTCTTTGTAGTATTGTTGGCGATATCTTTGTGTCAATTGACTATTGATTTTAGCCACATCAACGTTTTACCTGCCAAGCTACAGCGTTGATGGGTAGTTCGGTACCCTGTGGTTTTGCAGATTACAACTAAAAAGCGGCAGGAAAGCGTTGTTGTTTAGTAGCGGCCACGAAAAGGGGTCAAGGGTTTAGAGGAGCCGAAACACGAGACTTTACAAGATAGTATCGGCCGTTTCTAAGGTCCACTTCCACTGAGGAATTCGGCGGACGTGAGGAAGCAAACCGCAAATAAGAAGGGGACGAAAGGCGCAGCGAAGCGGATCGGTAACAACACGGTCTCGCGAACGAAATACAAAAAAAACAAAGTGTTAAGGTCGCTCGCTGCGAAAATCGGCCCCAGTTTAGAAATCCAATCCCCCTTGACGCGGTGCCGTGACGAAACGCGACACGACGACCAATTCCTGTTTTTCTCCGCGGTAATTTTGCTCTAAAACCAAAAAAATAGACGCGAGTGCTTTGGTGCTGAAGTGAAGCGCTGCGTTTCGTTTCCTGTTTTGCTTTTCCCTCGACCGTTTTAGCGCTTTATTTGTTGCCGATCGGTATTTCGATTCCGGCGCAGGGGCTAAGTGGCAATTTGGTTCGATTTGTCGCATTAGCGCTGCTGGCCAACCACAGGGGCGTCATCGAACGTTTTTAACTTGTCACGTTTTGGCCGGTTAATTGGGTCGCTTCCTTTTCAGTACACGCGCAAATTAACGGACGTCCGGCGAACCTTGAGCACTGAGTTCAAGAACAACAACAAACACCACCAGGTTTAAACTGCTACCTGTCACTTTGTATTGATACGCCGAGACGCAATCGAACGAGAGGTACCTCGCCTTTCATTGTCAAACGGAATTGCGGACACAACCCAAAGAAAAAATACAGAACACGTGCTCCGTCTAGCGGCGGAACTCACAAAATAATTTAACCGCGAGGGGAAAATCGTGCGACCACCAGCAGAAGTCGGCAAAACAGCCCTCTGCCAGAACGACAACAGTTTGTACTTGTTTTAGGTGGATGCTTTTCACGCTCCGTCTGGGCTTTTCTTAACAACGTGTGCACAGTCAAGGGCACCTCTTATAACGGAGTAGTGGACGCTGACCAAGTCCTTCTTCCTATGGCCATCAACCAAGACCACACTGTGCTCCTGCAATAATAAAAACAATTCCAAAACGATATATATCGCTTCTCATTTCCCTACTTCTGATTTTGGCAACAATTTTTACTTGTTTCAGTAACAATTTCATTACTTATTTTGCATCAGGATATTTACTATCATGGAGTGATCACGCGGTTCTACTGTGAGAGGTTGACCGCTGCCCCTGAGCCGCGTGCTCTAGTCATGTGTTTCTAATCTTTTCTTGTGTTGCAATGCAAGTTACGGACTACTCCTAAAATTGCTTGTGACCCTCTTGCGCTATTCCTTTTCGAATTAAACCGTTTGCTTACTTTGGGCCCTGTTATTACATTTGCAAGGCAAATAAAGGTTAGAAACACAACATTTACTTATGCACCTTTACTAATCTCCCAGTCCGAATTTAATAGAAAAACCTTGTATATGATGTTTATCATAAACCAAAAAAAAAGAACAATCCATTGTAAGTAGTCTGCGATTACAAACTTGGAAACTAAAATAAGAATAAAAATGATATAATAGTAAAAGTGCCACAACAGATTATTACCTAAGTTTGCCAAAAAAGTAGTGATTTGAACCCTAATCTTGGATGTACCATTGACCCAGTACAATATTTTTAGTTTTTCACTTTAAAATATATTGAACTCTTCTTATTTATTTAAGCGATGTTGTGGATTTGACTGGCTTACCGTAAGGTTGTGGCCCTCGCCTGGAATAAAGGCAATTACTTTTTTGCCATTGCTAAGTCTGACGATGCAACATTTGCGATTGGCACTGTTGGGCTTCTTGGGTTTTCTGATTTTGAGCTGCATAGAAATAGTGGAAATTGATGATTTGTAATTGGTTGCAAAAAATTTATTATTTACTTAAAAAGTACAGTTTATTTAAAGTACACATAGCTTTGGTGGGATTGTGAACAAAATTTAGGCTGCAAAGAAAGGTTATTTAAAAATGTACTGCAATTTTGAACCTACCTTGACTACAACACCCTTTATTTGAGGTTTGCCATTCATCCAACTTCGAGGTCTAGATTGCTTGGTTAAATATCCATTATATTTTTGCATGCGGCGGTCCATTTCCTCAAAGCTCCAGTTTTCTTGTTTATATCCACGCTTTATTGACTAAAGACACAATAAATGTTAAAGACAGTTTCAAGTCGTGAAAAAATTCAAACATAATAAAATCAAGTTATGTACTGTTCTACCACAGTAAATAACAGTTGTTTTGTTAGAGTGCTAGTGTCTTGCCGAATATCCCGAAGGGAATCAGTCAGAAAACTGAAGAAATTGGTTTTAAAGAATTTTGTACCTTAAGAAACGTAAAAAAAACTCTCATAGTTTTTAAAATACCAAATTATGTATAAACATACTACAATTGGCAGGAATTAATTTTGTTGGGCATTTTCAGGCATGTTCGGCCCGAATTCTTTGTTTTTGGTTGCATTCCTTTGAGCCAACTGCTGTGTTTACCTAACGAATGTACAAACCTTGCCATGTTTAGGCAACAAACAAGGGAATAAACAAGCAATTAGCCTTCTAAAGTTAAAATATTTTTAACTAGAAAAATAGTGATCAAAAGATGTGGCGTAGGTGCACATTTTTTTGTGACACTAGGAAATAGTTAAGGGGATATGAAAGTACAACCTTTGTTGGCACATATCTGCTTTTTGTACAACACCGTTACAACATAGATAAGTTTTTTTTCAAAAGCAAATATGCAGCACTTATCCAGTTTAAAAACAATAACATGAAAATGACGTTTTTGCCTATTTAATTAAGTAAATTAAAAAAAAATATGTTTTTACGATACGCGTAAATCTATTTATATTTTCCAGTAAGGACATCCAAAATATAAGTTTAGGTAACCTAAACAATATAAAAATGTTTTGCGCTTTGTGCGACTCGACTCCTCGTTATACCTTTTGTATTGAAAATTACACCTGTCCAGTCTAAAAATTTCACCAAATAAACAAACTGTGTGGTGTTCAAAAGGTTACTTTTTATGACGTCACACTTAATTATAAGTTTGTGACAGCACAATAAGACATAACTTTGTGATGACCTCATATCTGAAAAAATATTGTTTTTAGTCCCCACGCCAAACAGTACTACTTCACCACTACGGAAAGTATGAGAAGTGCAATTTTTTTCAACAGACTAAACCTGCACCCCAAAATAATGAATATGCACCAGATTTTCCCATGTTTTAAAGTTGTGGGCTGCACTTTTGACCTTAATTGCGCCCGGTCACCCAGATTTTTTCAGCTGTGCACCTTCAAGATATATGTGCCATACTACTTCAGAAAGCCCGGTCGCAGTGTATACATCTATCAGTATTCCATGGCTCGGTCACATTATTTATTGTTATGAAAAGTATTTGATTTAGCGATAGTGCTGTAGTTATAGAAGTAAAAGGTGCTAGCTCTTAAGACCAGAGCCGACCGTTGCCTAAGTCGCCTACTTGTATTCTAGAAAGAGTCATAGTGACGTCAAATTGGGGCATTATAGAGTATAATATTGCATGTTATGCTATGTCTGTTGCCAGTTTACAACCTATATCAGGGATGGCGAACCACTGACCCGCGGTTCACAAAGTGACCCACCACAGGTTTTTGATGACCCACTTGTCTCTCTAGAAATACTGAAATCTTGTCAATAATTTTCAAGAAATAATAAATGTAAAAAAATAATTCTTTGTTAGATGGAACTATAAAGTATATAGCCTACTGTTCAGGGCTGCCTAATCTGTGGGTCGTGCAAAAGTGTTTTAGGGGGGACGAGTAGGCCTACATTAACTGCACTTAAACCATGCCTAAAAGCTTTCTACTGAACTCCTGTAATCCCATAGAAAATGCTGCAGCATTTGTTAACTATTTAGGTTGCTAATATTCTTCGGAATCTGAATTTGGAAATCATTCAAACAACTTAGATTTATCAACCCAGACAAAATAACACTTAAAACGGTGCAGTAGCAAAGTTTTTGCATAAAATTAGAATATAGTCAAATATATGACCCACTTCTGCATTTTGTAAGGATAAATGTTGTGTTTGTGACCCGGGCGATGAAAAGGTTTGCCATCCCTGACCCAAGTCCTATATCATACCCAAGGAAACATATTAAATATTTTTAATAATTATTTGGACTTACCAAAGAACATGAAGTGGAAAACGATCTACAAAATCCATAACTTAACATAGTGTTTTGGCTAGGCAATATGCTTGCAGTGTTCCTTTGGAAATTGAAAATGTTTTCTTCAGATTTTAGTAATCCATTAGTTAAAGATCTGCTACTCAGATAGGTTGGTTGCAAATAACTCCATTTCAGCGCTTGAGTATTCCGCAAAATGACACCAAAACGTTGAAATAATCCCTTCGACATAGTTGAGACTAAAATTCAGACCCTTAAATCACCATGAATTTAGCTTTTTAACCCAACTGTTTACTAAGTTATTAATTTGCAACAGTGAAAGTAATTGCCGACGGTTCTTAAGTCTAAAACAATTTAGTACTTTTTATCGAACCATATAAAACCAATACATGTGTTTTACTGGGTTTATTTATTTCTAATAGACATTTAAAAAAGTTGAATGTTTCAAGCCAACTTTTTTTTTATGCGGTTACTGGTAGTTGTAAAAACTCAATATTTCGACGGAAAATGGTTAGGATTAAATTTACGGGTTACCACAAAAATCTTAGATATTGTATCTAATTTGCTTTGGGGCTTAGTAATTTCCGTGTATTTTCAATCTAAATACAAAAATCTGTTTTGTTTATATAGATGCGAACAGTAAAAAATAAATTTGGGTAAACAATTTTTTAGAACTTGATGTTTTGATACTGTACTTTACTTTGAAGTTGCTTTCTATTAAATCTATTTGTTGAGTTGGGACAGAATACCATGTAAAAGTTTATGCAGGTTTTTTTTGTTTAGTGTTCTCTTACTATTAGGCCTTTGCAATATGAATGTATCGATAGAAAGTTTGCTGGCTGACGCAAAATTCCTCGTAAGCCGACTTAAGGTAATTAAATTAAATAATTTACTGCGTTCTGTTGTTATTTTGTAAAGCAGTGTTTTTTGCTAAACATTCTACCCCGCGACCAACGTCGCAGATATTTTTACATTTTAAAGCAATATTCAGTAAAAAATGGACGTTTAAATGTAAAAGTTGTTTCATTTAACAATATTTAAAAAAATTTTTTAACGATATTATAATTCACGATTATAAACAGACAAAGCAAAGTATGTCGCTGGTGTAGAATCCTAAACAAACCACATTTATTTTAAACCTAACAAAACGAGGAAAGCATGAATATTGCAAGGAAGGCATAAATATGTCAGAATAAATATAATAATAACACTTAACCCACCCAAACCCATTGGCTAATTCGCACAAGGTTGACAATACAAACTCCCAGACCAGCGCCCAAAGTTTTACTATTTGTTGTAATGTTAAATTTTACACAATATATAGAATTAACTGTTTCGTGAGCCGCGCAAATTTTAAAAATAATGTTATTCCAGCCGTGCAAATTTCAGCGAAAAATTGATTACAGCTGTACATATTTAAGTTGCATAAATGTATCCCCGCGCAATATCCAAAGTTTTCCATCTAGCCTGAACCTTTAGTTAAAATATATAATCCATTTTATGTGCATTTTAACTTTTTCACCAATCCACAAGAAATTTAGGCGCTGGTCTACAATCCTACAACCATCACCATTTACAGAGAGTGTGTTTTATCTCATTTACAAAATGTATTGTCGCTCAGGATCACGATGCAGCTGCAGAAGCACTCGCTGAACAAACTTCTTCTCTTCAAAAAGACATTGAAGCTAGGAACACATACCAAGAGAATCTGAAGGAGTTAAATAAGGTGGCTGGACACAGACCTCGCTCCACTCTTGTTTTGGGTAGGCTTTTTCTGTAAAATTAGAAAGCTTTTTTGCAACTGTGTTAATTGACATTTGACACCACATAAAACTATTAAGTTAGTAATATTTAAATATTATAGTTTGCCTATAATAGCATATTTAGCTATAAGGTGAAATACAAAAGATTCCATCATAGGGCGCATGATTTCAGTTGGGAGGTTTGAATTACAGTTTTATGATTTATTAGGCAGATCTGATTATAGATTTTTTTGTTCAACATTTCAAAATGGAACCCAAGTGTTTTTCCTACTCAGGTTCCTTTGTTAATATGATGTTAAATATATATGTAGTCACTAGTCACTCTGTGCTTCGCATTAAGTTTGCAGTTAACACCAGGTATTAAACAGTGATTGTGTTACACTTAATGTTATTCGTGTTCAGTAATTACTAGGTACCGCAAAAGTCAATAAAGTTAAAATTTTTTAAGGAGCTCGTCTGTCCAGAAATCAAATAATAAAGTCGTTTTTAGCACCTAGGGGACTGTTTCTAAGAAGTTTATAGGTTAAAATAAAGTTAAAATTTACAATAAAGTTAAAATTTATTAATAAAGTCAAAATTTGTCAAATTATAGCCTTTGACAAAGTTTTTGTGTTTCTTGAGAGTAGTTTTTGTAAAAATCGTCGTGGAAGCATTGTAAATCAGGAACTGCGACACAATTAAACCATATTAACCCATAAAAGCAGGAAATATGGCACAATGCCCACTTGGATTAACAGTAACTTTTATCGCAAATTGTCCATTTTTTTCTTTATTGTTACGTATTTAAATTTTTTTTATAAAACACTTTATCTTCATAAACGTGGTCTTTTCGAAGATCAACAATTTGGATTTTAGAAATAGCCTACTTCTGTAATACAAAAATTCCTAAGCAAGCTAAAACTATCGCCAAAAAAACCCGATGCACTTTTTATAATCCATAAAACACCTTGACTTTGCGACAAAATATCACGTTTGGGTCTGAAATCGACAAAATATTATCTTTGAGTAACTGGCATCAATTCAAGGAAGAACTGTGGCCTCTACAAACGAGCAATTCCGTTAGGTTAAAATAAAGTTAAAATTTGATAAAAATAAAGTTAAAAAATTGTTTTTTTAGGTTAAAATAAAAATGGCCCTAGTAATTACCTTATAACCAACTAAATTATTCACCCCAAGCCAAACTGTTTTTTGTACAATTGAAAGGTTTAATATATGAACAACTAAAAGATTGAAGTTTAGTTGAAAATCCCAGGTTAATTAAAAAATGTTGTGTTTAATGGGGTTAACTTAATCCTTTGTTCATAAGTTTTAATTTGTTTCTCATTGACTTTGGGTTTGTTAGGTAATCTAAAATATTGTATTTTGTCATTAGGTATTCAGCAAGAAAACTGTGCAATCCGATCGCTACAACATGAAAATGATGAGCTACGCCAAAGTTTGACAGATCATCAAAATGCCCTCGAGTTAATTATGTCAAAGTACAGGCACCAGATGGTACAATTCATGAACAACAAAAAGTAAGTTTTAATTTGTATGTTTTTCTGATAGTGATAGCATAATCGTAAAAGTGGTGTTTTTTCCGTCAGGCTCAACAAATGTTATTTTTTGTATAGTTTGCTTCAAGTGTTTCCATCCAAAGACAGATTTTCAGAAGACGAAAAACAAGACCTTATGAAAACTCAAATGCTTATGGACAAGGTACTTTATTAAGCAGAAGTTAAAGGTTGGGTTTGGGTTGTAAAATAAGGCGAAAGGTGCTTCTTACACATGTATACAAAGTATATTTTGATGAAATCTTGTATATATTTATAAGCATTTTTTTCTTCAGCCTGTAATAAATTTACAGATCTCTGATTGACATTATATTTGACCTGCTCTAAACTAAAATGAAAATACTCATAATCCCCAAAAATATGACAAATTGGGAACTAGTCCTGTAATAGAAGCATTACATTAAGTGTTTGGATTTAGATTTACGAAATGGCTGCAGTGATGCAGAAGGCAATTCACATCGACGAGGATGCCTACCAAGAGCACCAGGAGTACATTTCCACACTGGAGGCGGAAAACAGTGGACTGAGAGATCTACTGTTTATCACCAACGGCTCATTAGGCTCCCACTTCACAGCGGGCTCCTGTGCAGACTCGGAGGCCACGGTGGCCTCACGGCTTAGCACGGCTACCGTAGTGGAAAATACAGACTTGCCGTCTACCACAGACACCTCTCCAATGGGTTCGCCAGACAAGACTGAAAATCACTTGACATAAAGCGATTTGCCAACTTGAAGTTCCATTCACCTTGCCTTAATAATTCCAATCCTTCTTTGGCTAACCAGGCACGGCCGGCAGTTAAGCTGTTGCGTGGCTTTGAGTCATGTGCTGCTCCTTCCTGTTTTGGCAACCGGGCCCATTGTGCACGGGCATGCTTGCAAGTTAGTAGGCAGTAGGAAGGAAAGTTCCAGTGACTGGTTTGTGCAGATATAGTGCTGTGGTGCTACCTCATGCTTAACAATTGCTTTTCATAAGCCGAATAGTGTATTGTGTCTCAGTTAGTTAGTGGGTGGTAACATTTATAGATTCTACATAAATAGTGTTCATTATATTTAAATCCAAACTACTTAGGATACCTTAACTATTTAACCAAGGTGATCACTATTGGGTTGCCACTTAGTGTTGGTAACTATGTGCAAACAAACATGCAAATGGATTCTTTGTCCTAATAAATCAATAAAACCAAACTACAGTCTTAAACACCATACACCTTCCAGTGGTTCCGAAGCATTGCGACAATTTGATTTGATTGGAATTCAATATGTCCAAAACAGGATGTGACATTTTAAAGAGACCCAGTTCAATTTCCTGTTCCATCGCAACCATTTTGCATCAAAACAAAGACGGGAAACTTCTCTTAACTGTGCAACTGACCTTTTACCCACCTTTTTGGTAACCATACACCCACTGCCATCTGTCTACTGGAGTTTGATTTTCAATTAAAATAGCTACTGGCCAGGTTAACATTTAAATTTTATTTGTTATTTAGGTTTTCCGCTATATCTTTTGTTTTACAAGTTGGCATTTATTTGAACAAGGTGAAGTTCTTTGTTCCATGCGGTTTGCATGTAAATTGATGCTGTCCATACCTTTATCCAAGCCTATTATTTGGTAATGGTGCTGAGTTGTCAGTGTATTGATAACCTTTTGAAGCACTGTTATTACTTTTTTATTTTCAGGAAGAATTGTGCTTTATTCCAACACAACTTTACAACTAATTTCGCATGCTTGGTTCAAACTGATTTTTTGTTTTTAACTAAAATGTCCATTGGTGACTTTCATATGTACTCTGGTTTAATTTTTTTGTTTTCCTGTAAAATAGTTTCAAGTAGTTCTCTGTAAAAAACAGGTTCTGTTGCCATGCAAGGACTTCCTAAAACCCACAACACAATTACTGCCCAGAAGGTCAACACAACTGTTAATGCATTAATTACATGTAGGTCTTTTGATAAACTGAATAAAATTGAGCGCAAAGGTTAGCGGCCATCCAGATAAATTATTTGAAGTTCCCATGTTGCACATACTGAAAGCTCTTTTATCTCCCAAATCAAAAATCTGTTGTATACTCTTGATCAAAAATAAATAGCCAAGTCCAGCATGCATTTTAATATAGTCATTTTCAACTATTTTCCGTTCGCAATATTGAAATGTGTAGAACAATTTTAGTTCGTAGCCAACGTATAAATGTGTTTAGACCTCATCTGACCTTCAAGTCCTAATGAAATCAGCCTAGCCTTACACCAATAGCTGTCGCTGTTTTTTTGTTGTGTAACTTACTGGTTTTGAGTTCCATATTATTTTTCTACTAGAGACTTAAATCACGCTGGTTCGCCTGATGACAGGGTCCGACGGGCACATTTCTCTATGATACATTGCTGCGTTGTCGACCGCCTATTATATTTTTTTCATGTGTTACGCAACTGCTTGTTTATTTTCTAGTTCGCAGAAGAGTGAGAGTACAGAGTTAAGGTTTCTTTCAGATTAAAATACAGGCGTGAACTTCTAAACTTCAAGCTTCTGATGTGAAAAGCGTAGGTGTTCGATTAACGTAAGAATTGGAAGTTTAGTAAATTGAAGGTGGTGGCAGACTAAGTTTTAAATACCATAAAGGAAACTTGTCCATTTAAGAGTTTTTTTATTTTTTTTTTAAACATTTTTTTGTCCATTTAAGAAGTCCCATTTTATGCTTACCATTTTTTTGTTTAGGACCGGCTAACTGAGGAACTGTTAAACGTTCCTTGCAAGAAGCTTAAGGGGGTGCGAGTAGGCATACATCAAGTGCGTACACCTGCATAATTTTCTGATTTTCGCAAGACTAAATGAAAAAAAGTACAATCCCCGAAAAAATTTCTTTTTATCAGTATCAAACGGTCGCGTAAAACTTTGGTATATAAAGGTAATGGGAGACTATAAGTTTTAAAATACCTAAAAGCAATGGAAACTTGCCCACTTTAAAAAGTCCAATTTAGGGCATTTTTGCAGAATTATAGGTCAGGGCTTATCATTTTTTTTAGTCCAGCTAACGGAGCAACTGGTGATGGCAGGCCAGAAATAAAACGTACGATGTAACACATTTTTTAGAAAGCTATGTAAAATTGCCGTTTAGACAAGCTTTTTATTAAAATTCACCACAAAGAATCCGTTAGTAAGCTGTTTTGCTGGGAAATATGCCGCGTGCCAGAAGTTTGATGAACCCAGTTCTGGGCTGTGAGTCATCACCAGAAGTATGCCTAAGTCATATCACAACATAGCACAGGTAAACTTTGCATAGGTGGAGCATGTCCCTTTTGATAACGCAGCAAAAGTTACCAAAACGCAAATATTAACTTAAGGCTTCCTGGCATGTAGCGAGATGTCTGGCGAAAGAAGAGTAGTGCTTTCAACATAACAAAACGCGACGGTTTTATATGCTTTATTGTATAATATAGGGGCACTACAAAACCAGTATGCAACACAAATTAAAATCCATACATTCAACAACGTTTAACAATTAAGTGCAGAAGGACACACGTCGGGCATCTGCGTAACAATTGCGAAAAGGAATTTCTTGCATAATACTCATTTGGTGTTAGACAAAAATTTACGTCATAGATTTGTTTTAAGCGAAAAATAAAACAGAACAATGTTGTAATGTGTAACAATGCACTCTCCAAGTTTTCGGTTCAAATTCTAACAAATCGGCACAAATGTTTAAATGTTGATCGTTTTCAAGCAGAAAACAGCACACATGCTAAAAACAAGTACCAGGAAAACATGTTACTTCGCTACACGCACATACGCAATAGTGGTGCAACGACACCAGATTACACAGTATCTGTTTTGCAAGACAAACTCTGCCACAATGAAGATGTTCGCAGCAAACGATAACATAACTCGACGTATTGATTTCTTGTTTACATAAGAATTTAAAATGCTTTACAGCGAAATACGTTTTTAGGTAAATAATAATTTAATTGTTATTCGTTGCAATTTTTGCATTTACACTATTGCGACAAATCGAAAGTGTTCCAAAAAGTTCCACTCCTAATATACGTAGCGTCACATTAGTACAAACTATATTCGACCACTCTTGGTTCATATGTAAAAAAAATGATACTGCAGCATCAAATGATAAAATACAAATTGTTTTAGGCACAGTCATGGAATATAGGAAATTCTACGTCACGTTCATGGTCCAATTGGGCCATACACATTTCAGCTACATTAATGTTATACTTAAATATCATTACACAGGTGAAATAATTAGTTTTAAAATGGGCGACGAAATTAAAATGCCAGCAAGTTCGAATGGTTTAATAAAAGGTGAACGTGTATTTCTTTTTGTGCGTTTGTTAGCATATTTTCTCCGGGTAACACGAAACACAAAAGATAATAGTAATACAACTTACATAAATCAATTTACGAAATCTCCAAAAAAAGCACCACCCTTAATGCAGTACTGCTACACTGGTAAAACGCCAACTATAGGCTTTAAAACGCCCATGTAACAAAACAGTAACGAAATTTGGACTTTGTTTGCGGTTTGAAATGCAAATCACATAAAAATTAAAACTACCAACGCCTATGCTTTTTGATTTCCAGAAAAGAGGCAAGCAGGTGCGTGAATTAGGCAAATCCTTAACGATGAAAAGTGTGGTTTAAAGGAAGACGGCTATTGTTTCGAGAGTCTACCAAACCTGTCTGTTGTAAAAGCTCTCTGGCGACCTCTTGGTGAAGTTACGACTTTTCCGGCCAGATCTTGTTGAGGAATTGCACTGTTTTCTCGTAGATCATGAACACAATTGCCACGTCGGCGCAGACTCGGCCGAGGCGCGGAATAGTTCCCTTGTAGAATCTATGGTTTGACGAACAGCATAACTATGAATCTTAAAGAGCGTCTAATTGTATTTCTTATGAGAAAATATACTGGTTTATTGAAACATTTACTTTGTAGAAGAAAATAAAATCTACTAGCTCCTAGACCAGCGGTTCTCAACCAGCCACTAAGTGAGCCATGGCTCATTTAAAAAAGTTAGATTTATTAAAAAAATTAGTTTCATTTGTGTCAATCTTACAGGAATAATGGCTTGGGGGAGAATTGAGAAGAAATGTAAATTTATTGTTCAGCAGCTAGTGTACGGTTAAAATAAATAATCTGTTTTGAAACATGTTCTGCTGTTTTTTGTTCTAAACCTAGTTTATAGTTTGTTTGTTTTTTTCATAAACATTTATTGGGCCACAGAATTTTTGTGCAACAAAAATGGGCCACGAAAGAAAAAAAGGTTGAGAACCAATGTACTAGACATATATGTAGAACTGATGACACAATGTACCGTAACGCTTTTCATCAGCTTCAAAAAAGGTTTTACATTACATCTGGCGAGGTCCATTTCAAAGTTACAAGGCGAACTGACCTACGTAACTGGTCCGCAGCTATTGTCTCGAGCTTTGTCGCTTCTACTTATTACAGCTAGGAAATTATTTAAAGCAGCAAAAGCTATGCATGTTTCAGTAATTTGCAGAATCTGTCTTGCGGTTTAATTTCTATTGACAACAACCCCCACTTAAAAATGTACATCGACAAATTAAGGTAAAAAGAAGTTTACTTTACGGCTAATAAATATTGGTCTTATAGTGTGGCGCATGTGGTGTAGTGGTGTGCAAACAAGTTTATCTTTTACTTTATATCAAGGATTAGTGGAAATGCATTTACTATAAAGACGTGTTACACACTTAGTCGTAAACGACATTTCAAGGTCTTTCATACGAGGTGCACAACCGAAAATCAAACTTTTTTGGGGGCAATAAAACCCAAAGTTTAAAAACCAGAGTAAAATCAGGATCAGACATTTTTTTAAAAAGGAATATATATTTCGCCTATACGGGCATCGCGTTCCTGTAAGTAAAGTAAAAGTTCCTATCAGTAAAGTTTTTGGGTCATGCATGTTTACTGTTGGGAGTATAAAAGAAGCTCTAGGATTATTAAGGTTTAAATAAGTTAGTGATTAAAGACTAAGTGTAGTAAATAAAACAACAGTCAATAAAAAGGTTAAGCATCGGTCAAGGAGCCGTAGTATAAATTAAATCCCGTATATTAAAGCAAAACACAGTGAAAACTGAATTACAATTTGGTCTAAAATGTCTTGATTAGCATTTGTCTTTCCAGACCCTTGTTACATTTATTTAAACATCAAAATAACACTAATATATGAGTTTTTACGATCTACTTACGCTTTGACGCCTTCGTTTTTCCAGATTTGCTTGGCACAGTCCCATGTGTTTTTGTATTTGTGTGCTTCAAGGCCCTATTAAAGCAAAGATGACCAACGTTATATTATCGCGAACCCGTAAAAAATAATCGCTGGTCGTGGTAAATCCTAATGAGCTTTACCGCTGCCAAGTGACAACCATACAGTTTTACACAAACGCAATAAAGCTTTCAATATAGGGATTCTTCAGCCAAAGATCATATATCCCAATAAATAAGTTCTAAAGGAGTGATTAATCTGTATGACAAAACGACAAACTTAGTAAACAGCGTATGATTTTTAGCCGGTTACATCTAACCAACCCAATAATTAGTGGTGCATTCCAACACCTATACAATAATTATTCCTAAAAAGTCGGCTGTATAAAATGACATAAGATTTTTTTTAAGTTGGTGGGCGTAAATTAAGTTTGGCGTTAGAAAGCTCTTAGCTACTATAGTTTGATGTGGAGTTCGATGTGGTAAATTTAAAATATCTACTGTATATAAGTATTGGCTAACTACCAATGATACCAATCGAAATCAAGTGTTCACTTCGATCCAAAATTGTTGGACATCGAATACGCCTCAACAAAGACGGCAATAAGCCATACCTGCATTCTGGTCTTAACGACATCCAAGGGCGTGTTTCCGAATACAGATGCAGCACCGGCCACTGCGCCGAAAGCACCGGTGGTCAGTAGGCCAATCTCCTTGCCGGGGTCGTCGCCCCTGTACCTATTACATCACAAGCACAAAAATGGCCACAGGGACTATCACAATATAACATCGTTGGGTTAGGCACATAAGGCAGAATTAAACACTTGTGTAATGCTGAAAAAAACAAATAAAGATTAATTTAAAGCAAAGTCAGCAATAAAAAAATTATGGCCTGAAACTTGTCATGTATGGACATGGTTTTATTTCTGAGTTATCATTTATGTCAGAAGAGCGCATGTTATTAATTTGCTAGTCGTTGATTTTTGTTTTTCTACAGCCTGATAAGTGTTAGTTTGTTGATATCTCGTTTGAAGTGCCCCAACAAGGTATTTAATTACCCTACATATGTCACACAGCTGCCTACCAGTTCCTTAGTGATGTCATCACATAGAATCTGATGGCCTGGTTTGAACCCTGCTTAAGCATTGTAGCAGTGAGGCCCTGATAAGTTCCTCTAAATCCTGAACAAACAGAACTATCAGTTAAATAAGAACACAATTTCTTACATTTAATGTTGCAATTTTTTTAACCGTATTTGGCTTGGTATAGCTAGAACACAAACTAAAATGTTTAAAACATTAAGCATCTTCATTTTCTAAAAAGTTCATTAAAATTATTTCAATGCCAATGCTAGATAGACCTGCTGCAAATGACATACCACATATTCTGATTTAGGTTTATTTTCTCTTTTAACCTAATGTACTCAGCTAAACTATGAAAGATTGTGTTTATTTTTTATTGAAGAGTTTTACACTGGATAACGCCAAAAGTTTTTAAATGAGGCAGAAAACCTTTAAAGTTTAAACGAAAACCTTTTTAATATTTTAGACATTTAGTTTATGAATAAATAAATTTTAATAATTACTTTGAATGAAATATATTAAAATTGGAAGGTCGTTTTAAACACATTAGTTTAAATGTATACCTTCTTCCTTTACAATTTGTACGACGCCACGGAAAAATCCCTTGAAGCGTGGATTAGGACCAGTTTGGTCATGAATAAATTTCACCTAAAGCAACATATAAGTGAGATGGAAAAGAATTGGCTGGCATTTGTTAGCTAAATGTATCAGGTTTCATAGAACAACATAGGTTCAGGAAGTGGGTGTAAAAGGGGCGTGGCTGGTTAATTAAAATGCAATATTAAGTAGAAAAAAGTTACTACCAGTTAGGATAAACATCACAACATCTCACTAAGATATCGTCCTTTAATGTTTGTTTACCAAGCTTTGCTACAGAAGGATATTTTATAAGCATAGTTATTAATAGCATTCAATTAATAAGCATTAGTTTTAAACTGTTTTGTTCTGTACCACCTAGTATTTTGTTTAATACCACTGCGCACAGCAGTTATATAAATATAAATTAGCAGAAGAGTTGCTTACTGCATCACAAACTGGAAGATGATTGTACATTAGAATATAATTCAATATTAGAAAACTTGGTAAAAACACCACTGGTTTAAAAAAAAAGATAAATATATATATTAACCTCTTAGCTATATCCTAAGTTTGTGTTTACCTTGATGACACCCTAGTAACTACAAAACAAACCTTAATGGTTTCCATTGGACACACCACCAGGATAGCCTCGGCCAAGCCAGCTCCTAAGCCACACATCAAACCTTTTGTTGATGTGAGTTGTCCGTTTTCGTCACGCACTTTGTTTGAAAGGAATTCAAACATTCCAAATCTGAAAGAATATTTAATTTTTGGTAAACTTGAGGAGTAACTTTTTCTGGGTGTTAATTTTTGTAATTTAGAAATCCATCACTGACATTTTAAATTCGTGATTGGGGAAAAGGGAATTTAAAAAGTTGAATTTTTATATAAAATAAAGGAGTTTTTAGCACTCTATAAACTTAACACATACATATTTTCATACCATATATTAAAAAAAGTGTTTTAAATTATATTTGAACAAGAAAGTGACTCCTAGTCACTAGTAAAAAAATATTTTGTGCAATCCAACGATGTCTAACTGGCAAAATTAGTAAATGCAATTGAAACGTTACAAAACTGTGTCAAATTTTGTCAGTAATTAGATTTCTGAGGGATGCAATCAGCAGTGACAGACCGCTAACAGTTATTGATCCCTGCCTATTAAAGCCTACAGGGCACTGCTTCACCAGGCTAACAATGTATCTCCTTTACCTTACAGCCGCCTTGGGGATAGAGCCATACACAAGGGAGCTTAGACCTCTGTATAAGCCAAGGACACCGTGGTCCTTCACAGTGTGTCGTACACAGTCAACAATTCCTGCAAAGGGAACACAGAGTTGTCATATTATGTAAAAAAATATATCAAAAGCGTTTTTGCCATTATGGGTATTTTTACGTACTGAGAACAAATCTCCTTAAATTTATTACAAGCTACAAATGCCAAACTGTAAAAATCCCTGCATATGTAAATAAAACTCATGCCACTTATACCATGTCGTTGATATGAAATCTGTTAAGGTGATCAACACTAATCAAAAACTGTAAATGCCCCAACTGACCTGAACCAATCAGTAAAATTGGATAATATTGGCAGTTGCAGTTACAAAATTATACAATTTACAGTCACTAATTAGATCTGTCGTCACCCATGCCTCATTTTAATTGATAAACTAAATGTTTATTGATTTTATATGGGATAGAATTTAAATTATGTTTATATATATATATGTATAAAACATATCAATAAGGAATGTTACCGTTATATTTAGGTGGGTGCACACTTTCAGCCAACTGCAGTTGGGTCTTTACATATTCGGTGGGGAAAGTGATACAAATCTCGATACCACCGGCAATTCCACCTTAAGCAAACATGTATGACCAGGTTAAAATGACACCAGCTTAACATGTCATTGGAAATCCGGATTATGGACTTTGTACTGGTACACTTGGTTTAGGCTAAACAAACAAAACTTTTTGAAATGTATCAGTTAAGCATTTTTATGAATGAGGGTTAGACTTTTTTTAATTTCAAAAATGAATTTTCTTTAACCTTTTTTACTAATTGAATGCAAAAGTAAAAACCAGCTAAGCACAAATAAATAATTAAAAAGATGTTGTGTTCAAATCAGAGTTTTGAACAAAAAAGTTTACATTAACCAATAGCGCTATCTTCTCATTTATATATGCTTCAGATTTTCTGTATACAATTTGCCTCCTTATTTTTGGTAAAGCATATTTTACATCTTTTTTATGATATTGATAACTATATATACATAAATTGTTCTAACAACATAAGACAATTAATGTGACAAACTTGTTAAAAGAATAGAAGTTAAAATCAATAAACCTGCAAGAACAGCTTTAACTGGATTTTTTGGTTGATTTTTGCCAGCAGCCATAGCACCTAGACGTCGATGAGGTACCGGTGATGATGATACAGCATTATTATTAATGTTTGTATTGTGGTAAGAAAAGGCCGATGTCACCACTGAAGTTGGTGACAGATTTTTCCACAGTGTAGGAGTTTGATCTGGCATTTTGACTGTGAAAATAAAACAAACCTTACAGGAACTACTTAAAAACAAATAATGTTTTTAGATTTTAAAACGCGAACAAATGCTTGAAATAATTTGAAACAATTTTATCCAAAGTTCAACTTTTTCCACATGTTTCTCTATAAAACATATGTATATAAAACCATTACACTTGATTTACAATATTATTTGAACAAAGATCACATATGTATTGTATTTTAAGTCTTTGCTACAAAAAATGAACAACATAATAACTTAATTTTAGTTCTGATGATACTCACCAGATGAGCTTGCTACAATTGTTGAGGTACAATTATAAAGTTATATTAGATTGATCATTACAGAATTAAAAGTGTGCTAAATTCAACACAATCTATAAAGACATAATGAACAAATTGATAATAAAAAAATTATAAAACCTAAAACATTAGGATTTTTGTGTAAACTTGTGACATGTATGTTACATATTTAGACATATTTTAACTGATTTTGGTCTACAAACTAAACAAAAACAATACTAGAACAAATCCAATGACATGCAATAAACTGAAAAAAATGTCGCAGTTTATAATAAATCCTCCAAAACTCTCCTTAGGTGCAATATGCCCCATGGAATATATCAACATTCAAGAATGCTCTTTCATGTGCACAGCAACATAATCCAACGACGCTTTGTTCTTTAGCTCAGCTTGAAGATTGCCTGTAATTAGTGGTGTCCACCATTCGCTTGCCGCACATTGCACAGATGCCCTTCTTAAAGGCACATGCCTGGCAGAACTTGGCGCCGATCTGGTGGACCAGGCTCTTGCAGACCCGGCACTTGACAAACTTTCCGCTGCTGTAAGGACTGAAGCGGTTTTTGGTTTGCGTCAGGGCCTTGTTCTCGTTTAACTTTCGCCCGCCACCTTCTGTTGTGTTTCTTGCACCCTGCTTCCAAGGGTCGGGCGTTATCACTTTGCCGAGCTTCTTTTCGCACTTTTCGCACACCATTTTAACCGATCCTATAGCGCGCTATGCAGAGAGAAAAAAATAAACGGCATTTCGTGAGTGAAAGGTGTCACATTACATTACCGGCCGACCGGCAGTTGCAATTGTAACACGAAAAGGAATTCAAACAGTCAGTTTTGTTTTTATTCGTGCTGTTAATCGATTTCCTTTCAAATGACAGTTTGTTCGCGCTGCGCCTAACATATAAAACAGTATTGTCTGCAAAATTTTGCTATATCCCATTGTTTACCTTAAGTACGTGTGCGCGGTCAACCGTAAAGAAAACGTACCACCTTCCAATGGCAATTATTTTACCAATGGGAGCACTGTAATGATGTTTCTGTTTCTCAATATATTTCAGCTAGCTACAGCACAAGAAAGCTAAAGAACAGATAACTGTTATCGAAGCACATAAATTCGGTATTAGGCTTTTTTAGAATCTCGTCCAGTCCTGGTTCGCAGCTATTTAAAACTATAATTACAGTACCGCGTTATGGTTAAAATAACCGTTGTCCAATAAGAAAAAAACTCAAAAATAATTGTTTTCAAATTTTGAGAGGCTGAAATCTTAGTAGGTGTGAGGTTAATATTATACGCTGTTAGATCCATTATACTATCTTGTTCTGGAATATACTTCATAGGCCACATATCTCATATTGCGTTGTAAGCTCCCAACCTACTTTGTAGAGGCGTAAAAAGGAGATTTTTTTGATTTTTTTGCTTTATTTACAACTAAAATGAACATTATTAACATTCGTGTTGTATAACTTCCGCTCTTTTTCAAAATCATTACATATTTAGTAACTAACTGTTACCAGTCACTGCAGCAATTGTTCCATGGTTGTTTTTAAACTATAGCCCAACAAAAGGCCATCGTTTTTTGGGGCGATTAAATCGTAAACGAATTAGAATTTGCTTTACGGCTAAAATGACCGTTAGCGGTAGTTTAAAGTAAATTCCTTCTTGCCTCATACTGTGGTTATTATTTAATAAACTAAAGATTTGCATGCTAAAAGGTGACCTAGAATTAGGAAAAGTGAGGAAGTTTTAATACTAACAATACATATACCTAAGCGAATAAATCAAAATCAAAACCGGTTAAAACTTAAAAGCCCTATAGAATAAATTAATAATTGAATTATAATTCTTAATAAATCGACGTTAATTCCTTGTCAGGGTCGGATCCAGGATTTTTATTTGGAGGGGAAATATAACAAAACATTTCCGATCTTATGCCACAAAATTTGTATAGATGTTAGCTTAATTGCTACATTAGCCTAACAATTATAAATGCCACATTACAAAAATGAAAAGTCCTCATTAAACTGCGCAATGCTCGAACAAATTGACTTCACTGAACAAAAATCACAAATTGGTTTGACTTCCAACAAAACCAGGGCGTTCTTAAAATGCGTAACTTTCGAAAAGTGCGATAATTTGTATCGCTTATCTATATAGGTCTACTTTTAAAGCAGGGATGCGGGGTAACCCGAGTTAGATTACAGTAAACAAAATATAAAGTCTATAGCAGGTATGGCTAACCTTTTCATCGCGCGGGTCACAAACGCAATCTCAATCCTTGCCAAATGCACAAGTGGGTCATTATATTGTAATATATTCTAATTTGATGCAAAACTTTGCTGCTGCGTCGTTGTAAATGGTATTGTCTTGGGTTGGTAATTCAAGGTTTTCGGGCGATTTCCCAATTCGGATTCCCACGAATATTAAGAACCTAAATAGTTAACAAATGCTGCAGCATTTTTTATGGGATTACAGAGTTTAGCAGAAAGCTTTTCAGCATGGTTTAACCAGGGTTTTCAGAATTTTTAGTCTGAGACTTCTTAAATTCCCTAAAATTATCGCCACCTACGCTTTACAGCGATAAACGAAATGCTTTTAGTTTTCTGCTCTTCTGCACGCATTTGTTAAAGTGCAGTTAATCTACTAGGCCTACTGGTCACCCTTAAAATAGTTTTGCGCGACCCACAGATTGCGCAGCCCTAATTTAAACAGTATACTGCTTTTTAACGACTTTTTTTTATTTATCCTTTCCTGACAATGATTGACAACATTTCGATATTTCTAGAAAGGCAAGTGGGTCATTAAAAATCTGTGGTGGGTCACTTTGTGGCCCGCGGGTCAGTGGTTCGCCATCCCTGGTCTATAGTCTGACTCCCGAGTCCTAAGCCCAACTCTCGGTCGAATTTGCCGATTTTGTCGAATGACGAGTTCGGCCTAGAAGGGCATGATTGCCTGTATTCAACACATTTTCGCAATTAAAATATGGTACCCTATACATTAATCCGCTCATTGGCGTGTCTATTCCACCTTTACAATTTACAGTTTTAGGCTAGGACAGCTTATAACCGATTCATAAATAAGTGGTTCGGTTTCGGCTTGACTTCCTGCTTTTAAAGAGGCATGTTTTAGCATCTATCCAAAAATAGTAAAATAAACAAAACGGAAAGGTATAGCCGCAAGAAACTTAAAATTTACACATTTAAGACTAATGTGTATAGTTTTGTTTGGGTAAAAGTCGTATATAAAACACAAATTGCACAACTTCTGATTTCCATAAATTGGGCTTATTTGTGTTTCTATTCAAGTATAAAACGAAACTTTGGCCCAATTGACTCAATTCACGCAGCGGCACCCTATATGGTCTCGATAAATGTGCACCAAAGCTAATTTCTGAATGCGTCTTGAATTGAAACAAAAAACATGTGCATTATATAATAGGCAAATAATAAATAATATATTTTTCACGAAGGTATACTATCCTACCCTGGTTCCGCCCCTGTATAGGCATATTAAAATACGGTTATTCAAGTTTTTTCCATAAACATTTGTAAATATCTCTAATTTGCACAATATTTTGCGTATTGTAGGGCAGTATGTGTTATTTTTTGTTGCCTATCATTTTTGTGGGTGTAACCATACTACCTGGAATCGCTGGAGCTGGATGCCCATCGGACAACTTTGCTGACGCCTTCACTTAGATATATTGCAAAGCGGTCCGGTTTTGGTTAACTATTACCTAACTCGCTTAAGAAGTGCGCTTCGAACACATCGAATCATGGTTGATGCGAGGATCTAACTATGCCGGTCAAGCTCGGGTCTTTCGGCAAGACGTGAAGGCTAGAGTCCAGGACCCTGAGATTTATTTATCATTTCTGGTCTGCAAACCTTCCACTTTATGTGATGATTCCCATATGGGCGCTTTGAAAGTACGTTTCTAGATATTAGGAAATGCATTATTTGCTTCCATGGTGTTTTAACCGCCATGGACGATTATTTTATACCAGTCTTACGCTGTTTATGACCCTGGTTATACGTATCGAAACTATTTTTGCATAACTAGTATTTTTGATAGAAACAAAACTTTACTTACAACCAACTTCACAATTTTCTAGAACGACACAAAACACGATACAGATAAACGTTTGTTCTTACAGAGACGGAGAAAGTTCTTTAAAAAACAAATGCACGCCGGCAGCGTATGCTAGCTGCTGACATCGTCTTGCTTGACAAAATAAAACTTGCGAAGAGACGAGTTCATGGCGGCGTCCACAGACCTAAATATACGAACCATAACTAGGGGTGAAAGTACAATAATTTTGTGACCAGAACGATAAAAATTTCCTAACTCAAACGCATGAATTGTTTTAGAGAAGACGTCACAAAGTTACGTCATAACGTAATGGGACGTCTAAACAAATAAACTTTAAAAACCCAAAGTTGTCGTCTGACCGAGTGCAGTATGCATCTGAATTTTTAATTAAAAAACATTTAAAGAAAGCTTAGTAAAAACGCAAATTCCAGTAAACCAGGGAAAAGACCTAGTAAAAGAAATAGTTTTAAGGGAACGCAGTTCCGGCAACAACTATATTTTACTGGAATGCTGCTCCAAACAGTATCGGCTAACTTTATCAATAACCCCCCCAAAAAAACTTATCATACCTCACATTAAGGGCACGGTACATCACACTAAACACAAACCTTCATTTTCAACACATTATCTTTCAGCATCATAATAGAAAAAATGGTCTGAAGCCATAGTTTGGTAATCTATTTTAACAACACTAATAATAATACATCGACAATTGTAAATTATTTTTAGTAGTGACATAATATTTACTGTGTTCAATGTATCACCATATTTGCAAACCTGTCAATTGGATGAATAATTAGCGGAATGGCTAACAATCCAATTACAGTTGAGGTGCCTTTCTGTGCAACTGAAGGTAAATAGGAGAGGTATCTACGAATTCCAAAAAGCGAAGCCGCACACAGACGATTGATTGTAATGCCTGTACAAAAACATTTGAATATCTTGTTAACCTTAAAACACAATTTTTTTTCAGCACACATTGGAATAACATACGATATACATAATAGACTGCAAAAAAACTTGACTCTACAACACATTAGATCAAACAAAAAGCGTAAATGTTTTTTTTAAATAACAAGGCAGTATTATTACTGGTCATGTTTAATTAGACTTATTGTGGTGACCCCTGTTTGTTGTGTATAAATTAAGCTTAAATACTGGCAAGTGGAAATACATTGTCTTAGCAGGCGATGCTATGATAAATACCTGGAATAATTACAGATGCAAATGACTGCCAAATAAGTGCATCAGCAAAGCTTACTACAGGTGAGGTTTTTCGTCCTTCATCTGTAACTTTCTTTATATCTTTCTAAAACAACAACGTAACATAATTATTCAATTAACTTTGTTATTGTAAATTTGCAACTGTGATTTACCGAAGCACTGTAGCCTTTCGAGGCAGCATCAGCAAAAACATAACCAGAAGAAATTAGGTAGCTGGAAATTACAACAGATCTTGGCACAAAGGAGCGAAAGGCTTCTCCAACTTCATTTGCGTAACCTGCAAAATTAAAGATGTAGCTATTTCAGCAGGGTATAATTTCGTGACTTATTTGGATTTCACTTATTAAGTTATTTTCTATACCTTGATTAAAAAAAGTAACCAAAATATAGAAATACAATTTTTACCTAGGTATCTTACAGGTGTGTCTCTGAAAACATCTTTCTTGGTTTCATCAAGATTTGATTTTTCTTCTTTCATTATAAGCTGGTGAAACATTGCATTATCTAATGGGGAGAAATTACCCCCCTTTGGGGTATTGACACCCTCAAATTCAGACATTTGGCTAGATGTTAGCTGTAAACCATCTTACAAAAATATGGAAAATATATTTAGGTAATTGCCATTGGAAACTTTGGTTAGTTTTTTGGAGAAATTTTTTGAGGGGGATACATGCTATGCCTTTCTGCAAACTGTTTTTTGTGTATGTATATCAAATATATTATAAGATACTACATTGCTATGTTTCTTTCTACTTAAAACACACTACTGACAGTAATTTCTTTGCTGTGCTACTGGCCTTGTACAGTGTATACAACTATTGCGATCATACCTGTAGGGTTTGTTGATAACACCTAACAGTGTTTAAACCAATTCATGATATATTGAAGGGCCTCTTTCTTTCACGCGATATCTTCAAAATGATAAGACTCAACTAAAACAACTTTTTGCGTTCATAAAATATCATTTATACACATAAATCTAAGGTAAGTGATTAATAGGTGCTTCTAGTGTCTGAACTTGCCAATGTTGCTATAACGACGAAACTGTAAATGTTGCCACATATTGATTTAAATACCGAATTACTTTCATACCTAGAACCTAACCGAGAAAAACACGAAAGAGGGATAAACGTGATGTAATAACATATCACCCGGTCCGTTAGAACATATTGTAACACTAAATTCAAGTTTGTTTCTAACTAACAGCATTTCCACACTCTTTTTAGATTACGAAAGTGTATAGGAGTTTTTTTAGAGAAACAAGGGCAAAAAATTATGACACCATAAAACTGTAAAAAAAAATTTTTGTTGATAGTTTGCAAAATAAAAAATAAAAAATGTCCCAGGGTATTACCCAAACCTGAGAAACAAAACTTGCTAACCTTAAAATGGCGGGTGATTGATTTGTTCTAGTTCACAAGAAATCCGTTAACATCGAAACATTTTCGTTATTAATTCAAGTATTGGAGCATATGTAAGAGAAACACGGAGTAGTTAATTATTGCTCGAGGAACGCAATATGTTTGCAACAAAGTGTTATTATATAGTTATTTGTTATAAAATTCATTCATCTTGAAAATTCAAATTTAATAATAAATGTTTAAAAACGACACTATACGTTTTTCAGAAATAGTATTTTTTAAAAAAAGTTAAGAGGATCGGTGTTTATACAGTAAGCTGAGGACAAGCGTTTTAGTTGTACGGTTTGTGTTGAAGTTTGTAGTTTCAAACCAAGCCAAAATGTCATACTCATTTGGAAACAATCCAACAACTGCAAGTGCATTTAGGTGGGAAAGGTTTTGCATTGTAAATAAAAAATTAGAATTTGATTAAATATATATATACCATGCCTTTCATAATTTAAGTTGGTTACAAAAATGATGGTGGTGTGGACTGTGGAATCCTACCACTTTTTTATGGTGACGAAACAAGTTGTCAAAATTGAAATTGCCAGGAAGAAAAAATAAGCGCTAACTTAAATATAGCACAAGAAACCGCCGATGAAAATGTGGTTGTATTCTAGACCAGTGGTTCTCAACCGTTCCGCCGGTCCGCCAAATATATTACAATTTTATATCTCAAATGCAAGACGTTAAAAGCTTGATCACCAAATTAAGAACTTCGCCAGTTCCGTAATTTGCAGCACTGTGACGTAACATAAAGTTAATTGTCTACTTTGGACTTACCGTACGTTACAATGCGCAGTGTTGTGCCCAACTGTTTATAAGTAGGCTACACGGGGTGGTACTAAATACCGAATGGTACCGAATGGCACCGAATGGAACCACATGGGATTGAATGCTAACGAATGCCAAACAAACTAAACGTTTGTTTTACTCCTAAATCTGATTTAATTTTAGACTGAAGCATATCTTGTCGCATGAGAGTATTTTAAAACGTATGAAGCCTAAGGAGGGTTGCAATGAACATGGTACCGAATGAAACCGAATGGCACCGTGTTAAACCCAATAAAACCCATTGTAACTCGTAATAGAAACACTAAATACCGAATGGTACCGAACGGAACCCAATAGAACCGAACGGAATGCAATAGAACCCATTATGTAGCTCGTAATAGAAACACTAAATACCGAATGGTACCAAATGGTATCGTATTGAACCCAATAGAACCCATTATAACTCGTAATAGAAACACTAAATACCGAATGGTAACGAATGGTACCGAATGGCACCGAACGGAACCCAATAGAACCGAACGGAACCCAATATAACCCATTGTAACTCGTAATAGAAACACTAAATACCGAATGGTATCGAATGGTACCGAATGGCACCGAACGGAACCCAATAGAACTGAACGGAACCCAATAGAACCCATTGTAACTCGTAATAGAAGTTCCGTTCGGTTCTATTGGGTTCCGTTCGGTGCCATTCGGTATTTAGTGTTTCTATTACGTGTTACAATGGGTTATATTGGGTTCCGTTCGGTGCCATTCTGTACCATTCGGTATTTAGAGTTTCTATTACGAGTTACAATGGGTTCTATTTGGTTTAATACGGTACCATTGGGTTCCATTCGGTATTTAGTGTTTCTTTTACGAGTTCTATTGGGTTCCGTTCGGTTCTATTGGGTTCCGTTCGGTGCCATTCAGTGTTTAGTGTTTCTATTACGAGTTACAATGGGTTTTATTGGATTCAATACGGTGCCATTCGGTACCATTCAGTACCATTCGGTATTTAGTACGGTAATTCTCCTACGAGTTTCATTGGTGCGAACGAGCTACATTAGGTCCTATTGAAATCTTTTGGGCTCCATTGGGGTCGTGATTATTCTACGAGTTACAATGGGTTATTTGGTGTTTCATTGGGTTTCATTTGGTACCATGTTCATTGCAACCCTCCTTAGGCCTCATACGTTTTGAAATACTCTCATGCGACAAAATATGCTTCAGTGTAAAATTAAATCAGATTGGAGTAAAACAGACGTTTAGTTTGGTTGGCATTCAGTATTTAGTACCACCCTATTGCACGTCGTTCAAGTCTTTTACTTTAAGATAGTTGTATGTGAAAAAACTTTCGTATACCACATATGATATAAGAAAGACAGCAGAAAATTTCTAATTTAATTGAAGTTTCCAGTCTTTGCTTATAAGTTGCATACTTTTGTCGTAATTACATTTTGGGTTGATTTTGATTTTTAAAGGTCCACCGGTCCGCAAATTTTTTTTTTGAAATTTCACCGGTCCGTAAGCTAAAAAGGGTTGAGAACCACTGTTCTAGACCATCCACATTTTTTTAAATAGTTTTTAAAATATCTTTTATATTAAAACTAAAAGAGATTTATTCATAGTTTTGGAAGCACCAGTACAGGAACTACAGCTTCTGGTGGAACTGGATTTAGCTTTGGAGGCCCTGCTGCGTCAGCACCTACTCAGCAGTCTTCTGGTTTCTCATTCGGATCAGGTAGTTAACATTTCAAAAACTGTTTTTTGAGAAAGATGACATTGTGACAATGTTAAGTCCCTTTAGAAATTCATGATTTGCTTTCAGTGCTGATTCTATATGTTGTATAGTTAAACCCAGATTGGAAACTTTGGATGTTGAGCATGGGAGCCAATTTTGCAGCTTGAAATTGCACGGCTGTAATAACATTTCCGCCTAAATTTGCGCAGCTCTAATAACAGTATTTGTAAAATTTGCACGACTCAAAATGGAGTACTATTCTAAAAACTGTTACCTCGATGGAAGTTTTGCGCGTTTGAGCGATTTTTCGTGGCTGACCGATTTGACGTTGATTTTACATGAAATGCGTGGCTTTGACTGCGGCCGAGCGGGAAACCGTGCAGGGGATTTATCAGGCCTTACTTTCCTACCTGGGTATAAGCCAAGTAATAAACAATATTCTAGCATAATTTGACCTATTTTTAGCTGCTCAAACAACATCTGGTTCACTTTTTGGTGGTGCATCCACAGGAGCAGCTGCCCCTTTCTCTTTTTCATCAAATGCTGCTGCAGCTACTACCACCTCTGCACCTGCATTTGGTGGCGGAGGTAAAATTGATCAATTGCATTCCTAAATCAATAAATACCTTACAAGATATTTGTTCATGCTTCTATACCTGCAAGCTACTATTTGTATTTATTATTGATTTAAGGACAAACGTTCTAAAAAGCTAAAATGATTGTAAACTTTTGTATAGGATAATTTATGGCTAAATGTTGATGAAGTTTTTATTATTTAAATAAATTACAAATTGTTTTGTAATTTATTCTCCGCTATTTACGTATAAGGTGTACATATAAAAAAGAGTGTTTGAACTTATGTTCAGCTTAAAATGTTGATTTAATATTGTCCTTTCAATGTCACCTTGTTTGTAATCCTTGTTGTTAAAGTCAAATTCAACCCAGAAGTGATATATATATGGTTTTATATAGTTTTTAGTAACATTGGGGTTGAGAAAAAAAAGAAAAACCTGCTGTTGCTATCATGGCTAAAAAAAGTAAAAACCTAACATGCAAATCACCTTGATCTTAAGTATCCTAGGTTGCTCTTGATTTACATACAACAATGAATGTTATGTTGTCTTATCATTGTTGCAGGTTTTGGCCTTGGTACCACTCCAGTAGTCAGCACTGGTTCAGCAGGCGGCTTTTCATTTAATTCAGCCAATAAAGGTTAGTTTTTTATGTTTGGTAAATTGTAATGTCTATAACTATAAGTGTTAGCACACAGATTGAAAGAGATGTTTCAAAAGTTAAAGTTTTGTGCATAAACAAATAAGTAGTCGCTTTTTTATGTTTTATTATCATACATTGTTGCAATAACTTTCATTGACTGTACTTAGTAGAGTCACTGTTTTTAAATGACTTGACTTTGTCTTTTTCTATTTTATTGTTATACAGTGTTCTAATGACTTTAGTCAATAACTTGTAACACTTAAGTCACTGTTTTCCAATGACTTGACTTGACTTAAGTTTTTTTGGCCAAATAACTCAATCATGTTTTTTTGTTTGTCACAAATTGAAATATTGTAACCCTTTAAAGCATAACTAATGTGTTAGGCCACGGGAATTGCATACGGATCGGCTACCCGCTGCCATGGTTTCCCTCAGGGATAGAACTTTGTGTGAATTTCATAGCCTCCCTTTTCTCAGCGCTGTGTGATATTTTTGTGTCGATTTTGTTTGCCATTGTGTGGATACCAAGAGAATCGGACGAATTTTAAGCACAGTTTGCAATCTCGTTGGTTAGAGACAAGCTGAAGCCTTATGCGAGCACTTGGTGTGCAATGGTTTGCCTTATACTGATTGTCGTTCTGTCCAATAAACGTCTTGCCGAGAAAGTAAAGTCATTCCTATCCTTAGCAGCTACTTTGTGGATTGTGTCCCGATCTAGTCTGCGACATTGTTAAACAGCCTTTTATAGAATTCAGGTATTCATGCACATAACAACTTGTTTTATGCTGTTTTTTTTCTTTTTTTAGTTAAATTATTGCTAATAATCGTACAAGTTTACCAATTCCGATATGTTAATGTTTTATTTTCATGACAAGGCGGTGACTTGAAGTTGACTTGCGCTAATTTAGACTTGATTTGAGCAAATGGTAACTTGGACTAAGGCTTGACTAGTTATTTATTTAACTGAGACTTTACACACTGTTGTCACAACATATAATAACTTTGTGCATATCTATATATTTAGTAACTGCTGGAATGCAAGGGGCATCATCCTTCGGTTTTGGAAGTTCAGTTCAATCCTCTGCACCAGCACAATCGACTGGTCTCTCTTTCGGACAAACCAAGCCATTGCAATCAACTGCCTCTGCCCCTACCTCTGGAGGATTTGGGTTTGGCTCAACAGCAGCAACCCCAGGTAGCGGTTTTCAACTTGGGGCAGCTCAACCCCAAGCTGCGTCCACTGCTGCAAGCGGATTTAGCTTTGGCACCCCAACTGCAGCAGCAACAACTCAGAAGTTGGGGTTCAGTCTAACGACTACGACCACACAGTCTGGTGGTTTTGGATTCAGCACAGCTGCTCCTGCCAGTTCGGCATCACTTGGTGGTTTCGGTGGATTGGGCTCAGCTACAAGCAAACCTGCTGCTTTGTCTTTCGGCACTCCTGCGCAAACTCAGTCATCTGGTCTTTCCCTAGGTGGCAGCACAACGGCAGCCTCTGCTTTGCCGTCTTTTGGCATCGGCCAGCAGAACCCGGCACAGAAGTTGTCGTTTGCGACACCTGCCAAACAAACAACCCCTGCTGGATTAGGCTTAGGAGGGACCACCACGGCTGCCCCAAGTAAGTAAAATTGTGTTGCAAATTAGCTGTTTTAAACTTGAGGAATTACCTATCTAAAAAAACTCTAAAGCTAAAATTTTGTTAATCAGGCCCAATTGTCATTTTAGAACATTTTATTTTATTACTTTTACCATTATTAAACATTTATTTTGATTATCATAAGTTCTGGCAGTAGTTGTTCTGCTCAGTTAAGCCTCTGGAAATTCTACAAATAAGATCACATTGTAAAATTAAATAGTGTGGTAAAGATGGGCATAATACATACAAATAAATGTATTAAAATGTATTAAATAATACCTACTGCATGAGTAACAAATCTAAGTAAGTCCAGTCGCGTTTTTAGAATATCATTGATTTTTCCAATTGTGTTTTTTCTGAGTTTTTTCTTGCTAGCACTAGGTATTTATACAGCATATTTACTATGTGGTCAGTTTTCAGATTGGACTGTGTTTTGCAGTACCTGTAGGCTAACAGTTGTTTTTAAAACATGTAAAACTCTGTTATATATAGGGATGTTCAAAGTAGAATCCCAAGGTATTCTAGAATAATAGGTTTCGAATCTAGAATAACGAATCCAGAATAGTGAATCCTAGTATATTTTTATTAAATTATTTAACCTCGATTTTGTTTGGGGAAGGGATTAAATCTAATCTACCCTACAGGGCCCCCAATCACAGCAATAAATCGCCCAAACAATTTTCTAACATGTGTACATTATAATAAAAAAAATCTCCCATATGTTTAACATTCTTACCAACTGTCATTTGAAGCAGTTGTGTAAACTGTAATATGTCAACTGTCCAGGTTCTTGCCCAAACTTATATTTTTGCCAATAGTGAGTACAATGCAACACTGCACACAGAAGTCTTACGCAATTCGGTCCTGTTTTTTCAAGCATTGTCGGGTCTTAGGGCTTATTTTTTTACTAACGTGATCTGTAATGCAGTCAAATACTGTACCGCAAAGAATACAAAGTTACTATTGACTTAACAAATTGTTGACAATTACACTGCGCATAACTGCATAACCTGGCTGAATATATATATTTTTTTTTTTCTTGTTTTAAGTTTTATTATTATATAGCGACACAATAAAGCGAGTGCAAAAGAAAAAAAAGAGGCGAGATAAAACACATGTCAGAAAGCGACGAATTAGCAGGAAGGCATTAAAATACAGTTGGGGATTCGGAGTAACATGAAGTGAGCGTTAAAATAGCCCTTGCCACTTGCAAAGAAAGTCGTTAATTTTACAATTCCGAATGGCGATAAGATGTTCCGACTTCTGAACAGATTTAACCATATTTAGGAGCATATTGAAATTCGGCACGGATTCGGCGTACTTACAGCGGTTAATTACGAAACGCGCACACAACAACAAACAATTCAAAAGGGTTTCAGATTGATCCGCCACAACACCAAACAACATATGAACAGGGTTAGGGCGTAAATCAATAAGAAGTTTCGCCGAGATCCAGGCAGTTACTTCTTCCCAGAAAGTTACTACTTTGGTACAAAAATAAAACACGTGCGCTACAGTTTCTAATGCATCGCAGCAGAAAACACATTTATCGGAGTCTTTAATTCCAAATGAGCACAGGGCGTCATTGGTGACGATGGCCCAAGGTTTAATTTTATCTGAAAACTTTTAGGTTGTTTTCCACGGTACAGTCGTAGTTAATTTAGTAAAGTTTGTCCCAAGGGATTCGGTTTGGTAAAACTTGGCAGATCTGTTCCCACTTGATTTGCTGTTTGACTGGGGGGGGGACAAGCCAGCATCTTTAATATGTGAATAAATTTCTTTAACTGTATCAAGTTTTAAGAGAAATTTGGTACAAGTCTGCAACTTGTTGTCAATCATGGATATGTTACTAGGTTCATTCAAGTCCCATTTTCCAGGGATAGCCGAAATTAGTTTTAGATGTTCTAAATAATCATTATTGTTGGTGGAAAAGCTGTAATATTGGGCGAGGTTATCGTAAGACATGTAATGATCTGTATTGTTGATAAGATGCGCGTAATCCAATATGCCAGCATTAATCATAGTCTTTATAAAAAAGGTTTGTTTACGGTATTGAACGTGGTCGTTAATCCACAACGGTCTACCGTTCCTTAGATTCGTAAACATTATGCTAATCAACTGTTTGCAGTCCGCAATTGTTTTTCTGATAGTTTGCAAAGGAATCAGTTTTCGGGCTTTTTGAGAGAGGGCAGACTGGCTTCCGCGAAGCCAACATTCTATTTCATTGTTGCTTATACTACTTCTTTCCAGTTTTTTCCAAGGCCCCTTATAACTGTCATCGAATAGTTTTGTTACCCATTTCATACTCAGCGCGAGGATGTAGGCATCCACTCCTGGCTGAATATTGGCCTAAAGTTGACCTTGAGTAACCCTATAGCGCATTTTGTGGACGGCCAGAACGTTTTACAACAGAATGTTACTTTTGCAACTTATCGGCTTTAGGGAAATTGCGCACTCCACACCAGACATTACACGTTGATCGCTCGCCCAAGAACGCTTGATTGACACTTAATTATTAGACGAATCGGCACTCGCCCAGACGAAATAACCATCGCCAAATTTGTTGGCATGCCGTCTGCAAATTTGCGTCCTAACACGGTCATTTATTTGGTTATCGTTATTCTGTTTTGTGGTTTTTCTACGTAAACAGCAGTTTTTATAAAAGTCAGGTTGTTTATTTCCAGGCACGGATGAACAAATTAATGACCCAAAAAGCAGTTTACGCTTAAGACAATGTTTTAGCGAAATATTTTTAACAATCTTTAGTGAAAAAAATAACACTGACAATTTAGTAACCACGGCCTGCCTATTTTCCTTTTTTTTAACTCCTCGCGCTCTCTTTTTTTCGTATTCTGGTTTTTCTGTGCTTGAAGGACGTTTTAACGCAGGTTGTTATACGCCACATTTCGCACACTATAGTTTGTAGTACACAAGTAGGCGATATTTCCAAATATCGTAGTGTTCAGTGGAGTTTTCGGTCCCTCAAAACATAAAAAACACTGCACAAAATATTATTAGAAAGACTGCTACAAATATTATTAGAAGATATTTGCATTGAAACTTATTTTTAAAAAAACTGTAGCTATTGCTCTTAATTTCGTACTACAAACAATTAAATAAATACAAAAAAGTAGAATTATTATCCTGGGTACATCGCAAGTCCAATAAAGTTTTCCAAAGGCGTCAACGACTGGGTTTAACATTTAAAAATTAACAATGTTCAACGATAAACCTTATACCTATTGGCCACTGCAGCAATGACATGACTTCGATTAACCTTATTATTTGTGTAGTGTTGAATGTATTTGCGTCTTAGTTTTAAGGAAAATAACAATCGGCACTCGCCCGGAGCGATTGGCACTCGCATTGGCGAGCATGCGAGTACTTAAGGCCAACCCTGTATATATATATTACATACATGCGACTATAAAAAAAAATGGCGCTCTACGAACATCTCCACGACCATGAGATGTATAATTATAATGAAAACTAAGAGTTTGTTTACATATTTCTTAAATCTTATTCTGAAAGGCTTAAAGTGAATTCATATTTTGGACACTAACTCATGTTGCAATTATGTCACAAATCATTGTTTTGCACAGCTGGTTTCTCTTTGGGTGGAGGATCTACACTGGCCTCTACTCCCGCAACCGGCTTTAAGTTGGGAGGGGGTTTAGCTTCTACCACTGCTGCGCCAGGTATATATGTTGTGGACAACATCTTGCATGATATTTTGTAAAGCTATTACAAGAAAAGCTTCAATTTATTATGTAGTTCTGTATAGCGATTTCTGATATGATGCTTGACATTTCATTGCGGTACCGATAGCAAATATTTCAAACCAGGGCTGCGGAGTCGGAGTCGGGACTCAACGGAGTCGGTTTGTTTTGCCGGAATCTGATTCGGGACTTGACAAAATCTTGCATTTGACCGGAGTCGGACTCGGGTGTTTTTTTGGCCTTAGTCGTACTCTGGTGGTTTTTAACCGACTCCGCAGCCCTGCTTTAAACAACAAGTATCACAATCAGATCCCATACCAAATGATATTTTCTATAGTCCCAAAGTTGAACAAATTGCGAAGTGCAATGTTTGTGATTTGTAAGCAATGTTAGTGATTTGTAAGTGTTAGGCTGATTTTTTTTTTTTTTCTTTAAAGGAACAAAACTCTAGGTTGTATCATAAAACATGGCTGTTTTTGACAAGGTAATTGGGTATCGGATTAGCACCGATAGCACCATATTCTCTGACAAGTAGCAATACTGCTACTTGGCATCGAGTATTGGCTTTGATCCGATATTATATTGTATGTGACATCCCTAGTTCTGCATCTGAAGTTTATTCTTATTTGCTGGCAATGTCAATACTTTTAATCTATGGATCGGACTTTTTGTAAATATATTTTTGTAAATAATTTATTTTAACTTTTCAGCAACAACCGCAGCTGCAACAACTGCTTTGACTGGCCTTCAGTTTGGTGCAGGAGGATCATCTGGTAAAGTAATGTTTTAGCGGTAAAAAATATAATCACAAAACACAATAAAATCAAAGACAGTTTGTTTGGCTAATATTCATTAAAAATTCACAAAGTTCAAGTGTGGCATTGAATAAAAAATCCACCTTGGGTGTCTTGAACATCCTAAAACAATAGCCATAGGTATGCGAACAAGTGTGTGGAAAAAACGGTTGATACAAATCAAAGAAACAAGCCTAGTTAGATCAGACTAACAGTGTTAAACATTTTGTCTAGGTTTCAAGTTGGGTGGATTATCAGGTTTGCAACCAGCACAGTCTACAGGTACGACATCTGCCTCCGCATCAAAATCTTTGTTCGGTTCATCTTCGACAGGTACATTATTTTTTTAGGTGTATTTTACAGAGGGTCGACAATGTAATTATTTTTCACTACTGAATTAAACCTTCTTTTTTAAGTCAGTGCGTTTACATTGTTCTCATATGACCGACCTGACTTTATCAAACTGGCAAATAGTAGGACTTTTTTACAGCGCGCGACACGATTGTTTAATTATGTAGAACAGTGTTCGGCAAACTGTGGGCCGCGGCCCAAATGTGGGCATGTAGTTGTGGGCCGCGTGATAGCCGTACAATCATTGCACTTTATTTTAAAAGTTGGTGTGGCATAGAATTTTTAAATTGGCTCAGCTTGGAAAGGCCCACAAACCAACTTTGGTCCTGGGAGCCTGTCGAACTATATTTTTTGCTAACTTAAAATGTTTGTAATCCAAAATTTTTTCGCGGTTCGCGTGTATATTCTTCGTTTCATAGTATGTATAAAAAAGATATGCCAGTGTTTTGGGGCACGACCCTAAAATTAAATATCCTGAAATCCGCCACTTTTTTGTAGTTGACCTTCAATAGCTCTGAAAAGAGTACTTTGGGCCGCGACAAAAAAAGTTTGCCGACTACTGATGTAGAAAGTCAAACATGTATTGTTGGCGATTTACGCCATGGCCAACAAACATTTGGCGTCAATTAGCATTCGTTCTGAGCAATATGCAGATTGGCGTACTAAATCTTAACCTTGAAATATGTTTTAACGGCTAACCAAGTAATTTAATATAAAAGTCACTCTGCTTTTAAGAAATCTGGGACAAGCATAACAATACCCACTAGGAAATAATATGTCATTTTGTAACTTTTTTATTAAGTGCTTGTATAATATTGAGCACTGTTGTCAAAAGCACGATATATGATTAGATTGTCATACATGATAATGCCTTGGTTGGTATTTACTGTAATCTTGAGAAATAACTGTTTTGGTTTCACATTAGCGGTTTGGCTTTTTATTGCAGCAGCAGCAGCTCCCTCAGCGCTTACTCCTTCTGCGAGTGGAATTTCATTTGGCAAATCAACGACTACCGCTGCGTCAAGTTCTGGTGGGCCGACCAGTTCTACCAGTCTACCGGCCTTGGGTAAGATTACCAGGTTGTAATTGGTGATTGGTCATTGGCAGTTGTCATTTAATAAATCTTAACTACTATTTGGCGAAAAAGGAAGCTACATAAATAATCTAAACAAGGAAAAAAAATCTACCAATCCCACTCGCCCGGACAAAATAACATTCGCCAAATTTGTTGGCAAGCTGTCGGCAAATCTTCGTCGTACAGGAGTGCTTGTCTGAGACTTCAACACTTTGATGCGCTTGTTTAGTTCGTTTTCGTAGGTGCACAAACGTGTATTGTTTTGGCGTTAACATCATTTTGGGGCCAATCAACAAAATTAGTCAAGTTGTTCTGATAACGACAACTAAGTTTTGCCTTGTCAATCAGCAGTTCAGCACTAGCTCGGAACAAATGCATTCGAATTGGCGGGCGAGTGCAAAGTCTGAACCCAGCTAAATCTGAGTTTTTTACGATGCACTGGTGACATGGAGTTAACATTCGTATATAACTGTGATCTCGCCCTGGTTAAGTTGTACTGATCCACCATTACGGCTTACCAACAATAATATGGCAAGTCCCTTCGCTGTTTTTAAAATCTATTGGTTGAAAAACTTCTTGCTTTTCACCGTGTTTTTAACTGCTTTTATTTATTTTAGTTTGTTTTAACTGCTTTTATTTATTTTAGTTTGTTTTAACTGCTTTTATTTATTTTAGTTTGTTTTGTAAATCGTCATATGACTAAAACCCAAAGACTCTTGCTGATTTTTTTGTGACTTTAATAAACAGGGTGGCACAAAGTCTTTAAACGTTAAGGTTAAACGTCTTTGAATGTCTTTGAAATTGATTTGTTTATTGGAAAGTCATTTAAAAACCTATATTTTTTTTCAAGTTTAAGTTATGTGTTTAAAAAGTGCCGTTGAAAATGGTAAAATAATATCAAATTGTTTTGAACATGACATTTATAATGTTTCGTTTTCGAATTATATTCAAAAAACGCCGAGCAAGCCAATGTTAGGTCTTTAAAAAACTACAAATTTTATTTCCAAAGTCCTTAATGATTTCAAGATTTGTTGTAAAAAAATTGTGTGGCAAATGGCATCTCTAAATACATTTATTTGAAGGACTGGCGACTGCGAGTTCTTCAGCGTCAGGATTCAAACTACCTGACACGACGAACCCCAAGCAGCCTTTGCAATCCACGAGCAAACCGGCTACTTTGTCCCTGGGTGGAGGACTTAAACTCGGCACCACAACATCAGCAGCCGCATCGACCGCTACAACCACCGCAAGTAACTAGCTTTTCCTAAACTGATTCAGGCAACTATGCTGAACATATTCGATCCAAATGTCTCTAAAATTTCGCCTTACAACTTATCTTTGTTTCATATTCGATCGTCACCTTACCCCAAGTTAAGACATTTGCATCAGTTATCCCCACTTCAAGTAATGTTTACACAGCAATATAAACCAAAGTCCAATCATTGACATCGAACGCTAAGTGGTTCGTTGTTAAAGTTGATGTGATTTCCACCTATGGTTTGCTCAGCAAAAAAAATACGAAACTAAGAACAAAGTCAACAGATTCATGACATATAAGAAATTTAATGAAGAAGCTAATTTTTTTTACCTTCTAACATAAAGTACTATTTGAAAGTCAAGTTATTTGTCCCGGAAAAACAAAGTTAATTAATGAGAGTTTGTCGCAAAGTCTTAGCCTAGTCTTTTGAACACTTTCTGGGTTATTATATGAACCGACTGTAATTTACGTTACTATTCTCCTAGGTTTGGTTGAATTAAAGGTTCTTGAACTGTGTGTCACTTCGTCCTGGGGTAATGGTTCAATTTTTCTAGGACGTACAATGATTCCGATTTATCTAAATTAAATTGCAAGTGTATTCGAAATTATTGTCTCTCAAAACCGCATCAGTTCGAGTTTATTTTTAGAAACAAACAAAGAAATAAATTGACTTTTGTGAACAAAATTTGAGACAAAATTGATAAAATTCCTATAGCTAGTTTCGCCGCATGTCCAACAAACGTTTCCAAAGATGTTGAAAAAACAAAAAAAATGAACTATATTGTTGTAGTACACCGAAAGTCATCGCAGACTCACCGAAGCTGTCGACCAATGATGCAAGCAGGACAGGCTAGTAAAACAACTAGCCAATGAGGTTCGAACTCACAACCTCCGGTCATGCCGAGTCCGTCGCTCTACCAACTGAGCTACACAGGCTCAGAGAGGAGCGAGTAGAAAAACAATTATATCATTGTTGCCTGCTGCATCCTGTTTGCAAAACTAGGCTCTGATGAGGTTCGAACTCACGACCTCAGTCATACCAGGACCGTCGATATACTAACTGAGCTACACAGGCCCAGAGAGGAGCTACTCGAGACACAACCATACGTCAAAGCTGGCCAACACATCACGAGCAACTTTATATCGAGTTAATATTTTAAATCTTTCTTTTGTTTGCTTTTAGCGAGTGGCGCTGCAGCTGCACCGAGCCAGACCCCGTCTCTGCGATACAAGGACCTGGAAACGAAGATCAACAAGTGGACGTCGGAGTTGGAGCAGCAGGAACACCTCTTCCTCACCCAAGCCACGCAAGTCAACGCTTGGAACAAACTCCTCATCGACAACTCAGAAAAGGTATCCGTTAATTTATTTTACTCTGTCAAGCGAATTCGCACTGCCTTGAAATGTTCTGCGTATGTGCGTATGGGTTCCACTATTCATTAAGCAGAGTTCCTGTAAAAGCAGTTACAAGTTCATGGGTAATAGTATAGGCATTTTAAACGTGCGTTAAAGGCGGATCGCCTTTAAAATAGTTAGCGGAAAAATATTACCAAAATATTTAATATTTCTTGGTCTCAACACCTTTAAAACATCATGTACTGCAAAAGCTTATATATGCTGTAACGTTTTTAAAACATGTTTAGATTTTTTCATACAGCTTTTAAGTTGCAATTGATACCAAATTTAGCCTAATTTATTTGCTCACTACGCCTACAAATTGTAAAAAACGAAAAAAAAAACTATGATTGTTATGTTATAAAAAAACTATGATTGTTATGTGTTTTGTCATTTATTCCATTAAACGCAAGCGCAGCATTGGTAAAATTTCTTAAGTTGATGTGTAGCCAATTTTTAACATGCTCCGCTATTTAAAAATAAATATTTAAAATAAAACAGCAATCTTGTTTTGTTCACTTTGCATTTATTTTATTTAAAATAACAAACCAACCTTTATCCCTACATTCAGATCACCGCACTGAACGGCGAGTTCGAGCGGGTCCAGTGCGACCAGGAGAGGCTCAACCAGGAGCTGGACTTTATCCGGACGCAGGAGCAGGAGCTAGAAGATCTGCTCCGTCCTCTGGAGGAGTCTACCAGACAGCAGGCCGCCTCCCTTTCCGCTTCGGTGCACACGCACCACGCCGACATGGAACGCGAGAAAACGTAAGTGATTCTGACGTTATTTTGCTTAAGCTGTTGATTCCGATTAAGATGTAGTATAAACATGACGCAACAAGCAAATGCTGCTGATTTCGATAAAGATGTGCGTAGAAAGGTGACGCAGCAAAATGCTGCTGTTTTTGTTTGTGAACTTGCTGTATTGCCAGCATGCTTGGCTCAGCTGGTAGAGTGGCTTTACCGACGTGGTGATGAGTAGGAATGTCCTATATTTGGCGTATTTGTATCCGATTAAAAAATGCGACGGCCTGATGCGTTACCAAAAGACTTAATCACTATGCTCAAAAAAGCGAAGTATTTTTGATTTTTTTTTTTTTAATATTTGATTTTTTGCGCTAACTCAACGTTTTAAGTTACGTTACGCAGTTATGTTTTTTGTTAACCTTTATGTCAATATATTATTTTCCAATGAAAATACATTTTAAAGTGGAAAACCCTAAGAATAATCTCGAACTTTGTCTGAAGTGCAAATATTAATTTGTTGCCGAATTGCAACCGATTTTACCCTAGTATCGGATGTGTTACTACTTTGGTATCGTCTCCCATCCGATACTATCGCTTATTCCTTGTAGGTATGTCCGATACTTGAAAATTTAATCCAATACCCGATATTTTGGACAAAAAATATCGCGATCCGATCCGATAGCTGTGACGTCATTACTAAGCTCAAACTAACTAAATAGCTTAAATTCAAGCGCTCAAGGGTGACTTTGAAGAAGTTTAATTACCGTCATATTTTGTTGGCCTACTATATTTTGGTGAATTTACCTTTAAAGCAAAAAGTCGCTCCATTGGGTAGCAAGTCATGGCTGCAATATCTATATTGATTTAGTATTGGATTGACACCAATGTCATCCTAGTGTCGTTCCTCGTCCAATTGGTATCGGGCATCGGCTTGGATCCGATATTATCGGACATCCCTAGTTTGGTCATAGGTTCCCAAACTCACGCGTTTCGTAAAATTCCGACGCACGCGTTTTCGTAACCGGCCGGTCTGTTTTAATTCCCAGCTATAATCTGGCGGAGAACGTGGACGGGCAAATGAAGCGGATGGTTCAGGATTTGCGCGAGGTTATCGACCACATCAACACGAGCACTGCGCCCGCCGACTCCTCCAACCCTGTGAGTATTGTAAACAACTTTTGAAGTACCGGACTCGAGACTTGATTTTACTCTATATAGGCCCGAGTCGGACCGGGACTTTATTTTCTATTCCAGACTCTCAGTGTTTCTTAACCTTTTTAGCGCTCGTACCCTTTGAGCTGTCATTTTCTCGTACCGCTGTCTACAAATGGTCTACGGAAGTAAATCAAATTGTAATAATAGGAATTCAACTCAGGGTATTTATACCATAAGTGTTGAATGCATGTATTAAAAACAGTCTTGTAAGTTCAACAATATTTACAACAAACAAACAATCAGTCAATATAGTAATGGCTTTGTTGTGGTTGCTTTTCGTAATTTACGCATTCTTCACAAATTTAAATAGCGAATAATTTCACACCACACGTCGTACCCCTTGCCTTGGTGCTTCGTACCACCAAGGGATTCGTACCACCAGTATCACACCCTGGTTAAGAACCACCGTCTAGATCAGTGGTTCCCAAATTGTTCTAAAAAAATGCCTGGTAAACCCTTTGTAGTTATTTTGATATTTCGCGGCCCTATAAAAATTCAAGGGTCAGTTGACCCATGTTTCTTGTAGCACACTAGTACAGTCACGATTCTTTGTAATGTAACAACTTTCCAACTAATGCGAACGATTCGCTGATAGCGGGTAGTACAGCATAATATATGCCTATGATGTCATAATAGACATCATAAAACACGCTATATTATCGAATAATAAGGCATAGCCTAATGTTTAAAAACATTCGCTGTAGCCTAGTTCTTAAAAAAACATAAAGACTAACTTCTCATTGCGGACCCTGGGAAACTGCTGTACGGACCCCAGTTGGTCCGCGGACCCTAGTTTGGGAACCGCTGGTCTAGATGCTTTAAACTCACAACATTTACAATGCCCAAAACCCTCTTACGGATTTACATATTTATTTTATTTTTTGTGCAACTTGACAACAATAAAAAAACGAAAACACAAAAATAGCACATGGACAGCTTGCATCACAACAACTAATTACAATGCAGTAGTTCTAATTCCATTTTTTTCTAATTGTATTACGTTTTTCAAGACAGTATTTGCAATATAAAATAGTATATCAATGTGTTGGCATTTGGCAATTAATTAACCTAGCACCCAATGAGGAGTAGCCGACCCTTATACAGTTTTTTGTAAACCTGGCATTTGTTTGCTTTGCAGATCAACCAGATTTCCAAGATTCTCTCTGCCCACATGGACTCGCTCCAGTGGCTCGACAGCAACTCGACCGCCCTCCAGCGGAAGCTCGACGAGCTCAACAAGCAAGTCACCAGCCGCAAGATGGAGCAGGAGAGTCGCTTCCGGCTTGCCTTTGACTGATCGGCTCATAGCTAAAATACCACCTATATTAATTTAGTACTGGGTCAACACCGATACTACCAGAAAACTTGAGATGAAACGCAGTGACACCTTTCCGGAGAATTATTAGGCGAGGACAAGATAAACTGACATGTGACACTTGTATAGGTTTGTTAACCTTTTGTCATTCGTGGTTTCGTAAGCCAAGTTGGGTATTTGTTATTTTTCTATGCTTTTTTCACATCGTACCAAATGTAAAAAAATTCCAATTGTTTAGTGACTTCGAACTTTTCTCGGCTCTTTTTATTTTTCGCCGAAATTTCGGGACTTCGCAACCACTGCCCTTTACCACAAGTTCTCAGCATTTTTGTGGCAACTTACGTTAAAAGTTCCCCAATGCGCCAGAAATTTTGGTGTTTTTAGTGCCACCGACTTTATTTCAACTGCGGAGCGGAGTCTTGTCTCCCATGAGTCAACTTCAGCAACACATACATATATACGTGTATTCCACATGATGGTGCCAGAAAGGCTATTTGTACTTGGTCGACCAGTAAATTTACGTTAGCGCCACTGCGCTTGAAAATACATGAAACAAACACAAGTATAAATGTTGTGTGCGACATTTTTTGCGTTTTGCGTATTTGGCGAAAGTATAAGACGACCGACTAATATTTGCTTTTCGCGTAGCGCTTAAAACCTTGGAATAAATTGAGGCACATTGCACCGCGGACTGCCTTACATACTGGAGTGGGTATGTGTGGTTTATGGCGCTCGCCGCTATTTTTCCACGCAGCAAACCGCCAAAGCGGTCTAACTCGCAAAAGCCAAACGTATTTTTCAACGGCCTTCAACCCCCAAAACGAAAATGCGTTTAATGGTGGGCGAGTTTTCCGACTGTTTTGGCAAAGCGGGATCTGTCCTATCGAAACGCGTCAAATCTTCGCGGAAAAAAGGCATCGCGGATTTTGCGAGGGCTCTATGTATAGCAGCGCGAAATGCGGAAGCCACCGAGCAGACTTGCCGATTGACGTTGTTACTCATTTACCAGGCTTCGCGTGACACCAGTAGGGTTTCTACCTTGGGCCGGTTAATTAGGATTTTTTTAAATAAATAAGATGAAGGAATCCTGTGCTGTCCTTTTTCAACTGGTGGTTGTTAATTATTTATCGGACTAAGGCCCTATTAAGTCCGATGGCGGCGATTTTCTTTTTATAGTTTTCCGAATCCTTAAACTTATATAAGGTGTAAGCGTCTAGCAATACATTTTTTGCGACAGATGGTTCAATGCCTGGTTCGACAGAATAAATTTACACCGACGTCGTTTTTTATAGAAAATATAAATCTGTGCAACATTTCAACGAATAAAATTTTGAACCAAAATGTTGCTTTTCCACAATAACCACGCCTGGGATGCACTCCTTCACAAACGTTAGGCACACTTATCGGTTACCTTGAACGGATTTCATTAAAAAAATCAAAGACGCGAACAATCAGTTATTAAGCCATTGTTTGTCAACCTTTTTTCGTGGCGACACAAACACTAGGCGCAAGGTGTAATTGCGAAGCTTCGGCAACCGTGGTATACCCCGTCCGAAATTTTCACAAACATTAAAATAAATACTGCTAAGAACTATAATATTCTTAATAAACCTTACCATACAAAACTACTGTAGTCGGCGACCCAACCAAAGGGAGCCAAACTTGAGTCGTGACCCATCGGTTGAGAAACATTAAGCAGAGAGTAAATTGAGGTGTATGCACCCGCGTCAAACCTTCAAACAAAGTCCGCAGGTGACGTGAAACAATCACATGACAGGAGCTACTCCAGCCAAGTGTTGTCAGCTTTTATATCAAAAGGTCAAACTGTGCGTCGCGACGCCCTGGTGTCGCATAATGATTTCGTTTCGTATCCAAACTTAGGATATACGGTAATAATCTTAACAGTAGGGTGTATCTTTATAGAATCTAAAACCATCGGCAGCAGGTTTTAGCCAGTCGATCACTGCTCCGCTGATGCGTATATTACGAAAAAAATACAGCAATCGATTACGATGTTTGAAAACAAGCAACTAAATAAATTGAATTTGGTGTAAATGTTTTAGTGAAAATTATTAAAACTATTTTGCTTAGTGCGTCGTAGTACAAAAAACTTTTTCAAGGGTATCGCAAGAAACAACTATAAAGAACCACTGACCGATACAACTAAACAAATTCCAACTCAATGGGTTCCCTTATACATAATTTCTTGGGTAGCTCTTTTTCCTTTTTTGCAAAACTTTCAACAACGGTTTCCTATCAACCTTCTAAAAAAACAATGTGCCAACTATAATGAGGTTGTGTTTTACTGCAAACACAGTATTGAGTTACTGTAAAACACTTTTTAAAACACTATTCCAATTTTTTTTTGAGAAATAATGGATTTTTATTTAGAACTTTCAATAAGTCATTTTTTTTCTTTTTTGAAAGGTCAAAACACCATAAAGGTCCTTGTTATGAGAAGGTTTCAAATAAATATATTCTCCGGTAGTTAAAATTATTTATCAGAAAAATTTGCCCATGCATTTAACCTTTTCGATTGCTCCATAAATTTTTCTAAGCTTGACAGCTTTGTGTGAAACAAACCTTGCTTAGGAGCTGTACAGTGTAAAACAGTGTACATGGTAGGAGTAAGTTAGAAAGGATCTGTCCGATTAATTAAGGTGCGGATATACTTATAGTTGATGACCGGACTATTACTAATGCAAAACAAACGTCCTTGACAAAGGCAAATAGTGTTTCATCTACTTGGTGCCAACGCACCATCAGAAACAAATATGTCTTATATTCGAGCTATTTACCTAATTGCTAATGCTTGTAGGCAGCGCATGTTTACCGTAAGGCTGGCATACTAGGCTAAGTCAACTGGTTTACATAACTCTTAGAAAATGTTTAAAATTTTCATCGAATTTTTCCGATTGTCTGCTACACCTTTGTTAAAGTAGGGGATGCGCTTTTGGGGAAATTGTCAATAATGACGGGTAGTTTGTATCTGTCAACACTTTTGCTTCTAATTACTGCATTCGAAAACTTTTTGTTCATCGTAAAACATTTTTATACAAGATACATACAATATAGGTTTTAGAAAAGCATAGACAGCTATAAGAGAGCGGTTTACGCAAAAATCAAATAGTTTCGATCAAATTTCTTGCATGGTGTAAAGGAGGAGTTTTGTATTCACCAATGTGGGCGCTCTCTCGCGGGTTGATTAGCCTGTAACTTTTCTATTTATTTTTAATTGAATATATCTGTGTTATTTTATGTAGGCTAATACTACAATAGTATAATATTGCCTTTTATGGGCGGCCACTGATCTTAGTTGCTAGAAGCAACAGCCACTTAGTTGTTAGAAGCAACAGCGAACGTTAGTTATCTACCGCAAAAAAGTGTTGGAAAGCAGGTCTGTGAGTCGGAGTCGGGACTTGTGTAATATTTGTACGAGTCCCGAGTCCGACGTATGTATTGTGACTCCTAACTCAGACGTATGCATGGCTTGTACCTATAACTCAAAACCGATAAGTTTGTAAACCGTATAGGCTCCACAGTTGGAATAGCCTATGATGAAATAATTCCGAACCACGCATTGTGGGTAGATGAGTAATATGAGCCCCTCTCTTTGACTATAGATTGCTATATATCTAAACTGCTCTAGTTAAGAAAATGGGCGGAATACATGCTGTATCGTCGGAGCCGGACTCCGGACTCGACGGATTCGGCAAATTGACCGGACTCGGGATTCAGAATTCGGATTCGAGTACCTTTTTTCGGTTTTTGAAAAATGAAGTAAAACCTATTTCAAATAAAAAGGAAGTAATGGCTATTTAAATGTGTAAAATAGAATAACAATACAGGTCAAGCAGTTAGTTGGTTCACTTGGCGCACACCCGCGGTACTCAGCGTTACACTGTTTGATTTTCTTGCAATTATCGAAACAGTCGCAATTAAGCAAACACTTGAAACATCACGCCTTTGACAAGAAGCGCAATCCCGATAACCCTCAGCGAGAAATCACCGCTGGGCACCGTTTGCTTCGGAAAGATATCACGAGGCCCTTTGGCGCAAATTGGTTCCCTGCAAGAGGCACACATCGACCTTTGCATTCGCTCTCAAGGACAGATTAATAAATGATCGCCCGTTAGTTTTCACGCGCAAACCAAGACCGGATTTAAGGCGCTGGCGGCGGACAGAGCCGCCACAGTTCGCCAGGACGCGGTTCCGGACTTACCTCCGTCGCGGAGCTTTATTTTACGACAAGGAGTAGGGCGGAAAATGGAGATCGAACTCAGTGTTCGTTATTTCATACCGCCCTTTAGTACCTTAAAACTATAAAAATGTTTTTGGTGGTGTTGTGAAACGATGGAACAAGCGTTTATTTGATTCGTAAAAACAGGATTTTCTAAAAACAAATTAAAAAATCTGGCCTGTACAGAAATTATAATTTAAAATTCATTAAAACTGTAAGCCTGTATTAAAAATGGAAATTTTGTGGCGCTACATGCGTATTTTAAATACAAGTTGCAAATTTGATTCAGGATAGACGTTATAAACCAAAGACAAATAACAAAAAATATAACAATGCAACTTTCAGTGTACAGGACGCATGCAGAAAACTCGAGTACAAAGACATGAAAAAACCTTTAGCGAAGGGTAGTCCGTGTTTTGACTGACCAAAACAAATTCAGTAACTGGTTTTAAAACCGTGAAAATAAGCCTATTTAATAGAGAATTTATTCCACAGACATTACTTTTGTCGTAAACACTCAGAATAAATACTGTACGTCCTTTGTTTCTTTAACATATTGATTTGTAGCAAGCTCTTGCTTTTGTTTATTCGAAATAGCTAAAACTCTGCCGCAGTACGCTGAAGAAAATCTACTTTCAGGAGGATGGGTGAGAAAAAAGAAGGTAAGTTTTAAACACGAAATTAATATGTTAGTTTATCTGTTTTTTATTTGGTCATACTTACACTCTTGTTTTATATAAAACAGTTAAACCTTAAACCGTGGTTAACAACCCATCTTCCATCACTAGCTACCAGTATTATCTTCGTTTATGTCGTGACTGTCTAGAACGGTGGTTCTTAGCCTTTTTTTTCTTTCGTGGCCTATTTACGTTGTAAAAAAATTCTGTGGCCCAATAGAATTTTTATGAAAGAAAAAGCTTTAAAATAGGTTCAGAACAAAACACAGCAGAACATATTTCAAAACAGATTATTTATTCAACCGTGCATTATTAAGATACTTGCAGCTGAACAATAATTTTACATTCCTTTTGTAATTCCTCCCCAAGCCATTATTCCTGTAAAATTAAATATAATGACACAACTAAAACTGAATCTAGCTTTTTAAAATGGCCTGTGGCCCACCACAAATGTTCTTAAGGCCCATTGGTTGAGAACCGCTGGTTTAGAATCTAGACAAAATAAACTTCTAAAGTGGGAAAGCAAACTCTGGAAGATAACGCCCCGACTTATCGCATTTGGTCAATTTCCGACCCTCTTTCTTTATAAATTAACCAAACAGCAATATAGATTAGCCATAGGAATGTGCTAAGCTAAACTAAAACGTGCGGTTTTGCAGATAAAAAGAGCGATGGAGATGTCGTGCCGTTGGAACCGATGAAAGAAAAGGTAACAATGCAAAATATCTATTTTTGCTGTAATTTAATTGATCGAGTTTTCTGCCACATGGGGGCGCGCAACGTTATGGGATGGATGTCAGTCGATGTTGCGCCAATTTAACGGAAACCTTAACGTTTGCAGTCCAATATTTTTGCGTCAGGCCTTTGTGCCGAACGAACTAACTTTACTATTTTTTTGCTTCGGCAAAAATAATACGTTACGTTTGCATTGTTTATGTGCGTTTAGTATAGGACAAATCGCAATTCAGTTCACTGTAAACCTAAATCTTCATAAAATATTGAGGAATTTGTATGTTTACCCAATTTATACACCCTGTAGTTCTTTCGGCAACCCTATTTAGTTAACGTTTCTAAACCAAAACTAAAGAGCATAAATTAAGCAAAAACTTACAAATTGCACAAAAAATATTTTTCAGCGTTTTTAAATAGGGATGTAATATTAGATTGAAGGTAAAACGCAATTCCAAATTGCCAAGTGTTATATCGGTACTCGTCTGATACTATATAGTGGAAGCTATTTAAAAAAACATTTTCTACCTTAATAAACAAACTTATCCAAAAATAATCAACAAAAATTATATTGTAACGCTAAAGAAAGTTTTTGCTTAACAACTTAAAATTTTTACTTTTGCCAATTTTGTCGGGAAGTTATTTTAATCACAGTAATGATGTAGGCTAGTCTGGTGTCGGATTGGACAAAATCAGGTTTTCGCGAAAGTCGTTTAAAAATCAACTACGCGTTTAAATGCAGTGTCAAACTGCTCAGAGCAAATCAAAGCTCGTGCTTAACTTCCGTTTGAAATCGTTTTAAGAGTCGTGCTTCAACTGAACAGCGCAAAACGACTAGTTTCTGCTGTTCTTTGAAAACTAATTGCTTTGCGACTGTCTTTCAGCCGTCTTTGTTTTACGTTGCCTGCTGCAATGAGAATACTGCATGATTAATCGATTTAATCATAAGATACGATCTAAAGTCGGTAGTCAAGCATTAGCAGGATAGGCATATTAGAAGAGCGAATAATTATTATGGTGTAGTGTTTAACGTGTGAAAATTTCACGGATGGCGCTACTAAAGTAAAAACTTTTCTACTACATGTTTGCATATCAACATATAACAAAATAAATCACAAGCTTATAATTATGCTTACTAAATTAATGCGCCTTGGAAAGAAACACGTAAGCCCCTTTCAACCTTATAGATTGTTCTTCGGCGACTGGAATTTACAAAGCGTTGATTACAGTGGGAATCTATAGCTGTCAGAAAGGAAACAATTAGCGAAGCGAGCCTTTTACTTTTTCGCTGAACCAAAGACCGGCTGGTATGAGCCGGCAGTTGTCATTATACGCCTACGGCATTCTGCCAGTTGTAGAGTACGAGGGCTCAGCGGCTGGGATGCCTAGTTATGACAGAAAGACAAAACGGGAGGCGCAGCCGCTTTTGTCCCAATGTGACTACGATGAAGAAACAGAACTCACAGAAAAACTGGTGGAAACACCAAAAAAAGAAAAAGCGTCGTCGCTGTGGGTGCGAAACGTTTGTTTAGTTAAGTTCTAAAGCGCTAAATACAGTTTTGTGCTGCTGATAAATATACTACTAACCTTAAAGGCCTCTAATTTGGTTTAATAGTGTTAAAAGCTAGCCATTAACCCATTGGTAAGGCAAAACACGAAACTGGTTAGTGGCTACCCTATGTTAATATCTTCGCAGCCGCAGCTGTTTCCGTTGCGCAAACCGTATTGCTTTTTGGAACCCGCGTGGTACAATACTGGCAAGCTAAACAACAGTCGTGTTAAGATTTAGTGAAGTTTCAAGTGTTCACTCAACCAGCACAATCCAGTGCTGTTTTTCCCCAGGCTATAGTTGCCGCAGCAGTGTTTTCGTTTCCAAAAACTGTACTGAATGGTGTAGCTGTTCTAGCAAGGTGTTGACGTCGCCGGCGACATACTATCGAATTATGAGTCTTTTGCAAACGGGAAGCTGCCAAACATACTGACACTTCCCAGTTGATTTGCTGACGATAATATAATCGAAATGCTTTAGAGCTGAGGTTGTTAAACTGTACGTTGTTTTAATTTTCAAGGGTTTCGTATCTAAACTCTATTGCGTTGAATAAATGCTTACAGTTATTATTATCTCCTGACATTTGAATTCAAAGCTAGTGGCACGAAAACCCTTCACAATAGATTTAATATAATTTGCTCAAACTAATAAATATAGTAGTTGACTTCCGTGTACGAATTTTAGTGAAATTGAGTAAAGTTCTTATCGCTGGCTGCGTAGCAACACACTTTTAAAGAGGCGTCGCCAGAAAAACAGTTGAAAAACCACTGCTTTATTTTTTACGATAAGCATTGTGCGCAAATGTGCCAGTTTACCGCACGTGAATCATTTAGTACAAAACATGCCTTAGGCGAGGCTGCATTCATATTGCTTGCTTTTTTATGGCGTTCAGCATAGGTACGCTTATTCAGTACGTTAATAAATTTGTCCCAAATATTTTAGATTTAAGCAAATTTGCAGAGATTGAGAGCATTACTCGATTTTTTAATAAAACGTTTAAACTTATTCCTTTTGTTAAGAAAATAAATTCAGGCTGAAGATGGCTTGAAACGCAACTTAATACTTCCTGCAAACCTACACTAAATTTTTAAAAGCTTTGTTTTGTTTGATTGTCTTGTAATCTGGATGCTATAAAACTGATTTTTATGTTCTACAGTCAGCATTTCCGAAATGTATTTTCTTCATCCTTGGAAACGAGTTTTGCGAGCGATACTCCTACTATGGAATGCGAAGTAAGTCACACTTTACACAAATAATTGCTAAACCTAATAGCTGATATCGTAATATATTTATAATAAGAAAGGTTTGTTTAGTATGTATACTTACAAGTTGGAACAATATTAATCACAAGGAAAATTAACAATGGAAATTCTAGTCACATGTGAAACGGAGCAAACAGCATTTTCCTTATAGTGGCGCCGTTATTTATTGTTTGCTAAGCTCAAGGTGTATCTTACATTTAGTAAACCCAATCCTAGACTTTGATTGTTAGACTAGAATGGATTCTGCTGAAATTTTGTCAACAAATCCTATATCCACATTCTATAAAAAAAAAACGCACATGACCGCTAACCAGGACGCTTGAACTAGTTACTGCCTACGCTTGTAATAAATAAAATATCGACAAAAGAATATAAGAAAGAAAAACTTTTCGCGACCCTATTCTGACTTGTATACACTGTCCGTGTTCATTATACTGCATAGATAGACGACCAAAGGTATTGTCGGGTTATTTAAACTCAAACCAACTGTTTCGAAATCCACCGTCGAAAGAACGTATAGACCAGTGGTGCTAAAACTTAGGGGGAGAAGAGAAATTGACAAACTCTGCACCGGTATGAATTATGACTAAACATCATGGCGAACTGATATTTTCCCGCTCCTAATTCTCGAGTTAAACATATGGTATCTAAAAAACAGTTACATCCTTCGCATTAATGCAGCTTACCTGGAAATAAATTGCGGTTCTGCCTTATGTTTTTTTATTTTAAACAAGGTTGGGCGCGAGTTTTGATAAATTTGTAAAAGGGGGGCGTGCCTCAAAAAGTTTAAGAACCACTGGTCTACTGGTATAGACCAACATTTCACTGTTTAAAATCTAGCGGGTGTTCCTGGTTGGGTGAGGGCAGGTTTGAACCGCCCTGGTAAATCAAGGTAACCATATTAAATGTTCTTCCTAATCAGGTAAGATGCCTGACTAACGTTCATTTTGCGTAAAAAATATGCTGCAAATGTGTCGTCGAATAGCAAAAAAAAAATTGAAAGCCGATTTGAAATTGCTGATGGTAATTTATTTTGCCCAATGTATGGCCTTGCCCTAACGTTATATGTGTCTATGAATTCCTAATAAACTTCATTTTCAATTTCCAGCTATTCTCGTGCTTTACCTCCGCTATTACCTGAAATGGGACGAAGACACTTCCACGGCCGTTTACCACGCTTTCACCGTTCTCTGCTATCTCTTTCCGCTTTTCGGAGCTATCGTCGCCGACAGTTGGTGGGGAAAGTATAAGTAAGTCTTTCGTCACGTTTTTCTGTATGTCCCTCGTTCGTATAAAACAGAGGTTCTTCAACTGTGCTTCGCGTAGCCCTGGTAATTATTCTGGGGGGCCGAACAATGATTCCGTATCGTTCATACACTCAATAACGATAATGAAACGCTGCTATAATGTAAATTACAATATTTAAACTTGCTGTGGTGGTAAATATATACAGACCTTGCAGAAACATGTATTTTCGTTACTCCGAGCGATACAAATGTTATTAGGACTAAATTATTAAAACCTGTAGTACTAATAATAAGAAAAAGACACCGACGATAAGAGATGCCCTATATTTGACGTTAAATTCCGATACAAATTTAGGCGAAGAGTATTGCGATTGCATCCGATACGTCATTACTGTGCCCAAACTAAGCAGTTTAAAAGTAATATTTCATAAGCTAGTTTTTCAAAATTTGCTCTAGCGTTTAAAAGTTTAGTTACGTCCAGTTGATATAATTGACAAATTTGTCTTTCAAAGTAGAAATCACTGCATTGGATCGCAAAGTATGGAAGAAATTGCATAATTAATTTGATATCTGATCAGCACCGATACCATCCTAGCATTGGACGATTACCGACACTACCACTTGGAATCATGTATCGGCTCTGCCCCGACATTATCGAACATCTCTACTGACGATATAAGGGCTTTATATTAACCTCGCAAAGTACAAACACGCTGCTGGGTTATTGTCCAAACTCCAAACGCTAGCTTCCGCCAATTAAACTAAGCGCACGTTTTTTGATCACGCAAGTCATTTAATTATACCAGCGTTGCCGATTGTACAGACCAGAAGCAGATTACCGCAGTCAATGTTTTGCACGCTGCTTTTGCTTGTAAGAATTCACACAAGCAACTGTTGAATTCCCAGTTTGCAATATAACTAGCCCGTCTTGCAAATCTAATTTGTTCTGCATTTCTCATGCTACTGACGTTACTGTTTGTTATTTTTCAGCACGATCTTATGGCTGTCTATAGTGTACTCGATCGGAATGGTTCTCAACACGTTGGGCGCCATTGGGACACTGGGAGACATCGTTGTTCACGCGTAAGTTATCGGTGGTTGGTAATACTGGGCTGAGCAAAATGAATGCCATGTTATTCGTACACAAATAGCCTTTTTTCGCCATAAACAACAATAGTCCATTTAAATCGTATTTCGATAACATTTCTGTCAAGTATAAGACTAGATTTTGTTCAGATGTTAAATCAGCTATGTGGTTAAATTTAAAAAGTGGACCTGAATATAACTGCGGTTAACCTTTCGTATTTAACTTGGAGCCAACTATTTCACACGCGTACTTTTCTAGTTCACTTTTTATTTTTGATTGACATATAAATATTTTATTAGCTTGAGGTTTAAATTTTAAACTTCCCGTTTCGAAAATCTCTTGTTTAAACCAAGACCCCATATTTTGTGCCTTTCGTAAACCTCCCAATTTTACTTGACAACGCAGGATTTTGTCTTCTGCTGGTTTACTGGTGATAGCTGTTGGAACTGGTGGAATCAAACCGTGCGTAGCGGCCTTTGGTGGTGACCAATTTGAAGCCGACCAGGTAAAAATTGTAAATATAGTTCGCCACCCAAACGATAAACGGTATCATAACCTCATTGATGCTTAGATATTTCACGATGAAATAGTTTTGAATAGATGCATTATATTTTAACTATCGAGCTTTAATGCAGTGGTTCTCAATACCTTCTACAAAACATATTTCTTTAATAAAGTTCATTCAGTCTCGATTCCTTGCATGTATGCCTATTGGTAATATGAATAGTTTATTTTAAATTTTAATTAAAAAAAAAGTTTTCCGACACAAACTTTGTAGCGGCACATGGTTTGAGAATCACTGTTTTAAAGAATCGGCCAACGAAACATAAATCACACCGTTATTACACCCGTGACCCTTCTATTAACATAGTTTTCTACTTTCTAATTGCGATAATTGTATTGATATGCCATCAATACCAAAACAGCTATAAGTATTAATTGAATTTTTGTGCGCGAATCTTCCAGGAGAGCTACCGTCGAAGATTCTTCTCTCTTTTCTACTTTGCGATCAACGCTGGAAGTCTTGTCTCGACCTTTGTTTCACCAATCATCCGAGGTGAGATGTACCCTGTCGTTAATTCTTTGGATTGGATCAAAACTGCTAGCCGAACCTGCGTGGCATTAACCGGCTCCTAACATATCGTTTCTTGTTTTTCTGTGATTGGCCACATTATCTTTAAAAAAAGTTTACAATTGTATTTTATGAGTGTAAAAGAACAAGCAGAGCGCTATAAAACTTTTTAGCTTCATCTTTATTCGTTTTAAGGCGTTAAATCCAATAGTAGATACTAAAACCACTTAGTTGGTTGGGCTATTTCAGACATCTATTAAGTTTGCAAAATTCTTGCTAATTAGGATTTTTTGCAAAGCATGTAACTTTTTATAAGACGACGAAGTTGAGTGGTGTGTGGTCATTCTACTTTGTAAAATGTGATTTGTCATTCAACATATACGCAGGGCTTCCCGTTCTGATAGCCACCAGGCCAATAATGATACTTATATTAAACTTACATATTCGTTTTTGTAGATTCTGTGCAGTGCTTTGGGGACGATTGCTACGCTTTGGCTTTCGGAATTCCGGCAGCTCTCATGGTGGTCGCTATCAGTAAGTGAAAGAAAATAAAAATTAATTTTATCCCTGCTCCACAATCAAACAAATTTATTAGGCCAATTACTTAATCTAACTACTAGCGTAAGTTGGTGCTTGTGACAAATATTATTTGAACGATTTTTTTAAGCTAACCGTTTTCGACGTCAATGTTTAGTTAACTTTTCATAAACCGTTTTGCATTTTTATGTTAGTTGCCAATAAACATGTTGAAAAAAGTTTTTTTATATTCGTGTTTGGGTGACAGCAATAACGAACCACGCCTTTTGTTTTCAGTCTTGTTTTTGGCCGGTACCAAGTTCTACAAGCGTAACGAGCCCACCAACAAGATCTTCTTCATTGCTTCATCCTGCATCGGAGTAAGCAAAATATTACATGTTAAGAGTATTTTTCAGAAACGGTACGCAATGCCAAACCATATAAATAATAAATGTACCTCGAGTAACCTGTAAGGCCCACTTGGATACAAGCATTGTAGGAGATTTAAAGCATTGTGGGGCTAGAAAGTTTGGATCTGACCGTTAAATATTCCATAATATTACGACCGCTATATAGCTGATAGCAAAGTGTCGCGTGGATTCTTACCACGTTTACGAACCGATATTGATGTCGGCCAAAAATTTGGGCAATGGAATCCGAACTAACAAAGCACTTTTGTTTAAAAAGTTCACTGCTAAAATCAATCTGTCTAACTTTGAGATTTAAAGAAACTGTCTAACTTTGAGATTTAAACTGTGCTAAATTTGATGAATCCGATTAGCTCTTTGTAACAAACACAAAACTGAAAGAATTACGTAATTACAAAACTGTTAGAACCCGAACGCTGCCAAACTGCCAAATTACACCCTGTTCTTCTACTAATCTTAAATAAAAATTATCGAAGCCTCAATAAAAAAAATAATTATCTGTTTTTTTTGCCACGCATCAGCTTGCCATCAAGAATCGTTGGAATACGCCGAGCAAGCAGAGGAACAAGGACCACTGGATGGATTACGCAATCGGCGAAGATGGAAAGAACGTAAGCCTGATATTCTTTTTATTGCGTTTGGCGGCCTGTTAGTTCTCGCGTGGTGTTATGCATTCATCATAGACCAGTGGTTGTCTACCCTGGTCCGCGAACCCGTAAAACGAGCAAAAAAAAACGTAAAACGGTAACGAAGGGTATACGCTAGTGCACTGAATTTTTTTTTTATTTAAGTATGATATCAGTGTACTTTTTATTTTAGCTCTATTGCAATCTTGCATTTAAATCATTCCAGTATTTATAAATGCAGGCGTATAGTTTCGCAAAAATTGGTCGTAATTTAGGATCCGTTAACTCGACAATGTTCTGAAACGGAGCCTGTGACTAAAAAAGGATCGGAAAGCACTGCAATACACGCCTTGGCAAAATGTCTTTGGGCCAATGTTAGCGACACAGAAGGGAAAAACTTCTGTCTGTAGATCGGATTTCCGTTTTTATAGGGCCGTTATAGTTTTGACGACAGTGTCGAAGAACAGCATGAAAATATACGCTTGGATAATACAATAAAGGCTACTGTAACACAGCATATTTAGCTACTAATTTCACTAATATTTGTAACTCTAAGGCTGTAGAGCTTTAGGTCTGTGTCAATCGTTAGTTTTACTAACCATACTATACAAAATACATGGGCTTCAAAGCAAATTTTTACCTACTGTCCGAGTGTAGTGTCAATTTATTGCAAGAGTGAGCATTCTATCGATTATCTTCTTTTAATATTGTGTCATAACCGTTTGGCATCCAGCTAAGTTAAATCCACCATATGTTCTCCGACAGGCGCGATTGGTCCGTGACATCAAGTACGTCTTCCGAATCCTGATCCTTTACATCCCCCTTCCACTCTTCTGGACCCTCTTCGATCAGCAAGGATCAAGATGGACTCTTCAAGCTGTCAGGATGAACGGCTACGTCGTAAGTCACCTTGTGATTTCACAATTGAATGCTTTGACGCTTTAGGATTTCGCTTTGCCTCGCGTCTAATAAATCGTATATTGTATGAACTACAAATGGACCAAAAATTAGGAACACAACTTTAAAATCATTTGCTTTAATTTGTAAACATTCGTAATGCAGATTTTGCACCTGTTTTACAAAAAAGGTGTTTTCCAAGCAAGTTAAAGTAGTTAATTTGGGTTCTTTTGCTCTATTGTAAGACTTAGTTTAGCCTTATAAGTTTGAAACAAAGTCGAAACAAACCCCTCGTGATTTAAAATAAAAATTCCAGGCATGTGCTTGGTTTGGCATGGTTTAAAAAAGACAATAAAATGGAATACAACTTGTTTATATTGATTAGTATGTGAAGCGTATTTTACTACATCTGTTAAGTTGAGTTATTTTTATAACCGGCGATTTTGCCAATTCGAATAGTTTAACATTTGATTTTAATACCAATGACTTGACTTGCTGTTAAATTGGCTTGAAGTTGGTCTTCAGTTGGGCAACTTATGACTTTGTGGGACTTGATTAGTTATTTTTCGAAAAATGACTTAATTGGAGTTTCGTTATATTATAAATTACTTGATAGGACTTCAATGAAAGATGCACAGTTGCACACACATATGTGTGTTAACAACTGTGATCTAGCCCTTCTAAATGAGGCTTAAACTTAAGTGATTTAAAATGACTGGTTTGCAACACTGACATCAATATCATTCAGTAGAACATTTTCACCATCAACAATTGTTTTTTTTGGCCCCAGGGAGCTCTTCGAATTCTTCCGGACCAGATGCAGATCTGCAACCCCCTCTTCATTGTCTGCCTCATTCCTATATTCGAGGCCACACTCTACCCCTGTCTGCGGAAATACAATATCAACTTCAGGTGATTGACAGCTTTGTAAAATGGTCGCTGGTCACTACATAATGTTTTTCAAAATTGGCAAACATCTAAGAAATATATAGAGAATAATTTATAGCGAACCTTATTCAAGGTGAACTAAAGTATTTAGGTAATCTATATTCCTGCAAAAACAAACACTCCATGAAACAAAAACTGAAAAAAAAACATGCGACTTTAAGTTTATTGTTATGTTACTCATTTAAATTACATTCTTGTAGCATATAATGGTGGGTTACTCGCAATAGGAACATCAAAGGCTATATTGTAATGCATATACCGTTGGTTACGGTAAAAATGAATAAAAGTTGTTCAAAACCTCCAAAAATGCTACCTTCTTCTGTATGAGCTTTGATATTCCTTCTACGTCCAAATTGTATGCCAAAGGAACAAATTTCATTGCCCCCGTAACCTTAATTTGTCGTGAAGTTTAACCAATAATTTGTTTTTGTTTCAGTCCGCTGCGTCGCATGACCCTTGGTATGATCCTTGCCGGAATTTCCTTTGTAATTGCCGCCGTCATTCAAATGCAAATCGACGTAGGTGTTAAAGTAGCTTGTTAAAGCACACACTCATCCAAAAGTATATTACGCTGTGATAAAGCAAATGTGCTGGCAGTGTTTGTTTCATTTGGCAATTAAATTACACTTTCTCCATTTTTTAACTGTAGCCAAAAAAGACGTGGGGTTTTTAGAATAACATAAAATTACCATGCTTTGTTTTCCTGTTTTCTGTTTCGGTGCGTTACTTTCAACATTTTTATTACAAACTGTAGCCTGGTATCGGCTACCTTATTTTCATAACTAACGAGAAAAATATTGTCTTGTTCTCGGAATTGTAAATTGCAATTGGTAAAAGCTATCATTTTTCTTGTTTGATTTAGGTATGTGTAGCAATAAGCAGTATAGGTGTAATAGTGGCGACAGTAGGGAATAACTAGTTGTACTTTATCAAACGATAAAAATCAAATGTTTGTTTAAAACTTACATAATTTCAAAAAAAACAAACATGCTTTAGCCTCGTGTTTCTCAGCCCATGGGTCGCGACCCATAGTGGGTCGCCGTTATTGAAATAGTTCACATATGATTTTGAACGTTTCGAGTAGCTTTTAGACTATGTTAAAAATTAATAAAGAGTTATTCAAAACGTTCAAAATGGTACCTATTTCTGTATGGGCTCTTATGGTTGCCGCATTTATAGTTTGAGAAACACTGTTTTAACCGCTGAAGGTAAGCGTCGCTCATAAACTGCGAAACTTATTTCTTGCTTGTCGTAACTGAAATGTTGCTTGTCTTAAGTGAATCACGCTAACTTCAATATTTCTTCATGATGTGCGCAAGCCGACATGTATGAATGGCGCTGTCGCCGCCTAATTACAAAATGCGTTAGGCTTTCATTTTTGTTTTTTACCAGATTAACTTGACCAGGATTCCCAGCTCGAGCCAGACGAGCCTCCGGGTAATCAACGCCGCCAACTGCGACTTGCGATTGAACCTGGAATCTGTTTACCCTAACCTAGAGATGGATGGATCTGGTGAAGTCATTCTGCCCATAAACGGAGTAAGTGCATAGCGCCACCAACAAACTATTAGTATTACCCATCCGACTTGGACAAACTAGTTAGTTCTAGTTTTCTAATCGAATAAATCAGAGAAAATGCCGTCAATTCTAATCTGATTTGTGATTTGACTGTGATCTCTAGTCAAAATCTAATTCGGATTTTACAGAAACTCTACTTTGTCCAACGGCACTTTTAGTCATGAGTCGTAATATAAAATTAAACTAAAACACTTGGTCGGAAACCACTCGTAAGTGATTTTTACAGCCTGAATACCATAGGCTATGCTACAATGTAAATACATTAGCACAGACGATTTGTCATTTACATTCTTATGACAATAAATTGCTATTTAAACTAAATAGATTGTAGCTAATTAATTATGTTTCCAATTGAAGAACTAGTGTAGAGAGTTCGATATTTGTAATCTAATTAAAAAAACTAAAATTTAATTTTGTTTTAGTTCTTATCTAATTTTATAAAGCAAAATGAATCACGTTGTCCAAGTCTGTATCCATTATACGTAAAAAGCTGCGTGTTGTGCTACAGTTATAGCAAGTATTCGTTTAACGAAATCCGGTTATATCGTAACATAATAAATACAAGGGACATTTCTACGTTACTTATTGACCCATTATTGTCACGATGTTAAGGGTAGGCTATATGTTAGGTAGGCAAAAATATAAGCACTAAGGGCAGGAATCAGTTTTCTGTTGGCAAAATGACCCTTCTTACTGCAAATTCGTCCCTTGTGGCCGAATTTTAAGCCCCAACCCTTCAGATGATAAGGATTTGCGAACAACAATGGGTTTTGTGTCATCGCGCGGTAAATAGTAGCAAGAATCTGGCAAGGGCAAGGTCCGCCAGTGATAACGTTTCTAAACTTCCCGTCTTGTGTTTGCAGCGGTAAGTATAGTTCAAACATAATAATCTGCACCATGTCGGTGTATGAACAACGAGGGTGTAGCAAATGCTGTTATAGTGTGAATTGTGATGTTTTATTAAACAAACATTTTAAAATGACTCCTGTCCCCCTGTTAAGTCATTTGTAAAATAACTAAAGGCCACGTCAAGTCTTTTGTAATACATACCAAGTTAAGTTCAGGCCAAGTGGTCAGTTCACCAACTAAAGTCCCGGTCAACTGATAATTAGGGCAAGTCAATTCCAAGTCTAGTCATTGTCATAAAAGTAAAACATAAAACTATTAAAATTGGAAAAAGTCTAATTTGAGCGATAACTCAACTAATAAATAATAATATAAAGAAAGCATGTGCAAAAATCTTGATAGATTTAAAAATTCGGTGTAACAAATTTCTGAACGACAGCACCTTATTTAATCAAAAGACTTTAAGTCAAGTTAAGACTTCGGGAAAGTCAAGTCTTCAGTATTTGAAAAACAGGTCTTTATTTGTTTCCCTCATTTTTTTTTATTTCAATTAAACTGATAGCTCTTCGGGTTTAAAGTAGAGTGGAAACAGACGCATTGGCATGTGGTACTTCAATCGACGTTAGCCAGCCTGAACGTCGAAATATTGTTGAGTAACTTGCAACGCGCACAAATTGAGATAAATAACCGAATTTTATATAAAAATAATCCTAGTGACAGCACTTTATTTCAATCCAAGACTTTTGTCTGAAAGACTTAAGTCAAGTTAAGTCATTTACACATAAGTCAAGTCATTCATTCAAGTCATTTACTCATTATAACACAGTAAAAGTCATTACAATACTGTAAATCGCAACTATAAAGCTGGTCAATGATACTTACTCTCTGTTCTGTGCCCTTACCATTGTCCTGTGACATTTTTCCACTTTCAGAGTTAACCGATGATTTAGCGTTGTTATTCTATGTTCAGGCCACCAACACAAAGGAAGACATGACCCAACCAGGCACCTACAACATCGGCTTCGCGTGTGGGATGGAAGATATGCAGTACAAAGAAGCAGTTCTCGGTGCCGGCCACCCGTACGACTTTGTCGTGAGCAAATCGGGTACCCTGGGCGGAGAATATAAGACCCTCCTCGTAAGTGTTGCGTTAAACTGCGATTGTCGTTTTTACATTTATTAGGAATAAGGTAAACTTATGCCAGTTTAAATGGCAGTTCTTCTAATTCAAACATACACTTATTAGTTGGTCCTTTTTAAGTTTTTTGTGTTTTAGGTTAAGCACGCCACAGAAAAGTCGGACAGCGGTAAATGTAAAGTCGGGTAAGTAAAAAGTTTAAGGACCCTTTTTTTTGTAATTTCTAAAATTGCTTTTTTAGTTATGCTGTTAGTAGGGATGGGTAGAGGGGGCCAAAAGGGCATGGCCGTCCCCAAACTGTAATTTTTGTTTACAACCTAGGTGCACAAAAATTTTTGCGTTTTGCAACTGTCTATATTTGCTGTCTTGTGTTCTTAAAAACGACATTAACCAAGTTAAACGATAGAAGGTCATAGGTTTGCTATTTTCTATACTTACCTATAAGACCGCAGAATAACGCCAAGACTCCCAACTAAATGCGCTTTCAACGTTTTTGTAGTGCGACTTTTCTATTGTAAGTAACATCTCGCAAACCTAAAACTCTAACAGAAAATGCACTGCGTATGGTGTTTTGTCCATTTCCTCAAATAGCTTGAAAAACACCACCGCGTCTCCCAATAATGCTATTATTTTCATGCTTTTCGCAAACGCTTTGTTACTGTCCTCATTGGCTTGATTTAGCCTCGATTTTAGATGCACATTTCAGACTGAATGGTTCTTGAAGGCATTGTGACGACACAGTTCGTAACTTTGTAACGTCAAATTTTAACGTAACTGTATTACGACATCTTTACAATTTTCTATGTCCCCTCGGATTAGTTTAGATCCAAGAAACCTTGAAGATAACATTTGTACTTTATTCCGTTGTATCTCATTTTTGTTTGGTAAAATAATAATAATAGTACTATTATTTTTTTGTTAATATCGGGATTTAAGCCTGCTCCGACATAGCAGAACTGACGATGCTTTTTGCGTAACTATATAGTATTCTGCTTTTGTTGATTAAACTTGGTTTGGATCTTTCTTACAACCTTTGTGGTTTTGTTTGGATCTATCTCAGATTTTGATTGTTTAACCGTTTGTTTATTTATTTATTTGTTGCCAGGGTTATCAACACACTCGACACAGAAATTAAGGCGAACGGTCAACCAGTGGGCAGCAACCTAAAGATGAATATCACGTTTGAAGAAGAAAGGGGAGCGTAAGCGAACTGTCGATTTAAAACAAACAATTGATTGCAATAGAGGCATTGGACGCAACGAAATAGTTTAAATAGACATTTGTGTGGGCACCTGCCATACCTTTTGACATCATATTACTGAGCTTGCATACCGCTCCAAAATACTTTCGCAGCTTGCTAACATGGCATCATGTTTGACAGATTCAAACCTTTAAAGAGCGATTTTCTGTTGAAGATTAGAAGACTGCTGATTTTGCATTACATGCATCAAACAGATTTTTATTCCTATAAATGACCTTGAATATCCAACTTACTTTTCTTTAATCCAAGAACATCGCGATTCTTTGTTTTTAATTACGCCTGCCTGCAGTGGTACACCTTGTGTAACAGGACTCGGCCAAATCGAACAAGCTCTTTTAAACAAAGTTGACTGTTTCAGCTTTACCGTCGAGATTGTAGTCCACGACGGTGAGGCGGCCGTAGAAGTTAAAAAGGACTTTACCAACGACATCGGGACAGGAGGTCTTTACACCCTTGTGGTCTCCGACTTGGGTACAAGTCCAATTGTGCTGGTAAGTAAGCGTATATAGTGTTGAAATCCGTCTACCTTATGGTGAAACAAGGCTACCGAAAAAAGCTTTTTAATGAAGGATACACAGATATGTGTTTTCAATAATTGTAATGGAGCCCTTCTTGAAGCTGTGTTTTGACCAACGATAACGGCTTATGTATCATTAGTACACCGAAAGCCATCGCTTTTTAAGTTATAGTTGTGCGATCGCTTCCAAACAAAATATTTATGTTAAATGTCAATCTCGAACAGTTATCTCATTGAAATTGATTGCGTTTGACATTTCCAGTTTAAAAGCAGGTGGGACATGTATTGTGCAAAAAAGGCATGAGAGTAAGGTAAAGCAAAACCTAAAAAAGAAGGGAATAGGTTTGAAGCGGTTTGCACGTGAAATGACCAAAGCCAAGCAGATAAAATCGTATTCAAAATTGAAATTTGCGTTTCGAAAAGAAAGGCTATGGGTTATCTGGCATTGAAAGTTATTTCAAATGCCGTTTATCCCCTTCAATAGTGAAAGACGAATACAAGATTTTAATACGAACAAAAATTCCAGAGATGAATACGACGTGTATGTATGTGACTGTGTTTCAGGAGACAGACTTGGACGCCGAGCAGTACACAGATATTTACGAGAACGACGTCAGCATCTTTTGGATGATCCCGCAATACTTCATCATCACCCTTGGCGAAGTTTTCCTTTCCGTCACTGGTCTTGAGTTTTCTTATTCCCAGGTAACAGCCGACAAAGATAAATATAGCGCGATTCGAGTCTATAGTCTTTGGCTGTCTAAACCGAGGTTGAGCAACAGCGTTCTAGAAGTGCATTAATTTAACGTACATACTTCAATGCATACTTCAATAGAGTAAAAATTGGGTTGAATTTCAAAAACAATAAATGTTTTTGTCTACACCCATGTTTTTTTTTGCCACCACATTGTGTTCTGTATTCACGATACAAATTAAAACGTTTCTTTAAAATCAAACAACCTCTCCTGGTACAATAGTGGTAAACATCTAAACAAATTTGGTTGCATCCAAGTAATTAGAATCAAATATTAAACAAGCGAAAATGCAACGATAAATATGTATGTTTATATATATCACTTTCCGTATTGAAAAACACAAGATTTCTTGCAAGAGAAACGCTAAAAAAACTGAAATCAAGTAAGTTGTACACTGCGCCCCATGTACAACTGCTGTAACTGTGACAAGGATGTAACGAATTTGAGGCCGTTCCATGATAACAACCAAACGGAATCTGTTCTTGTATGTGATTGCAGGCTCCCCCTAGCATGAAGTCCATCCTACAAGCTGCCTGGCTTCTCACCGTCTCTATTGGAAACATCATCGTGCTTATTATCGCCGAGGCTAAGCTAGTGCCCAATCAGGTGAGTGACTTTGGTCTTGACTTCACGTGATTTTACGTCACGTTAAAAGCTCCGCGGTGCTCATATAACATTTTTTGAAAACTGTATTTTTTAACATTGTCGTTCCAAGTATTACGCAAATCATTTTGAAAGACCACTTTAAGTTTTAATGAACTGGTAGTTGTAATAGAACACAGATCACCTTCGAGTGTGATTGATGTGTAAAAAGACGAACTTATGGGTACAACGTAAAAAATAACTTGTGTTTGCTGTAAGTGTAAGTGAACCTGTATGGATATAAGTGATTAAATCTAATTTGAGATGTTCCACACTATGAGTTTTTACTATTGGTCTAATCTTGTTTGAAGGTTTGTTAGTCACATATCAGTTTTAATTCATTGTTCAAAGTCTTATAGTCACATTTTCTCTAAACGTCCGGGGTTGCTTCCACTCCACTCCAACTTGTAAAACGCAAGCATGATCGTTTTGCTAAAGTATTTTTAATAACAGTTAATAGCAACAACTTTTAATAGAATTCTCTGGAAAAGTACGCTTGTATACTGTTTTTCCTAAATGCAAATAACAAACGTTGAATGTGCCGTGTGTCCTAAAATTCGTTTTTTTATGCTGATAACACCGCTCCTTCAAACCAATGTCCCTCAATATCTCAGCCTTTATTGATCGCAATGCTTTAACCCCCTCAAGACTATGCGAAAAAGTAAAAATAACTCTCAAGCTACTGGATTTTCTCCTCATACTCACCCTACTCGCACGCAGGCTGACGAGTACTTCCTGTTCGCTGGACTGATCGGGGTGGCCGCCATTCTCTTCGTCATACTCTCGATACGCTACAAGTACGTGGACGAGTCCGAGTTCGACGATGATTATGACGACGACGAAACAACTCGCTCGATTGCCGAACACCAGTTCGACGCCAGCTCCTTGAAGAAGGGCAAGGCGAACGAGGCCTTCGAACACGACACCGGATTTTAAGCAGTTAAATGCAAGAGTACTTTAAGAGACTGTAAGGCGACGTGTTGTTGCTTGTAAATTTACATTTGGATCTTTTCGATTAGGTTTTAATATGAGTACCAAATGACTGGATAATTTTTTTAACACTAAAAAATTTACCGGGAACGTAAAAACTGGAAAACCGTTTTGGCATTGCTGTATTATGTCCAGTTTTTGGAATAACTTAGATACTTAAGTACACCTTAAGGTTTATCAACGAGGCTCAACTTTTTCCGACTGTCTTTTTCTGGTTTAGGCATAGTTTACTGTTACAAACAACTATTTTAGGCGTATTTGCGTTTTACCGAGAAGTCCTGCCTTGTCTTTTACGCCTTTCCAACTGTATACCGTGCCAAGATCGTGTTAATCTCTCGCCAGCGACTTTATTTTTATGCCCGAGGGAAGCCCTTTTACTGTACGCGGTCGCTTTGGGGGCCGTTAGCAAGACTGTGGCGTGTTTTTTTTTTATCGAGAAATGATTATTGCGCGTTTTTATCATTGTGGTATAATTTAAATAAAGATCTATCGATTGCTCTGCTCAATTTAGAGTTTTACAGTCCCTGTTAACTTGGCGCAATTCGTTACTTTTGCTAGTTGAACGAAAAAAAGCTAAAATGTCATCACCTCAAAGCATGTCTCACACAAAGTCAGTCTCAAATAGGTTGCGGAAGATAGCATATTTCACACAAGTTTTGGTTCGGAGGTGTAGATGTTGCAATATTGGTTAAACAGAAGATACACCATAAAATACTATAACCGCTTTTAGGGGTCGTGGGAAACATTTTCGTGTGTTTTGCGTTTTTTCTATATCTACCTATCAGGCAGCCTTGCCAATGCGCATTCCGTGCATGGTGACGTAAAAGAAGTCTAATGAGTAACTTTATGTTTACCGTGTTGCGACATCCAGCAACCCGGGTGGAATGGGGGTGGGGCGGCAAATATTTTCTGCGCCTCTCAACCCTTTTTCCCAGCGGGCTGGGGTTAATTTTTAATCGCGGAAAAAAGTGGGAGACTGCAGCAGCCATCCGGGTTAAGGGCCTCCGGACAATTGCTACTGCACCTTGAACAAACAGCCAGTCGTTCCTCCTGTACACTGTGGTGCCATGCTTGCACTTTGTTTGTTTGTTCCTATGCAGGTCACGCTTTGTCCGTTATCTCCCATCATTTGTTGGCGACCTGTACCCACACTGACTGCAACAATGGCTTGCAAATTTTTGCAAACATGGCCTGACTGAATGTATGCTTTATCTCAGAAGTTCCCTGAATGCATGATGATCAATGGAGGTAGCCGGTATATTTCGCAAGCCCCGGATTATGATCCTCCCGTGTCTTCAATAACAATACTCGGTTCCTGTTGGGAATTTGTTTCTTATTCAAGGGAAAATGATCATATAAAACGGACGGATTGTTGATCAATTCATCATAGTACCTACGTTTTTATTGGCTTTGTTGTACAATATCTGCGCTCTTTGTTTGTCTATTTTGATTCCGTTCTTTATTAGCTGAACGGATGTGCTAAAAATAGGCCGAAAAACACCCATACCCGGTTTGACAAATCTCAGTGTTGACTGCTTCGACCTTCTAAAAATATGAGCAATCAAACCATGTGTACCATAACCTTACATAAAATAAAAAAGGCCAAACAGGACTTGCACCACATCACGCACCCGGTCGGTTTGCGTGTTGCTGGTGTTTTCAGGAGGCTTGCTCACTGACGGCGAGCTCGTTTTCAGGATGAGCTCAAGCCGTAAATCATCAACGCAGGGCAAACCGAGCAAAGGTCGTACTCTATAGAGTTTTCCCACTGCGACAAATATTTGTGCCTGGTAATATATATGCAGCAAACAACGTCCCTTCTCCAGGCGTATTTTCGCCCAAGCAAGGGGGCGCTTAGAAACCCGTTACTGTGATAGGTTCAACTCTGTTGGTCGCCAGCAAATAAGCATTGTGCTTGCAATTTGTCGTGTTTCAACAAGCCAGGGCTCTGGCAGCTGCAACCTGGTGAAAACACGCCCCTGAAATCAGCATCGGCGACCCCAGTTTGTTTACCGCCTGGATTTCGCGAAATGCGGAAGGTTTATTTCGATGATTGCTTTTATTTGCCACTGCGATAAGACCAAAGTCCTGCATGGTGTTAATTTTCCTGTGAGTCATTCAAATAAATATTTTCGCGTACATACAAGCATCCAGCTGCCTGAAAACGCGGAGTCGATACTAGTCCGCAAATAAATAGTTGTACGGTTCATTAGGGCCTATAATTACACTGAAACCGTAATTTAGGAAACTTGGACCACTTTGTCAAAAGATTGCGGAAACATTATGAAGATCGCGTAATAAAATGAACAACGCAAAAAAATCGGCAATACGTTTTGGCCACCAACGTAGTCAAAAGATCTTTTATTTCCGTAATGCGTTACGTATCCTTTTTAATTGGAAATTTGACAATCCACGTGGGCCATGGCCCCCCTTATATTTTGCCTGTTATAACTATACGTACGTAAATGCAAATTTTTTGGAATGTGGGTTAGGTTATTGTGTGTCTTGGTCCACTTTTCTGAAAAGTGTTTTCCATTTTTTTTTCATTTAGTGTTTTTCGTTTTAATATAAAACTACGTCACGCTATGACGTAACTTCGTGGCGTCATCCATGAAATTTCTTACTCCAAAACCAACGCATTTTTACCAAAGTTACGGTTGTGATTCTGGCTCGCTTAAAAATAAACTTGAAGTTGAAACTATCACCTCTATTTTTATTAGGTTCTTTTTACCAACAGCACCAACAGCACCAAAACTAAACTCAATGAAATGCCTTATTTATAACGCAAACAAAATTCATTTTGTGTAACAAAATCTATCCTGTCTATAATGGCTTAATCGTTTCTGCTTCATGGAAGAAAAGAACGTGGCCTGGAGTTCGTCAAATCAAACAATAAAGGAACCTGTCTAACAAATTGCTTTCTGGCGGTACCAACATCTCCCGCCTTGGAAAAGAGAAAAATGCACGTTTTAAGGTTTAGCTTTGGTGTATAAACTCGTTTAGGCCAAGTTTACGTCATTAGAAACTGGTCGTTAGAATGCTTAAAGTCCATTTTGCCAGCATATTTTTAAAATAAATATTGAAGATTGTTATTGTCACATTGAGTTATTCAGTTTGTTTACAATTCAGTGTTAAAAGCGGTTACGTATTTTATATCTCAATGCTGTGTACACTTTTCGTGTTTGTGCTAACCATCTGTCCTTTTTTGATTAAATATTACAAAATGTTTTCATTTTACAAAATAACCTTGAAATGTTGCCAAATTTGACCCTTTATTTCAAACCTGTCCACCAGTTTTTAGTGCTTTTAAAAAGTGATTCAGATTATAGTCTAAGCTTTCTTTATTTGTCTTACGTTATCCCGTGTGACAGTCGTGAAAATTTTTTTGCCGTTATCCTTGTTCACTATAATGAAAGGGATGAGCGAAAAATTCCGTGGTTTAAAAACATTTGACATGACCATAAAATACACCGGATCCTGAGATTGTATATTATAACCCGCACAATAGTCTGTCCACCTTATCGCTTGTTTTACCCTGACATAAAATCAAGCGTTCCCTCTACTGTTCTAAATACACCGCCAAAGCGTTCTGTTGAATGCATTGACAAGTCGCGGTTTTGTTAAATACGTGAGGTATTGCACTATTCGCAGTTCAGGTTGGAATTACCAGATTTACAGCCTCAGTGCTTTTTCGTGTTGAACACGCTAGCGAAAGGCGGTTTCTTTCAAAGCAGAACTAAAGTTTTGTAGTTATGTTTTATTTCGTTCTCGGGAAAGCTATGACTTTACGCGACTACGACTATAGAGATAGACCATTATATCTGTTCGGATCAAACACTTGATGGAGATAGTAGTGTCGGTGTCAATACCATGTCAGTTTGACAAATGTGTTTAAGCGATGATTTGAGATTCAACGCAGAACTTTCTATATTGAAAGGTAGTTTTTTTAACAACATTGTAATTAAGTATTTGAAAAAAACTAGGAGACTTAATTGTCAGGAAAATTTTAACTGAATAAAAAAAAAAATCATCTTAGCGTATGTCTATACTTTTAATTTCTGCGATATGCTAACCCCAGTAATTACGGAATTCGGCATTCAATTGGACAGCCTTACTTTTTGCGTTGAGCATATCGATTTTGGATAAAAATATGTTGCGACTTCTTCAAAGCTACGACGAACTAGCAAAGTGCTAGGTTGATCGCCAATAAATTTGCTGCATTGCCTACTGCAGCATGATCTTGGTTGTGAACAAACAAAATTGTAGAAACAATTCTCAAATATTTTTTGTTAGGTTACTATTTTATTTACTTCAAGCTTCAGAAATTTGGATGAAAAACCTCAGGTCGCCAAAACATGGCTGTTAATTTACCCTGATGTTTAAAGGTTGGTACAAAAGGGTTAAATAGAACAACCTCGTGGAATTATGGGTGGGGTCTTGGTTAGGCCCGAACCGACAATGAGTAATGCATTGAGCGAAACTCTACACATATTTTTCTTCCTAACGATGACGTTTACTGACTTTTGCGTCACACTATCTGAAATTTTCGGCGGCTTTCTTTAAACGTTATAGGAAGGACATATATTGACTCTACGATAAAGCACACACTGATGCACATAACAGCTTTTTCATGATTTATACGCGGCCAACTTTTCCCCGACGCTATATTTGCTCAGAAAATGTCGGACACGTACTTACGCGACTGAATTTTACGAATCACATCCTAAGCTCTGTTTGTAGAAAGTGCTGCGTTGATGGGGTGTTTGCGCATATATTGTTGACCCCCGTGCGCGCATAATACGTTCTCGTAAATACGTCATTTCGCCTGTTTTTCTTTTGTCTTCGGCTAAGCCGTTTTACGACTTCTACCGGGACCAGGAACGTGATTAAATCTGGACCATTTTGCAAATTTAAACTCAGTTCTCGGAGTGGCTGGTCTATGCAGGTCTTTCATGTAATCACCGTGCGCGATTAAAACTGACTGCTGAAGGCAAAACGTTAAGTGCTATTTAATTAACAAGTCGTCTTTGAAAACCTGATTGGGATTTTTACCGAGAGTTTGTTTTGTCATGGTGAAACAGTATTCGGCATTTTAAGCAACGTTCTGTAAGCCATAGAGTGGAGCTTCCCAATTTTTTTAGCTATTTAATTTGTTTAACTTTTGCGCGACCCTATACGCTTAAAAGGTATATTCACAGAATTACTGTTTGCTTATGAACGCATTTCACATTTGGGAACCGCGTTTTCTATTAATTTTTACATTTCTAAGTCTTCTCGAAAAATCTCGAAATTACATATAGAATGTATGTGAGCCTGCTTTGACCTATAAAAAATGTAATTTTTTTAATTGCGTGAACCTTTGTGGGTCGAGACCCCAAGTTTCGAAACGAATAAACTAAAAAAAAAATTACTCAAAACTATTTCATTATTTTTTTAATTATGACAGGCCAGTGTTCGTAGCGCAACCTCGCCCGATACTTACGCGGGCTTATCTGGTCTCCGGAATAATTTGACGCTAATCTGTCGGATATTTTATTTCGGATCTCGCAAGATGGCCGAGCTCAAGAAGCGCAAGGCCTCATCTTCATCGAGTGGAAGCAGCGTGTCGGGTAGGTGGTTTTCTTCAAACGAGAAATTTAATTAATTGCAAAAGTTATTTAATTCCCTGAGGAGTCTTTCACCGAGATCGCGTAGGTGGTAGACCCAAGGCGAGGTCTTGCTATTGCACTTCTGCTTGGCTGAGGTCGTATAATTTCTGTTAGCGGAGTGTGCGTTCGCGCAAAACCCCATACTTTTTCAACTATTGAGCTGTCAATAGCCAGCAATTATTTTTAGGTTCCGCTCAATGCTGCAATGCGTAGGATAGCATTTTATTACATCTACCCTCGGCCTACTTTTAGATCAGGTTAAATGAATATATTCTTGCGGCCAGAAGCTTTCCCATTGCAGCAGATTTATTTTTTGAGTGTTTTTACGACACGTTTACATGAGAAATTGTAGGAAAAAGTTAAATCAACTGAATTAGGGCAAACAGAAATTCAAGATGGGCTCATATTAATCTTGGTGATGTATCACGAATTTAACAGCGAATGTCGTCCAATGAAAGATAAACTAAAAAATAATCAACGCAAAAGTCTCACGTCGAAAAATTCACTGAATTATGCAACTTTAGGCCGATTGGTTACTTTATGTTAAAAAAAAAAAATTAAATATATACGTTTTGCTTTTTCATAGGTGTCGAAAGTTTTGTCAAACGGAGTATAGTTATCCTACCCAAATTGTGTAAAATGCCATGTACTTAGTGACCTCTAGCGCACCCGTGCGGACGTAGCGTTTCACAATTCAACCGGCATATTTGTTTCTCGCAGCTTACAGCAACGGGAAAGTGGTGGAACAGGCCGAGGAGGAGAAACTGACATGTTCGGTAAGTCATTGGCAGGCGCTTTCTCGCATATCTTAAAATATTGATCCCGTTTCTGTACAGCAGGATTCACAGCACGATAGTGGCTAATTAACTTCTATATCGTTATCGACCTACAACCTGTGTGTTTAGTTTAAAATCTCTACTTTGAGGCCTAGTTCTGCATGTTTAGCTTCCGATAGCATTGCTTATACTAGGGCGTTCAAACTTTTCAGTATGCGATACCTTGTAATTACCTTAAACTTTTTACGACCTTTCATGTTTGGCAGGGATATAAGGAAAACATTTTAGCTGTGTGCTTTTTGATCGCATTTGTCGAAGTAATGTGCCACTTAGTTGGGTATTATATTAAAATTTGAACAATAAAGTACAATTTATATTGATATAACGTTTCGTGTAAAATTGAGGCCTACTTGAACTCAAAAGTTTGGGAAGCCCTGGCTAACACAATCCAATAGTTGCTTACAACTTCCTAGTCTTGCCGATAGAGCCAAATAACGGATTTGATTGGCCCTGACGACACAATTATAAGTTACAATAAATTGCCAAAGTAATTGGTCCATTTAATCATTATTTTACTGAATATTTCTTATTTGATTTATTTGATCACTGCAGAGTGATTACTTTGTCGGACTATTTTTGTTACTTCCCTAATCAAATATGACTCCTTTGGTTTTAACCGAAATATAGCACACAATTTGTATTACAGGTTTAAACAAGTTGTTTTTTCAATTGCAGGAAACGTGGGATCGCTATCCTAAGCACGTAACTCTTATTGTGGGAAACGAATTTTGCGAGCGATTCTCTTACTATGGAATGAGATGTAAGTGATTTTTTACACAACGCCTTTATTATTTTTATAAGCACACATGGATAGCTTTATCGCTTTTCCATTTCTAAGTGAGGTTCAATTTTCCAGACTTTTAAAATTAACTTTCACACGATGGAAAGAAAATTCGCTAAAAACAAAATAACTTAATATGCCAAGCTATTCTCTAAAAAAAGAAAAATGTTATCTGGAGTGCTAATATTAAAGAAAGTTAAAAACAACTTCCTATATGTGAAAACAAAATAAAAACAATTAAACTTAATACAGCCAAACCAGGAAACTAGAGCACTGGTGTCACAAACAGTTTACGTAGAGAGGATAAGAGTACCGAGTCGTACGAAGGGTACCCTGTTTGATATATTCTTTATAACTAACTGTTTTCCTCAGGATGGTTTTTCATTATATATTTATTATTAATATCACTTATTAAAGACACTCATCTACTAAAGGCACTGATCAGTTCTACAAAATAATCTTTTACATTTCACGAGTAGTCCACTGGTGGGGATTTGTGCGATTAATCTAGTATAACCTGTTTTATGTTGTTGTTAGAGGAATACTTTTAGTTTCTAATTGAAAAGACGAAAACTTCAGAGTGCTTAGGTAGCAGGCTAATTACTCCAACGTTATTATAGTTACCAGTCGCTTTTAATATTGCTTAGAACCGAAAACATGGAGCTTGTAAAGCCAAGGGCATACAAGGTAAAAACATGTTTTTTGGCCACTAATGGTAAACGGAACTGAGGGAAAGTAAGTGTAAAAGTAAAATAAATAAGGCAAGGATTGTGGCTTTCCATTGGCCAAGAAGGAGGTCGGGAATTTCTGAGCAAGTTAGTAGAGTCTGAACCCAGTCCTCGGACAACCTGTTTCCACTAGGGAACAGGTGCCGCCACTGAGTTAAGGCCCAAGTTTGAACTGCGCATGACAGTAGTTAAGATTTAACCATTTTTTATGGTGTTGGTTGTTGCTAAGTTTTATATATATTGGCAAAGGTTTGTTGAGCATTGGTTATATATGTCTTCAATTGTATACCGCCCCCGAAAAACCCAGGTTCCCAAAGGGAAAAAATCATGAACCTATTAAAACTCGTTAAGAGACATCCACAGGGCGCCAGTTACATTATCGAAAAACAACCGAAACAACAGTCAATTTTTTGTGTTTCTAGCCGTTCTGCTACTCTACTTCCGCAACTACCTGAAGTTCGACGACGATACTGCCACATCGGTGTACCACGCCTTCACCGTGCTCGTCTACCTCTTTCCGCTAGTGGGCGCCATTATCGCCGACTCGTACTGGGGAAAGTACAAGACCATCATCTACCTGTCCATCGTCTACATTATCGGGCATGCGGTCAAGGTGGTCGGTTCGATTCCATACGTGCCGTCGACAGTCGCGCATATGTGAGTTTTAAGGCGGATTTACATTATGTTATAAAGCGGCGCTTCTTGGCCCTTCTTATACCAACACGTCTAGGAAGAACTGGATTTCATTTACCAACAATACACTTTTATTTATATTTAACAGACTTGTCGCCTGCGTTTGCCTATATATATATGTACCAAAGATAGTTAATGCTTTCTGGTATTTGTTAAGTAAAAGGAAATTCCAAGAAACCCAATAGATCAAAGATGGTTTATTATATAATGCTTTAAATTAGTCTCTTGTAGACTAAACAATACCCTTTTGGAGTTGTTATCCACAGATTAGGAACCGCTGGTTACCAGTATAGCTCAAATTTCTGGGGATGATTTTATTTGTTAGTTCACGAAACGCTTTTTTAAAGTATATTTCAGAATTCCTGGAAAATTGCGTTTCTAACTCCATAGAAGTTTTTCTGTCAGGCATTGCATAATTGTTTACACTAATACACCACTTTTCAAACTCATGAAAGTTTTCCAAAATAAAGTAGTTATCAAAAGTTTTCCAAGATCAAGTAGTTATCATTCCAATTTGTTAAAGGCTTGTTGACAGAATATGCCAAACAACGGTTAGATATTTTGAAAAACATTCCGGCTTTGGTTTGGTTAAAACATTTATTTCAGTTAATTCTAAACAAATGACCCTTTTCGACCTTGACAGCAATTATGTGAACTTTTCAATGACAAAACAAAAAATTAATTGATTCATTTTTTTCTTTCCCTTAACCTCGGGTTCATAAGGGGGATGTTAGAACTGCTTTAAAATCCTTTCACAGTCTACTTGACTATCAACTGCAGGAGATTTCTAACCATGGTAAAACAAGGGCTACCTGTGATAAATATTAAAATTCAAGGCAAATTCTTAAATATTTTCTTAAAATTTATGCAGCGTACTGTCGATGATCGGCCTCTTCCTGATTGCTGTCGGCTCTGGCGGAATCAAACCGTGTGTGTCGGCGTTCGGAGGAGACCAGTTCAAACCCGAACAGGTACGGAGCCTTTGAATTGCCTTGCATGATTTTTACTTCAACTTGAAACTTTAAAAACAACTTGAAACTTAAACCATTTACGTCTAACAAACTGCACATTTTCAGGGCTAAAAGGAATGCGGCCGAGAGGTTTGCCAATATATAAATCAAACGTTTTTTCTCGATGGATAAGTATACTATCCGGAAAAAGTATGAGGTGTAAAATTCTGTTATAAATGCTTGATACTCATAACACAATACATAAGAATTAATAGTAATACCGACGTATATATAGATAATAAGGGAATATAGATAATTTCCTTAACCGCTAATGACAAAACTGACGAACAAAATTTGATGTTCAAAGCTTTTAAACCTATTTTTACAGGCCTACGTCCGCAAGCAGTTCTTCTCGCTCTTCTACTTTGCCATCAACGCCGGGAGCTTGATATCGACTTTCCTTACCCCGATCTTTAGAGCCGACGTCGACTGTTATCCAGGGGAGGATGACGAGATATTCGACGAGTGTTACGCGCTCGCCTTTGGTGTGCCCGGCGCCTTGATGGTTATCGCCTTAAGTAAGATTTACGATATTTGAAGGCCAAGGGTAAAATGTTTGCACGTATGTGTGTGCTGTGTTGTGTGTATTCAGGTTAAGGTACTTTCGAATCCAAACGCGTCTAAGTGATTTGGAAGAAAAGTTAAAAACATCCCAACTGCAACCTAAACGCAGGCCTACGTGTTTAATTGTTAGTCTGGATAACCGACGTTTGGAAGCCGAGCAGTAACTCTAATTGCAAAGATATGTTACAGTTTTAGTAAAGGGCTTTATCTCCACCATGTATGGGTAAAGTGTCGTAAAAAAGTAGATCGGTTATCAAAACGCACATAAAACGGGCAACATGTTAATTTGTGACGTAAATGTTGCCTATTTATGCTATGTTTGAGCAAGAATCGTTGACACAATACCAACGTACATATACGCTGTTTCACAAAGACTCCTAAACCCATTCTAGAAATGCTATTCTACGAAGAGCCGTTATCAAAATACGCGCGATTTGGGCTGGACAGGCGTTAAAAATAACTCAAACAAATGGCTTAATATGGTCGTTTAAGTCTTAACTATTGTCTTACAACAGGCTGTTATCAAAATAAGTGCGCTTTGGGCTGGACAGCCGTTAAAAATAACTCAAATAAATGGCTTAACATAGAAGTCTTAACTATGAACAGGTGTTATTAAAATAAGTTTGCTTTGGTCTAGGCAGCCACTAAAAATGATTAAAACCAATATTTTAATATTTTGTTTTTCAGTCTTGTTTATCGCCGGAACGAAGTGGTACACGCGTTACCCACCAGAGGGCAGCATCTTCCCGCGAGTGTGCAAGTGCGTTTATTCGGCATGCAAGAACAGATGGAACACCCCAAGCAAGCAACGCAACAAGGACCACTGGCTCGAATACTCAAGCTCTTCGGTGAGTTTAGATTCGTGGTTCTAAACGGACTTTATCAACTAGATTTAGTTTAGCTTTTTAAATTTAGATTAGAATTACAATTATATCATTTCAGTTTTTTCAAATTAGATTATAATTAGAATTAATTTTAGCACAGCCTATGCTTTTCAAAAATTACACACAAGTCGTTCCGACCAAAGAGTTTTAATTCCAATTATTTTTTTCGACTGAAATCCTAAAAATGTCATTGGGCAAAGTAAAATGTTTGGTAAAATCCGAATTAGATTAGAACTAGAATTATCGTACACATGCAATTCTGAAATTAGATTAGAATTAGAATTAAACGCATTTTGCTCTAATTCAATGAATTATAAAACTAGAATTATCTAGTTGTCCGAGTCTGGTCCTAAACCTACGGTACACGTGGAACAATGCTTTTAGCTATGTTGTTGTTAAAATAAAAATATTACTTTTTGTTGTTGTTCTTATGAGCATCTATGCCTGATCCAACACTGCAAGTTGTTTATCATTTATAGAATTATGCTCGAAAAAGTTTTTCGCAGAACTGATGATGTCGTTTTGGTGTAACAGCAGTATTCTCTGTTTTAAATAAAGTTGTTTTTAATCTTATTAACCTCGCTGTATAGGAAAAACTTTGTTGCGGCTTCCGTGAAGTATATTTAAGGTTTTCTACCATAAATTGACCTGCACTTTGCAATAAATGAACCCTTTGTCATGTTTTTGGCATAATTGAACTTTATGACACAGATCACTGGTAGAAGTAGGTCTACCAAACTTAGGAGTTTAAAGTCGTTTTTTAGACGCAATTCGATTTACCCTTTTACGGTTTAGGTTTCCGTCCTATGGACGCCAGAAACTATTTTCTGTTGTCTCAGTTATCTCACTTGGTATTGGCGTGCCAAATAAAAACACACTTTATTCGGGTCCTGGTCCGCAAATTTAAATATAAATACACAGTGCTGTGAATTCCGGCTGAATCAAGATAAACCTGTTTTTGAAAACACGTTTTTCATATATGTTTTTACCTATTTTTAAACAAGAATGTTTGTTTCTTCAAACAGTTTTTTTTCAGGTTAGTCATATACTTTTTAAAGGCTACTTTAATACGGTTTTCTCGTATAATGAATCATCGCCGCAAAAAAAGTTATTTTTTTATGGTTGCAAACAAAGTCAGTTCACATGTTGATTTGCCTACGTTATAAGAATATTGTGGTAGATTTATCGGCGACTCAGTAAATCGACATATTTGCCTTCAAAGTCGTAAATCTGTTGATTTACGTTGCCATAATGCTGCGACATTTATATTTTGTTGATGGGGTGCAAAGTCCGTACGAAGCCTTACACATTGCGAAAACGTTTTATTTCTGGTCGTTAAGCCTCCAGTTGTCGGCTTACTTGAATGCTGACGAAAATTTATGTATTAGGAGCAGAGACTATTAGGAGCAGAGAAATATCACTTCGCCGTAATGTTTAGTCATAATTCATACAGAGTTTGTCAAGTTCTCGCGCCCCCTTTGTGAACCTCACACGCCCCCCAGTTTAAGAACCACTAACCTAGGTTACTGAAAAGTTTACAAGGCTTCTTTTACTCGTGATTGAAAGTTTTCTTTGCAATCCAAACTCTTACCAACTGCTAAAAAATCAAGCAACGTGTATTGTGATATTACACATAGATATACTCAATTGTCACCTGGCGTATTCTTTTACTAGAGCAAACTGATCCGTGACACCAAGTACGTCTTCCGGGTGATGGTGCTCTTCATTCCTCTTCCTTTCTTCTGGGCGCTCTTTGACCAGCAGGGATCAAGATGGACCCTCCAGGCAATCCAGACCAACGGACATTTGGTGAGAACGACGTGGCTAAAAACAGTGATTTTTTTAACATGTTCCACAAATAAACAAGAATTGTTTAAGAGTAGAGATGCGACAGTTTTCTTGCATTTCTGTTAGTGGTGTTTCATCTCTTTGACAAAACTAGATCACCCATTCTGTTTCGAAATACTTTTCTAAAATATCCCGCATTTTATTCTGATCTACAGAAGTGAATGCTGATAGACCAATGTACTAAAGAATATGTTTAAAAACAAAACTATTATTTTACCTCCAAAAAGATTAATTGTTTGTAGGCAAACTGACATCGGTATAAAACAATCAAATAAACTTTGTTGTACAAATATACTAAAGAGTATTTTTAAAAACGAACTTTTATTTTACGTTTAAAAAGATTAAGTGTTTGTGGGAAACTAAATTCGGTATAAAACAATAAAATCACAGAGTGTGATATTGTGACAACCGATGGTTTCAGCATAGGACAAATTTTAAAATGCGCTCTCCTCGTTTTCCAGGGATCGCTCCTCATCAAACCGGATCAGGTGGAGGTCCTTAACCCCCTTCTCATCGTCACCCTTATTCCTCTGTTCGAGTTCACCCTCTACCCCTGCCTCCGCTACTTCCACATCCCCTTCACCCCGCTCCGAAGAATGACGGCCGGCCTTATCCTGGCCGGATTCTCGTTTATCGCCGCCGCCATTTTGCAAATCGAAATCGACGTGAGTAAAATGCGGAGCTAGTAAAAATGCGGAAAACAACGGACGCAAGGACGCGACGCAACAGTGCGTTTATTTTCTTGCCATGCTCGGGTCATGCTGCTTTTGGGTGTAACGTGGCACAATGGTGGAATTGTTGAAGCGATATCACGATTTTATTTTGTAAATGTTGGGTAAAATAATCTCTTGTTGTAGTAAATAAATCGGAATATTTTTTCAACATATTTAAAAGTCTGTTATTAATTTTTTCTTATGGCGCTAACGTTTTAATACGACTGACAGCAACATATCAAGTGAATCAAATATTAACAATAGGAATGAGAAGTTCAATATGAACTGAATGGTTCGTCATTAGTTTATTTATATATTTATTTATTGAACTTGACAACACGCAACTTAGCCTTCAGTTTGTCACGCGGACTCATTTGTTTTAAATTAAAAACTAAATATTTTTAAGGCATTATTTAGTTAGACTCCACAATAATTTTATGCGTTTTTCACCCTTGTTTATTTTTTTTGTTATTTTTTTGGCAGAAAACCTTGACACCTCTACCCGCCAGTGGGCAGTATGGAGTTCGTGTCATCAACTCCGCTAATTGCAGCACAAGTTTTACGTTCGGCTCTGGGTCACCTATCCCAGTCGGCGCTAAGAACGTATTTCCATTTTTCTTTTGAGAAAGCTAATGACAAATTTGTTTTCTAAAGTATCTATAAGATTTAGTAAAATTTTCTTTTTCAAAAGCATATAACAGCATGTAAGTAAAGACCATTACAAGTTATTAGAGAAGCAAGTTTGACTATTGGTTTACAACAAAATAGACAAATTATGTCTAACGTTTTGGCTCAAATACAAAGGCTTATGGTCGTTTATGCGATTTTGCAGTGCATTTCTGTTTAGTTTGTTCCTATATATAGTCAATTAAATTTATTCATTACCAAGGTTTTTTTTTATCTTCTACGGAACTTAGACTTTATTGTGTCAAATAAAGGTGATTTAGTATCCTATGTGTATATATATAAACTTCCATTCGCAGACCTCAACGTTTACATAGCTGAAACCCGACAAAGAAAGAACAACTTTGAAAAAATATAACGCTTAACTGGTAACGGTTATGGCATAAAATACACTTTTGGGCAAAGCTACAATTCCCTTATATTTACATACAGCTATCATGACGCGATCTCGCAAGATTTCTCACTTATGTTTGTTTTAATAGGCTAGTGACATTCAGTTCTTCTCGTTCGGGGCTGGCGACACCACCATTGCCTTTAAGAGTTGCTCGGGGATGGAAAAGTTAATCAATGTGACGAGACCGGGACAAAAAGAAGACGTCATTGAGTATTCAATTAAAAACGACAATGGGACGTCGTCAGAAGTAAGTTGTTTTGGTGTTTGCAACTAACCCCGATTACGACAACGGGCAATTTTGCCGATTTTATTGAGTCCTGAGTCCGGCGCCGAATTCACAACCTTTTTCCATCCATTTACGAAGCAAAAACGTGGCCATGGACCCACAAACTGCATTTTTTGCCTATTTTACCTAAGTACTTAAATATTCACGCTCCACGCGAATCTAATTGTAATTTAAAATCTTAACAAACTGTTTAGGAAGTTATAACAAAGTTACAGCAATATTGTTAGTGTTAGTGCCCTATATATTTAAACAAATTCGAATATTTGCGTAATAAAAAAAAATAGAATTTCTTAGCCCATATGGATAAAATTGTTTCACCGAAAGGCGTCGTGCGTCCTATTGCAACATCGAAAATAAAAGTTTGGGCAACTTTAACGATAAAAATACGGCGTTATGCGGTTCGCGCAAATCTAATACATCGTTCAAACTTTTCTTTAAAAAATAACACTTGTCCAAAGTAAAACTTTAACCAAATAAACGAACTGTGTGCTGGTAATGAGGTTACTTTTTATGACGCCACGTTTAGCTGTAACTTTGTGACATCACATTTTGACGTATCCTTGTGACATCATGTTATGACGTCACTATCTGACGACATCTTATGACGTAACTATGTGATGTTATGGTATAACGTAAATTTGTGACGTCATCTCTGGAAATATTTTCATGGCCCCCAAACAAAATCCGATACCCACGCCTGGCTGCAATACGGACAATATACAATTTATTCCGATCGATTAGGCGGTTAAAAAAAAGTTTTTTTTGGTAGTTTAACGTTTAAATCAGGGGTCGGCAACCTTTTTCTAGTCGCGGGCCCAAACCAAACTCAGAAAGGTCTCTGCGGGCCGCACAAAATGTTAACTAAGAATTGTGTTTTTTAAATGTTAGAACAACTGTGAATCAGGCGGGCCTTGGATAGTTTTTGCACTTAAAGACGTGTTTAATTACATTTACAGAGGCAGTAAAGTGTTACGCAAAGGGCGAAAAAAGCGTTTGTTTGGTTTAACATTAAAATTCAAACGTCGTCATCCATACTACTAATGAAAAATGTAATAAAACTGCTTTGAGGGAACGCGATGACATTTAAAGTTAATCTAGCTTTGCATTTGTTAACCGTCTTAAGTCAAGGCCCACCTGGCGAGCGAAGCCATCGCGATTTTTTTTGGTATACCGGTATTATATTTCTAACATTTTTGAATACGTTATCCGTTTTTTCGCGACGCACTTACAGCCTTCCACGGCACAACGGTAAAGAAGCGATGATCTAGTTGAAAACGCAGCATCAAAACTAAACATACCGGACGTAGAATAAACATTCGAGCAAAGCGCAAAAATTTTTCGCAATTGCGTAGTAAAAATAGTCAAAAAGTATATGTGAAATGGACTTGTCTAAGTTTGTCTAATAGGCGGCGGGCCGTATGTTGCCGACCCCTGGTTTAAATGATGCGATTTACAATAAAAGTAGTCCTCCCTGCTAAAGACTTCAAAATACAAAAAAAGATTTACTATATAGGAAAAGAATATTTCTGCGAAAACCACTACTGATTTTCGCTCAAACATCTACTTGCTACGAACGAGTTTCACCCCTTAATTTATCCTCGCAACAGACTCAGATGATCACGCATAAAACTGAAGACGGGGGTGGTAGGTTCAGCGTCGTTAATCTCCGGTCGGAGAGTCTTAACATTACGGCAAAAAACGCCGATGGAGTGGAGTTGGACCGGAAGCGGGAAGTCCACCCCGACATGCGATCAGAAGAGCTGGATGTGCCCTACGGATTGTAAGCGCAATAGGATGCTCATTGCTTGTATAGAGACTTGAACAACTAGATAATCCTTGTTTTCTAGTCCAACTAATTAGAGCAAAATGCGTATAATTTTAATTCTAATCTAATTTGAGAATTGCATGAGTGCACCAATTCTAGTTCTAATCTAATTCGAATTTTACCAAAAAAAACTTTGCATTCGCTTTTTTATTAGAATATTTTTCAATTTAAATTAAATTCATTGTGACATATAAAAAAAATTAAGTCCACTTGTATAGTTTTATTGTGCCGCATGTTGTTTTGCTAAGCGGTGTTACGACAGCAGCACAAAAGTAACTATTGTGTGTTTGCTTATTTAAACCTCCCCCTCTCGATTTCTTGACTTAAGCCGTTTATCGGAAGGCGTGTGTTTCTGTCAGGCGTCTGTTTACATGATCTTTAAGATCTTGGCTTGCTAAGCCGTCATTTTTTCAGGTTCAATTTTAAAAAGTATTGCCAAGTTTACCAATTCTGTTTGGTGAAAATTTGTTTTAGGAATTTTTGGACTTTTAGTTGCGGTTATAAGAATTTGGGTTAAAACGACATGGACAGTGGATCACTGAGACTAAATTAAAGACTTTAAAACTTGATTTAAACTTCACTTTGTAAATTAAAATCATATAATTGCCTGCTTAATTTCAAAAGTTATTTGTAACATCAACTGTGGCTCATGTTCATGTTACCGGTTTTGCTTGCAAAATAACTATTTTCTCTTTCGATGTTTAGGTTAACATCTATTTGTCTTTTACGATTTTATGAGCAAAGGTAGATTCGGTTTTCTCGAAGAAACTATACATCGATGAAAAAAGTAAAACTGAATGTTCGTTATCAGTTGAGAGAAAATTTCCCTGGTTAATATATATCTATACAACTATACATATAGATAATACAACTCTAGCTTTTTGCAGAACAATAGTTGAGGCGGTTGACAGCAGTGGCAATACGACAGTAAACATAAAGCTGGATTTGGAGGTCGGTGCCGTTTATTCAGTCGTCATAGCTGAAAAAAATGGCTCGTTTGATGTAAGTACTTTAGTATGCACCATTCAAATATGGTATTTATTAATGAAATTTAAAGCCAAAATAGTCGAGCAAATAGACATCATCTTGATTAAGACGTTTCGATACCTGCTTTTATCATTATTATTTACTAATGATGATATAAGAAGGTATTAATACGTCTCAATCAAGATGTCAATCTATAGTATTTCTTATTTCGAAAAATCAAAGACAGCTATATCAAGACAAGCAAAATAACTAAAACGCTTTCACCTTATTTTATTTTAATACGTTTTGTCGTTTTACATTCGTAAAATATCCTAATCCGCATTGTAATTAGTGAATTAAGTTTGTTAACCCCATGGTTGACTCCATTGTAAACTTTATTTTTGGAATATAGAAGTTTTGCTTAGAACTTTAAATTTTAACCTGTAAGCAATAACCCCGATAGGCCTTTGAATTGTTAAAGTTGTAAGTTGTTTATTATTTGTTTAAAGAAAATTTTTTATAATAGGAGTTTATTAATTAATGAGTTGCAAATCAAATACCTTGGACAACTAGAATTAAGTTCGTTTGAGAGTCAGCAACACTAAATACACAAGAGGTTGAGATTTACAAAGATGTTCCCAATTAATAAACCAGAAATCCGTGACATTAATCGAATTTTTTTGCCGTTGTCACGATAAAGGCAATTTTTATTGAACCACTTGTTTGCACAGCTGCTGGACATCAACCCGAGTGTAATCAGTGTTGCCTGGATGATCCCACAGTTCATCATCATAACGATTGGTGAAGTTTTCCTCTCGATCACTGGTCTCGAGTTTTCGTACACACAAGTATGCTTCGGAAAACTGCCGTTTTTGCCAAAAGGCAGAATTTTGTATTTTGCGATTCTGCTCTAGTAACTGGGTGGAAGGTGGCCCTGATATTTGACCAGGATTGCAGGCCGCGAAAAGTCGTGAAAATAACGAGCAACTTTAAAGAAAACCGAACAACGAACAAGCAATTTTTTTTGCTAGATCTTAGCTGGACAAGTAGTATTGATTTATTTATGAAAGTTGCTCACAAAACGTCCACGGTTTGTTAGACGGACCCGACCAAACTTCCCACCTTATAACCTCTTGCTACTCTGTTTTAAGTATGTAGAAACTTAATTTGTTCCAGTTTACAAATCACAGTTGAAAGTTTTACCAATTAATACATTCCCTGGCAGCAACGGTATTTACAGTTAACTGTTTGTTCGGTATATTCAGTTATTGGTTTGTTTTTATCAGTAACGGTATATTCATTTAACTGTTTGTTTGGTATATTCAGTTATCTGTTTGTTTTTATCAGTAACGGTATATACAGTTAACTGTTTGTTCGGTATATTCAGATTTAGCTTTGTATTAATCAGCAACAGTATATTCGGTTAACTGCTTGTTCACCTTAAGTGATCTCGCTCCTTGTTTCAGGCCCCTCCCAGCATGAAGTCCGTTCTTACCAGCATCTGGCTCTTCACCGTGTCCCTCGGCAACATTATCGTTCTCATCGTGGCCGAAGCCCAGGGATTCGAGAATCAGTCGGACGAGTTCTTCTTCTTTGCCGGACTTATATTCGTGGCTGCCGTTCTCTTCATGATTTTGGCTTACAGGTATGCGCTACAAGATAAGCTATGGTTATTTAAAACAGGCTGCGGAGTCGGTTAAAAATATCCCGAGTCCGACTCCCGAGTCTGATTTCGGCCAAAAAAATAAACCTGAGTCCGACTCTAGTCAAATGTGCAATTTCGTCGAGTCCCGAGTCCGGCCCTGACTCTATAATCTGTATTCCGCCAATTTACGTAACTAAATAACGTGGATTTTCAGCAATTCACTTATAGGGGTGTCGTATAATTCATTCACTTACAATACACGGTTAAAAAATATTCCACCATACGCTATTCCGCCTTTACATTTTACAGTTGGCGGCCATATCAGTTTTAAATATTGGTACCGCGCATGCGCATGTCGGACTCGGGACTCGGGACTCGGGTAATTTTATGTGATCTTACTCTAGACCCGAGTTCGAGTCCGTAGCCCTGATTTAAAACATCATGACCGCGTTTTTTTTATTCTATAATCCTTAATTTCTCCCTCATTTTAGGTTTCGTCTTTACGTTTTTAAAAAATCCTACATTTATTTATTTGGTGCAAATATGTTTATACCGACGTTGCGAAAGCAAATTAAAAAAACTTTGGCAAGCATTAGTTCTGATACCCCAAAATCAAAGTACAATTGTGAATGTAGCATTGTTGGAGCAATAGAATCGCGCGAAATTTATACTAGGGAAAGGAAAGGCAATAAAGCCTCATTAGATCGTATTAAATAAAAAGTTTAATATATTAGTTGTTAGACGCTGATCTACGTGAAGCCGGAATATACAAACAAGCAAAAATACAGACACTTTGTTTAACTCAAAAGCGTCGCTTCAGTGGACGTTTAAAGCTTTGCGAATTTTGAATCACATTGTAACTCTATAAATATCATCAACTAATATAATAACATAAACAAAAAGTGAGATAAAGCAAGGCATTCGCTTTGACAGGTACATCCCCGTTGACGAGAACGAATTCGAGGCCGAAATTCAAATGGAGCGAGAAAAGGCCCGCAAGAGGGCGGAAGACTACGAGTTGCACAAACAAGGAATCGACGAGGTTTCGGTAGTCGACGGAAAAGTGAACACGAGCTACGAAGTGGAAGAAAAACCGGAAATCGAACTTGCCACGAGCTTTTAGAGGTCACCCTTGATGATGGCCTAACTCTTTGTTTTCGCTTTTGATAAGGAACAGCGTTTTTTGCGAACTTGAAATGCAACATATTATACAGCAGTGTTTCTCAACCCTTTTTTCGCAGCGACTAAAATAATAGGCGTAAGCATAACAACGAAGCTTTGGCGCCCCAATTTCACTGAACTCTTAACTAAACTTATTATAAGTGAACAAAGCATAAGACGATTGACATAAATAAATCCTAGTTTACTTAATATGAGCCTAGTCTTCGTATTTTCTCCACAATTTTCTCAAATATTGACGAAGTATTGTTCCGGGGCGTTCTCAAAAAGTCTAACCTTATAAGCTATTTCAGTCGACGACACAATTTTGGCTCGGGATTCATCAGTTGAGAAACATTGATATACAGCAATGTATAGTTGGACACACGCAAAAGCGTCAGACATCCTCAAAAAATCCAAATCTTAAGAAAGTTTATACTCGTTCCATCAAGCAGTTAATATGTCTAAGTGCCAAATTTTTAGGGTATGCAAAATATGCTCAGGTGTTTAGCTTATTTGTATCAATACAAATTTATAGAATTTCATAATTGGTAACCTCTGTTCCCGAATGTTAATAGTAACCTGTGCTCGAAGCCCATTCTAAACGTTATCAATACAGCAAAACAACTATCAATCTATTAAAACAATATAGGAATTTTTTAAATAACAAGTAATTTTGTATTATTTTGTTAATGAGCATATATTATGTCGTTCTGATGAATGAAGTATTAATTTTGTTACATGTTTGTTGCACAATCAAACAATCCTTTATAATTATTCTTACTCGTTCTTACGTTGATATTACTACATTTTGGCGTATTGCAATCTATGCGTATCTTTTGGCGTATAAAATCAAATACTTAACTCATTAGAGGTAAAAATATTTGAATAGTAACGTATTCTGGCAAGACGAACAGGGATATTTAGTTTTACTACGCTTATTCTGAACAGCAGGCAAGTTAATACACCGGGCAAGTCAAAACTTAAAGGCAACAGTACTGTGGTAAGTTGTCAATATCACCATTTCATTAATTTGAGGAAAACTTCTCATGAATTTCTCTTTGAAACCCAACAAAACAAAACAATTGCGGACAATTATATTTAAAATATTTACTGTGAAGGTCCGGAATACAGCTTAACTGATTAAGCTTTGCAAAATTGCTTTTAGTAAATTTTATTTTCGGGCTTAGCTTTCAGTTTGCTATACTATTTTTAAGCCAGGTTTCACGATGTTAAAATGGCAGAGCATGAGGATTTGTGAGAATACACTTTGAGGGCCAAGTTTTATTATCAGAATGAAAGCTGCTAAGATTTTGTTGTTAATGAAATCCCGTGTTTTAATTTGTCATTGTGTTCAGGTGAGATTCGGTAACACAACGAGACCCGTGCTGTGCGATTTGTGCCTACAGCTCAAAACTAATCAGCAGAAAAACAAATAACCATTTTGATGCAACAATGCAAAGCGTGTGTGTCGCTGTGTTGGTGCTAAATATATTTTTAGCTGGAAGATTTTCAGGCTAAATGGATCATGTTTTATTTATGCAACTGGACGTTTAGATTATATAGTATGAGTGTAGCCTTCTTTCTAGTCGCTTTCGGTGTTATACATTTTCCAATTGGTTAAAAAGTGTGCTTGTCCCCGACCATCAGTATTTGTATTTGTACCAAAGTTAATTTATTTATAAAAAAAGTGCGAACAAAAAACTGTACAAAAATAAAGAATAAAAAACAGTAGGCAGCTGCTCAACCGGAATGAAGAAAGTCTACAAAGAGGGTTAGTGGTATAGAAACGTAGTAAAAACGCAAACTTCGTATAAAAATAACAATATGCACAAGACGTAGATTAAAATATGAACTGCAAAGAGAATTTAAAGAAGATTTGCCTTAAATAGAAAAATGTTTGCACAATAAATAATATTGATGATATCTATGATTAGTGCTTTGCAATCTATCGTAAATAGCAAATGGTATAAATAACTTAAAAAAAGCAAAAAAAAACATGAAGTTTGGTAGCGGCAATATATAGTTAAAAAAATGTAAGCCTTTTTAGTGGTCATTCAGTGACTTTAGCGCAGGTGCTCAGTAAAACCAACGTCAATAATAACTTAATACCAATCTTACATATTCGAAGGAATTTGTGTACCACTCTAACAGGGCCGCATTAGGGCGCGATGAGGTCACTCAAAAAGTGTTTTTACTCTTTTACTAATGGACGTTTGAGGCATCGGTTGGAGCAAGTTGAAGTCTGGCCAACTTCATTCTCGGCTGGGAGGTTCTCTTTCTTCCCTTTCCCTTTCCTTTGCCACGACCACCTGTAAAACACATTTTTATTTTATTGTCGTATACCAGGTTGCCTTACTGTGCTTCTTACAGAGTTGTTCACAATGTAGCTTTCGTAAAGTGTTACGCGCAACTACAGTTAGATACTGGTTTCCGCGTTATTATTACTACAATGCTGTCGACTGATCCATTGTTTGTAAAACATGTTTTGCACCTCCTAGGTATTTACAAAAAATGTATACATACTATGTATTGTACAATGATCCAGTTTTCAAACAGAATAATGCGACCACTACCAATTCGCCAAGAAGTGTACTATTTATCACATCGATAAATCAAGAACATAAAGATGCAGTTGCCAAAAGTGTTCATATACTAAATGGTAAGCTACATTGGTGTAAATACTTTAAATGTAAAACAGTGTTCATATATGAATTTTGGCAAAAAAATACTGACAGTAGACAGTTCGATAAGGTTATTTATTTTAAAATTAGCCCAAAAATAAAGCAACTTACTTTGCTTGAGCTTACCAGATTTTAAATGTTAAACTATACATATATATGCATTTTACTAAAAAGCTTTCTGCCAAAGATTAATTTATTTTTTAATAAGTCAAATGGCAACTTACTTTGCTTGAACTTGGCAGCGCTTGCTTTTTGCGATCCGCACCCGATCCACATTTTCTTGACGCTTTTTGGATAGTTTTTATCGGGTCGGGCGTTGAGACCCGAGAAACGCCAGTAATCGTCACCCTTGAAGAAGTAGGTTTTACCTAAAAATAAAAAAATCGTATTAAGCCTTACTTAACTGAGCAGTGAATTCGGGGAAATAATTGGTACCGAACAACCAAAATATAGCATGATTTGCATTTTGTTGGCTATCCTTATGCTCGGTTAATTGTCGATTTGTTAATTGTGATCTTTTTTACTAGCTTTGCAATTTTTGTTTTATACCTATCGTTAGCTTAATCGCGATTTATTGCGCAGTACATGTACGCAAGTTAGAAAGATAGGAAACAGCATTGATCAAAGCCAATTACCCTCCTTGGGTTGAGCTTAGCATATAAAAAATGGTAAACTATACATGGGTGATAAATACGAAAAATGTGCGGCAGTGATGAATTACAGTAAAAAAATTACCTGCTGAATTAAACTGAATTGGGGCTTACCGTTTTTCCACTGAATGGCAGCATTTGGGTTGTCTGGGATGTCGGTCCAGTATCGTTTTATTGGAGCCGAAGTGTACCTTGCTCTACCATCGTACGGCTGGTATTCCGAAAAACGATGGAAGTTGCCGTCTGCAAATTAACCAGAATTAAATTAAACTTTAACGTTGCAAAAATCAAAACATTTACGAGTCATTTCGTCAGCCAATTACATTTTGACTTCCAGTTACTTTGAATTTTTATGTTACTCTTTTGGGACCACTGGGGCCACCGAATTTTACAATTTCCAACCAACGAAATTCAGAAAAAACAGAACTCAAAGGCGCGTGGTCAATTCCGTCCATCGATTGTATATAAACACGATCTTGCATTTTTATAATTTAATGTCGATGGAAACGCGCAGATTGCTAAAAACACCCACCCTTAAACAGGTAGATAAGTCCATCGCCGCCCCACTGTACGGCCGCTTGACTGTGCGATGGCATACCGAGGGTTGACACACTGCGGGGAAAGCCCCTCTCCAGTCTTCTATTGCTGTCGTATCGCCACATCCGGTTACCTGTGAAAATAAAGCAGGTTGAAAAATGCTTACTGGTGAGTCGCTTTGTATGATGTCGAGAAATCTTGCCTGTGTAGCATCTTACTCTACAGCAGGGGGGGGGCAATTATTTTTTACTGCGGGCCGCATGAGAAACAGAAAATGTCGTGGCGGTCCGGGTCAAAAATAGGATCTCAAATACAAGGCATATGACGTTATACCATGACGCTATAAAATAAGTAAGCTAAAGAAAACCTGTTATTACTTTAGGAGTTGTGCGCAAATGCGTGAATGGCGAAAAAATCGCGGGTGTTTTGTTTAAAATGCAAACTTTAATTCGATTTGGAGGGTGCTTTTATGATGCATTGAGCACAGATAAAATATACGTGCATTCCTTGATATGTTGGCATTGTCAATTGTTTGTGGGCATTAACCCAACAACTCAAGGTTAAATACGTGAAAATCTTGCACACAATAACTTACAATGCCTTTTTTGCTTTTAAAGCTTTCAGTGGCCGATGTTATTCCTACAATGAACATATTGTAAATACAGTACAAATCGGGAGTAACACAAACATGGCATTAACCACATTAGGTTGACAAATGTTAATCGGTATGTTTCGGAGGTTGGAAAACGGCCGCTATACTAATGTACGTTCGTAATTTTAAAACGAAATACCGTTGTTTGAAGCGCAAAAAATTAATTTGCAAATATAAGGCTAAGTTTGACAACTTTTCGTTTGAAAGAGTGTCGATTACAGTGCAGAGGGCGACTTTTGTCTGTAAAGACGATCAAAAACACGCGAAACTTACGAGAAAGCCAAAAGAGGTTCGCGCGAAGCGCGAAAACAATTTCCATTTTAGTCTATAAAACAGGCTGAAAAAGGAGTTTGGCGGGACATCATCAACCCTGGAAAAAGTGAATCTTTATGTTTCAACAAACATGTAAAAAGTCGCCCTGGTTTGTAATTTAAAAAAGTGAGCCGCTGGCCGGATTGGAATACTTGGCGGGCCGGATCCGGCCTTGGCATTTTTCTTTGTCGTATGGTTTGTAATATTAGCATTGTTTGGAAAAACTTTGCGTTGCATGTATGCCAAACAAGAGAGTGCTGCTAATCTCTGCTTAACTTTTATGTTGTCCGGATAGTGTATTTTGTCAAAAACAAACAGCTTAAACGTATGCCGGTCGTACCTTTGAAGAAGTAAGTGCGTTTCGTAGCCTTGGAGTAGACTGCTGAGCCGACATGGGACGGAATACCTTTCCAGAATCTGTTAATTTTCTTTGGGTAACCAGGAGCGACGCCGTAGTCGGTAATCTTCCAGTAGAAAGGTCCCTTCAGAGCGTACATCACGTTGTCGTCGTGGTCTGTTTTCAAAACGGCGTACTTTGATAGGTTGCAATGGAGTACGGGAACCAAGCGATAATATTTGGCGGTAGTAAAACGCCGTACATTCAACTATACGATCGGAAAGTTTTTCCTTAAAGGAGTATTTTTTTAATTTGCAAATATTTGAGTTCCAAACATCATTAATTTCGATTAAATGTGTTGGTAAACTCCTCTAATTCGAATAACCGAATGCTCGATGAAACACTATAGTTACTTGGCCTAGCCGAGTATTAAGAAATTTATTTATAGCTAAAACAGAAACTATAGTAACCCGGGCTTCACAAAGACATGAAGTGAAAGTAAATATTTCATTCCTTTAAGTAAAAACGAATTGACCAATAATTTTCATAAAAAAATTAGGAACAATTCCAAATAGGTGTAATTGCACATCGGGAAGTCGGTGGACTAATAAAAGTTCTTTATGAGGCTAGAAAAACAACTAGCCTGCAGTGAGGTTCGAACTCACCACCTATCAAAAAACGACTTCAGAAGAGCTCGGCCACATGTGATTGTACACGTGCATCTCCTTTCATACTTGTAATTGTAATATAAAATATGTATAACTATAAAAATATAAGTGAAATGAAACATGAAACTAAAAAAAGTATACTTACGGTACATGGTTGCGTCGAAAACTATCCTCTTTCCGCAGACGTCCATGGCCCCAGGTCTTTTTGGGGTGGGTTTTGTGGGGCGTCTGGTTGGGGGTCTGGTCGATGGACGACGCTTTTTCGCGTTGGTGTCTGCGGTATGCTTGGGTGCGCCTGGACGGTGAATCGTGTGTAATTTAATTAGATTATTTCACGTTGATACAAGAACTTTTAATTATTACTGCTTTATTCTCAATAAATTACTTTTAACTATGTACTGAATATTATTGCCAACTGTATGGTAAAAAATGTTGTAACTGTGATTTGATTTCTCTACTACCGTTGATTTTGTAGAAAAATAATTTTTTGTTGCTAAAAGAATGACTTTTGGACATGATTATTGGTAAAATGATGTATTTGGCTTTAAAAATTGAATTATTTTAAAAGGGGACTCACAATAGGGCCATATACAGTTGCGGACATTGGCGCACTAACTTACCTTAAGATTGATAAAAAAGGTAAAATTTAACGTCAAAATAGAAATATGCCTTCTTCATTACTTTCTTTTTCGGGGATACTCCCAACCAGTGTTTTTTTAAGGTGTTTTGGGGGACTGAAACGGTCCACCAAATTTCTCCAGCGGTTTCCCAAAAAGCAAATATGGCTATTTTTTGGTATTTAAATGAAACACTTGCGGTCTCTTAAAACTACTTAGCGGTCACCCAAACCAAACCTTAAAAAAAACCCTGCTCCCAACGAAAGTTAGTTTGGGTCATCGTCGAAAATGCGCGTCTTAGATCTGGTATTTACTTCAAGCTCTTTAGACGCTTCTTACCGTAAAGCTGCTGAATTCCAGCAATGTCGTCTTCGTGCAGCTTGAAGTTTTTCACGTAGCCTTTGTAGAAGGGAGCCATGAGCGATTGCTGAACACTCGAGTGACCCAGACCCAGGCTATGGCCGAACTCGTGCGCGGCCACTATGAAGAGGTTGACGCCTGTGGAAAAGTCCAGGTTTTATTTTTACGTTAACTTTGTAAAGCGTATATATTTATAAATTGTTTGGAGAGAGCATGTTTTCGTGTTAGAAAGTTGATTTGGTCGATGCACTGTAAAATTTGGAGGTTGTAATAATACACCTTGGGGTGGACATTAAATAAAATGGTGTTAAATTCCACCATCATATGAAAAACGGTGAAAAAAACTCCCAAGCGTGGAATTTTCCACCAACACCAAAAGTTTGAGATTTATAGCGTGGAAGTCTCCACCTTGTGATCCTGAATGCGTGGTAAAAGTCACCATGCGGTATTTTGTTGCATATACACGGTCAAAAGAGGCCATTCTATAGTTGTTCTACTATACTCTTCTCAAATTGGTATGCCGTTTACTTTTCATTAAGCTATTATACGTTTTGGTGGGCACAAATGATGTGGTTTGGTATAAACAACTTTCGTCAATTCTTACATACAAGAAGCACTGTTAGTGTTCGCATTAAAAATGATTTCAATGTATTGATTAAAGGTTAATCGTTTTAGTTATAAAAGTTTGTTGAAATAAAACTTAGTTAAGAAGCAATGTATCCTCACCAGATCCGTCGGCGTAATCGAACTTCTCAGCGTCGTCGAAATGCGCTCTGCCGTCCGAAGGAAAAAAGGCGTGCGCGAGAGTGCCACCTGACGGAAATGCAAAATACGTTTTAACCTTGAAAAAATGATGCAGATTATTGAAATAAACCTAAAAGTAGATTTTATCGCCGAACGCGCCTTTGCTTTTTGTTTGACTGGTCGTGTAACAATGGCGTTGGATTGAACCCTTTTCACGAGGCGAACGCTCAAAGTTTTGCAAAGTAACCCCCAATATCGCGCGTTCGTCACGTCTGCGCAAACACGTTTCGCGCGCGACGAGCTATTTCGGTGCACCAACTGTGACGACACAATGCGGGGCGCTGAAAGGCGACGATCCCCGAAGTCGAATTTCTTTGAGGGGTGCAGCGGGATTAAATTTCGGCACCGCGGTTTCGCGCCTTGCGCTTTCAAATTAAGAACGACTGACGCGCGTTTGTCCCTGTTCATTTGCTCGAGTTGCTTTTCCTTGAGTTCGCTTTGTCATTTTAAGCTCTTGTTTAAATTGTCGCCTCTGCAAGGGGATGCCGAGCTCTGTTGAATTCACGCTTGATCTGCTGACTGAAAGATCTCACCCCAAGCAAAAACCACAGCCAAATAAATAAATCGTCTATCTCTACCATTGCATTGTATTGCGCTCGCTTAGATTATTACTCTACGGTTTTGTCTATTATCCTGTGGTAAAATAGCATTATTGGTAGGGTATGCTCTATTTATCTTCGCATTTTGCACTGTTAATTTTTAAATATTATAGTTTTATGTTTTTAATTAACAAGAACTCAAACTAGCCATTTCCCGTTGTCTACTTAGATGCATTGTAGGAGTGAATATTGTTAGTCAAAAAAGCAATCTTGATTAGCGCTGCAGTACATTATTTTTAATATTAAACTGCACATAGCAGTGTTACGTCTGCTGAAGAGGCCCTCGGTTTCATATTTTTTTATTTTGACGGCCTTCCGCCAAGCATAACATTGCACAAACAGAAGCTCGGCAACGTTGACTTTGGACGCCTTTGCGCGAGGTTCAAAAGTCGAATTGTCGGTTTTAATTGCTCACCCTTTCCGTCGAAGGGGTAATTGTCGCCGTGTTGAGCTTCACCGAAGGAAATGGTGATGTCGGCCTCGCTACTTTGCCTGACCAACTGGAAAGTGAGTGAGGAAGCGTTGGACCACACTTCGAATGCTCTGAATATTATTAAAGAAGGAGGAGACGTCGGTTAGTATAGCTCCTGCATTTCAAATTCATGGATTCAAAAGTTATGGTTAAAATCGCCCGGTGGGACTAACACAAGAGACGTGAGTTAGCCTTTTAGAAAGGCTTTAATCTTAACAAACCGAAAGACAACAAAAATGTGCAATACTCGGATAAAATATCCAACACCGCGTGAAGCATTTATTAACTATGGCTTATGTTAAACAAAAGAAAATAAGTACAGTAGTCTTCGATGTAACTATACTTTGTGCCTTTTCAATGGAGGCTGCTTTTTGATCGGCAATTTTGTACCATGTATATAGCTACTATTTTGTACCATGCCTATATAGTTAATATTTTGTACCATGTATATAGCTACTAAAGTAGGCAAACCGACCTGGCGATCGAATCGTATATCTTTGGCTTTGACATGTCTGTCGTTAATTTGCTTTCGTCGAGCCAATACTTCAGGTCTGTTTTCGACCACATTCCGTCTGGATGAAAAAACAATAAACGCTATAACATTACATCGCAATAGATTTTTAAGTTACGGGTATCTGGTTAATGTTTAGTCATTTTCGACACTTCAAAAGCGAATTAGCTGTTGCATTTGTGTGCCGTGACTCGGCAAGTGTGGACAAAACCTCGTTGCTTGCGATAAGCCTAATTACACAGTAGTGCCGAGACCTAAATCAAACTTAAGGCGTGCGTGATGCTTCGTTCAAGAACTTATTGAGATATAGTTTTATTTTTATACCTGGCTATTATGTGACAACATTGAACATTGTGTATCGACCAAATGACAAAGATATGAACAACGTTTTCGTGCGAACGTGCATTAAATTTATAAACCCGGAAGTTAGCTTCGTATACCGCTCAACCGTTGGTAACCGGGTTGGCTAAACCAGAATCAACTAATCAAATTGGCCAGTCCCTGATTCAGAAACATCCAACCTAATACTCTGTACTCACTGTCAGCGCTGAAGCGCTTTGATCGGCTTCTTGCGCCTTTGGTATTTTTCCCCTTCCGGCCTTTCTTGCCTCTTTTCCTCCTGCGGTTTATTTTTCTCCGCTCCTTCTTGCTGATGAACTTGGAGTCCGCCACGTTTCCTGTAAAGCCGAAATCTTATTCAGCGAAAAATAGAATCGCGTGAAAATCGTTTACTTGATGGTAGGAAGGTCGGTGGATGACTTCCATCTAAGTCAGTCATATTGCGAATTAATTTATGCTATAGTCAATGTGATTTAAGAGGGAGCAAAGTTTCGTACATGTTTGAAAAACTGCTTTTGTTTAAGTTGCATGTAAATTGTCAAGGTTTTTCTAATTCGGTTGAATATAACTTAATTTGATGAAGGCCAAGTGATTCATTCAAATGACTCGAAACCAAGTCGAGTTGTAACATTAGCAAGTTAAATCCGATAAAATAGGTCATTGAGGTATTTGCAAAATTCTTTCTTTAGTCCCCCTTTGGCCATTAAGCTCTTTCAAATCAACTCTGCAACATTGAAATCTCTTCTCGAAGCACACACAATGCACTGTCCACAACATAAAGCAAGTAAACATAGCAACAAACCGTTAACGCCCATATTAAACGCTCCCACGGTGTCCTCGACCCCGCATCGTGGTAGGGACATCATCTCGACTGTTTTCTTGTTCAGTTGACCAGTCATGGGAATCCCTGCCATTTGCTGAAAAACTCTGAGAAAAAGACGAAAATGAGATGGTTTCTACAAGCATTTTTTTCAAATTCGGTTATATATCTTCATTTTTCTACATAAAACAATTTGCTTGATGAATTTTGCGTTTTTTGTTATATTTAGTTGTTTTATTGCTCGTAATCGAGCTAGTTTACCATTTTTAGTATTTAACATTTACTTTTTATGGGGAACTTGACTTGAGATTGACTTGCTATAATTTTGACTTGACTGGGATTTGACTTGTGATTTATTGAAAAAGACTTGACTTGGACTTTATTTTACAAGTTATTTTACAAATTACTTGACTCAAGTTATTTTACGATTATCTTTGTCTGGGTCTTTTCAGTTTGAAAAGGCTTTTTTACAACACTGCATTTTGACGCATAGGGCATCCTTGGTTATTTATCGTCTTTCTGTCTAATTTCTTGTCGTACCTCGGTTTTCCATTGTGTGGCGGACATATTAGCCCGAACTAATTTATTAACGAAATCTATTCCCAATCTACAAGTGCAAAAGAAGTCTTTACCTGATAGACTTCTTGAAACTCTTTAAGTCGATGATTCCTCCCAGTTGGTTCGATTTTGCTCTCTTGTGCGACATATAGCCAAACTTCCCAAGATATTCCTGCGTTGGAAGAATAATACTTAAATCACACTCCTGTAGATTTCACTCTGTTTCCAAGATGATGCAATTTATAAAGTGGAAATAAGGTGTTTTACAGAACATTTTAGCATTTATAACAATTTAAGAGCGACAACTGAAAATAGAAAATGCCGCTAGTGGGTTAGATAAGAATAAAATATTGACGATGACCAGTTTGATTCGAACATTCCTCAATTATTTTGTAATCACAGAAGTTCTAACAAGCAAAACAGAGACGTGCATTAAAAGGTCCCAAGCCTTGTTATTTGTCGTGCAACATGATTGTGAGATTTTCACGCGAATCGTGCACGAGCAACCGAGCAATTCACCTCTCCCAGCGTCACAACTTTTCTAACGACTTTCGAAGTCGCTTTCGTCATGAACCTCGGCAAGTGACGTAACTGTTCTTCTACGTCACTACTCAGGCTGCTCGCGATCCGCGACAGCTGACTCTCGATGGGGCCGGCCAGGGACTCCAGTAGACCTTTACTGCTGGCCCCAACGCTAACTGTGACGTCATGCAAGACCCCGGAGATTTTTTTGCGACCGGTGATGGTCTGCCAGAAGCCGTTGCGTCCAAAAAGTGACGACTATACGTGCAATTAAGGTTTTTTTGAGCTTATGGTTTGATTGGCCTGCCCTTTTGTATATTTGAGATTGTAAAATACAACATTTGTAATGATTTAGCGGAGAAACAAACAACCAACACGCGTTAAGTATAGTGCTCGATCGATCCGAACAAAAAAATCTGTAGAGTGACGAAGATTATACGTTCAAAAAAAGTTCAGGGCTTTTGGTGCCACAATTTTTTCATGCTTATTATTTTTTCAATCTAAAGTTAAAACGATGGTGATGGTTTAGCGAATAACGTTTTTACGAACGACTGACACATACCAATGATATGATTTAATAACTAATCGAAAGTGTTTCGCTTTGGTCTGCCAACTGTTGAGGAAAATTCTAATAAAAGCTATCGAACTCGTGCGAGGTTACAATTCCGCCTAAGCGCAACCGAAACGACCCCACTCATCGGCTTCAGCAAACCCCAAATTGAATCCGTAACCCGCGTTCGCTCTGATGCAGGAGCCCTGACCACTTTCTGTAGCCCTCGACAATCAATCAACATCGCTTAAATCTCCCGGTGCCTCTTTTGCGTTATCTCTTGTTTGCTGACGGCTTATATTACAAGTTACGCCTGCTTAGGGTTCAACATGAATTCTGTTTAATATTGGGAAATGGCGACCGACCTTGGGTTTCGCGTTACTGTGGAGTGTAATCTCCCAGGTTGTTGATCAGGATCTATGTCTAAACAGCTCTAGACCTGGCATTCGTTTCCAGTTCTGCTGAAATTGTTTCATTGCATACGACAAAGCCCCTTTCCCAGGATTAGCCGTCAGGTTTTTTTCACGTTTGTTTAAACTTTTAAGTAACGAAAACTCTCCACGGAGGACTATTTATTGATTTAGCCTTTGGTTGTTTTTTGCAGTTTGCATTAGCCCATTTGAAGCGTGTTACAAATCAAACAGACTTTTTCGCATTTGTGATATTTTGGTTTTTGTTAAACCACAAGTTGTCAGTCAGCTGTAATACACTATTTTCCTTATACTATTAAATTTCACATTAAAATCCTTGTGACCAAAAACGACCACCCACATCGACAAGGTACAAAGGTTTTCGAAAGTTTACAATTTAATGAAAACTTATATATTAAATTGAAACACCCGAGCAGCCTACTTATAGGGCAAACTCAAGTGCGTCTCTTTAGGAGAGAAACATCGTTTTTCACGCTTTGTTTTCTCTATACACGGGTGAATTCCAAACCGGGGTCATCGCCTCGCTTTTGAAGATCGCCTCATCAAACCAAGTGCCACAAACCGCACGTACACTTTCCATCAGAAACCAATTAAGGGCGTTTTCTTTTCACGCCGAGGTCACCTCACCAGCAAAGGGCCGCGCACTTTGCCGTCGACAAATATTTGAACGTTCCTTTTAACAAGCACATTACAAAAACTCCTGATCAATTTCGTACTTAAGCTGTTTGTTGTTTAGCGAAAAAATGTAAGCTTAACATGGTTTAAAGTCGCGTACGGAAATATTGAGTTCAAATGTAAATATAATAAATGGTTTTTAATATGTTTGTTTGACAATGAATAAATTGCTTTACACAACGACTAATTCAAGCAAACAGTTAGCTGGTTTAAATTTCTGCTTTCACATTTCCTTAAAAACATTGTAAGTTTAATGTAAATGTTAAAGGCTTGCATTTTTATGGAGTTTTATAGTGTCGTTTTAAACCGTATTTAAATCTTAAAATTTGATATACATTTTAATGCCGATGTCAATTAGGTTGCAAAACCCCCCTAAAATTGAAAAATAAATTCTTAACCAGGTTATCGACGTCATGCTCATTTTGGGCCGACATAAAACAACGGGCAACGTTTTTAATTAACTCTGCCAAATTCAACCAAGTTACACGCAGCTGCAATATGTTTAGTCAACCCGTCGTTTGTTCGCCAGACATAATCGACAACCCACAGATTATTTTTCTCCTTGTAAACCCCGCCAACATTCAACCAACCACAAAACTAAATAATCTAATTTAATTTCGCATCCCTCGGGTTTGCAAACTTGTTTTTTGAAAGATGTCTTAGGCGAAGCGAAACGAGCCTTTTGATACGAATTCCCGCGGAACGCCTCACTCGGAACGCCCAGGTTTCTGCGAACTCGCGTGGGTCATGTATTTATTTCTCCAGCACAAAGTCAAAGAGCGAAACGCCTGCTTTTGTAATCAAGTCATACGCGAACGAATTATTGTCAACTATCCAATTTTCTTAAACACTATAAGCACGGATCTGTAATGTAGCTTCATAATGAATCCCGAAGCCAAAATGATCGAGTAAATCGTCTTAATGAGGACGTTTTGATACGGTCTTGTACCATCATCAGGTAATGACGTTTTACTGATGAAGATGCAAGAACGTATCTAAACGTCTTTATCAAGATGACGTCGATTTACTCGACCTTTTTGGCGTTGAGATCATTTATCAATCTTCAATTTAGTTATGAAACTGCCGCGTAAGAGCATCATTGGATAGAAGCGTCTGGTCTAAAAGGGTCTTTTTTCTGGATGGAAAGTTTTAACGCATTCTTGGCACTTATGATCAGATAACTTCCGATGACGCGCTTTGGATATTCCGCGTGTAAGATGCGTTTTTTATAGCAACATAAAACCCTTTTTGGCATTTAGGGCCGCTCTTACACATAGCTCTATGTGCGCAACTAAAAGCCTGTGATTGTCAGTTTCAACCAGGCTTGTCTGAACCATAATAACCGGTTGCCACTAGAAAGCGCGTTAATTTTGGGGGGGTCATAGTGCGACAGGCTGCTGAGCCTGAGGTTGGAATTTCTTTGCACGCACATGTCAACGGATAAAAAAGAGTGAGTTATGTTGGGTATTGTGCTGTTTCGTCTCTTAAAAGTTGAACTATCTTAAAAATATACCTTTTTTTTATCTTTATAAATATAAATTTGAAATTGATATTCAAAATACAAATGTGTGTACAAATGTGACCTAAGGCCTTTAGGGGTTGATTTTTTGGCTAACTTAACTCTAACGCTAACGGCACACAAACATATACCCCTGTAAACTCCTGCTGTACCTTCCAAATTTAGGTTTTTTTACCTATGTATAAAAACAAAATATGGGAGAATTTGTGAGAAACAAACGTACAAAACGATTAAAGTCGGCTTTACGTCTGCTTGGGATTATTACAAACTATAATGTGTTTTGTTCAATTTTTGGGACTCCGAAGTCGTTGTCCGGCGCCATTGTAAGACTAACATGCGGTCTTGTAAAAATGCCTAAATTTAAATAGGGATCCCCAAAAGAGATTTCGAGTTCCCTGGAGCGTGCGCGGAATTCGCGGCGCCAATTTTCCGCCTATTGCCCTTCCTACCGCGTTTTGCGATCGATTGACTTGCGCATGGCCGCGGTACGCCGTAATCCCGCTTAAATCGCCTTTGTTGGACAACTTCGCCTTAAAGGTTTATTTCGGTCGGCAAGGAACCTGCAATTGTCGCGCACCACGAGACACAGGGCGTCATCGCTCTTTCAGACGACCAACATGGACTTGGATTATTATTTTTACGTGTGGATATAGTTGGGTGTGTTTTATGGTCGAAAAGGCGTTGGCCGTTTTGTTTTCGAGCCTTGCGAAGTTTAAATTGGATTTACATCGATCTTTGAAAAATCCGTATATGGCCCTCTATGATTTTCGCATCGTCAAGTTCCACGTTAGTTAGCGGAAATTAATGTTTTTACTCAATTTCGCCGACGTTTTCAACAAATCTTGGACAAAAAATGGTCGCAGCCAACAGCGTTTGAACAGCAAATTTCTAACTTCAATAAGCACATAAAAATATATATTAACAAAGAACCACAACTATAACTTTTAAAGAGGCGTGTATCTTCTTTGGGCAAAACTTGAAATCTTTAGTAAAATTTGTTGTCATTTTTAGAAAACAGATATATGCTTATCAGAACAATATGCCATGTAAGTGGCTCGTTTAGGCAAAGATAGCCATTTTAGTTTTAATTTAGTTTTAAATCTTGTTTTTTTTTATTATACCTCTGTGACATGTTTAACCACAACCATAACTTTTGAAAAAAACAATAGACATTCCGTTTTAAATATTTTTTCAAATCTTATTTTGTAAATTATCCCTCTGTGACTTGTTTGACCACAATTCCGTAAAATGCAAGAACATAATCATTGACAATATTTTTTCAATCGCCCTTACTGCTGTTGAGGCTTTCGGGATTGGATCAAACATTAATAGAAATCTTATATAAGGGTCTTTTATTTTCACACTTACCGATGCGGCGGCTGCGTCGAAGCGATCGTTTCCGATCCCGGAGGACCTCTTGAATGCTCTCACTTGTGGGACATCAGGAGATGGAAAGCAGCTCACTGATCCGAGGAGGGACATCCACGTAAGGAGGATGACCTTCATCTCTTTATTTGTTCCTCCGCCTTTTTTCCTTTTGGTTTCGTTTATTTTTCAGAAGCGTTTTCTTTTGTTAAAAAGCGATTTTTAAAAGCGGGCGTTTTGTCACTTTTGCTGTGAAACAAAAAGTGTATAGTTTGTACTAAACTGCACCAAAGCTAATTGTAAACCTTAAAAAATATGTTAAAGTTGTTTACTCAACCCAACTAATATCGTTTTCTTTCTGTCAAAAATTCTCTATTCGCCAAATATATTGGTAGTAAAACAGCCCACGCAAAAACATTCAATTGCGAAAAAATCCAATCCTAATTTTCCCCAATTTAAGCGAAATAACCTGAGGAAAACATTTTCCGCACCAGGTAACTTCTCGCACACACAACTTGAACTTTTACAACAAATACCAGCGGTTTAAAAAGTCTCTTTTGAGAACAAGCGTAATTAAGTGTACGCGATTCACTATAAAAACATTCCACATCCCAGCGAAATCCCAACCAAAGCGATAACGGTTACCTCTCTGATTTGGGATCTCGCAGACTGACTCGGGGCCCCAGCCGATCGCTCCACTTTTATTGGCTGCTGCGGCGCCGTCACACAACAAAGCCAGCGGCTGTGACGTAACAGTGCGCGGCTCTAAATAAACGCGGCGGCGGCCGAGTTGCGTCGCACGATCTTCACCTGTGCCCCAGCCCCGGCCACGAAGTCACTTTCTCCTAACCCTTTCGCGCGCGCCTAATCGTACAAATCGCCCTGTTCCGCTGTTATTTTTTTGTTTTTCTTCTACTCTAAGTTGTGGGATTCGAGACTTCGTCGCGTTTTACAGACAGCAGCGCTAACTTATCTGGTCGTGACGCTGTGGCGGCGAGGAAATTCCCCCCCACCAATTTTTTTCGGCCTGTTTTTTTGTATTATCGCTTTCCGGAAGCGGCAGCCAAAGATTTCTATCCACTACGTGCTTTTTCGTGTGACGTGAATTGCTTCTAGAGTATAAGCGTCTAAACTGTACCACGGAGGTAAACTTGGCCTTTATGAGATGCGAGGCGAAAATCTATTACGCAAGCGACTGTAAATATCACAAAAGTAAAAGGGTAGTGGCAATCACGTTACTTGTATAATTGTGAATGCAGCCCGACCAAACATATGCTTGTGAATTTCCGGCAACCGCAGCTGACTCAATGTCACCTTTGGACGTTCCGCTTTACCGGCAATGTCAAAGTCGTGCTATAGGTGCAGTTTCTCCGTTCCCTTACGCTGAGATTCTCCATAGCCGAATGCAAACACTTCACTGAATCAACGTAAACTGTGTAAACCATTGGCGTTTAACAAACGTAAAAAAACAAGTCGAAAGAGTGTTTGTCAATTTAGGCTTTTCAATATGTTGATTTAGGTCTTTGTCAATATCACAGAGAAAAGAAAAGTTTTACGTCAAGTGTTTCGGTTGATACTTACATATTACAACAGCTTTATTTTATAATTTAAAAATCATTGTTTTATTTACAAAAATAATAATTTAAACTATACACAAAACGAGTCAGAAACTCACAATATTACGTTCGTTAGTCACTATAAAAAATACACAAATATTTTTCACAAATTTGATCCTTTTTTCGATGAGACACCGACTAATATTTGATTTTATTATTACTTCCTGCCTTGAGAAAAGCGAAAAAAGTTGGACTTTATTACTTCGGTTTAACTGGAAGCCTTCTTTCTATGGTAATGCGTTATCGAGGTCTAAAGATACATCCTATGCTTGCATACTTTTGTCATGGATTTTTTCCAGATCCGAAATGGCGCAGTGGAGCTTTAATCCCCAGGGTAGGTGTGTTAATTACTTTGACTGCAGAGTTTACCCAACGAGTCCTTTGCTATTTACTTCATACCAGTGGTGAAACTAAACCGGAACGCTCCAAAGCTGCGTTCAAGAAAACTGGTATAAAAAATGTTTTATTCAGGTATAAAAATATAGTTGGTAAACCAGGCCATCCCGCCATCTTGTTTAATAACGTAACTTTGTGACGTATTCTGTAACAGTTTTCATGCGTCCCAGTAGGAAAATTATTTTACTTGAGGAAAACTATTCCTGCTCTATTACTTGGTTGAAATATGTGAAAAAAATATGGCCTAGTGCAGTAATATTCCTAACAATCATGTTCAGAAATAATAGCTTTGATTTATTTGCGATCCGGATTCCTTCATCAAAATAGAATGTATGGTTTGCAAGCCATAGGTTCCAGACCACTGCTTTAGACCAAATTATGGTGTTTGTTAACAGATAAATGGGCACAACAAGAAAAGTTGCCCACCGTGACCCTAATGCGAGCTTAAAATGTTGTGGTGTAGCCTTAGTCGGTAGCGGCTCCTGGAATACTGAGAATTACAAGGCTGCTTTATTTTCGCAATGCTATATCAACAACTAAGTATAAGGGAAGTTTCCAGTGCGCGTATTTAAGATTTTGCAACTGGTTTATAAGTATGGAAAAAACGTTTTCTTCGTACTCAGACAGGAAGCTGTATTCAGAACATATTTGGCTTTTTAAGCCGTCATTCGAAGTCTGTATAATATGTTACGCGAGACCTTGGAAATCACCAACTATTATTACACACATCCGCGTGTTCTCGTAACTGCTTTCAATTAGTTTGGAGAAAAAACTTTCAATTCTGTATCGCCACTAATTAGACACAATAAACTTAAACTGTTGTTAAAGATATTTTCGCACAGCACTTGCTTTATCCAATTTGGGTAATGGACCGTAGGTTTTGAGAAACTAGTCTATAGTCTGTGACCGCAATCTGCCCTTCCTGTATTTCATATGCGCCCATTTCGAAACCAATACCATGGTAAATCAACAACGAAATGCTTGGAAAATCATTTTTGTGGCGTCACACAAACGTCACGCTGACGACACAAGAATGCCGAATGTCGTAATTGAGATTGACGGAGATGCCAACGTTAATCGCTAATTAATTTGGCGTAATTGTTTTACTTTTTCTTCGCAGTAATGCGGTGAGTCAGTAATCCATCGCTTCCTATCTGCGCAATTCGATGTGTCAAAGTGCGAAAGGCAATATGTCTTCGATCTTATTTGGTGCAATTCTCGATACAGTATTTGCACAGCGTACGTACACTTTCCGAAAGGTGCTCTAATAAAGGATTGCAGAAAAGTAAAAAAATGGGACGAATAAAAGATAACAAATTTTATTCATTTTTACATTTTTATTCTATATATTTGTTTATAGAAAACAAATGTTTTAAATAATTATGTAAAGTCGTGTTTTTGAAAAAGTAAGTGTGTAACGTCAATAATGATTAATAGTAAATCGCCAAGTTAAAATTCTTGTCTGTTTTCTAACATGTTTATAGCATTATACGGTATAACCTTCGCTTCATCTAAAGACAGTATATTTAAACGCCTTTTTGTCTTCTCACTTTAAATAAAAATTTTACAGGCGTACCAGAAAAATAACGATCACAATCGTTTTTCTCCGGAGAAACAGACTTTCGTAAAAAATTCGAAATTATCTTTACTGCGTCGCCACAAGTCCTCCGGAATCCGCCATAATTTCGCATCCCGCTTCGATGCCGTTTCCGCTGACGTGGTTTTATTGCGCGGGCGGCGAGCGATCGATCGACAAAAAAATCAGCTTGCGAATAAATCCCCGCAAAAAAGATCGATGGCGAAATTGCCTTTCGACAAATCCGACGTCGAATTCCATTTTGTGGCAGTCACTCGCTCGGAACACGTCAATGCCGCGCGGCTTATTTGCCTTCACGCATCGCTGACTCCAAGTTGGAATTATGACGCACCGGACATTGTGAGGTGACTGCCTCTGCTGTTGCTGGTAACTGTAGCTTGTTATTTGAACACCTGACACACGCATATCGCGTTACAGAGCCCTGAGGTCGAAAGGTCAAAGTCGCGAATTTAGTTGCAGAGTTTTATTCTGTGGTGGCTTGCTTAATGCGTGAAGATGCTAGTTGCTCCTTCGATATGACTTCTTAAAAACGCGTTTAAGTTGTGGGTATAGAAAAACAATTTAAACGCAGCTCGAGCAACCGTTAGCTTATGGATGTTTAAAAATTCCATCGCTCTTATTTTAAATTAAATATTGCTTTTAGAATTTATTTTGTGCGCCGCGGTCTGCCGTCGAGCACCACTTCAATTATGACCCTTTCATCTTTTTCAAATTTCTCTGTATAAAATGCTAAAGTTAACACCAAAGCTGTGGAAACATATTGAAATATATACAAGGCTTTCAATTTGTAATATTTTGCTTTGCACTTATATGTCATTGTTATTTAGCAAATGTGTTCGAAATAAAACGACTTTTAGAAGAAACTATATCGTGCGAGTTATAATCACACAACAATTAAGGGGGTGGACGGGTCCCTAACGCAGGATTTAAATCAGTTCTGAACTTTGCTTTTTATATTTGCCGGTGTTGGTGGGTGTTTTTAATTAATTTGAACAGTCCGAAACATGTATCAATTTCACCTTCCCCAGGTCAAAAACTGTTTATTTTTAACCTAAACCAGCACGTTTAACCCTGGGCAGTTGTTTTGGCGATACACAAATTAGTGCCGCGCGCAGTTTTCGTTTCCGATTTGAAAATTGCCCCGTCACTTGTTACGTCACAGTCGTGTCACAACTCCGTGTGACTTTGACAAGTTACTAAACAGCCAGGTATGCGAAAATATTCCCATACGGCGAATTCGCGGCGTTATTTTTGGCACGATGGCTGTAACTTATTCTTTGCGCTGTTGGCTTTAGAGAAGGTGATGATTGTGATTTCATTGTCACATTTTAAGTCGACGTATCAAATGGCATCATCAGGAAAACATTCCCAAAGGACTCAAATCACTTTGGAAATTTTTTTGCTGTAACAAAATTACGTCAGAAAGCTATACGTGTGAAATATATAATTAAAAAAAAACCTGCTGTAATTATAAGTATATTTTTTATTAGCACAGAACTGGGACTTAAATTTACCCTCTTTATGATTACCAACCTTTTAATAAGCTTTTATTCCAATTCTCTTTAATTCACGCTCCCTCTCTTGAAACCACAAGCCATAACACAAATAGATGTTTCTTTTTAAGGACTAATTTCCAATGAAGAAAGAGAGCGTAACAGTGTGTGTTATTACCGTTCATAATAAGACGAGGCGTTGGGGCGGGGGTGGGGTTGTCTCGTTTTTTTCATATCGCAACACTCCATATCCTATATGTATGATTTCATTCTTATATTTGTCGTTTGTGACACCTGACATTCCCAGAGTCCTATATAAGAATTCCCTCCTAAAATATTTCACCCATACAAGATATTCGTCTTAATGCTTAAAACCCTATAATGTACACTTTTTCAAGCACCTTTTCCTTATTTCAAACGGTGTGTAAACGGTGAGTAAATGAAGATTAAAAACAAACAAATGGCAACCAAACTTCCATACTGGTTAAATGAAAGAACAAAGCACTTAAATATTTCCAATTTGCTTGAAAAAGTCAAACTCCAGGTCCAGTAATTTGTAGAAAAAACTTTACTCAAATAAAGTCAATTTACACCATTTAAATCACGACCTTTTAAAAAAAGTCTTTTTAAAATAGAGACGAAACCACATTTAGGTAAATTAATTTCCTCAAGTTATTAAAACGTAAGAATGATATATAAACCTAAGGTTGGCGTATATTGCAGGGTTGTTGTTGAACTAATGTTTTTGGATCCGCCGATTGGGCGAGTGTCAGTAAAAATTCACGTGCTTTACCGAATTTACAAATATGTTAATCTTGCACTCGCTAGTCCGGTGAGTGGGAAATTAGTAGAGTAAATTGCATTGGCGAACGGGCAAGTGCAAAATCCCAAACCTGCAGTGGCATACAGTGGCATACCCAGACCGGAGAATATGACATTTAGAAATTCGACTAAAAGAAAAAACAATGGTTTGTTTTGACCGCCACGCACGATTTCCTGAACAGTATATTTTTGTAGTGACGACAGGTAAGGCAGGTATGCCACTTGAAATATGACGCAAGCTTTGTCAAGTACATGTGGTAGAAATGCTATACGCCCAGTAGCGCAAAAGTTCCATTGAAACAACAAGTTCTAATAGCGATTCTCATATAACTCGAAACGTGGGTCAATTATAGCGAAGTGTCATAGTGAAGAAAATCAATACGGTAAACGAAAAGTTTTATATTAAGGCTTGCCGTTGTTCTTATAAACGTGAATGTTAAGTTATAAAAACTAATAACCGGAAAAAATCGTAATTCTTAGTAAATTTTAAATAGCTTTATCGATGGTCTTGGGTAAAACCAATTCACTGAAAGAGTGAAACTTATTTTGATAATATGTACGGCACGTCATTTGTTAAGCCATTATATTAAATGTTTTTCGGGGAAGGACGGAAATTGGCCCTATTCAACCTTAAAAAATTTGATTGTTGTTTGATGACGGTTGGCCGGCAATGGAAGTCATCCATGTTATTCAACAATGTAAATGTATCTGGCCATGTGGAGTTTTATCTCCTTAAACTGACGACAATGAACGCCATAAAATGTAATTTCTCCACACTTTAGAAATTTCCCATGTTAGCTTTGAAATACTGATAAACAATAAATTGGACTTTTATATTGATGAGTTTACTTTTTCTAGCTTTGTGTTGTACTGAAAAGCATTTTACCTGATGGTGATTGTTTTTGAATCTTTGTTGTTTAATGTGTTATATGTCATACTCAAACTACAACTAGGATGTTTAAAACTTTCAGTTCTTTTGAATCATGTTCTTATTCGAGAAAGTGATATTTATACGACAACACAGATGGTTGGTTTAGGGGAGAGAAAGTTGGTAATCCATCAATCGCACCAGTGTGTTTATATATCCCGCAAGGTGGTGCAGAAGAGGGATACTGTTTTCCAGTGTTGTAATGACTTAAGTCAGTGACTTGACTTAAGTGCACTTAAGCCACTGTTTTTTAATGACTTGACTTGACTTGAGTCCTTTGACCAAAATAAATTGACTTGACTTAAGTCATTTGGACAAATGACTTGATTGGACTTGAGTCGTTTTGTCAAATAAGGGATTAAGTTAAGTGTTTTTCATTAGAATTATCTCAAGTTTTACACATTAAACACTTTTATGCATTTGTGTTATTTTTTTAGATAAATTGTTGCTTATAATCGTACTAGTTTACCAATTTTAATAGTTTAACAGTTTTACTTTTATGTCAATAACATGACTTGAAATTGACTCTCATAATGACTTGACTGGGACTTGACTTGTTAGTTTTGCAAAAGACTTGACTTAGACCCAGGTTATGTTTTAAATGACTTGACTGGGACTTAAGTCATTTTAAAATGACTTGTTTACAACACTGCTGTTTTCTAATGAGAGCGTGACAAAAATTATTTAGAAAACACATATGTTTTATATGATTTTAGTTTGTATTTATGAACTGTCACACTACCTATCCAATATTATCGAACAATATTATTAGGCACCCTATAAATTCGGGTGATTGTTCCTTCAGTTTCAAACATAATATAATAATATTTTATGTGTCGTAAAGCACAAATAAATATTCAGAAATACTTCATTAGGTTGAAGTAAAAACTGTACTGCGTTCTAAAACTCTGTTCTAAACTTGCATTTCCGTTATGCAATACAAATAAATAATTTTGTTTAAAACCGTGTTTTTTACTCGTAAATAACTAAGGATTACGTGGCCTACAACCCTTGCCTTTTTCCTGCTTTATTGCATTCGATTTACCAAAGCGAAACTAAGCTATCAAGCTGAAAAGAGACTGTTCAACGTAAAGTGCAGTTAGGAAGCGGGGTTTATTTGACACTTGGGGAGTGCGCGGTCAGTATAGGGGTGGGTTTGCGAGTATATGCAAGGCGCAGTACAAGGAAAACAAGCGTTAGGTATATGTACGATGGAAGAACACTCTATTTTAACAAGCACATCAGCCTACACACTACGATATAGTACGCATCAAAAGCGGCGTGCAATGGAAAGAAGGGCGGATTCGGTTGGACGGTGGACTGTGACGTATCTAACCAGCACTGTGACGTCATACTACCTCCCCTCCTACTTCTCATCCTCGGAGGAGGAAGAGGAGGACGACGAATCGGAGGAGGAGTCACCATCGACAAACTGCTTCTCGGAGACGGACGAGGACACGATTTTTCCGTCTCTGTGGATAAAGAGTTACAACGTTTAGTGTTCTTTTTTGTTCGTGATTAATATCAAACTTTAAATCGAAAAATTAAAGTTTGCCTTTTGGAAATAATTAAAGACCTTCGCTGAGACAAGACTTTTAAGGAAACATTTTAAAAAAACAAGGACATTGAAAGTTGAACTCTGTATGCTTGCTTGTATAGTTATTACGAGAATATCCATCCTTAATTTTTTGTTATTGGGGACACATTTTTATCATGACATTTTAGAAGTTCAAGATAGTTACACTGTTGGTTGGTTTCTATAACGCCTAGCCATTACTAACTGGCACTTTTAATATAAGAGATAAGTTAGTTGTAAGGAATCTTGACCGCTTTTCAAGTATAATTCTTGTTTCTAACGTATTCTAAAATGTGGAAAAAAATCATAGGCCTAAGATGTATTGTCTTTATTCGCTGTTGTGTATGAACAAGAACCATGTTGCTTCAATAAGAGGTATATTTCTCTCTAAAAACGTAAAACAACGTACTGTCCTGAATGAAGCTTTTGTTTAGTTTACAGAAGTTCTCTTTTAAAAGGAGTGTGCTACTATCATATTGTGTTACTTCTGTTGTAAGTGCTTAGTGGTGAGAAAAATGTTCTTACTTTGTTTCGATGGTTTTCACGATGACCTTCTTCGTCGTTTTCGTTGTCACGACGTCGTCGTCGTCTTCGCTGCTGCTGCTTTCGCTGCTCGACACCCTGTCAATCAAATTCGGCTGTCAATCAAGTTTCCAACGTTTGGTAAATTACGAAAACCGATTCAGCCGTACACGACCTCATTTTTCTTCCTTCGGGTAATGATGTCATTTTTGTTAACTTTAAAGTGGGCTTACGATTAAATTACGTGAGTAATACCGTTTTGCTCATTCTTCGAATATAAAATTAGCATAATTGTAAAGAACAAAAGTCCTTTCTAATAAAAATATAAACATTATTGTATTGCCTTCCCAATTCAGACAACATTTAAGAAATAACTAAAGTTGTTTAGAAGCAGGCAACGCCATTGTTGAAACGAGCTTAAAAAATATTGGTCGATATATTTATGCGTAACGTACACAATATGTTAGTTGCTATGACGAAAAGAACAACAAAATATGTTCAACCAGGTTTGACACCACTTAGTGGCGGGAAAGTCGGTAACAAAAACAATGCTAGATGGAGCTATATTTTACGTTTATGTAGAAACTTGGCTTTTTCAAGATTTTTAAGTTTTTTATTGCCCGCAAGATCAGTGGTTCTCAACCGGGGTGCCGCGGAACTCTAGGTGGCTATTTTTAACGCTCAAGGGTGCCGTGAGATATTTCAAATTCTTTAGGATTCCAATTTTTGCTCTATTGGTAAGCTTTCTTTATACAATTTTTTGTGTACGATTAAAGGGCCAAAATTACAAAGAATATTTCAACTTTGTTGTACAGTTAACGTGCTGTTTTATCTCGTTTATTATTAGCCTATCGTTACAATTAACCACTCAGCGGAAATACGAGCAAGGGTGCCGCAAGCCAAAAAATCAAAAAGGTTGCGAACCACTGCCTATAGATAAATCATCACTCACCTCTTTTCCTCTCCCTCGAGCAACCTCCTGTACGTCATGATCTCCTTCTCGAGCGAGTTCTTGACGCTCATGAGTCGCTTGTACTCGGCCAGGTGCCGCTTCATCTCGGTGGTAGCGTAGTCCAGCTCGGAGCCAAGGCGTCCGGCCCTCTCCTGAGCGCGCGAAACCTCCTCCTCGTAACGCTTCTCCACGTCCGCTAGGTTGCGCTCGAGATACTCGTTCTGCGAACAGGATATTTGTTTGCTTTCATTTTTATTTTTTAAGCTGTTGTTAGGTTGTTTTCTACAGGTGCGGAAAAATTTCTAAGAAAATTCAATTCGATGCTGAGATTTTTTTTCTATCAGATTTTGGCGCGTACTTTAGGTTAGAATGTTAAACGCTTATCTTTTATATCTATATGAAAAAACGGTCTCAGATAAATGTAAACTTCAAAGAAAATTATGCTTGAATATAACTGCCTTGTTTATTACCTTAATAAACGCACTTGAATCAAGATAATGCTGTGGCGAAACGTATGTCAATTAATTATGTTATTCTTAACAGAAACGCCCCTGATTTATTTTGACGTTTAGGATTTAGTTGTAACATTTAACTTTGCTGCGTTAAAAACACAGCTCTTGTTTTCTCTGGGAGAATCAGATATAAGGCGCTCACGGCTCATGGGTATCCTATTTATGAGCCTACGCCTTGTTTCAAGATAGAGATGTTGTCCGAAAAGGTTAGAGTGCTTGATTCTTACACACCATAAAATATCGACGGTCGGCAAAACGGCGAAACAACGTGTTGCCACGTTGCTGAATCTTGCAGGCCGGAGCGCTAGATCAAATAACATATAAAATCCCTTAAGGCATTTTGCTTAAAGGTCGACTTATTTGAACTGTATTGCACAGATAAAAAATTAAGAAAAATACCCAAACTATATGCAAGGGCCATTTCAAAACAGTGCTCATAACTTGTGATTTAATATTTAAATGGATTTTACACTTTTCCTTTAAAAGGGGCGCATTACTTAACTTTTTTTAAATTCCAGTATTTGTATAATTGTGTTGATTCAACCAAGGCTTCCCTATGTAAGGCCATTTCATAAACGACGAGCTAATTTTATAAAACCTGTTACGTTTTAACTTAACCACTCGAATGGTAGAAGCGCTTGGCAAAAAAATGATAAAAGCAAGAGCTAACTGGTAAACTGGTTCCAACGCTCAAAAACAGCGATTCGCCTTTCTTCCCGGAACCGGTCGAATTAAGCGCTTGGCGAGTTTAATCCAAAGGCTTCGGAGCCTCAAAGCGCCAGCGATCCGCTCGCTCGCCGACTGCGAAGGTTTATATTGCAAATAAACCGAGCGATAAAGGAGCCCGCGTCCTCGGCAGATAATCTAGATCGAATTAGGTTTCCCGCCCGGGCTTTGGCCTGGGGCACCACGGACTTGAGACAGAAGAGAGACGCCTCTCTCTCGTTGAGCGGTGGTTTTGTCCTTATAAGGAGTGGCGCTGGACCGAGTATTCTTGCCCTGAACGCGCTCGCTTTTTTCTCACAAATTTTCAGCGTTTGGGAATCAAGAGATCTTATCGCTCCCTTCTCCGGCCGTTTACTGCTCCCGAAAAAGGACCGACTAAGGATGATCGTCGCGTGTAAATGTCAAACACTTGTGACGAGCGGGCCGTATTATACGTGACGTTATGGGCAAACTAAATAGGATCGCGGTCGACATTTCGGCCCGTCACTTGCGCCGGCGCGTAATTCGATTCGAGTGGACGCGGTCGCTAGCTTTGGTCCTGCTCCAAGTCGAGTGTGATACCTCGGTTTGACGTGCGCTTGTTCAGCGACCTTTAACATCGCAAGTCAACTGGGTTCGTGGCTTGCGACCCGATAGCTTGACATGTCCACTGAAGTTTTTTTCGGCATAAATAAAATTGAATTGGTAGCTCTCAGGTCCACCGTAACCATGCCTTCATTGGCACTTGGCATTTAGGTGGTGCTGAGGTGTACATTAACAAAAAGATTTACCCGATTTAGGTTGTTGAAACATTTGCCAACTCGCAATTCAACCCATGGCGTTAAGTTAAAACACAATAAACTGTGCGCTTTTCCTTTAAAAAAACGGTCCGATTGTATGTATTTTGTATTGTTTTGTTAGTAATAAATGGTTAATGAAAGTTTATTGGACAAAGCCGTTTAATAATATTTTCGGTACTAACTATTTAAGGAAATAACACTATACCCTATGGACAAACATTTTGAACTAAAAGAAGTTACTTATTTCCACTTAGAATGGGACTGAGGGCTTTTTCAAACAACGTATTAGGTACACACAGTTTTCACATATTAGAGCACTCACGGTTCCTCGGAGTGACTCGAGTTCCATCTCCAGCTGAGTAGTTTGCTTCCTGTAGTCGTTGATATCGCCTTGGACCTTTTCCAGGTCGCCCAGGTTGATCTTGGCCCTCTCTTCAAGGTCCTCGAACTGAAAGAGTTAAAGTATGCGAGGAGGTTATAATGGATTCGTTTGGATTGCATTACAGCATGGGACTACACACCCGCGGCCCTTGTCAGTATCATATATTTGTGTTTTTTATGGTGGATATACAGTTGAAGTGGCACATTTGATTAAGTTGGTGATTATAAGGACTCGATTTAAAATTTTAAATCCTTTTACTTTCTCAAATTCATGCCAATTTAATTATAAAAATTTCCTTTAGTAAATTTCTCCCCTTTTATTTTCTTTGGTTTAATTTATCATCAATTTATGCTTCACATATCAACCGCAGAGTAGATTCTTATAAAAACATAAACCGACTGAAAAAAACAACGTGTTGTCGCAAAATGACAACCTGCGTTATAGGCACCTTACTGTTGCTGTGTAGCATTAATAACACATCTAACCGTACTAAGGTTCTGTATAAGCAAGGAATAAAGTGATTAGATTCATGGAACATGTTGTGTGGCTGTTTGCAGTTAAGACAGTAAGTTAAGTGTAAGGAATGTTGATTTTTGACTCCGATTGGTTGATCACAGTACCTACGCGCAGTTCATGTCTACTGAAATACAGACCATGGTGATTTTTGTTTTTTAATTACCCAATGTTAAACTTAGTTTTGTTTTTACAAGCGTTCTGTGTTCCTAAATGCACAGCATTTGAGCCTTCCACTTTTAAATTATCTTGACTTAATTTTATGTTTTGTCCAATCTCCTAAATATAATCTATTGCGTTTGCGATACGCAAAAAGACACCACCTCGAAAACAAGTGATAATATCTCACATTAAAACGAACCGTGGTGCATTATGTCACTTTGCTATATCCAAATGGGTACAAGCGTGGAGGCGTGACGAAATTTGGATCTCTCACGGCATTTTGTCATAGCTCGGGGCCTCGTCTGCGGCTGCGTTCAATGTCAAGTTCAATAAACATTCGATGCCGGCCGACCAATCAGAAAAACTTCTGAGTACCATTGTTGTGCGCCTGCATTATGTCTCTGGCCAACTCTCGGCAAATGCCATATGATTTGTATTCGCACCTTCGTTCGACGTGGTACATTCTTGTACAGGATTAAATAAATGATCTCATTAAGCTTTAAGCTTTCTCAGTGGATTATGGGAGATTGTTGAAATTAAAGTCACATGACTGGAAAAACAATTTTGTTTAATGTGCTTTGCGAACAACACGCATTGAGCTTCAAAGCGTACACGTCTCTCATTATCTTAACTGAATTGAAGTACTTGAAAAGTTGCCTTGGCTAACAGTAACGAACTGATGTGCATGCAGGGCAAAGACACTGGAAAGACTGCACAAGATCAGTCGACTTTTTCTACACAAGGTCAGTTAACCTTTTTTTAGAAAAAAAAACAGCATAACCCCTGTAAGCAACTTGTAAAGTCGTTGGTTTGCAAATAACTGCTTTTGGGGAAGATTGCGATACTGACATTTTAGTGACTATTTGACGTTTTCGTTGTAAAATGATGAGTGTGAATAAACGGTTAAGGATGTTGTTATGAGAAAACTACAGACGCTGTTTTGCAAAAATAAAACAAATAAGGGTTTCTTTCTATTTAGTGGATTTTGTGACTTTTACAATGGCTTTACAATGATTTAAAAAATACCTTTTACAATGATTTAAAAATAAATTTGATTCACCTTTGTCAAACTTCCTAAACGTCAACAGATTACTTTTTGGCCAAACATTGCCTTTTAACTTTAAAATAGAGGAATCGGGTGGCACTTTATAAAGACAAATTGTGTTGGATTCTCGACAAGCTTTCGCACAACCGTGCTTCATCAGAAACGTGCATTTTAATTCTTTTTATTTATACTTGACCTAAAGAAAGCGCGGTGGTGCGAAATCTTGTCGAGAATCCAATACAATTTGTCTTTATACAGTGCCACCTGATTCCTCTATTTAGAATAAGCCAAATACGGTTAATCGGCCATATACAAAGATTTTAACTTCAGCAAGTGAAGCCTACCTTGTTCTTATACCATTGCTCGGCCTCGTCTCTGTTCTTAAGCACCATCTGCTCGTATTGGGCTCGGATCTGTCGTAGGAGCTCGGCAACGTCCGGAGCAATTCCGTCAACCTCCACGCTGACTCCTTGGTTCTTGATCTGTTCCTTGAGGTCCTCGATCTCCTGCGGAAGAGAGAAATGAATAAGAAGGAGTTAAAACTAAATTTTGTGGAACTTTTGTCTTTAAAGGCTTAAAAATGTGATTTTAATGCAAAAAAATAAAATTGCGAGAAATGCTGTTATTTTTGTTTATATTGGTAATTTGACGCGTTGCAAGTTAATTTTTGATTAGGTGAGCGTTTAATAAATAATACCTGTTCCTTTATGAGAATTGGTGTATACGTAGATGTTTGGAAAAGATAAAGTCCATGTATTTTTTGACTAAGAAAGCTTTCAAGTGTAAAATTTGCACATTTGTTCAAGTTGCAAAAAAGCGTCACGTTTGTTTAAGTTGTAAAATAGCAACAAAGTTAAAAAAAAGCGCTCCAGTAACGTTGAAGACCAATCCTCCTTCTAATTCCTCCTTACCTCTTCGTGGAGCTTCTTTCCGTATTCGAGTTCCTCCCGGAGGGTCTCGATCTTTCGTTCCAGGTCGACGCGCACCATTGTTGCGTCATCAACGTCCTTCCTCAGTCTTCCCAACTCGTCGTCTAGCTCGGAGCGGAGTCGGCCCTCGTGGTCGAGTCTGACAAACAACAACGTTTCAACATTAGCTGAATTTACTCCTATATATACTGAACAAGTACTGATTACCGCAATACTTTGAAAAGGCCTACAGTTTGGGTTCCTTCTTTTGTTTAACTTGTGCCTGAATGACCCAGTTTCTATAAACTTCCCTAAAGCCATGACTATTTGTCTTTTCATTGGTGATTTCCATTCAATCACTAATATAAGTTATTTTTTTGATATAAGAAGCTTTTTAGGTCTGTGCACACCTTCCCGCTTTCCGCCCAAGTAATAATCTACTTGAAAACATATCAGTTTACTTGGAAAACATATATAAAGTCACTTAAATGTATAGTTATAGGTGTAGACGAGTTGAGTGCCCGTCACAATAACACAACTTTGTAGCGGAAGAGCATTAATTTTGATCTTTTTCGCGAATAAACCCTATATAACCCTATATACATGCGTTATAATGGCGTTAGCAACTTATAATTAGACTTAACTGTCAGCATTAACACATGGTAACAGGAGGAAATAAAGTAAATGACAAAATCTTAGGGACAAACTGTGTATACAGCATAACAAGCACTGTGTCCTGTGAGTATTTTTGAGAACAGACGAAAATTGACCTTTGCAAGCAGAAACCAATGCAGTTACTTTTTTACTAATAGCAAAACGAATGGAAAATATGTTATTAGTTTCAGACTTGTTTTAAAGAAGAAGTTGTGGGAAAATTATTCTACAATCGCCAAACAATAAATGCTGGTTTCGGACTTAGAAGGTAAATCATAAGCGGACACCCAAGCTTATAGGACCCTCTTAACAGACGCTATATCCCACGACTTTTGTACGTTTATAACCTTTAGTAACGTGCGTATGACGCGCAAAGCACCTCGACGGAAAAAGTCAAACGTCGTAGAAGGGTTTCCGCCGTCTCTTTTTATACACAGCCCGGTTATTGGTTTGCACTCGCACGCCGGGCCGATCGTAAATTTGCGACGAAACGAATTGCAGCAGCAGCCCTATAGAACTTTATGATAGCGGCCCCGGGGCAAGATACGTCATAGCTTGTCGGGCGACACTTTGCCTTACGCAGAGATGGATCCGTTTACGATCGCTTCCGTGCACCCGACACTGACATCGGAAGCTTTGATCGCGCCTAACTTTACAAGCGACGAGATTGCGATTTCTTACCGCTGTAAATATATATATATAATTTGAATGTGGTGAGTTGTGTGTGTATGTGTGTAGATTTATCTTTTCACACACCAGAAGGACCGATTTGAACTGAAGTCACTTTAACCCTACCAAGTCATTAAAGTTATTCTGGAAGCACAAGTCATTGGTTTGTGCAAAACACTGTTTTGGGGAAAGATTACGATACTGAAATTTTGTTGACTTTTTGTTTAACCCTACCAAGTCCTTAAAGTTATTCTGAAACTACACAGGGTAAATCCTTCAAGAAGGCTTGACGAACATATTCGGCCTTGCAATTGCTTAAGGTCGAACTCATGACCAGTGGCAGGGGCGGATCCAATTCCCCCTCTAAACTATAATTTTACTTTGGAAATGCAATATGTGTTGGAAATGCTTTCTGTTATTACATTGATTTTGTCGGTTTAAAGAAACTGGATTTAAGCGCAGCTATATGCAAACATGTTGCGCCGTTTGAAATCATTAACTCTCCTATGTGCATTTTTTGTTAAATTAGATTATTGCATAAATGCGGTTAGAACTTTTTTAGAAATATAAAATCTCTTTGATCTGCCTAATACCTCCCGTATTCTGTATAACCCAAAGTCCATTTTAACCAAATTAACGCATTTTTTATAGCGCCACGTTATGCCTCAACTTTGTGATGTCATACTCGAAAGTTTTCATGCCTCCCCAAAACAAAAATCCAGGATCCGCACCTGCACAGTCGCACAAACATGTGAATTGTGTGTATTAGTTACTGTCCGAAAGGCGCAAAAACTCCATGTGTTTACGTTTAATTTAAGCGGTGACGAATGACTAATTTGCCAACAATTCCCGAAAAAGGCGAATTAGGACCGCGAGATCGCTCGATCTGCGAAAGTCGCGTGTTTTTCAACCGAGCCGACCTGGAAAAGGCGAAATGCCGCGCGCTGCGGTCAGTACAACATGGCCTTCGGCGTATGCGTGTTTATACCGGCCTAAAGATTGCAGTGCCTCGAAAACGATGTATTACATCACTCATCCCTATTACCTGGACAGTCTATACGCACTTGGCTGCCTACTGTGTGCGTATAGGCTAACAAGATCATGGACGATTATTTGTCGTGGTTTTACAGGTGCTGGTATGCAATTGCTCTATGTTATAAATGAATTGTAATACATATAACAGCATATGGTCTGCCTTGACAGGCCCTGTAACATACAACAGAGGCCAGCTTTTGGGAACTGATGTTTTACGATGTCCTCTGCATGAATGTAATAAAATCAGGACCGATTTCAGCCGATCTCAACCTATTTGTGCACTATGACTTTGGTAGTTTTGCAAACATAATTAGAAACTGTCCACGCCTTAAGTATCAACCAGCCTGATGTTTTAGTACACCATGGTTTATATGACTCAGGTGGCAGAATAATGTACGCGTTAGAAAAACGTTGTCTGTTTCGGCATACATTTTTTGTCTAAAGTATTCTTCCAAATCTACGTCATAATAATTGAACGAATAAAACAAGGAACCTATAAGTAAACCTGAGGTTATCGTTCGACGTTGTGCACATGATAATTGTTTCTCGCCTTTGTTCGATGTTATGCATATGTATATAACTTAAATCTGGATCTGAACACATCCAAGGAAATGACTAGATTGTCTGATGAAAAGGGAACATTGGGTGGCTTTCAAAGAAAATTTTTATATCCGGCTTTTTTTACAAACATTTTTACTCTTAACGCCGTTTTTTGCAGAAAATATTTTACCAAAACTTTGTTCAGGATCGCTGTGGCTTCCTTTCACCACTATGCCCGAGTAGCTAGTGTTTCTATGAGGGGCGGACCAAAGGTACGAAAAAACTCATCACGCTTAAAAATTAAAAAAAGCATTAACGTCCTGGTGTCGCTCGTCAGACAGCATTTTATACCATCTAGAAAAAAACTCGAAAATGCGTTTAAAAAAACGGCTTACTTCCACTTGAGCTCCGACGCCTCGCCGCGCAGATTGTCGCGCAGGATTTCCGAGCGCACCTTGGCCAACGTGGCCTCGTCGACTTGGGCCCGGAGCCGACGCAGCTTCTCCAGCTTTTCGGGGCTGAGGTCGATCTGCTTCCTGGAGCCGGCCGCCCTGATCTTTTCCTCCAGCGCTTGGTTTTGCTGCTCCAGGAAACGGACTGCACAGCATTGTGGGAGAAATTAATTTGGATGAAAGGGGATTCGGATTCGGAATTCGTGTTAGGAATCGAGAGGATTGTGTTGTATGATGTAAGAATGGTTAAGATATCCTAATGTGACAGTGATTTTGCTTTCTTTTCCGTGACTTGTGTGCAGCAATGTAAGATATGCCAACGTGAAAACATCAATGAAGTGTCCCTGCTCTAATCTTTCGCTATTATGTCCAGGTTTAGCTAACTTGTGTGACAAAGGTTTTCATAAATACATGCCAACATAGTAACCGAAAGTGGTGTTTGGTAATATCAGGCCGTTTTTATAATGAACAGCAGACTGGATTAAAATGAAACACGGCTAAGAGAATTGTTTAACCACCTTTCTCAACATAGGCTGCAAATCGGTTGTTGATTCCAGTGAGGGTTTCTTTTTCGTTCAGCTTAAGTCTTGACATGTCGCTGTCGAAAGAGGAAAAGCCACCTGTAAAGATAATATTTTAAAGCGATTAGGAAATGGAATAAAATCGCTTTAAATCGCAGTGTAATTGCTGCGGTTGTGTTTTTTCGAAACGAAAATTTATTTATTTCATGGAGTTTTACAACTAACGACAGTCTAAAAATATTTTTGGTTTGATTTAGATGATAAAAAATATAGTTATATTCGATGTGAGAAGTTTTAGATGCATTTATATTATACGAGACGAGACAGTTTGATACGTTAACAGTTTTAAATATAGCTCGGGGCGAGTTGTAAATTTGATGAAATTATACAATGTACCGCTTGACTGCCTGATTATATAATTCTTAATTGAGGATCGGCGTTAGCGCCAAATTTTGGTGTAATAAAGCTTAAGTAGGCTACTCCATTCATGCTTCAAATAATAACCTATACACGGTCCGCGGTTAACCAATACCCTACAGCTCTTGCACCCATCATTTCCAAAGCGATACACTATATTTTATATGTATCATCATTTTATTGATAAAACTGTTCAAACCCCTTCTCCAAAGCCTTTAACAATCTCAATTTAATCCCAAAACGTGTTTGTGCACTACGAGTCTGGCCAATATACTTTTTTGATTAATAAATTAGACGTTTCTTTACTAATACAATACATCTACTTTTACCCATCTGCTTAAACACATACGGTTACCCTCTGCGCAAATAAGTATCCTACCTCCCATGGAGCTACCCCCACCACCTCCGGATGAGGAGGCGGAGTAGCTGTAGGAGACTCTCTTGGAAGTCACAGGCTCCTCCATCGCGAATCCGGACTTCCCGGAGGAGAAGGACTTTGATCCCGCGGTGGAGTAGGCGGTCTGATTGCCAAAGGTGTTGCGGTAGCTGGATCTTCCTCCTTTGCTCGACATTTTGGTCTGTGTATGCGTTTTGTGCTGGTAGAAAAATTGAACTGCAGCGGTTTACAGAAGATAAAGGACTCTGAAACAGTGGGACCTTAAATGCGCTGGACCTGTGAACGCAATAGAACGGTAATCGTAAAGTTTCCCTGGGAATTGATATCTTAACGCAATCTGCAGGTCACAGGACCATCATTAAAATAGTCGTTTGGTTCTGAAAAAGACTTCATTATTCATGGAGAACAATCATTTTATAATCAAAGATCATTTTGAATGATGTTTACCTTTTTCGGTACAAAATTAGATAACAGCTGCCTGTTAAATAAATGCCGAATTCGACCGTGAACGGTCAAAAAATAAGCACGCAGTAAACATAAACACTTTGTTGTGCAGAAGACAATAACAATGTATTTCGTACGTGTTACATTCCAACATTGGTGAATAAATATTAATTTCGCTAAAGTGAACTGCTAAAAATATTTAAAAAAATTATAAATCAATGCCGACTCAATCCTGATTGGCCACATTCTTCCCGATTTAGGTGTTTTATACTTTGCTGTGACTGCCAATTACGCTGTCGGATTGCCAGCGTTGATTGGGTTGGTATTTTAAAATACATGGGGGTGTTATTTGAAATACCTACGCCATCCCATTTTGAAAAATACCTACGTGATCCCGTTTATGCATGTTTAAACATTTATGCAACTGTGATATTTTTCATGCGTATTTTGTTTACTATTGATAGTTGATACCGCTAAACCACAAAAATAGGTTGGCCTTGTCTCTATATAGGCTATACCTAATAAATTTTGTTAATTTATTATCAACAACATGAAGCAGCACATTGTTTTTCAAGGGTACCAATTATCTGAACAAAAAACGAAGTATCGGCAATGCATATTATGGAGAGTAATCTCCCAACGTTTTAAAACAGTAGTGCATTATGTTTTGATTCACAGGCCGACTTTTTTATGAAGCTAGGCTCAACTACATTTGACACATGCATAAATAGGCCTAAGATCATTTTCTTTTTTTTTTACAATAAAAAAAAATAATAGTTTGGGTAAATTTGTAAGCGTATAGATAGCAATTGTTTAGCGAATATATTAGCTGTAAACTTGTGCCAAATCAATACATCAAATATAAAGCAGTGACGCACAATAATTATTAAACAATCTTTCACTGGATTTTAAAAATCAATTGAAAAAATCACAAATTGCATACACATTGCCCCTTTTGCCCCTGAAGTCCAATTACCCACATTTTACAAACGTTACCTTTTTACCGGAACAGATATTTGCCTTATCTTCTCAGTTTTGTAAACAGTCTTTAATTATTTAAGATACGGCCTTCGCACATAAGGCACCTAGAAGGAGCGTTTATGCTAGTGCCTCTAGGGCTTTGTGCATAAATTCGACAAAAGTTTTGTCCTCAGTTTTCTTAAGTGATGCCCATTTTATTTTTACTTTAGGTCTGTTTTACATAATTTGCTACCAAAGCTTAAGTTCAAGCCCCAAATTTTAGCAATTCAATTTTATGATTTCTGCACGGTACGTAAACAAAAAGAACAACATCAACACTTCATGCGTGTTAGATTAGCACTTGCAGAAAAACTGTATCTAATAATGACAGCTTTGCAGAAAAATTAGGCAAAACCATATAAAAAAAAACTATTCTTATTACGTCAAGTTCCCCTTTACAAGATTCAAAAGCAAATCAGCTAATAAATCGACGTAACTTGGCAGCACTATACAAGTACAAACACCCGATCGCGTCTGTTGTCGAACCCGCCCTTTTCAGAGTTTGCAGCAGATTCCGTCACGTCGCCAGCAAAAAGAGGCGCATCTTCCTTTTTCTGCAAAAAAGAACGAGCGGCGGTCGGCGACGTCCACGGCCGTAATTCGCCGCCATAAAACCGTCGCAGTTTCACAGGGCCGCTACAGCGTACGCTCCGCCGGCGCCGTGCTAGCCCCGAGCTATCGAGTACGATTCTTGCCGCGTCACCGCCTCGAAAATTCGCGTCTTTTTAGGACTTTTGACGCAATTCGCGGCCGGCGACCGACGCAGTTGGAACGTCGGCGACGACCTTTTGCAAGACTGCAAGGAATCTGGTAATCCGGCGCGTTTTTAAAATCGCATATCGCTTCGCCTGCGGACCCTGCTCACCTCTGATTAAAGCGACTGTGACGTTTGGTGTTGTTTGGTCGGCTTTCGGGTGTAACATCCCTGACATTTTTAACTTCGTCCTAGATTCCGCAAATTGTGCGACACGCCGCCGTCGCGAGGTTTTTCCGAGTCAAGATCATTTTTATTCTGCATTATGTCGATGTTTGATTTATGCGCAACCCCACCCCCCTTTCGCATACTCCCAGGTTATAGCAAATAACGTTTTTACTTTGAAAAGAGTTTCCCACAGTTCCGTGACTTTTTAGTATAACCTTTTAACTGTTCAACTTAAAATGTCGTAAAATAAAAATAACTATTGCTCTCTTTCCAATAGATACACCCTGAGTGCCAATTAAAATCCAACTTTCTTCGAAATTTCGCCTGTTGCGGTGGGTTGTTTTATAAAATTTTACAGGGCAGAGAATTTCAACAGGTGCACACGATGTAGCCTTAATGCAGTGGTCTTTAACCTTGTTTATCAACCGCGCGCCAAATTACATATAAAATGAAATCAGCATTTACATGCCACCCCAGTTTGTTTTTTGATGAGTAACCTTTAGCTTATGACACGAGCGTTTAAATATCGCGCTTAAGATATATTGACCACAATTTTAGATAATTGTGGCTACACATGTGTAATGAAATGAGAAGTTCAAATTAACACATGGATTTAACGTTAACACATAAAACACGATTTTTACATTTTCTTTAACATTTTCTTAAGATACACATTGCGCTCATTTAAACCACTAAACTGCAGAAACTGGTGAGTGGTGACGACCCCAGAATGGGTTTCGGCGACCCCTATGGGGTCGGGTCCCATAGGTTAGAGACTACTGATCTAGTGGATACACCAAAATATGTGAATGAAGTTGGGAGTGGGGTTTTATTTAGACTTTTATTAGTATAACTTAGGTGTATTTCAAGTTTTGTTGTATTACCCGAATTCCCTTTTATTCTTATTTCGATTTTATAGCTGAAGTTCGTAATGTTTTTCTTTCTTATAAAAAAACACATAATTCTATTGATAAAATACGTTATTAAAAATTAAATTATTCCTCTGTTTAAATTGTGAATAACATTCAACAATAGAAAAAACATATATATATATATATATATATGCTTGAAGGTGTTTTTGCTTCAGTAATTTTGTAGTTTAATCTATTTTAACGATAATTTTCATAGTTCTTTTGACCTCGAAATATCTTTAAAGCAAATAAAAATTTCGTCAGAGGATATGAATGGGTGAGCCTTAACAATTTTTTTTAAACAGCACTGCGTTAAGTGACACAGGATTTGTATTTTGTATTTTACAACTAATCAAAAACAATTTACTGCCTATGTTACAACTGCTTTACTTAAAACAAGATAAATTATCGTGGAATGACCCAAAATCAAATATACAAAAACATAAAGATTCATTTTTAGTGGAGATTGTTTTGAGATTTTTCAATCTCGCTATAATTCCAAATGTTCAAGTCAATCAAGTTATTTGCGAAAAAATAGTAAACCACATCCAGTTTAAGGCGTTGTTTTAACAAATTAAGTCAGTTGCATCAAATTTTTAATATCGATTGTTGTAACGACTTAAGTCAATAACTCGACTTAAAATCACGTAAGTCAATGTTTTCAATGATTTAATTTGACTAAGTCCTTAGGCCAAATTACTAGACATGACTTGAGTAATTTGGACAAATGACTTAAATTAAACTTATTACATTTACGCTGACTTGACTTACATTTAATTTAATATATTCAAGTTTCATTGGGTTAGTTACATTAATTAAGTATTACTAATTAAAAAACATTAACTTTCAATATACTTTCGTTGTTAACTTTCTTAGAATGCAGCCCGTTCATTAATTTTGTGAGTTTGCATTTATTTTTTATTTCAATAACCTGAATTGGATTTAACTTGCAGTGGAAACGGGGCTGCGGAGTCGGATAAAAATAACCCGAGTCCAACTCCGACCAATACAATTAACTCGAGTCCCACTCCCGAGTCCGGCTCCGACTCTCAAGTATGTGTTTTACGAATATACGTAACAAAATTAAGGTGGACTTTAAGCAATCCTATCTTAAGTAGCCTATCATAATAATTTATCCACTCACAACCCATGGTTGGAAAATATCTACCATTTGCTATTCCACCTTAACAATTTACAGTTTGCAGCCTTATCAGTTTGGAAACTTGGTACTGCGCATGCGCACGTCGGACTCGGCACTCGGGTAGTGTTATGTGGTCTTACTCGATTCCCGAGTCCGACTTCAACAAAACAAACCGACTCCGTCGAGTCCCGTGTCCGACTTGGACATCGCAGCCCTGATTGGAAATGACTGGAACCGGAACTTGACTTTTTTCCAAAAATGTTGACACTTTTTGCCTATTAAAGTACGTACAACTACAGCTTTGTAAAAACAATCGACACAGCAAATCAATTGTCTAAAAAGGTTGACTACTAAGATATTTGGAAATTAATGCCTGTGTTTGTAACTGTCATGTTCGACGCTTGGTCACGTTTTAAATCGGATAAGATTTTTTAAATCGATTTTAAAACATAGAAAAGCTTTTAGTACGAAATATTTTAGATTTTATCGGCTGCTCAGGTGCAGTTACTTAAGAAGGCGATGCAAAACGTCTAACTATAGCTACATAATTGTTGTACATGTTTCAGTCGTAATAAATGTCAGGATTCGTAAGTGTAGCGGGCCAATTCGGAACTGTAAAATGCTTGAAAAGGTGTTGTTTTTATTGCACATGAATATGGCCTGATTGTCATTGCCGGCAGATATTTGCATTTTGCCCGAGGCTGATCGATTAGGTTTTGGACGGAACCTTTTACACCGTTGCGAACGCAAGCTTTTTATTGCAGCCTTGTCAAACACAGTGAGGTTTTGCCAATATGTTTTAACCTCATTACCCTCTGATTATTATTAATTGTCCGTCCGCATTTCAACTTTGCCTTAAACATGTCGTATTGCAGTTTGTTTGAGCTTTGTATTGTTTAATTGATTACTGAATGTTATACCAATGGTTTATTTGTTTTATTTATTAATCTTATAGAATGATCTTAAGAATAAAATGTTTTGATCGTCCTTGTTTGTTAACCTATGTACACAAATATTTTATTTCAGATGATACAACTTATTTCAAACATTAGGAGTTGGTCAAAAGTCTATGTTTCAGAGTTTTAGTCCTCCGAATGATTTACGAAAAGTTGAAAATTTCGCGCTACATGCGGCACAATATTTAACTTTACCCAACCGCAGAGTGGCGCAAAAGAGCAAATATGATAACTGTCCTGAAATTATTTTATACACATCGGTGGGTGTAATCAGCCAAGATTTGCCAATATAATGAAGACATTCTTGTTACAACTTGCAACGATTGTAATTGGTTTTGCTAGAGAAACATTTCGGAAGCCTGGTTTATTTTAAATTGGCATTGACATTTATGCAAACAACAGTTTTGTAATGACTTTTGGCTCTACTAAACACCACTCATGTAATTATACTGTCAATAAAATTTTTTTATTAAAAAAAAGACTTGATTTATCTGTATACAGTTTGATAAATGACTTGACATGGATTTGAGTGATCTAGACAAACCCCTGAATTTCAAGAAAAAGTATATAAATTAAGAACATATACTTTATTTTCACAGTTCGTTGTGTTAAGTTTTTGGTGTTTGCTTCCGAGAATATTTAACAAAATCCTTTCTCCTTTAAGTAAAATCAAATTCACAATTTATAAGTTTCATGGAAATATATAGGAGGCTTGTTAACAGCCCAAAAAAAGTGCATTACTTTGAATTGGATAGCCTTTCAATCTCAACGGCCTAGGTCCGACAAATATACCTCACGTTTTCATGCCACGCGGACATAGTTAAAGTCAAATTCCTTCAAGTCTAACAAGAACATGCATTCCACTAAATGTATGCAGTACTTCTCCTAAAGCAGTGGCGGGTTGGTGTTTTAATGTACACTATATGCTAATATGTCACAATTTTTCAGTCGACCAATTTAGATGTAGGTACAATACCATGACGTCATCAATGTCAAACTTATTGGCAAAGTTGCAAAATACGATCCGCTATTTAACTGAATTTTGCCTGTTAACTGCAAAATCTAGCCTCTTCTCTTAAAAATATTTTCATACCTTCGGGGTTCAGCCAAAAACTATCTTCAAAGGTCATCTTGAATTTTCAAGTAGACGTGGTTTCATCGGCCAAAGTGATTTTGGTGCATACAATTTTTGTTTTGGCAATGATAAATCAGGAATTCGGTTTGTGCAAAGACTATTGCAGGGACCTACAAGCTTGAACCGACATTCGAACACATCAAGATTCCAATATCTAATAACGATGCAAAACAGCAACTTGTGTAGCCTACGACGTTTTGTTTCGTCCGCTGATGGTGACGAGAAGATAGTTCTAACAAGGATACGCTTTGTTTTTTTTACTTTAAATATTACAAAAAACTAAATAAAAGCTAGCACAGTATAATATTTTTAGGCTTTACAAACTAAGTTTTTATTTTAGGATTACGGTTTAAAGTGTACCTTTGAATTTCAAATGAAAAAGTGTCTTCTTTTATAAACTTGTGTAATACGGATTTGCAATTGAAACTGATCTGTGATGATTTACGCAATAAATCATTTACAGTAATTAAGTTGTCGACTACGCTAGTCAAGGGCACTCGTGAGCAATTTCCGTGGAACAATTCAATTGAAAAAAATTGTCTCTTTAAATTTCAACTGAAAACCGCGAATGGCTTCAATAGGGCATCGGTGCTTCCGATTGGATAAGAATGCCTTTATTATTTTATCGAGAAGTTGTTTACTGCTTGCTAGGGACACTTCTTGTAAACTTGAAATTAACTTAGACTCCGCTCCTGGCGAATTTGAAGATTTATGATTTCGAAATTAATTATAAAACAAAACAGAACTGTTAAAAACAATGAAGACCTTAGCGAACCTGGTTTTGAAGCCTACCATAAAGTTCACTTAGGTTTTAAATTGTAACACAGGAGCATGGCCCACGAACAAATCTTATCAATAGGCTGCTTTCTTAGAAGTGTGGGAATAAATTTGCACACCAGTCGGTGGCTGCTTTGCACACAGCAAATTAAGCACCGATTGGCCGGAAAAACGTTGGCAATTGACTGCTTATAACAAGAGGAAGCTAACTGCGGTTTTATGGGACTGTCAAAGTTACAATTTCGCGCGTTGCGTGACGTATTTTGAACGAGGTAATTGGCGAAATGACCGATCTATCTTGATCGTCGAACTTTAGCTAAGTTAGGCACTGGAGCAAAATTGCCGTGAAGAATGCCGGTCGAAAATCGTCTAGCCGAGCAAGAACAAGCTTCAGCTCATACCTCGGGGCCCTTACAATGCATCTTGGCCGATTTTTTAGTCGCTCGCGGCGACTGAAAGCAACTTCGTCGTGTACGCACAAGCCGGCGCGTTGTTCTAGCTTTCTCCTGTCCGCCAGATACAGCACAAGATAAACAAGCGTTTGGGCGCGAGCGTCGTTGGCAAAATCCAACAAGAGAGAGAAGCGGCGCCAGAGGGGAAAGATCGACAGCGAAAAAAAAAACTTTTCAACTTTGCGCTGGTCACGCTGGCTGACTGCAACTTACCGTGAAAAGGCGGCGAGCGAAAAAAAAACGAGTGCTGGAATGTCTCTTGCCGTATCACAGAAACACAAGCGACACGAAGCTGTCCTACGACGGCTCCTGGTTGGTTTCTTTTTAAAGAGTCATTCGTTTCTCTCTTTCTGCTGCGCAGCGTTGAAAACCGTACGCTCGTTGCCTAACTGCCGTGAGTGGGAGAACTCGTTCGCTTCGCGCTGAGCTCTTCGGTAAAAAGATAAACATTTTCCTGGCGAACGCTTGGCACGGTATACGGCTTTTGAAACGACTGCAACGCGAGCGTGGTTGTTTTCGCGTTGAAGACACGTTGTTAGGGGGCGTCCAGCAGCACGCAAGTACGTAAACTCGTGTCAGGAAGCTACTTGCCGATGTCCGACAGTTGCGGCACCTTAGTGTGAAAGTGACCAGGTAATTCAGTTACCTGTCATGACGGCCAGTTTCCCAAGAAAGTCTGCTTCGTAGTCAAGGTTAGGGTAGTTGTTGACTAGCTATATTTGAAATCAGCTTTAAATTTTCCTGGGATAATTTGGTTTAGCTCTACGAGAAGTTTACCCGTGACTATCGGCTCTTACAAATTATTAAGCTAATCAGTTGTGGAATTGTAGTTATTTCATAGGGAAAATAAAATTTGGTGCCGATTGTGAGGTAACTGCCAGACGTGAAATGGAAAATTGCAGTACTTTTCGTAGTGGTTTATATCTGTCTAGTGGTATATAAACCTGCTAACGGGACCTGAATAAATGCAGCGCAGTCTAACTCTGCTTATACGGTACTACTTATTGTAGGGGTACAGCAGCTGTGGTATGTGGTTTCAGGCCTACTTCAATGCTACCACCTAAGTGGCTGCCCTGTTGTTCCCGTTTTGCGGAAAACGTGATGTGTCATACGTAAAAATAGCGTATTTCTTGCAGCGTAGAAGTTAGTCACTAGCATGGCTTGCAGTAGTGGTTTTGCTCACGTTAAGTACTGTCCACAACACTGCCCCATTGGTCGTGTGTTGATGCTGACCTGCGTTTGCAGAAGACACACAATGTACTCATAAAACAGCGCTAATATCAGCTGCAACATGATTGCAAAACATTTAAACAACTTGTAACCCCAAACGCAAGTATAACAAAGGTTTACCAGCCTGAAAAGCTGCCATTTGGCTGTTTAATAGATTGCCTGGTACCATATTTAATTTTATGTGTACTGTTTTTTAGAAGGAATAACCAGCTGCAAAAAATCAGCCCAAATGAATCATATTGGCAAACATGTAAGTACGTCTTAAAAACACATATAGCTTTTTTACATTGCTTTGATGACCACCAAAGTTGGATTATTACCTCTGCCAATCAACAATATTTGTGGATTTATTTCAATTGGACGATAACTGGCATCATCTACTGACTGTGAACACGTTTGCAAATGTGCACACAATTTGGTCGGACTTTTACACACCAGTTAGCGACCGAACTGCAAGCATCACGAGCCTGGGGTTTGTCACGAAGAAAAAAAGCAGAGTCCCCGAAAAAGATGGACATACACTCCTCCATCATAACCCAAGTGAATCGGGATACCAACGAACAGACCAATGGATATACAATCCAGTCAAAAGGTATGTGCTCAGTCCTTAAGTCAATTGTTTTTACTAGCCAACTATGCAGCTGGTATATAGCCACAATATGTTGGAATGTGCTTGTTTAACAACACTGTTGTGATTTATATTTAATGTTTAAATTCTAAATGTTTTAACTGAACTAAGCATAATAAGTCAACATGCCCTCATAATACACAGTATACATATTATATGTAATTATGTATATAATAGCCGCACAATACATATACCATTTCCTACTGTAAAAAATCTTAAATTTATTCTATACAGACTGGCCTTGTGCCCTTGTTTTCTAGAAAACGGCTAGAAAAAAAGAGTTTTTTCTTCCTAAAAAAAAAAAGTTTTATACATTCGGTTCTTATTTTTGGTTTCTTATATAATAAACCAACAATAGTCCACTTAGCCTGTTTATAATTCCTTTTAACGATTAAATACATCAGTCTATGTTAATACCCTTGCCTCTCAGCAATGCTTATTGCATAACAAATAAACTTTAAAGTGTTTACAAAAAAGCAAAGCATGAAACTGCTGTTGGCTTGATGAATTACTTTAATTTTTGGTTTGACTCGAAGTAAAACTTGTCCAGCTTTTATGTCTTTATTGATTAACATTAATAGAAATCATTACCCAGTAGGATTTTACTCTTTCTTTATTAACTTATTTTTTTTCTGTTCACCTACAGATGAGAAGAAAAGATCCTTCCGTGGAACCAAGACGAAAACAGACACACAAAGGGCCCAGTTCAGATCTCTCCTTTGCTGCTTTAGCAGACCAAAGAAGAAAAATGTCCTGGACCACAAACATGTCCCAGAATCGATGGTCCCGACTACAAATGGCAGGACAGACCACACGCCGCCTGCCTCGCCAAGCCAAGAAACAAATGCAAATGATGTGGTAAGAATCAATTGATTTAATAAGGTTTTATTGCAAACCAATATTAGGGGCGGTTGGGCAAACAATCTCGTGTTTAATAAAACAACACTTTTTAGGAAGACCAGTGCACATTTGGCAGAAGGGTTTTCAAATAGGGTGGTTGGGAGTGTTACAGTTAACACTAAAAGATGAGGTTTAGTATTATACAACTAATATGTATATATATATATTTTTTTTATTCTCTTTTTCATGTTTTGTCTAACTCAGACCTATTGGTACTCCAAGGCAACAAATTGCGGGTTTAGTTTAGTAGTTAGAGTTTGATCTAACCTCTTAAAAAGTATATATATATTATATTTTTTTTTATGCAGAAAGTATTTATGTTGACAAATTTCATAATTGTTGCTGCTTTAAATGTGGAAACAGATACATCTGCACATTTGCTTTATGTGATAAAGCTTGTGATGGACTTGAATTGTATTAAACTTTTATGTTTACCCTGTCGCCTGATCCACTGCATCAATTTCAGTTAATAAGTGTTTACTGCCTAAGCTTGTTGCTGTTTGATTCCGAATGTATTTAGTTAGCTGTTACTGCCATGCTTTAACGGCACAAACAGTGGAGCAAACAAGTTCTTTAACACTCGGTATAATAATTAAAGCGAAAAACTTTTTGCTGGACAAATATAACCATAATAAAAAAAATGCGGAAAACTATTAGAAACAATAAAACAATCTTTTGAATTATCACCACATTATTTAGCATTGTTTTACAAAATAAGTTAAAAGATGACTATTTTACCACTATTGATACAAGCTATTTTATTAATCCATCCTTAATTGAAGCCTATTGGAGGGTCCTTCCTTAGTGTTTTCTGGCATTTCAAGTTATTTATGGATTTCAATCCATTTTACAAAGTGAAATGTGGCTATGGTACAAATGAGAAATGTCAGGCAATATTGGATTAGAACAAATAATACACTAAATTCCAATTGGTGACTGTTTGCGGAATTTCAGACATGATTTGCAATCCAATGCATCGATTCCACCTTGAAAGGTAGAATTAAAAAAAATATTTTAATATTAACTCTGGGCAAACTAAACTCCTTATCACAAAAGCAGATTTTCGCTTAAAACCTAAAAAAGGGCCTTAAAATGCCTAAAATTTTATAGAAATATTAGAGCCTGAATTGAAATCATTTGGTAACGGATCAGATAGAGAAACTTTTTATCCATTGGATATTGTATATTTAAATATAATGTCAAGTATTAAGTTGCAGCTGTTCCTGTCTGCTGCATATATGTCCTAAACTTCCTCCCTTTTATTATCACTTTGCAACACAGGTGTAATGATGATAAACCAAAAGATGTTTCTGTAATTTTACTTTTTAAATACAAAATGTTATGCTATAATGACATATTCCTGAATCTTACACATAAATAAAAAGTTTATATTGAAAACCATTGTAAGGTAATGTCACCTTAATTGTTGCAACTCGTTTTCAATTTGCTATATTTTGGAACAAACAACAGGTTTTAATTGATTGAAATTCTCAAAAGAAAGAGTTTTAGACTATTCAAGTTTACTAGGAGGCAAAAAGATATGAATTAAAAAGGGTTTAATACTTTCAGAATTTATATGTGGTTATCCATGTGCAAGTGCAAAGGATTTGTTCCAAATTAATCCTGAAATACAATGGCCTAACATTTATTTTTTATTATCAAGCAATAAAATACAAATTTATTTACTATTTCTTTGCAGTCGTTATCTAATGGAGATCAAACATATCTACTGGCCTCCAAATGCCCAAGTCTTGGAGACAAGAAGTGTGCTGTAATAGACCTAGATGAAACGCTAGTCCATAGTTCTTTTAAGGTAATTTTTTAAGCAACACTGTCTAAAAGTAGAATAGAGAAACAAACACCTAACATTTTTTTAGGTATTTTTTTAAGAAATTCTAATTATAAAAATAGTTATCTTATACTTTTTTTATTTTTCCCATTAAGACCAATCTATTTTTCAGCCAATCAGCAATGCCGATTTTATCGTTCCTGTTGAAATCGAAGGCACCATACACCAGGTAATGGTTGTTAGATTTTTAGGTCAAACTGTAAAATGGAACACTATTCTAACAAAAAGCCTGGATATTCAGGAATTTGGCACCCTGGCCATGCAATGTCAACAATATTCTTTAATGTAAATTTGAGGTAGGCCTAACAACTTTCCAACCCTTAATGATGGATAGCATGTCAGCCAACTTATTGTTTTGAGTTACTTATCAAACACTTTTGCTGGATAACTAAAGAATCTGTAATATTACTCCTAATCCTGATTGTTTGTACTGGAGAGCCTTTTTTGTTCAACAAAAACCAGGGCTTTATTGATATACCCATTGTTAGGTACTCCATCTTTGTTGAAAGAACTTTACTACAGCGTTCTATATATGGGCCACCTGCGTTGCCAAAACAAGCATAGCATATTGACAAACAGTTAAATTGAACATCTGGGTTGATGTGGATTCTGATTTGTGTGGACATTCCTTTAGTTTTGCCAAAATTTTAAATTTTCGAAAAAAGTTTTAAATTTTTTTATGACAGTCCTAGACAGAGTTGATTTCTGTCATGTGTTAAATTGTTCATCATTGCCCATAAAATGCTGACAAAACACTGGACGTATTTACAGTTAAGTTGGCGTATTTACAGTTAAAAAGCGGTTGTTTTGTAGTTGACATGTTGTGTTGCTCAGATTTGCACTAGGCATGTTTTTCATTGCTGTAAATGCTCTGTTAATCTTTAAGCCTAGCAGTGCAAAGCTAGTGATAAGTCACTCTGTGGACCTGCTTGCATTGCACTTTACATTGGTTGGCATTCCATTGCTGTATGTCAGGCCTTTTTAACAGTCACGTGGGTTCATAATAATCTGATGGGTTGTTTACCATTTTGTCTGATCTTCATCCTTCTCCTTTTTGATACATGCTATAAAGTTACCTAAAAGTCTTACACCAAGCTTACTTAAGTGATGTCGTAACAGTTTTCTAAAAAGTGTGATTAAGGTTTTGTTGTTAGTATTCGCGCTTTTGTCTAAAACAAAACAACTAGTCCTAATGCTTTCTCTTGACCGAATTTAGACTTTATTGTAACCGTTTAAATAATTCCTGCTACCTTTTGAAGGTGCTCTAACTAAACATTTTATTTTGTTTTTAGGTTTATGTCCTCAAGCGTCCCCATGTTGACGAATATCTAAAGCGAATGGGAGAGTTGTATGAGTGCGTCCTATTTACTGCCAGTCTTGCAAAAGTAAGTTGACAAAATTTTACCTCATCTTTAAAACAATATTTACAGTGATGCTCTTGAAGTAAGTTAAGCAAACCAATTGAAAATATAACATAGTGACTACAAGCTTGAATTATTTAAATTGTTTATGTATATATAAATGGATAAACCTTGGGTAATACCAGATTCCACCTAAATTAATCTAAGCTGTATGTTTAAAAAAACAAGGCCAGTTAACTATCTGACGCACACATGAATTTTATGGTAATTTACTTTTCAAATGGCTTCCTATTCGTAATGCTGTGAACAGTGTATTCTTGGTTAGTGGAATAGATTTATATGTGAGTCAGGCTTGTATATAGATTGCAAATTGCAAGTGACACGTGGGTGTAGAACAACAAGCGTTCACCCACATTTTCGGGGAAATGTGGCAGCATGATTATCTTCTCTTCTGTTTTATACAGCTTAAAATTGTTGTATTGACGTCTTCTTGGCATATTCTACCTCAAATATATTTAGCCAAACTCTGATATGTAAAAAGCCATCAAAAATAATGATTAGAATTTTATGTTGCTTATAATTCTTATTCCGGTGAGATCTGTTAGTATGGTTAATTTCTTTACGATGTTTTATCTATGTCTAATATAAGGTGACCTTGACAAGGTTCCTGAGACCTTATTTAAAGAAAAAATACCTGTACCTCATCGCAGAAAAAATACTACTTAAGTAAGGCAACCACCAACAAATATTTTACATGAAGCACAGTTGACCTGTGACAAATGTGTGGATAACAAGAATATAATGTTTCAAACTCTCTCTGAATTAACAGTGGTTTCAATGTAAGTTTCTTGTGTGCTGCTTTGCAGTGCGTTAGTCCTTTTTTGACGAACAGCATTTGATCTACTAATATTTCATGCTCCGTCAACCGTGCATTGAGGTACTTCCATTTTAAACTTGATATGCCCGCCTTTGCCTGTGCAGCTTAGGAGATATGCGACAACCCTACTGCCGTACAAACTGCAGTCTCTTTGAAAAACTCATTACAGTAAGGTTGTTTTGTCAGCAGACACCTGGCTATAAACTAACAGAAATATTGTATTTTGCAATCTTTCTTTTTATAAGATTTGTCAAGTGTATCTATGGTTTTCATAATTAAACTGGATAAAACACAAACAATAGGAAATCAATTACATAGGGATAAAGCCATTGTTGGTATCCCATTGTTATTTCATTCCCCTACCTTGTAACTTTGTTTAGTCCTAAAGTAAAACAAAAATTTTCTCAATTTAAAAGTTGTAACGTTAAGTTTGCATTTGGTTATCTTTTTTGAAGTTTGTTACATTTGTCAGCCTACAGGGCTATGTTGAACAGTTTATAACAATTTTCCAATGTTGTCTTTGATTATGGTATGTTATAGTGCTGATTATTAAATCTAATCATGTAGGTTGTTTATCACCATAACTTGCCCAACAAGTACCTAATCCTAGTACGAGAACTGTACATTTTCATTCTCTGTTTTGTGGTTATGGTAAAAAGGCCATGACAGCAACTGTGACAGATGACACCTTTACCACAAAAAAGACTTCCACACTATGCAGTTGCATGAAACACCTCAGGGAGTTTGTTGAAGGCCTTTAAAACAGTTGCGTTTAGTAATAAAGTGGCTTCTTTCATTGGCGGCTTTAACTGTAACCATGGCCTGTTAGCATTCGTTGCGCAAAATTGCCTGTGGCATTTTAAAGTTTGCTCTCTCCTGTGCGTTTAGCCTTGTTTGAAGTAACTGGATTCTGTCTGTTACATTTTGTTTGTATTGTATATACATATAAGGAATGTTGAATAAAATATTAGCCTTACAGCAAATAATTATGGTGAAGACTGTCAGAAAGATAATTAATTTTTAAGCTGGGACAAACAGCTACATTTTTCAGAAAAATTCTTTAATGCCAAGCCTAAAAAAACCTGAAATAGCACAATATTTCAGGTTAAGGCATAATTTTTTCACTTTTTTGTTAAATCAATAAAAGTGTGCAATTTATACTTGAACTACAAAATACAACCACATGAAGGAAAATTGAGAATACGGGTAAAATCAATTTGTTGAACATACTCAACTATTAAAATAGTTATAAAATCCAATAATCCAAAAATCTCATTAAGTAATAAATTTATTACTTTTTTAGTATGCTGATCCTGTCGCGGATCTCTTGGACAAAGGTGGAGTCTTCTCTTCACGACTTTTCAGGGAGTCGTGTGTTTTTCATCGTGGCAACTACGTCAAGGACCTAAGCCTGATCGGCCGAGACCTTCATAGTGTCATAATTGTTGACAACTCGCCAGCCTCCTACATTTTCCATCCTGACAATGCGGTATGTTAAAACAACACCCAGGTTTAACTGTTCTATAGTGGTTCTATTGGGTACCTACAACAAGGCCTATTAAGCAACAATATTGGAAGCAAAATAATTTATATTACTATAGTACTAAGACCAATGTCATAATACAGCCAAATACGCTTTAATATACATGACAGAACAAGAACTAAACCTGTCAGAATAAGTCTCGAATTCATTGGATTAGGGCCTTAATGAATAAAATAACCGATACTGTAAGGAATGTGCCATACTTATTCCATTTGTAGTGATTTTCAACCCTATGCCACAATGCATTAACCTTGAGCCAAACATTCTGACGCTGTGCTGAAACTTTAAAATTACTTGATTCAAATCAGTTCCAAACACAATCTTAACAACAGTAATTTTTTTTGTAAATACAGGAGTATGTTTTTTTGTTGAACAAACATTTTTACAATGAACATTGTTTTTGAATTTTTTGATACTGTTTCAATATTTATGCCCCCCAAAAAATTATCTTTCATTGATTTTAATATTTTTTAAACTCTTCATATAAAAAGCATTAAGCAATCCATAAACTGTAAATATAAAAAGACATAAAAGTCTAGTATTTATTTAAAAATTTTGATAAAGTTACAGTTAGTTGTTAATGTTTTTAGGAAATCCCCAAGGATATTTAATTAGCTTAATAAGTAAACACTTCTTAAAAGAAATGTTAGGCATCCTAGAAGTGTTTGACAATTTTACTTTCAGGCAGAAATTGTGGCAATACATTGTAACTATAAATCTATTCCTATGCATTATTAATGCAGACTGTGTTTTAATATTTTTGCTTTAAGAGCCCCTATGTACCACAAGTACATGCTGTCGCTTTCACTTGTTAATTCTTTTAAGAAAACCACTTAATTTGACCATTTTATTACCCTATTAATATGATGATACCACAAAATATTTTACTGATAGCTCAAATATATATATGGTTAATATTAGATCGGAGTAAAACAAATTTAAACATTTCGTAAGGTTTACCCATATTAAAATTTGGCATTGTCATTAATAGTGAAAACCATAAATCTTCTATCTATGTCAAGAATCTGTACATATTCCGCAAATTATACATTTTACCTAAAACAAATGAAGTATAAAATGACCCGGGTTGAGAACCACTGCTTTAAACATTGTAAAATCTACTCTGTCTTATATTTTTGGTTGAAACTAGAGATAGACAGAAATCATTTTTTGGACCGATACCGATAGCCGATTTTTTACAATTTAACTATTATTTTGATTATTAACTTGGCGTGATGCTAAAACCCAAATTTTTGTGAACAAAAAACGGGTTTAGGTGGTTTGCTGTACAGAAAAAACATCATATTTGCGTACTAAAATATCGGCCAAAGTCTCAGTCTACATTTAACGATACCGATATATCGGTTAAAGCCAAATATCGGCCGTTATTATTGGTAAACCGATATATTGATCTATCTCTAGTTAAAACAATTTTCAAAATGCTTGTTTCGGCCTCGTCCAGGTCCCGGTCGTTTCTTGGTTTGACGATCCTAACGACACAGAGCTCCTGGACCTGATTCCCTTCCTGGAGGCGATCGCCAAGGCTGACGACGTCTACTCGGTGCTTAACTCGCAAAGCTTCGCTCATCACACCCAAAAGACGAGCGCCCGGTTGCATCAACAGCAGCTGATCCACCAACAACAGATGCAGGCGCAACAGCAGCAGTGCCAGACCGACACGGACGACGGAGACAACGAAGACAGGTAAGACTGCATCTCTGATTATATAGAAACTGTTGTTATCAGCCAAATAACATTTATCAAAAAAGCTGCGTTTCGATTAATCTTCAGCCATATTTTTGGTTGTTGTAAAGTTACTTTTTCAGATTACTGGGGGGGGGGGGGGGGGGGGGTCTTTAAAACCAGCCATGTGATAATTTTGATAGGTTGTAGAGGCAAGAATTTGAAATCAGTAGCATTTATATAAAAGGAATCATTATTTGTAAAAATGAGTTAAAACAATATAAATAAATAAAATGACAAGTTTTGAATGCAAATTCTCCTATAATTCAACAATTGTGATGTTGTGTTGTGGTTTCTATTGATTTGTTTTAATTAGATAATGAAGGTGGTTAATTTATTTTAAAAATGTTGTGTACAACTTCAATTTTTCAAACCTAAAAAACTAAAAGATGAAGCTGTTGTAATGGATATTTTTCTGGGCGTGTCTGTGTGGATAACATCATCTTAGGTGCTGCTGTTGCTTGGTTGTCAAACAGTTCCTTTTTAATGTTGACAAGCAGAAGTGCAAGCATTGCACCTCACAAGCAGACTGATAGACATGTTTTTTGGTTCCCAACATGGCACATGTATTAAATTTCAACTTCCTTGATGTATCACATTAGTAACCTAGAATTATTGAAAGAATTAGGGTAACTTTTTAAAAGCCACTTGTTTTTATATTGAATTAGTTTTTGACCATAATAAGTTTTTCTTACCAATGACAGTTGAAAAATAAACATGTTGTTAAATATTAAAAGCTTTTATTAGGGTAGCAAAGAAATGCTTGTTCAAAAGAAGCTCATTAAGAAATTTTTGAAAATATGTTTAGGAAATGTATAGCCATGTTTCTATAGCACCATTAAAACCTTGACATTTGTGAATATAATTGAACCTAGAGTTACGATTCCAGCATAATGTCAATTTCGATTTTGTGGTTTGTCTAGTCTCTTGGGAGCTGGTTTTTAAATTAAACAGTCACGTCTAACCTTTACCACATTTTATATGCCCAACATTTATACCATTGTAACCACAGTATCTGTAGTGCACCACACTCTAAATTGCTAATTTGTATAAGGTCTTTATTATGTCTAAGCTTCAAAGTCCTAAAATCACCAAGTGCTTGTTCAAAGTGGGCTTTCTTCTGACTTAAAGTTTATCTGTGTTATCTTTCGACACCACCAATGAACCTGTGGAGAAATTTCCCCTGCTTGGTTTCTTTATAATTGCATATTTATACCATCCTATTTTCCTTTTTTTCTTTAAACTAAGTAAAAACTGTTTAAATGATTATTCTGAACACAATTAAACTATGTTTTTGAAATGGTCTTTTTAAAGGCAATCTTTAGTCATATTTACAATATTTTTTTTTATAAAAATTGGTTTGCGTTTTTCGTCAGTTTATGTTTCCCCCGACTTTGGCGCAGTCTAAATTCAATGCTAAAAATCGCCCAACAGGGATTCAATTCATGAAACCCCGACAGCAGAACAGACAATCCACCAGACAAGTGCTGGTACCTGCATTGGCCAGTTGAAAGCAGAAGACTGTAGCAGTACTACTAACGATTGTGAGCCTCTAATCAGGCCGGCCGTATGTAATGGTAAGATAGGTTGTGACAAGGCACCTGGCTTGTTGTTGACATCACATGTGAAGTGAGTTTTAAAATCGACAAATTCAATTTGAACTTGCTTGCTTGAATGAATGCTTTACTCAATTTAGCTTTAGTCTTGACTCTTGGTTTGGGGTTTCATTGGGTTTTAGCTTAGGTGATATAAATAATGGCTGATTTTATATCTCTTTGTTGAATATGCTGACAGGTGTGCATTTCCCATCAATGTATTTTGCAGCCCTAATGAAAACCCCAGCTTGTTGCAATAGTTTATTACCCTGTTTAGATACAGAATGCTGCTTTTGTTGCTTTTGTTCTTATTTAAGATGCAGTTTGAGCATTATTATTTTTTCAGAAAACAGATTATGTCCATTTGCATCCTATTTTGTTCATGCTTTTGAAAAAAACAGCATCACAAAAATAGCCCCATGTTCATTTCTTACACATAAAATATGTTACCTTTAAATAGGAAATAAAAACAGTTTAAATATTTATAGTTTTATGTTCATATGCATGTACCTTCACATATCCCCAAAAGCTTTTAGAAGTAATTCCACCTAAAGTTATTATCTTACACATTGCATGTGTAATATAATGGTGAGAAACTTTAATTTAAAAAAAACGTTTTTATTTTATATGCAATAGCAAGTCCGGTTTTTCTGACTTATTGTGACTTCTGAGTTAGTTTGGTAGTATGAAGTTTTCCCAAGTGAAACTTTTTTAAGTTTACCCAGGTGTTATGAATTTTTAAAGCACTGTTAAGGTGTGCACTATAGAGTTGACACTTCCCTTAAAATTGAGTGACATTAGGGTAAAGAACATGTTCTACTCCAATAGTTCAATGTAGTAGTTGTACCAATAGTAATCAGTGGAGAAATAAATACTTTTGTCAGAATATTCTTCTTGTTAAACAATGCAGGTTTGTAGCATGTTGATTAAAAACATGAAAGTATGACGCTCAATGTAAAAGTTAACCGCCAAACATCACCCCCAGGAGGTCATCTTATATTTACACAAATACTGGTCATATTCGTGAAGAGCTGTTTACTTAGCAACTTTTCTGCACAAAAACCAATTTGTCAATATGCTGTTGTGGGCAGTAATTACTTGTATTCCAACATTATTTATCAGGATGCCACTTTGCCGTTATCATGAATGTCCAAAAAGATTATATTTACTTAACATTATATAGGCTTTTCTGAATTTTCATTTTAGTTCGATAAAGTTCGCAGTAGATAATTAATTTCTCCCTTTAACCGAGCAGATTTATTGTTTGTAGATAACTACATATATCTGTGTGCAGAAATAAAGATTTAGAATGAACTCAAAATGCAGTGCATCACAAAAATCTTAAACTATGTACATAAAGATCATTGCGCTTTTGGTTGATTATGTTTTTCTGGGCCTAAAATTGATATCATTTTTGTAAAGTTTGGATAAGACATTGCTTACTTGTGTGTTGGGGCTTAGGCTTTTATTGCATTAACCAGCACACCAACAAAAGTAACGTTCACTAATAGGGCCACCAATAAAAACATTATGACAAGTTTATGACTCTCACAAACATGGGACGCCAAAACTAAGTTAACAGCCCAGCCAGTAACTTTTCGCCGTATGATGTTTTCCAACTGCAGGCAATGTGGGCAAACAGAGCCCCAGGTTAATAATTAAATGGCAGGTAAACTCTCTGCTTCTTAGCTCTTGCTTGCTATGTTTCAAGCTAGTACTTTGTAGTTTTATTGTTTTGTAGCTTCTGTAAGATTTCAGTGCTCATCACCATTATTAAGGTCCACATTTTGAGGCTTTCAAAAATGGTGATAATTTATTGGATTTATATTTGTTAATTTTGGTTGTTTAACTTTGTACTTTGGAATAATAAGAATATTAAAGCCTGTTTTAAATTGGGCAACATTTTAAACGTTTTTATAATGTTGAAAATGAAGAAAGATATTAGAAACGTTCGAAGTGTTATTCACTTCTTTATGGGCTTTGATATTCTTTCTCTTTGAAATAGTTTATTTTATTGAAAAAAAAATACTTATAAATGAAGACACCTTGCTCATTTAATGAACACTTAGCATGATCTTCATTAAAGGGTGTGTCATTGCCCATCATTATTCCAGTTATTTGACTTGTCCGAATTTTTAAGATTTAAAAATCTTTAAAAACAACCCTTGTCACTCTTTGCAATTTTAACCCAATTTCATTTTGATTTTTTGCTTTCAGGTAGCACACCGGTGACTTCCAGTCACACGGGGTCGCAAGAGCACGGCGGCCCGCCAACGGCGCCAGCGAGCGATTGAAATTCCGAAAAAGTTTCATTTCTTGTCTCCCCCCGAAAAACGTTACCTCCCATCCCACCCCTGCTCGCAACTGACTACAACATAAACAACAAACCACATCAACAGCGTAATCACTTGTCATATTGGTGCTGACCGAAGCGAAATCGCCAACTCTGCTACCGCGACCAGCCACGAACCGACTTGACCCCGGCACGCAGCGTGACGTAATCAACGTCGCGTTGACCCAAAGTAAACCCGACGGACCTTCGTGCGCGCTTCCTGACCTGCCAGGCTGACGTCGGCCGAATGATTTCGCGTGAGCCGATGTCGGCTCGGTTTACTAACCGCTTTGAAATGAAAGGGAGACCGTGGGCTGTGTTGTGTATATGCGCGGTTGCCCTTTACTTTGCCTGAAATTAACAGATTCCCCAATGATGAAAAATGGCATTTCGGATCCTAACCTCGGTTCGTACGTTCTGTTCTGCGGTCGCACTGCTGCCAAGGCCCGTTCTACGGAACAACAACACTAACAACAGGCAATTGTGCATTCTGTGCAGAACACTGTTGGGTCCGCGTGGTCCGTATCAGCAGCGTCTGCTTGGGAGCGCATTGTTTCGGTTCCGTTTTTCGACTTTTTCCTTTACGAAAATCCTACAAGTTTGGTGCTTGCGTTTCCCAGAACACCAACTGCGCAGCTTTTTGTCGGCCCCTTCGAGATCAACGAAAGCCAACGCTTGTTTCGGCCGTTTAGCTAATGCCGCGAAAAGGTGTAAAAGTGCTTCCCGTTCAGTGAACACGCGCCTCCATTCACCCCTATTTCCTATTCGAATCAAGATTGTCAAAAGTCTGTTGGCTTTTTAGCTTTGTTCGCTTTCACTTTTGTACACGTCACCGTCTTTCGCTCGCGCCTTTTGTTTTGCGGCCTTTCACCGTTGTTTTGTCTCTGTCTAAGATATTTTTTTAACCTCTGTCACTCTCCCAACTCTTTCGCCGTTAATTTTTTACCACGGAGATGTATATTTCAAGGAAAGTTCACGCCGCGAGCTGATTCAGTCCGAAGGTTTTTCTCCGCGATCCGTCCAGTCCGTCTTTTACCCGATGCCGCTTCTTTCAGCATTATCAGCTCAGGACCGTAGAGACCTAAACAACGTTTTTTTCACATTTTATTCTTTCTCACTTCGCTCGATTACGGGGCAAAACGAAGAACAAAGGTTCCTCTTTTTTCTGTCTTTTGCTAATTTCGGACTTTTGTGCGCTTTCTGCGAGGTAGAACTAACCAAACGCCATCATCCAATCATAGCTCATAATCGCAATGTTAGCGTTACAACAAATTTTTTTTTTAGTTCCGACAAAACTGGAAAAATCCTCTTTTATCCCGCAAGTTTTATATTGCACGGGATTAGCGATCAAGGAATTAACAACCACTATGAAATAACCGGAGTACCGAATATATGTCAATCGGTCCAAGTTTTCTTCCTCCGCAACTCACAATTGTCTATTTCATTCTAAAGAGGGGCTTTCTCGTTGATAGGTAAACAAAAACTCGGTATATTTTCAGTGGCTTTTTCACAGAGACAAAGCCAAGTACGCCACACGTCTTATGGAGACTTAAGTGGACGCGGTGAAAACCGGTTCCATCGTCCAAAGAGAGGTCGCGAAGTCGATTGTTCTCTCGGCCAACAATCGCGCCCATCGCTCACTCTCGAGCGCCCCGCCGTCAATGACGTAACAATCGACAGCGCCAAAGAGAAGAGCGCGCGCGTTGAGCTTCGCGCCTCGCCGCGCCCAAGAGCAATAAGCTGAAAAAAACTATCCGCTGTCTCCCCCCGTTCATTTCACGCACCACTGCGCAAAGGCTCCCGTCGTCCCTACTGTTGTTGTTGCTTTTCTCTTGTCTCCGCAGAAAAAGTGCCTTTTCGGCTTTTCCGTGTTCTCTCTTTTGGTCGTTTTGTTTTCCCCTCCCCTACTCGGCGCATTTTACCCCCCGATTTTTTTAGCCTTTTTCCCTTTCGTTTGTGACGTCACATTCGCCCTGAGCGGGCAGGCGAAAAATCACAACATGTTTGTGCCGAAGCTAAACGGCGACTGAAGTTTGCTGCGGAGGCGAAACGCAGACCTTAGCTTGCGAAGTCTGCAAATCGCTTTTTTGCGAAACGTTAGATTTTTTAACTACAAATTTAAATCGCCTAAATTCGTGCGGTCATTTTTGTGTTCCTAAAACGCGTCACACTTCGGCGGCTTTGCCGAGGCCAGATTTGGCCGAAACGCAGGTCTCGAAATCAATGGTCGTTCTCCGCCGAACGTTTCGAGCCCTGCTTTTTAAGCCGCTCGACGTAGATTTCGTCCTCGGCAAAACGCCAACCAAGACGAATTAAAACCCAGAGTTTTCTGCCAACCCAATTTGATTTATTTAAAATGCCTGGCATTGACGCCGAAAACACCCAACCGGGACATCGCGCTTTCCACATGTTCACATATTGCCTATTTCCACCCAAGCCGAGTATCCACTGCACTAACGATGTAATGCGCACCATCCCCAAACACAGTTAAGAGAACTCCGTTGTTCGCATTTCTTCTGGCTTTCACGACTTTTTTTGCGAGAAATATTAAATTCGATGCTTCTGCTGTAATTGGTCCCATGGAGGCCATTGTTTCTAAAGGCCTCGCGACACTTTATTGCCGTTGCCTTGGTTATTCTGTTGTCGTTGTTGAGACGAATGGCACTTATGGCCTTGTCCCCCATCTTTCTCCCCTGTACCAAGTGAACCACGTTCCCCTTTTGTTTTACTCTTTGTATTGCTATCATTTTTTCTTTGTTTTTTCTCGTGCCCACATCAACTCGATTGCGTTCTTATTCGATTTTATCGCTGTTTTTAACCTTTGCGTTCCCCCAAGTCTGGTGGTCTACCCAACTTAAAAACGTGCCGCCCAAGGTACGTAAGCGCGAATAGATTTCCAAAGCAACTCTGTATAACCTGCGATATCACCCTTCTACGCCCCGGCCATTGTTGCCTATATTTTGTTCTCCCCATCGCAGTATACTCTATAGTGCCATATCCAGCAATAGCCTTTAATTGCCTTCTCGTTCGCTCGGTATGTTTCGTTTTGCGAGTGACGTAATCGTGACGTCATGGCCCGGGGAGAACGTGAGAAGTGCGTCGTCGCTCTACGCTAAGTTCCCGTTCTCGCAGGGGCTCATAGCTAATATTTCTTTGATTAAATCGACCGCGAAACTTTTAAATAATTGAGAAACGATCTCGCAAAATTGCGCGCGATTACAAAACAGGAATATAACAAAGCGAAGATCTGTTTTGTGAGTGGTAGAATTGAGAACTGGTTGCGGTAAGCGGCCGCTAAATGGTCACGACGTCGAAATACCGCAAAAATCGAGACGCCGCGCAAATTAACCGAAAAACATTCCAATTATCGCCCAAGGTGGAGTGAAAAGCCAAATCTAAAAAACCTACCCAGCGAAGTCGGTCGCTTTCTTTTTTCATCCAATTTAAAGTGACCTGCGGGCCGTTGTTCGCCGCTGTTGGCCGCTGGTCTTAAAAGAAGTGACGGAGACAGTAGACGAGCGTTCGGAATTCCCCAGAGGCACGATATCTGGACGCACGCAATCGAATTAGCGCTACTTCCCTGCGCCCGCGTTTGGGGCGGCTCTACTCGAATCGCAGCTCGAAACGTTGTTTGTCATTTCTTGTTTGCAGAGACGCGACACGAGCGTGGATCACCGACACAACCACATGTTTTTCGGCCCACTTCTGCTTAAAAACAGCATTGTTGGCCTGTATGCGCTTTTAGGACTTTGAAACTCCCTCAGGAGCCGAAATTATGACATTTTGCTGGTCTATTTCTATCCCTAACCGCCGAAAGTCACGTGTATCCTTGTCCAAAAGCTGTCAAGGAAATTTGTTAAGAAGCTGTCATAGAAACGACCTTAACTTTGTTCGACCTGTCTTCCGAATTATTTTTACAAACCTACTACAAAGCGCTCCAGTTATGTTACATGTTGGCCAATGTTTCAACTCATCTTTCATTTTTCCCCCATAACATTTTTCCCCCGTGACTTCGCGTTTCTTTCAATAGGGATAAAAATCGCTTTGTACGAGCAATTTCGGGCAAAAAATTGCTTTGAAACTCGTTTTGCAAAGCGTGCAGCGATTCGCGTAGCCGAAAATCTCGCGAGTCGCAGAAAGCCCATCAATAATGGATGCGGACTTCATAGTCGTCGTACACAAGCCAAAACCTGGATTCTGGCGCCCGACCGACCAATCAATTGCTACCCTGGTCGCCATGCCAGGCCCGGTTCGATACCGGCGGTCGACGCCGTCGTTTAGAAAGCGCCCGCGCGACTTTTCCGAAACTTTCGACCTTCGGGAGCGTGCGAAAGGCCTCGTTGCTGTTTCGGGTCGAATCGAACAGTTGTCGCCGAAAACTGAGGAGTTATCCGTTGAAAAGCCCGTTTTGATTGCGCTGAAGTATATAAATATTGGTTTTGATATGTATGAAACTTGATGCTAGTTTTGTTTTAGATTCTGGTAGAAAAAGCGAAAGCTTTAATTTCCAGGGATTTGTAGTTGGGTTTCACGTTTTGGAAATGTCTTAATTCAAGAGGTGGCCGCAAACTAACACCTTTTTTCGAGCAGTGGCGAGCCTTGTTGTATCATTGCGTAAAATTTGCCCGACGAATTGTGTCCACCTTTAGAACCGAGGTCAAAAAGTTACGACGCTGACGAAGGAAGGCCGCAACGTTCTCTGTTGCAAGTCCCTGTGTGGCGATGTTAAGAACCAAACCGAGTTCAAACAGCTTAACTCGGGTACAGTCGCGCACCGAACAATAGCCAATCACCCCAAACCACTCAGAGTCAAGTCGCCCGCCAACTTTGGAATTTCGGCCGCGCGCGCACGCTCGATTAAGCAACCGCAGAAACAGCGGCGGCCCAGCTCGTTTTCTCCCAACCCGTAACTTTGCCCCCAGCGCACCTCGAGCAAATCTGTGCAGTGCTTGCGACTTCTCCTTTCAAACCGGTGTTAAACAGTAGCTAGCTTCCCGTCCCAAATGGTCTAAATCCTCGACCAGCGATACAAAATCCAAGGTAGTATTTTATTTCGCAACAGTGCCCTCTGTGTGACGTTTCACCTATTCACCAAACACGTCACGTGATTTTTTGATCAAATCGAGCAACCATTACTATACGTCGAAATCGTTAGGTGTCGCGCGGTTTCAGCCTATCATATGATTCATCTCTGCGCAATCTGCCCTTGCGCGCTCCTCGCGGCGAAATCTATCCTGATGGTTTGCCGTTAGATGTCAGCGAAGAGGCCTCTGTAATCTCTCCAGGGCCAACCTGGCAACAGTTAAAGCCGCCTTGTATGCGTTCGTTTCACCTTTCAGCGCTTTATCTTTGCCGCCGCTCTTTGCTTTCTTCCTTCCGCTTGCGATTCATTTTGGTTTTGTTTTATTTTTTTAATCGATGCCTTTCCCCCTCTCGCGTGTTTTTTTATCCCTCGTCATTTTAAGAATTTTCGTCCCGTTTGCGTGCCGAGCGCCCCCGTGCGGCCGTTTTGTTTTCTCCCCCCGCGCTGAACAAAATCGTGTTTTGTACAAATTATATAATAGCTACGATCGAGTTCCGCGTCATGAATTTTTTGTCAGCTTGCCACGGAGGTGAAATTAGAATATTTTTTTTACTGGAAGATTTTTTTTCGTAACGTATGAAAATGTGCAGAGAAGACGTCACCAGTGTTTTTTTTAAGGTGTTTTGGGGGACCGAAAAAAATTTCTCCAGCGGTTTCCCAAATTTTTTGACTTTTTGATATTTAAATGAAACACTTGCGGTCTCTTAAAACTACTTAGCGGTCACCCAAACCAAACCTTAAAAAAAACCTGGACGTCACAAAGAATTTACGTTATTACGGGGCTTTGTAAAACAAGTAACCTTAAGAAACCTAAGCGGACTGTTTTTGATTTCTTGGCGAAGAAATTAACTGTATCTTAGTCAAGTGCTTGTCAACCTTTTTTGGAACAGTACACTCTTTTACGTCATCCCAGTCGACGAAATGCCCTAAACTTATAGAAGCATACACCCTGTTGTGCTGCAAAAAGGACTATTAACCGTCATGAAGAACTATAGTTAGTACCTCACAATAACAATTATTTATCAAATGAAATATTTGGTTATGATGCCATAAATAGAAAATAGTATCTTCCAAGCTATGTAGGCTACGCTTAAATACATGTGGTGCCATGTATTCTGCACTCCAGTCAATCTAGTAATAAACCTGTTTTTTATTTATTACCTGATCATAGGCTTATGGTAATCTGGATCGTGTACATCCTAGTACACCCCATCAATGTGGTACACCCTTTAACACTTCTGGTACACCTTGGGGTGTACGATACACCCAGTTGAAGAGCACTGTCCTAGTCTAAAAATACATCCAAGAAAATTGCGATTTTTATAGCGGTACAGCGTACCGGCAATTATTTTGCCGGTAATCTTCCTCAACTAGTGCCGGCTTATTTTTACCAGTGGCTTGTCAGAGAGGGGAGAAATTCTTTTTTGTGTAATCTTTAGCGTTGATAGAATCGTTGCAAAATATGGATCAATTTAAACTGTTTGCCGACTCTAATAGTTGGCCAAGGGCGTTTTCGAACTTAAGAAAATTGCCGGTTTCATGAAACATTTATAAGGTTATTAAATAAAGCGGCAAATTACGAAGACTTTCCAGTACCACGTTGCATCCCTATATATACCCGTATTTTTAGTTTTTTGTCCGCTTAAAATAGCGGTTTTCCAAAATTTGGACTTGCAACTACAGTAGCTATTTTTTGGTATTTAAATGAAACACTTGCGGTCTCTTAAAACTGCTTAGCGGTCACCCAAACCAAACCTTAAAAAAAAAACCCTGCTCGTAATATCAACTCAGGTTAGGTAGCTCAAAGTCCTTAATGTTGCTGTAAGTATAACGAACAGTATATTAACAAATCATAACGATTCAAACGTATACTTTCACACTTGCGTATTTTTAACGCAAACAAATGCATAATGAAAGACATTTAAAATACAAAAACTAAAAAGTATGTATTTACGCAAAACCACACAGGGAATATAAACTATCTACAATTCTACAGGATGTATTTTAATGTCTGAATAAACGCTTGTTTGATGCGGTTGTGAGTGAAAAAAATTGCAAACATTTTTAACAGTTTTAAAATGCAGATGTGCTGCTTTCCAAGACATTTCGTTAATGTTGTTCCTATTTCGGTCATAAACGCCACAGTCGAAACTAGGGATGTCTGATAATATAACCGATGCCAAGTGATGGTATCGCTACTCGTCCGATACCAGGGTAGTATCGGTGCCGATCCGATGCCATACATGAATTTCAGCCATGATTTGCGATTTAACGCAGTGATTCGAACTTAAAAGGTCACCTTTTAAAAAAAGGTGACCTGTTAAGCAAATATTGGCCTATAAATGAAAAAAATGACACTTTAATGTTCGACTTTTGTCTATTCAATTATATTTGTAGTACCAGTCGTCCACCTGGGCCACTGTTTTACGCTACAGAAAAAAACCAAACTGATATATAATTTTGCACCGAGTAAGTTCTTCTTGTCGTTCTGAAAAATCAGAATATTTTATGAATGAATATCACGACTATTAGTGAGTTTATAATGCTCTTGTGCACGCCACCAACATTTTTGAATTTTATATTTTTTGAATTCTTTTTAAAAAGCAATTATTTTGACAAAAATTTTGAGCAATAGTAAGAATCATTAAAGAGGCCAAATAGAACTAAATATTATCGGTAAGGGGAACCTCGCTCAAATATTGTTAAATATGTCATATACAGCGTTTATAGATGAGACTAAAGACATTTAATACGCCAGTTTAGTCGAAGCAAAAGTTATGAATTACGACCATGGTCGCAGTAAGCGAAACGTGTTTGGCTGTTAGCAGGCTAGCCGCAGCATTACCCGTGTTGCATCCATCTGCAAAAAATAAATTGTGATAACTTCAGATTCGCTCATATAGACTTTTTGGGGCAAGCTGGATAATATAAGCGGCGTTTTTTTTTATGATTAAAACTCGGCTTTAAACAATAAATTATGCCTTTTAAGCAGGGAGTCGAACCGTTTGACTTTTCCGGTTCAGGTTCGGTTCGGGTTCAAGGATTTTTTCGGAATCCGGTTCAGTTCCGGTTTCGGTTCGGAGGAATTTAAAAGTTCCGGTTCAGCTCCGGTTCGACCATCGCTATTTCAAAACCGGTTCATAAAGTTCCGGTTCAGTTACAATATAATTTGCGTTAAATCTCAAAATGTGGGTCGATAAATGTAGAGAATAATCTTTGAATTGTAAGTCATTTAATCTAAGTTACGTGACGTATTAAGAAAACAGTAACTGGTTATTGAAATATCTTAAAAAATAAAAAATCAACGATTTTTTCATTCATTATTCATATTTTTTTCATAAAATTTCGAATATGACGTAACTTGACTCTGTAAAATGGAAGTTGTGACGTCATACAGGAGCGAACCGCTTTTATTTACAGGTTCGGGTTCGGTTAAGGTTCAGGTACTTTCAAATTATTCGGTTCAGTTCCGGTTCGGCTCCTTAAAATCTTATAAAAAACGGTTCAGGTTCGGTTACGGTTCAGAAAAAAATTGACCCGAAACCGGTTCATAAAGTTCCGGTTCGGTTTCGGTTCGACTCGCTGCTTTTAAAACAAATGCGAAAAATAACAAAAGTTTTGTTTTATATCGATAGCGATAACTAAAATTTAGAAAAAACATAAAAGCAATTGAAAAACGAAAATTACTGCAATAAACACAATATCTGTATTCATTTTCTGTTTATCGCAATGCGAATGCGAAAACAAGCCTAAGAATTTCGACTTATCCAGGGAGTCGAAGCGTTTGACTTTTCCGGGTTTAAGGTTTTTTCGAAAACCGGTTCAGTTCCGGTTTCGGTTCGAAGGAATGTAAAAGTTTCGGTTCAGCTCCGGTTCGACTAAATTTATTTTTAAAACCGGTTTATAAAGTTCCGGTTTGGATACAATATTATCTACGTTAAACCTAAAAATGTACGTCAATAAATGTAGAGCAGAATAGCAGCTCGTATTTAAAAGTTTCGTGACGTAAGTTGTGACGTCATGCGGGAGTAAACCGCTTTCTTGACAGGTTCAGCTTCAGTTATTCAGGTACTTTCAAAATATTTGGTTCAGTTCCTGTTCGACTTCTTAAATTGAAAACACGGTTTAGTTTCGGTTCCGCGCGGTAAAATTGGCCCAAAACCGGTTCATAAAGTTCCGGCTCGGGTATAGTTCGACTCCCTGGATTTATCAGTGACATGAATAACAAATATTTGGGAAAAGTGATTCAATATCATATTCCTTATCTTTTTGCAACCAACCTGTTTGACAAAATGTCAAATAAGTTCCGGTTCTGTTTGGTTTGTTGAATGTGAGGAGGTAACTGCACGACCTCGCAATGCTGCGCTCTACCAAGTAACCGTGGTCTGTTAAATTTTGTTAATTTTTAAGGTTTAAACTTTAAATAATTGTTAGGCGGCTTTCCATAAAACATTGTCAACCAACTACTTATTATACACTTAAAACTGAATTGTTTACGAAGATAATAACACTTTTTCAAGTGATTTAAACATTAAACTCTTATACCAATCTAATTCCGGCCACAAATTTAAGCTTTGTCTGACGAAAACAGTAAAAGAAAATCTTTGTGGTGTTTTTAGTGTTTCTGCATCACGGTTTACTTCCTCAACTTTTTTCGAGTTAAAGCCCATTCAAAATGTTATAAAATAATACAGGTCTAACTTACAATAAGTTTTAATTTCTTGAGTCTTGCAGTATTTTTGGTTTGATGGACAGGTCTGCATATACCTCGCGTTGACGTTGGGTCCAAGACAGTCCACACCCGACCTTGTACTAAATCTTAATATCCACTTGTAGTCGCACACGTAACATCGCAACGCGACACCTAGAAAAAATAATTAAGCTTTTTTGTTTGTGTATTAAAAATAGGCCTAATTAGTTCATGTGTTGCGCGAGTTACAGTTAAAACCGTCATTGACTAACGTTCAGTCATGTCTTTAACTGGACAACTAAGGACATTCATCAAAGAGGCCTTGTATACTTATCGTCTGTAGGAGAGTTTATATACTACGCAGGGTTACTGTCGTGAGAACGATGGCCAATTCAAAGTATTTTATTTCGATCCTGATACTATCTGATATTGTTGTTAAAAAGTACCGTGTATAGATAAGTGTATTGCTTTTTAGGGTATTTCGGCCTGAATTTGTTTTGCCTTGCCTAAGTTATGTCCAATTTCTATATAACATTTTCCCATAAATACACCCTTTAAAGCAAACAACTTGCTTATTGCACAAATAAATTGCAGACAAAAAGTACTGTGTGTATAGATAAGTGTATTGCTGATGATTTTTAAGCTAAGGGTGCAACTTTATGGACCGCTACCTAGGCAAACAAATACCCCAACCATCAGGGTTATGCGGCTTTAAACAATTGTCACAGAGTTGTGAATAAACATAGGAGTGAAACACTTTGCCTTTTGACCTATACTTTATATTTAGGATTTTTATACATAACATATCACAAAACTGTTAACCTTGGGAATCGTTTGTGATTTAACATTTAAAATGTGGTATAGCACTAACGTTGGTTTGAAAAGACTAACACGGCGATAATTTGATTTACATACAGAGGAATTTATGCTCACCATAAGTTGCGACGGTCAAGAGTACAAAAAAACTTGCAAATTTAAGATAACCGTTCATGTTTCCAAAAAACGCAAATCTATTAGTCAAAATCCGAAACTGCAAAGAAACAAAAATGTTTTTAAGTTTTGCTCATTTATAGCCAAATTAGAGCGAAAGAAGGCGCAAAGCATACATGGCATGATCAGCTTTACAGGGAACTCATGAAAACTTGTTTTAAACCGTCAAGTCAAATGCGTGTACCATAGCAAAAAAAATATTTGATTTAGTACATTTGTATTAACGCATTGACTAATCTTATTTTATGTAAGATGAGTCCCTGTTAATTCTAACATATACAAAAATAAAAGTTTGTCCCGAGGATAACCCTGAGATACTTTATAACTGGAAATAAATGTGGTTTATGTTCAGGTTTGCCTCATTCAAATAACTCGTAAAAACAATCTTAAACTGAAACGATGGCACAATGCTTTAAATATTATATGAGATGTACCTAAAGAACCAGAGTGAAACACACAAAACTACTTTCCCCTTATATCAGTGCTTCTTGTTTTTGCGGTGACGCAAATACTAATGATAACAACGAAGCTGTGGCGTCACAATTATCTTTATAGAACGTTTTGAAAGCAAACAAAACATAAACATTAGCATGAGTTCGAATTTAATTAATATGAGCTGTGTCCTAATATTGCTTTCGCAAATTTTTGTCTATAAGTATCGAAAAAATCTTGCTCAGAACCAATCCTAATAAATCTAACCATATAAAATTATACTGCGGCTGGTAAGCCAACCAAATCAAACGATGACCCTTAATTGCATGTTGGCTGAGAAACTACAATATATCAACATCGTCATGGGGAAACATGACGGGGGAAAAGGGACGTGACTCACCAAAACGCACTCAAGTGAATCACTTCATTGGTCTTTCTAAAAGTTACCAGTCCGTAAACAATGTAAAGAGCTAAAACTGTTTACAAAACTTACCCCTAATTACATAGAATTAAACAACTCTCACGAAATAAATTGAAATTTACCAAAACAATTCATAAAAATGGTTTTAGCGACTGTTTTACAGTTTCGTTGTAACTGAAAAACTCCAGTAACAAACGGTAACTTGTATGTCAGGATAATTTTTTTTATTATACCTACATTTTGTTTATTATTTTTTGGAAAAACCAACCACGAAAAATCTAGGCTATACATTGCAAGACGAGGCGATAATATGAATACCCAACAATAGGGTGTATCTTTATAGAATTCAAAACCATCGGCGGCAGGTTATAGCCAGTCGATCACTGCTCCGCTAACGCGTATATTAACAGGTAAAACTCAAAGTTAAAAACATGAGTAAAAACAGGATCAGACGTTTTGTTTAAAAGGAAAATATATTTCGCCAAGTGGCATCATCAGTTCCTTTCTATTTGAATAAGGAACTGATGATGCCGCTTGACGAAATATATTTTCCTTTTAAACAAAACGTCTGATCCTGTTTTACTCATGTTTTTAACTATGAGTTTTACTTGTTATGAATACCCAAATGCTTATATTTTATTGGGGTCTTGATAGTGTCTTCGGAATTTCGCTAATATGTTGGGCAAATGGAACTTTTTTTCTCGCGCTGCCCTTTGTTCATTTTGCGACGCACCCAGCGATAGAAATTTCAATAGTTTGCATTTAACTATTAGTGTATAAAAAACGCAAAAGAAAAAACAAGAAAAAATAAACTACACAGCAAGAAAGTTTTAACATTTTAGGATAACAAATTAGGTGTGACGTGTGGTTTCTGCACAGGTTTTTATAATTCAGTGTGGCGTGCAGGTAGATCTTCAAACTTTCAAGCGAAAAAATCTATTTACGAATTGCTAATGTGATCATGTGAATTGACATCTAAGCTTATGAGGATCATGCCGTTACTGGCCAATAACAAATAACACCTTTATGGTTTCGCCGCAATTTTTCACGATGACGAAATACCCCTTATCTCGATAGATGTGATTGCCTAGATACGAATATCATAAGTACGGTCATCTTCAGTCGAATATTTTGCATTTTGACTTGACTTAAGTCTTATAAACAAATGACGTTGAAATAAAGTGGTTTCGTTATTCATTTCTTTGTTACTCGGATCAAATTAGGTTTAGCGTGAAAAATTGAAAAGGTTCGTTTGGTTTTAAACTTCCATAGTACATTATTGGTACCGCTCCAGGAGGTTATTCAACCTGTAGTGAATGTGTCTGGGATTTTTTTGTTTGAAAATGGCAACCCTAATATAATGTGATCATTGATCACATGATAAACTTGTCAATTATACAACAAAGACTGCATCTCTTTTTTTCTTTTAAAACACCAACTTTTCTAATGTGTTCCTCAACCTAACACGTATTTGAGTCTAATTTATAGTGAAAACCCTAAATATGTTTGATGTAACAAATCCAATTTATTCGCTGTGCAAACAGAGGAAAAATGTGTGAAATTTCAAAACGTCATTCGAAAATATACTTTCTCCAATTTAACCCGCCTACTTAAAAATCGTGAATTTTATTGAATTTGTAATCTGTTTTATGTACAAAAATATACGGTATTGCCTTGACGACTTCGACATGCCGGAAGAATGCAAAGCAAAAACACATAAAGTTATTCAGAAAACATATTGGTTACAAAATAGTGAAAAACTCGGTGCCTTGTGCATAGTTAACATCAGGGTTTTAATTAAGTGTCTATTGTAATTACTCTGGGTTGCAGGTTTAATTATGGTTGGGATACAGGCTGGTTAGGAGTAGGGTTATCGTTTGTGCTTGTGAGTTCCATCATGACTTGTATTCAGAATCGGTTTATAGCAGTGGTCGGCAAAAATTTTTTGTCGCAGCCCAAAGTACTCTTTTCAGAGGTTTTGAAGGCCCGCCATGTAAACCCACTACGAAAACAGTGGCGGATTCAGGATAAAACAGTGGTGGATTCAGGATATTTGAGTTGGGCGCAATATATTGACGTTACAAAGTTACGTTATAAAACAATTATTCTTAAAAACACCTGTTGTTCTCGAACGAACTATGGTGCGCAAATATGAAGCCAAAATTCAGTTTGAAGCGTGTGTCGCGAAAACAATATGGCTTTATTGATTTTAAATTGGCAAAACCTATGCGGTTTAGGTTACGGGCTAGGTTGGGTATGGGTTAGTAGTTAGGTTATGGGACAAGTTCGGAATTGAATTGGAAGTGGTTGTATTATAATACGTGTAGTATAGTTGCATTGAAAAAGGTGGCAATTTTAAATGCAAGATCCAGAAAACTTTCCCTCTTGTTGAGAAAAAATATGGAAGACATATTTACAATTACACATAAAGTTGCACAGTACAAAAAACAGTAAAGAGTTCAAAGAGAAATAACTGATTTGTAAATGGTAACCTTGCTCAAATATCGTTATACCTAATACACAGCCTTGATTAATGCGACTGGACTTTTAATTCGCTAATGTGGTCGAAGCAAGAGTAACGATGATAGTTGCTGCAAGCGTAAAGAAGTGTCCAGCGGTTTGCAAGCGGACCGCATCGTTACCCGTGTTGCACCCATCTGCAAATATAATGTGAAAACTTTAGATAAACGCTTTCTAATCGCAAGGCAAATTATATAGGCCAAGTCTTTTTCAGTTTACGGCCAGAACTTGGTTTTAATTGATATATTTCGCGTTTGAAGACAAATTCACAAAAAAAAACAAAGTTATTTAAAATTTTATATAGAGATATACAAGTAATTCAAAATGGTAATTAAAGAGATAAACAGTCTTAAACAGAATATCAGTAAAATCGTTGTGAATCCAGGCCTAAGAAATTCGATTTAGTGCAGAATAAAAAGTGATCCAATACCACATTTCCTGTCTCTTTCACTTTGCAACCAACCTGTTTGACATGATCTCAACTGAGTACTGCCTCCGTTTGGAGCTTCGAATTCAAGGTGACTTGCTTGTGAGTCGCACGACCTCGCAATGCTTCTCTGAATCACTTTGCCTTCGACTGTTGAATATAGTTGATTTTTTTTAGGTTTGGAAAACATAGGATTGGCAAGCGGCTTCCATATCGCCTGTTAAGTTGTTGAGTTTGCCCTATAACGCTCTGCTTAGGGAAAATACCAAGACAAGAGACCATTTTCGTCAGTAAAGTTTTATTAAAGTTTTTCAGCAATATTGTAAAAATATGCTTAACATTTTTGTCTATGCTTTGCCTTGTTTAGTTTAACATTTCTTTTAAGGGTTTCTTGTAAAATGGTCAATAAAACGATCTTCATCTAGCTACAAATTATGGTAATAAAATAAATTTCTCACTAAGGTATCGCTTTTCCAAGTAGCTAAAACATTTAACACCTATGGTAATTTATATTTCAGGTAACAAATTTAGGATTTTCATGACAAAATAATATCAGAAAAAAAATATTTATGGCGTGAAATTTTCGGTGGCATTGCTTTTCATCTCCCTTGTTTTATATAAAACTGTTTACAGTATACATTCTCTAATTTCCGTTTTCAAGGATAACAAAAATAATACCAGTAAATTTCTTGCACTTCTAATCTAACTCACAAGCGCCAAGTGGCTTTAACGCCATACCCCATAAAATCAATTTTGGGACCAATATATGAAGCATGTTTGACTTGAGCGACATATGGAAACTTATCTTTTATTATTTGTACTTATCTTTGCTGCGTTACTCGGTCTTAATATTTAAGGCGCATTTACTTACAACCATTTTTGATTTCTTGAGTCTTGCAGTATTTCTTGTCTGCTGGACAGGTCTGTAAATAACTTACGTTGACGTTGGGTCCGAGGCAGTCCGCACCAGACACCGCATTAAATTGCGATATCCACTTGTACCTGCACACGTAACATTGCAACGCGACACCTAGAAAAATACATAAGCATTTTTGATTGGTCTTCATTTTTAATTTTGCATCGAAGTTAGTTAGTCCATGTGGTACGCTAGGGTTACTGCAAGAAGCGCCATTGGCTAACGAGAAGTCGTTTATAACCGGACAACTTGGGTTATATCTTACAGAACCCTTTTGTTTACTTTTCACTTTTGAAGAGTTTGTGAACTGCGCAGGCTTACAGTTAGAAGAGGGAATGATGCCCGATTCTTAGCATTTTTTCGCCAGCACTACTTGATATTACAGCCATAAAGTACTTATGCTATACGTTATGATGTCATTACTTTGGTTAGCTTAGCAAAAATCGAATTGATTAGTGCCATTGTAAAGATTTGTTTTTTAGGTTTTCGATCGAATTTGATTTTGCTTTAGGATGCTTACTTATCTTCAATTTCTGAATAACAAATTTTAGGAAATATACCTTCTAAAGCAAAACAACTTGTTGTACTGCACAAATGAATGTGGTTTTGGATCAGCACCGTAACCACCCCAGTATCGGACGAAACCCGATACTACCACTTGTAAGGGATATTGGCAGGTATTGTCGATATCAGCCAAATGTTTTAATATACCGGTATACCAAACAATACGGCTTTGAACATAGCGGAACCAGGGTTGCCAGATGACAAAAATAAAAAAGCCAAAAAAGCCAAATCTATTCAAACTCTAACAAGCCTATGTTTTTCCTTAAATTAATAAAAAAATGCCATAAATTGTTATGCTTATACATTGAATTTTTCTTTTTGTGGCAATTTCTCTCAATTTTTTGTCGCTTTTTGTAAAATTTTCTTGGCAATTTTTTCTCTTTTTTCAAATTTTTGGGGCATATTTTCACTTTATGTGTAGACATGAGAACATTTTACCGTTTTACCTATTCTTCATATTTAGGTTTTTGCATAACATATTACTAAATTTTAAAAAAACTTTAGGAATCGTTTGGGATTCCAGAAATATTGTAAATTCGCTACTAAAAGAATGTTTGTTTAAAAAGGCTAGCTAGACGATAAAATGGCTTTACATTAAGGAGGAATTTATACTCACCATAAGTAGCAATGCTCAAAAGCAGAAACAAACTTGCAAATTTAAGAAGACCGTTCATGTTTTAAAGATAACTTCAAGAATCGCAAATCGAATAGTCAAATTGTTAAGCTGCAAAAGAAACAACATGCACCTGTTACAAAATGTAATAGTTTTTACTCATTTATAGCCACTTCATAGCCAAAGAAGGCGCTTAAATATAGCAGCGATCAGTTGTGCAGAAAATGTAGGGACTCATTTAAGTTAGTAATTTAAATGTATGCACAAAAGCCAGCTAAAAATATTTGATTTAGTTAACTTAGTATTGGTGAAAAACTAAAAACTAAAAAGTCTATTTAAAATATTTTGACAGAAATGCAGAGATGTATGATGAAGTACCAATGCCATATCACGGTTATATCTTCGATTACCATGGTAAAAGTCTGACAAAAAAAATTGACTCACAACTAACTAATACCTGTGTGTTTCAAAACGACGTCTACACATTATTATCGCAGCATTCCAAATTTTTCGAAGATATAAATCATGTGAGATAAATCACTGATAATTCTAACAAAAAGACAAAAAAGCCTTGGCTTAAGATAACTCCAAGAGTGGGTTGAAATGCGGTTTATGTTCAGGTTTAACCCATCTAACTAACTCGTAAAAAAATTGAAACTGAAACGACGGCGCAATGCCCTACACTTCTTATGTGAGGTGCACCCCAACGATCAGAGTAAAACAGTAAACACACATATATATTTTTCCTTATATCAGTGCTTTATATTTTCGCGGCAACTCAAATGTCAATAATAACGACCAATTTTTTGTCAGAATTCTCTTTACTGAACTTTGTGAGCAAACAAAACCGAAGACAGAGCATAAGTTCGATAAAGTGTTTCCGAGAACCAATCTTAATAAATCTAACGAGATAAAACTATGCAGTTGGTGACCCAACCAAATCAAACGACGACCCTGTTTTGGCTAAGAAACTCTTCCTTATATCACCCTCGTCATGGGGAAACGTGACCCCGTCACAAAGGGGACGTGAGTCATCAGAACGCACTCGAGTGAACCACTTCAATGGCCTTCCTAAACGTTGCCGTCACTATATAATGTTATGAGCTAACTGTAAACGGAATTACCCGTAAGTACGTATAACTAAAACACGTCTGGCGCAAATAAATTAAAATTTACGACAAAAATAAATTTTACCGCCTGGCAAATAGTTTTGTCACGACTAAAATATTCCAGTAGCAGGCATTAAGTTATATGTTAGTATATAAATGGTACCTATAGTTCCAATAAAATTTCTAGCTACCCTCAACTTATCAAAGAACAATACAAAAAAACGTTTACTATACGGCTAGTGCACTTTTCCGGTACGAGTAAATTATTTTAAATAATATCAATTTGATCGCGCTTTATTTCCCGTAAACAAACTCAGTCACGTGGGACTAGGTAGTGACGTAAGCTAAACTGCGGTCCAATGAAATGTGTCATAGGTTTTCGAAAAACAAATCCACCGTGTCTGGCTCTACACATAAATCTCTTTTTTACTATCCGAAGGTTTAACGACGATCAAAAATATAGCCAGGGCTGCCATGTTGTTATTTCGATGATTTGTCCGTATTTTTAGGTCTATTATTCTACATTTTAGAAACTTATTGTTCTTAATTCTGGAAATGTGACTTACTTTACGGACGAAGCAACAAATCTGTATAAAACCCCATTTATATTATCCTCCATTGCAAGTGATATAGTTTCTTATAATGGGTGGAAGCCGTCCTTATAATGGGTGGTGTAGTGATGGTAAACCTGGCTATAGCTTACGTTGTCCTACAATGTGTGGTTAAAATCGTGGATTAGCGCATAAATGCAGCTCAACGGTTTTTCTCGGTGTTACAACCATTTACGTAATAGCTATAGTTTCTGTTTCGTCGCCTACGTGTAACAATAATAGGATGTAAAGTGACGTTTAGGCCCGCTCAGTTCACGTTGTGGAACTTCCCCTACTCTGAGTTGATAAACAACATAGTCACGCTTGGTTGGTTTTTCAGTTCATACTGATTGTTTAGGTGTTGAGTAAAAACACAACATGATGATCGTTTGGAAGCGAAGAAAACATATTTCGTTTGAAAATTATACATTTAGAGGGGAAATTGAAGACTTTCCATTGCAAAAAGCGACCCAAAGAGTTGTCTGTAGCAACAAACACATTACCCGTAAAACTAGTGGGTACCTCGACATAACTTACGAAGCCTGGCGCTGTCCGGTACTTTCAAGCTACCACGACGAAGTTGAGTATAGGTGAATGTCATTGGACTCAACATGCTTTGTGAAATTTACATGCAGACTACAAGCGTTTATTATTAAACAGTCTATACGTGTTCTATTGTTCTATGGATTCGCAAATCAAAACAATCGCATTGTAACGTGTGTTGTTCGATAGGATAGGCTACAGAGGAACATTAAAATGGATGTATTTCCAAATAAAAAGTCAGCAAAGTCCAAAACATTGACCTTAGAGTTAAAAATTGACATCCAAAGCTTCGCACTAGTATGACCTGATGTATACCAGCTAATAAACTTGTACACACGAGAAAAAACAGTTTTATTATTTGCATAGTCGCGTAAAGTAACCGTGGTGCGTTGATGCGTCACCTATAGCAGTGGTCTCCAACCTATGGATCGCGACCCCGAGTGGGGTCGCCTAAAATTGTGGTGGGATCGCCATAACTCAACATATTTCTGCTGTTTTAGTACAATTTATACATTTCGTTTTATTTACGATGACGTCACACTCAAAACTTTAGTGAGTGAGTAGGTGAGACAAGCTTTTGTTTCTTCTACATAAAATCGCTGTTTTTAGCTCTTAAGACAGCATTTCTCAACCGGTGCGCCCCGGCGCACTGGCGCGCCGTGGAAGGTGGCCGGGTGCGCCGCGAGAAAATAGGGAAAAATGTTACAAAAAATCTGTATTATTTGTAGAATTTGCAAATAATTTTAGAATAAACTCTAGTCACTATTTTCTGTAAATAAACACTGAGCAATATGACTGGATTCGCAACCCTTATTGAACGTGCCATGGTTGATGTTGGCTCTTCGCTAACAGAGAAAGAGGAACTATTGCAACATATCTAGCGGGGCTTCCGCCATAAGACCGCGATTAAAACAACATCAACTTCGGCATAAAAAACAGTTGGGGGTAAGACCAAAATAGGACTAATACCATATACTCGTAATAGCGTTTGAATCAAAATAAGACCTAAATTCGTCCGAATAAGGCCTAAATGGCAAGAATAAGGCCTTTACAACATTTTACTTAACCCCAAACCCCACCCATAACTTCAACACAAACTCCCCTAATAATTTTAACCATATCCCAAATGGTATAATTTTAACCACTTCTAATTCTACCCATTACTCGCGCCTAACCCCAAACAAAGGCCAACGATCCTGTGCCAAAACAGTGGCGCCCTAACGGCCCCTTTTAAACTAGGGCACCCAAACGTCGACACCAAAACGATCGATGCCAAGAAGATGTCCTTTAATCGTTCCATACCCTATTTTTTACAGTTTTGGGCATTATTTTGTCCATTTAGGTATTATTCCGTTGCATTTGGGATTTATTCCGAGTTAGATGTTGTTGGTTTTAGGGCTTATTCTGTTTTCCATCGAACTCTAACTAATATACCGTTTTTTTTCTCATAATTTACAACATGAAAGGCCTATTTTATTTTTTTCTTTCTCTTTGGGCCTGTCCTATTGAGCACATCGTATTTTACAGCAGGGCTGTGGAATCAGAGTCAGATTTGAGACTCGACGTACCGTATTAGTCGATTTGTTTTGCTGGAGTCGGACTGCCTGGGTCCCAAGTCCCGAGTCCTTTGTGTGCAGTGTCAATTTTAAAACTAAGAATGCCGCCAAAAGCAAATTGAAAAGGCGGAAATAGCATATGGTGGATATTTTCCAGCAATGTATTGTGGTTGGATGAGATATATGACACCCCTATAAGGGGATTTTTGAAAATACAATTTAGTTACGTAAATGGGTAATATAAATGCTGTAGGGTTGCAGGCGGACTCGGAATTCGACGAAATCGCAAATTTGGCCGGAGTCGGACTCGGGAGTTGGAGTCGGGTTATTTTAACCCACTCCGCAAGCTGCTTTAAAATTAGGAGCCTGGTGTAATAAAAACTGCCAGCAAAAAACAAAGTATCCAAACAAAGTTAGCAGTCGACTCGCTCGTACGGTGCGCCGCCACGTTTTGAAAGGTTTACAAGTGCGCCCTGGAGTGAAAAAGGTTGAGAAACACTGTCTTAAGAGCTGCCAAATTAATGTGATGCAATCATCGTACCCAACACGGTCTAGTTATGTTATTAAAATACGCTTTTCGTGTTCAACCACATGTCTTTATAAAGCTTGATTCAGCGCAATGAGCTTAATTTAAAAAACGAAACGTGGTAATCGCTACGAAGTAGAGGGTGACATGCGGTTATGAGACGCGTTTGCAAAAACTATAGTGGATACTGTGCAGGTGAACCATCGCACTGAATGCAATTTACTGGTGGAACAAATTGAAATTTTTTTGATCGTTCGTTTGTTACATTCAAATTTATATGTTAACTAAAACTTTTCAATAATTTTGATGCACATGTATAGTCACAGTTCTTTGGAACTGTGTATAATTTACACATATTCGCTCGAGTTGCTTTGTTCCAGCATTAATTGAAATATTTTTATTCGTATCTGACACTATTTGGAGACTATTTTTTTCGCAATGTAAATTCGGATTTCATTTATTCAATTTAAATAGGGTTGAAAACCACTGACCTATAGGCAGACTTGGACAACTAGATTTATTTTAGCTTTTTAAAATTAGATTAGAATTAAAATTAGAGCATTTTAGTTTTTCCAAATTAGATTAGAATTAGAATTAGATCATTTTGAGTTTTCTCAAATTAGATTAGAATTAGAATTACCGAATCTTAAAAAAAACGAATTTGAACTAGAATTTAAACTAAAATTACATTTTATTATTCACAATCAATTACATTTAAATCGCGAAGTATTTTAATAGGAATGTGCATGTCAATTATGTGTGTGCTAATTTTTAACCATTGTAGCATAGCATATATTCTTTTTAGTCCGTGAAAATTACTTTTAAACCATAGAGTTTGAATTCAAAGTCTTTGTTTTCACTAAGAGACTAAAAATGTCGTTGGACAAAGTAGGATTTTTGGTAAAATCCGAATTAGATTAGAACTAGAATTAGAGCACACAAGCAATTTACAAATTAGATTAGAATTACAATTAGTCGCATTTTGCTCTAATTCATTGAATTAGAAAACTAGAATTATCTAGTTGTCCAAGTCTGCCTATAGGACAGCTGTAGGATAGTTAAATAGGTTATAGTTAGTTAACGAAAAACACAAAAGGTACCAAACTATATTGTTTTAAAACACCAAAATGGCAAATGTGTAAACAAATGTATGGACATCAATTTGGTAACAGAAATTTTTATGCGTTCCGGTATGAAAATTATTTTATTTTTCACCCCCAAAAATTCTAAAATGTCATTTGCTACCTATAGGTCTATTAGTGCTCTTTTCTGATTTTTCGGCTATCCAGGATACAGTTGTTCTTTAATAGTATAGTATCTCATGTATTTTACCTCTTGCCTGATATCTAGAGACTGAATGTTGGTCTTTGTGTCCGAAGAGCAATAGATTGTTTGGATATACATATTACAGAAACCATATGCGACTCAACCTGAGGGGAAAGTAAGCCGAAGCGGTCCAGAACCGCGTTCCTGTAAACTAATTTTTGCAATTTTTTTTTGCAGGACCATGAGCGATAACCTCGGGTTTTCTAAAGTTGCTTGTTTGAGGCGTTGTCGTGTCGTAACTTTGTGACGTTTTTCTGAAAACAATTCTGCCTTTCGGTAAAAAGTCTTCATCGTTCGCGTGAGAAATATACTGAACTTTCACCCCTAGGCTTATATAACTCTGTTTGTTTGAATCTTTGTCTTTTTAGTTTCGTACCGTGCTTGTGAATTACACCATTGTGCCGAAAAGCATTTGTTTAAATAATGAAAAAATGTTTAAATGACTTAGAAGGCCATTTTTTTAAATCGCAAGCAGCGTTTTTAATGAGAAAAATATATTTCAAAAAACTTGTGAGCAATCAAGTTACATTTGTTGTCCTAAAAAACATTTTTTGAATATATTTTAGTCAGAAAAACAAGTCAAAAAACATGAAGAACGATAATATGTTACAAAATAAGGTTACATTGAGTACAGCCAACTTCGCCGGTTTGTAAATAAGGTTTGTTGTTATAACTTTGGATTATCGGTTTTACGCTTGGGATATGGTTCGGGTTAAGACGAAGTTTAGCGCTTGGGGTATGCTGGGTTTACTTGTGAGTTATTTTACGGCTGATGTTCAAGGTTTGTTTATAGGTGGGTCACAAACTAAAGGTTGGGTTAGTAGCTGGGTTGTGGGGTACGTTAGGAATTGAGTATGAATAGTGATGGATTCTTAGAAAATGGTCAATAATGTTGATAAGGTTATAGCGATTTGAAAGTAAGAACGGGACAAATTTTCCACTGTTTTTTTCATAAAATGATCAAAGATTTGTTAAGTATGTAATATACAGTCTTGATTTATACTCCTCTATAGACATTTAGTTAGCTAGTTTAGTCGAAGCAAGAGTGACGATGATCGTTGTTGCAAGCGTAAAGAAGTTTCCAGCGGTTTGCAAACGGACCGCAGCGTTACGCGTGTTGCACCCATCTGCAAAAAAACAATAATTCAATGTAGTTTAATGCTCTTTTTACACTTTCTGATTGCTGGAAAAGGGTAAAGAAAACAAACAGGCGACTCACCTCTGTTGTTTTGGAAGAAAGTTCATTTTGTTAACATGATCTGTTTTAATCAACTCCGGTTTAAATAAGATAAAGGTAATTTTAAAAGCGATCGAGATGCAAAGAACATACACAAAATCGGTCCAAACAAACTCGATATTAGAGAATAACAAACATAAGGGTAAAGTTACCCTACGCCACTTTACTGAACATCTTAAAAAAAGTAACCCCAATTTTTGCAACCAACCTGTTTGACAAGATCTCCTTTGAAGTCCGCCTCCGTTTGGGTCTTCGAATTCGGTGTGACTATCCCTTTCTCCGCACAATCTTACGATGACGCGCCTTATCACTTTACCCTCGTCTGTGAAATAATTTGTTTGACAGTTTGTTGGAATTTATGTGTCAAAATTCCGAGTTAACCAAATGGGATCTTTTCATGGAAATGAACCCAGTAAATCTAGCAAAATCGTAGAATAACGTGTTTCCTAACAGTTTTTGTTTGGGTCTTTTCTAATGCTTGTCTGTTTTTTGCCAAATAAGTCATGGTACTTGAATTTTGCTTTGAAGCTAAACACAACATTGCCATTCTAGTTACATTTCCAGGCAAACAATAATGTCATACAAATAAAATAAATTTTGCGACCAAAATGTGACATTTTATCTGACGTGAGAAGCAAGTGGAATTTTTTGTTGTACTTTGATTTTGCTGAGATCAAAAGTCTCGGTATACCATTTCAGTGGTCAGCCAAATATACATTTCAGACGGTTTGCATACTAGGTAACGCTGATAGTCCTAATTTTTAAGGCACATTTACTTACAACCAGTTTTAATTTCTTGGGTCTCGCAGAATTTCTTGTTTGCTGGACAGGTCTCTAAATATCTTGCGTTGACGTTGGGTCCATAACAGTCCTTACCCGACACCGCTTTAAGTTGCGTTATACCAGTGAACCTGCAGACGTAACATTGCAACGCGATACCTAAAAATAAAAATGAAAAGGCCTTTATTACTTTTTTGCAGGTATAGCCTTTAATGTTTTACACTAACACACGTGGTACAGATTTACACATCTAATTTTTTTTAGGTTTTTAAAAATTAGATAACATTTTTTATGTATTGTATTAAAATTTAAGCATCTTAATTTAAAATTTAATTATTTCAGTTGTTTTTGCAAGTTAGATTAAAATTAAAATTATAGCTTTTAGTTTTTTTCTAAATTTGATTAGAATTGGAGTTACCGGATTTTTGAAAAAAGGAATAAATCTTCTTTGATTCGCAATTTATTCTGAATGTGGAACTAGTTTAAAACTAAACTTATAAGTCACACAAGCAATTCATCTAATTAGATTTAAATGAATTAGAATTAGCCGCCTATTGCTCTAATCATTTAATTTAGCCAACTTTATATAGAATTATCTTTATTTGTTCAAGGCTGCAGCGATGCAATGATGTATACAACTAGGTGCACAAAATATCTCATCAAAGCCGTAGCGATATAAAACAAAGTTCCTCATTTGTTTAGAGATTGCGTAAAGTCTTGATATTCCTATTGCTTGATCACGATCTATCCTACCAATGATTTACCTTTTTACAAATTATAGCCCTATGCTTAAAACAACATTTAACGCATGGGTTATTAAATTAGGGTTGTGGACCCCTTAGCTTAGAGGTATGTGGACTATCTTTAGGGACTCCACAAAGGCATATTGTAATCGTAGTGTATAATTTTAACTATGAAATTAGGTTTTCAAAAGTAAGAAGGTTAATTAAATACAATTTTGGCGCCTTCTACTTAATCGTATTTAGAATTCATTTAAAATTTAAATTTGTTGGACCGAACAAAAACTATGGCGTCAATTGTAAAACACACTCCCACCATTGTAAACGCAAATCAAACTAAATTTAGGGGGTCGCCTGAAAAAAAGGGGTTTAAGAACCACTGATTTAACAGATCGCCACAAGGGACTTATTCAAAAGCACACAAAAAAACATGACTTTGATTTTAACGGACAAACTGAAATATCATATGTGCCCGTATAACCACGTCAAACGCTCGTTTAGCGTATACAAACAGAAATTTAGAAATAAGCTATTAAAGAATATCTGCAATTGGTTTTACGTTAAGTAGAATTTATTCTTACCGTAAGTTGCAAGGCTTAAGAGTACAAGAAAACCTCCAAATTTCTGAAGACCGTTCATCTTTCCAGAAAAAAACAACAAACAATTAAGACCCTAAATTAAAGCTATAATCTAAACAAGGACAATGTAAATGTTCCGGTAACACTGCTAAATTTATGAGAAGTAATTGATTGTACTGCAACCCAGTTTGCTTTATTTTTATAATTTACTTTGAAATGAATATAGTTGCCCCGATAAATTTGATAAAATAAAGCTTAGGTCGGTATGCAACATACTGTACTTGAGATTCGGATAGCCTAAGCTCAAATTTATTAAATTTTATATAGAGTTGGTTGTTGCAAAGTCGTTCACAGAAAAATGAGAACTGAAACGACGATCTGCGTATTAAATAATATATAGTCGTGCTAACAGAAAAGCAAAAAGAACTTGTTTTTTTCCACTAAACTCGTGACTGAAAAAAGTGTCGTGACTTATCATAATGCAATTACACAAACAACTTTCATGTCCGTGATCAACGTTCGTCATCACTAACAATGTTATGAACTAAACTGTTTACTTAATTAATAGCATATCAACGGAAAATCACAGCTTACACAAGTAGTACACATACAAACATATTGTCGTTAAAGTGTTGCCTTCTGAGTAGAAGACAACTTTTTTTTTTTTTTTTTTTTTTTTTTTTTTTTTTTTTTTTTTTTTTTTTTTTCGCCATTTAATTCGCATGGAACAAACAATTACTAATAGTTACAATCAATATAAAAATAACTATACAGCTACACTTTTCTGGCATCATTAATTACATACTTGGTTAATGTCTCTCAAAAACAACCTTTATTATTGTCGATAAATAATCATGTTCACATATAGGTATTGGCGTGTATGGGTTGATTGAACCGTTGTCCAGTGTTCCCTCTAGTCTAAGACGATTGTTCTTTAACTGGGGTCCATCGGCTACTTGGGGGTACGTGAACTAAAGGGGTCCCAAAAACCCTCACTGAAATATTAGGGTATTTTGGCTATATAACTGAATATATTTAGACTACATTTCACTTTCACACTTTTTTGAAACAGAAATGCAGATTACTGAAGTCTGATTGCATGGTAACGTCAATATAACGTCATCTTTCAAAATGTAAAAAATGTCTTTTGAGCAAATATTTTTTAGTGAACAACAGTATTTTAAGGTTGAGTTTTACCGAGGCAGTTCAATGTTTTTGTATCGGGTGATTCGTGATATTTTTGAAGACGACGTCACAAAGCGTGATGTCATGAAGCAAATATTCTTAATAAATTTTTTGTTTACCGTCGAACTATGAAATGTGTTACTGTAATCAAGTTTAAATACATCAAGAATTTGGCGACAAAGCACCAGCCCAGAGTTCCGCAAATACTTTTGGCGCGACCCAAAATTACTATAGTAGGTCTCGCGACCCAAATACTTGAGTTTTTTAATATATAGCTTTGTTTAACACTGTAAATTATTGTGTCTCTATTTATTAGGACAAATTTGTGTTATGCGTTTCGTTTATTTTGAAAGAGAAAGGGTTCTGTAAGAAAACTGAAAAGTAGATTTTTGTTGTACTACTTGTGACGCCTATTCGGACAAACAGTTGATTTATCAACCAATATGTGTTCCTGGAGTTGCAGCCTTATAGACGCCCTCAAAGTAAGACGGATCTCTTGTATATAATTCAGTGTACAGTGCACACACACACATAAGTTGATGCCGTGTTAATAATGTTAACAAATAACAATATATATAATAAAAACTGCCTAAAATCCGCCTGGAAATCTTACGGTGAACACCTATAGGGATTTGCGACCAAAAGGTAAATAACCACTGCTAAAACAAGTAACAAATAAATCATGAGATAATGAGCCATTTTTGTCACAATAACATAAAATGTAGGTTACAACAAATAGTTGCTTAGATGGGGATGCCCTGTCCCATCTTACACAGCCTCCATCGCCATATAAAGAAAGTATACTAGCTGTTAATGGGTACAAGATAAATTACAAAATTTACTTGTATAATTAATTCGGTTAAATTGCCAATATATTGGTAAAAATGAATTTTATACAACTTCAACAAATCAGAAACCAAATAAAAATATAGTGCAATTAGCAAAAAAACACCCCCATTTTCTTTAGATATATATGTTTTAAAAACGCCGACCGCCTTATGAAATGTTGTCGTGCTAAAATGGCTACACCACACGGTGCTTTTAAGCAGGGGTCCGCAAATACTTTTTGGCGCGACCCAAAATTACCAGTACCATGGTCTCGCAACCCAAATACTTCTTGAGATGTTTTTAATAAATAGCAACACAGTAACATTGTGTTTTATTAATTAGAACAATTATGTGTTATGTTTATTTTAAAAGGGTTCTGTAACACAACCGAATATAAGTCTTGAGTTTTACTACGTGTGATGTCTCATTCGTATGACAAATATAGCAACCAATATGTGTTCCTTGAGTTGCAGCCACATTAACTCCCCGCCATAACCTTTTCAAACCCCATCCGCTACTTAGCTTACTGCAATAATTACTGGCAAGGGGGTTAATGATTTTTGGCGCAACTCACTAAAAATGCCCGACGTCTCGCAATGCTTTTAGGAAACTCAGTGTTATAAGGCGCGGATTCAAGGATTTTTGCGGGGGCAATATGTTTTAAGACATGATGTTACAAAAGTGAACTAAGACGCAACATCTTATCACAAAAACGTTAAATAACCCTGCTTTGTCCAGCCTAACTCAATGCGTCAAGCGCAACTAGATTGTCTGCATCTGGTTTCATTGCCAAAACTTTTCATCTAAAAGGATGGTCGACGCGCTTGACCACACAAAAATAGATTTCCGCATCACGTTAGTGTCCCACAGCTGTATAGAAAACGCATTACCCACATAAAGATTGTTGTAAAGCGTCTTATAATAGCTTGTTTATATCGTGTAAGTTTGTGAAAAACTACACAACCTGGTTAAGCAGTTTATGTTTGCCAAAAAGTTAATAGTGTCAGACAAAATAATAATAGAATGCGACCTGCTCCGACCTGCTCACGACGCTTTGGTTAAAAAAATAGGCTAAAAAGTAGAATAATGTAGTTTGGAAAAACATACTAGGAAGTCAACCCAGATTCCGGCTAAGTAGATTAGTCAAACAAAAAGTCTGACGACATTTTACGGGCTTAGTGTGTACATTTCGCGTGACAATGCTAGTCGCGCTCAAGTAAGACGACTCTTGTGTGTAATTTGGTGTACGAATGAAAACAATTAAAAACTTACCAAAGATAGGCTGCTATTAAAATACATTTAGGCTTTCGCGACCCAAACCTAATGGTCCCGCGACCCAAATTTGGGTCGCGAACCCGTATTTGCGGACCCCTGCTTTAAAGAATAATTAAGAATTGACGCTACCTATGGCACGTCGTCCATGTAATCGCAAGTCACGTCTCAGGCAACCTTTCCCTAAATAAGTTTGAAGGCCGTGGCATTTTTACAACGGCAGGCAGCGTTTTCCACAAGAAATATATATTTCAAAAAGCTGTAAGCGATCAAATTATTTTTGTCGTTCTAAAAAACTCAAAATTGTATGAATATCATTGATGAACTTTAATTTGCTGTTTTTTTTTAAGTTTATTTTGTTAACATGATATTTTGTATTGATCAATTCCAGTTTCAAACCGTTTCAAACAAGATAAAGGTAATTTTTAAACAAATTCGAGATGCAAAGAACATGCACAAAAATCTTTTGTCTGGGTCTTTTGTAATGCTTGCCTGTTTTCGCTATATAAACCATTGAACTTCAACTAGAATTTCGCCATGAAGTTAGTCATAAAATTTTCATTCTAGTTACATTTCTATGCAAAGAATAATGTTGTACCAAGTGTCAACGATATCCAAGTGGCCATAACGCCATACCCCATCAAATCAATTTGGGGACCAATATAAGTTTGTATGACGTGAGCAAAATATGAAAATTTATGTTCTGTGATTTGTACTTATTTTTTATGTTGCGTTACTCAGTCCTAATATTTTAAGGCACATTTACTTACTCGCAGTATTTCTTGTCTGCTGGACAGGTCTGCAGATAACTTGCGTTGACGTTGGGTCCATAACAGTCCTTACCAAACACCGCGTTTAGTTGCTTTTCATCAGTGAACCTGCAGACGTAACATCGTAACGCGACACCTGGACAATAAAAATAGGCTTTTATTGCTTTTCACCTGTAAGTAATTCGTTTATAGCCCAAGCGTTACGGGTAGCTACTAATTTCTTATTATTAAACTACTACTCATACAGACTTAAATATCATAGATTTTTTTAGCGTTTTTGAATCGTGGTGCGGGGGGGGCACTTGCAGCTCGGCGCAGATGTTGCGCTAATCGTGGCATAATAACACCCGGATAAAACGATCATCGTTTAGTTTGCAGGTGGTGAAAGACGTGCTTGTAATTAAGCACTTGTTCCGTTCACGGACCTTGAAAACTGCGCTACTAATAGTTGAATTATGTGTGATTCTACCACAATTAGTCACACATATTTCACGGTCTTCGTTTGTTTTTTCGCCCCACGTTAACGATTGCACACTGTGATTTCGCAGCTGGCGCCTGACAGGATTGTTGACGACGCACGCAGTCGCTTTCGCTGGACGTATTTGGCTGTTTGATATTATTTTTTTCACACGTCTTTCCATCACCATTCTATGACGTCATACTGTCACTGTTTTATGACGTCATCATTCATTAACGTCAGACGAAAAATAGGGGAATTCCTTAAGTTAAAATTGCAGGACCCCCCCATTTTGATTTTGTGGTTACGCATCTGATTGCCCCTCTCCTGGAAAATTTTCTGCGGGCGCCCCTGGTTACCTATGTTTTTCAGAATGTAAAACTCACCTACAAGTCTTTCAAAACAAGGAGTACGAATAAATAATATTGTAAGGCTAATAAAGCCGTTGGACAAAGTGCTAATTTTGATGAAACTCGGACAAGTTTAGAACTATAATTAGATCACACAAGCAATTATAGATCGGTTTTAAAGAAATTTGAATTATCCGCTTAATGCTCTAATTCTTTAAATTAGACTATATATATATATATATATATATAGAATTATCTATAGTTGTTTAATCCTGAAAATGCAATGATGAATATAGTTGTGTACAACTTGGTGCGCAATTACAAAATTCTCATCAAATTCGTAGCGATATGGAACAAAGTTCCTTTTTTCTTCATAGATTGCGTTAGGTCTTCAAATGCCTTTTTTGGATCACCATCTATACCAGTGATTTACCATTCACGAATTATAGCCCCCTGGGCTCAACACAATATTTAACGCACGGACTCTTTAACTGGGGTTTGTGTACCCCTTATGGACACATGGAATAATTTTATGGGTCCACAAGGGCATGCTTGTAACTGAAAATACAAGAAATACAAAAACACTGAAATATTTTTCCAAAATAAAAAAAGTTTAAGTAAAAAAAAAAAATTGTTTGCACCTATGGCGTCAATGTATGACGTCAGGTTTAAAAATCCCAATCCGACCATAGTCCAGGCAAATAAAAAAACAATTTTAGGGGGTCAGCGTCAAAAAGCAGTTTAAGAACCAGTACTTTAACGGAAAGTCCTAAGCGTGTTCTCTATAGTCCATAACAGGGGCCGGCAACCTACGGCCCGCGGCCCGCCAATGTAATTCATCCGGCCCGCCGCCTCTTGCACAAACTGGACACGAGTTTCTAATAATTTTTGACTACTTTAACTACACAAATGCGAAAATATTCGCGCTTCAAGCGAATGTTTTTTCTTCGTCCGTTTTTATTTGCGTTCTGATGCTGTTTTTAAACTAGATCAACGCTTCTTTACCGTTGCGCTGTGGAAGGCTGCCAAATGCGTCGCGGACAATCAGAAAACATATTTAAAAAATATTGGACATACATTTGTTAACTATTATTTTTGTGAAAATGTAATAAAAACTCGCAAGAAATTTAAAAGAAAAGTTATACAATAAAAATCGCGCTCCCTTCGCTCGCTACGTGTGCCCGGATTAAAATGGTTAACAAACACTCAAGTAGATTAAAGTATTTTTATTACAATTTTGCATAAGTAGTTTAGATGACGACGTGTGGACTCCAATTTCAAACCAAGCAAACGCTTTTTTCGCGCTTTGTGCCAACACTGTACCTCCCTAAATGCAATTAAGCACGTTTTTAAAGTGCAAAATAATCCGCGGCCCGCCTAAATTACAGTTGTTTTAAAATTGTGATAACACGAAATCTCAGTTCATATGTTGTGCGGTCCGCAGAGACCTTTCTGAGTTTGGTTTGGGCCCGCGACTAGAAAAAGGTTGCCGACCCCTGGTCTATAATCATACTGAAAACCATGAATTTGAGTTTAACCGGAAAAAAAGGATATAGCCGTAATCATCCATATGCCCGTATTGCGTTACACAAACAGAGATTATAATGTTAGAAAAAAAACATAAACAAATGTGAAAGGCGGTGTAAATCGGATTGCACGCACATTGAAAATAAGGTATTAAAGAATGGCTGTAATTGGTTTTGCGTTAAGTACAACTTATTCTTACCGTAAGTTGCAAGGATCAAGAGTACAAGAAAACCTCCTAATTTTCGAAGACCGTTCATCTTTCAAGAAAAAAAACGATTAAGGTCTTAAAAAAATAATCTAACCAGGGACAAGGATAAATGTTCCGGTAACACTGCTAGCATAATAGACAGTAACTGATTGTAGGCCTATACTGCAACCAATTTGCGTTATTTTAATCAATTACTTCGACCATTCGCTAATGGAATTGCTTAATCACTCCTACATCCACTGTGTACATTTTATGTTTAAATGTAAATAGTTGCCCCGTTAAATGGATAAAATAAGGTGTAGATTTGTTATGCAACTTATACTGTCCTTAGTCTAAGCCCTTTACTGTACTTAGTCTAAGCCAGGGGTCGGCAACCACGGCCCGCCGCCAATGTAGTTCATGAGGTCGCCTCTTTGACTAACTATAGACACGAGTCCATTTCAAAATTTTCGCGCTTCGCGCTAATGATCTTTCTACGTCCGTTTTTTTAGTTTTGATACTGTCTTTTGAACTAGTTTAGCGCATCTTTACCGTTGCGCCGTGAAAGTCTATCAAGCGTGTCGCGAAAAAAAATGCATTCAAAAATATTGGACATAATTTTTTTAACATTTTTTCTTTTTTATACGGTATTTGGCAATGTAATAATCTCTTGCAAGAAACTAAGTATAAAACTTGCAAGAAATGTAAGAAATGCATATCAAAAGACAAATTCGTTCTCGCTTCGCTCGCCAGGTGCGCTAGGACTTAACGAACACTAAACTAGATTACCTATTAAGGTCGCGATTCGTCAAAGTAGTTTTATTACACTTTCACTAGTAGTATGGATGACAAAGTGCGGACCCGAATTTTAAACAAACAAACGCTTTTTTCGCGCTTTGCACCAACACTTTACTGCCTCCTTGAAAGTAAAAAGGTAATTAAACACGTTTTTAAGTGCAAAAAAAGATCCAATGCCCGCCTGATTCACAGTTGTTCTAACATTTTATTGATAATTTAATACTTTAGTTATCATTTTGTGCGGCCCGCAGAGACCTTCCTGAGTTTGGTTTTGGCCCGCGACTAGAAAAGTTTGCCGACCCCTGGTCTAGGCCTTAATTCATTAATGTTTAGAGATGGTTGTTACAACTTCGTTTACAGAAAAAAAGACTTATAAACGCCAAAACTTTTTCAGAGCAAGTTTGCCCTATCTAAATGAAACACTGCCTGCATATTACATAAGATGTAGTCGTACTACCCGAAAAGGTCTTACAAAGAACTTTTTTTTACACTTAACTTTCAACTGGAAAAAGGGGCGTCTCTCATCATAATGCAATTACGCAAACAGCTTTCATGGCCGTGATAAACGTTTGTGATTACTCACAATGTTATGAACTAAATAGTATCAACTCGACAATTCTTGCCATTAACACATTATTGCAGTTCTAACAAATTTTTTACTTCAATAGTTACGAACAATACAAAAAAAAACTATAAAGCTACGCTTTTCTGGCATCTTTGATTTCATACTAGGTTATTGTTTTTCAAAAATAATCTTATTGCAGGTAAATAAACACGTCCACGTATGCTATAGGTAATGGCGTGGGCTGAACCGTTGTCCAACCAAAATGCCGTAACTTTTAAAAACAATTTCACTGAACTAGCTCGTGCAATAAGCACACGCAGAAATGTCATACCCGGAGGCGAGATTTCCACATCAAGGACATCACACGTCCGTTTGAATATCTGAATTTATGTTCCAATCGTTTACTAGCACTTCATTTAACGAGACTGAAGCGCATCAACTTAAAAGGTACCAAACTATATTGCTGTAAAACACTTAAATTACAATTGTGTAACATACATATAAATAAAAAAAAAAAAATGTTTTTTTAGGCAATGCCCAGAAACTTTAGTATAAGCAGGGGTAAAGTTTTCCAGAATCTGTAAAACCTATATCGTCTTTACGTCTTCTTCTCATTTTTTTTACCAATTTAAACAAACGAATTTTCCCCCCACAATAAACGTCGCAATATTTTTGATTGCATTTAGACCAGGGGTTCTTAAACGTTTTTCAGCGCGGTCCCCTAAAATATTTTTCTGCCTCGCGTGGACCACAGAAGGCAAAAAATTCTAATATGACGTCATAAATTGACGTCACAGTACAAATAAACTTTATAAATCTGTTGATTTTGGTTCAAAAATGTGAAAGTGAAATGGAGTCTAAATAGGATTCAGTGCAAAACCGTTTGATTTTTAATCAAACTGTTTTCTTTAAAAAAATGATTACTTCCTAAATATACTCCTAATATTTCAAGTAGGTCTTTATGGACCCCCTTAAACTAGTTCACGAAACCCCAAGGGGTCCATGGACCCCAGTTTAAGAACCCCTGATTTAGACCAAGATTTCTGCTGCATGTTTGCGCACAACTTTCATCGAGAGCCTCGGGCTTCCTAAGGTTGGGCTACTCATTTTATGACGTCCCGCTTTAACATGCGTTCCAGTAAGAAAAAAATATTTGCTTCGGTAAGACATTTCTTTTACTTTTACCCCTGAGTATTTGGTAAAAATACCGACAGGCCGTAAAGTAGAGTTCTGGGATAGTTTAACGTAACGCACTTGGGTACTTTTAATAACTCGTCGTAATTTGAACAATTGGCAGTCGTGATCATAGTTGTGTCCAATGTGAAAAATGTATATTACCTGAATTATTTACAAGACTACAAAAAAAAGTGTTATGTTAAATTCACTCACACAGTTTATTCGCTGTGAACTATAGAAAGAATCATGGCGTGCTATTTCGAAACGTTTTTTTGTTATGGTTGGTTCTTAAACTTATAAACACTGTCGGCCCTTTACAACAATGCATAAATCATCACCCCCTCCCATATTTGATGTCATAAAACAATTAGTCTTGAAATACGTGTGTTTTCTGGCAAACTTGTGTATACAAAGGCAGCCGAAATCCAATTTAATGGCACGCTGAATTGACTTCCATAAGGCGTACGAAAATATAGTAGATAGAATAGAAGCTCCATCGAGGCGAACATTTTTTTTAATGATTAGCAGCAATTTTGGTCAGCTGTAGTGGCGAATCACTTAGTCTGTTAAATAGCAATTGTGCTACGCCCGAACTTTTCTGGCGCAACTAAATTCTCGCAGATTGTACGCGGGCCACACACACCAAGAATCGAGATTTGTTTGTGTTAGACCATTTTGATGGAAAGCGCAGTGCGTCTACTCTATATGACACCTTTTAAAACTTATTTGTTATATTTGCGTTTCGTTTTTGCTGCATGCATCGATCTCGTTAAAACACTTTTTGCGCGAAACGATAACCTTCTTAGTAATTTGGCAGTTGTGTAGTATGCTACACCTATATAAGATAAAAAAAAATTTAAGGATGAACACATGGTTTCTTATAGCCCGAGAATATCTTGCGTATGTGTTATATTGACGTCTTAAATGAAAAGTGATGTTAAATATGCAACTGTCTCACGCTTCGCGCGTACCATTTTCCCCGGTGTTATTTACACTCGATTCCATTTCCACAACTGCACACGGGTTTGAGGATAGCCTCAGGTTTCTTGAGCTTATAGGTCTTTCGACGTTTCTTTTTACCCAAGCTTTGTTACGTCATAAAAATTTAATGTCGCGGCCGAAAGAAAATAGTTGATGTATGTCACCCGAAAAGGCTATGCAAGAAATATTGTAGCCCGCGATTCTATCAACCTTGCAAATGCCATTTTGCGCACGCGCCTTTGGGTTAACTTTATCCGTAAATAATTTAATAGGTAAACATTGCAAAAAGATTTGCGTAAAGCGCGGAATTTTTTGAAAATAAATTGGCAATTAGGGGTCATAGTCCCTTTTATCCCTTAGACAACTGGCAGGACGTTATATGAGTGCTTCCCAAACGTTAACCAGTTTTAACAGTGCATTTCAAGCAAAAAAAAAGTTTTGGACTCACTTAGTTTTTCTTAAGTTCAAATTTAAGAGCATGCGCTATCTTTTTTTTTATTAATATTATTACGCTGAAACAACAAAATAGAAAGACGGACGAGAATAAAAAAATAGCACCTATCAAGAAGCGACAGGTTGGGCTAAAGGCCACGACCTTGTAATGACGTGCCTTACCACTTGCGTAACATTTTGTGATAAAACAATTCATGCCCAGTAAGAAAAGCACGAAATTATTCCAATAATATTAAACCGAAGTTCAAAAAAAAACTTATATAGTTTTCAATAAACAGTGGAAACTATTCTGTTGTTTTGACATTAAAAATGCCGTTCATTTCTAGTAATCGGTAATTTATTCACTGATCATTCAATTTATTCCAATGCAACCACTGATTTATATAGAGATCAGTGAGTAGAATATATTTTAATATTATAATTTCATAGATCAGTGAACGCAATATGTCTGCCGAAAATATGCGAAATACGTTAAGAGCTTAAGGATTTAAAGTATTTTATTCATTCTGTGTTTTAAAGTTAAATGGAAGTTTAAAACGTAATAAAAATTTTCTGCCTTTCAAAGTTCGTTTTTTACTAGAAACAAATTATCTTTCGCAAAATATCGTTAACTTACACAAAACTTTTAATAGAAATATTCCATTTTGCTCCGTGTCATCCGGATGTTACGCCAACTGTGACAAGTGGGTTTGCTTTTGTTTTGCTGTAATTAAAGTCCATAGAAATTTGTATAGAGATCAGTGGTTGTAATCTTTTTCTATTTTTGTTCATTAAGTTGTTATATGAACAAATTACCAGTGTTGTAATGAATTGAGTCAATGACTTGACTTAAGTGCACTTAAGTCGCTTTTTTAAACTTGAACTCCATTTATTGTTTTAAATAACTTGTATTGAAATTAAATATATTTTATTAAAATTGGGTTATTTATCCTAATTTTTGAACGTAGATAAATTTAGTGGTAATATTATGCATTTTTTGGTATTTTTTAGTTGAGATGTTTCTCATAAACAATAAATTTTATTAGTTTTCATGATTAGTTAAAGTTTCGACTAACTTGGTCTTACAGTCTTTTAACTTTACTTGTTTGCAAAATTCTTGAATGGAACAGTCATTTTAAAATGGCGCTCCAAAATGCATTAAGTGGCCAATTTTGCAATTGAAATCGATCATTATCAAATAAACAAGCAATTCAAAAATAAGGCGCTCTTTCACTATTGTACGTAAAAATTAATAAAAAAATTTTTTTCTTTAAATGCCGCATACCACAACACATATTGTTTGGGTTAGGGTGTGGGTTAGCGTTTGGTTGAGGGTGGGTCAAGTTATTATTAATAATAAACATAATATTACTTGACCCACCCTCACCCAAACGCTAACCCGCACCCTAACCCAAACAATATGCGTTGTGGTATGCGGTATTATTATTATCTTTTTTTTGCATATCTTTTCACGTACAATAGTGAACGAGCGCCAAAAATAATAATGGCTTTGGTTTGGATATTGTTTCTGGAAAATGTTTAAATAGTTAAAAATTGGGCGCTGGTCTAGAATCCTACCACAACGAAACACCATTTGGGTTAGGGTGCAGGTTAGCGTTTGGGTTAAGGTGGGTCAAGTATTATTATTAAATTAGGAATATAATATTACTTGACCCACCCACACCCAAACGCTAACCCGCATCCTAACTCAAATTTTGTGCGTTGATATTATAACTGTGGTAGGATTCTAGACCAGCGCCAAAAATTGTGCTGCATTGAAGTAACTCCTGTAAATAAATTGCCGATGAACTGCAGCCTTCACAGCGGAAGTTTTGTGCATGATTGCGTAAAAATAAAAAATAAAAAAAAGGCGTAAAAATCCCTTGCACAGACTGACTGTTAAACAAATGGATATTTTTATAGTAATTTGGGTGTATTTCTAAAAAAGTAAGTTACACACCCATTTTCCAAAAAATTATGCTTGTTGGCATTGATCATAAGATGTGGTAGGATTAAAAACTGCCTGAGCCCAGGTTGAAAAGATTGGCCCTCAGTTGCAAAGTCAGCTGTGTTCGTAGCCGCGCATATGTGTAAATTATGTCGGCAAATGCGAAAAACTTAGCCCAAGCTTTTGGTTTTTGTTAGAAATTCATTAACAGGCATGCAAATTTTACAAGTAATGTTATCACAGGTATGTGAATTTTAGGCTACATGAACATTTTCCCCGCACAATTTTCAAAGTTTCCATATGGGGTGCACACAGCAGTGTGACATTTTTAGTTATGGGTGCAATATCTCCTTTACAGCCAGCCTGCGTTTGATGTTACCTGATGTTTTAAAGTGTGCAGGTGTGATTTTACGCACTTCTGAGGTTCAGCTTTCTACCACAACCAAATCTTTCTTTTAAATGTAGCTGTGTGCAATATACTAATTCAGATATGCCCAGTGCCCACCAATTGCTTTAAAAAAAATCTCGGGTGTGCACCTGCCACAGAATGCAATTGGTTTTATGGGACATGTTAGGCATCTTTATGCTCCAGTGTTGGGATGTATCACTACCCGCTTGCCAATGTAAGTGCATTTGCTATGGACGAATACTGATTGACACCACTCAATGGCGAGAGCCTGTGGACAAAAATATGTTGTTGTTCTCACCTGATGATCTTCATTTGTTGATCTGCGATAAATTGTTTTAAACGCCCATAACTAAAGGCTAAGTATTTCCGTAAACCGCGAACAATTTATGCTTTTGCCTTACATGTCTTAGAAGGAGAGTTTTGCCACAGAAATGTCATAACAAATAAGTCACTAGTGTAGTATTAAGTTGTTGATAGGGAAAGATAAAAGTGGATAAAAATTCTACCCACAATATTCCCCATAACTTACTGTGTGACAAGATGCCCCTGCATAATTTTTTGTTTTTGTTCCTTTTGATTTCCAGAATTAGATAGCAAATTGCTTTAGATTTTTTAATAAATATTTTTGTGCAAGTTTTGACTTATCGCCAGCCCTATGACATTAGTTCCAAGTTTAGTATAATGTTGTATTTTTTATGTTTTTGTTGTATTTTTCATGTTTATTCAACTTTCAAGGTATTTAAACATAACATAGTGGCAATATGCTGTAAAGGTAAAACTTTCTGATCTACGATCAAGCATCGCAGCCGAATCATCAAGTAAAAGACTATTTACACTGGCGGACTTACATTGAATTTTTTGGTTTAGTGATCACTTCATTGGAAATAAGGCATGTCAAGCATGTCGCGATAGTAAGTTTTTTTTACCAATAATCAAGAAAATAATTAGGAATGTTTTGTTAAATTCCAATAGATGTGTTTTATGCTGTTGTTTTAGCAGTAAATTGTATAGTATTTTTTTGAAAGCATGGACAGCATTGCTATGTGCAAGTTCACTACTAGGCTTATCTTATTATATTGGATCGGACCTGTTACCCGATGCCAAGTGCTAGTATCGATACTCAGTCAATATTAGGTTGGTACCAATGCTGCATAGATTAGAAATTAAAGCCATGATTTGCTATCCAATGCAGTGATTTTAACTTAAAAGGTAAATTTGTCCAAAAATAACTTCTGGTTAAAAAATGGATCTAACTAAACTTCTGCCTTTACAAGCAAATTTTGGGTGAAAAAACCTACAAAAAATTAGGGTTGGCAAGCCTGTCAATTGACCGGTCAAATACGGACCGCACTTTATTTAACCGGTCAAATACTCATATTAGATTCAAATGTTGTAAATTTGAGTTTTAACTTTTTAATAATCTTGGTTGTCACTTTTTATAACAATTCAAATATGAAATGGTAGGTTTACCTGATGCAAACACATGTTCTGTGGTAATAACGCACACATGTTCTGTGGTAATAAAGTGGTTGTAATAGCAAAGTAGATTTATTTATTTAGAATAAATGCACCTATATGTTGAATCGCGTTTGTCATAAAAGAAAATAATAGTTGGGGTATACCACAATTTGAGGCTACTAAGAAATTTAGAAGAACCAAATGCCTTATCTCCCATGGACCCTGGTGATGATTTAGAACAGTGTGGTCCAACTGCAGGCCCTTGGCCCGCGAACTGATAGTCAGCTTTGCTTCCATCTAGCAATATCACTTCAATTTTCGTTATTGTAATTGACAAAAAAACTTTGTGAATGATCGTTTGTGATTTGTAACACCACTAAGCAAAAGTGTATAATATCACATGTAATGAAACATTTATCGTATTGCGTTAACTTCAATTGTGTTGCTGACCGTAGCTGAACAAAGGTGTAAATTTCATAAAGTTAGTATATATGCCATAAGCATAGGCTATGTATAAAGCAATAAGCCTAAAAATCGCTATTGAAAATATTGGCCCGCAAGGTAAAATTAATAGTTTTTGGCCCGCAAGATAAAAAAAATAATTTTTGGCTCGCGATGAAAAGATGTTGGACCACGCTGATTTAGAAAATTCAGAGTGACAAAAGTTGTGATAAGGAGTAAAAATATTTTTTTACTGATGTATTTACTTGTTGTTAAATCTCGGTAATAAACTTGTTGGCTTAACTTGGTGGTTGTAGTAATGGTAAAAATCACTACAATACTGCTATAGTATTGCTTGCAAGATGTACATGGTTTTGCAAAAAATCTTATTGATAGTCAAAAAATAATTTATTCGATTTTACAAACCATTGTACTTGAGCCAAAACGTTTGTATATTTATTTAAAGTTAAAATCAAGGTTTATTTTTAACTTTAATTGCATTATGATAGTGTGTTTAGTATTTGACCAATTTGACGAGTATTTGACCGGTCAAATGCCCAACCCTACAAAAAATACTTTTGAATGTTTTACTTTTATCTATTTTGCTAGTTTAAAAGTAATGACATCATTTGGTATCGATTACACTACTACCTTTTAAATTTGTTTTTTGTCGATATATATTTATCTGTTGTGTTTGTGGTGAAACTGCATACTAGTACATTGTGTTCATGCCTTGAATTCAAAAATAGATTTTCAGCAACCTATTTGTTGTCTTCATTACCTAGTGAGCCAGGGGGATTTTCTGGAGAAGCCTATGACAGAAATGTGTTCGAGGCTGGCTTGTCAACTGTCAATAAGCTGCAAAGAGATTACTGGAATGCAAAACAAGTTCTGAGGAAAAAGTTTGGCAAGTCGGATGACGAATGCATCATTTCCAGTGACTCTGAGCTTGATTCTAAGCTTGAGGTAAGTGACATGAAAAGGTTTTTCTTACAGGTTCCGCATGCTTAAGTGAATTTTGCTGTCTTAAGACCATAATTGCCTAATTATTTAAAATTCATACATTGTTTTCACTGGGTTTACGAAGTTAGCTGAAGTCACTCAGCCTACAATGGATTTTGAATCAAGCAAGGCTAGAAAAAACTTGGGTTGGAAGCAGGGCTGTGGAGTTGGACTTGGGACTCGAGGAGTCGGTTTGTTTTTGCTGGAGTCGGACTCTGGACTCGAGTAAGACCTCTCGGGTTATGACTCCGCGGCCCTGCTCAGAAATCTGAATTAATCAGCTAGGGCAGGATTAACTGAGTTATGTTTGTCTATGTTTATACAAATATATATACATTATAGGATCAATGTCAACCCATGTTTAAGACTAACAATGGCACTATTTTGTGCTGTAGTTCATTTAGTTGAGTGACATTTCAACTAAATTGTTAAGTTTAGCAAGCTTTATATTTTTTGCCTTAATTGCATTGAAATCGTTTTTGGACTGGCTAGTTTAAGTTAGTCCCTGCGTACAGTGCACGATTGGTATAAATGCTTCCTGAATCCGTTAACTTGGAACATAAACTATCTGCATTTCTGTGGCTTCATTTCTCAATTTCCCCCATTTAACAAAAACAAAGGCTCGACAAATTTTGCTAGTACATGTGATTAAAATGAGTCCCTCAAAGATATCCAGAGAATTTTGCTAATAGCTTCCACAAAACTCAAAACTTTGCTTATTTAAAACTTAAATCTGATTTAATGACAGGGTAGTTCGGTATGGAAATGTGGGTAATTATTCTTATGGTGTTTGTAATTTGAAAATATAGCTTTTATAATAAAATTAAATTTGTTGCAGCTCTTTCGCTCTGTTCAATCTACATGTGTTGACCTTATTAGAGCTGTTGAGGCCTATCAAAACTGCATCTGTGGTAAGTCTAGCAGTTAGGCAAACAGGTGATTTAGTAAAATATAAATCATTTTAAAATCAGTATATGATTGTGCTCCTGAAAAGCACCAAGTTAAAAAAGAAAAGTGACCAATACACTTAACGCGATTTTATTCTTAAAAATTCAATGTATTTCCTAAGATTTAGTTAAAGCTACAATGCACTATATTACAGTTCAAAAAATGTTTTTTTAATTTGGAAAGATTTCCCAAATTTTCGTTATGTCTAAACCAGCGTGGTCCGCGAGTTCAGCTTATTTGGCCCGCGAGCTGATAGTCAGCTTTGGTTCAATCTGGCAATATCACTTCAAATTTTTTTTTTTTTAATTTTTTGGTGTTGAAATTATTTCATAACTACCGTAACTGAACAAAGGTATACATTCCATAAAGTTAGTATATATGCCATAGACTATGTATAATTTGCCAGCAATAAGCCTAAGAATCCCAATTTAAAAACAGTGGCCCGCAAGATAAAATAAACCTTGTTTTTGGCCTGCGATGAAAATAGACCACCCTGGTCTAAACAATAACACTGTGATTTTTTCAGTGCTATCTCGTGATGAGAACTCAATGGGAAGGTTTTTAAAGGACCAAGGCTCTCAGGATAAAACACAGGCAGGCAAAATGATGGCTGCTGTTGGAAAGTCGCAATGCTTCACAGCACAGCAACGGTATGTTTACATAGAAAATAATTGTGCTATAAAATAAAGCATTTTGTTAATTCATTCAGCAAATATTAATTTGTTATATCTGGTTGTAATTTCGATATTTTTAATACACTCATGTATCCGGTGCCATCAGTGTTTTTATAGCATTACTGTTGTGCTTGGCCCTATAGATTTTATGTGGCACAAAGACAGGAAATTGTGGCACATTTATCAGTACACAGCATCGCACATGCCTTTACTGCCAGCTTAACAATCCTAAGCTGCACAGAAACGGAACCTGTCAGTTTAGTTCTTCTAATAATTCCTTCGTTTTATTATGTCAAACTAACCAGACAATTGCTCATATACTCCTTTTGCTAATAACTTTTGTATATGGAATTAACTACACATAGACATCAAAAGCACAATATCAAGGCTTGAAGTTAAATAAATAATAAAATCTAAGACAGATAAAGAAACATAAATTGAACTAGCAATAGTTCACATATAAATGTATGAACATTATAACTGATTTTTAATGTAAATAATAACTAACAACACCAATATGTTTAAATTTAAAGAAAAGTACTTGACAATAGTTAAAACATATCTGTCTGTTTAATAAATAATATGTATTTTTCAAGGGTATAACTTGTTTTTGCCTTTTTACTGTTTAATTCTTTCACAAACATAGCTTAATATGAATTGTGACATAGTTTCAAAATGAATTGTGACATAGTTTTTCAAGGTATTTATCCAGTACACACTTGTATTCTAAAGATGTTGATTTTTCGTAAATTACATATGAAGTGTATGTTTGATGTACATATCATATGGCAAACTGATCATCCAGTAGGGGTGCTTTAGGTATAGAACAACTTTGTTGAAACTAGCAAATTTTCCAAATGAACTAAAGATGGTACAAGCTCATATTGAAACGTCTTAATCAAGATAATGTCGATATACTCGATGTTTTTATCTTTGCAATTCATTATCAAACTACATTACAGATCCGTGCATAGTGTACTCAAGTAATTTACTTTTCTCTATAACAGATTAGCGATGCGTAGCCCACTCGGACGTCTTCATCACGACATTGAAACATTTCGGTACCGTGCCGTTGGCGACAGTATGCTCTCGATTGATCACATGGAAGAAGCGCGTACCCATTACCGCGCCTCCCTTCGTTGGATGCAGGACATCTCTTCTAACTTGGATCCAGAGCAGTTTAAGAAACTTGAAAAATTCAGAAGGGTAGGAATCAAACAAATAGTTTAAATAGACTCTGAAGATGACAAGAGTTTGTGAAAAATAGTATTTCATTGCACTGTCATATGCTTCTCATATGTCATATATGAAAAGTCTGTTGGATTAAACTACATTTTTAACTCTGTATTTGATAATGCTGAATAATCCCTTTTCAGTCCTAATTGATTAAAACACATGACAAAAACAAAAATTGAATCTTTGTTTGTGGAAAGATCCGCTTATATTAAAAAAAAAATTATTATAAAGTTATTGAGCTATTTTTAGTGTAAAATTCGTAAAGCATATTTGGTTAAAAACTGGTTTGTTTTTATGAGAATTTAGCTGTTATAATCTTTCTGTAGAAATATTTCCTAAACTAATTTCAAAAACTTTGATTTATTGAGATGGTATAACCAACAAAATAATAATGCATTTTAGGCCATGAAAAAAACATTTAGCTGAAATGTTGTGGTCTATCTAAAGGAAAACAAAACTTAACTGCAAAAAGTGTCATTTATGAACCATATTCTTTTGTTTCAGGTCCAAAATGAAGTCCGACTGAATAAGGATAAATTTGATCGCTTGAAGTGGGCCGTTTGTCAAAAAGTATGGATTTAGCTTATACTGTATATATATTTTTTATCTTTCGTACACTAATCATCTAGCCATACACCATTTACAATTAAATGGTTTATTGAGTTCCCATTGATTGTCTGTGCTTCTCAAGCCTTTTTCATAGCGACCTAAATTCTTACTGTTAGTATAATGGTGAAGCTTTGGCGACCCAGTTATCTTTGCTAAGCTTTGTGCAAGCTTAAAGTGAACAAAGAAGAAATACTACTTAATAAATTCAATTTTAATAAACATGGGTAATAATGTCTTCTAATGGATTTCACAATTTTTGAAAATTTTTACTGAAAACCAATCTGAATAAATCTAATCATGTAACTACTTCAGTCGGCAGCCCAACTAAATTCAATAGCAACCTATTTTTTGTGACCCTTAGGTTGAGAAACACTGTTCTGAATAACGTTTTCAAGATAATTATTGCTGTTATCACTTATCAGATATCAAATTATCACATTACAAATTACAACAAGGTTTTTTTCAGGTAGCCAATCTACATTATAATTTTCTTCATCAAAGATTAATTTGCAGTTTCTTCAAAGTTAATGTATATAAATGAAACACTTTAAAATAAAAGTGATGTTATTAAATATTATGAAAACATAATAATAATGGTGATGAAGCGATTTATTAACTTGCTAACTATTTTTTCCTTAAACTGAATAATTTTTCATATCACAGACATTAGTTCAAGAATCTTTTTTTTTTAATTTCACAGGTTGATCTTTTGTGTGCATCTCGAAGCAACCTGTTTTCCACCATACTTGTGCCATATCAAAATGAACTGATAAAGTTCTGGGAGAAGACAGCAAGAACCATGTCTGCTGTTCTGGAAAACATTAAAGACTACCAACATTATGAGTTTAAGTTGCTCAAGGTATAATACCACAAAACTATTGATAACACCTATTTAAATTTGACCATCTTTATTTCTGTGAAATTTTGATGGTCATATCTCTATCTTTTTATTTTACACTTTTAAAAAATTCAACGTAAGCAAATCACTTAACTATATCTGAAAAATGATGACTTTGAAAAAAAAGGTGATTTACTGATTTCCAAGTGTTTGGTGTGCCCCTGTTATTTTTAAGAACTTTACCAATACTGCAACTTTGGTTTCAATTTGATACACTTGTAAGAACTGTTTACTGTTCTATTGTAGTGTTGACTTTTTCCCTGCAGTCTTCTGTTAAAAGGCTTGACTTTTCTTTAAGAAAATGTGTGTTCATGATTTAGTTTTGTGTTTCATTTCGACCAGTGGTTCTCAACCTTTTTTCGCCGCATACCATCTCGAGGTTCTATGATCTTGTTGCATACCAACAAATTATCTAAAAACTCAACTTTACTTAAAATATATATAGGATTATTACCACAGCCGGATTAGCTAATTGGTTAGCCCAGAAATTTCGAAACAAATGCGGCCCACTACTCTGAAAAACTCGTTTTTAACTTTGCAAGATACCTGTAGTCAAGTTCTGTGATTCTCTGTTGTTTTCCTATGATGTCATAAAGGAACCTTTTGGTAAAACTGTAATTTTACTTAAAATCATACTGCGTACCACCCAAAATGACTTCACTAGTGGTACGCGTACCACAGGTTGAGAACCACTTCATATGCATGACTTTTATGTCTCATTGTTGAGGCCTGTTGATTTTGAGGTGTGTTCTTATCTTCATTTTTTATTTTTACAACTTGTTTTCCTGCTTGGATCGGCAACTCTCTTGTCTAACTACAAAGGGGTTGAATCCTATGCAGGACATCGACTCAGCACAAAAGAAATCAGATGAGGAAAAACAGTCTGATGACAATGATGATGCCAAAGATAATGATCAGCAGTAAGAAATTATTTGTGGAAAATATAGTTGTAACAAAAATCAATGACATATTTAACTAAGTGAATGGCGTCTGGTAGTTCTGTTACTTTTTGTTTATTAACATTGTAGTGTTGCCTGTTTTTTTTGGTATATACTGTGTACCACCTGATGATCATTTTCTTGGTGAAATGTGAAGTGGTAACTACCTAGCAAGGCTTAAAGTTGATTTTCTTTAATAGTAATATCCCAATTTTAAACAATAACCAAGTTTAACAAGTGATTGTTTTTTGGAAAATTTGTTATTGAAATTTGTAATGTCTATTATTGTACAAATGGTATTAACAATAATTGTCAACTTTTAAACATTTGTTATTAAAAAAGAAAAATATGTTGTTTATAGTAAGTGATGTTATCTATTTTATTTTTCCTAGGTTGATCAGCCTAAGCGACCAGGAATTTACTGATGCCAACATTGAGAAAATGCAGGAAGCTTTTGATAATATTAACAAGTCAGGAGCTACTGGTAATGGCGACACAGGTAAGCGGATAAAGCGATAAAGCAAAATAGCTGATTGACAGGTGTTTTGAAGTTGTACATTTTGTGTGTCTTTGTATTACGTAAACATCTATTCCAAAGTTAAAATGCTTTGAAATATATACCTTTTTTTATATTTATCATAGTATTGTAAGTCTTGTAGTTCAATTGTTTTTTTTTATACTATATTTAAACTTCTATTAACGGTTTTCAAGTAATGTTTCAATGGCAGAAGAATGAATTGAAGAAACCACATTTTTTCTTATATGTTTGATCCTTTGGAAATACAACATAACTTTGTTTTATAACCACCTAAATGACCATTGATAAAGGTGCCAAAATAACCCGATTTCTAGAAAACTATCTTGGAACTTAGAATTTCCTAAAGAAATAGCTGTAGTGCAGTTGACCACAGGGTTAATCCTCAACAGCCCTGCATGTAATTGACAATATCAACATGCAGGTATACTAACTGTGGTGAAATCGATTAACATGTCAAACATATGGTCTAAGCTTATTTACTAACTTTTTGCATTGCTGGATATTTTTATTTTAGGTAAATCTTGGAAAAATCGTTGATAAAATACTGGCATTTTCAACAACTTATGTTTTAATTATGAAATTTTAACTTTATATAACATATCAAATTAAACAAAATCTTTTTGTTTGGAAAACACATAACTCAAGTCATTTCCACACTGTAATTCACAATTCTAAACTAAAAATAGTTGTTTACCGAAATTCGGTGTTTCATAGATTCCATGTTAAATTTTTACGATGCCGAACATTATCCTAATGACCAGTCGGTTAGGCATGATGATGTCTATCATGACATTCGGTACTTAGACGAACAAAAAATGGCCGGTGATCTGCTTCTTGGTGGTAAGACAATGGCCGTGTGCGGAAAAACTAAAAAAAAATGGTGTCGCAAAATAATGCATGGCATACTTTCCTTTTTCCAGGCGTCCATGAATAGCTGCATTCTTTTCAGCAGCAAATTCAAATTGATTGAATTTGTTTTTTGCTTATTCTAAAATCGTATGCCTTGATCTCCAGTGCAGTGAATGTACCTGGATTTTTTGTTTTGCAACGATGTACTAAAAAAGTTATTTAAAATATGGTATAGCTTAGCAGACCAAATTCAAAGTTCTGTCTAGTTTCATTCGAGTGTGAAGATTTTTTTATGATATGGCTAACTTTTTTGAGCCAGGTGTCACTTTTGTTGATTGATTTTCCTTCAGCTTTACTAAAATTAGACCGCATAACTATTGGTTTTCTTTGTTTTACTGACTTACAAAACTACAACAATGATTAGTTTCTTATCTATGTCAGATTATCTGCAATGTGCTGCATGATAGCAATAAGATTTTGTTGGAAAGGTGATATTTTCAAATAAAGTAGGATTAAAGATTTAAAATTGGAATTTAATTAACTGGCCAATTTTAACTGTTCCAAATTAAAAACTGTTGCGTAAAATACTATTTTGGTTTTAAAAAGTGGCGTGAACCTTGTTAAGTTCCATAAGCTCAAATTTTAACTTTGTTTTTTTGTTATGTGCACCAATTAAATCAGACAAAGATGACCCTAAAAAAACTGAAGACAACGACAATCTATTGCTGGGTAATTTCGAGGGAACAGACTTCCAGCAACCGAGTCAAGAGGATTTAGAATTGTTTAACGATATCCTGGGAGAGGAAAATAAATCTGGTGAGATTTAACATTTTTATATAAAGGTTATAACTTGTCACTTGTTTTTGTGACTGTTTTATGTCTTTTTATACCATGATCTGAGTCCAATTATTCAACTGGATCTACAAAAAAGAATTTTTCGATAACAGTGAGGTGATTACTAAGTATTGCATTGACTTCGAAAAGTTTGTTTGCAATCAAGCTTTTCATACTTTTAAACTGATCTTTTAAACAAATCATAAACATGCAGGTCGTTGATGCTTGTAAGTTTTTCCAATAAAAACGAAATTGGCAAAGTAATACTCAACAATTGGTATTCATAGTTATGTATCAACATTAAACAGGGACAGGTTTTTCGGTAAATTTGCTGACTGCGGCTTTGCAACATCAATTTTAATGCCACATAACCCCATACCTAAATATTTTGTTGCATTTCTGATCTTCAAATTATTCTATGAATGCCATTTTTTTATTCTATGAATGCCATTTATTTATTGCATGTTGTTCCGCTATTTATTTTTTTTTTTAATAGCATTTGGAAAAAAAGTTGCAAGGCAGAAAAGAATAGCCTTATCAAAATACTTCTTTTCTAGTAATATGTTAAAATTTAAAAATAACATGAAAAATGTTTAGCCTAATCGTTACAATTGTAGTACAATGTAAAACAAACATTAGGTACATTACACACAGATATGTGAACTATGACTTTTACTTTTGAATAACATTGTTACTGTTTTATGGTAAACTAGTTGCTTACTCCAGGATAAGATAAGGAAATTCTATTAACTAGTAGCGATTTTTGTTTAATAGTGCATCAACATTTTTAAGGAAATTTGTGATATTTGTCTCAAAAACTTTTTTTTGAGAGTTAATATTTTCTATATCATATGTGTGTCACACACAGGCTCCGACAACCTGGAATCAGAATGGCATTCTGTGTTCGGGGAGTTCAGTCAAGCGCCGAAGTCTGACGCTCCCCCTGTTTCTGCAAACCATCAACCCCAGGGTGGCCACAATTTGCCACCCTCTGCGGCTAACCCCCCTCAGTCATCGGGATATCTCCCCTCGCAACTCATGGACATGATGATGTCATCTGGTTTGTCATTTTGTTACATTTAGTAAAAACAGTGATCAATGGATAGCGCGAAAATGATCATCACTCAAAGTCTGTATAAATATTTGAAAACATTTGTTTAAAACAAATAAACTTTAAAATTTGTTTAAAACCACACCTCGTTTAATTTTGCTAAGCGTATAGAATCCTAAGTTGCACCCTTCATGCCGACTATAACCCAGCATTTCACGTTTTGCACTCCGTTTTCCCAAAATTTTACTTTCTTACCCTCTTTAGGAAGTGGGGTTCCCCCTCAGATGACACACGCACCCATGGGAATGCAGCAAGCACCTCACATGAACACGATGGGTTATCCGCCTCAACAGATGGGTCCAAACGTGCCAAGTGGGGTCCAACAGCCCCCATCCTACCACTCCATGTTTGGTAATGCACCCGTAATGGGTCAACAACAACAACAACAGCAACATCAGCTAGATGGAAAAATGGGCCTTGTAAGTGATCCACAGTCTAAAAGAGGTTAGTACTGCAATCATAGTTAAGTTGAAAGCGAAACACGAAATAAATGTGAAATAATAGATTTAGAAGATCACTGAGGCTTAAATTAAAAATAAAATCAGATAGAATCCAATAATCGAGTACTTCTTTGTAAAATAACCACACAACACGTTATAACAGTGGTTCTCAAACTGGGGTTCGCGGTCCTTTTGGGGTTGGACAATTTTCTGGGACCGCGAAGCACCTCACAAAAAATTCAACACTACGTTCCTGAAAAAGAAAATATTTTGTGCAATAAAATTTCTAGGCAACGTACTTTACCAAGGGAACACGCAGAATAATAATAACTATGTTGTACATAGGACTCATTGTGAGACAAAAAAGAAAGCCAAACTTAGGCTAGACCTATACGCAAAGCTGACATTGCGCCAACGTAATTCCAACGTGTTTGCGCTCGTCATCACAGGCTACGATTAGTTGTTCATTCACGTAATTGCAAGTTTCGAGTGGAATTGTGCATTGTGATGTCATAGTGTTGTTGCGTTGCGCTAATGAGCATTTAGTTTTTTTTTTATGGATTGCTGCGCTGCCACCGTGGGCGGTCACGGTTTTAAAACTGTTCGTGATTGCTTCACTCAAATAAAGTGATTCGTTAGAGGTTCCACTTTTTCCGTGAATGTATATTTTAAAGGAAAGACCGTGAGCAATTCAAAAAATTGCTGGGGGGACCGTTGCGTAATTTTTTTCAAAAAGTTTGAGAACCACTGCGTTGTAAATACATGAACCGGTTGAGTAGTTACTTATTACTGACTCCTTACGCGCCGTGCCGAACCAAAAAACTAAATTTGCCTCCATAAATTGTCAATTAATATTGTCACGAAAATGTAAAAGAAATCCGCGACTTGCTAAGTTGGAAAAAGTTAGCCCGCTACCATTTTTTTTATTTTGACTGTAATTTCTGTATGCTGTCATAGTTGTAAAAATTGGTATTTTTACACGACGTTGTATTGTAGTTGTGAAATTGGTACAGCGAAGAGAAACAATTTCTACATTTTTATGCTTGTGCGTCGATAAAAAATTCTCATCCACGGCGTTCGCCTTTTACGGTTGCCACTAATTCTTCAATTTGAATAATGAAATCTTGCAACCGCTGTTTTTCCGAAAATTTTCATAAAGTCTTTTAATTTTTTTAATGTGCATTCTCAAGTTACACAATTTGAAACTATTTATTATTGTGTTGTGTCGTTTAGTCTGTTCTGTTTTTAAACTATATTATTAATATGTCGATTGAGGCCAATTTCGGTATTTGAAAACTTATGAATTTCTTTGAGAAATCTTCGAATGTCTTCGATTTTTTCGTAAAATCTGTGGCAACCCTGTGTAAAAACGAAATCTTCTTTGGTCTGCAGACAACAAGGGAAATATGGCCGCCTGGTTCAACCTCTTCGCTGAGCTAGACCCTCTGCAAAACCCCGACGCGCTCTCCAACAAAAAGGAACAAAGCAAAGCCGCGGAAAGCGGTGGCGGTGGAGCTTGCTAAAAGCTGGAACCGACGGATTTTCGTTTTTCTAAATTCATTCACCGCCTGGCTTCAACCGGCCAGGTTCGCAGACCTACAAGGATGGCAGTTTATTCGCTACCTGAAAGTCACAGGCCTCTGTTCTTACTCGCTTTATTTTGTTGTCGTATGCTTCGTTGGTGTTTCGTGTGGGTTACGTGTGAGTGGTGGAATGCTTTTTATTCTGTGCGCTGACCAAGTGTGGGTTCCTAAGCCGGTTTTCCGGATCAAATTGGGAATTTTGTCCTTACTTTTCATTTTTAAAAGGGAACTTTTTTTTTGTTTTACATGATGTACGTGTGCTTTAAAATTGTTTCCATTTTCCAGTACAGTAGTCGGTGGCATTCCATTTAAACGCGACTGTAAAATGTAGTACAATCGCCCCTACGCAGTTTTTCGAATTCCTTATTCATTTTTTAATAGAATATTTTTTGTTGAAATGAAATGCCAGTTATTGTCCTGGCATTTTCATTCGGCTTTCTTGCTCTATTCCTTGGCGTTCCTGCTTGTCTCTATTTAAACACGACCAAAATTCCGTGTTTTTCTATTTACCTTCGTATTTGCAATACGCAGTTGTTGTTGTTGTTTTCCGGTGTGTGTACATTTCCTTTTCTGTAACGTGCAATCTCGTGCAGTCGAAAACCTTTGCGCATATGTAGACCTGACCAAAATCTGATTGCAACACACAAGGCAGATACAAATTTACAAAATTTTGCACGAATTTTGCAGTTCTCCTGTTACTACTTTTGCACTTTAACGCACATTTTCTACTTTGATATCCGAATTTCAATCACGTTGCTCCTATACAATGAAGCTGCCGCCCAACTCGAATTGGCAATCTCCGCGTATTAGCTGTAGTTATTCTTGTAGTTTTACGATTTTAGAAATAGATTATGTTAGAAGCGCTAACAGCACTTCATTGTGTTCCAACGGTACAGTTTGTAAAAGCTGGGGTGTAATCAAGATTTGATTCTGCAAACATTTTAACTATTACATATTAAAATGTGTTTATTTTTTGCCGAAAGGAAATTCTTAAGCTGTATCTAAATAGTTTTTCTGTAACAAATCTGCCTCTCGCAAGAAGAATTCTCTACGAAACTGTTTTTCAACGTAATGCGCCAACCGCATTTGCAAAGTGCTATATTTCATTCTAAGTGTTCAAGTATAAAATATCCCGTTTTCTCTAGCGATGCGTTTACGTTTTGTTGTGCCAACAGTTAACAATTGCAACTTTTAGCTATCAATATTCTTGTAATGCTATATATGGATTAGCGACGCTAAATATTCAAATACGCGCATGTTTGAAACTTGAAAGCAAAGCCCACTTAGTTATTTGCTGTATTAGTTTTATTGTGAAAAGCAACGAGCAAATTGCAGTGCGGTATGGGTTTAGTTACTTTTCTGTACAGTTTGCTACAATGTAGTTACTTTATGTTGTGCCAGTCCCAAGTTTGCGTTGTAAGCTAGATGTCTTCATTGGACAAACCAAGAATGGAAACACAACCTCATAATATCTTGCTTATGAGACCTTAGTTGAACTACGGGTTGATGTTTCGAAATAAAAATGTCCCCGGGTAAACTTTGCTCTAGTGAGTTTTAAAGCAGCTCTTTGGTATTCCAGTGTATTCGGGGCCATGTGCTATATGTTATTTATCATGCCATTCCTCTTTTTGTCGTATTTGTTTTCACCAATGTAGGTGTTGGTTGCATTCACATTCACCGAAAAGGCATAGCTCTGAGATATTTAAATTAGACGCACTTTTGCTAATTGGTGGTAGCTAACGCAGTTAATTTATCGGCTGAAATTTTTCCTAACCAGCAGTATGGCCGTTTTAAGGACGCGCCTAGGAAATGCGCACTGTGCTGTATTTGTAAATCAATCACGCCGTTTCCAATTATTTAGGGCGTAGTGTAACTGTAATACACATACTTTCCAAATGGCCTTAACTGAACAACTGTTAAATTAAAACCGTTTTTTCAGCGATTTTATTTGACCTTTGTGATAAGCCTGCAGAAACAGATTTCCTTTGATCGCGTTTTCTGGCCAAAAATTTCCAACTTATGGTTTTACAATGATCCAATTTTAGGTTCAAATGCGATCTAATATAATCAGGCTTTTAGTCACGCGTGTGAAAACCAGGCCTACAACAGTAGATCCATATCGCAGTGGTCTTCTGTTGTTCATTATGCTTGTGATATTTTACGTTGTTGTCCAACGCACCAAGTTGTACCTGTACGTCTCGTAGTCGAAAATAAAAGAAGTCACGAAACTGTTTTACGTTGAGAGTCCTTTTTTCTGTCGCAGTTTAAATGTCCGTTGAAGATTTCGTAGACCTCTGTATTATCGTATATACTGTTTAAGAACAGTTGCCATTTTTAAAATGTATATTCCCACAAAAGAAAAACAATTTTATATCGGTAATAAAACTGTAAAAGTCCGCGTTGGCTCCGAAAAAGAATGCCTGAGGTTATTTGGAACATCAGGCGGTTTCGTATCGTTTCATCAACTTTTTCAACGACTCGCGCAAACTGACAAGACGAAAACGATATACGCAGGTTATTCATCGCAGAAGTGTAAAAACAACCCATATGGCGTTCATCTGAAAAGATTGGAAAAAGGCGTTTAGCAGAAGCGCGCCAATTTGCCCTCGCGAGAAAGCGACGCCTATCAGATTGCTTCGGACGAATACCGCCCGAAACCTGATCGGCTACTGGTGCGAATTCGAAAGCGACAAACGTTGGCAGAAACAATTAAATGCCCTCAGCACAAAGGACCTGGGCCCTGCCACTGTGTGTAAGCGCCTGTGTAGGAACGTGCGTGTTTTTTGCCAACAGTATGTTGTGCTTCGTTCTTTCGACCTTGCGCAATTTCGATCATAGATAGGTCAGTCGATTTGCTGTGACCCCGCGCCACATTTCGCCATTCTTGTGATTGTTATGGGAACAGTTTATGGTCCAATGTCGCTCAGCAAGCCTTTTAAGATAGAGACTAGAGAAGGTCAGCATCTTTCAGTGGTGAAATCCGCCTTTGTTATGAGATAATTACCTCCAAGTAGCGTGCAGATTAATTGTTTTGTAGTGAATCTAGAAGTGTTTTATCAAACAGATTAACCAGCTTAACAAAAGTAGCAAAACACAGTATTTTGTTTTGTGTTTGATAACTTAAACCACTTGATAAAACTGAACAGTAGCAGGTATACAGTTGTCCCAAATATTTGCAGAAAACAATTCCAGGGCTATTACTCATTTGATTGTAGCATAGTATAGCAGTGCTGTAATTACTTAAATCAATAGCAGATGTTTTTCATAAATTTATATGTTTTGGAAAAATTTCTTCATTCAGACTTGAGTAATTTATAAAACTTTAAAACTTTAAAGTGACAAGTTTACAACATTGTGAGGCAGTAGTCTTTAAAAGGTATATAAAGTAAGACAATTGTAGCGTCCCAAAAAGCGGCTGGAAGTGTAAGTGGCTACCTAGCCCACCCATTTATAAATTACGTTTCTTTATTTTGTAGTACATTGTGCTAAATATGTTTGAAGTTACGTGAAAGTAGAAAAACAGTCGTCCAGCCGATCGCAACAAAACAAAACAAACAAACAAAAAACGATGCCGGCGTGCAAGTGCTTATTCCTGGACGGCAGGGAAGTCGAGATCACGGTGTCTTCGGACGCTACTGGCGAGGATTTATTTAAAAGCGTTTGCAACTACTTGAACATTGGTGACACCCGCCCGTTCGGGATAGTGCATCGTGGGGGCACACTGCCGGCCACTTACAACTGGTGGGTCAACCCGACAAAGCTACTGCGAAAGCAAGTACCCGGAAAATGCCGGATATGGGCCTTTGCCTTGATGGTAAAATACTATCCTCTTGGCGGCGGTATTGAAAGTGCGGAGGACATTGTAAGGTAAACCAGAGTTTTCTAACACTAAGTTTTCTGTTGGCCTTTAAATGACCAATATTGTTAATATAATTTTATTTTTAGAGCGTTAAATTTTAAAACGAACAATTACGTAAACTATAAAAACCGAGCAAATAAGCAAACAAAAAATGTATTATTTGATTACCAGTACAGGGAAAAAAATAGTTTTTTTGTAGACCTTTAAAACAAAATGTTGCTTTAAAAAGAAAATATGGATTTTTCGGTTTTATCATGCATCTATAGCAGGGGTCGGCAACCTTTTTGTAGTCGCGGGCCAAAACCAACCTCAGAAAGGTGTCTGCGGGCCGCACAAAATGTTAACTAAGAATTATGTTATTAAAATGTTAAAACTACCGTGGCGGACCTCGGATCTTTTTTGCGCCTAAAACGTGTTTAATTACATTTAAGGAGGCAGTAATAAAGTATTGGCGCAAAGCGCGAATAAAATGCGTTTGTTTGTGGTTTAAAATCCGAGTCCACACATCGTCATCCATACTACTAATGAAAATTGTAATAAAACTACTTTGAGGAAACGCAATAAAATTAGTTAATCTAGTTGAGTGTTTGTCAACCTTTTAAAGTTCGGGCAGACCTGGCGAGCGAAGCGAGCGCGATTTTATTTTGGCATTACGCCATTTCTTGCAAGTTTGCATTAGCCTACATTGACGACAATAAAAAATAATAAAAAAATATATGTCCAATATTTGTGAATACGTTTTCCGTTTATCCGCGGCGCACTTGGCAGCCTTCCACGGCACAACGGTAAAGAAGCGCTGATCTATATTTCACAAGACAGCGTCAAAACGTAAACAAACCGAATGGAAATCGATCATTCGTGCGAAGCGCGAAAATTTTTCGCACTTACGTAGTTAAAATAGTTAAAAAGTATTTGAAATGGAATCGTGCGTAGTTTGTCAAAGAGGCGGCGGGCCGGATGAATTTCATCGGCGGGCCGGATCCGGCCCGCGGGCCGTAGGTTGCCGACCCCTGGTCTATAGTGTTCAATTACATTAGCTAGAGAGAAAACTTGCATAGTTTATTTTTTTAAAGAGTGTGGGCCTCTTTTCCTGTGTTCTACAGTTACACGTCGTCATGGGTTTAAATCAGTGGTTCACAACCTTTGGAAAAGTTTACTAGACTTGCGACGCACTACATAGGAGTTTTACAGAATTTTTACATTGATGCCAATTTATTTGTTTATTTAGAAAATCAAAACTAATTGTGGCCGATTTTCGTTAAAGTGTGTCTAAATTAATATTGAAGGGAATAATTATATCTGTTAGCATTTTATTATATTCGTGTGTTTCAAAAAAAATACATATTTCAAAGTTTTGTAAAACTTAAAAAATGTGCCTACATATAAACCCCTTAGATTCAACGCTGTCCTGCAAACGAGACAGGATCTCCTGACCGGTCGACTGACGTGTCCGGACCACACGATGGCGCTGCTCGCATCCTACTGGCTGCAGTCGGAGTACGGGGACTTCGCCAACGAGAGCATCGACCGTCAGCTGGTTGACGCCTTCCGATACATACGCAAAGGCGCCAAGCAGGAGAGGAGGAAACTGGATGCGGACCTCGATCTGGAGGAGCAGGTGACTGGAAGAAAATAAAATCACGCATAATTTAAAGTTGTAGGGATTTTTTGACTCGTACATTGGCTCAAATATATGCGGTCCAAATATCGCTGGAGTCGTGAGTTTCGAACCTTATCTGGCTAGATATATCTCTTCTTGCCTGGCTTGTGTTACAACCTGATTAATTAACTGATTTCGGTTAGCGTCAGCCCCTTAAAGAGACTTGTAGTGTAGTAAACGTGTGATCGTTGGTCAAACGGACGAATTTTGGAGGACTGGATCACAGTTGTTGTACAAAGTTGTCTAGAAATGTTCCACTTGACCGATATATGTAGGACAAGTTCATACCTTTTCCTTTAAATGTAGGCCAATACAGGAGGACTCACTTGTATTTATGTTTATAAAGGACGCTATGGACTTTTGATTAATGCTATATAACGTACCCAAACTGGTGACATAGCTACAATTCTTTTCATTCGCTGGCGGTCAAAACTTTGTTCATTTGTTTTGTTAAATGTATGGCATATGTACATAAAAGACGCGAAATTGCAAAATTTCGGAACGACACTTTTTCCATCATTTTCGCCAGATGATAGAGCTCCACCGATTTCTGCGCGGAACCTCCCTAGCCCTCGCCGACCTTAAGTTCCTCAAGCTGGCCGCCTCGCTCGAAATGTACGGCGTGCACTTTTATCCTGCCTACGAGAACATGACTGCTGGTAAGGTTGTCGGTTTCTGCTGCAAGATTAGCGTATAATTGCTTTGTAATGCGGCGTACAAATTGTACACGATATAATATAAAGCCCCTTTAAATTACCGCGCTGTAAATTTGCTACTATTTAAGATACTCCGCTATTTAGAAGGGTTAGACTACTTGGCTGAAATGGCCGAGCTCTCCCGTATTGAGCAATGTTAAGCAAGGGTTAAAACTGGTGTAGGCTACTAGATATTCTACAAAGAATAATACACTTTAGTCATTGTGATGGTTATGCTGCCATTTTCCAACCATGATGCAAAATATAGGCATTTTTTTCCTAAAGGTCTGTTATTCAAACTGACTATGATAAAGTTTCCTTGGAAGAATTACATATGATGACTGCTTATTCATTTCAGTTGTCTGTAACTAATTAGACCAGTGATTGTTAACCAAGGTTCCATTTCTAATGCTAAAGGGTGCTAAGAGATATTTGAGAATCTTTAGAAATCTGATTTTGCTCAATTCTTACAACTTTCTGTGTAAGATTAGAGTGGAATAAATCCAATTATAACTCGCTACGTTGTGTAGAGTTGATGTAGGTTGTTCCAGTTTCGTTAATTGCAACATTCTAGTCAATTACTTACGGAACATTTTTTGTAGAAGTGTCGCAATCTATTTAGTATTGATGAAGGGTGCCGCTAGCTATAAAAGGTTAAGAAACACTTAATTAGACTATTCCGAACATTAATAGGCTAGAAAACAAAACCCTATATATAGTAAATTATCACGTTCTTTGGAACAGGACAGGGCAAGCGTCGCCAGGACGGTAGCACAGCTGCGTTCAACGACATGCTGACAGGACTTATGTTGGGGATCGGTTCAAACGGTATCGTCGTGTTGAAGGAACGCAAGAAGAGCACGACCCTGATGTGGGGCACGATTAGGGCCATCTCCTTCAAAAACAATGCTGTGGTTGTGAAGTTTAACGAGGTGAATGCCGTTTCCAATCAAACTTGATCAAAATGGTAGATGAACCAAATGTTTTACAGTATTTTTTCAATTTTAATATTAACAACCTAAATGGGACTAATTTACTTTGTTTTTATTTAACTTTGGTGTGGTTAAATTCAGATAATTCGTCTTTTTTGGTTGACTTTTCTCCTTAATTTAACAGTAAATAAACAAGGCCTGCTGTTTTAGCACTAAAAGTATCTTTCCGATAAGATGTTTGATTGTAAGTGAGGGGTTTTGTATCTGACAATACACCAGGGATGAGAAAAATACTTCCTTTTTTACGACGTCTCAAAACAATGTTTGCCCTTTTTAGTTACATAATTGTACACGCAGCGAATGCTACGTCAGTTTTTTTAAGCCAAACTACTTTATGAGGTTCCTTTATGATGTAACTTTGACGTTATCCCTAATAATTTTCATCCGTTTCGGTAAGAAAAGTATTATACTTTGACCCCTGCAATACACTAATTTCGATCAACTATTTATGTTGAACCTGGTATTAAAAATTACACATACTATTTCTGTACCTATTATAAAGGAAAACCACGAAACAGCATAAACCTCTGGAGAATAAAACAGTCCATGTGACCCATTTGCGCATTATATCAGATTCTAACGATGTCGAACGAGAATAAACCAACGCATCAATATAAATATTATTCATAAATAAAAATATTAACATTTTATATTTTTAAATAAAAGTCTGATTGCTGGCTAAGTTATGTTGCTTTGCCTAATTTGTAAAGACTTCTGATCGATATCTGGTTTACTTCCGGAGATATTGAACAATGAATTTCGAGCTGCATGATTCCCTTTGGGCGCGTGACTTATTCCCATCTTATTTAGACGGCACCCAGTGGCAAAGACGGCGCCTCCGCGTTCGTGTTCGACGATTTGCAGCAAGCAAAGTCGGTCTGGCGCACAGCGGTCGACATGCACGTTCGCTACCGCGTCGAAAAGCGCGACGCCCCGGAGCAACGCGTCAACATCAAGCTGGAACGCAAATATACGCTGCTGGGCAAAAAGCAGGCCACGCTCAAGACGCGCCCGGCCACCACGCCGCGTCCGCAGCTGGCCGCTATCCGGGAATCAGCGTCGCCCGCCACCGAGCCCAAGGTGCCTAAAGCCCGCGGAAAAAACGGCCGGCGACCGAAAAAGGCGCGCGCCGAAACCCGACCGAAAGAGGTCGGCACCGGATCGCCGTTGGAGGAGCGCCGCAAGAAAGAAGAAGAAGAGGAGGCGACCAGGGCTAAGCTGCCCGACTCCCCTGTTTTATCGCACACGGGCAGCAAGTCGAACGCGCCCCGCTCGATACCGTCTCCTGACGCGTCACCAAAGATTAAACGCGCCACTCTGGTCCCGGATCAGAACCCTGCCCCAGGTGAAGCCCCTAAACCCCAGCCCAACACCCCTGTGGACGGCGGGACCCTGCCGTATGATGAAAAGGTCGCCTCTTCGGTTCCGCAACGTTTGAGGTCGTCGCGAGCTTCCACCGGTCCGGATGTCACCTCCTGTTCCAGCAGCGTTGTCACCGATAACACAGACGTCCTTTGCAGCTCTAACATCATCGAGAAGGCGTTCTCCTACGCCGAGAGCGACGGCATCAACTCCATCAACGCCTGGCTGGAGCTTTGCACGCCCCGGAATGAGCGGCGTGGACGACCAGTTTCCAGGAGCGCCCCGGCTAGTCACCGGTCGAAATCCAGGGGAAGGTAAGTTGAAAACTAAACTGACTTGACTTAAGTTCCCCTAAGTTTGCAAATAACTTGACTTAAATATTTTCTGTAAAATGACTTAACTTGGACTTAAATAAAGACGTGACTGGGACTCGACATTTTTTAAAAAGACGTGACTTTGACTTGAGCTAATTCACAAATGACTTGACTGGGACTTAAGTTTTTTTTTCAAATTGACGTGTGAAAAAACGTTATTTGATTCGTGGTGTATCTAAAGGTCAATGCAGCGATTTTTGAAGAAAACTTTTTTTATAGACCTGGGACCTGGTTTTTTTTTAGGAGTTTTTTTTAGGAATTTGGGCAACAGTCAAGTTCTCAGTTGCCAATTGGTCAATGGATTTTTTTCTTAAATTATATTGAAAATAAACTGTGCTGTATACAAAACATGAAATAACGCCTAATACTGCAAAATTTGTATTTATTAGTGTTCCATTCTACAGAACAGAATACAGTAGTTAGACAGTGAGTTAAGAACTCTTAGCAAAAACTTGTAGAAGTAGTTTTACAAGACTTTAATACACTAGTATAGCGTCTGAAACGTACACGTACAAAATTTGTATTCTGTGGCCAAGCCCTTCTGAAGTTGTACTGGCCAACGATGCTGGCACCCATATATAGTACACAAGATGCTGTCTGAAATACTTGCCGAAATCAGTCGGCCTGACTAGATCTATAAGGCAAGTAACACCAGGCTAGAATAACAACTATGGCAAGGTTTAAACTCACGACCTCCGGTCACATCGAAACCGTTGGCCGATTTCGGATTTTTAAACCTACTACGACTAACTTACCCTGTATGTTCACCAAAGATCTGCGGACGAGGATGAAGAAGACGTGCTGGACATCTACGACTACCGACCTCTTATTCCCTCCAAGCGTCCTGTCGTGATCCGGGCCAGGGAACTTCGCGAGATCCGCGATCTCAGTCCTCCGTCTAAAGTCCATTACGAGGAGGAGCCGGCCCGGAGGATGCCCGGAAGATATAAGAGCGCCGATAACGTGTCGAGGAGGAAGTGGTCACCGACGCGATACGAGGTACGGGCTTTCGATGGGAATAATCTTCTTCCGCTTGTAAGACCTGCGTGTGGTTTGTTTGATGAACCGCTATAGTGTGTTTTGTATCCAAATACTAAAAATATATCCAATTTTACCTTAAATTATATGTTTAATGTTTCCATATAAAGTGTTTATTCAAACAGAAGAATATAATTGTTTACATTTTTTCTTTATTGTGTTTATATAAAAAGGTCGCTCAGCGTTACTCTAATTTGAAAGGATTATGTAACTAATCTACGTCTTAGTTAATTTCACCAAAACCTAGTTTTGGTATTTATCATGAGAATATACCTACTTTTGTATTTGACATCCTGCTACAATCTCAAAATATATTGCTCCAGAGTCAAAGGTTGGTAAAAAGAAACGGTTTAAGTGAATAAGATAATTTTTAGATTTTGCTATTATGCGTTACACCTAAAATATAAACAAGTGACCTAAAATGCAATCCCTAATTGTCTTGGCCTGTGTTGCAAACTCGGGCAACTATTTGCGCAAGGAGCTCCAAAGTTATAAATCCATAAAATTGCTGCTGCAAGAAACGCCCAATCGATTTTCTCGCAACAGTCTCCCAGCGAACAGACCTCGATGGAGCGAAGATATGCCGACATCTATCGTCGGGAGTTCCTACGCAACTTTGCTGAACCAGCAGGAGCCGGGACCACTGACACCTACCGAAGATCGCGGAGCATGCACTCCTTGCGGCCTACCGTCAAGCGGGAAAGGTGTGACATTTTGTTTGTTAGGTGTTTCTCAACCTATAGTGTCGCAGTTTGAATTGGTTGGGTCGCCGACTGAAGTATAGTTTTATATTGGTTAGATTTATTGAGAATGGTTCTTACCAAGAAAATTTGAGAAAATTCCGGAAACAATTTGAAGACATGCCCCACAATTAATAAAATTTACTTTATTTTTTCAACTTTCTTTATTTCTTCTACATCTTCACTTTAAGCTTGCAAAAAGTTCAGTGAAGACGTTTGGGTCGCCGCGAAAATCGTTAAGAAACCTTGTTTAAGGGGGATATTATAAGATTTTTTCTGCAGCGATTTTTTTACAAATGAGCCGCGTTGTTAAAGCAATTTGCTTTAGCGTTAGTCGACATTTCAGATGTTGGTTTTGTTTTGTGGTATGGCGGTACAAAAAATACTAATGAGTTCAATAAATGAAGTTGGACTTTTTTAGTTTTTACTGAAATGACCAGTTACTGATTTTTGAGTAGAAATGTTAAAATATTTTTTTGTTTGAAAATTTTGATGTTTTTGCCACAAAGGTCAACAGTGTCTTTGCTATGGTTGATCACACGTCCCCAAATAGAAGTTCGATGTGTAATTAAGTTTAGTATAATAAAAAAAACATGAATACTAAAGCATTAAAAAAACAAAAAAACAAAAAAAAACATGAATACTAAAGCGTTTAGCATATCAATGCTACCAAGTTGATGGTCCATGTAAAAAATACAATACAGTTTGTTTGATGTTTCTTCAAAAATTGTACCTGTACCAGACTTCTAAAAAAGGCTAGAAAATTATTGATCAAGCGCCAGCGAAACCTAAAGCCAAATAGTAGAGCATGGAAATACCATGTGAAGGTTGCTCCTAAGTGGCCTATGTTTAGACAGCAACTTGATTTCTTTGTAACCAGCGCAATAACTCTTTACACGACCGACACAGATCCGCCTCCAGCGAAAACCGTCGCTCTCTGTCGCCGTCTAGCGTGAGTGCGATCGCGTCCTCGGGCAGTCGAAGGTCGTGCGATTCCTACCTGGCCGCCGGTCTCTCGTACGAGGACGAGGACATGTACCGGAGATACAGCGACATGCCTTTCGAGTCCACCTTCGCCCGGCGAGTCTTTAGCGAGACTCGTCTCAACAGGCAACACCTGGACGCGGCGACGCGTGACGCCGGTTACCGTCCGGCGTCGATGATGCGGAACCGAGACCCTGCCGACCGTACGTCGTAGATTTGAGCTTACTTTTTTGGAGCCAATCGGCAGAAGACATGAATCCACATTTAATAACAAATGTATTATCTGCGCACATTGTTAGCATGAAAATAGTGATATACAGAGTAATCTTGTGGTTTCACGTTTTGTGAAAACCACTCCAGTAAAACAAAATTTGTCGTTCGCTTTGCTTTTGTTTATGTTTTCAACTATCGCGGTCTTAAGTGCACCGAATATTCAGAGGTGAAGGACCAGATATGTCGGTATATTAAAACTAAAATCTAAAGTGTAAATCAACTCTAAAAGAAATATATACTTTTTAAAGGTAAACAATAAACTGTTTGCATTCTAATTTTTGAAAGTTCTCATTTTTTACTGTATGTGAGGTTGCTTATCTACTCTCCATATCTCAATGGTTAAATGCTAATGGAAAATGTTTTATTTTTAGGGACTAAAAGGTCTCATGTAACCAGCTGGGCACTCGGAGACCAATATGATGTGTAAGTGAAACCGTTTTGACCATATTTGTTGTTGTTTTGGTGGGCGACTACATTCGTATGGGATTAAATAAGCGTGCGTAAGTTATACAGCACTTGCTCATTCTCTGATGTAGTAGCACCATATACGCTTGTGTCGGCCTGGACACTAACTCAAACCTGGGAAAACTACAAACCCCGCGGTCCGCCAAATCAAATTTAATTCGTCCCCGGGAATATTTTAATAAAAAAAATTAGGCAAAATAAGCATTTTTTAAATTTTACAATTTTTTATTAAATTAATACATTTGTGAAGCATCCTTAACTATTTCTACTCTACCTAGTGTAAAAAAAATTAACAAAAAATATATACAGCTTTTCTTACACAAGTGTAGTGGTTCTCATCCGGGGTGCCGCGGTACTACAGGGTGCCATTTTTGACGCTCAAAAGTGCCGAGTGATATTTTAATTTTTTTAGGACTTCGATTTTTGCTCTATTGGTAAGATGCAATTTTTTGTGTACGATGGACACCCGAGAAAGGGTGTCGCAAACTATTTATAATTTCTGTAAGGTGCGGCAAGCCAAAAAAGGTTGCGAAAAACTGCACTATGTAGGGACTAGACTAGAGGAATCACGCTTTTTAATATCGATATTTTATATCCCCGTTTTGACACTGTCCTCCTATGTATATTTTGTTTGTCATACGTCCTCTTAGCCAACAAGAACTACCCACCCCTGCGCTTTTACTATGGTAATAAACCAATATGTTTGGTTTTGACTTGCAGTCCAAAAGCGTCCAGCGTAAAAGACGGCTATAGCGCCGCGCGACGGAGTAGAGATACGATACCTTCAATCCCCAAATTCGTCAAAAGCGTGAGGTAGTCAGTTTTCTGGTCGTCGACGGATGAACGTGGAAACAAAAACACTGTGCCAAATTTTGCCAAGTTTCTCTCATGTTTGTTGTTCAAACGGCATTCGTGTGTTGCAAAGCGTAGCCTGTAGCTAAACTAAAACATACGCAAGTCGAATAAAAATGCACATTTGCGACAGTAACTGCTTTGATATGTGGCTTATTTTCTGTACCGGTAGATAACGAAACTATTATGCTTTAAAAGGTAGCTTTTTCGCTATATTTGTGTCGCCAATAAATTTCTTTTTGTCGTGATATCTTTGCAGCTGATTTAGTCGTGTAACATTTATATATAAAAAACAAGAAATAAGACCTAAACCCCTAAAAAAAGTTTTAAACCAACCTTTAAACCAGTATTTGTGCGGCGTATTTTTGTGCCAGTGGTTCTGCGGCGTATTATGCGTGGTGACTGTAGGAAAGCGTCTCGATTTTAAGCTAAAAATATGGTACTCTATTCTAATGTATTGATGACATATTCCAAAGGTCTGGTTAAGCTTTACAAGTTGCAGACAACAAATTGCTAAATCATTACTGGTTTCTGATGTGGGAATTAATGTGTTTTTTCCCAAAATAGTTAACAGAAATTATGACCAGCAATAAATTACCAACAGAATCAAGGGGTTAAGGTTATCGGGAAAAAAGTTAACCCAAAATTACTTTATTAGCCGGGTAAATAGCCTCAGGAAGTTCCTAAGGCTATTTGATTTTTTTACGCTGGCACCCATATATGTCGATACGAAGTTCGAACTGCTTTAGTGTCCTGGTGAATAGCCGGTTCCAAAAACAATTATCAAATTAATGTCGATAATATTCATGTTTATCAATATTTTATGACTTGTAGCTGGTTTTAAGAATTTGTAGCAAAACTATTGTAGCCGAAAAATAGTAAGTATAAAAAGACTGTAGGGACATAGGCGTAGCCAGGGGGTGCCACAAGGGCAAACATGTTATAAATATTGTACTCTTTAAAAAAATGTTTAGTAGCATTTATAAGCAGTACCACAACACTCCACACTCCACAGATATGCCACATCTTTAACTGTCATGTACTGTTACGTCACAAACGATGTAGTTATTATTACGTTTGCTATACTTATTAATGTAGTTTTATTACTTTTTAGTCATTTTGTTTTTGCTCTTTGAATGTTTGTTAGGTATTGCGTTAAAACTCAGTCAGTTCCTGATCGAAACGGATTGCTGGCATATTTATTTGTGTTCGATACGGCAGTTCATACAATGACAAAAGCTAAATAAAAATATTAAAAGATTCAATTTTTGGCGCTCTTTTACTTATGTACGTGAAAATTAATAAAAAAAAACTTTCTTCAAATGCCGCATACCACAATGCATATTGTTTGAAATAGGGTGCGAGTTAGCGTTTGGTTGAGGGTGGGTCAAGTTATTATTAATAATAAACATAAGATTACTTGACTCACCCAAACGCTAACCCAAACAATATGCGTTATGGTATGCGGTATTATTTTGTTTTGTTTTTTGCATAACATTTCACGTACATAAGTAAAAGAGCGCCCCATTTTTTTTCCCCAAAAAAATTTCGGCTGGCTACGCCACTGGGCGCTCTTTCACTTCTGTGTAGGACAGGCCGTAGGAAATGAGTTTTTATCTACTACACTGGTGATATCTGGCTGGCTTAGAGGTTGAGCACAGTCTGACTCCGCGTCAAATTACGAAGTATAGAACACGTATCGAACAATGCTGATTATGGTTTCATCTGGTACGGTAATATGAGACATTTTAAATATTATGCATTTTGAAGAGTTTAATAAAAAAGACAAATTTAGAGAAAGTCAAAATTTATATTTTCCAAGGCCAACAGACTCTGAAAAGCAAATTCGAGAAATTTAGCTTTAATAAGGCCAATCTGGCAATCCTGGTGGAGATAGGCTGTTTCCTTTCGGGTCATTTGTCAATAATACGTTATTTAAGCTAACAATCGTTATTTATAAACTATTATGACGTCAGTGTACGTAAAGGTGATAAACAATTTAGAAAAGAAACAGTTGTTAATGGAGTTTTTGATTAGCAGGGCTGCATTATGTGTGTGAAAAATATTCAATCAACAAAAAACAATTAAGTGAAATAGTTACGCCTTAGAATGTGTATACTAAGGTCATACCCACTTTGAAAAAGAAGGGTTGCTAATACGACATGTAAGTGAGTTAGTAGGTGTTAAAGTTAAAGCATCAACAAAAATGATAAAATTGGGCCGATTACCAGAATGTGACAAAAGTTTTGTCCTTATTTTCATAGAATGCGAACAAGCCGGGTAGTACTCTATGGTAGTTTACTCGGTAAATTTCCATTACACGGTGCGATACCAAATGTTCAGTTCAAACTTTCAAGTTGCATGCTACAGCATTTGCAAACTTTTCTAGTTAGTAAAACTTATTAAGCAACGTCCGCGGATTTAGGAAAGATAAGAAATAAAGGCGCTGGTCTAGAATCCTACCACAGTTCTAAAATCAACGCACAAAATTTGAGTTAGGTTGCGGGTTAGCGTTTGGGTGTGGGTGGGTCAAGTATTATTATATTCTTTATTTAATAATAATACTTGACCCACCTTTACCCAAACGCTAACCCGCACCCTAACCCAAAAGGTGTTTCGTTGTGGTAGGATTCTAGACCAGCGCAAATAGTGAAAGAGCGCCCATTTTTTTTGGTTAGGGATTAGCATTTGGTTGGGTCAAGCATTATTAATAATAATAGTACTTGACCCACACCAAACCCTAACCCAAATATTGTGCGTAAAGCATAATTTGTAGATGATACTTTTTTGCTTTTGTATATGTACCAAATAGAAAGAATCCCCAACTTCTTTACACATATCTCAGTCTGGAAAGCATGGCAGGTCTGGACGTGATCTTGCAGGTGCACAGCCCAAAAATTTCTGTGACCGGGTGCAATAAATGTAAAAAAAGTGCACCATGGGCGCACTTTATGATTTTCTGATGCACTGTGTATTGCATACGTATTGCACTGTAAATGTATGTTGATTTTTTTGGGCAGTTTAGATTTTTTTCGAGGGCACTTTTTAAAGGTTGAAAAGTTGCACTTGCCATACTTTCCACAGTGGCACATATCATGTTTTTAAAACAAGTTTAATTTTTGTATGGAATATTGCGGATTGCCTCCAACTTAATTTGACTGGATGTGTAAATTGACTTGGCCAAAAACGTAAATCCAGTGGCATTTTGTGACAGGTGCACACCCAATAATTTTTCTAAATAAATTTGTGTGCACACCTGGATTGATATGTTGCGCACTTTTTGTTAAAGAATTTCCAACTGGTACTCAAAAAAACATAATAGCATACCTCTAAATTTGGTTCTGCACACCTGAGATCTTTACATGAAATGCAGACTGGAAGTAGATGATTCAACTACTTTAAATTTAATGACTCTTATCTTAATCTGAAGTGCAGTTTTAAAGAAAGTTCTAAGTTTTCTTGTTTTACTAGGAACTTAATTTGTTTTGCAGAATCCTATTTAAAACATTAATCTTTTTGCTTCCAATGGGAGCACCTTTCCAATTTTCAAAGCTTCTTCAAAATTTTGCCATAAATCAAAGAAATCTATCTTTAAAATCCCCCAGAAGAAGTTTGAATCCCCACGCAAAAAATTTTATTGGCTGGTATGTTGTGAATATTTTTTTAATAACGTTATGTAAATTTTTAGCTGAATCACAATTGTATTCCGTTGCCTTCCCGCTAAGGTGACGCCATTTGGTTTAAAATATTGCTGTTTTATAACTAAAAATAGCTTTTCTGGTGTACAAATCAGGGCTGCGGAGTCGGTTGAAAACAACTCCGACTCCGGCCAAAAAAATACACCAGAGTCCGACTCCCAAGTCCGACTCCAGCCAAATGTGCGATTTTGTTGAGTCCCGAGTCCAGCTCTGACTCTACAGTCTGTATTTTACCCATTTACGCAACTAAATTAAGGTGGATTTTCTGCAATCCACTCATATTGGTGTCATAATTGATCCACCCGCATTACATGGTTTAAAAATATTTCACATTTGCTATTACACTTTTACAACTTAATTTTTTTCCGCCTTAACAGTTTTAAAATTTGATACAGCGCATGCGCACTTTTGACTCGGGAGTCTGGTAGTTTTACGCGGTCTTACTCGAGTCCCGAGTCTGACTCCGGCAAAACAAACCGACTCCGTCGAGTCCGACTCCGACTCCGCAGCCCTGGTACAAATTACAGCATTTTGGCTAAAAAATGTTGGCAGTCATTTTCAGTAGCCACAAAATATACAATCATAACTTGGTATTATATACACATTTGATAATATTATTACTTGTTTAAATATATTTCCAAACTATTTGCTAATTTGTCTACTAGAAATGTCGTAAAATTCTGCCATCGATATATTTAAACATTTTAACTTTAAAATGCTAATAAAATAAGTTTGAGCAAATGTAACAGGTGTATTTTCGAACTATATCTTATTCACTGTTTCTGTTGGCAGGATAATTGGAATTCCTACAGCAGTACTAAGCTTCTTCTACGTTAAATCAATCATTGACGCCAGAAGAAAAGAAGAACTAAAAGCCTCACAGCAAATGCAAAGAAGTGCAGTTGAAACTCTAAAAAAACAATAATGCTGCCACTCAAAAGTGTATTTAGGATCCAAGTCGTTTCCAGGCATCTTAGCCAAACAGGACTAAAACCTTCTTCTTCACAAAATATCTGTCTTCCATGCAAATTTAATGCAACTCCATTTTTTCGAAATATGTCGTCCAAATATGTTGAGGATGATGTTTTGTTCAACAAAATTGGTGGTGCTGGTGTAATAACACTGAACAGACCAGAAGCATTAAATGCCTTGAACCTCAGCATGATCCAAAAAATCTATCCCAAAATTAAGGTAAGTGTTTTCTTTTTTTTAATCAGAGGTAGCTCCTGTTTATTAACCAAATTCCTTTATTACATATCCTAAAACATGACTGTTCTAACAATGGTTAATAAATTACAGGAATCTAGTCACAAATGTTTTTAAGTTCAACGAATTAAAAAGAAATTACCTTAAATAACTTACACCGGTACTATTTCTGTATTTTGAGTATGTGGTTTAATCCAATAAAACTGTTTGATCAAAAATATTTGGAATCTGTTTTTTATTATAATACGTTTTACACCTACTGGTCATAAAAAAAAAACAATTTTCAAAGCAAATATGGTGTCTTGCAGTCAGCTTAGAGTGGCATTCACAAGCAATTGGCCTCCAATATACTAATCCAAAAAGTAATTTAGACACCATAGTCAACAAATCTGTGTAACAGATCACATATCAGTTGAACTCCCATTTTTACTAAAAATATTAACTGAAAAAACTAGTGTTACATGCTAGCACAGCTGTTTTAAACAAAGTATTTGTCATATTAAATAAGGATTTAATCCATTTAAGAGGTTAAGGTCCTATTAAGTCTGGCTTTGACAAATATGTGCTATATTAATATGATCTATTTCTCTGATATTTTGTAATCAGGAATGGGAGGAAGACCCCAAAACCACCATGATTATAATGAAAGGTGCTGGTGACAAGGCATTTTGTGCTGGAGGTGATGTAAGATCCATTACTGATGCAGCCAGGCTTGGCAACTTTGAAGCAGGTATATATTGGAATGTTTTTCAGCTTTAAATCACTATTTTCCGACTTACTCAAAATATAATTTTCCAAATTATCAAAAACCTAGATCTATCTGTTTATTTTATCTGTGGAGTAATATGCAAATTATAATTATCATCTAAAAATCAGCCATTTTTGTATAACTCTATTTTGTTTGTATTACAAGTTCTTAATCTACCATAATATTAAATAAAGCACCTTAATTGTGAAAATTTTTAATTCTATGTGCAATAAAAAATATATCTTAAATATTGTTGGTGCAGGCTTTCAATAAATATTTTTTCACTAATATCACATAATATCAATGTTTTCTCAATTAAGTTATATTTTACTCTTGTTACTTTCATTGTTGAAGTTTCCTACTTTGTGCACATTGTGATTCTCTCTTTCTCTATTTGCACTTTCTTCAGGCCAAGACTTCTTTAGATCTGAGTACCGCTTAAATTATAGAATTGCTACTTGCCTTGTACCTTACATCGCTTTCATCGACGGGATCACGATGGGTGGTGGGGTTGGCTTGTCGGTTCACGGAGAACATCGGGTGTGCACTGAACGAACGCTTTTCGCAATGCCTGAAACAGCAATAGGTATGCATTGTGATGTTTAACTTGTTTTTTGTTTACTTGAATAGTTTTTTAAGCTATTCAAAACACATAAAAATTAAAGTGATTTTTTGTTCTGGAAAATGAACATTTAGGGGAGTGATTTATTTAGAAATACAATTTGCTTTGTTTTTCTTTTTTTTTTTTAAACGCCGGCATGTTAGAGAGTTATACATGTCATTTCCAAAAGAGTGCTAAAAGCTGAATAGGCTTGCAAGAAAGTAGTGCCAACATTTGTTACTTTGCAATCACTTATATATAACGAATAATGCTTTCTGCGTCACGACTTTCACGATCTTAAAAATTCGCGTTGCAAACTTTAAACACATTTCCAATGAAACACTCTGTCAACCTATGCTTGTCGCCGCAATAGCAAGCAAAGCATGTTTTCCGATTGCTTTATCGTTCCCCGTTAAAGGTTTATTTCCCGATGTGGGGGGCTCTCACTTCCTGCCCCGGCTCAGCAAGCATCTGGGCCTCTACCTGGCCCTGACAGGTTACAGGCTGAAGGGCAGGGACGTGTACAAGGCAGGGGTGGCCACAAGGATGGTGGACAGCTCCGTACTTCCCCGTCTCGAGAGCGACCTCGTAGCGATGGAGGCGCCTTCGCAACAAGACATAGTCGACGTAAGTAACGGATCGGTCGTTGTTAATGTTTTGCGATAATATTACATGGGAGCCGTTTAGCATATTACCGATAATAGTCATTCAAAATTAGGGTGGTGGCGATGCGACACTAAAATGATATGCCATTCGAGCTATGGTTTAAAATCCAACGCAACGATGATCAGTGACGAAGTGTTTATAGGTCCAGCAATGTCCGGTGTTTTTTTTGCCACGTTGGCTGTCATTTTTATTACTCCCAGCTCCAACCAGCTGGCACATTCAATGCAGTTCGCGGCTGATATGCCATTCGAGCTATGGTTTAAAATCCAACGCAACGATGATCAGTGACGAAGTGTTTATAGGTCCAGCAGTGTCCGGTGTTTTTTTTGCCACGTTGGCTGTCATTTTTATTACTCCCAGCTCCAACCAGCTGGCACATTCAATGCAGTTCGCGGCTGCTTCATGTGTCACTTTCTGTTGCCGGTAAAACCTCGTCGTATGTGATAATTGGTTGACGCTTCGTTTAGTCATGCTCGGACAACTTTTTTCCCTATTTCCGAATCAATATTTATATTACACGTGTTTAAAACAGTACAAGATATCTGCTTTACAGTTTTTTTTGCACATCCTTTTTACTAAATTAGTTAGTTTTAATTTCGTACGTAAAAACAGTTTGATCATCGCTTTTGGTAATTCCAGAAATTTCTTGAGCAGGCGCTTACATTTATTCATTAGGTTTTTGTCACATAGGCAAAGTTTACATAGCGTGGCCCGTGAGAACTTCGCAACTCAGCATTAGTTGTGGACAGAGCTCCGCACTGTAAATAACCCTATTTGACTAAAGATAATTAATGCGTAGCTTCGACTTTTTGCTTCCGCTTGTAAAATAACCAGTCAACCGTTTAATACCGGAAGGTCACACTTGACTGAAATGGTTGCCACGTAGTTGGTATTTATTGCAGTGACGTAAGTAGTAGTCATAAAATATTATAACACAATTTATGGCATTGTTATGTGACATTAAGACCTATTTTGCCTGAAATACAAGTCTCCTCAAAATATGTCAGAACTATATATTAAAAAGCTTAAAATGAAAGCCAAAAAAATTTTAGGAATGAGTTTTGTCGCACGCTTGTGTATATTTCAATTAATTTGAATTCCATATTCGTTGGTGCCTTTATATTAATTTTTATTTATGTATTATGCCTACTCCCTGAAGACGACTTGTAAAAACAAACCCACAACTAATTGCGTATAACTACATTGTACAGCTGTTGCGAAAGTACCACGAAGATTGCCAGACTGGTAGGGAACGAGATTACCTGATCCTTCGGGACCGCGAAGAGGATATCAAGCAAACTTTCTGCGCTGAGACCGTCGAAGAAATATTTGAGGTAACTCGACCGTTTTGCTTAAAAAATGCCGTCATAGAGAAGAAATATAATATGCAAATTTTATTTCTAACTTTGACGTCCGATCCAGCTACGGATGCTAAAGCGAATCATATCAAATAAAAAAACATTTCGTAAACATTTCCGTTAATTGGTGAAGCGCTGTGGAGAGCAAGGGATAGACACAACCCGCGTCTTTTTGAAAATACTTTTTCGATTTAGAAATACTGTATATAGCCCCACGGCCTGTTTTTTTTTAATAAAATTACGAAATTACGATTCCAAAAACTGTTCAGTGTACAGTAACCATCTTGGACCTGCTAAGCAAAAGCCTAACTCGAAATGGAATAGTTGCAAGTGTTTTGTATCAATTAATGTTGGTTGTGATTCCCGTCTTGGTCTTTGACAGCTTTTTCTAGATTTGCTCTCACTTAGTTTTATCTTTTATCTATTTATAAAACCACTTGATACATGCTTTACGCCAGTGCTCTTCAACCGGTGTGCACGGTTGGCATGATGATATTGATATACGTAAGGATTTTTTCATTACCTTTTAAGTAAACAGGGTCCATGAGTTCGTCATAAACAGCTTTAAGGGTTCACCAAACCAAGAAAGGTTGAAGAGCACTGCTTTACGCAACACAGCGAGCTTTAAAAACGCTAAATTCGTTAATGCCGGGCTAATATTGTTATACTGATGCTAATACTATAATTAGCCTTAAACTATCAACTAAGGAAGCATCATCTCAAATGGTCCAATACTGCGCGTTGGTCGATTAACCTGTGTCGTACGCACTCATTCCAATTATTCAGAATAATTTTATAAAAAAGCTTCACAGTGACGCCGAACCATTGAGCAAGGAAATTGTTTTAACCTTTAATGTCACGCCATTTTGGGCTGGAAAACGTTAAAACAGCCTGAGACTGAAATTTTTGGCGGCTTTGTGCAGAACCTAAAGAGTAACGGAAGCGAGTGGGCCAAGGAACAGCTAAAGATACTCAGTCGGATGTCGCCAACTTCGCTCAAAGTCACCCACAAGCAGCTACAAATGGGCGAGAGCCTGAACCTCGACGAGTGCTTACAAATGGAGTACAGGTGAAATCTTCGCTGAACGGCTGTGGTTCAGTGGTTGCATAAAGGCACCTTGAAACTACAGTCATTCGCCGCCTTGAATGCAGCTGGCTGACTTTTCAGCTTGCGTTGTCATTTTTGATTTACCGAGTTATTTTACACAAGGTTTTGTGTAAACCGGCCTTACAGGCCCAATGTTAGCCGGAGCACATTGTAATCTTTAATTATGAAAAAACATTTGACAGCTTGTCCACAGTAAGCAGTTGGTAGGAGTTCTGATATAGATGTTTAGATTCCTAACAGGTGTTGCCACAAAGCCGTTATGTACTTTGGAAGTGAAGTAGTAAAACATACATTTTATAAAATGTGCGGCAACCCTGCCTTATTGTACCGTAACTTTTTTAATTTTTCGTGTAGAAAATTTGGACTAATTAAGTTATTTTTAGAAGCAAAGATGTTAACCAGGTGAAACCACTGGCTTACACAGGTTGTTAAAGTCACTGTGCACTTACATATGTATTAACATACATCTCTCAATATAGAATCCAGGAGAGACGTATAAATGACATTACAAATAATGTTGAAAGTGACTACGTCAGCTTCAATACAGCCTTGGACCTTTGGACCCTTATTTTGTTTCTAAACACCTCAATCAGCTGCTCCCTCTAAATAGACTGAATGTTATCGCTGCGTAAAAGTCATCCAGCGTGCGCGGACGTTATCGATAACCTGCAGATTTTGCTGCCCCCCATAGATATAAGTCTGGTGGAAAAAACAAAAAAAATATACAAAAATATATTAGAAACGTGCACCGTGACTTTACGAACAAAACACCATGTGCTATGTTTTGAAATTTTACCCAAGGTAAGGAAGCCAGAATTTGATATGCTTTCATTATGTACACGAAAAGTAAACACAGTTTACAAAAAATACACAACAAACTGTAAATATTCTTCAGCATCGGCAGTCACTGCCTGAGAAACAACGATTTCCAAGAGGGCGTGCGGGCGCTCCTGGTGGACAAAGATCACAGTCCGAAGTGGAAGCCCGCCACCTTGCGGGAAACCACCGACCAATTCGTAGACAGCTACTTCGCAATTCCCGACGGGGTAGCTGAGTTGTCGCTCTCCGAGTAAGATTCCTATTAAACGTTTCACGAAACGAGCCGCATAATCTTTCAACAACGCGTCTTGCGTGCAACTGACTGTGAACATTCGAAATTTGGTTTTAAATTGATTTCTCACTGTCCTGAAATTTGTTCGCGCTGCGGAATTGCCGCCTGGAAGCTTAAAACTCGAGTTTGCGTTTACCGACGTTTTTAAAGGGTTTAGCGCGCTTTTCGAGTCTCCAATAATGACGAACTGCCACCTGCGATCACTTGATCTCATTTGTTTTCCTCCAACTGGACGTTAGCAAAACACAGTTTTCAAGGCTATATTTACATGTTGTACATAGGTTTTGGCGAACTACCACCCACTGCAAATACTTTGGCAATTTATTCACTGAATGTTTAAATTAGACCTCGCAATAAATATCTGGCATCTTTCATGGTTTATGTACGGTATACCGCTTATACGCGAGAAAAACTTTAAGCAATTGCTTCCAGGCTTGTTGTGATTAGTTAATTTACTAAAGATAACTGTAACCAATCTGTAAAATATATCTCCATGTTCCTAGAAAGAGAGCGAGCTTGCCGAATAACACCTTCTTTTAAAAAAACGAAAGGGCGTTTCGTTTTGACCATTTTTCAGTGGTGCTATTGGCTTGTGCCCGTTGGCGTTTAAAGTGATGTTACGTAAGCAGTGGTTTTGTTTACTTCCGTTTCCTGACGTTTTATACACGGGCGATCGACAAAGAAAGATTTGTCAAAGAAACTGTTAAAGCCGTTTCGTACTTTCATAGCTTTTTCGTACTTTCACCTTCTCCAAGTTGGGAGCGTTTTTGCGAACTTGCATGTTTTCTTAGTTCGATATAATATAATATTCTATACTCTGTCGCGTACTGGTGATTTACGTGCGAATAAACCAAGTAGCGAACATGTATAATCGTACCGCCCGTCCATATCGGACTGGACTGAGCTTCAAGATTTTTTTTCCGAGTATTCGTTGCGTTACAAAATAAATTCATTTACCATTGCAGAGGTTTCCGGTCTACTAATGCAAATACTGTTATGCAACATTTTGCCAGCTTGCAAATTTACCGAGAGTTCATTTTGTTCCAAAATTTTAACAAAATAAATTAATTTTACTAGATCGATGAGGTTTCCGTTAACATTTTTGTAGTTTGCATGAATGTAAAAGACCAGGATTGCGCAACTCAAACTGTTAAAAAAAACTGTCCAAAGGTAAGTTAAAAAAAAACGCACTTTTGAAATATTTTGTTAAGTTCATGCAAGACATTAGCAAATCCGCACTTCAACATTGAAGTACAGTAATAAACCAAAAAAGTTGGTCATCTTGAGACGCATACAAGGTTGTGCTGGTCTGTGATAACTGAACCTTATTTATATAGTTACTTCCGAAACTAAAATTACGGCCTTCAAAATAACTCTTATGTTATAAAACAAAATGTGTACACATTTGATTCGAAGTGTTAAAGTTCTAAACAGAATTATTTAATCCACTTAGAGAGGACAGTGAGAACACAATTGAGCATGTGCATCTATCGTCGTTATTTATGACGAGTTCAGGCGGTTAGAGATGTTTAAAGTAGAATACCGGTGAATTCTAGAATATTAGCTTCGATAATAGAATAACGAATCCTAGTACATTTCTATCGAAACTTATATATATATCTTTTTAGGGGACTATTCAACATAAAAAAAACTCTCCAGCTATTTAGTCCGTTGTGTAAAACATTATGTTTATAGGTATTCTAATATAAACGTGTTCTGTTATATTGTGCTACAAATAATACAAAGCTATTGCTTCCAGCAATGTGTTCGTAAACCATACTTGACAATTATACTGTGCGTAACCTCGCTGAATGTTGGCCAGAAATTGACCTTGAGTAACCCCGTAGCGCATTTTGTCCGACGGCGCACGTTTTACAAAGGAATATGTCGTTTGCAACTTAACGCATTTAAGGGAATTGCTAACTCTGCTTCTGGCATTACAAATTAGTGACTCGCCCAATAACACGATTGACACTTACTTATTAGGCGAAGGTTATCGTGGCGTAATTGTTCGCCCGAAAAAAAAAAACACTGACGGTACACTGCATGGTCAAGATCCATAAATGCATCGCCACCACTACAGGCTTTTATATAAACTTGCCACTCGAGTATGTGCAATTAGGAGTATCAATCCTTGGTAAAACGAATAAGTTACATCGGTTTCAGTGACTCGTTATAGGCGGAAAAACAGTATACTAATCCAATTTATATTCGAACGTAGGTATCCTAATTTGTACTTTGAACAAGTCTACAGCCGGTGTAAACTAATATCTATATTTGTAAAGTATTTTCGTTTTAGCTTTATTAGGATTACATCAGCGTTCAAAGTAAAATAATTTTCTTAATGATACGCATGAAAAAATTTCAGATAGTATAAGATAAGTGTATTGGCGTATGGTTGTTTCTCGATTCGTTCCTCTCTGAGCCTGTGTAGTCTAGTTGGCAGAGCGACGGTCCCGGTTAGACCGGAGGTCGTGAGTTCGAACCTCATTGTAGGCTACTTGTTTTTCCAACCTACCTTAATTGCATCATTGATCGACAGATGTGGTGAGTCTACAATGGCTTTTCGGTGTAATAATGATACGTAAGCCGTAATCGTTGGTCAAAAAGCAACTTCAGAAGGACTAGATTACAGTTGTTGACATAGATATGTGTGTGAATCTTTCATTAAGTAAAAGTTGTTTAATAATTAATTTTTTTTGTCGACTACACCGGCGGGTGTCTATCAACTTTCCAGCAACAGTATCAGGCGACAGAGGTTTCGGCTCCAATTTATTTCAAAGCGAAACGTACGCGAATCGGCGCGGAATTAAAAGCTGTGCCGAACGAGAAGCAATTGCTCCCGCCGCCCAGGACCAGCAGCTCGACTGCATTCGTCCTGCCGCTCAGAACCACGCTGACGTGTCCGTGTAGCATGAGCGGACGTTCTGGGCCCGGCTGATCGATCGCAAACGTCTTGATCCAGGCTCGCGAATCAAGATCGATCAGTTGAATCTGGTCGAGTAGGGAGTGCGGCCGGGCGTGGAGAACGGCGGAGGGAGGGAAGCGAACCCCGCCGATTAGCGCGAGGTAGCGCTCTTCAAAAACGTGTGAAGTGTGCGAGTAGAGCGGATCCAATTGGGGGTGGATCTCCAACCTAAAATAGATTGTTTTAATGTCATCAAATATTTTTCGCGTTACTTTGAAGGTAACTGCTCAGTCTGACACAGTGGCCGAGCTCGCAGGTGGACACAAGCTCGCGAATGGGTGGCAAAGCAATAGAGCTATGTTTCTGTTTTGTTGTTGTTCCACAATTTTTATCTTGCAATTTGAAATCATTTAATATTATAATAAACAAAACCTATCATTCCATTCAATTTTTTTAAATATTGTAATAGTACTTTTTTCCTATCAAGCAGTCGAAAGAGCAACTCATACCGCATTATAAAGACCTTCTGCAACTAAAATACTTTCGCCACTCGAACAACAGTATGGTGTACTTATAAAACGCTCACCTTACAACCGTCGCAGAGCCCGAAGTGTCGAGTTCTATCGAAAATACACCGTTTAGTGGAGTTTCGCTTCCGTCCAGGCCGCCAGACACGACGGCGGTATGTTTTCGCCAAAACGCGCAGGAGTGAGAATGCCGTGGACCAAGGACTTCGGTATCGCCATCTAACTTCAACTGAGTCACATCGTGAGAATTCAGGTCAAAGCCCCAGCAATCGCCGAACGCTTCGTTTTGGTTTCGTCCGCCAAAAAGCAGCATTGTTTCGCCCGAAGCGGTCTCGATTCTTACCGCACTATGTCGCCATCTCGCGGAGGGAAGGATTTTCGATTGACTCGAAATCGGGAAACTTTCCAATGAAAAATCCCCGTCCCCGATACTCAGCTTTGCCACCGTAACGGCGTTTGAAGCGCTCTTTGGCGACGTTCTCCCACCGAATATAACAATTTTCGTGCACCCGCCGCCGTGATTAGTGGCTAAAATTGTTGTGCAGTGCATCGGGTGGAGGAGTTTTTCTGCTTTCATGAGCTCATAGCCTTGCCCGTTTTCAAAATTGAAGAGCACTGGCCTGTCTATCCTTTTGTGTGACACGTCGAACTTTCCATTTTTGTTGGTTTGGTTCGTAAGTTGAATTCCGAATCCTCCGAGAATCAGAACCTTGGAGACGTCCTGACCTATTGGGATGGCACAATGGCCGAACAAGCAAGGACCGGTGATGTTAGAATTCAGCTGCACTTGAATTAGTTCGGGTTCGTTGGTTATCTTCTGTTCGTCATGCAAATCTAAAAATATATGTTTTATTAACACTACAGCATACAATTTATAATATGTCACAACACACCAGGTATCTACATACCAATTTATAGATTTTAAATACAATAGTGCCAGATACCACCAGGCAGTACCCAACAAAAGTAAGCAGGCAATGGTAAACCAAAATGGTTTTACAATAAATCAAATTAATAAAACAGTTAGTTTACCAAATATCTCACCCTTTAAGCTTGATTTCCTATTTAAGCAGGTTTTGCAGAAAGTTTGCAGACTGCTTTCCTGTGAATTGGTGCTGCACATGATAAAGTAATGCAGGCACATTTGGTGCCAGCCTTCAAACTCGTCAAACATCTCAATCTGACTGACACGCTTCTTTTCTTCTGGCGATAAACATTCAGTGTAAAACTGGTGCAGATCTTTGGCGCTTGAATTTGTGAAACCAAAACTTTTGTGACGTTTCTGCTGAGCATCCAAAGTTGGATATTTACCAATAGTTAAGAGTGGACTGCCCATTGTCTCAAAGTGCCTACAAAGCGAGTACATGGTGTAACCTTTAGTACCTGTTTTTTGTTATATTACAAGTAATCCAGTTTATAGAAAAAATATTAAACACGTAAATTGGGTTTCCAATATGTTTACCTCAGCATAACTTTGCCAAATCCATCCTGGGGTAACATCTGCTCAAAAACAAGCATTACAGCTTCTGAGAATGCATGGTTGATCCACTTCAAAACGTTGTTTGACTGAGAACTTGTTATGTACTAAGAAACACTGCAGATGTCATCATTATGCAAAAAGGAATATGTGCCAAGTATTTGCTTGACCAAACTTACAGTTAGGACAACTTCAGACAAAAAAAGTGTTGGCACAGTTGTATCAATTCCGCATGACTTCAGTGTTTTTGTAAGCTCAGATCCGGCTTGTCTCAAGTCAAAACCAACAGCGGTATACTCTTTATTTCTATCAATACATAAAATGTTATATAACAGCTATCAGGATAACATGCCAAATAATAACAAATATGTGGAAACAGTTGTTATAGAGGTACATGAGTACAAAACTATGGGTTATTGTTCTGGCTAAAAAAATTTGCCAAAAATCCAAAAAAAATATTGTTTCTCAGGCTTGCAATTTATACCAAAACGTTTTTTTTTTATTTTGAACCTGAAAACTATGTTAGAGTTGGACAACTGGTCAGTTGAATCTTCATCATCCAAGAACAAGTTGTAAGATTTTGCCAACATGACTTTCCTTCTCATGACAGCAGGGTAATCAATTTCAACATATTTAATTTGCTTTTCTGCATTATTTTTTAGATTATCTTTTATCCAAAAAAATGTTGTGTCAAATCCAGCGCCCAAAGACACAATTTGTATTTGTGATGACATTTCTAAAAGCAAAATAAGCGTTGGTCAACAATTGCTTCAAATTTTCTTTTAACCCTAAGGAAAAAAGTTAATATTACAAACCAGACCCAACCTTCAAGATATTGAGAGAGTACATAACGAATTGCTTTTGTTCGTATGTAATATCCTCGGTTGATTAGAGGTGACCTTCTCTGAGGCTTTTTGACAAAACATTTCAGGTAGTTCTCCTCTATGTAACCCTTGTTTACCATTGACAATTTACTAACAATGCTGTTGTCATTTGTTCCTTGAACCTAAAAGTCACACATATATATTGAAAACATTGGCGCTGGTCTACAATCCTACCACAACACACATTGTTATTTAAGTTAGGGTGCAGGTTAGCATTTTGGTTTTGGTAGGCCAAGTATTATTATTAAATATAAATAATAACACTTGACCCACCCACACCCAAACGCTAATCCCTACCCTAACCCAAATATTATGTGTTCGTTTAATAATTGTTTCAATGCTGTGAATTTGTTTCAAATGCTGTATTTCGATGCTTTGATTTTATACTTTATGATGAGTAATAAATCCACAGGAAAATGACCGAATTCAAAGCTAAATAAATACATCAATTGTGCTATAGGGATAACGTTACAACTGTGTATATGAAATGACATGCTAATATTTCTAAGTGCAAAAATAGTAAAAAACCAAATAAAACAACCCACTTGTAGTACGTTGCTTGAAGTCTTTTCAACTTGGCAAGTCATGATTTACTGAATTTTAAAATTTTATGCCTTTAATATATACTCAGTTTGGAATTCAATAGGTTTATCTTGTAAATATGTTATATCCAATTTTATAAAAAGTCAATCATTTCCTTGGAGAAACACAATGATAATTCATTAGGTTATAGTTTTGGGAAAGTACCTTAGTGAAAAATGTTTTTATTTTAGATACATAGACCAAAGAGTAAAAACTCTTTGCATAGACTGTACAAAAAATATAAGTAAAATTCGATGTTGTTAAACGTCCTACATTAATGAATAAAATGCAATTATTTTAAAGCAATACAAAAAGTTTGTGGTTGTTTGATTGTTTGTGCTGAATAACACGAACGAATTCCGGAGAGACGCAAAAAGTATGCATTGCGTTTGCTAACTTGTTGTCACATTTAGAACGTGTGAGAAAAATACGTTTGTCTAAAGTAGATTCGCACAAAGTTCGAAAAATTGTCGCTTTTATCTACGGCTAAAGCAGTGGTTCTCTACCGGGATGCCGCGGCACTCTAAGGGGCCAAGAAATTTATTAATTTCTATTGGTAATCTTCTTGATACATTTTTTGTGTGCATTAAAATCACAAAATATTAGATTTTTCAACCTTGTTGTGCAGTTAATATGCTTGTCAATCTCCTTTATTGTAACGTTACAGGTAACCAATCGTCAAGAATGCGAGCAAGGTTGTCGCGAACTACTTATAATTTCAATTTAAAAGTTCCGGTTCAGCTCCGGTTCGACCATCGTTATTTCAAAACCGGTTCATAAAGTTCCGGTTCAGATATAATATAATTTGCGTTAAATCTCAAAATGTGGGTCGATAAATGTAGAGAATAATCTTTGAATTGTAAGTCATTTAATCTAAGTTACGTGACGTATTAAAAAACCAGCACTCGTTACTGAAATATCTAAAAAATAAAAAATAAACGTTTTATTTATTTAATATTCATATATATTTTTCATAAGATTTCGAACATAGGACGTTACTTGACTCTGTAAAATAGAAGTTGTGACGTCATGCTAGAGAGAACCGCTTTTATTTATAGGTTCGGGTTCGATTAAGATTCAGGTACTTCCAAAATATTCGGTTCAGTTCCGGTTCGGCTCCTTAAAATCTTACAAAACCTGGTTCAGGTTCGGTTACGGTTCGAACAAAATTGACCCCAAACCGGTTCATAAAGTTCCGGTTCGGTTCCGGTTCGACTCCCTGTTTTAAACACAACACACACACTCTGACGCCACCTAACGATTTACTTAAAGTTAAACGAAGTTTACCCGGTTACGTTTTTTTCCATATTGGATTGGCCTAAATCAGGGGCGGGCAACGTGCGGCCCTTTCCCATTTTTTGTGCGGCCCTTCGCCTTCTTCCAGATATTTTTCCCTAAATAAGTGTATTTTGTGCGCACCAATGTTGGAACTTTTGCTCTTTCAGTTTCCTGTTTAAAAGTGCAATGTAACCCATAGGCTACACCGCTACACTAATGCAGTTGTTGAACTCGAATGGGAAGCATCTATTACAAAGCAATCTTTATTCATAAAATTTTACTTGCGTCACGTTGGTATGATAAAGAATTGTTTTGCAACAATTACACTTGTCTGCTACGACTTTTGCCGCGCATATTGACTGAGATGTTATGTTTAACAGCTGGTTTTGAATTATTGCTGTTAAATAGTTTGCGTCTATGCACATCTGGCCTGGAACCAAACATTGACAAGTTGGTTCAAAATATCCAACATCAGCCTTCTCACTAACTTCTATTTGAACATCCACATGTGTGTCTGCTATGATATTTCATTGTGTTTTTCTAGTAAAAGCTGAAAATCTCAATTAGTGTGTATTTGTTGTGCGGCCGCATTAATTTTCCTAAATTGTAAGCATTGAATTTCCTAACTGGCCCATGTGTTAAAAAGGTTGCCAGCCCCTGGCTTAAATCAACTGAAAATATTTTAACTCAGGTTAATTAATGCAGCTTTTCCAAACTATTTTAAATGAATTGACTCCAAAATCTTTCTTTACTTACGAAAACATGTCCAACTACATGGTCAAAACCATATTTGTAAAGAGAGCTCGTAAATCATATTTATGACATCTAAAGTGCAAGATTTGTAATGTCAGGAACGTAAAATTGACGGACAAACAAAATAGGTTATTGCGGGATTGAGTTTGGTATATCTGGTCTCTGGGGTCTGTGAAAGCTATCAGTTAGTAATATGCACAACATGAACTTTACAGTTTGTTGAGATAGGAATTAAAATAAATGCTAAGATGATGTGTTTGGGGACTTATCTTGAACTATGGACTCAGGAAGTTTTGTAAAATGCTAATAGAATTTCATACCACCACACTAATTAGCCTATTTCAGCCGACTAAGAGGAAGAAAAACACAAGCTTTTTTTAATTTTTCGTTTTGGATATCTTGACTTTTCAACCCTTCGAAATGGCACCTTAAAAGGTAATATTGTATTTCCAGTATTTTTCATTTGCAACGAGTTGGTGAAAAGTTTTATTTAGATTTCAACGTCAACTACTATATTTTTTCAATTCTGTGTCGTAGAATTTCATCACTCTTAGTTGTTGAAAAAAAAAATCGATTTTGGTTGCAAATAGGGGTTATACCATTATCAATATAAGCATTTTAAACCAATTATGCAACGCTAAGTGTCAAACGTATTAATTTATTAGGCAATTTTAAAGCCATATTTCTAGTTTTCACTCGTTAGTCTAAGCCAGTGGTTCTCAACCGCCGGTTCGCGTCAACTTTCCTACCGGTCCCCCAAATATATTACAATTTTATATCTCAATTGCAAAATGCAAGATTTTGAAGACTTGTCCATCAAGTTTAGAACTTCGCCAATTTGGTAATTTGCAGCATTGTGACTCGTCTACTTTAGACTTCTTCATACGTCACAATGCCGCAACTGTTTTGCCCACCCCAACTGTTTAAAAGTAGGCTGCAATTGTGTAAGTCAGTGTTTGTTAACCTTTTTTACTTAGGGGCACACCTAGATACATTTGAAAACGTGTAGGCGCACTTTGCGAGCGAAGCGAGCGTGAAATTTTTGCGGTGTACCTCTATTTCTCTTAAATTGCTTGCAATTTTTTATTATATAGGCTTCAAGTTGCATATCTTTAAAGAGACTGCAGCCTTGAGGCCAAAATAAGAACAACATCAACTTCGGAATAAAAGACAGTTAGGAATAAGGCGCAAATATGACTAATACCTCATACCGGTAGTCGTAATAATGACGAAATCGGAATCAGCCCTAAATGGCCAAAATAAGGCCTATACAACCTTATATCCAACCCCAAACACCATCCATAACTATCACTAACTGCCCGAATATTTTCAACCCTAACTCAAATGCTAACACCACCAATTACCCGCCCATAAGCCAAAACATGGGCAAAAAATCCGGGGCCAAAATAGCGGCGCCCAAATGTCGACAGCAAACGGTCAATGCAGGTGTCCCCCAATCATCCCATACCCTTTTCCTACAGTCTTAGGCGTTATTTTGTCCATTTAAGTCTTATTCCGATTAATTTTATTGGCTTAATTCGTCATGTTTAGCTCTTATCTAGACCATCTTGAAAGTACTGTGGAATCAATGAGCTAAGCTTAGTAGGAAAGTAAAAATACATGTTTTATATAATAAATTATTTTTTCCTTGTGCTCGCGGCGCACCTGACAGCCTTACATGGCGCACCGGTTGAGAAGCGCAGTCCTAAACTTTAAGACCAGTTGTTTATAAAAAATACATTAGGAACACGTATAACACGTATGATAACAAAAAGAAAGCAGCAAATTGCTCATTAAATAAAAGTTTCCGTTCTGTGCTTTTAAGTTGTATACTTTTATCGTAATTACATTTTGGGTTTATTTTCATTTTGGAAGATCCACCGGTCCGCAAAATTTGTTTTGAAATTTTACCGGTCCGTACGCTAAAAAGGTTGAGAACCACTGGACTCTAAACCTCTAATGAGTTTTCTTTAATGCACTTGTCAGATTGGCCTATTTGGCCTATGCTCCACAATGCGTTCGCCGATCGCCGCTAATAAAAGCAAAAACGGCGCGTTATGTCTCATTGATCTATGATAGCAGCTTCCAGTTCCCTTTGACGACAACATAGACGCGGTGACGTGCTTTTCCTGCTAGAAGCGTCAAATCTGGATAACAGATGTTGTTCATTAAGTTACTAGAAATTTTATGAACTCGGGAGCGTTGCATTTCGACGGATTTGTGAGTTTCAGGTATAGACTGACTTGTGTCATTTATGACGTATATTAATTGAAGTTCTAAATGTGTGGCAGCATTAATCGTAAATGTGACGATTTACGCTTACACAGCTTGTTGCTTTGTACGAATTCAGTCATTGGAAAGCAGTTTTTTTTTGTGACACTTGCTATGGTTGTTACCTAGTGTTAAATTTATCTGTATTAAGCGTTAGGCAACAAAGGACGCAGGCTTTGCGCTTTTGTTTACTGGGCGCGGCCATTTTATGAACTATAACGCTATTTTGTTTGGTGTACGAAAATGTTATTTAACAAACTTAGTTGCAAAGAGATAAACTAATCATTTTTCTTCTGATAGTAATACCTAGTTGTAAAAGGGACATCAACCAGGTCGACAGGGGCTTATCGAACAATGACAGAATGTCGGGTCATTTTAGTGATGCGCAAAGTAATACCAAAAAGAAGCGACTCCAAATATGCAACCCAAAATCTAAAAACAATTATTTTTTCGAGATTTCAAAAGCCTAAATTTAAATATAATCATATTTAACTAGCGTGTGACAAGGCTAGTGATTTGCGTATAACTAACAGATGCACATTCGGATTTTCGATTGATGATATGACGATTCAAATATACTAACAAGTGAACATAAGCAAGTTCATGGCATAGGATTATACTAACTTGATAAATGAAATCGTAGCTTTATGGAGAAAAGGCCACGAAACGCCAAGCCTATACAAGTCAAATATTATATGAGAACACAATAGTCGGCTGCTTGGTTCACGACTCTAGGAAAGTTTGGTGTGAAGTATGTAAGGAATGATTGCGGCACAATACTTCAGAGGTATTATTATTCGATCAGTGGGTTTCGAACAAAAGGCATTAAGAGTAATGAAAGGCTTTATCGCTTGTAGCATTTACGAGTTTTGCCACAGGTTACAAGACTGCACGCACGTGCAGGTTTAGCGCGGCGAAAAGGTATGAGAACCACAATTCAGTTAAACACAAGCGTTTAGCTTTTTTGTATTGCTTGGCAATTATAGTTATTACATGTATTGTAATGCTGATTATATTTCAGTAGACAAAGCACGCGAACTTGTCCAAATAGTGGTTAACTCGTGAACGCGTCCAACAGGGACATAACTGCTTAATAATAGTTCGACATCCTTTAAAATCAAACCTAATAAAAGAATTAGAAATAGCCTGTCGCCCTGTACGCCTTCTGCGATATTTGAATGCCACCATATCGCGTGTTTAAAAGGTATTGTACAGACAGTTAGATAACTAACAGAATAGTAATGCAAGTAACACTGTATATGCTAGAGACGCAAAACAGTAATAAATTCATTATTCCTTGCTACTAAGACGCCCTAAAAAAATCGCCTTTAACTATTCTACTGGGGTTTGCAATAGTAGAACGTTAGATTGTTTACTTTTTCGGGATAATTACTCAGCAACTATTTTGTTCCATATTATTGCAGTGGTAATAGATCGTACCACAAGATTTGCAAGATTTCCAGTTATGTACCAAACCAATTTAGTTGAATTTCGAAGACTGCGTATGTCTATATTGTAAGATTAATCCTTTTGGGGCAAACGAACCACACAAATTACTAGAAAACTTCGATATTCCTGTCAAGTGATATTAGCCGACACAACACAGCAAGTTATCACTTTCAATGTAAGAAATATAGTGATTTTGGAATATCAAGTAGGGAGCTTTAAATTTCTACTTTTGCAGTGTTCTTGTGCTTCAGTATACCCTGTCACTTTAAAACATTTGGCGTATTTCCGTATAATTGTTTGGATAAGATGTGTAAGGATTCTCTTACTTTTTCCACAACACAACGTCAACGTCAACGTCCACACATGCATAGTGAAAAGAGTTAAGTTGTGGAAAACTTAGGTATAGTTGTGAATAGCACACAAGTGTCTGCTGCAACCCGACATTAATTGCATTGACCACTAACTGTTGTATTGCAGGAAACGCCAATCAGGACGAATTTAAAAAGTAGACTAACAGGGTGGGTGGATGTTGTAGATCAGACACAGGACCTATGCTTGGTCGCATACCATATTGCCTGTGCAGCGTATACACAATGTTCAGTTGTTTGTATTAGAGTTTAACCTGAGACAATTTTTGATTGTCTGGAAACTGTGTTCCTTTTAACGAAACTGCTGTTCGTAATTGAACTAACGGCATCTCTTTGGATTCTCCTTTTTTAATTTTTTTTTCTGTCTTAAAAAGTTGGTATATGATTTGTGATAAGCTGGACAAAATGTTGGATTTCTAACCGAATTGTGGAGTACGGAATCACGCTTTGGCAAAACACGGAATAAAGATGCCAGAAGTGCGAGTCAAAATTATTCGGGCAGACTTTCCGGAGGAAAAAGTGAAGTCACCCTTTGTGTCCGTTACCTTTAAAGGTTGGTAAAGTAAAGCGCAAAGTAAAGCGCTTTCTGGGATTTGTTTCCAACTAGCTGTATGGTATAATGACAGTTGTTTTTTTCAGCAGTTGGTGGTTTTAGCCCAGACGGGGCGAAAATGAACCAGAAATGTAAAAATGTTTTGTGGTGAAAAAAAAATCAGTAGATAGATAGTAAACACTTAATTAACATGAAAAGCTCCCTAAGCGAATTAGTTATACAATCGTCTAAAAACGGTCACAGGTCGACTGATTTTAAGGCCGTAATAGGTATTATAAATATTTTTGTAGCATTTTCTCGTAATTTTCGCGCAAAACCTATGATGATTATGTCTGATGGTAAACCAGCACGTATAGAGCCACTAAGTATATCAGGATTTGAATTTTACATTACATAACCTATAAGGGGATTTTAATGTTGGCGTAGCGCAGGGATGTCCAACCTTTTAGCAGAATGGGCCGCATTGCCACTTTAAAAATTTCGATGGGCCGCAAAATCTCTCAAATTAAAGGGGTGACGTCATAAGTTGGGTCAAATCGTGACGTCATAAAACAACCTAACTTATAAACACCCGTTCTTCGAGAGTGAACTTATGCGCAAATATGCGAAAATTTAAGTTTTCACGTGTTTGGGCTGACATATTTCCTTAAAACGGTCCGGAAAAACACACATTCAGAAAAAACAAACATGTTACTTAGCAATGATGGGTGCACAAAGTGCTCGATGGATGTTGAAATGCGACATTACACTCGATTATAAAAAACACAAGATTATGCCTACATCAAATACTGCGCGATCTTCACGTTTTGATGATATTCGAAACAACTGTTTTTAATAAAGGTTACTGAAAGTGAGAATTAGTGGTGGGCCGCACGTAAATATCAGGCGGGCCGCAGGTTGAACATCCCTGGCGTAGCGTATACCTTTATGCAGGTTGTATAATAAAATGTATAGTTGCTTTTTTATCTATTAAAACACCATTTATTGGTAATGCTTTAAATAAAAACCTTTTTACCAGAAACATTTTGCATTGCCACAAACAACATTCGTTCGTTTTACAACTTGTTAGTAAGTTTCTCAAAATGGTTGCTTCAGTCTCTTGTTATTGTAATAAAGTGGTAGGCTTGCACGCCAATATACGATTACTCGTAATAAACATATGCTGTTTGAATTGCCGTCGACAACGTAAAAGGAAATCTTTCATAGATTTTGTGTCTATACGCGCAGTAGCGCACTTATCAGGAAATAAATGCTTCAATATATAACTGTCCTGAACGCCAACGAAGAATTTGACAAACGAGTTTCTAATGCTATTGTTTGAATAAACGATTGTGTTAATGCACGCCTGCGCTCCACGAGCTGTGTTAAAAGGAAGCACAGAGATCCCTATACTCTTTCGAAGGGCTTGCAATTTTGAGTCTGCGTGTTTTGCATTTGAAGATTTGTGTCGATTTTTTTGGTACAATTTTAAAACTCTAAGTGACGTAATCATCATTTAGCAATTTAATTATTTTGTAAAACATATGGGAATTTCGGATGATACACATGAACTTATTCAGAAGTTGAATTTCCCCCTTTTTTCGATTGCACATGCCTTACGTTTGAACTTAAATACGACATACCGTAGGTTTTTTGCTCGCGCGTTTTACCATATAATATCTCATTTGTGAACTATTTGCCTATCACACAGCGTGCTTGAAATTCATGTCACCCCTTTTGCTCGCGAAACGTTTCAGACCCCTGCCATAACCTTTGTATAGTTGACTGTAATTAAGCGACGAAATAAACAATTTTTGTCGGCCTGGTTTTATGTTTTTTGTACGACAATAAGCAGTTGAGTTTTACAGAGCACTTGTAACTTTTCCGAAACGCCATAATCGAAATCTAACAAAGCATTTAAAAAAATTGATCACCCTTTACGCGTATATTTGTTCATAAAGCGATCGCTCCTTCAAACCGCCTTGTGTGCTTTCCGGGCGTCGTTCCTCATTACAACTACACCTAAAGCAATATAACTTTTGTTTGTCCTCACACAACCGGTATTCACTATGATTGTCCCCAAGTGCACAGTGACGCCTTCTGTTGAAAGGTTCGATAAAAGTTATACTCTCCTCGAATTTTTACTCCATCCTGGAACGTTGTGATACCCTGGTTCAAGCTTTAAACGGAGAGGGTTTTGGCCTATGTCGAAATAGACTTTGCCATATTTTTGTGCATCGACAAAAAATTAAAGCACATCTATAGTTAATATATATTGTCATATTTAATTTAACAATAGCTACACAAGACGATTTTGTATAGCTGTTTCATGTTTTGCAGGCAATTATATAAAATTTGTTTGAGGTTATAAATCCCATTTATATTTATTCTACTGTACTGTGTGTAGTTTTATCGCCGTAGGGAAATTGTTAGTTGTGTTTTTAAAGGGACTAAAATATACGTTGTTTTACAGGCATTTCCAAAAAGACACAAACCAACAAAGGAAAGACTCCGACGTGGAATGAGGTGTGATTGGATTATTTTCACTTTTGACGATAAATTTCACATCGCAAACATGCTTACCAAATTTTCAGACTTGAATTTTATGTAGAATTTTTATACGGTTTAATCAGTGGGCGTTGACGTGAAGACAAGTCACGCCTTGTTAGCAAATATTGTTCTTGAACTTGTATGTTGAATTTGTGTGATTACTGGTTATGCTTGCTCATTGCGTTTAGCCAAATGACAAGTCTGGCAGCGAGTAGGTAACTTAGGTCTATAAAATGAGCGCTTGGTTAACCTGAATAAAAGTAAGCAAAACGTTCAAATTAATGAAAACATTTAGACGCCTGTCGCCTGTATTAAAAAGATACTGTTCGCGTTTTATTTCAACTTTGTAAGTCACAAGGAGAACCTAATATTGCGTTAAGGTTATTTTAGTAATATGCTTATAATAGCTGCTGTATTGCCTGTTATTTAACTTTGTAGTTTACTTTAATGATGCGTGTTTAGTTGTATTTACATTCTAAACTATTATTTAAATGCGTGCAGTTATAGGGTAATATATCCCGCTGTTTAGCCCACAGGAAACATGGTGAATCATGTACTAAAGTTGTTCGTGTCAAAGTCAATAAGCACATTCCCTCTTCAACGAGAGGCCTAAAAGTCGGAATATCGTTTTTTATACCGTTTGTGGCTCTCAATCATGTTAATAACCGCAAGTTTTGAATAAAAGCCTAATACTTGGAACGGCTACACGAACAAGGCTGTCTTGATGCTTATTAGAAGATCTTATTGTTTTAAATGTTACTTGAGTTTATTTCTAACATTGCGTGACAGGTTTTGACCTTTGCCCTAACCGACCCGCCAGCGCCCTCTGATGAGTTTAAGTTCGAAGTTTACGACGATGATGGAATCCTCGGATTTGACAAGTAAGCAAGTCGCTAAATGCGTTTACGTCTTTTTAGCCTATTACGATTCGGAATAGTTAGATGGAGTGAAGTGTTTTATTGTCTTTTTAGTTTTAGTGGGCCTTAAAATCATACTAGTTTATGTGTTCAGTTGAATTAGTTCCCTATACCTAAACCTGTCTGAGAAGAATTGGTTCTTATTCTGTTAAACTGTTATGAGTTTTTGTTTATCAAATTTTTTTTAGCTGTGCACCTTTCTAAATAATTTCCATGTATGGAGTACCACGGTGGTTCTCAAACTTCTTTCCTTGCTACTCCCCTATAAAAGTTTCTTGGTCTTGTGACGCACTTAGCACTTTAATAATTTATTTTATAAAGTGTAACTCCATAATATACTCAAAAACAGCGCAAAATTCAAATAACAAATTTGTTGCGATGTGTGTTCTTGCTGGGGTATGTGATGTATAGGCAGAGCGTTAAACTTTCATACAAAAAACCTTTTTTTTTTTTAGGAATTGTCAATGCAATAATCCTTATTGAGGTTATTAGGTATTACGCCGTTCATGCCCATTCCTCACTACAAATAATAAACTAGAATTAAGGGTTACCCGAATTTTTTTATATGATCAAATGTAAACTACGATTTTTGATGAAAGTCATTTGACTATGGGTATAACCTTATTTGCAGGACGATTACCACCTTACATCGAGTATTATTTGCGTTTCAGGTACAACATTGCCGTTTATGTTTTATTAGTAGATGACCAAACAGTGCCTATACCAGTGATCCTTAAACTAGTGTGCCTCGGGAGATTGTTAAGTGTGGCTGGAAACGTTTTGTATTTTAGAAAAAAAGGTATTTGTATTACGAATAGGCATACAGACAAGCATTTCAGACTTCACTATCATTAATCGGTTAACTTTGGGAACGTGGCGCTTTTGCACTGCATTTAATATCACACCTTGGTCTTCAACGTCTTATCACCTTCAGAGTCAAACAGAAAGTGGAATTGTCCTACACCTTTTCGGTTAAAGTGTGAAACGTCGGGGGTCGACTGATTAACGTATAAATTAAACGCTTTTTACTGTTTTTTGCCCCATATGGAGAGCTTTCTTTGACAAACATAAAAAACGTGAAACCTGATTTTAGGACAAATGGCATTTTCTTCCGTCTCTGTGACAAACAGTTCCGCCATCTATCGCGAAGCGCGCGCTTAGGCGGGGCCTGCCGTTTAGCAATCCCAAGCTTTCACACACACAGCCCGTTTCTTCCCAAACTCGCGGGCGTAACGGCTTCCTCTATCCCCACCCGGGTCTCCATTGTTTTTTGGCTGATGTACGCGCTGTTTCAAATTGCGTATTGCAAGACAGTGCATGTTCAGTTGCCTTGAGGTTTGGGAATTCAGCTGAGCGGCCAAAACGCGTTGTTGAGGATTTCTAAACCTGCCAAGACACCTAGGCATGACGTCACGATCTTTAGTTATTACGCCACCATCCACGCGCATAAATGTTACCAGGGAAGAGGCAAACTAGAAAGGTCACTTGGAATGTTTAATAGCGTTACTTTTGGGTGTTTGTGAGTGGCACATTTTTTAAATATAAAATTAGAAAACTTATCTATATTCGTGTAATAGTAAAAATAAAATGCTATAGTGAAAAGAGTTCATGGTAGCGGGCTAGGCTAATGTTTAGGAAAGTTGCAATATCAGACCGTCCTTGCGACGAAAAAGAAACAGACTTGTTTACAACACATCCAGAAAAAAGCCTACCCATTTTAGTTACGCGGCAGAAGTTAACCGCCGGGATGGTGACATAGCGAATGAAAAACGGAATTTATGAAGGAAATAAATAGACAACAAGCAAGATGGGAAATAGTTGGCACGACTTCGCTCCGGGAAAGGCTGGTTGTCATGAGTTGATTCGCCGATTGTTTTTGTAGATGATACTACAGTAAGCTGAGAAAACCAAAGCGCGTTACGTTTCGTTTAAGCCGTTTTTAAGTTTCAAGTTCGACTGCTGTGACAAAATTAAATATAGTTTTACAGCTAACCGAGCAATTTATACCGTAAACTGAAGGACAGCGGTGGAGATATTAATACAAAGAGAGTTTGTGATTTTTTATTTTAGTTTTGTGCGCGCTTTGTTAATTTAATGCGATGTTATATGACTAACAAACTTATACTAAAAGGTGAATATTGCGTTCTGTTATCCAACGAGAAACGTGTTTTCAGCACGAAATTCCAATGGATTAGAAAAATGATATTGTTAGATAATAAAAAAATGAGTTTGCAATGCAATGCTCTACAAATAATGCAATCAAGGTGTAATACTGACGAGTGTCAGGCCAGGTTTGTTTTTTGAACGTTCAAACCCAAACCATCCAAAATACGTTGAATTTCTTCTTACTTCTCGACAACTCGGAGAATTTCGGTAACTTCGCGGGGAAATAGTTTTTAAAGTTAGGTCCCGTCACGTGTTTAGTTTAGGCATAGCACAGGGATGTGGAAAGAGATTTCGCGGAAAACCGACCGAAATCCGGCCCTGCAATTCGCGCTATCGAATAAGACAGATGCCGTTGGGATACTCTTTTCGCCGCAGACGTTTTGCCATCTGTTTTTTTATTAGCTTTTAGGTGAACAAATAAACAAAGCGACTTTGCAGACTTTCTGTAAATTTCAAGAGCAGTTTTCAGTATTGACGCTTGCAAGAAATGTTGTGCGGGCGCCTTAACTTGCCTTTCTGAAAAAAAATCCTTATGGATTGAAGTTTGTTTTTTTCAAAGCAGAAATTTACCATTTTAAGTACGTTTGTGAAGGTTGCTAATTCACATTGTAGTTTGCAACCAGTTACATTTTTTTGACAGTCGTGTACCCCATTTTAAATATACAAAGTTACCTATGTGTTTTGTAAGGCGGCGTAGTCAAAAATCATTTTTTTGCCAAAAAACAAATTTTACTTGTAGAATGCGGGCCTGTAGAACTCAACTTGTAAAATATTTTTGTTATCGTTTGTTGAACAGCGAGTCTCGCTTGCAGGTCTTTAGGTAAAGCGACTTGTAGCTACAACGGACTGAAACTAAGTCGCGAAAAGAATTTGGGTCTCGGAAAAAAGCACAGCGTAAGTATCGTTTACCTTTTAAAACCAGTAATATAAACTTTTATTTTTCTATGTTTCAAGTTTCTGTGAACAGTTTGCCTGCAATTAAATCTAAAATCACTTTAAACTTGTAAAACAATATCCAAATTTGTGTCTGAATTGGAAAATACATTGTACAATTTCTGGTTTTATAGCACGAAATTGTGATAATTAATTAATTATTTAGTCAACTAGTTTCATATCAAAATTTAAATTATAACCCAAAATTCAAAATTTCGTTATTGAAACAATAAGGATAATCGAGTTAATGTAATTCCAATAGTCGCCAAATTTTAACGTAATTCTTTTTTCTTTAGTCTTCGAAGCTACTCGTTGCAATGGCGGACAATGCATCGAATGCGAGCGATGACTCCAAGAAAGCAGGTAGGTCGATCAAACCATATTTCACTTCACCTTTAGCCGACGCTTTTGTCAAAAAGACAAACCGCAGAAGACTAAGCTTATAATTGTCTATAATTCATACTTTCTATTCTTCGTCGCACTTTTCTATTGCAGCTACGGCGTTTGAATTGTAATAATGGCTTTGTACCTGAAACCTTACCCGATGTCCATAATAATTATAATCGAAAAAATTCGATATTTGAAGGCTACGATGATAAAGACAACGTGTGTGTAAAAGTTAAAAAACTTCGTACAATCGTACACCTAAGGACTGAATCCATTGCCTAATTTACGAATGTCCTGAAAATTAGTCAAATTTTGAATTTTGAATTGTTGTTACAAGTTTAACTCTTAACATAAGCGAACAGTCGAAATATCTGCGTGAGCTGCGAACTGTTATGTTGACGCCGGGTTTATTCGAAATGAACTTAAAAAGATTTAAACCTTTGAAAATTTGGGTTTACAATTACAACAATTACAAGCGATTTGTCAGGTTCAACGGCGGGGAAGTCCCAAGAAGGAGGAGCCGAGGCCCCAAATGTGGACGAGGGGGTGGGTGACATGGAAGCGGAGGGAGACCAGCAGCAATTCGCCGGGAGCGGACTCGGTGGAAGGTTTGTAGCGACCGCTTAGGCATATACCTGTAGGTAGGGGTTGACAGATTTTTCAGCAACGTGAGATGCATTCTAAAATTCAAGTGTTTAAACTTTAAAGAGCCGCATATAACGGATAATTATTTGTAAAATTGACTCGCCGGTTGCCCACATTTACCATATACTGTTTGACCGGCAACCGCAAGTGGCTCTTTATCTCCGTGAACTGGTTCGCGTGACTTATACACAGCAAGCTTAATTTAGGAAATCTTAGTAGCCTACAAAGTAGATCTGGCTACATTTCTGCAGAGCTGTCCAGTTATGTCGGGTGTTTGTGCTTATTTAAAATCATGCATTTTAAGTTATGTTTCACAGTCAAGGATGCTGTTAAAAAGTAATATATAGGTAATGTTCGGCTGAATAACTGATTAGACTGGAACCTTGTGTGTTTTTTGTTATTACAATTGAATAAATTTACCCGTAGGCTACATTTTCATTTATTTGTGTAAGCATGTAACGACCTGATTTGGTTAAAAAATATTTCTTTCTAATTTTTTTCAACAGCGTTATAAAAAATCGAAGCGTTTTTAAACAACCAAAATTCACTAAAGACAGAAAAAGTTTTTTTTTAACTTAGAGTAACTCAAAAATGACTTGGAAAATACGATATTTTTACAACCAAGGGCGGACCGGGCGACGCTCTCGCAAAAAGTCGAAGATTTCCAGATCCGTCTGAAGATTCTGTGCGGTCGCCAACTGACCGGCTCCAATATCAAGCCGGTCGTGAAGGTGAAGGCCGGGAAAACGCAAACGAGGATCACTAGGGTCAGAAAGGGGTCGTCGCCTATGTGGAATGAGGTGGGTTTGTTGTTATGCTATATTTGTAAACAGTGTTGTTAGCGACTTATTTTGATATGGGTTAAGTAACAGTCAACTGAAATATATACCGGTAACTGAAGTTCTAGTCAAATCAATTGCATAGAATAACAAGTTAAGTCATCAATTATTTGAGTAAAAAAAATCAAATTATGGACTAAAAATAAAACGTTGAATTATTAAAATTGGAAAATATTCACGAATATGAGCAATAACTCGACAACAAAACAACACAAGCGCAACACTAATCTTATTGTTCGAGTCCCAAACTGATCTAAATTTCTGTAAAAGACTCAAGTCTTTTAAAAAACAGTGACTTGAGTGCACTTAGGTCAAGGCAGTTACATACATCATTACAACACTCTGTAAAGTAGAACATTACAACGCTCCGTAAAGTAGAAAATTATTTATATGTGCGTTTTCTGTATAGCCTACGTTTTCTGTTGCCTGTAACGAATGAGGTATAAGTATTGATACCCGTATGGTATATCACTCTTTCTAGACAAATATTTTTTGCTGTTCATGTGGCCACCCAAACACTTATATAACAGTCTAAAACAGGGGTCGGCAACCTTTTTCTAGTCGCGGGCCAAAACCAAACTCAGAAAGGTCTCTGCGGGCCGCACAAAAAGTTAACTAATTAATTAATATGCGTTATTACCATGTTTTAATATGTGTTATAACCATGTTAGAACAACTTTTAATCAGGCGGGCCTCGGATCTTTTTTTGCACTTAAAAACGTGTTTAATTACATTTAAGGAGACAGTAAAGTGTTGACGCGAAGCGCGAAAAAAAAGCGTTTGTTTGGTTTAAAATTAGAGTTCACACGTCGTCATCCGTGCTACGAATGAAAAGTGTAATAAAACTACTTTAATGGAATGCGATAACATTCACAGGGAATTTATAGCTTAGTGTTTGTTAACCTTTTGAGGTCAAAGTAGACCTGGCGAGCGAAGCGAGCGCGGTTTTTATTTGTATACGGGCATTTCTTTTAAATTTCTTGCAAGTTTTCATACATTGCCGAAAAAGAAAAATAAATAAAATGTTAAAAAATATATGTCCAATATTTTAGAATAAGTACGTTTTCCGTTTTCCGCGACGCACTTGGCAACCTTCCACGGCGCAACGGTAATAAAGAAATCTAGTTCAAAAAACAGTATCAAAACGTAAACAAACCGGACGTAGAATGGTCATTTGCGCGAAGCGCGAAAATTTTTCGCTCTTACGTAGTTAAAATAGTAAAAAAGTATGTGAAATAGACTCGTTTCTGATTTATCTAAGAGGCGGCGGGCCGGATGAATTTCATCGGCGGGCCGGATCCGGCCCGCGGGCCGTAGGTTGCCGACCCCTGGTCTAAAAAATATGGTTAGACAGATCCTACCTTTATAGGCGATAATCAAAGAAAAACATAGCCTTGTTGTTCAATGCATTTTACTGTAACGTTATCGTTATTTTTTATTCAGTTGATGATGTTTACATTTCACGAATCCCTTCGCGACCTGTACGACAGCATCATTGAATTCCACGTGAACAACTCCATGAAAATTAGAGCCGACGCCCTAATTGGGTTTTTCAAACTGGACGTGGGTCTAATTTACGACCAACCAGGTATAGAAAACAACAGGCTAATATATAAACTGGTTATAAGATAACCCACACGACCGAACGTATTTTTTGTGCGATTGTAAAATCGAACCGTGAAATTTAACACCTTAAATAACAGCCACATAGGCCTATATTGTACTTAATATTAAAGTAAACATACAATAACTAGTATTTTCTGATCTGGTGATTTCGTTTGCACAACTCTCAGTTGTTTGCCTGGTTCGCCTTTGTTGACCAACAATTCACTTCGCCTGCTGCTAATTCCAACCTTTCTAAAGTTTGGTTCACACTACACGCGTCTGATTTTAACGTAAATTTTTTTTTAAAGAACGCTTTCGGTTAGAAGCGAGGAAATTTGCTCCTGCAACGCGTTATGTGTGAACTGGACGACGCTAGCGTTTTGTGCCAGCAGCAAAACGCGTCTAGTGTGAACCAACCTAAAGTCTATTTTATATAAATACCGCAACGTAACATTTCAGTAGCTCACTGTTTCATTGCGCAGGTCATGCTTTTGTCAAGAAATGGCTTCTCCTCACGGACCCAGAAGACCCTTCCAACTCCCCCAAAGGCTACATTAAGATCACGATATGCGTGCTTGGCGCTGGCGATGAACCCCCGGTAAGAAATGAATTGTGCTTTTTAGTTTTGTTAAACATCAAAAACCAAAGCAATACGGAAGTAGAAAAGGAATAGGTTTTGATTTCAAAGTACACTTTCTTAGCTAAAAACTTTACCTGATAGGTATTACCTAAAAGTTTAACAGAGCAAAATGTGACATTCGTGTCATCTATTCCGACAGCCACTTATGTTGGGCATGAAATAAAAATTTGAAATTATGAATTTACGTTCTGTGATTTACTCTGCTTTAAAATGCTTATCACTAAAACCTGATGTAGCTAATATTTAACAGTATGGTTCATCACTGGTAATATCAGACAAAAATTGAAATAAGCTGAGTTTATTACGAATATTTTAACAATATCTCATCACAATTTTTTTTGTATAGTGGTAAATGGTATAAAATGACTGCATGGAACATGGTAGTCACAATATTAAAAGCAAATTCCATTTGAAGAATTATAACAAGTATACAAAAAAGAAATATCATAAATTTGTAGCAGCACATCCGTTTTGCTGAAGCAGTAAACAACTAAACTATCAGATAGAATACATAGCACCAGGCTAATTAATGCGCCATACAACAGCACAAACAATAATTCGTTTGTAAATAAAATTAAAATACAAAAAGTACACAATAAATACAAAATACAATTTTTTGGATGTTCACTTTTCAAAACTCAATCTGTAAATCTGTAGAAAAAGGGTGTGACATGTTAAACATTATGTTGTGATTGTGAATGTAAAACCAATTGTAGTATGACAGTGTGTGTTTAAAAAAATAGCAAAATGTGTGTTTTTAAAATAGCAAATTTATTTTATGATGCGCTCAGTTTTGACATAAGACTGCACACCAAGGAAGATTGTGGTGTGTGTATGACCATATTTATTTTACGGTCGCCTGTCTGAATCTGAAAGAGGTTTTCTTCTTCGTTCAGTTTCCAGGTTAGAGAGTGGTAGCTCAGCGAAACCAGAAGGGCCTTTTTCTCCACCTTTATAAAGTGGATACCTCTGTGGTTGACCCCAATATAAAGAGGCACAATCCGCTGAATGCGATCTGCACCCACAAACCTTGTTGCATATGCATATCCAGTAAAAAACGCACTCCCATATGCGGGTATCTGTGTCCAGCAGTATCTCAGATAAAGCAGCTGTAGCTGTGAAATTTCACCTGGTCCTTGCTCGCTGACTTCTTTATACTGGGCCAGGATTTTATTTACCCAGCCTACAGGCCTGTTCCTAATGATGCTCAGCTGTATTACTTGAGACGTTATATCCTCTGCGATAAAAGAAGGCTTGTGCTTTTTGCTGTCGAATGGCCCAAAAAGAATCCTCATAACAATAGAAGCCATTGCTAAGGCCACCTCATCTGAACATGGATAGAGTCCTCTTAGCACCTGTGCCCTTGCTTCTTCGTAGAGAAGATGGATTGAATTTATGTCGGTGACGTTTTCCTCAATGTTGGGCAACAGTTTTGCATCTCGTTTGAGTACAATTTTTGGCTTTTCCATTACATAGGTCTCTCTAACAGCACCCCCTAAATGTATGAGAACATCTGGCCACTTTTGTATTTCCCTCAGAAGGCTGTGTTCGGGTTTCAGCTGAAGATGGAGACTACTGGAGGTTATCCATAATGTAAAGTACTGTCTCCCCTCCACTGACAACTGGAGGTTGTCAATCACATCCGACACAAAAGTATTACTGCCATGAACCATCTCCAGCTGTTTCTCAGAGCCATCCATTTTATGAATGACAACTTTTTGGTAGGGCTTGTGTGAAAGTTCTTTAAGGTGCTGTACACACTTGGACCAGTCCTTTGATCGAATTTGCTCGCAACATTCAAGGGCAGTGCGATTCTGCTTGTCAAGCATGTGCCTGTCAGTGAATTGATGTTCGCAGAGGAGTTTAACGATTTGTGAATGGCCACAACCTGCTGCCAAATGCAATAGGCTGGTTTTGTTTTTGTTGCTCAAGTTTGGATCGCACAGCCACTCGTCCAGCAAAAGCCTAACAGTTTCTAAACGTCCATACCAGCAGGCATAATGTATTGGAGCCCACCCATCATGGTCCCAGGTCTCTGCCCTCCTACAATCTGTTTGTAGCAGCTGTTGTAGGGTTGAGTTGTCTCCATCGGCTGCAGCTCTGTGAACTGGAAACTCTTCCACCCAACTAAGTTCCACCATTTCGTCGTTTGATTCATTTCCCTGAAACCATTCCTCAGGGTCAGGCACCTTTATGTCATGATACCTTGGTGGCGTTTGTCCAAAGTAAGGGTTGGTAACCAACATATCCACCTTGTTGTACGGGTTGGTCTCGATGCCAAACATTGGGTTTATAATATGCAGGTCTGGTTTGTTTGTGTCTTTCATTTTCTCCATTACCTCATCTGTTGTGAGTTTGTTTTCAAGCAGGAACCACCCTTTGCTTTGTTCGCCAGCATAGGCTGGGTTGGTAACATTGTCATTTATTCTTTCTAATGGGGAACATCTAAAGAGTGCAGAGATGTATCCGGCTTTAGATGAGTGCTTTTTATACCAACGGTTGGCCATTTCAACTAACAACTTTGCATCCTGACAATACTTTGTTGTTTGTGTGTTAATTTCGCTTAGTGCTTTATTCAAAGCCACAAATTCACACCTGTTTGTCATGTTTTGATAGCGAATAATAGCATCCATGTCCTGCTTTGCAAATATTGGCATAATGTACAACCTTGCCTCTGAACCCTTGTCAGCAGAAATGTTTTGCGATTTTCCCAATATGATCCGTTTAGCTTTAAATCCAGGTATTCCCCCTCCACCAGTGTTAATTGCATTTTGAATGTGTTCTGCAATTAATCTTTTCTTCTTTAGCTCTGGCAATTGAATCTTCTCATTGGGGACTTTGCTAAGAGAGTCCTCTGGTTTCTCATCTTCTTTTCCGTTTTTCAACTGCAGAAGAATCTCTATTTCACATTTTTTTGAACTTTTGATTGGCGGAGGATCGGTCTGCTGCCGAAGTATTGCAACAAACATTTAAACGTTAACAAAAATAACCCATTAAAATCATAAAACTGAAAAACTATAAAGTACAGTTACTGCAAGATTCACCGATTTTACTGTTACACTGCTATATAGCACTAAGCAATTTTGTTGGATGCTAAACTTTAAGTGTACTTTACATTACTTACTTTTACCTGTCAAAGCTAAAACAAAATTGCCTTATCATAAAACATTTTATCCGCTATGCATTCAAACAGCTTAACGCGTAGTATAGAACAACGAGCTGCATTACTAAATGGCTGTTGAACAGGCAAAACGCCAACAGTTACTAAATATAGCATAGTACGCGTGGATTGATTCAATGGGCGTTACCATCCTTCCTACTCGAGCGTCAGCGCCGAATGCGCTTTGGTAAACATCGTCGTAATTTTGCCTTTTTCCTTTGCTCTCTCTCTTTTGCGCTTTAGAAAAAAGAGCTTCTCTCTCATAATAGCGATGTTGATCAAATATGGAGTAGTCCTGTTTTTTTTAGTCTAGAAACACAACATCTTGATATCGTTCGTTAAAATATATAAAAATTCAGAATACAAACCTTTGTTTATACGTTTTACGTTTGTTCAGTATCTACCATTTTTTGTTCATTTGTTGAAATAGAAAAAATTGTGTTTTAACAGGTTGAAAAATGTAAACTAAAAATATGGTTGGTGTAGTTATCAATAAGTGAAACAAACAACTTTTAAACAATTGGTGCGCTAGCCGCTAATTAGGTGCGATCTGCAATATATATTTGTTAAGTGTTAAATTTGCTTGTAATTCATTTGGTTTGTTTTGTCTGCTTATTAAGTTTGTTCTGTGTGCTTTTAGGATGACAGAACTGATGAGGCTGATGATGACATCGAGGGGTAAGCATTTTGTGTAATCTCCGGTAATAACGTACTCTATTATATCTTTGGACAGTTTAGTACCACTGTTTTATTTTTTAAAGATTCAGTGTTCAGTATTAAAGGTTAATATAGCCTAACTTTCCAATATTGAATTGCTTTTCCTTTCCAGAAACGTTCTCACACCGGCAGGTGCCGCCCTTCGACCATCCACTTTTTGCTTGCGAGTTTACAACGGAGAGGATTTTCCACAAAGTAAGAACACAAATTGCGTTCATTGTTCGTGTTTAGCTGCAGTATTACCCGGTATTGTAGTGGTAAAAATAAGAACAAAAGCAACATCCGCTTTAGTCACTGTGTCGCTCCAAGTGTAAGCCAATTGGGCACTTACTGCACTGAGTTCGTAAGGCAGTGCTTTTTAACTCGTGCGGTGGTACGTACTTGTGCGGATGAAAAAAATTGTACTGCGAATGACAAACGTCGTGCCAATGAAAATGCTGCATATAATTATTTTTATTGTGTAATACAGTAATCAAATAATGTGGTGCGCCCATTTCTGCGTTACAGCCTACAAGTACAGTAATATAGTCTCTCAGTGGTTCTTTGCAGCTTAAGCTGTCTTTTTTAAATTGGTTAAGGCTCATGCTCACAGTTTTAATACACAAACCCGTTCATTATTATTTTACATGTAAACTAAAGGTTGCAAATTTACTGTGCCTGTTTAGTGCGGATGGAATTTTTTTAGAAATAAAAAATTGCGAACGGATCTTTAAAGGTTGAAAAACACTGTCGTAAGGGATATATCTAACCAAAAAATTTTCCATTTAAGTGGACACTTCGGCGTTCAAGAGCATGAAGAAGTTTATTGGAATGGGCGACGAGGAAGATATTTCAAAGACTCTGGTCGACCCTTACATCACCTTTTCGTAAGAACGTTGACTTTAACAGACTAGAAAAAAAAACATTTATAATTAAATAACCCGCGCCAGGAAATGTCAAGTTGCCTTGTTTATTTTTGATAGGTTATTTTAATTTTATAGGCCCATAAGTTAAGGAAGTATTTACCCAAATTTAGAACTTTGAGGGGGTTGGTATTGTTAAATGACTACGGGAGTGTTGTAAACAAGCCATTTTAACTGGCCTAAGTCCCAGTCAAGTAATCAGTTGCCCAAGTCAAGTTCCGGACAAGTCATAATTATAGCAAATCGACTTCAATTTAAGTCCTAGTCATAAAAAAACCGTTAAACCATTAGAATTGATAACCCTGTTTTATTATGAGCAATAACTCAACTAAAAACTAAGAAAAACGTAACATATAGCAAGCAAATTTTATATGTGCAAAAATTAGGACAAATAGCCAAATTTTATAAAAAAAGTCTACTGAAAACACTTTACTTTAGTCCGAGCGATTTGTCCAAACGGCTCAAGTCAAGTCATTTGTACAAAAGACTTAAGTCAAATCATTTGAAACATTGACTTTAGTTATTACCACACTGGACTACGGTATAGCAATCATGGCTAACTCAACTAATTATGCTGTTGTGGCGGGATTGAGTCAAAGTGTTTCAGGAGTTGACATGCTTCGTGTGTTATATTTCGTTGGGCGGCAGATTCGCGGGCAAGAAGCGCAAGACGCGAGTGGTGGAGGGAACCAACCACCCGGAGTGGAACGAGGAACTCTCCCTTCCCGTCAAGTTCCCTTCGATGTGCGACACGCTCACGCTCACCGTGAAAGACTGGTGGGTGACAATAGTCGCGGCCATAGGGCCGAACGTTTGTGTGCATAGCGAGTTTAGACGTCCTGAATTTCTGACAGGGCGTCGAAACGTCCGGGAATTTTACCAAGTTATTAATAAATGTGCTAAATTAATTCCTGAAGCCCAGTTTTAGTTAACCAAAAGTGTTTAAAACTTTACTGATTTACCATATGGGCAGGGGGCAAATCTAGTGGGCAATGTTTTTAAAATACATAAATTCAATTTTTTTTGCACATTTTAATGGAAACCATTTAGCCTAAAGGCGCCGTTAGAAAGCTATGAAAGTCGAAATGGTTTGTTTCTGTGATACCAGGCTACAGCGCAAAAGCTGTTATATTTTTTTTTACGTTTTTACCCTTCAAACAAACAAAAATATAGCTATGGACAAAAAATGTAATACACTGACTGACAAATTTTTTTGATGAAAACCATTAAGTTTTGTACCGACGTCGACCAAACCGGGGCTTCTGACTTTGGCCCACACTTTTTAGTAAAAATTACTTGCCTAATACACAACCGCAAAACGGAATTTCCTTTAACGCGCTAGCCTTCAAAGTCCAATACCCCGTGAAAATGTCGCATGGATAAAAAAAGAAAAAATATTTAAAAATTAGTTCGACTTTTGGTTAGCCGGCAGCTGAAATGTTCTCGTTTACTTTAATTTACTATTTAAGCCTGAGTTAGACTTAGGAGTCCTGAACGAATCGCAAACTTATTCAATAAGAGAATAAGTATAAAATTTACAAAAAGACAAACAAAGTACGTAGGTATGTGGTATATAGCTTTAGCTATTTAAATTTATACTTCTGGTTTATCGTCAAATATTGGTGTGACGCTAATTTTGCAAAGGCAAGTGTTTCTGCTCTAATGGTATGGTGCTGCTGCGTATTCAGTAGCGCACCTTATATAGGGAACACTGATCAGCAATTCTGTGTTGCTGTCGTACAGGGACCGTGTGGGCAGCGACGATTCGATCGGAACTGTGAACATCTACATGCCTCACATTTCATCGACTGGAGAAGACGCTAGTGGTGCCGGTACGCTGCCCTTGGCCGACTTTACGCAATGACACATGTCTTTATTTTCATTGAATTCATTTTGGTTTTGTAAAAGTTTTTTTTTTTCTTGAATCTTAAAGTACCTATCAAAGCCCATATTTATTGCAGAACATATAAAAACACTCTTTGTTTAATAAAATCAATGTAAATATTTTACTTCATAAACACTCAACTGGCACATATGGGTTAAAAACCACTGTTAGCGACAAAACTCACAATACTTTTGCAATATTCGATATGCATGCAATATTCAAACATGCCTAACACTATTTTTTATGATTTCTTCATATTTCTTTATTTTGTTTTGTTGCATTTAAACTATTGTATGCATGTGTCATTTTGATTGCAAAATTTTATGTTTGGTTTATTTTTCTTTCATCGTTTCGGTTTTGGCTCGAACAACGTTGTGTCACGCATGATCAGACGTCGACGAAGACGCCTTCGACATAATGGACGGTTGGTTTATCGCGCAACTTTTGTTTTATGTCTTAGTTTACCGTGTATTTTATATTTATTAAAGTTCATATTTAACATTTTATTTTTTATTTTCTGTTATTTATTGATTTTCACGCGCGACTCAATTTTCTATTTTTGTTCATTTAAAAGAATCCATTCAGGAAGCGCTTTTTACTGGAATTTTGTGTTTCATCCAAGCAATTAATTGAGACATTAAAGACGTTTTAAACAAACGTAAGCTAATGCGACTTAATAGTACGTAGACTTGATATATATAAATATGCCCTATACGTAATTTTTTTTATACTGTCCGCAGCCGCAAATATATAATGATGACTTTTAACTTTGGCTCAGCTTTTCGCCTGCAAGCCAATTCGTTTCGCCGCCACTTTTAACGTTAACATGTTGTTTTTAGGTTTCCCGCCCACCTTCGGGCCGACCTACGTAAACTTCTATGGATCACCTCGTGAGTTCTCGGAGATATCAGACAGCCTTGACAGTCTCAACGCCGGGAAGGTACTTAAGAGAGTTGTATTTCACTTAACTAAAGCGAATAGTTGTGGTATGTAGTTTCCTATTTACCTCATCCTGTTCTTAGGAGGAAATTCTGTTAGTACTATTTGAGTTCCGCACAGAATCACAAATGTTTTAAAAAATATCTAAAACATATTTATTCAAAAAGAGATAATCAGTTCTCCTTAAAATCCTATTTCAAATGAATTTTTATAACCTTTGTGGTTCTGTTTTGATCTTACGATACGTATAAAAATGTTGTAACAGGCTTAGATTGCAATATAAACAATAAAAATATTAACAAATTATTATCTTATGAACTACCCGAGTTGTGTTTTTTAATCGCTGTCTTATGGGCACAAATTATTTTTTCATTGTCCCGACGTGAGTGTGTGCCCCTTTTTTCATTTTGCAAATGTATTCTTTTTAAACGGAAGAGTTGCCGTTTAAACATAAGGGAAAAAGAACTGTCTTTATATTTGAAATGCAAAGATGGCCATTTTCAAATGATAAAAACGCGCATTTCCTGTTAAGTCCGAAAACAAAACCACACCTCGCACCCTTTCTTACCCTCTAACCCTCCCTTTATTAACAAGAGCATTGTAATGTAATGCTGCGTCGGAATTGACTCGCTTTTAAACTATGCCGTGTTTTTAGGGCGAGGGCTGCGCTTACCGGGGCCGGGCCATTGTCGAGTTGCTGACGTCACTGGACGAGGAGGGCCAAGAACCGAAACCGCCGCTCGCCGCCATTGAAGAAGATCGCGTAAGGACGGTCGAGGTGAGTGAAGTTGCTAAACAACCGAGTATTGGACTATTGGTCTGGATTGTCGAGAAGGAAAGTTTGAACAACAGCCGTTGGTAAAGGTTTCTTTTAGGATTTTACTTTAAATTCGATAAGGAAATTTTGTCTTCCGCAGTCCGCGGCTTTGTTTATTATTAACCGCGTCGAACTTCACTTACGTTAGCAACCGCTAATGCGTACGATAACAACTGCTAATTTCTCTACCGAAATATAACACTTTGTTCATCTATACCAGCGTTTCTTAACCTTTTTTACTTAGGGGCGCACCTAGAAACATTTGAAAACGTGGCGGCGCATCTGCGAGCGAAGGGAGCGCGAAATTTTTGAGGTGTACCGATATTTCTCTTAAATTGCTTGCATTGTTATATTATATGGGTTTTATAGTTGTTAAAAACGTATTTTTGACGGTTAAGTCTTATTCCGATTAATTTTGGAATAATTTCGACATTTTTTCCTTTCGCTCGCGGCGCACCAAGCAGCCTTCCATGGCGCAGGCGCACCGGTCGCCGCGGCGCACCGGTTGAGAAACGCTGATCTATACTGTTGCGTTTTCAACAGTTCTGATGGTGTTGATCAAAAATACGTACGTCAAAACATCGTGCTCACCGTCAAAAGCTTAAGGATGATAAGTTGGTACTATAAAATTGATTACTCAATATTTTTATTTAGGGTTCCAACAAAATCTTTGAATGATTTACCTATTGAAAAGTCTTTGCAAAACCAGATGTATTTCAAAAAGTCGAATTCTTTTATTTCCAGTTGAATTTATTTGATCTCCATGTTGAGTTATGTATCTAGAAATCGCCGTTTAAAAGACAGTGGCATTTTTTTATAACAAATATGTTTTCCAATTATTTTAAAATAATCAAGCGATCCAATTTTAGGTGTTTAAAGTCCAACAAAAGCCATTATAATGTCTTATTTTACCCTGTTATTATAAGGGTCAAAACGGGTAGCCTATTTGATTCATCTTTCTTAGAATGACCCGTCACTCATATTAAAACTTTTCGTTGAAACTTCCAGAAGCGAAAGTCGGTAGATATACCGCATAATGAAAACTGTATATTTTAGGATTTGAAACACCAATACATAAGTTCATTATTGCTGTAGACCAGTACTTCTCAGCTGTTTCTCGCTAGAGGCACCCCTCAGAAATAATAAATAGATTGCGGCACCCCTAACAGATTTTTCCGTATGTAATTCACTGAATGTCACAATAAACAGAGCTGGAACACACGCATTAACTCCACATCCAACGTAGGAAGTTATTTTCGTTCTAATCTTACACAAGTATTTGTAAGAGTTGAGCAGAAAATCAGATTCCTAAAGATTCTCAAATATCTCTCGGCACCCTTGAGCATTAGAAATGGAACCCCAGGGTGCCGCGGCACCCGGGTTGTGAACCACTGCCGTAGACGTATGTCACAAAACTGTTGTTATCGCAGAAATTCAAGAGTCGGCGTCGCTACCGGCTGGTGGTGGCCTTTTCCGGCGCGGGCCAAATTGAGAAGAACTTCGAAGGTGTCGAGTTTGAGGTTTCGATGGGAAACTACGGAAATAAGTTCGAGGCCGAAATCGGAGCTGCTGTTTCCTCTACGGAGCCACAGAATCCTGTGTTCGACGGTATGTGAAAGTGACTACTTTTTAACTTTCATGACTATACACAGCAATTTTCCTGTATGTCGCCACTCAAAATTGGTTCGCCGTTCGATTTGGTTGGGTTGCCGACTGCAGTAGTTCATGTCGTTAGATTTATTGAGATTGGATCTGAACAAAAATGCTGCGAAAATTGTGACAAATATGTAGATATGGCTCATATGGATTAAATTCAAGTTGAGTTATACCATTTGTATTATGTTTTCTCCTCGTGTCGTATTCGGTTGTAAACCGTTCAGATTTGTTTGTCCAGGGAGGAACTCAATTAATCCAGGGAGGAACCTAATTAATCTAGGGAGGAACCTAATTTACACTGTAACTGTAACAGACCTAAAAACAACTGTCCATTGTTCTGATGCCTTTGTTTTTTTCTCGTGTTAATGAAGCATTTGCCGATGCAGGTGTAAAGTATCACTTCCTGCCCTGGGCATCCAAGAAGCCGGTGATGATGGTGACGACACAATACGAAGACATCAGCTTCCGATTGTTCTCGCTCAACTTTCTGCTTCGGCTCGTCGACAAAATCGTTAGTGGAATAATTTCGTGTTTTTTTTTGATAGACATTAAGTTTATTTTTGAGCTGGCGATGTTCCCTAACTCTATTTATAAAGTATATGCTCTCTACAGCCATTTTGATTTTTTATAATGGTTACAAGTTTGTGCGTGGCAAAGCTAAATCCAGCCATTGCTTGCATGAAATCGCACGTTGACTTTTGTGGAGTAAAAGTACTCATACAATATCGATCTCAAGGAAATGTTTATGGAAAACGGGCGTCCGCGTGTTTTACATGTTAGTTACGCCCAATATTTCTCAAAATATTTTATCTTAGGTCATGAACTACAACAACAACATATAGGCTTGCGAATTTTATTCTTGAATGATATGACTGGATAAAACCTCAAGTGAACACCCTTCATTGCTCAGTTTATCCAGCAAAAGAATCTCCTAGCTTCACTCTGGCCCTTTCTTTCTTTTTAAATTTTTTTACCGTACGAACTTAAAACACGGCAAATTGCGCGCAGGTGATGGACTTGGAATGTGTGAAGCAGATGATGGAAAATAAAGAAGACGAAATCGAGATTGCTTCCGAGATCGTTGCCCTGCTCGACATGTTGATAATTGAAACCGGGTGAGATAATTGAAGAACAATAAGCGTAAAGAAGGAATAATGTACGACGAGGCATAGAAACATATCTCCGAAATGTATTCAAGCTCATTTTATTAGTGTTGTTTGTTCTCTTATTGCGCGAAATTTAGGCCTTCTAAATTGGAAACAGTGTAAAACGCGAAAGGTTTTTACCCCGGTTGACAGTTTTAAGGAAAGTTCACGCAGGTATATATTCAATATTAATAATTATGGATGCCCATTACTTTATATATTAATCCAATACCGATACTCAATATTTCGGAGAAAAGTATCGTCCAGAGACAATTTTTCCCATTTTTTTTTTATAAAGAAAGAAGTTTAGTTATCTCCGGTTGTTAACCTGTCCCTTTTTTACAAATTTACCTTTCAAGGTAGAATGGCAGTGACTGAAATTACCAGTGTTGTAAACAAGTCATTTTCAAATGACTTAAGTCCCAGTCAGTCGTTCGTAAAATAACTTAAGTCCAAGTCAAGTCTTTTTGAATAAATAACAAGTCGAGTCCCAGTCCAAGTCATCGGTTGCCCAAGTCAAGTCATAGTTAGAGCAAGTCAACTTCAAGTCCAGCCCAAAAATAAAACTTAAAATTATGAAAACCGGCAAACTCATCCGATTATTATGAGCAACTCAAGTGAAAAATAACATAAAAGCAACACACTACAAGCAAATTCTTTTATGTGCAAAGATTGGGATAAATAACGCAAATTTATAAATAATTGCTTAATTAAAACAATTTATTTTAACCCAAGTCATTTGTCCAAATTACTTAAGTCAAGTCAAGTCAATTGCCCAAAAGACTTAACTCAAGTCAAGTCATTTTGCCCAAAAGACTTAAGTCAAGTCAAGTCATTTAAAAACAGTTACTTAAGTGCACTTAAGTCAAGTCATTGACTTAAGTCATTACAACACTGGAAATTACTATAATAATTTGGTAACAGATCGGCAGCGATATCGCCCTAATATCGGCCGACTACCGATACTAGCACTTGGCATCTGGTATCGGCTCCGATCCAATATTATCGCACATTAAGAAGCGTGTTTCAAAAATTGTTGCACAAAATTGTAGTACGGGAAATATTTTGTATAATACGCAGTCTCCTAAAATTCAAAAACAATAGTTCTCCAACTATTACATTGTCAATTTAAAAGTTCCTTCTTACGTCAACCTTATGATGTTTAGAACTTTATTACAACCAACATACCTATATGTCGATGTTAAAACAATAAAAATATTACCAATAAAAAATGAAAAGCTTTCACACAACTCCGTATCAACATAGTACTTTGTTATTTCATCCTACGTCGTCTCATCGCCACTTTTAGTCACAATACCCACAATACCTATCAATGCAAAACGCATTCAGAGCCAGGTCTAAACTTGGTCTGACGCTGTTATTTCGTTCGTTTCCGAGCAGAAAGAAGCTTCCCGACCCGCGCGGGCGCACCACCTCCAACCAGCTGGACATCCGGATGCACAGCCGCCGCGAGAAGACATTCGAGCTGGTTCGACAGGAGGCACGCGACTTGCGACTCAACTGTCGCGACGCCGAGTCGGCGGTCACTTCCATCAACGACATGCTCGACAAGATACAGAACGTCGCCTACGAAGTAAAGCGTTTTTTCAAGATAAAAAGAGTTTATAAGCAGTTTAATAACTATTCAAATTTACCAGTTTAGGTTGAAATAAACGAATTCAGGTTGCGCCGTAGAACGACAGCTATTATGTTAAATCAGTGACCCCCAATCTGCTTTAGGTTAAGTCAACCTATGCATAAAATATATAGTTTTGACATGTCAAAAAAGTCAAAATTTTCAAAATTTACACGTCAGGTCAAACTTTGTTAAAATTATTTTAAGCCCAAATTTGATTAAAAACGCACAAAAACGTTTACAAAATTAAAAAGTTTTTGAAATTGTCGTTAGTTAAAATTTAATCAAAATTTTGTTTTGGATACATTCAACAACATTTTAACGGTATTATATGTTCATTAGAGCAATTTACGAAATACTTGAGCCAGCAGAATTACCCACGCAGGCCAATTTTGTCGCATTGGGTTCAGCTCGAACTTCGTTTTCGGTTCGGAAAGTTGTGTATCTCAGAGTTGGACAAATGTATTAAACAGGCATTTTTAGAGTTGTTTGTCGTTTTAAAATGACAAAAGAAAACAAGTAAGCATTTTCATGAGTTTTGCATAAACCCGAAAAAATAACTGATTTGTGTTCGACCAGTAGTCAGTAAAACATCCAAAACGTGTAGTTGACGATGCCAAGACACTAATGCAGTACTTCAAACAACAATATATTGTGTAAATCAATGTTTTTTTAATAGGTCAGAAATTTATCAAAAAAATATATTTTTAGTTCAAAATTTTCTATTTTTTAGGTCAAAAAATAATCGCCCTAGTAATCAGGTATCTTTTGTACTGTTGATAAATATCCTCGGTAACAGTAACCTATTGTTTTTTAAGCCTCAAAACAGCTTTCCTGACGTCATTATCTGGATGATATCAGGAACGAAACGAATCGCCTATGCAAGGTAAATTTGTTCACGTTCCGAACAAGAACCGTGTTAAAGATGGTATATTGATATTGTCATAGTTACTCAATAGTCACTTCATATCACCCGAAGGAATGATCATTAGGAATAACTTTAAAATCTTACCGTAGGATTCCCGCCTATGACCTCCTACATTGCCATGACAACCCAGAATACAGTGGACGGTATTGCTGCAAGCCACAGTCCGTTTTCCTCAAGGTAATTACGAATGTTCAACAAGTGATATGCATATTGCGTATTATGCTATCTGAAACACTTTTTACAAGTTTTTGTTGCACACAAATATACGCCATCATAAGTGTACCCTATTTGTTGGTGAATCTTTTCGCCTTACATTTTGCCAGTACCCGACCGCTAAGCTGAACAGTAAGAAGAAGACTCGCATCCCCTGCCAGTTGATGATCGTGGCATGGCTTGGAAGAGCCAAGGACCAGGATGACTTTGATTTCAACACCACCGGACAGATATCCGTGTACGCCGACACGGTAAGCTATCAATAAGATCACTGTGGCAAACAAGTGATGTTGACTGGACTAAGTCCGAGTCGAGGCTTTTGTGAAACAAATTAAGATATTAGGTTTGGTACTGCGATACCTAACCCTTTTAATAGTAGTCGGTTAAAAATAACCCCTTTGTTTAAAGTGCAAGGAAATTCCACTCGGGTTCAATGTGTTTGGGTCCAAACATTTATCGAACAATAGTTCTAAAATTGCTTTCTCATAATATTATTATATCTCTTTGTATTATTCGCCTCGCCAAATCTCCCCTTTGTAAATTTCCAACTTAAATATCGTCAATACTATTTCTTCTGTTTTTTAGTTCGAGGTTGAATCCAGGTTCAACATTGTAAAGGGGTGGAACTCGGACGGCTACAAGGACATCACCGGAACGGTAACTTCAAAATATGTTTTATCTTTCGCACATACAAAAATCCAACTGTCATCCGATCCGTGTTAACTAATTATCCTTAGAGAGAATTTTTCCCATTCTTAACGAGAAGCAACCTTAATTTTGGCGAACGGCTTAGCAAAGCAATATGTATTTTTAACAAGGATGCCTAATGAATTAAAATTACCAGAGGAGCTGGTTTTGATTTATATAAGGATGCCTAATTCTAAATAAAATACAACGTCGAACATTGTGCTTTCACTTTACTAATTTTTTTCTCCAAATCAAGAACTTGCATTTGGCCATCTGTTTGTTTTAGGTCAATTGTTTTTCTTTTTTCAGATGCCACTTCCAAAATCGTCCTTCAAATGTCCACCAGGATGGATTTGGGAAGGCGACTGGCACGTGACCTCCGACGTGCCTATGTTGCAAGACGAAGGCTATATTAGCTATATCGAGGTAAGCGTTTGTTTTATAATTGAAATTATTGCTACAAAGTACCCGCTTATCTTCTCTAACCTGGACAGAATCTTGGCTTTACGCTGTTTTTGCGATATTTACGCAAACGCGTACGTCACTTATGAGTGAGCTTCTCTACGAACGTGGTAAATACTGGGTCCCGACCAAAGTATGTTCCTAAAATTTTTAAAAGTGCCTGTTTGAATATTTACTCGAAATGATTTTCCTGCTTCTCAATATTTGAATTTGGGACAAAATCTTTAATCGACTCTTCTGAAATGTTACACACAAGCCAATAGTCTTCCTAAAAACGTTCATATGGCAGTTATAAACAAGGGTAAATGTGAATTCGATTGCTTCTGCACTGCAAACCCCCTTAAATTCGAACAAGATGCAACAAGGTCATATATTTCATTAGAGGTTAGATACACAAACCATAGTTTGTAAATCGTAGGATAACTGATGTCCATTTTTTAGCATTTTTGCTTGCAAAAAATATTGATATGCCAAACGATTTCGGCAAACACCACCCTTTAAAAGCAATGGTTCTCAAATATTTTCGGATTCAGGGAAACCACTATGATCAGTAGGAGGTGGCACTATATAAAGACAAATTGTATTAAATTCTCGACAAGCTTTCGCACAACCGTGCTTCATCAGGTCAAATTGTACATGTTCAATACAATTTGTCTTTATATAGTGCCACCTGATTCATCTATTTAGAATTAGACAAATACGGTTTAAGTCCATATAAGACGGCTATTAACACAGATCACTTTGGTCAAGTTTTAGTGTTGGTCACACATTCTTAACTATATGAGGCGGTTTAAGTCCACATAAGACAGTATAGGCTTCAGTGCCCCCCTATAACATTAACTTGTGTTAAGTTTTTTTTTTTTTTAACTCGGCATACGACCTAAAGCCCCAGTACCACCTGAAGTTGAAAGACTAAGACAAGTTAAGAACCACAGCTCTGAGCTTTCCTGTACCTAAAACTAGCACCAACACAATTTCCCTCGCGTATAGGAAGCGTTCGAGCATCAATATCGCTTCCCGGGCAGCGAGTGGCAAGACGAGAAGATCCTCAACAGCAGGGGTGAAGAGGTTCCCAACCGGAACTCGATCGTTTGCCAGCCTGGATGGGAATGGGAGGACGAATGGGGAACCGACACGAACCGCGCGTGTGACGAGGACGGTAAGCGGAACAACTCAGACTTGACTTTTTTGTCGTCTGTTGAGAAAAGTCGCCGATGGCCCTTTGGCGCAAGACACCAACACCAAGTCACGCAGTACGCACCCCAGAGGTTTTATAAACAACTCGCGGTGTTTTTGCGAATTTCTTTACCAACCGTCGACATTTGTTTTGTGGAAAACGTTTATTTTCTGCATTGGAATTTAAATCAGCAATGCATTTTTGTTTTTTGTTTTTATAAAAAAAGCGGTGCAAATTGTTTGTGTAAAGTCGTATTGTAATTTGTCGCGTGATTATATTTCCATAAAAGTTTCGCTTCAGCAGAAAAAAAAACGAGTCACACCGCACCACGCTAGGACCCTTGTGGAAGGCGAATTTTGGTGAATAATTTGTCAATTTTTTTTTAAGGTCATAAAAATGAAACGTCAAAATCATTATTGCGTCACTTCGTGCCGAATTTTCGTATAGGCGCCGAATATTTTCAACCCTGTTGGGTTTTTTCGCCCCCATTCGTATTAAACTGATATTTGGCGCTGCAAAGAGGGCATAGATATCATGTTGATGTAAATCCTGCTAGCACTAACAATAAATAATCAACAGCTATACTGTGTGTGCAAGTATTAGGATCGTCCACAAAGCTGTCACCATATATAGGTTGTAAATTAGCATGAATCACTAAATACGTTTTACGTTTATGTACACATAATAATATTTTCTCATCCTCTGCCCCCATTTTCCTCGTTTCTCCTGATGACACGGCTCCGATTGTTCCTCGCAGGTTGGGAGTACTGCGTGATGGTGCAGGAGGGCGAGGAAGTTGTGTGGCAGTCCTCCGAGAAGACCTTCCACGTGGGCAGGAGGAGAAGACTCATCCGGACGCGGATCTGCATGGATCAGAAGCTACAGAAGTTCTTCCTCCAGGGAGCGGTACGCTATTTTGTTGCAACAAATGTTTTGATACTTATTTAAATCTAACGTATTTAAATTTATCGCCGCTCTTTACAATTAACAGCGTTAATGGAATAATTCTCGTTACCTGTTGTGTTAAACATAATTAATATTTGACTTTCATATAAATAGTAAGAAAATGCATAGGTAAAACCTTTAAAATTGTTTTCGGCCTACTCGCGTATACCTTTATAACCCCCCGTCGACCAACAACGCTACAGATGTTACTTATAGGAGCAACTCTTTTCTTTTGGCTCTTGAAATAAAAATGCTATACAAGATTAAACACGTAAAATCATTTTTAATCAATAGGTCATATTTTTAGATATGTAAGCCGTCATCGTTGGTCTAAAAGCAGCTTCAGAAGGGCTAGATTCCAGTTGTTAACACACATATGTGTACATATGTTTCATTGAATAAATGATATGGTACTGTGAATCCCCTTCAATATGAAGTTGCTTGTACTAACAGATTGAGCAAGCATTAGCGTATGGTCGTTTCTCGACTCGTTCCCTTCTGAGCCTGCATAGCTCAGTTGGTAGAGCGACGGTCCCGGCTTGACCGGAGGTCGTGAGTTCGAACCTCACTGCAGGCCAGTTGTTTTTCTAGCCTGCTCTGCTTGCATCATTGATCGACAGATTCGGTGAGTCTGCAATGGCTTTCAGTGTACTAATGATATGTTAGCCATAATCGTTGGTCAAAAAGCAGCTTCAGAAGGGCTAGATTCCAGTTGTTAACACACATATGTGTGTACATATGTTGAATAGGTCATATTTATAAGTTTTTTTTTATAGTTTTCAGAAATATTTCTTGTTAAAGAAAATCAGGTATCGTATGCACTGGACAACAGTAGGCGAACGTTTAAAAAGTAAAATATGGTTCCTAAACGTAATTAAATACACACGAAAATACAAAGAAACTAACAACAGCAAGAATAAAAAAAAATAGTAAATCATAGACATACAACATATGTTTTTGCTATAGGCAGTGGTATTCAAAAATCCACAACATAAAAAAAAAATTAAAAAACGGACTTTTAATGTCTACTAAATTCGGTCTTTAAAACCAGTATGCGAAATTCCTCTACAGAAAGGAGTGGAGGGATCGATCGGCGACAATTGGCAGTACGCCAAAACCGCCTCGAGCCAGTTCCACGCGGCCTGCGGCTCCTTCGACATGGTCCGGCGCCGACGCTGGGTCCGCAAAATGGTGACGTCAGAGGCCAGGGGCTCGGCGGCCATCTTTAATCTCGACAAGTCGGTAAGCCACGTTTGACAGATGCCAACTGTTTGTTGAAGCAAGAACTTTCTCGATTTTGTTTGTGTTATTTTTGACGTTGCAATTCTTGAATTTTGCAAATAACGTCTTCCTTTTTAACATTTTTATTTTTTACACCAAAATTACTGTTTTTAAACCAAATAATTGTAGCAAGCAATAAACAATAAAGTTGATATTGCTAGGATGTTATTATACAATTATACATGTCTAAATTTTGTTTGTGTTGGTTTTTATCAGCATTACAACTTTAAACTATATTCTTTAAAATAGATAATTAAGTTTTCGCCAAAGCAAAACTTAAGTGTGACTTGTTTGGGAAATCGTTGTTTAATATTTGTTAACAAAACTTTCGGCAAAACTTGATTTTTGTTTTGTCTAACTGTAATGTTTCTCAGTACTACTAAAACTAGTTTTTTTTCAACCAAGTTTTTTTTGAAAAATGAGTTATACGACACTCATACGAGATTGCTGTTTTTTGTTATGCAATTGGTTTGAATAAAGGGTGCTGTAGAGTCGCAAATTTTATTTTCTTGGCTAGAGTCGGACTTACCAAACTCGCAGCGTTGGATAAAAAAACATGTTCGTTGCAATTTTTTTATTCAAGAAAGTTTCTTTTTTTTATATAAAAAACTTGTTGTATAAAAAAAAAAAAAAAAAAAAAAAAACTTAAACCCAAGTGTTTCCAATAATTTTTCGCGCTTTAAAAGTAAATTAGCCAAGACGCATAACACTGTGTCCTTGTTGTTCCTCGGTTAATCATCTTGCGAGTTCGTATTCCGTTGCAAACACAATAGTTTGTTTATCTTTCGGTTGCAGCAAAAGGAAGAATCGGGAGATCAACCTCTTTCGCCGTCTTCGCTCAAAAAGGCGCTGGGAATGTTGGAGGGAGATCTTCAAGAACGTAAGTATCACAAAGCACCACTTGTATGACCAAATAAGAACTTTAACCAACTTACTGTAACTCGGAACGGTAAAGTCATCCTAATACTTTAATTCGAAGCAGTGGTCTCCAGCTTATAGTTTGCGACCCAGTGTTGGGTCACGAAAAGGCCTTTAAAACGGTCGCAATCACTAACCAATTTCTGCAGTTTGAATGATATCAATGCGCTTAGGGTGTAAAGGGCGCAATGAGTATACTAAAAATGTTAAAACAAAATTTGTGTTTTATCTGTTCACTTTAAATTCATGTGTTAATTCATAATTTGGTACACATATGTTGGCAAAGTTTCCTGAAGCATAATAATCAATCACTCGTGTTATTTAGTTCAAGCATTACTTATTGAAATAACAAACTGGGTCGTATGTAAATGCTGCTTTTATTTTATTTAAAAAAAAAAAAATAAATAAATAAAAAAGTTGGATACCACTGCTTTAAAATAACAAAAGTTCGACCAAATAGTTAATTAGCATTTGCAGAAAACAAACTAAATTAAGTAATATTGGTGCGTTTTGAATCCTCACCAGATTCGAATTTGAAGATTTAATTTTGCAATGTTTATTTGTGATAGCGATGGCAATCGAAGATGGAATGAAACTCGAGCAACTGCGTGAGAAGGATGACGGGAAAATGAAGATGTTCAAAAAGAAGGAAAAGGGAGGCGATTCTGATGGTAAACATACTTAGTGGTATGAGTTTGGTACATCCGGAATCCGCAGTTATCTCGTCGCGATGCCACCCAGTAAAACAAAAGTTGCCGTTTTAACTATAAAAAACGCGTTAAAGATACTTGTTTTCATGCCAGCAAAAAAACTGAAAAACCACTAGGAAAATATAAAAGTGTTTTATTTTAATATTTTACCTGAATTAGGGCATCTTGGGGGCCTTTTAGATATAGACTCTTTCTCAAGTTTTCTGGTACAAAATATTTCACAGACACTCTCAGTTAGAATAAACTGCGACGAATGTCATGAAAAACTTCTTGCGCAGGCAAAAAGAAGAAGAAAGTGCCGAAGATGCCGTCCCCAAAAATCTACATGATGTTCGAACACGTTTCCAAGCTTCATCTGCGCGCTTACATCTACCAAGGCAGGGACTTGCTGCCCATGGACCAGGACAACTTTTCCGGTACGTTGCGTAAAACCTATGGAGAAAAGTTGATAGAAAAATAAAACATTTTGTATAACGACTATACCAAAAGCCATCGCAGATAAGACGAACTGTCGATTAATGGTTCAAGCAAGGCAGGCTAGAAAAAGATACTATTGTCTGCAGTGAGGTTCGAACCCACAAACCCCGGCCATACCTGTACCTTCGCTCTACCAACTAAGCTGCACAGGTTCAGAGAGGATCGACAACCTTGACGCCAATGCTTTCTACATTCTGTGTAGAAAACTGTTAGTACAAGGAAGTTTATATTGAAGGGGTTTTACAGTACCATATCGTTCAATGAAAAATACACACATCTATGTGCTGGAATGTAGCAAGCATTGGCGTCTTGGTTGTTTCTCGAGTCTGTGTTGTTCAGTTGGTAGAGCGACGGTCTCGGTGTGGCCGGAGTTCGTGAGTTCGAACCTCACTACAGCTTTGTGTTTTTGTAGCCTACTTTGCTTACATCATTGATCGACAGATTCGGTTAGTCTACGAAGACTTCTGGTGTCTAAAAGCGGCTACAGAAGAGCTGTCGATCACAGTTGTTTTATCTGTTCGACTGTGTACTACTGCAGTATCGGTCTAGTGCACAACTTTGTCATTCTACTAAAAGTCGAAGTTTTTAAACTTTTAATTAAACAGAAAACACTCATTTTTGCTTAGTTTAGCTCGAAACAATAAATAGTAACTTTTCATTCACTAAATTTATTTAAATGGAAAATTACTGTTGTTAATGAAGTCAAATTACTTATTTTAGGCCGCTTTATTTACAACCAATCAAATGTAACCTTTCCACTTTCGGTATACTTCTTTCTAATCTAACCCCATAAACGCCCCGATAAAAATCTTAAAGTTTCTTCAGTAAAATAAATGGATCAAAAATGTCGCTCGTTTTCGCATCGCAGACCCGGTGGTGATCATGTCGTTCCTCAACTACTGCCGACGCACTGACGTAATCCACCACACGCTGAACCCGGTCTGGGACCAGACCCTCATGCTGGACATCAACTTCTACGGCGACCTCAACTATCTGCAGAAGTTCTGCCCGGACGTATTGCTCGAGGTCTACGACAAGGACGAACTGGTAAAACGCGCTTAATTGCTGCTGCTGCTGTTGTAAAGGGTATAATACTGGAGTTTCTCTTTTTGCGGTATTTAAGCCAGCTTTTCAAATGACGTTATTTTGAGATAGGTTAACTAGGCGGAGACAGGTTTGCGAGAATAACCTTGAAACTTGTGTTCGCCAATTTTTGTGGTCAATGCTGTCTATGTAGTCAGTAAGCACCGGCGATTGTATGTGTTAGCAAAACGAAAACTATTGAAGGGTATGTGCGTGAATTATACAAACAAACATTTTCTTATGTAATATTTGACAAGGTTGCGCTTAATTATTTTTTGTCACTTGAAATTAATATTTTTGAAGTGGTTTTAGATTTTCTAGGTTTTATATGGCTTTAACAAAACATTACTATTGCGATTTCTCATTATTTGTTAAAAACACTATTTTTCGACAGTGTAAAATTTTACCAAAAAAAATACTTTTTTCTCGAAGTATTGGATCGCTTGAATTTTCTAGTCCCACTTGTATACGCATAAAGGTTTTAAGTGACATAACACAATCCAGGTAATTTTGTTTCTGAGCTAGAAACTGCAGAGTTTATGATGTGCGTGCAAACAGTTAGACTTACCCGCCTTTTTGCGATTTTACCATTGCCAAGTTTTTATCCTAAGACATGTGAGAGTAAAAGTTATATTTTTGCATCCGCCCTTCGGCCCAAACCCGCAGCTTCCAAGCGCGCAAATCAACCGAAAGTGCAAGGAGATCATGTCCTACCGACGGGCGTCACGCGATTCGGCGCAGCCCCGGCGGAAAGGGGTCTTCCGCTCGAAAAAGTCCGACTCCGCGCCGTCACCAAACAATGACGTCATATCTACCGGCTCCATTTCGTCCGGCGACGAAGTGAGCGCTCCGACTGCGCAAAATCCGCTGCTACAACTCAGCCCAAAACAGCGCCGAAGCCTCGGCGGGAATTCGACCCTCAAAGTCCCGCAGAAGTCCCAGGCGCGTCGGCATTCGATTGCGGTGCCGCTGCCAGGTTTCGCTTCGCCGAAGAAGTCCCGTAAATCCGGCAACGGCTCGGTTCGTCACTGTTTGTCTGTTGCTTGGGGCTGCTGATAGCTGACACCTTCAGAAATTGTGCTTGGAAATTTTTGAGACGCGTGGCTGTTGCATTCTAATATATTTTGGTGGCTGACAAAAACGAAATCCTGCTAACATGTTTGGCAAATGGCTGAGAATATGTTTTTAAGCGGAAAAACTGCCAAATTGACTTAACACGGTAATAACATTTCTTTGCACCTCCTTGACAAGCGAAGAGTGTATAACTTTTCTTCCGATTTATGCCGATAAGTGGGCATAAATCGATTTCTTTCTGTCCTGCACACTCATATACCTTAAATTAAATTTCTAAAATGCAGTTTTGACCCCAAAAATACGGTGTCAAATAGATTTTATTAAAAGCTGACCTGCTTCTGAGGCAAATTTGGGATGTTTCTTTCCTGTGTTCTTTGTTGCGTTAAGTTTAACGACCTAACAGTCAAATTGTCATTGCAGTCATCAGTTTCTTGCAGTTGTTCGGCTGAAACACTGCAGCGCTTTATCACCCTTTCCAAACCTCGCTTCTCAGTCGTTCGATGTTTTTGTGCTAAACGGCAGCAAGCGTTATGAAAGGCAGCTTGAACTTTTTGCCTTATTCAGAATGCCATACTTTGCTGAGCAAACCTTATGGCAGGCAAGACAGCATTCTAAACTTCCTTTTTAAAATCAGATCCCATTTAGCATCGGGAACAAGACGCCAACAAAGCAACCGAAAAAGCACCACTCAGATCAATCGAAGAAACCCGTCTCAGTAAACAAAATATTCTTTTGGGTCTTGAATGTTGTTTGCATTGGTGTTTCAGTTTTATTTTTATCCGAAACAAACCGACCGGCGTTGTTTCATTCAGAAAACTGCGGGACTGTGATTGGCCGCCGTTCTTCAAGCTTGGCATGCTGCCCTTTTATTTCCTATTTTGTCCAGAAAATTGAACAACTGAAATGGAATCAGCAAAACCCTGTTAAAACATTTTGTCAATACGTAGCCGAAAACAAAATTTTCAGTACTAAGCCAATCACAAGTATGTTATGACTTCAATTTTTGTTATCAATAGAATCTTACTGTAGCTAAAACAGAGACAAAAGTGATAATACTAAACTTGTAAATTGCTATGGTCTTTCTGCTCAGGATGACACTCAAACCAGTGAATTGTATTCATTTTCAGCAAAAGTATTTGCAATATACAGGAATATTTTTCTTAAAATATTTCACTTTATTTCTGTTTCGGACAAACTTTCGATGCGAAAGCTTTGTCGTAACATTACACAAGGGCGATGTTATTTTTTGTTTTTGCCTGTTGATGTTTTGTTTAGGTTAATTGGAATTGAGGTAAGCTTTGTTGGGTGCAGCTATGTTGGTTTTATTAACATTTTATTATTTGTGTGGACTAACTTGCACGGCAGTGATGTGTATTGCACCTGGTGGTCCTAATCGACTAAAACTAAAGTTTGTTCGCATGTGTGGTGTTTACCTAACCAAACCTAAATCATAACACATTTGGACGTTTTTTGACGGAATGCTAGGTTTCTTTTGGTGAAAGCACGCTCGTGTACAGTTCTAATGTGTGATACATTTTTACAAATGTTGCATTCATATTTATTGTATATACACTGTAATAGGGATTTGGTACCGGGTTAATTATGAGAAAATGTCACGATTGATAAGTATGCTTACTTGAAAAAGAAATTAAAAATTTTCCATACCGAAGTTAAGTAACAATGTTTCAACAGTTGATATCAGTTTTTGTTCGTTATTAGTATGGTAGGAAAGTCAATGTCAGATAAATCAGATGGTTTCGTCTGTTCTACGTAACCCACTTTTAAAAAATAATTAAAACTTTTATAAATTGTATGGGCCTGTTTCATGGGTGATAAAGGTCACTAACTAGGGACAGATTTTCCTAACCGATAAACCCTGCAAACCTCACATTTTCGACCATCCCAAACCCACACAAGCGCGCCGCTGCCAGCACGGTCGCTCGGTTGACCTGATGAACTTTCACCTCTTAACCTCTGACCTCGCGCAGGGCAACCTGGAGTTCATGGGTCGAACCTGGGGCAAGCCGGTGCTAAAGTTCGACGGCACTGAGACGGAGAAGCCCAAGCTACAGTGGCTCGACGTTAAGAAGGGCGACCAACATGGAGGCTGCATCCTCGCCTCGTTTGAGCTCTTTCTCGTAAGTTTAACCTCTATTGTAACGTGGCCGACGCCTCGCGTAAGGTCGCGTTGTGGTGACTAAGGTCCTGTGGTCTAGTTTGTATGTCTTATTCCGATGCCAAGAGTTGTTAAAAAAATATGCCGACACTTTATATTAGCTTAAAGCCGCCCTCCAATTCGTGTTCAATCATTAATTTACCTAAATCTAATAAACAGGTTATATTAAGGCTTTGCTAACCATAGAATGGGATTATAAATCTTATGGGATCGTAAGGCAATGAACTAATAAATTCATCTTTTTGAAATTCAACCTCGAGGTTTTGGATCAAATTGCGTGATATCGGAGAACATCGTATCGGGAATATTAGGTTCCCTTATTTTTTCAGCCAATATTTATTGTGATCCAACCCAGTGTTTTCCACCTTAAAATAATTTTTTGTTTGATAACCCAGAAAAAACATAACCCTTGGACTTTAAATGCTAACCATTTTGCTTATTTGAATATAGGAATCGTAGGTGATCTTAAATTCAAAAGTACAAAAGTTAATATGCATGCTTCTGTTTGTAAAACCAATCAAAGCAGCAGGCATCATTAAACACGAAAAGCAAAGTCAGCACAGCTATTTCTCAGCGGCAGAAGCCGTACTGTCTTCCCAGTAAACCAACATAAAATGTTCACCCTTCTTTATTTTTTTATTTTATTTTTTATTTTATTTTTTATTTTTGCTAACTAAAATAAAGCAAAGAAAGTAAAAGCAAAGTAAAAGGTGAAGGGGTAGTGGCTTCTTATTCCCATTGGCCGAAAAGGAGGCCGGGAATGTCTGTAATGTCAGTAATGGTTCAGGCCCTCCTCCGGACAACCATTCCCAAAGGGAGATGGTGCCGCCACAGGGAGGTAGGGCCCGAGTTATAACTGCGCACTGGCAGAAGGTAAACTTTTCGGCTTTTTGTTTTGGTGTAGGTAATGGGTAATCTAAATATAGTGTCAGTATTGGTAATAATTTTAATATTTTTACTGGCCAAAAAAAGGGTAAAATGTTCACCCTCGCAGAAACACGAACAAATGGAGATACCTGTGGTTCCCCCGAAGCGCGGCGACGGCTACATGGTGCCGTTCGGTATCCGGCCGGTGCTACAGCGTACCGGGCTCGAGTTCATGCTGTGGGGAGTGCGTAACATGGAACCCTTTCAACTGCTCAGCGTCAACTCGCCCAGCATCCTTATACAGGTTCGTTTTGGCAGCTTTTGCGCGCATTTTTTACTCAGCATATACAGCAGTGGTTTCTAAAGTATGGGAGTGAAACGCCATAAAAAACCGTTCAATATTGTTTGCTAAGAAATCACTTAATTCACTAAAAACTAACATATTTTGTACTAATTTCCCGTGTCTTGGGTCAAGGGCCAAGAGGTGTTCGCATAACTCAAATATTAGTCGCAAAATTTGGAAACCACATACAGAAATACTGGGATTTTTTATTGAGTTGTGTTTTAGTGCATGTAGCAATTTTCATAACCGATATATCATCGCAAAGTTGTCAGATAATTCAATAACAGTTTAGTTTTCAAGGCAACTTTACTACACAGCAGGACTTCTCAACAAAAAGTCCATATTTTTTCTAAAATAATATGTTAGTTTCTCAGTTTTTACTGTTTAAGTTGTGTTCAAGAATCAATACAACACAACACTTACCATTTGTTTGGTTACTGGTCAATTAAGCGAGAGCATTTAGGCATTTTATTTATAGCTAAAACTGAGTTATCTGAAGTGGTCCACGAAAGAAATAAAGCAACTTTGTCTTTTACAAGTGTCCAAGCTAAATAAATCTATGCACTGTAGCTCATCCCACGATGTTATCATAAAGCCTGTTTATTTCTCGTATTTATATCTTCTGCATTGGGAAGTTGTTTTTGTTATTTCGCACAGGTTGGAGATGTTGAGTACAGGACTAAGATCATTAAAAATCTCAAGAAGAACCCCAACTTTTCCGAACCTGTCTGCTTTATTCCTACGGTGAGATTTGCAACTCGCTGTGATAACGGCGTAACTTTAATTTTCAGACTTTTGCAGCCCAGGAGTTTTTACATCTTCGTAAAAATCAATGACTCAACTCAAGTAAAATTAATTTTATCTGTTTTTAAAATGATGGTGAATTTCTTTACTTTGCCTGTGTCTTCCGAAAAAGTCAGGATTCCAACCGAAAAAGTTGATGATTTCAAGTTTATTGCTATTCGACATGTTAACATCTAGTTATCTAAAAGCTGTAAATAGCTCGTTTGCTTGACCTCCAGTTGTTTCAGTTTCTAGTTATCAAATCCTGATTTGATTGACACGTGACGATACTTCCTATTTTATTTAGACACTCGATATTTTGTAAAAAAAACTACGGCCGTCCGATCCTAAGCCAAACTTCGTAATTACTATAGTGTAATAATCGAAATTTGAAAATATGAAACGTTCAAACGTACTGATTTCCAGCTAATTAAGGCACAAATTGCATTAGCCGTATAACATTAGTTACGACCGATTATAGAATTATTATTATGCGAGAAATGCACTATGCAAGCTTTAAAACTCTAGCTTGGATTACAAACCATTGCTGAAACGGCATTGGTATACACGTGCAACTTTAAGATCTGACAAAAATCGATACTACCACTTGGTATCCGATAGCTGGACCAAACCTTTAATTCAGGACCTTATTTTTCACCTACATCTTAATACTAATATCAGCGTAATTCCTTCTATCCGCCCAGCAACTACCGGTGGAGCGCCTCTACTTCCCGCCGATCGTGATCCGCGTCAAGGACAACCGCAAGTTCGGCAGACGACCCACGGTCGGTCAGCACATCATAACCGACGTGTCCGAGTACCAGGTCGAGCCGCTGGAGCCAAAGAAGGAAGAGCCGCCCGACGAGGGATACGGTGAGTTTTTAAGGCCTTTGGTCAGCTTGTTTTAAGCAGTGATTCTCTAATATTTTATGGAAGCATACTTCCTGCTTTTTTGTTCCTGTGCACTACAAGCAAAAAATTAAGTCTAAAACCCCGAGTAAAAAAAACCCCGAGTGTTTGAAGTCAGGTGTGCTTATAGTTCTAATGTTTGTTTACGTCAGGGGTGCTTTAAAAAAAAATTTTTTTTTAAATGGATGCCTAAAATATTTTGTTGGTTTTCTTGGACCAAGAGATGACGTCATATAACAAATATACTTTAAGATTCTGCTGTTTTTAGTACAACTTCTGCGCAAATATGCAACTGAAGTCGAGTTTAAATGAGATTTAATGAGAGGCAAAGCGCTTTTTAAAGAATCTATTTTCTTTAAAAAATTCAGTACAGTTTTTTAAAATAATACACAAAAAACCCTGGTTTAAAGGAATATTTACGTTCCGATTTTGAAATAAATTACTATGCTTAACGAAGTCGGTAAAACACAAAATAGGTCAAAATACACTCGGTAAACACCGAGTAGGCGCAGAAAGACAATTCCAGAACATATATTAGGTCGATACTGCAAAGAGACAATAACTTGCGACAGTCGCTTTTTTACACCTCTACTATATTTTTCGAATGTTTTTTGCTATACCAAATTTAAATAGAAAATTTGCATTTCGTATCTTAGGTTTCAGATGTCTGCCAGCATTTTGAATGATATTTTATTAGCTCGTATAAGCTTACAGTATTTTGTTAAAACTAATGACTTATATGACAATGCCCCAGATTGACATTGACTTAATATTAAAAAAAATACTTGCTGACACGCGTTTCGTTTTAAAGTGAACTATTTACAACCCTGTCGTTTTAACTACCACATTTATACACTCTTCGTCTGTCATCTTGCAGATGAGCCTATGATAAGCGATGTCGCTATTGAGGTCGACAAACCGAAACCGGATAAAAAGAACAGGCTGAAAACGGTAAGATATGTTAAAATAATGATTAAAAAAAATTCTTGTAAAAGTAAAAAGTTAAAATGATACGCGTACAGTTTGTCTTGTTATATAAGACGATGATTTTACAGCACCGATGTAATTTGTGACGCAACACTGCATGTGCTGTCTAAGCGATCTAGATCTGCCCAACGCCAGAATAATTAGCTTAAATTTATTTTATTCAAATCTTTTAAGCTATTTATACATAAGCAAACAGTGTTTAAGATACGGCTTTAAACGCTGCCACATTGCTCACCCTATAAAGGCTGACTTTTGCATACTCTAAAAGTTTTGCCCGACCATGGACTAAACTGTTGCCTTCGCCGGCTTGTTTTTCAACTATATAGTTCTATGACAAGCTCGTCAAAAAGCCTCCGCCCACGGTTCGTATTTAGACCTATACACCTCGGTTTGCTTGCCCTATCATAATTGCCTGTATCGCTCCCATCAAAACTCACCCATCGCGCGCTCCGCCATTTCACGTTCATTTTATTTCGCTGTCATCATCCAACGCTTTGACACGAAAAACAGCCGGGCGACGGCAGCTCGGCAAACGGCGGAATCGCGCCAGACCAAGCCACCGAAACCTCGCCTCTCCTGGCCGCCGAAGAAACGCAAGCGGCAGCCAGCGACGATCAGCAGCAACGACTGACCGTAACCCAGCACGAAGACGAGATAACGGTTACCGAAAAGGTCACAGAAGAGGTCACTGTGAGTCGGCAAGTCAACGGCAAGGCTGTGGTCGCGCACGTCGAGGAGTCGGCCACTGTTACAGTCCAGGTGGAAGACCCGGACGGAGGCGCCGTGGTCGCTCCTGAGGATGCTGATAAGAAGTCTTCTAAAAAGTCCTCCAAGCCAGGCACGCCCGGCGGCCTGCCCAGCTTCTCGCTGACCAAGCTCGGCGACGCGATCAAGGCCAAACTGGCCGATCTGGTCACCGTCGAGGAAGAGGTGACGTCACATGCGACCCTTTGACCTCCCCCCCCCACGCATGTTGCCGTCATGCCCGAGTGGTTTGCGCATGTCACGTGTGTCTGTATTGACCTGGATTTTTGCGCCCGCCTAGCTCGATCGAACGTTCTCGAAAATGCAAAGCATTTTCGCGCACGCTGTGTTTGATTGTCTTTTATTTTTATTTTTCATTCTGTGCTTGAGTTCGTCATCTAAATTACCATTTTGTAATGTTGCGATCGTTGCTTGAGTTTTACTTTTGTTTTTATCATTTTTACGTGGCTTGCTGTTTTTTAAACTGTTGTTGTAATGCTTTGTATTGTTTGGAATTTCTGTCCGATTACGAAGATTTTGCCAAAAAATATGTTGTAGTGTGTTGTTGCTATTCGGAATGGGACATAATAAATACCCGTATAATATATGCGGACTCTGCAAAAGTGAAAAAAATATTCATTTATAGCCAAACAATTTTTTTTTTAACTTTTATATTCAAAAGAATATTCATGAGAATTAAAAATTTGCAGAAATTGCTAAAAGCAAAAAAGCATTTTTCAATTGTTTCTTCTGTATTAAGCATATACGTGCCTCAATTTATATCGCGTAATCGTAAATCAATTTGCGCAGAACTCGTAAGCCGGGTACTCATCGGGTTGTTCCATTCCCAATTTGATTTGTTGTGCTCCTTGTTTTTAGAATAAAGTGCTCGTTTTTTTGCAAAGTTTCAGAGCACATGACGGCCAAGCGTCTGTTATCCTGCTCGTATGGCAAAATTTGCTGTTTAAAGAAATATAACGACTGCTGTTTTAACGGTATATGCAAAGCTCACATTATAAAAATTTAAACGATTTTCACATTGATTTGAGGACGCGAATTACTGCAATGCTTATCTGTGATGTTAGAATGCATTGCCTTGCAATACATTTCAGAGAAACTCTATCGCTCAACAAAATATTTATTTAAATTAAATTACTGTCCTTCGACTGAGAACGCCAAACGCAAAATTGATAAAAAAAATAACCTCCCATTGGTAATTAAATAGTAAAGTGCAGCAAATTGCCTCCCTGGCGATATTCTGCGTGTGAACAAGCCCCCTCCCCCCAAAAAAATCACACAGGATCGCTGACCCCCCCTGTGTTCGTTAACTTACACTTCTTATGTTGAAACGTTCAGGGTCCACGAGAAGACGAGATCGACTGGTGGTCCAAGTTTTACGCCTCCAGCGGTGAAACGAAAATGAGCGGGGTCTATCTTGACACGGGAATGGATCTTGTCAAGGTAACTATTTTCGGCACACTAACGTTTGTGTAGGATTGGCGACCCGCTACGATCGGAGCGGTTCGTATACATTCTGTGTTCCACTTTTGTCGTGTGATTGTATATACGCACGATAGATATGGCGAAGTTAAAGTTTATAAATAAGCGTTCCGGCCGATCCGTTTCTTGTAAGCATCTTCCCCAAACTCGTCAGCTATCTATCGAGGAACTGTTTGAAATTGTATAATTATGGAATGTTTATGACACAAAGATTTTAGTAAAAACAACACCCAAAACACATTACTGGATTTTAGTTTAAACCATATGCGTTTTTCCGCCAATAAAATGAAACATGACTCCAAGCCAACCGTTCTCCACACAACCTTAATAACATGTATTTTGCGTATTACACGTAAAATATATATACGCAATGTTGACTGATTTTAAGCCGGACATTTTAGATGCGTTATTCATAGTTTAAAAATGTGTGATTATGGCAAACAAAAATAATGCAATAATTTCGCATGAACAACACACTTGACAATCCCCATATACATAAATGTTCGCACATATAGCTTCAGTAGCGAAAACACAGTGAATATGTTAGGTCATATCCTCCAAAAGGCGATAGCTTGCGCTATTTTACTACAATTTTAATTCTAAACGCGATTTTGTCTTTCGCAGGTTTACAAGACCGAGCTGGAAAAATCCGAGAATTTCCGCCACTTCAGCGACTTCATTCAAACTTTTCGACTTTCGCGCGGGAAAGCGACGGACGACGACGAAGAGCCGGAATTCGCTGGCGAGTTTAAGGTAAATTGTCATGGGTTAAACCAATCGCCATTAAAAGAGATATTGTAACTGTAGATTTTTCATTCCCTAAAAAGTCTTTTTAGTCATTGTTTAAACGACTATTTTTACCTGGGACTTTCTTTGATTGTCCTCTGCGGCCAATTGGTCCATCTGGTTTATATCAGTAGTTATAGTTATGTTTCATCTCTCATTGCTGTTTGGCACAGTGCGTGCCTAACTAAGGGAATTTTTTGTAAACGTATAAGTGTTTTTACGAGCTCTGCGTTCATTTCCATTTTGATAAAGTTGTTTCAGTTCGCCAATTAATAACATCCCTGTAATGAAGCTTTGGTATTGAAAGTAACACTACTCAAAACTAAAACCTTAAAAAATTAACAAACTGTGTGGTTTACTTCAGGTTACATAATTAGGACACCACGGCAAGATGTAAGTTCGTGATCTCACGTTTTGACGTAATTTTGTGCTGTCATTCTATGATTTTATGACGTCATCCCTGAAAAATTCATTCCACCGAACAAAAATCCTTGATCTGCGCCTGGGTTTAACGGTCGTTTTTTATTATTTCAGCATATACAGTAGCGTCAGCGCCGGATGGTGCTCTTTTAGGCCAGCCGCCAAATTTCCCAACCATTTATTTTTGCCAATATTGTTTACAGGGAACCTTTCGCATTTACCGGTTGCCCGCCTTAGACCACGAACCTTTGCCGCCAAAGTACTTCGACAACATTCACAGCACCGAAGCGGTGGTAAGTTTTTAAGTTTTTCGCGCATTTGTGTTCTCACATCTTTCTGAAACTTGATCTGCTACACAACAAAAAGGTTTCTTTGACGTTAGAAGGAAGCAAACAGGGACAAACTTTTATTGGGTTTAAACGTTTGACCTTATAGTTTTATTTCATTTGATTTATTTTTCTAAAAACAAGGACATGTCTGACTGCAAAAACTCCGATGTCGGGATTTTAGTTTAATAAAACGTATGTGTTTTCCTAATCTGACTAAATCTTTGGATATTATTTCCTAACTTACAAGTTTAACACATCACTAAAACGCAATTTTAACAATTTATTTTAGAGTAAAACTACAGGCTTATCACGAATAATGCAAATGAGTCACTATAAACCGACCTAAGTCCAAATCAAGTGATTTACAAAATACCTTTTAATTCTCTGTCCAAAAGTTATTTCCTTGAAGTCGTGAAAGATTTTGCCAAAATTAGGACGGCAAATGAAATCATTTTGAAACAATGCTGATTTTATTTAAAAGGTATTTAAAAACAGTAATTTCAGCGCACTTAGGTTACTCATCGGCCGGTCACTACGTTTTTTTTACACTGCTAAACATCATTTAACAGCGTTTTTCTATCATACCTTTCACAGGAAGTCAAAATTCGCGTTTACGTGTTGCGAGCATACGACCTGGCGCCCCAGGATTCGAACGGTTTGGCCGACCCCTACCTTAAGATCAAAGTGGGAAAGAAGCGCGCCGATGACCGGGAGCACTACATTCCAAATTCACTTGATCCTACCTTCGGAAAGTAAGGCACCTTTTTGTGTTTAGTAATTCTGCCAGAGGGTGCTTAATGTGGATCGCTTGTGTGGGTATCAGATCTTCCGTATTGTAGTGTACAGTGTGTTACTCGAGCAGATATTTTTCTGCTAAAAGCCAACCACAATGGACAATAAAAAAAAGATGTGGCACGTAATTCAGCATGTCTAAACCAAATATTTGAGAAATTTATTAGTGGGCAGTTCAGAATAGTCTTTATTTTAAGTAAACATATTTTTTATCTGTATTTCATTGTGTTAAATTAACGCTTAGGGAAATTAAAGACAAACAACGTTTTCGTCTCGATTTAAAACAGCATGAAATTAGAAATTTCCTCAGGATTATGACGTCATAACAATTACTTGATAATTATCTGTGAACAAAGCTTTGCTTTTCCGAATATCATATACTTAACGAACATTTTCGTGCCCAAACATTTTTTTTTCATTTTTTCGGTGTTTCCCCCAGTTCTCAATTTTCTCTGTAAATAATTTCTTCCCCGCATTTCGTAAATCCTCTTTTTCTGTCGATCTCAGGATGTTCGAGCTGGACGTGACTCTTCCGATGGAAAAGGACCTCCGCGTGGAAATCTTCGACTGGGACCTGATCGGCACAGACGATAAGATCGGCGAGACGATAATCGATCTCGAGAACCGATACCTGAGCTCGTTCCGGGCTTGGTGCGGCATGCCCGACTCATACTACACGTGAGAAATTCGTTTTGCGACTTTCGACAAAGTGTGGCGGTAACCTAGTCCTAGACATATAAAAATTAAAGATTGAGAGCAAAACAGGGCTAATTCTAGATTTAATATGATTCGGTAAAAATATAAAAGCCATAATCTTTGATAAAAGCGACATTTCGCAATTTACAGACGTTTCAGCAATAAGTCAAGCCATCATCAGTGTAAAAATCAAGTGATGTGATTCGGGTTTACCTAAATTATTATTTTGCCCAACGCATTTTTAGTTTGCTCAACAAAGAACTTTAATTGATAGTCATTGGTCAGAACGACTTAAATTCAAAAAGCACGATTTGTTTTGCGACTTTTGTCAAATGTGGCTTGCCATAAGCGGGAAACCTATAGAGAATTGATTGTCACAAACCAAATGGTTAGCTCTATGAGTGTGTTGGTGTAGATAAGCCAAAATCCATGTGTGTCAAAATTACCTAAAATCCTTTAAAAAACTAAACTAAGCAAGTCGGCCTACAGCACGTATAAAACACAGCAGAAAATGAAGTAGAGAAAAGCTGCAAATAGTTGAATAGATCCGGGGGCTCTGGTATTTTCTGATCCATGAGTTCCCAGTTCAATACAACCTGATTTCAGCAGCAAATTTCTTACGGTTTTACTTAGATTACCCAAAGGCGTAGGTGTAATTGCAAAAGAAAACGAATTATTTTTTGTATATAGTTACACGTTTAAATCGCGTGTTCACTGCTAACGGAATAATCACGAAATAAAACTTAACAGCGTCCGGAAGACCAAACTACATTTGTCCAATCGAAGGGATGACTATCTGATTTTACTTAGTTTTTCCGAAGGATTTTTTTAAATCGCTATTTTTTTTAACACCTCCATCCATAAGTAAGTAAGTAATGTTTATTTTTCGGTTGGCGCTGAAATTAATAAACACAAAGTAAGCTATGACAAGAAACAAATTGTTGCGCGATACGGCCGGAGCAGTGATGGGTCCGATGGACCTTCCAGTCAGCTGCACGGTACCAGCAGGTAAAGCGAAGGGCGTAAGCCATCATCGTTTTGTAGAACACAATGCGACTTTACAGAAACACCGTATATTGCACTGCAATTTCTCGCCCCCCGAAGCAGGCCTAATAAAGAACAAAAACCTTGACCAGTTTACATGGCAGGCCCGAAAACAGCAGCGGCAAATCGGAAGCCGGCCTTACGCATCCGTTTTTTTCCGCAGGTCTGGCCCGTGTCCGTGGCGCGACCAGAAGACGCCCAAAGAGTGGCTACTGGACAAGGCCACACGTGAGCACTGGGACGAGCCGGTGTGGAACGGCAACACTTGCGTGTACGTGGGCGGCAAGACCTACAGGCTCGACAAGTTTGAAGACGGCAAGGTAAAGGCGTTCGGCTGTTTTTGTTGCTGAAGGGCGCAGTGGTCAACGAACTACGGCCTATGTTTTCAATGAAGATAAAATACAGATGAAATGTTATGGGATGCCATTCAACACTAAATTTTAATGCAGAATTAAAGTGAAGTATTACATCATAACACTCGGTTTATGTATTTTGTTTAACGCTGTCATTTTATCTTCATTTAACGATAATAATTAATTAAGGTACGCAATCATTAAACTTTACAGATATCGGGAGCTTGATAAAAAAGTATGTTTGGTGACCTCTGCTGTAGGGTTAGGCCGGGCAATCTTAAGATTATATCCCCCCTGTTTGGGAGAAATTCGTGGAAGGTGTACTGGATAACCTTAACTTTCGCTGAGGTTTTGGCTCTTTGCAATTAAAAGTGAATGATAATATGTTTTGCCGCCTTTGGCTCTTATAGCGATGGTAAACAAATAAACTCAAGTCATTAGTTGGACCTGCAATCGAAATTACACAACGGTACAGGAATAACATAATTGTTGTACATGCTCTTTAATTGTCTTATGAATTAAACAGTCATAACCTTATACTAAAGTTCTACTCTAAAATCATTAATTTACCACCAGTGCCACCGGTTTAGATTGACGCTCCAACTGAAAGTATAGTCTCCTACTTAAACCGAGGCCCATAGTATATTGCCAAGCTGCAATAACTATTCGATTGCAGAAACCTTCTCCATACTGGGGACCTCCTGAAGAGCGACTGGCGCTGCATATTCTCAAGACCTTCCCACACGTGGCCGAACACGTCGAAACGAGGCCGCTCTACACCAACCTTCTGCCGGGAATCGAACAGGTGGGGGGCGAACGTTATAGTAATTCAAACGACGTTCGCTTATCGCAATTCGTAGCTCTTTCGCTAATAATCGTGTGAGAAATAATGCTGGTTTATTTTCTCAATAAATTAATTATCTGCCACATTGGTTTCAGCTTTTTTAAATGTAAAATAAATTATTAATTGTCAAAATAAAATCAAACTGTCTTAAACTACGGACATTATATGTATTTCCATTTTAGATTAGACAATATAAAATTCGCATATAGCTTTGAGCTGGGGTTGTTCAATGCTATACTTATTCTTCTATATAATTAATATTATTAGAATATTTTTAGTTACACACGATACAAAATTAACTATCGATAATAAATTGCTATTAGTTCTGCACGCTTATTATTTTCGAGATTCAATCTTTAATCGAGTGTCAGCTTTCGTAAGATTATATTACACATTAGAGATCGACCGATATCCCTTTTTCAGACCGATATGAATATGAAGATTTATTCGGTTTTTTCCAAGCGATACCCGATACAAATTTTTTATATTCCTAGCATATGGTAATAAATTAAATTAATATTAATTAAAGTCCAGATAGCATTTCAGTTTATCTAGCCTTATATTTATTTAACCCCTATCTTGCATATTAACATTGCATGATGTTAAACGAATTATTTTTTGGCAAAAACCTAATTAATTTGTTTTTTTGTTTTTTTTCAGGAAAAGCTATACCATATTTTATAACGAAATATCGGCAAAAATATCGACCGATGTTATCGGTAAACCTATATATCGGTCTATCGCTGTTACACATTCGTAACCATATTAAAAGTGAAAAATAAAACTAACTGCTTAATTCAGCCATTCAATCTCAAACAACGTGTTTTTTGGCGTGCAGGGCCGGGTGCAGATGTGGGTCGACATGTTTCCTAAGGAACACGGAGAACCTGGTGTACCGTTCAACATCGAGCCACGAAAACCCTCAAAGTAAGTCATCTGTGGGAAATATCTACAAGCAATGCTTTAAAGGAAATGTATAGGTTACTAGGTTTTTATGGCAATCGTTCACGTTTATCCATGTTATTGGTTTCTTTGTAATGTCGCTGTTAGTAAAAATGTTGTCAAATGATTACCGGTACTAAAGTGGTGCTTTTGAGTATTTTACTAGGAATTTCGGATGTTTTTGTTTATAAGAATAACAATTATATATAGTTTACTAGTCACCAACGTGTTACTGTGTTTTTGAGTAATGTAATAGTTAATTTTTTCCCCTAAATATTTAATTAAACGCAGCAAAATGCACACGATGTGTTAACGTACTTAACACGCCTAAGGAGTGCCACATGCAATCATGCATTAACAGTCGCCAACCTATGTATACTTGCTAATTGTTGTTCAGGTACTTTTGTCGCGTAATCATCTGGAACTGCAGTGACATTCCAATGATGGACACATCCATGTTGGGGGACCAGATGACTGACATCTACTTCAAGGGTTTCATTACCGGAATGGAGCATAAAAAGCAGAAGACAGACGTTCATTACAGGTGACATGAAAATTTATAAAAGATATGAAACTATGAAAATCTGACAATGCGACAATGCGACAATGCGACAATTGCGACAATGCGACAACGCGACAACGCGACAACACGACAACACGACAATATGAAATATTAAAAACAGCTGGTCAAAATACAGTTTTCCAACTGAATATTTATGTAAAGTGCCGCAAGCTACTAGATTACGAATTCATTTCCTATACCGTCTTCGCGTCCGTTGTACAACCTCGTATTTGCTGCAGATCGCTGGACGGGACGGGGATGTTCAACTGGCGCTTTATCTTTCCGTTCAACTACCTGCCGCAAGAAAGGCTGGTGCATATCGAGCGGAAGGAGCACCTCTGGAGCCTCGACAAGACCGTGACAAAGTTCCCTCCAGTTGCCAACATCCAAGTGTGGGACAACGACCTATTCGGACCCAACGAGTATATCAGTGAGTACCAACCCCGGCAAATACGCATTTTGAGCTTTTTCGCGGCAGCCTGAAAATAAAACACCTCTTTTACCTCCCAAAGTTCGTGAAGATGTCCAATTTTACGAATCGGTTTCCAAACTGAGATGTCTAACCTTGCAAGAAAGGAAATCTTCTTTAGTGTGAACAAAGTATTTTGACGTTTTCAGTGGTATTGGCTACCTAAATGAGGATTGAGAACTATTAAACGTTAATAAAGGACGGATCTGTGTTACAAAATTTAATATTTGTCCTACACTTTCCAAATGATAATTATGGGCGCTGACCAATTATTATTCATGCGAAAGCCCTAATTGTTTTTTGATAATTATATCGATATACTGACTTCTGATAGCACCGCTCCGCTCAAGCCAAGCTAAAGAAGACCCTCTAAAATTGACACGGTCTGTTAGAGACGACGCGCCGATGTTCATCTCGCGTATTGTTGCGCTTGCATAACCGCCCTGCTTTCAAAAAGGGTATTCGCATATTAACAGTCCACCCTCGCTTTCCAGGCGAAATCTCGCTGCCGCTGACCAACATGCCAAAGTGCTGCAAGTTTAAGCGCAGCTGCACGCTCGACAACGTGCCGGACGACCAGGGAAACTGCAGCGTCGACATCGTCAACCTCTTCGACCAGAAGCTGCTCAAGGGATGGTGGCCTCTTTACCGAATCGTGGACGGCGCGAAGGAACAGGCGGTATTTTGCAGTTTGGGATAACCAGATTGATTTCATAGTTATAATAAATTAAATTTGGATTTGTAGCAGTGTTTCGCAAACTGTGTGCCTTGAGGGATTGTTAAGTGGGTAGTGATGCTTTTGAAGTTTCTACGTCATTATAACTCATAATATTATGGCACTTACGTATTGGCTTATCTGGTAAACGGGTGATTGTTAATATACAACCGTGTTGTTTTGCATTGGTTTACCCTAATAAAAGTAAAAATTAATTGCAATTTTTAAAAGGCCTTAGATTTATTTTTCCGGGCACATTTTGTTTCTCGGTTGTCATTATGCTGTTCAAGGTGGCCGTTTTTAACAGCTTACGAGTATAAAGTCGTTTTTGCATTTTTTGCTAATACGCATTAGCGCTCACTAAAACAATTAAGTACTAACTGACGTCTGAATTTTTTACCTATAGATATTATACGAAAAGGCCTTAGCTTTACCGTTTTTTACGTTATTCTTTCAATACATAGCTAATTTGAGCTTATCATAAATAACAAGGCTTATACAAAACCGAATATAAATTAAGGACATGCATCTGCCTCTCATTGTTTCTTTCTGACATGTACGCTGTGAAGCGGATGAACCTGACCGGCATAATTAAAACGGTTTAATATTTGACCTTTTAAAACGGCCTCTGTCCAAGAGGTCTATTTACTTTGTTTGATATTAACATGACACCTACAATTTTGATGTGTCCAGGGAAAACTCGAGATGTCGATAGAGATTGTTTCCGAGGAAGAACACGAAGAAAAGCCGGCTGGTCCTGGTCGGGACGAACCCAACATGAACCCCAAGCTGGACAAACCAAAGTAGGCTACGCAAACCATTGCCACCCTTTTATTTTTGTTGGCCATCGGTTCCCACCCAGGGGTCCGTTAAAATGTTGCAGGGGTCCGCAAGTGCACTGGAAATTGAATTTTGTTTAATGTGAAGCAACAGTTCTTAAATCTAACTTGGAGTACGTAACTTTGAGTTTAGTTTTATTTCGCACACAATATTGCATTAAAGTTACATAAATAGGGTAGCAAAATGATTGCTTAGGATGAATGTTAAAAGAATCAATGGTCCGCAAGTTTAAAAGTGTTTTGAAAGGGCAATTGTTGGGAACCATTTACATTAGGAACTACTGCTTTATGTAGGCTTTAGCTACAGGTTTAGCCAATCGCGCCCACGTCAATAAGTGATATGCCTCACTGACGCAATTCTTCCACGCAATTCTTCAGGAGTAAAAAAAAACAGTTGTAAACTCTAATCGCTTATTTTAAATTAGTGCTAAATAAAGTACCCATTTCTTAACTTAAAGGAGTGTTGATTCCAGAAATACCTTTAGTGCTGTTTTTCGTCCCCTTTTCGACGGAAAACAGATTCCTATTTGATGATTCCGTAACTCCAACGTTAAAAAAAACTTTTTTCTAAACAGACGACCGGCCACCTCTTTTGCTTGGTTCAGTTCGCCGTTTAAGTCGCTGCGTTACATCATTTGGCGTAAGTACAAGTGGATCATTCTGGGCTTGCTGGCGGTCATACTCATCGTCGTCTTCTTTGTGCTTTTCTTCTACTCGTTCCCGGTAAGCTTTTTATTTGTTTGTTTAAGTATTGAAAACTATATAACCGGGTGTTGCTCATCCAGCAGTATTATATAATCAATCGACGTTTCGACGTCCTATACAGAACGCCTTCATCACCCGGTTATATATTATGCCGGACAGCAATAGCTTATTTCATTGAAAACTATTGTAAACTCAAAAGACTTCAGGTTAAGTCTCAGTCTAAGTCAATGTCATGCCACTCAAGTCTGATCATTGCATAAAAAATAAATTCGAAACTGTTAAAATTACAAGTTATTTCGCAATGTAAATACCGAAAGCTAAACATTTTCGGTAGAGAACTGCTCGTTAACTGGCCCATAAGTAATGTCAATTCTAGTTTTTTCTATAGATTTATATTTTTGCCGACTAAGTTATTAGTGTTTGTCAGGAGCAACAGGTAAAGTAAGTGCTTCTCTGTCGATTTATTATACCCCTTTGAATATATTTATTTCTTATTCACCTATAATTAATTAATTGTTTCAAATATCTTCTCAGCAGTTGTAAAATCTGAATAATATATATTTCTGAAAACATTTCTATTTCATTATTTCCTTATGATTAATTGTTTCAAATAACTTGCCAACAGCTCTCAAATGTGAATAAAATATATTTCCTAAAAATTGTATTTCACTATAGTTCCTTCTAATTGATTGTTTCAAATAGCTTGCCTACTTTTTTAAAATCTAAATTATTCTATTTCTGTAAATCTTGTTCGTTTTTAAACTTCCTCTCAAACACTTCTCTCTTTCGTGTAACCGAGACACAACTTCTTTCAAAAGGGTGCCATTGTTTCCAAAATCTGAGTGGTGATGAAAAGGTAAAGCATGCAACGTGAAATGTTGTAATACAAAATTGCCACCGAACGGTGTCCAATCTGAATGCCTTTTTGTACGGTCCTGCTTAATTTCGATCTATTGCGAAATAAGAGATTAAGTTTGGTGTTTGTATGTAACGTCGTCTTTAATTGGGCTGGGTGGCCACAAAACTGAAAATGCAGTTTTAAATCGCGACTGTTTTAATTTAATTTGGTTATTAGTTTGTTTATTTTGTTCTGATCAATTAATCAAGTATTTCGTTGTAAGGTGGTGATTATAACAATAACAATGTCCCCATACAGCAGCGGTTCCCAAACCGGGGTCCGCGGACCAACTGGGGTCCGTAAAGCATTTTCAAAGGGTCCGCGAAGAGAATTAGTCTTTAAGCTTTTCAACATTAGGCTTTAGCGAATGTTTGTAAACATTAGTCTATGTTTTAAACATTATCTGTCATTATGATTGTCTTATAGCTTAATTATTCGATCATATAGCGTGTTTTATGATGTCTCTTGTGACATTTATTGTGCTGTACTACCTGCTATCAGTGAATCTTTCGCATTAGTTAGAAAGTTACATTTGAAAGAATCATGACTGCACTAGTGTGCTACAAGAAACATTGGTCAACTGACCCTTGAATTTTTATAGGGCCGCGAAATTTCAAAATAATTGCAACGGGCCCGCCAAGCAAAATTTTTAGAAAAGTTTGGGAACCGCTGCGATATAGGATTCTTAATGTACCGGTAAACAAGGTTTGATTTGTATGCTTTTTAATTGCAGTCGGCGTTAGTTCAGCTTTTCACGTGAACGGTAAGATTAAAAGTCATCCATCTTCGATTCATATAAATTATAGAACAAGCATGAAAATTTCTCACTTTTTATTACACATTGTTTCATTGAATATCACCATTCACAGCATCATTTATTTGCCTGGTGCCCAATTTTAAAACGGTCAGCTCGTGGTTCAACTAAACTGGTAACAGTTCTGGATCCCGAGTATTGAATGGCGGCTAAACTTTTTTTCTGTTTAACTCGATATTTCAGCATTATTTTGTTTATGACCACTTTGAAAATATTTTTTTTCTAACTACGAAAGATAATGGTAAGTTTTATCAGATGTAGTGCACGTAAATACACTCAAAATATTTTTTTCTATTTTTCTGAACCCTGGTTATCAAATATATTTTTGAGCCTGTGGCGTAAGTAAAGCAACTATATTGTTAGTTTCTGGCTGCGTACAATAGGCCGACAAGGTACAGCGCTTTTTAGATGTACGCTATAGAATGGTGCAATGTTACGTCATCATGGCTGAAAAAGCTTACATTCTCCAATGTTGGCCCGTAGGTAGTTCACCAAGTATACCTTTCAAGTTTGTCGTTTTGCTGATTTTGTTACATTTCGATTGCAGGGCGCCCTAGTTAAGATGATGGTATAATTGGTAAGCCACGAGTGCTGTGGCCGCAAAAACTGCGGTAATTTTCCTCGAATTTTTAAAATTGTGGGGTTTCGCGTTTCTGGCAATCGAGAATCTCGTTGCAATACGGTTTCAACATTTGTTTTTAATTCCTTGGTTATGCTCGCATTTATATTCCTGAGTTCATGGCTTCGTATTTCGCGGCCTTTTTTTGTTTATATTATTGCTCATATACGTTTCATTGCATGGAGTGGAGTTCTTTCTGTTTATTCGTAATAACGTTTTTTGTTGATTGAACTACCACTTGAAAGATACTTCTCTGAAAGCTTTATATAGATAAATGTTATGTGGCCGATAACGGCGCCTAATTATAAATAAATTATTATTTATTAAGCCTGAATTTCTGAAAAAAAAACATATTTTCATAACGCAAAAACGTATTCGTGTTTTTCTGCAAATACCAACAAACATTGCAGTACGGACATTTTTAAAAATCATGTTTTTACAGTTAAACTGTTTAGATTTGGCGTTGCAAAACAAAGTTACACGGCTTCTTTTTAATTTAAGCAAACCATTGATTTTATAATTTAATTAAACCAGTCAATTGGTTTAAGGGCATACAGTTATATGTAACAGATAACAACATTTAACCAATTTGCACTTAATTAGTTCTACCTCATGACACACATACACCTTTTGGATTGCACTTAATATGCTTGGCTAATTTATTTGCTTGATGCAGAGAGAATTTTCCAAACTGCTGCTTGGAACAAAATCCTAATCACCATCCACGTTTGGCTGAAGCAAAGCGTCCGTCAAAATGCAGCCCTTTCGTGATTATGCTTTTTTGTAGATAAGTGTTAGTAATGTAGTGATGTGAACGGGGCCTTTGTTCTATTCGCTTATTTATAAATTAGAAAAGTAACTATATTGCAGAAATGTTTTTATTATAAATCTTGCTGATATTACTGTGCTACAATTTTTTTTTTTTTGGTTTTGCTAAAACTTTATGCCGTTGCTGCGATTTGTTTCCCAAATCCATTAAAAATTGCCAATTCTGAGACTAATCTTACTATCGCATTTCGTTAACTGCAGAAAAAGTACAGACGGTATATGTTTTAATGAATTCGGGCCAACCCTTAAGATGCCAGCGATTTTCTTTTTTCAATCACGAAATTCTGTTGATATTAAAAATCACAGCCTAAATTATGTTTTTGCAACACGTTTTTTGTGTAATATGCTCTATTTTGCACTGCTTGTGTATCCTGCCTATTTGCAGAAATTCACCTTGTATTATTGTTGCATTCGACTTTAATAAAACAATGTAGCCGCAATTTAAGGTATTTAAATGAATTGTAAAATGAAGAACAGTATTCTTCGATATTAAATGCTTTTAAAGAGAACTTGCCTAACAAATCTGACAAAATTTGACCTTTGAGCCGGAATTAATAGCCCTTATTTATGAAGGCAAACAGAGATGTCGTTTTGAAGTCAATTTCCTATTTCAATCGTAGAATATTCACGTTTCTATTTGAACTAAATACGTCAACGAGTAAGTTAAAGGTTGCACTTATTGACAGAAATCAGTACTTTGTTGCTTTAACAGTGGAAAGCAATGGAAAAAGTAAACGGAAACGCTTTTCAGTAAACGAATTGCTGCTAGTACGCCGTACCGTTAAAAAAGTATTTATTAAGCACCACGCTATATTACGCACCTTCGTTAATGTATTTAAACTAATACTTCAGTTGTATATTGGTGCACGACATCGAAAGATAACTCGGATTTTTTAGAGCTTACTTGTTTTAGATGTCCCGTTATGACGTCAGTTCGCGACGTCATCTATGAAGAATGTTCATCGTTCCGATGAGAAAGTTATTCTACTTTCACCTCTGGTACAATTCAACTGTTTTAAAAACAGAATTATGGAGTTGTTTTGAAAATACTTAGCAATGGCGTTCGAAATCGAAGCGCGCGCCCTCTGAAAACGAACAACGTTGTTTTTTGAGCTAATTGTTGCCTGAAGTGAAATGACAAACACCTCTAAAAGGTTTATTGCTGTTTCGGCCGTTTCCGAAGCAATTAACGCGACAAAAGCGGTGACACTATGCAGAAGTCTTGGTCTTTCGTGTTCTGTTAAATGTTTGTTTAAATTCAATCAAAACACTGGAGTAGATGTATTACCATTTACAGCACTCAATCAGTCTACTTGCCTCCCACTTGAGCTGGACCGAAAGGTATGTTCTTCGATTATAATTAAGGTAATTATTTTAAGAATTTATAGCTGATATAATTAGGCACTTTTTCGTTGAAAAGTTGAACTGGTAAAAAATGTTTGCAGTCTGCTTAAGTTCAGGTTGCAGGATATTGTGGTGCTAACAGTATAGTTCGATTTAAAGACTATATAGGCTATTAATTGTAAGTGTGTAAAAAGCATATGACGTTTTGAGTATTGACGTAGGAAGTTAGTTTTCTTTAGGCAATTGTATTTTATGTTTAATTCCCCAAAAGTAGCCTACAAGCACCGGAAACTGCAAAACGATTACCCATTTTCACACCTGCTTCCCAGTATACACTATTGCAATAAATCAGCTAAAACAAACGTCATTTTAAACTGCTTCTGGCACAAGTGTAGTTCATTGGTATATATTACATATTGTGCATTCTGTGTGCGTACAACGGTTCATACGCAACCCACTTATCCATATTGTTCGAACAGCGGAACGGTGATGATTTATTTATAATTATTTAAGGAACGAAAAGTCCGAGACGATTTTTAGCCTAACCTCAATTCTGTAAAGTTTTATAGCCGATTGGAAATTCAGCCGACTGAATGCTCTCTGTTAGAGCGTTTGGAAGACTTGGAGAAAGCTATTACTAATTAACCAATAATTGTTGGTGAATTTATTGTAAGTGAATACAATCCAAAGAGTGCCGAGTGGTTGTAATTGTTTCCTCTAGTTTAGTAAACAGTGTTTTGGAACCTGTTTACTTGCGGCATATTAGGTTTGACATTTTTGGCGGCACACCTAATGTTAAACATTCAAATACTATAACTTAAATGTAGATCTTCACAAAATAAGAAAATGGTCCACTCAATTTATTTAGGCCTTGAGGAGCGTTACATGCTCGGCTATGGGACAGTTTAATTCAACAAATTGACCAGAAGAAAAAATGCGTGAAGAAACGGCGCCGGTTAGCAATACAGCGAAATTATAACTATAAGCTCAACATATACAGATAAGATGCGTGCCCGGGGATTTCCCTGCTGTTTTTAGGGCGCAACGCAGCGGTGGGTCATCCTGATGTACTTGAAGGTTCCGACGCAGGGGTCGCCAAACTCTGAGTTACTCGCCGTCAGAGTGCACGAGTTCTTAGCATTGCATTCTTTTTTGATCTGGTCGGTCGAGGCCTCAGCGCGACAATCGGTCGTCTTAATTGGCCCTTTCTTACAACTGGAAAGCATGGTTGAATAAGTCAAATCGGAAAATTTGATTTCATAAAGTGCAATGTCGAACGAGAACCGAAAGTGTAATACGGGACTTGGTTTAAAAAGTTTTTAGACGTAGGCTACTTAAAGAGTTTTATCAAAAAAAACTCAAGGTATAAAGACATGTGTTTGGTTACGCACTCTTATAAATGACAAACAGTATAGGCTGTGGATTGATTGTTTTAGTAAGCTCATGCAAAGCGTGTTGTTACATTACAAAAGTTAAGTTTAGTAAGTACATATTAAGTTAATATTTCTTTGCCGTATTGTTAAGTTTATCTTTTAAACACAACAACTAACAAACACGGTTTTTATTTTTAAATCATGGTAATCTGAGCTTCGCGCACCTCAGGTCAAGTGTAAATCTGAACCAAAGTTATTTGACATGTATCAGTGTTTGCGGTCGTTCGAACGTCAACCTATATTTGGTTACATTTGAACTTAAATCCTTGACACTTACGTGTCCCCGTCGTCTCGGCCGTAAAAAGCATCCTCAATCTGAATGACACTTCCCTCAGCACATGTCACTGTGTCTGTCTCGTGCTCGCAAATGTCATTCTTTTCTGGAACTGTAAATAAAAAGTTAGTTTGGTTTCTGGAAGTGGTTGTTAGATTTGGTTTGCTGTCGGCTCTTTTTTGGCCAATAATGTAATACAAACCACTGATGAAAATTGTTTTTTTTTGTGTGTTCAATCTGTTTTCCACGCAAGTCTAGCGCGTGTTTTTACGTATATTGTTACCAGTTTTTCCACCTTTTAGTGTGAAAACGACATAAAACAACAGTCGAAGGTGAGGTTCGATTGTATTTCAGTCGAGGTAAAGTTATACGCACAAACTTTTTTTTAACTTTTATTTTAAAGGTGAAGCAATTGGTGCTGTTTATCGTACTAAAAGTTTATGTTTTTCGTACTTCAGTTTGTGTTTGAATCTGGACTAAAAAATATATTAGAAGCTAACATTATAATGCCCCTTTTCAAAGCTCATCCGCACGATAAAAAATCAGTGCTACATACAGTATAAGCATTTCTTCCAACCAGTTACCGAAGGCGCTGGTTTGTTTACCTGCTGGTTTGCAGTCTGGTGCATGATCTGGCCAATCGCAATATCGCCCAACAGGGTTGAAAACAAGTCCTTCCGAACACTCCATTTTGTACTCAACACCGTTACTGCACTGTTAGGAAAGTAGGTCGTTTTTGCATTGGATTATTCAACTGAAGAGCATTTTGTGTTTCAGTTACATTTGCATTAACGCTTGAAATTCACGGTTTGTAACATCTGAATCATTTGTGAGTTGGATTGGTTTCTTTAAGTTGAATGCACAGTAAGTTGAAAGTTTAACAATACTATTGTGGCGCGAAAATACTTATTCAGACCAACAATATTCACTTTAGGAAAAATTACATCAGCAACAAAACACCAAAGATGTATGCACTATTATATACTTATACAGATACATTGATAACATAGGATGTTTAACGCCTTTACTGATGGGAATAAATAAGGATCTTCCATTTTCACCATTTTTAAGGCACTGCAACACGTTAGATTTTATATTACAAAACGGTTGATAAATCATCCACCGTCATACTTTTGTTTAATAGCTAACATATACAAACCAAAAAGAATGTGGAGCAGTCATCTGGATTTGCGTAAGGAAGTCCATGATCTGGACAGCCACCTGAAAACCAAGGAATTTAGTGTGAAGTAAAGGCAAGTTTAAACCAGGGCTTCGGAATGTGTTAAAAATAACCCGAGTCTGATTCTTGAATCGTGTGTCCGACTCCGCAACCTTGGTTTAAACCCCGTCGATAATTTGCAGTGAACACCGTATATATAGTTCGCTCGCCGATTTACCAGAAATTAGGGATCAGAACATCAAGGCCACTCTGACATATTTCGACTGAACCAGTAAAGTTAGCGGCATCTCAGCAGTTAACAAAGAACAAAATATAGCCACGCCAGGGTTGGCGTAAATAAAACAAAGTTTAAAACGCCGATTTGTTTCAACACGAAAAAATGCTAACTGCTTTAAAGGCGCGCTGATGGACGCCCAAACCCTTGCTACCATTAGGAATCGAAGATAGTTTCTGACAGTATATGCTGTTATTGCGGTACTCGTAAAACAACGCTATTTATTTTGCTTTGGGGGTAACAAAAGCTACAACTTTTAGTCGCTCCTTACCGCCTGGGGTTGGGGTTGGGGGTGCCTCTGTAGTCGTTGTTGTCTCTGGGGCACCGCAGCCGGCTACGTTCGCGGGATAGTCACACTGGGTTTTGGCAGGGTTAAACGCTAGACCGGGCGGGCAATCCATTTGATACAGTAAGCCGTTCGAGCACTGCGTGAAAAATGGCCTTTTTACGGATTTTGTTTTGTAACAAAATAATACTGCAGGCGTGAGAGCAATTGGAATGGGTTCGCGCAACATATTGGTAATTCATTGCCTGATAAACTACAGTAGCCTACAGCAGTACTGATTGGATTAAGAATATTGTTGTGATTAAATTGAAACTGGTTGTTGTAACGCGATTTTCGTATGTTTTCTTGTTGACTGATAAACTTCATTAACCGAAACGCATAATTTTTACTGGGTTTCACTACCAAAAATCATTTAAAAGTTTGTGTCCGGTTAGTAGTATGTATGCGTTCTGATTGAAATAGGAGTAAATATTGTCATTGAATAAGTAGTACATTTTGTAACAGGATTTTTTCTTAATTGTTTCTTGTTAAATATATATTTTGGGCGTTTTATTATTTGAAAGGTGTCCGCAAGGTTAAAACGTTGAGAAGCAGTGCCCAACAGGCTTTAATTTTAGCACCCTTTCTTCGCCAAATAATGGCAGACTGGCAATAAACGCCTTTCGCAAATATCATTGTAGTAAACCATGGCGATAAATCGTAAAAAAACACTTTTACAAATTGAAAGATATGACGCAATATATAACATTTAAAATAATCTATGTTAAAAAAGTCCAACTATTGTCTCTTTTGTACCCTTATTTTTTCAACAAGGTAAAAAACTTACGAAGTTGATCTACGAATAGTGTGAAAATTAGACATTAACATAAAATTAATCATGACTTGACTATACCTGTAAATACTTATCGCAGTTGTCTGGGTCTTTGAAACCTTTATTGTTTAAACCTTCGTTTTCTTCAGTACACCGATCTGCGCAAAACACACTTCTGATCAACTAAATTTGGTTAAATCATCAAAATATATTACATTAATATAATTGGTTGCGTGTTATATCGATTCCTCGTTAAAAATCGATAATCCCACTAAACAATATATTATTCAATATACAGTATATTATGGCTAAGCAATGCATTATACTTTCGGGTTTAAATGCAAATTGGTAAGTCGTAGATAAACACTTTAATACTACATTTGTCGTATATAGGCCCTATAGTGTTTAACTATCACGTGCGAATTCAATGCGGGTGACCCAAACTTAAATGCCTACCGTCCAAAACTGGTTGGTCACTGCTTTCAGCGAGTTTCGCCATTGCGACGTGGCCCAGCAAAGCCATCACAGCAATCAGATAGATTTTCATTTTTCAGTTTTTTTTGCAGTCGTTCTTTACTTTGCTTTCGAATTTCTTGTGATCTCCGCTGGTTTCCATGCGCTTCCTTTATAGCCCCGGCCAACGGCGTGACGTCATCGCTCTGCAAAGAAACTTCCGGAAGGATGGCAACTTAGCAACATGTTTTGTATCTAGCCGTAAATCGTTCGCTTTAACGATGTTTGAGTTTTGGGCCGCGCTGTCAAAGTACATTTCGGTGTCAATAGCTCGCACACGTCAGTCGTCAGAGTTAACAAGTCCGCCTCACAAAGAAATTTTTGTTGAATGCGTTATCTTGGCGTTGCACTTTTGAACTGCCCCTGAAACTCTTTTGTCACTTTGAGGAACACCTTTGCTGCCTTTACATATTTACATGGGCATCAATTGTTCAAAAAAAGAAAACAAATACAAATTATTTCAGCGACCATTACCAGAGGAGCCGCTTTTGAACATCAATATTATTATGCCGCATAGCTATAGTTTGTAAAATAGCTACCTTTCATTACTCTATAGTTCAAATCAGTACTCAAACTGACTTACTGTTTCCAAGTTGTCAAATAATAAATGCGCTCCGCCTAAATAATATATCACTCAACTATTTGAAAAGATGTGCGTCGAGCCCGTTAAACTCCATTTTGCCCAGGCCCCTGTGGACCCCAGTTTGAAATACAATGCTATGGCGTAGGCCATGTTTTCACGAATTAATGCAATTAACCACTTGTGCGTCAACTGAGGTGAATAAATCGTGGATTAGTCCATTATTATCTTTTCCTGGTGGGGTAACACCAAACCGGTCCCATACATTTACAAATTAATTCCCAAAATTATTTTGCCAAAATGAAGTTCACCATCATACAAATCGCCGAAAAAAGCAAAAGGTGTAACTGTTTCGATTTAGTACCATAGTCGTAGCAAAAATAAGGCAAATTTATTCATATGGTTAAATGCCCATTAAAAATGTCAAACTTAGTGTCGATGAAATACCACGGTAACTTATGATTTTTGAAACCTGATTTATAAAGCGTTTGTTGGTTTATAACGGTCTTTTAATTGTGCCTGAAAAAAGGTTGGTTGGTTTAAAAACACGGACTGAAACTCAGATACCTTTTACCACGTATTTATCAGTTTTAAGTATTGAGCGTTTATTTTACTTGGACTATAGTTATGACAATAACTGGGACTTGACATAGTAGTTTTCGCAGGTCATTTGAATTAGTTTAGATTATTTTTCAAATGACCTTACTGAGACCAAAGGTATTTTAAATTACTTGTTTGGCAACACTGTTTGTGAGAACACAAAGTTTTACTGGAGTTCAAGGCCTTTCCTTTTTCAAAGCCTTCCTTTGAACTTCGCCCTTCGCTAAACCGCTTCGCACGTATATTGCTATTTAATTACATAATTATATTTACTTAAAGTATGCGATGTGCTACTTTTGCAGATCCAATCATATTATATACGCATAAGTTAAAGCTGCATTTTATCTTTAATGAGATAAGCTTAGTTAGATTTAGCTGAGCAATGTGTTTTAGTTACAGATTTATGGATTACACCTCATTGAAATAGGCGTAGCTGGTTGTTTATTTGGGGGTCCCGTTATTACAAAATGTTGTGAAATTGTGAGCGATAAATTTTATGTATTCTTGTTTGATATTTTCTGGTGCAATGGTAGCAAACATATACTTGTCCTTGCATTCATGGTGATGTGATTTTTTTTATCTTGCACCGCCGCCTATTCAGCTTTTGATTTTTTACAATATACTGTTATTACAACTCTTTGATGTTAAGATTGTTTTTTCTGTTTGTGCAGCAGTCTAAATGAAAGCTATCATACAAGTTAATTCAGTACCTTTATACAAGACAAGCTGGCCTGTTCATACAACTTTTAATTTAATCATAAGTAATTCTAAAAACATTAATAAAGTAATAAAGTTCTCTTTCTTGTTGTTTCTTCCATCATGCGAGTAAGTAAAAGCTACAATCTTCTAACTTAAATGCTATAATAATGCAGTGTTCTATAATGTTTCATGTTACCCTGATTTGCCTTTTTTTTTTTAATTTTATGTAAACTTGGCCATGACAAACTTAATTGGCACAGATATGTTTTGTTTTTGGCTCCGTACATGTTGACTATATGGACACCAAGAGTAATAATGTATTACAAGGAAGAATTAAGTCTTTCTGGGGGCGCGCTTTCCACAAATTTCCGCGAACAAGGCTATGGTGCTTTAACTGGTGATTTATCCGGTTTAGTTGTTTCCCGTAATTTTGCAGAGTTCATGACATGCGTAGTCAGGTGCTGTGTTGTGAAAACAGCGCGATGCGTCAGACAGGCAGACGATTTAAAGCGCCAAAGTCGACTTAGCGCATATATTTACCCGGTAGTTCGGCGGGCAAATTTATAACTCCCTGTCAATTCGCGTTTAACGTCAGCGGCACACTTTGCCGCGTTGTTAATTTATGACGAAGACTATATGTGTGATTTTAACTGGCCAAAACACCCCGAGATACCCTATGGGTGCATGAGACAGGTCACGTAGTTTTATTAGAAAAAGTGGCATGATATTTTAATTTACAGTTTTGCGACTTGAGACTGGTCTGCAAAAAGGCATAAACCTAATAAATTAATTGTATTTAAGTGGTGGGCTCTCAACTGTTTGCGTACATTTTTTTAAATAAAATGATCCAATTTAGCAGTTTTTGAATCGCATTAAATTAACGTTATGTGACGTGTTTGACGGTTTAAAGACATTGGTTTCGCTTATGTTAGCTACTCATAGGGGATGCCACGTAAAGGCTGTCTTTATACCCCCCAAGGATCCTGTCGTCCTACTTCAAGAACTGGAGACTAAAATTAAGCATGGGGAAAACTATGGCCACAATGTTCCACCTAAATAACAGGGAAGCCAAGCGTACTACAAACATCCGAGTCAACAACACGTTGTTGCAGCATAATGCTACCCCCACATACCTCGGGGTCAAGCTTGACAGAACGCTGACGTTCAAGCATCACGTCGACAGCGTCAGGGCGAAGGCAACCGCTCGCATTGCGCTTATACGCCGTCTGGCCGGTACTGCGTGGGGAGGCTCAACTAAGGTGCTGCGTATATCTGTCCAGGCACTGGTGCTATCCGCTTCTGAGAACTGTGCCCCTGTGTGGTGCCGAAGTAGCCACGCTAAGAAGGTGGACACTACCCTTAATAGTGCGTTGCGTGTCATATCTGGCTGCCTACGTGCCACGCCAACCGAGCAGCTGCCCGTGCTGGCCGGCATAGCACCGCCTGACATCCGCCGAGAGGCAGCGACCCTAGCCCTCTGTAGAAAAGCGCTCTGCAACGAACAACATCTACTGCACAGAGTTCTCACTAATAAGACTTGCCATCAACGCCTAAAATCGAGGCACTCCTTTGCTGCCCAGGCAAAGACGATGCTACAGGTCGTCAGAGATGGCATGTCCAAGGACGCCTGGGTAAAGAACCGGTGGACGGAGAGGTGGTCAGCAGCACCACAAACAAGATTACATCGCTACATAGACCGCCCTTATGAAGTAACAGGTCTGGACCTTCCACGGCGACAGTGGGTTAATCTTAACCGCCTCCGCACTGGAGTCGGCTGTTTCGGAGCGTCGATGCTGAAGTGGGGCTTGACCGACAATCCAGCTTGCATATGTGGCGCCCAACACCAAACTGCGGATCACATCGTGGAGGAATGTACCACCTACCATCCACCCCATGGGGAACGAGGCCTCAGAGACCTCGACAATGACACTCTGAAATGGCTCTCGTCAACAGAGCTCCGTATTTGACACACGAAAGAAGAAGAACGTTATGTGAATCTTCTTCTCTTTTGTCTACCAAGTGCAGGAACCCAGCATGTTGTTTTACCAAAATTTTCTGAGTAACTTTTTTAGGTATGCTGTTTTAATTCTATAATGATACGGCTACAAGATTTCTCATGTGGGCAAATGAATTACGGGATTAGTAAAGTATGCCGAAAACATTCTTGACATTCCGAACGGATCAAAAATCGCAAATTATGCTTGTTTGTTGTTTTGAGTTCCCAACAAGAAGAATATACATGTGACTAAAATCCTGACGAAATGGCCGTTTTGTGTTCCAATAAAGTAGGTAACGACTTGGTCAAATTACGTTTCGTGAAATTTATTGTAACTATATACAACACACTTATAATACTGAGAATAAAGAGTTTGTCTGTTGTCACCTAAAAAAACTAAAGTACGAAAACTTCTTCACGTATATTATTTGTTTTAGAGCGTCTGAAGGTTTTTAAACTTGGTATGAAATTCTACGAACGATTAAACATATAACTTTTTTGTGAAAACAAGTCTAATATTTCTTAATTGTTATTTTTTTGAATGGTAAATTAATGGCAACCTTATAATATTAGACTTTCATTAACACTTTACAACAATTAAATTTTATGCAATAAGATTGAAAATTGCGTGAATGAGGTATAATCGATTAGAAAAATTGGCACTGCTCGTCTTACAAGGGGATTTACTGGGTATGCGATTGTTCTTCACTGCGATTTGAATGGTGCGTGCTTGACCCAGAAACACTCCATTTTTATGAGGAGAATAAAACCTTTAGTATTTTAACATCGACATCAAACCCTCGTTATCTTAATGATTGTCTGCTGTTGTTCTTTGGCGGTTACGCAACCTTTGATTTTTTTTAAACGTTGATTGTACATTACGTTTGTTGAATTCAAGGTTTTCCATAAACATCGATTCTTTTTACAAAATGCGGATTTAGAGGTCGTAAATAAATAAAATACTTCGCATTCTTGCTTTGATCAATAGTTCAGAACCGGAACTGAAATGTTAGACTTAGACTATTACAGTTATTTTAGAAAAACAGATGGACGCTTCAGTTTTGTTAGAAAAGTTCATTAACTAGTTTGTTTTTTTTACATAAAAATGACTTATTTGCGAATTTCTATAAATTTTAAACCGACTTATTGTATTAATATTATAGCCTGCAAACGACGCGACATTTTGACTTTGACATCGTATCACGACGCGACATTTTGACAACGACGCGACATTTTGACTTGACTTTTTTCAATTTGATTACATAACAAAACATAGCCCTTTAGAACAGCTACCGTCATGATACGATGTTGCTGTCATTGCAGCTAACAACGCTGCCGCTGATGGTCGCAAAATTCAAGATGAAAAAAATGAGTTTTCTAATTTTAAACCTTATTAATATCTTAGTCGCGTTGCCTGTAGCGGCATGTAGCATTTTTGCCAGTTCTTGTTTTCAACTTGTTCGTTTACAAAAGCATTGCAGCCATCGGTTAGTGATAGGCTAAAACCCGCCGCGTGATTTACTTCTAACGCCAGCGGAATGTTGTATGGGTTTTTTGACGACCCAGGCACAATTTTAATGCCCGCCAAACGCACGTTTAAAATTAGCTCGAGGTCGGACGCGATGCTGATTTGATCTCTGATTTGATTTACGCTTCTGGTTTAAGCTGCCCAAACATTCTCCGTTGGTCGAACATCGTAAAATTTATCGCCGATAATGCGGTGTCCTTTCGATGAACTAGCGAGAAGTTATTTATCACCGTCTTGCCGAATCGTTTAAACAGCCTTGGACGGATCTGGAATTTGGTGAATTTTTGACAGCGCAGTACGTTACTCCTTTGCTATAGGATGTTTGTCGCGCCATTTGTCAGTCCAAAACGAAAAGCATCGCGGTACTAACGTAAAAAACATAACTTTACATAAAAAAAAAACAATGTATAGTAAAATTACTTTCACGTCACAAAAACTTACCGCTTTATTGTGGCAATTATTAATGGGCCAGCAAAAAAATAACAAATCAAAAATTGCAACAGAAAATTTTTCTTAAATCGTTTCGCAAAAGCTCCCCTTAAAAAGCCCCCGGAAAAGATCAAGTGTCATAATGACTTCTTTATTAAAGTTATCTTAAGGATCGTGTTGTTGTCGAACAAACTTGTGTGCAATAAGTTCTTCTGGTATAATACTAGAATAACTTAATTTTAGTATACTATGCCTGAGAGCAACAGCATATTTAAGTTTTTCAATTTGAGCAAATATTTTGTAAACCATCGGCAAAACAAGCGGCTTTAGCAAACTTATGGTACAAGTCGTACAACACGTAGTATGAGTGATTAACATGCCACGGCTTGATTGCTTGAACCGCGAGCGCTCGTATCTTCACTGTTTATAATGACATAAATTCAGGCTGGTTATTTAGTCAAGCCATTGCAGAAGCAACACACAACACTAAAATTTAGGTTATATATTAATTTTGCATTGCACGCTAGTTGTGGGAAGCATTTAGTTTTTAATATAACTTTTCGAATCTCACGCCCCCTTTCCAAAATTTGTTTGCTATATGTGCTTTTCATCAGATAAATGTTACTGCGGCGATGTAATTATGTAAACCAGACTCTATAATTACTTTAAGTTGTTTGTTATATCACAAAAAATCCCCAGTTTAAGAACCCCCTGTGTGGCGCCATATGGTGCAACGTTTATGCATCAGTAAAAATGTGATGCCGTTTAAAAAATGCAATTCTTAGTTTATTTAGCCATCTGACAAAAACGTTTTTCTATCTGTAGCATTTTTATCAATGTAATAAGCAATTGTGATTCAGGTTTTTACGTTTTGTTTAAACACGCAAGATTAAGGCATAAATTTAGATTCCTTCGTTTAATGCAGTTGTAATTGATTTACATCGCCGGTGCAGCGCCTTAGTCCTTTACCAGTCAAACTGGTAAACACTATAAATTAAACTAGTAAACACTATAACCGGAAAACGCCGCGCAATCGTCTGGTGTTTTTTATAGCAACTCATAATTATTGATGCATTATGGCCGTTAATTCGATCAAATAAACTTTTGTGTTACACTCCGTATCTTATTCAATGTGAGACCAATCTGGAGTTTCTATAAGCATTTTAAATTTTGTAGCGTGTAAGGAATACGTGAAACGTCATCATGACGTGTTAGAAACGATAATTTTTCATCAACTTTTTTCTTATGGTTAATTTACAAAATCAGCAATAAAACCTTCCATGCATTTACTTGAGGTTGAAGCCTTTTTTTCACCAGTAATGTTTGCGAGGCAAAAATATTTTTCTTTTTGTTTACTCTATGCGTTACGCCATCTTTAAAAATTACATTTTTTCTCGATCACCGTTGTCGAATATCTCACTGATGTGTAATAGACAATTCTAAAATAGCTATTATTGTGATACTTTACATAAATCTGGCGGTTCAAGGCATAGAACTAGTACGAAAGGGGAAAGGAAAACGGATAATAACTATACTGGTCTAACTGTTTTTAGAATGTGATTATCTTCCTAATAGTAATAATTTGCCCGGTAGGTAGAGCTGCTGAGCTATTTAATAAAGACGCAGCTTCACAAATAATCTACAGACCAGGGGCGGCTCCGACCCATGGCCCTCTAATCATAGTTTTTGCCAACGTTTGCTATGCAAATACAAAAGTGTTTCTCGCCTCGTGCAAACTTCTATCCTTTTTTACTTTGGTTTTGTCCGTTTAAGAAAATCTATGCAGATCAAAGACTCTTCGCATACTGGCATATTGCACAGTGTGACTCATCAACTCTATAAAGTGCAATTTCTGTTTCGGGGTGACCGAACTTTTTTAAGGCCCAGACAATTGTGAAGATTGAAGATCGCGGGCCTGACCGACATAAAATTTTGTTTAGAACTTATAGGACATTGCTATTATTATAAAAGAATTATTTACCAAAATATATAGTGAGTTCATGAAATTCTTGTTTTGTTTCAATATTTTTCAAAACTTAGCTTGAATTTGCGTACGAAAAACATTTCCCCTAAAAAGTATTAATAACTGTACTTTTAAATGATTAAGTAATATGCCGCTGGCCGAAGGAATTAAACTGGCTGGCCGGATCTGACCAGCGGGCCATAGTTTGGTAACTTATGAACTAGACCATAAATACAATATGCGAATATCTTTTCTGTGCCTAAAGCGCCTCGTATTATTTTAAATTGAACGTTTGTAAATTTTAACCAAATCAAGAAAACAAAATTGCGTTTTGGGTAGTTAAGATTGTACTTCAGCTTCATATTTGTGCAAGAGTTTGCCAGAGAACAACCGGTTTTTCAAGATTAAATGTTTTATTACGTAACGTTATTACGTAACTTTGTGACGAAATTCCTGAAAAATGCTGAAACCGAAAGACTAAAATTGTTGATCTACGCCTGCCGCAGATAGTAAATTTTAAGAGGCACTTTAAAGAGATATATAATTCGTTTGAAACAATGACTCCCGTAACTTCAAGTGCGTTTGTACACCTAAATATGCTATACATACACATACTTTCGATTAAGAAAGTTTCTTATGTTACCATATTTGTCCATTTTGTGCCCTTTCGAGGTTATTTTATTAGATGAATACAGCAAAACGCAAGTGCATTTACAAAAATTGAGCGGTGAATGTGTGTCTATAAAAGCTAAGAATGCTACGTTTTTAATTTCACCCCAGCAGAAGTGGGAGAAAACACTATAGGCTCAACAAGTGAGAAAATAGTTTTACACAGCAATGGCCCCAACTAAAAATCGCAATGTTTGGGCGGCATCGGTACTTGTCCTTTAACCCAGTGGCGTTTCCAAAACATGCCTTAAAGAAACGTTAAAAAATATTTTTTTGCTTCGTTTACCATTTCTGATCCGGACAAAACAAAACGTGGTGGTTAAAAGTTTCACAGACAACGCAAATCACTATACTGTTAAAAGCGTAATAGCTGCGGTGACATGTAAGACTACAAACATGAAAAAATACGGAAAATGTTTTAAAACGCGGGACAACTAGCATTAAATGGCGAAACGCTGTAGAAATTTGATGTAAAAATCTATGCGCCTGCACCTGTTACAAAAATAGACAATATGTTCACTTTTATCGTTTGTCTATAATTTGAGTAATACGAAAGGCCACAATTTTTGGGCACTCAAATGCCACCGAACGGCGAATAAAATGCAGCGAAAGTGGGACATTTTTATCATTACCGTATGCTTTTAGAGTTTAGTTTAGAACACTACATTTAAAACAGGTGCTATACAAAAACGCCATGTTTTTTTTATAATAACAGAAAATAAATTTTCTTTTGATATAGACAAACTAGTTTTTGTTATGTTGTATAAAACCTTAGCGAGCTGGTATTTGGATAAAAAAATACTTCGATGTCAAAATACAAACATGGCTTGATCCTTGGCAAGCGACAGCGCCACCTTGCGACCAGCAGTTGTCACTCTTAGAAGGACATAAAGAATTACGGATTACAAATGTTTCTCTTGCTTTTCTGATTTGAAGGCCACGTTCGTGACGCCAACGTCGTCATCCGAAGCCACGAAGTTCCCGTTGACGTAATGCTCCTTGTCCGCAATTTCAAGGTGTTCCGTGCTTTCGACTGCAACACATTGAGAAACACAATCGTATAAAGCTCCGGTAGATCGCACCCTTAAAGCACCCGGTTTGAAGATGACGCAAACGCACTGTATAGTCACTAGTGGGCATTCGTGTTTTACAATGAATTTAGGCACAGGTTTATAGATAAGGGGCGAAATCCTAATTTTGTATTTCATTAACGACTTATTAACCTTGATTTGCAATTATCGTGTTTAGGTCAATACAAGTAGTAATTTTCCTGTAATTGTTTCTCTTCCCTTAATGATGTTTTGCATCTCTTTAAAATCAAACAAATTGAAAAAACATTTACGCTAAACACTTACCCCGTGTCCCGGCGCCCCAGAATCGCTTGTACACTTGAAACAAAACGGCGAACAACACAACCCAAAATATCTGTGGAAACAATAAGAATGGTTTCCTATAGTTTACTATAAGATTATAAAATCTTAACTATTGCTAATAAATTCAACCCATTCGCATGCAGTTCGTGCGAATTGCTTCCAAAAAGTAAAATAGTCCGCAGAACCTATTCCTGGTCGACGTTCTGAGCGTAGACCTAATTTAAACTGTACCAAATTATACATTAACCTTCAAAAACGGTTAAGTAAGCGAACCGGTTGTTAACAATAGGTTCAATCAAGGCAGTCGTTCTCAACCGGGGTGCCGCGGCGCTGCTCCATGACACATATCACATTATACGACACTTACCTGGCAGACCAAGTATATAATTGGGAACAAGATCATCCTTCCTATTTGCCGAAGAGTGAAGACCGCTTGTGACAGCTGGATGATGCCGGTTGCCAGCTGAGCGTTCTGGATTCCTGTCTCCAGACACACGGTCCTCCTCTGGGTGTGTCCCAGCCGCAGAGGCCTTATGAGGGACACAATCGATGAAATACCTTCGCACAAATACACACGGATGTTGAGAAATGAGTGAAGAATTGTTCCAAGCTTTCATTAAGTGCTACCTATCTCTCAGTGGGTTTTAATATTCATTCTAACTAAAAATACCAGCCATTATGCTTTAAAACCACACTGAGTTTTAAGTAGGATAATAGTAATTACATAAAAAGAAGGTTGGTAAAGTCATTTTAAAGGTTAATGATTCCTCTAAATAACATAAAAAATCCTTTTGAATGGCGTTTCCCAAAGTCCGTTAGGATTCACTATTGTTGGGATGTGATAATTTTGATTTTCAGTTTTATCTGTTACACATCCATTAGTTAATTCAAGTAAAATTTTAAATCTAAACTTGAAATTGGCAAGTGGACTTTTTTGCGGTAGGCATACTTTTATCAAGTTTTGGTTACGGCACTGCACAAAATGAAGTTTTTATAAAACCCTTTTAATGTTTTAAATATACATTAAATAGTTTGAGACGTTATTGCGTAGAAACTTTTATCAACCATTCTGAGTCGAATATAAAATAATATTAGTTAATATGCTCGATATGTCTTGCTTTATTTTTTTTCAGCTAAAATAACCGAAAGGGCCATAGCTACGGTTATATTCTTCTCACCGTAACCCATAATCTTATTATTCTCACCGTAACCCATAATCATTCCGCATAGCGGGAAAATGGTGGCGCATGCAATTTGTGCAGGAATAATCGAGAAGTTGGAGCCGTATGTCACAATAGATATAACTGCAACTACCAGAAGTGCAATAACTCCGAAGATGGAGAAAACCTGCGACAAATAATGCAGAGTTAGCGCTAACGGTGGTTTACAGATTCTGTGCGTTAACTTGCGAATACAAAACTTCAGGGCGATTCACTATAAGGGATGGCAAACCTCTTTATTGCCTTGGACACAGGCGATATATACTTAAATCAGTGTTTATCGATTTGTTTTAGCCAGCAACACAATAAAAATAAAACAACATTGTTTTAAAATAATTTAAAGCTTTCGCTGCAATTTCTGGCGATCTATAAAAAAAATCAGTTTCAACTCGGTCCACATTGCCAACAAGTTTACCACGAAGTCCACACCTAAGTTCATCACTAACTCCCCTATAATTTGCTTGAAAACAAAATAATAAAAATTGTTTAAAACAAGCGCCTCGTTGAATGAAGCTGTATTGCAAATATTGCAGAAAGGTTGTTGTTATTTCTCTTGTCTTAAAGCAATAACGCCGGGCGAAATTATAGTGCGCCGTAGCACACAGTTTGAGAACCACTGGTTTAGATATCCAATTGCTAGGGATTTGCCAAACACTACATGTTACTTAATTGTACAGTTTTTCGAATTCTCACCCTTAAAACTTTGTCGGCATGTTGAGGCCACTTGTATCTGATTGCGACTCCAATTGCAATTGGGATCACAAGTGCAGCGAGTGCGATCCCTGAATAGCAAAATATTGGCATCACCTATATATATATATATACCTTAAAAGTTTTGGCTTGATTTATTTCCTTACCACAGGGTACAAGACAATATATGGCCTTGGTGCGATACTACTCAGATGTTTTTACTTATTTTCGTTACAATATTTGAACATAATTAAAAAGCTCCTTTTTTAATTCGGTAAACATCTCTTCAATACCAAAAAAAATTGAGTGTTACATTCTGTTTAACACTATTTTTAGGTGTAGTGTCTACCTTTAAGGTTCTAGAAACTTAAAGGATAATTTTTATATTCTTGGACATCCGTGCGGTTTGTTTCTACTACCATATCTTGATGATTTCTTGTTTTTTTAATCCTTAACTTGACTGAAGTGAACTGAAGTCATTGTAATTTCAAAACTTGACTCGACTTAAGTATTTTAGGTAAAATGACTTGATTTGACTTGACTTAAGTATTTTGTACAGCTTTGAGTTATTACTTAGAGTCTTAGATGAATGATATTGAAAATAAGCACTTTAATTCAATACACAATTTAGGTAAAATTGGATTATGTATTTATTTTTGTGTAAAACAGTTCGCTTGATTTATTGTTGTGTTTTTGTAGTTGTTAGATAAAATAAAGCATAAGATGGAATGAGTTTATCCGTTTTTCAATTTGAAACTCTTAAATATGCTAATGGAGTGACTTGACATTTGTTGAGAATACAGAACGTGTAAAATCACCATTTCCTTTCGCTTACCTATTGTATCGAACGGAACGCGAAGTTGGAATCCAAATGTTTCTGTGTAGATAAAGAGTAGCAACGGCATCATGCCAAGACCAAGTGTGCTTGAAATGGTGGTCATTGTAACGCTATAAACAAAACATAGATCAAGTTTCGTGTTGAATGCTTTAAAGAGGCACGAATTTTACAAGCCCAAAAATCAAAATCAGAGGCAATTTGATACAACTACGACTAGCTATAAGTTTGGCCTAAAATAGGTTTCCCAATATTTAGTAAAAAAATAAATCGTGGCATTAAAGAATAGGATTTTTAACAGTGGATGCCACAGCTTTGTTACGCTTTAGGTTGTGTAGTAGACTATTACATCAGGTAATAGACAGAAACATTGCCTGTTTTGCTATGCGCGTAAGCTATATGTTAAAGTATTGTAGCGTACATACCTTATTGCTCTGCGCGTAAGCTATGTGCAATAATACATGTACAATCCTTTATTTTAACGAGGATAAAAGCTAAAACCTTTGGTATAGTTGCGTAATGGTTAAGCGTTAAGTTTCTTACTTAAGCCAAATTTGGTGCGACTGCAAGCTATAGGCTTATACTGTTAAAACAATTTTATTAGTTTATTTGTGTCCCAACTGGGGCATTAAACAGCGCCGCAGCGACATAAACTTTTAAAACTGAAATTATAGCGCTCCTGAATTGGCACTTACTGAAAATTATTTTTATCACCTTGTTGACAGTTCTAGTAACTTCCTTATAAAACATATAAAAATGCCACTAAAACGGTTTAAACAGCTGACATAAATTTTGCAGAAGGCGGAAATAAAATTATAGTAGATTTAGCTTTTAACTCTTTATAAGAGTTTCTAAGATTTATTACTCGTTAGCTTTCAACTATATTTAGTACAGCACTTTCATAACATAATGAAAGCGTTTATTTCAAAAGTTGAAATTTGGCAGGATAATTTTTTCAGTGAATTTTCATGATAGTAATTGATTTACCAGTGTACAATAAGTACTTTTAACAAGTACCGATTTAAACAACGAAGTCATTATTGTTGATGCATGTTTTATTCTATTATTATTTTTGTTTTAAAAAACAATTGATGAAGTTTAAAAGCCACTGATTTATTAAACTTAACCTAATGAAAGTCATTGTCCGGTTTCTTAACATGAAAAAAATATTAAAAGTGAAGCCAAAACTCAATTATATGATTTTTTCTAATAAAGTCGCTCGCAAATTCCAACAAACACAAAACCCACCTGAGACTCATGTCTCCGTCCACCCAATAAGCTGCCACGTTGGACGCTGATCCTCCGGGACACGATCCCACTATTAGCAGTGATAAGGTCTCCACTTCGGGCATTTGGAAAATCTTGGCCAGGAGCACGGCGATTGCCGGCATGACCCCTGAAAAAAGGGTCAACGTAGCGAAATGGTCGTATTGGAAGAATTTCAATTTAGATATAAGTGCTAATAATGGAAACTGCTTATTTCATAATTGCCGACAAAAGTATAATCCCTTGTCAACTGTAGAATTCATTGAAATGCGTCTGTGCAATTTAGCTTCTAAAAATCCAGAAAAGCGATGTACGAAAAAGTGGACTAGGGCCACTATCCGTAACCAGGTGGTGGTATTAATGTACAACAACAAATTATATAGGCCCAACGGCCTATATAGGAGTTGCAGCCAACTTATTTTTTCCCTGAAAGGAATATTTATCTGAACACCACAGATGTTTATCCGAAAGTATCTCCACTGCCGTGGTTACAAAATCGTAATTTTTGACCAAGCAATATTTCGTTTCTAAACGGACAGCCGTTGATTTTACCAAAATATATATCGAAAAAATTCAAAAAGTTCCATACTTCCCCTATTACATAAAACGCTTATAATGTAATACAATTAATCGTTTATAACAGAAAAACGAAAATTTTATTCGCCACCATACCGAACAACCTATATATAATAACCTCGTTGGCTTTATAGGATAAGCATATTCTCTTCAACACTATGTACCCTACACAATAAAAATACAAATCTGGTGAGAAAACTGAAAAAAATCTTTAATATCTCACCGAACTGGCAGACGAATCCTACAATTACGGCGGTTGGGCGGCGCAGGTTCTTCTTTACTTCCTTTAAGTCGACGGCGCAGCCCATGCCCACCATGATAAGGGCAAGCGTGCCTGTTATTAGCCAGCTGAGGATTGCACGGAGTGGGCTAGGTGCTGGCAGCATGGGTATCTGAGCGGTGCTGTTTGACGTGCTATTCATCATAGCTGTGCTCATCGCCGTGGAAACTGCGGCGGTCCAATCAGCGGTTGTCATTTTTCTTTCGGCAAATTGTTTTGAAATTTTACAAGTTTTGCTAGACAGTCGGCTATCTTAAAACAAACAAACAGTTAGTAATACCAATAACTGAGACACCAGAAACTTTATTAAATTGATTAGGGCAGTAGTTAAACTTCTTAAGCTTGCGGCACACCAAGTAAATAAAAAAGTAAATTCGCGAGTACTTTCTGCAAAACCATATAGCTTACCAATTATCCTAATTACACAGCAAGGGAATGGAAATATTAAATACCGGAAACCTTATAGATAGTGTGCATTCAAGGCTAGCATGCTTACCTACATGCATTTTTCTAATACGAATAATTTGTTTGTCCGAATTGCCGAAAATTTCGCGACACACTTAAGAATATGTCGGGGCACACAGTTAGAAAATCACAGGATTAGAGGTTATTCTATCGAACAGCTTTACAAACTCCCACGCTATCAGAAATATGTTCGCAGCTGAATTGGGTAATTCCCTCTCACACCAGGGACATTTTATAACTGTGAATTAAACCGCAATAGTCAGTACGAAAAAGTTTATGAATGTTTCTATAGGACATTTAAACTATACTATAACTTAACCGTAAAAATATACAACAGTACGACAAAAGTCAATTTAACAATCAAGGCGATTTATACATGTGAATTAAACCTAAATAGTCAATACGAAAAAAGTTTATGAATGTTTCTAAAAGACATTTAAACTATATTATAATTTAACCGTAAAAAATATCACAGTACGATAAAAGTGTTTTACACGGAGTTTTAACACGATTATAACGAATACTGCCGAAACTTTAATGTCAAAACGCTTACAGTCGTTCACAAAGGCCGCTTAAACTGCCGCGAAAATTCCACTCCCGTCGCAATTTATGAAGCGTTCGCAACCAGTAAAAATGTTCGCACTTCAATAGGAGCCACCGTTTGCTGCTGCTCGTTTAAAAGAATCGCTCGGTTGGGGTCTATTTGCGCAAAGCACGTCCAACAATGCCGCCCTGTTACTGTTTTATTGGGACTTTCATAACCGCTTTCACTGCGCCGCTAATTTTGCAGCTCAATTGCCCCAGTTTTTAAGGGTTTTAAACCGGCGGGACCGACGAGCCAATCGCTTTGCGAACAGAGAGGCCGCGCAATTAAACGACCCACGTCCGACATTTCGTTTCGGGAAATTTTAAGGGTTCCGCTTTGGTTTATCGAAAAATATTTAGAGTTTACCACAACTGTTTTTCACTACCGTTCGTAAAGCTGTTTACGGTGCTGCGATGGCAATCGTGATTTTTTTATACTTTTTTCTCGTTCTATTGCGATTTTGAGAATGCAACTGACCGTTGCGTCATACCGTATTATATTTTCCGAAAAATGTTTTTTTCATCTGAACTTTTACCAGAAAAATGACTCTTTACGTTCCTGTTCAGGAAACCATTCTAGTTTTTTATTATAACTCAAAGTCTTTATAGTTGTCAATAATCCTCATAAATTTATTTCTAACATACGAGATACACCAAAAATTTCTCTGTGACTTTCCATTTTTAAGTTGTTAATATTTGCTTTCTGTTTTGTGTGCTGGTGTGCCAAAAGCTGCGCTTATATAAATAGTATGAAATGAACTAAAATAAGCCCAACAAATTAAAGTCGATTGACGTCAATACCACCGATAAGTACCGCTAGTACACTTAACTAACTTTGATGTAAATGTATTATATCAGTTTCTGTTTTTTTGTCAGCACATCAACAAAAACGATTGGAATCTAACAGTAGTATTTTATTGCGAGCATTACTTTCTATTTTGATAGCAGTAAGCAATCATATCACAATTACATCCAACTTAAAAATAAGCCAATTCAAAATAAAATGGTTGAAAATGACGTTATAACCTCAAGGTATGGCTCCCATATAATTTATATCCATCGTTTATTTTTGCGATTCCGATAGATGTAGTACGTGGGTTATCCGAAGCAGGTAATAACGTGGACTGTTTGATTTTTATACGTTTTACAGTATGGCGCAACTCTGTTATATCGTTATCTGTGTTTAGTTTGGGAGTCAAAATAAATTCCAGGAAAGGCCGTGAAAGTTTATAAGCGGGACGTGCTGTCGGCATCGTTTCTATTGATTACCAAACACAAAGATAAGCTAACTGATGCAAAACTCCAAAACCTGTAAGAATTTAATTAAATATAACAACGATAATCCTCACGTTTTTTGAGTTATTCCCCACGTTTGGAAGCGAAGTATGGTAAATGGAAATGGCCAGTTTTTGTCAACTGTCATAAATCCTTATCCTTAGCTGATTTCATCAGTACTAAACACAGCTTGACTTAATTGCGACCAAATGGTTGCAACACTCTGTACGCCTCACTCGAGCCGCACTGTATAATATTCCTAAAAACACTTTTCTGACTGTAGTCGGCAAGCAACTCATAAAATCACTAGTACTGCTATATGCGTAAATGATTTCTTCTGGCGCTTGAAAATGTATAGCTTAATCTTGACGCAATGTACTCCCTTTGCTTTTCACAAGCAATCGTCAATGTTTGTTCAACAGCAACCTCCAAATGCATTAGGACATCGGCGCATTGAAGTACCATGGTCAAGACAAACATGCTTAGCCGGCCACGTTTTGAGCTGGTATTTCATTTTGCACAAGAAAAGATTCATTACACAGGGCGAATCAATGGCTATTAGCAACGTCGCTATAATTTGTACGTGACAACAGGTCGTGATGAAATATTAAAGACGTAAAGTGCATTATAGGAATTTTGTATTGCATTTGCGGGGATAAAAGTTCGACAAACCACAAAATTGTTGTGACACTAAATCAGCATATTTAGGGAAAACTGATGGGAATATATGATTTGAGCACAATGCAAATGTGTATGGCTACAGAAACTGTTCAAACTATACGGAAGAATAAGCGCTCATTCACTTTTTACGTGGGTCAGTCAGTGTAGTCCTACCAAAACGTATTTGTCTAGTGGCATTCGCGAACTTTAATAGTTTTCATAGATTTGGAAAAAAAACTATGGTTAGTTCAGCATAAGTTGGTTAGTTTTATGCGCTCTCAATGTTTCTGTTGATTAACTGAAGTTAAAATAGCATATTTATCTATACGGACTTACAAACTGGGAAAAATACACACACGTATGTGTTCAGCAAATGTGATAAAGCCCTTCTAAAGCTGCTTTTTGACCAACGATTACGGATTACGTATCATAAGTACACTGAAAGCCATATGAGACCCTCCGGCACTGTCTCTTCAATGCTAATAGTTACTTAAGCACTAACAGAATGTATCAAGCGTTGGCGTATGGTTGTTTCTCGACGCGCTCTTCTTTGAGCCTGTGTAGCTCAGTTGGCAAAGCGACGGTCCCAGTATGGCCGAGATCAAACCTCACTGCAGGCTAGTTGTTTCTCTAGCTTGCCTTGCTTGCATCACTGATCGACAGATTCGGTGAGTCTGGAATCCCTTTTTCGGTGGACTTGCAAACTGTTGTTTAAACGTGATCGGGGCGGATCCAAGAAGGGGTGTCCCTATACTAAACTGCAGTTTTGCCTTTTTGAACTACAGGAAAACAAAACTCCGCGCAGATCTTAATTGTGTTTCGAGTAAATGCCGTTAACCATATTAATAAAATCTTATTGGCCCAAAGGCGTATTGCGTCTTATGACATATGCCCAAACTTAAACGATATAAAGGCGCTTTTTTCTCTTTGTGCGAACTGATATCATCTTTGCATTGCTGATTTTTGTATTAAAAACAACTCCTCCCCAAGCTAGATAAACAAACTGTGTGATGCAGGGGCAGATCCAGAATTTTTGTTTGGGTGAAGGGCATGAACATTTTGTTCAGACGTGACGCCAAGAAGTACGTCATAACGACGTCACCAAGTTACATGTTAACGTGACGTCATAAAGAAGTAGCCTTAATAACACCACACAATTAGTTTATTTTGTTAAAGTTTAGGCTTGCGGAGGCGTTACTTCCAATACAAAAGCTACACAACGGGATTCGCACAAAACTATAAAACGTCTTACGACTAATTTCATTTTACAAAGTAGGCTTATGCATGCTACTAACATATTCAGATTAATTTGCATTTACGTAGTTAAAATATAAAAATAATTCTGTTTGGAGGAGCCATGGCCACTAAGATTATTTCTTAACACGTAACTTTGTCACATACACGAAAAAAATTCCCAATTACGCTCCCAAAATCTTAGATAAGTCCCTGTATACTTTTACTAAACGGGAAACATGATTTATAGAGATTTTCAGAAATGCAAACAAAAGCAAGGATTTATATGAGATTTATGGGTCCTATTCTTTTTTGCTGTATGAAGAGCCAGCTGTGTTTATAGTGATTAAATAAAGTTGTAGGATTGGTAGTATTGCCATCTCACCCCTTCATGTTTTATATCCTATCCTACTGGTTACTGTAGGAACGTCCGATGCTTAGTATTTTATTTGATTACCCAAATTTTACACTAAAGTTATCGTAATCCGATTTGATACCAAATAACATAATTTCTTTTCTCAACAAGCCAAAAAGTGAACTTAAAATATTCGAAGGTAATTTAGTTCAGGTTATAAGACAAAATGTTGCTTTAGCGTTATTAAGACCAGCTATCGTCAGTTTTAACCAACTAATTTTTTAATAAATATACCTAAATGTAAACTCTCCATCGTTGGATCGCAACCCATTGCTAAAATCCTATATTAATTTATTGTATCGTTATACTATCCAAATATCGAACGAGTGCTGATTCTACAGCTTGGCATCGGTAATCTGCAACGAACCGATATTATGGACATCCTTACTGGTTTCTGGCTATAGCTGCATTTATATTACTGTTTGCTATAAGAGATTGACATTAGCCTGGAATGACAAAATAATAATTCTAAATCAGAGGCAAGACATCTAGTCATATAAATATTTAATGATAAGGAACGTATATGTAGTCATATTATTATACACGGAACTAGTTCCTTGGGAAAAGACCAGAGAACTTTAGAACGACATACTTGGTAATTATGTACAGAGCTTTCAGCATTTATATTAAACTTAAAATGATATGTCGCTTCACTTCAGATTATCGTATGATTTGCTACTTTCCAAATCTACATCTACAAATCATTTGAGGATGTTAACTCGACCCGATAGCTAAGAAAAGTGTAAAGAAAAACATAAGCAACACTTATGAAAAGGTGAATTACAAACGCAACCATTGCACAGCGATTTTGAAAAAATATGACACCAAACTAAAGCTAAATACGTAATTGTTTGCTGTAAATTTAATGGTTGGAGAACTTCTTCCCAAGTAGCCCGTTAAATTAAAAATAAACAACCTATTACAATTTTTAAACTCCCTGCAGTGTTTAATAAGTAAACCGGTTTACCCTGAAAACGTAAATCTATTATATTTTTTTTATTTTGTGTTTAATATTTTAATCATTGTATAAATGTTTGGCGTTTTTACTCCAAATTGGAGCAACCGATTGTTTTTTAATTAGCGAATTGTATTGCAACGTGTTTCCACATTGTGTAGCAACAATAGAAGTGCTGTAAGTGTAACATGCTCAATTCTCATTTGTAACTTCAGCACGTAGGCATTTCATCCAATTAGAACTTTTCCTCTTGGAGGTAGCTTTCATTCTTGTAGGATGAGTAGGCCGGAGGAAAAGCAGCATCACTGTCATTATTTTTTTCTCCGCTTGCATCTTTCATTTCCTCGCCTTTAGACTTTTCTAGGTCAGTGTCGTCTCCTTTTTTGCTTTCTGCTAACAAAGTAAAAATTGCCGCAATGTTTTTTATTCATATTATCTATGTTTTATTTATATATAGGTATTTGTTTTATTACATACACTTGTATTTTAAACAACAAAAGGCGCATTTGTTGCCTGTTGAGGAATAAAATATGTCCCTGTGAAAGAATTCTTACGTTGAAAGCAGAAGAACAAAATTGGTATCGTTAAACAAATAAGTGGTAAAGATCATGGCCAACATCTTAAGTAAGATTGATCTTTTAAAACGAGTGATTCGGTTGCTGATTTACTAGCTACTGCGAAGCAAACGTAACAGTAAAAACGTGAAAGTTGGCTTCACTCCTTTTACCTTCCAAATCTTCCTCCAGTGGCTGCCTTGGGTACTTGCGCCGATACAAGCGGTAACCAACAACCATCACAACGCACCAGAAGACCTGAAGAATAAATTTGAAGCTTACTTTTGAAATAACAAAGCAAGTTCAGTAAAAATAGAATATTGATTAGAATTGAGGCAAACCAACAAACAAGTTCGTTTAGTTTCAACACAATTTGCATTTTGCTACAAAATTTGAGCTAGACGGGTAAACTATAAACTGCAAAATGAAAATAGGGACATAGCTTTTTGGAAATAAGAAACAAAAGATTTTGTTTTATATACAGTACGTCAGCAATCATTGTAGCAGTCCTGCAAAAAAGAGTCAAATAAATCTTAAAACCACGCAGCCCAAAATATTGACCAAGAAGCACAGGTTCACCTCTTTTTTAGAGTTTTTTCTCTCTCTATAGCAGACGTTCTTGCACTTTTTTTACCGCGGACCCCCCAATATTTTTTGTTTCGCGTGGAACACGGTAGGCATGAAATATTCAGAGGTGACGATTTCGGTCCGAAAAATGTGTCAGTGAAATGGACTCTAATTACATTCAGTGCAAAACCGTTTTATTTTTTATTAAACTCTTTTCTTTGAAAAATTGATTACTTCTTTAGCATATACACTAAGGTTTTAATTAGGGACCCCCTAAAACTAGTTGACGTACCCCAAGAGGTCCATCGACGCAGTTTAAGAATCCCTGTTGTATAGCCTAACCCAGCTTATTTATATGGACTTCAAACCAACCTGGGCCATGGCGTACAGCAGCGGAACCAGCACCATTTCGCCAATCTGCTGGAATGTGAATCCCGACAGTAGAATGATGGAGCCGCAAAGCTGGGTGTTCTGGATGCCAGTCTCCGCCGATACTGTCCGACGCTGATGGTGCTTCAGGTAGAGGCGAGGATGTAAGGATACAAGTGATGAAAGACCTGCAGGCATCAGAATATGAATGTTGTTACCGTGCCACACTTAAAGCACAGTGGGCTAGACTTTGGCTGAAACTGTAGATGCATTTTAAGAGCTTAGTAGCCTTAAATAATGACAAAATATGAAAACCAGTTGGGATTCTTGGCAACTATTCTCTAAAATCATGTTGGAAAGCGTATTTTTAATCGACGCCTTTGTTTGTGAACTTCGAATCGAAAAATATTTGGAATATATGACTTTATATATGAACCCCAGGTAAAAAAATGTAAAACATATACTTGTCGATTTGTGAACCTGACTTACCGTAGCCACAAAGCATGCCCACCAAAGGTAGAATGATAGCCGTGATGATTTGAAAGGCAGTTATCAGCCACACTCCGCTGTAAGTGGCAATTGATATTATTGCTACACCAATGATGATAATGATACCTCCGATAGAACAAACCTTAAAATCCAAAACAAGAATCTTAATTTTTTGTTCTCCGCTAAGGGGTTTTCCTTAATTACTTGATTGGATAATTTGCGTTACGCTAAAAAGAAAGGATTTACTATCGAAAACTGTGACAAAAAACTTAGTCGAACAGTATGTCAATAATAAAAACGTCATTTAATTTATGTAAAATAACAAATTAGTTTTTGAAACAAGCAATTTTGTCCTAGTGTAGCCTAATTACCAGTTATGAAATATCGTATTACTTACTCGTAACACGATCAGAGCCTTGGAAGGAAACTTATGTCTGAGAAAAACTCCAATGGCAATAGGAACAACCAACGTCGCAAGAATAATCGCTGCAAAAAAATAGTAATTGTAAAAGATGAATTAGTTCGTTCCGAAATGGAAAGCTTTCAGATCGTCGAATTTTCAAAATTGGTTTGGATATTTCATTTTGCTAATTAGCAATTGATAAACCCAAACTTATCTATTGACAAATGTAAACCCCAAATAGGTATAATTGGCCAAAATGAAGTTATGTCGCACAAGAGGTTACTGATGACATTTTAAACAATTCATACGAATTCTTATCATAAAAGAAACACAAACTCATTCTTAATTATTCGCACCAAAATCATTTTGTGTATAATGTATAGTATTGTATACATTTATAGAGAACACACCTAATATAGATATATAAAATGTGAAGTTGCTAACGTTCTGCCATTCGACCTAACCCGAGTCGACGTGCAAATTTAAGTTTGTTCATTGACAATTACAAAGCTTAACACTTTGTCTACAAACATATGAGCAACTGAGGGCCGTCAATAATTAACCTATACTGTATATTAATGAAATGCGACTAGTTTCGATCTTAATGTGGTTTAATTCACACCGAACAAAAAACAAACTAGTTACTGCAATCCAACTCACCAATGGAATCGTACGGGACGACCAAGCTTTGGTCAAACGTCAGTCCGTAGAGAAACAGAAGTAGTGGCATCATTCCCAAAGCCAATAAGGTGGAGAAACTGGTCATAGTGATACTGCGCATAAATTAACGAGTTATATTTCGTTAACATTCTTTAATATTCATCGATTAATAAAGGTTTGAAACAATATACAAGTGCCCCTTGGTCCTACATTATCAAGTAACTATATGCAAGAGCTAACAATTGTCACAAGCTTGGTGTAATTAAATTACATGTCATAATTCGTAATTTTACATGTATTCTCTGTGATTATGAATATAGCTACGAAAACATTTCGTTACCAAACAACACTGTTCAAATAGTGCATGACCGAAACATTACGGTTTTACTTGGTAACAGCTTTGTATAGCCTTAAACATTTAATGCGTGGCTGCAGTACGAGCTGCATTATCTTGAAATCGGAGGCAATTACACTTGGCAGCAAATCTTGTTAAAAATCCAAGGTAAAATGGCTAAATTACGGTCGTTGATTTAAAGCAGTGTTTCTCAACCCTTTATGGCTAGCGGCACCTCTCATAAATAACCAATATATTGCAGCACCCCTACAAGTTTTTTCGATTCTCACATATCTCTCGGCACCCTTGAGCATTACAAAAAATGGCACCCCAGGGAACCGTTGTTTCAAAGGCTTTAGGACTCGTATCTTAACCATCACCTGAGGTCCATGTCACCGTCCATCCAGTAGGTTGCGAGGTTAGAGCTTGATCCTCCGGGACACGAGGCCTGGATAAGGAGGGCAAGAGCCTGATAGTCGGAGAGCGAGAAAATCAACGTCAGGATGAACGCGGTAAGCGGCATTATCCCTGGAAAGTCAATACAGTTTTTCTAATGTCGATGGTTTCTTAATGTATGATTCTTTGTATCTCTTGGCTATAGGGTAAAATAGACAAAATAGGTTGAACAGTGACAGGCCTTTCAACAAGACTGGCCTGTCAGATGCTTTTTACCGTTAAATAATAGAGTTACACTTGAAGATTCTTCGTATCTCTTGGCTAGCCGCTATAGGGTAGAATCGGCAAAACAGGTTAAATAGTGACATGCGTTTGAACGATCCTGGTCTGTAACACGCTTTGTAGCGTTTAATAATATAATTATAATTCAAGTTAAGCCTCAGTTGCGCACACAAACTATTTTATACTGGAAAACACTGCTTTTTTAAACGCTTATTCTGCTCGGAGTTCCGTTTATACACAATGATAAAAAAGAAAAAAAAACTAAAACATCAGTGCGGTTGCCTGAAGCCCTAAATAATTCTGAATGCCAACCAAAAAAACATCAAGCAGCGGTGTAACAGAAAACAAAGTGCATGATTAAACTGGTCTTTTTGCGATTTTTAGGATTCAAACCTCATGTCGATGCTATGTACAAGTTTAATATAAAACATGTTTAAACGCTATGTGCGTATGAGTTGCATTTAAATAAATTTAAACAGATTCCCCCAAGAAGCTTTTTTGGCTTTGAATTAGTTGCCTCGTTTTTAAATAAACTAAAACAAAAAACCAAAGACATAAATCCCTCTAATTTGTGCTTCCGATTGTTATAACAAAAGCAGTGTTGTGCCATGCTTGACACCACAAGTAAAAGCTTCTCCAGAGGAAATATTTAATACACAATTGGTGTTTGGAACACTATATACGGATCTGTTCATAAGTTTAATGGTGAAAATAACGGCCCAAATAAACGTTAAAATTGGCGTTTGTTTTTATAATGTTGATTGGTTTTTAAAGCATTTCGACCTATTCGGTAGTGGTTACAGTAGAAAACTTTCTTTTTGTCCGGGTTATACAATTTATACAACAGGTGTTTATATAAAATGTTGGCTTCCTGAGCAAAAAAAAAAACAAGCAACTGTTACTGTTAAGTATCCGATTTATGAAAGGTGAAGAAATTATATTGCTATTATATTTTTATTGTTTATATTCGGATCTAGACCTTTTCTAAAAACAAACAATTTTAATTTGTTTAGATCATTTTTAACCTTTGTGTTTTTTTTATCGATACTTTGTGAAATTTAACTTACCGAACTGGCAAACAAAGCCCGTGATGATTCCTGTCGGGCGCTTTAGGTGGAACCACATTTTAGGCAGTTCGACCGAGCATCCCATCCCCACCATGATGACAGCCAGCAGGATGGCTATCAGGGCATTTAGGGCCACGGCCAGGGGGTCATCTAGGTTTGTTGGGTCCGTCGCGTTGGCCGTCGTCGAATCGTTGTACATTTCCGTCGTTGTATCCATTTTTGCGTGAGGTTTCCGATTTCCGTCGGCAGCCGAAGGTGTTAAATAACTATGTGCTATACGTGTTTGGCAAACGTGAAATCACATAAATAACACAGCCTGTTCTTAAGCCCTACGAGATGCCGTTCTAAATACCACTAAACAAAGAGGAGGTTAAAAAAACAAGATACAAGTAGTCGGGATAAAATACATTTACTGTTGTTTGTAGGGAATAGTACAAACATATACGAATTATCGTGGCCAATTTTTGCGCATGGTCGTGGCTATTTTACAATGATTCCGATCCTGTTGCCCATATGATGCCAATTTGAATTGTGCCATAATACCCAACTTTTTCTTCCTTGAAAATTAAATTAATATTGTGAATTTAAAAAATGTAAATCAACTTTCGAAGGTGAAAAGATAAACAAAGTTTTGGCTTGAAAGATATTATACCTTTGAACGATTTAAGGTAGGAAGTTTTGATAATAATTAATTTGACCTTATTATTGGCGTAAGATATTCATTCAAATACTGTTTGTCTACAACAGGAGTGCCAAACCTTTTAGCTGTTGACGGCCGCATTAACCGTCTTTATTGATCTCACGGCAGCCGGTAAATTTTTTAAGAGATGACGTCAGAAAGCTAAGTCATAAAGTGACGTCAGGGAACAATTAATGTTAAACATATACTTGTTTTTCTCTAATAATCTCCTGCAAAAACACAGAACTGAATAATAGTCTTATCGCGCGAAGCGCAAAAAAACGCGTTTACTAGGTTCAATTATTGGGTTTTTCAATATGACACGTGACGCAGCTGAGCGGCTGATCGTAGAAACGGCGCGCATGCAGTTCCAGGGTGCTACCAAGTTCGTTGACCAGGGACCCCGGGCCTACAGTCTGTGGTTTATGATTTAAACTCATTTGGTTTTTGGCCTATTAACTAATTACAGATTTTTTGTGTCTGGACATTTAATCATCAATGTATTTTCTCCCAATTTTCTCTATAACAGTTTAAACTCTTATACGTTTAAACAAGGCTTCCTATAACTTTCGTTAAACCTGTCCCACAGTTTTGCCATAATTCAACTCACAACTCGCATAACACTTTTCAGCCGTTTATTGTTTATCATCAATTTTTATGTTATCTTTATGTGAAACTGATTTCTTTTTGCATCAGTCGTAAATATTCCAAGCGGTGTTTAGCATCTCAAACATAAACGCAGGACAGCACGGGCACGGCCGCCAACACTTATTAAAATACCTGTTAACGGCCGCATAATTATCCATCGACGGCCGCAGGTTGGACACCGTTGGTCTATAACATATTGAAGAGCAATACTGTAATGATATAATTTGGTTAAGGTACATTATTCTGTTCAGTCACCTACGGCAGGAAAATTCAATAAAGGTGTATAAAAAAATGGCAAAAACTGCTTCACACCTGTTCTAAAAGTCATCGGATCAACGGAAAAACGCAATTGTCGACATATTACAAAAAACTGATTACTTGCGAAACGGCCTTAAAACGATATACGGCATTGACTAAACCACTGTTTATAGCCTTTTTGTACTAACTAACTTGCGCTTCAAACCCATTGTGTTGTTCATCGCAATTACCTCTCAAGCAATGATTACAGAGCGCCGGTATATTGCCTTTTAAATACGTTTAATAGCCTTTTTGGTGGGGTATTCGTGTAACGTCTTTCTGATGTGCACTGGCCTGCGCACGCGATTTCTGTCGTTAAAAACTTAACGGTTTTTACGACTTCTAAATTGCGAATTAACTGCCTTATACGACCTACACATAGTTGCAGAGAGCTTGCAGGTTGTGCGTTTGTCATGAACTCCACAGCGTCACCAACAAAAAATGTGCTGATATCATTCTACGGTCCTATCAAATTTTCTTTTTTTCAATTACAACGTTGGTCACGCAAAATAAGCTAAAACAACAGAGGTTAAATTTGCGCAGTATTCAAACAGTACACTTAATTAGGTTTCAAACTACTCGAAGAGGTATAGCCAGAAGTAAAAATATTACTTAAGTAGCATGATTAGGATTCAAATATTCAAAATTATTTGCTTTTAACAACTTTTGAAAATGTTATTCACCGATTTTGGCCTTGATCAGTTGTTTTAAATAACTAATATTTTAAAATATCGATTCCATGTCGCTGTGATAAAAGTATACTATAACAATACGAAATTAAATTAAAACAGTATTTTTTTCTCGAAAAGAGTCCGCCATTTTTTGTCAATCAATAGCGTTTTTCGTTTCAAGTCGTTAAGTCGGTTACGGCTTAACTGCTGTTGTCCTATAATATAATTATCACTGATTGAAAAATTTACCGACTTTTTAAATAAGGTTTCTGGCTTGATTGCCGCAGACTGTACAACTTGTTCAGCCGAAAAGACATTTTATTCTTTTAGTTTACGCCACTAAAATGCAATGAGATTTTGCGAATAAAAAGTAAATAGTTTATTTTTTTAGCAGTTATATTTGTTAAACAGTTGTTTTTCAATGTCATATATGTATTGTTCCTAAAAGAGGTTCAGTTTTAAAAGTTGCAATAGACACACGCATGAGTAGAACAGATTTGTATTCCAGTAAAAATCGAAGTTATGTTTCTTTGTTTTGCACCATCTATAAGCCTAAAACTTAGCTGTCAAGAAAAACTGCTTTTATTAGGTGTAGAAAAAATGCCTTATTTTAAACTTTTAAGTCGATGACCTAACGTAAGTGCACTTTATTTAATGTTTTTAAAAGGCTTGACTTGGCTTAAGTAAGTGACTTGAAAATTGTGTATTAAGCACATTGGAATAAGGTATTTTAATTTCGCTCCACTAAATTGTTTATCAATTTGTAATTATCTTACCGTTTAAACATAAAACAAATGTATTCATATATGCTGCGTATTTGTTATTTTTTAGTTGAGTTATTAATTTGGAGCTTTAAGTTTTTTTAATTGCTTAACGTTAACGTTTTAGTTTTTTGACAAGGCTTAGAGTTGACTTGCTCTATTGAGGACTTGACTTAGACAAATGACAACTTAGACTGGGATTCGACTTCTTTTTATTTAAAACACTAGAATTTTGCAATTAACTTAACTGGCACTTGTTTACAACACTGTAGCCTATTATACATATATATTTACATGTGGTACTTAGTTACCTAAACTTGGCAACTCAAAATTTTTCCAACCAGGGGTTCACAACCCTTTTTTGCACAATTATCGATACGGTTCACTATCACAAAAATTTAGAGGACTGTAACTTTATTAATAATTAAAAGGTGTCATTCCACTAAAAAGTGTTGGAATTCTCTGTCTAATCGAAATGCTTATGAATACCATATAATATACGATAACTGTTATGAAATATTATCGATGCGATTCTGTGATGGTTAAATCACATTAATTCCTATAAAGTTAGGTTCCAATTTAGCGTGGTTTGTCCCCTACTTCTGAAGGTATTTTGTAAATAGTTATCGTCTACAGCCCGCTGTGATGACTTCGTGCATACGAAATGAATGGTATTAAAGTTTTTTTCAGGAATCCCTCTCCGTGTTGCATTGGCCATCAACGAAACTTCAACGACCGCTTTATTATCGTTTAGTGCGTCATTTCACAGTTATAAAGTTCCTTTGTCGTTTTTTGACCGACTGCACTTTGATCAAGTTACGCTAAATGTAACGGGCTTTACCGCCTTTGGATATTGTGGGAAAAGCCTATACAACCGTCCAAGGTTTAAATACACAACGCTGTCGAAAACAATGCTTTAGTGGTTCTGCTTTTCAACACTTTTTTATGTTTTAACCTAACATTCCTAAAATCAGGCAAAATATAGGCGACTATTGGTCGTGAATATCTGTCAACAATTACCATCCATCGACGTACTTTTTAAGGGGATTTGTCATTGCTTTGTGTGTGGTAAAATTTTCATTCGCTTACGGTAAAATATCCCCTTGAATATTTTACTAATTCTTAACATTATGGTATACCTTGCCTAACAAAAAGCCGCCAAATTTTATTTTAAGCCATGATCAAAAGTTAGTTCGGCTTCGTGTGGCTGAAGGTTTTTCAAATTTGTTTAACCAATGTGCAATAAAAATGGAGGAACCTTATGCGTGTTTGTTAGTAACAAAGTGAACTCTACAACTTGCTCAATACAGAAAAGGCAATATTGGCTATCCTGATAGAGATTTTCGTGTTGGCAAAATTTGCGTCGCCATACCTAAATTCCGCCTCCTAAACATTTCGTAAGTCGTCATGATAACAGCATAGCTGAATGTCTTTGTTTGACAACCAATTGCCATAAAGATAGTTATTTAATCATAAAAGAGAAATGCCGAGCATGTTTGCGTATATCTGTGGATTCTTTGTTGGTGAATTCCAACAAATTTTCCTGGAATATGAAGCTGAAAAAGATATATTTTGGAACTTTCCCTGTTCGCCTATACGTAATCCAAAAACGGACAAAACTAAAAAAACGCTGTGCCGAACCTTGAACCTTTTTGATAAGGCCGTTAGTTAGAGACATTAAAACACAGACGGGCGACTGTAATCAGCGCAGAGAAATATCCACTTACTGGCACTGTCGTTACTCGAATGCGATCTGCCTCGATGAAGGCCGCCAACATCAAACGAACGAGGCACATAAAAAGTGCCATAAAATCGGAAACTGCGCAGTAAAACGAACAGCTGATATCAAAAAGCGATCGGCCTGCGTCAGTGGATCCAAGGTGACGAGTATGAATGCAATTTCAACAATGTTTGTTTTCGTAAGGCCTGGTGATCCACAGGACGTTGATCCGCTCTTACTGGAAAGCCATAACTCGGTTGTTATAGCCCAGTTTTGCGACGCGGAATGGTTTTGTGATTTTTCTGCCTTGGCAACGGCTTTTCGTTGGACACTTTTGGAGGCGTTTAAGGTGTGTGGCATTTAATTTTGAAAAAACAACCGTAAGTCGAAAAAACGGTCAGAACAGGCTGAAAACTTTTTAAATAGGTTTTTATTGTGTACACTGGGCTGGTGACTGACGTTTTTAGAATTTTGACATTTTTGAACGCAAATTAAATTAATCCTCGCCTTAGGTAAGCACTCCTAAATAAATCTAAAAGATGTGGAAGTTTATACATAGATACTAACCGGCAAGGTTAGGCTCCATGTGTTTTACCAGACTCACTTTTTGTAACACCATTATCGATGCACATTTCACTTCGTTAGTGAATGATTTCTATAATTCGGTAACAAAAAGTGCAGTAAACACAAATTACGAACGCAAAAAAAACGCAACTATAAAATCCATTGCACAAGAACTGTGAAAATTAAACAGACTGACAAAAAGCCAGCACGTTACATTTTTAAGCAGGTGGTCATACCTTAATGATTACTTCAAAAGTCCCAATTTGCAGTGACAATATTTTCCCTTAACTACACGTTGATCAATAATTAAAGCGTATGTACAACACAAATAATATCACACCAATCGGACATTTGATTAAAGTGAACGAAACAGATAGTTTAACGCCTACGAAACAGATAGTAAGTCTTTCAAAAACCGACCACGCGTTTATGTGGGAGTGGGGGGAGTGGTTTCTCTCTGTTTTCGCGACCCGCGCTCTTTGCTCAAATCCCGAGCGGTAGAGACGGGCACCGTCCTTCCTCTGTTTGCTCTCTCGTCGACCAGCGCTGCTTCGCTGCGGCGTTTGTCTTCTTGCATTCTTTCGACGTCTTCCGGTTTGATTTCCATATTGGAACTTTCGTTTACGGGATTAACAACCCTTGTACTGATAGGCTCATCTGCCACCCGAAACCGACTCATAACCCCACTCTCAATCAACTTGGGGGCCGCGGGAAAGGCTTCCTCCATTACCCAGCGAAAACTCGCCGGTTCTGGACCTAGATTAATTATGTAAATATGTGTTCGCTTATCGAATGAACTTTGCACCTGTTAAATTCTGAGAAATTAACTGAAATTGCTATTTAGGTTTAAACATGGAATTCATTTCTATTAAAAAACCTTTACTTAGATTTAAACTTAATAGTATTATAGAAAATTGAACAGCTTGTTTTACAGTGTAATTATATTACTTTTGTCTGAAATACGACAGATAAGACTCGCTAAATGCAGTCTTGTAATGACTTATGTGAATGTTTTTACATTAAGTCTTTCGGGCAAAATTTTTTGAATTGACTTAAATCGTTTGTATACCCAATGACTTGACCGTGACAAGGTGATTTCTTGCAAAAACGTCTTTAAAAATTGGGTTATTTACCTAAATTGTCCATCTAAAACAGTTTGCCTTCTGCATGCTGCGTTTTTGTTTTTTATTGATCTATTTATTGCCAGTGATCGGACGTGTTAGTTTAAACTTCACTTTAATGCCAATGCCTCGACTTGCTATGACTACGACTTGGTCTACGGCGGTCTTTCTTATCCTCTAGGTCGCGAACCACAAATGCGACGCCCTTTTTTGTTTGGGTCGCTACTGCAGTAGTTTAATACATTAGTTTATTGGGATTTCTTCTAAGGAAGATTTCCAAAACATTTAGGAAAATTGCGGAAGTAATACAAAAACATGGCTCATGTTAATTAAATTGGTTATTTGTGTTTTGCTCGCGTAAAGTCTTAACGCTTAGAAAAACATTCAGTGAAGAGAATAGAGTCGCCAAGTCGCCAAGTCTTCGCGAGGTCTAATATTTGTGTCGCTGCGAAAAAGGTTGAGAAACGCTGGTCTACGGACTTGAAATTGTTGGCTGTTGGGGTATTTTGCAACATACTTGACTATGACTTAGTAATTTCTAAATGACTTGTTTACCTACTGACAAAGCGGAAAAATCTCCCTGTCTTACCTTTGCATAGCTGAATGTGATCGTCGCAGCAATCTTTTTGCTTGACGCAATCGCTGTCGCAACGGCAAGCTTTGGACGACTCGCAGTGTTGGTTTTTAATGCAAGACGATGTCGTCTGACGTCTGCATTGGGGGAATCCCGGATACGTGGTGAGGCACGAGGCACCTGAACAGGCACCGAAAGGTGAAATGCACAGCACACAAAGGTGAAATCTTAAAACTCTAGGTGTTGGGTTGCGCAGAGGGTGAAGTACCTTCAGGGTCTTCGCGTATGTTTTTCCTAAAAAACTTAACCCAATATAGTTTGATTGATTAAAGCCGTGTTTCTCCTCCTCGTGTGGCTTGCTGCACCCCTCAGACACTCACAAATGAATTTAGGCTCCCCTACTATTGTCATAAAGTAATCCACTATAAAGTCACAATAAACGGAACTGAAAAGAAAATGACTCTTGACTTTACACAATGTAGGGCACATCAGCTGTGCAAAATGTAGGAAAATTCAATTTAAATGATTGTACTCTAATCATCGTACACACAGAGTTGTGAGACGCTTACCAATTGAAGAAAAACAGATTCTGAAAGATTTCCAAATATTTCGCGGCACCCTTCAGCATTGGTAATGGCACCAGTGTGCCGCGGCAATTGGTTAGGAAGCACTGGATTGAAGCAACACAATGCTCCGTTCCAACTTGAATGAGTTTTATTATAGTTTTAGGATTTTGTACCATTTTACAAATGCTACCTTCTTTAGTAATCTTTTAACGTTTTAATTAGGGACGGTGGAATGATAAATAAAAAAAGTCCGTTCTGCCGAGTTATGTTCCTAGCACATGTTTTTAGTCATTATGTCAGCTTAATCGGCATCTAATTACCGGTTAATTCTAATCCCGAAGCAAATAACCAATTACAGTTGCCAATAATCGCATATTTAATACCCAGTCACGAGATACGGCTATTTTTTCGGGGTCGTGGCCCTTCAAATATTCTGCCGAGCAAGTGTCGTGACCTCATTAAGTTCGTGTTGTCCTAACGTTGCTCCAGCCGCGGGTTACGACACAAATGCAGTCGGGCGCAATCACGTCGTTTTGCCGCATCGATGACAGAACAAATTGCATTATCTGGTGATTCAGCACTAACCATCAGAGAACATGCAACTCCACGGCTTAAACTAAAGAAAAGAGCTCAGAGCTAAGAATTCGAAGGATTTAGATTAGAAAGCGGGATTAAAAAAGGTGAAAAACGGCGGCCGAAAAAAACGAATATACCAAATGATGGCATGCATAGCTTGCCTTTTTTCTGTATGGACGTTAAACTTGGAAGCAAAATATACCACTGGTTAACATGTTGGCAAAATAATCGTAGTTTGAAAAGTTTGGTCAAAAACGCGAAACAAGAATCTCGCAATTGGACCTATATGATTTGAAAACCGCTAAACTCCCTCTCTGGTAATTACGTTTAAATGTACATTTTCATATAACCAGAATACCACGTTACCAATAATTAATGTTCCATTAAAAAACGGACCTCTAAAAAATCATCACTATTCCTAAAAAGCGAGGTAAACACCCAAGCCACTACTAAAAAAAAAAAAAAAAAAATTTTTCTTTTCTTTCATAACGTTTTGTCATACGGTCCTTCTATTATATTAAAAGACATCCTTATAAGGAAGAACAAACAAATAGCCAATACATCCTCACTGAAATTCTTTTTTCGCGTGTCCTCGAAAAAGTTGCAGTAGTCAACGTCGCAGCAAGAGTAGCATACGCCTCCGGTTAAGCGGCAAGATTTCCGGCCCCTTTGGAGCACCTCACACGATGGCTTGTGGGAACATCGCTTCGTAATCAGTCGAGCCTCGCCCTTTTGCACCACCCTGGTGAGGCACGACCGCTGCAAGAAACAAGTAAAGGGTTAAGCTTTGCTGTTATCGGTCGAAAATGGACGAAAATCGGTAAGGGGTGTTAGCTTGGTTGGCAGGGCGCCTAAACCTTGCAAAATATTCACACTCGTCATTCAGTGAAAAAGGGGTTTCATTTAGGGTATAGCATGAATCATAGCTTTAAGCAGACATTTTTGAACAGTTTGTGATTTGTTATCAAACCTTAACAGAAGATATCAAACCTTAACAAAAGAATCGTCGCTAGAGAATTGTGAAAAGTGGAGAACCGTGGCAAACATCTTTGCTGTAAGATTTTGGACAAACAAATTTGCTGAGATTATAGAGTAAAACGCTTTATCTTGTCGTTTTTTACTTTTATTTATTTATTTGGCAATACGAAAGTACCTATATAAAAAATCGTAATTTCAAAGGATTATCTAATTCTTTTTCTAAAAATACTCTGTGGACTTCCCAGTTTACAGACTGTAAACATACTTTCGTGGAGTTGAAATGATTTTATTATTTCACACAGATTACCACATAATAACTTTGCGTAACAAATCGTTCAAAAAATGTTTCAACAATTTTTTCTGTTAGTGTCTTAAGAATTTCCAAACTTATAGAAACCATTTACGTTCCACGAATCGTACATTCACCTGATTTGGATGACATTCGACAATCCTCCCGACCTCGTTACATTGTTCGTTGCTGGAAGCATTCTCGCAGGTGAAGCATCGAAGGAGGGGCATGTCTCCACCCTTGCGAGTCTTTTTGTGGCGCTCACCCCCGGTTGTACCACCGTATTTATCCGGCATGCCTCTCGGTAACACGCCTTTAAAGAAGTCATATGGGTGTAATAGGATGCTCACAGTAACCCGAAAATCACATTTTGGAAAAGTGCCGTGCTTATGGTTTATTTTTTGTGGTAATTTTAATTAGGACTGCGGAATCGCAGTCGGACTCTGAACTCAGGACTTGACAATGTCGGTTTGTTTTGATGGAGTTAGACTCGGGACGCGAGTAAGACTATACGTGTCCCTAATAACGCGCGCATGCGCAGTACCAAATTCAAAACATACAAAACAACAAACTGCAATCTCTTAAGGGTAGAATAGCTTTGGAGGAGTGTTTTCCAACCACGTATTTGTATTACGCATAAATGTGTGGATTTCTGAATAATACTCGTTGCAGAGGCGGAACCGGAAACGCAAATTTTAGATGTAAGTCCCGTGGCTTAACCTCAAACCTTGTAATGCTCGCGACGGAATCGATAAAAACGAAATGGAAAGTCTAAATTTGCCGGACTCTGGTGGTTTGTTTTAACGTTTCACACAACTAAGAAAATACCCAGACAAAACAAACGTTAACCAATTGTAGTCCCATTTTCCGAGCGACAAAAGAAATGGAAATATAGTTAAACGTTAGTAAAGAAGATGTTTGAAAGTTGATATGCAAACCCTGATGTCACAATTTTCGTATGCAGTTTATACCACTTTAGCAAGCAGTTTAGCGCCGTTTCCTGTTGTCCTGCAACCCAAGTGTAAAGAAATGCAACAAAGCCCAAATCTTACACTGTTTCAAAACCGTAAGACGTAGTGTTACCATTGAAAATATTCGTAAGCGTGGGAAGCGATTCGGGCCGGTAAAATACAGTAACGGGAAGCTAATAACCCGGTTCTGCCGCAACATAATTGCAAGTGTTGGCGATAAGCGACTCCGGTGGAGAGTGGTACTTGGCCTTTTGGGGTTGTCGCGGGAAGCTCGATGCGCTGTACAAAAGGCCCTTCGCGTTTGGCAAACAAACAAAGATAAATCTGCGCGACTGTTTCACGGCAAAACACGCCTACGTGCAGCCCTGCCCATGCGTCTATATATAAACGTTGGAATTTCAGCGGCCTTTATGGACTAAAACTTTTCAAATGCTAGTTTGCCTTTGTAAATATAGTTAAAGGAGAACAAAAATCACGAATATGTAACACGCATGTCGCATATCCTATGAAGACTGAATGCTAAGATTTTTTCTCAATTAAAACTAAAAATTCAGTTTCTTTAACGCGGTGCTATACATAAAACTGTGCTGCCCATTTTACAAAACCGTTGTGAGACTGTTGTTCTTACCAGTATTTGACAAATAAGCAACAACTAAAGAACGTCAGTCATCACCTAAGGTGGAAGTTTGTGCCCATTTGCTCGCCAATCCTACACATAAGGTTAATTTCAATCAACCAGAAATATTGGGTTCACGGCAGGACAAATATCGTCTATATTTGCTGGAGTCTCGATGATCCAACATCACAAACCATAACTAAACATCGATATAACCATGGCACCTTTATATCTTTTTAATACCCAGCGGGACGCAATGAATCTTACATCGCGTTCGTTTTCTGCTATTTTTGGCAATTTTCTGTCTTTCTTTTTATGTTTTTTATCGCTTTTATCTTCACTTGTTTTCTTACGCTGATGATTGCATGAGGTATTGCTAAAACGTCTGTAAAATGCGAAATGTCTATTTTATCGAATATTATGGCTTTAATATTTTCATTGAAATTACTAAAAAAACGTGTATTGTGTTCCAAAGGCAATAAATGTCTTCAATAATTGCTGGTAAACGGCGTTCAATAGGCTAGCTAAAACTTTTTATAATTTCCTTTTTCGGGGTTAAAATAACAGCGCTATTCAACAATACGTACCTACGCAGACGTCGTGGAAGTCAAAGCAGCAATCTTCCTTTTCCACGCAATCCTTGTCACAGTGACATCCCAGGAACACGCCGGAGTCTGTTAAAAATCCACCTCTCTCCTTCCACTTTGGGTCGCGGCACCCAGGAAAGAAATGCGTACAGGATCCGCCTGTTGCAAGTATTCCTGTTGTTAAGGCTATATACACAGCGACCAACGTATTCGGGAACGCGACAGTTATTACCTAAAATCAGGTTGCTTTAAAGTTTACTAGGGGACTACAACAATATCTACACATGGTCGGTAAATTACAAACTTTATTACGGTACTTTTATCAAATTCAAACTATAAATGCCTAACCCAAAATATTATCTTGGCAATCCAAAAATCGCTCAAACTATGTGCCTGGTAATAACTCATTGTTTTACATGTACAGTTAAGTGTTTAGAAGTAACGGTCAGACATTTTTAGACAAAAGGCGTTAAAATCTACAAATAAAATTACGCTTCGACCTGTGAATATTATTGGTTGGCCTGACAAAGTCGATTTTAGTTTTTGTAATAAATTTTGTAAGCAATTTTTTTTGTTTTAACTTAAGCATTTTTTTGTTTTTGTTTAGAAACTTCGCGTATTTTCTAATTGAAAACGAATTTAATGTATTTTGAAGTGCATTTGTAATACCTTTAGTCATACCAATCAAATTAGAAAAATAAAGTGTGACTCTTCCACTAATATTGTTAAATATATTGACCGCAAACCAATCTGACCGCAAAATCTCACATATATGTAAAACCTTGCTCAAAAAAATCCAGCCAAAAAATTGTAACCCTGCTTTCAAACAAGAAGCACACACACACACACATTTATCAAACACTCACCCTTAGCGCTAAAGCTGGGCGCCGCTACCAGGTTGCAGTGATCGTATGAGCAGCAGTGATTGCACACCGAGTTGTCGTAGCCGTCGTTGCATCTTCGCTGCACCCTACCGCGCCAATCTCGCCCCGGAGCCTGGTTCTGGCGTCTTTGCACCGCGCAGGAGAGCGACTGCGAGCAGCCCTTGCGGATCTTGTAGACGCCGCCGTGCACGCGAACCTCCGTGAAGCAGACGTCCTGGGGGAAGGGTTCGCAAGAAATAGGAAATTTTTTCAGGGGTTGCATGATAATTTTGGATCGGTGCCGATGTGTTGAGTTTTATCGGTCGCGCTTAGGCATATGAACGATAGTTTTGGGCCTTATTTTGATAACGATAGCCTTATGGCCGCATAGCACTAAAGAACAACAGTTAAGGTATTTTGAAATTGTTGGCGACGCAGCTGTAAACTACAATGCAGCTGTAACCTGCCTTAGCGTAAATCAAAAAAGTTAACTTAAATAAAAATTTTGTTTTTAGCTCAAAATTTTTCATTAGATATCTTTACGTTTAGCAAAAGCTTGGTTGGATCGTTTACTATAGCTAAAATACTTTTTTTTTATTTGATGCTGGTTCGGCACCAATACCAATGTATTAGACTAGTATGTATATAAACTTGTATCGCATATCGGTTGCGATAGTATAATATAAGTGTTTCTATTTTTCATATTGCCATTCATCCTATTATATGAAAAATCGTGGTCAGTATAGTCCAACAAAAATAGTCAATATCTGAACATTTTGCCTTGTTATAAATATGTAACATATTAAGGTCCAATAACAATTGGTTATATTTATGTTGTCAGATTGGACTAGATTCAAATCTCAATTTTTCTTATTTAATGAAACATTCACACATATGTGTGTTAATAACTGAGATCTAGCCCTTCATTTTTTCTTATTTTGTAATTTCATCTTCGTAATAAAAAATAGTTGTTATCAGATTGGACGGCCCTACTTTTCCGAATTGGGAAGGTATCGATTATCCCTAAATAAAAGTATTCCTGAGCTTGACACGACAGGTAATAACCTTACGCCGTGCAGGGTGGGGACAAATTTCCTGAATGGTGGTAGAACGACGGTTCACGTAATGAACATTGAAGAAAATACCAATCGAAATAACATTTAGAAAAAACAGCTCAGGCTCACAGACATCACAAGGTAAACAGAAACATATGTACTATTGTTAAGGCCTAATCATTTGTTCAACTATACTTATCATACAAAGATTTTTACAATACGTTGGTGTTTCTGCTTTACAAGTGTCTTATTCAATTAGAGTAAACATAAAAAAGACACATAATAATATTAATAAAAACGGTGTTATGATGCGCCATTCTGTTCCGTTGGGAAATAAGGAGCGAACAACCTGTTGACCTTTCAATATAAACAAAAAAACTTTTCAAAGAGATATTTTTGCAGGCGACTCATATGGCAAAATTTTACACGCATAGACCTCGACACATTTTTTTTGTGTGTTAAAATTTGCACAAGAACGTTGGTATTTGAATTGAATTGTGCGAAAAAAGCTGAGCTGCTGACAGCCAAACATGACAGACACCAAATTGGCATTAGCTGGAACCTAATCTATGTAATTTTAAAATGATATCGAGCTTTGGCCTTTGTCTAGCGATAACTATCGGCGGTCTCCAAGCCAGCAAGTGCTTTTTGTTCCATCAGTATCGCTTATAAATAGCTTTCACCTTTGAAACAATACACAGAGCAGGGCCACTTAGCGGTTTCAAAAGAAAGGCATTTTGCCTTAAGGTTATTTTGCTGCAAAATAGCGTGAAGCCGAAGAGCGTGTAGTTAAAACAGTTTCCGCGTCTTCGTTCTTTGCTAACTTAATTTAAAACGTTTTTTTTCTCGGCGTTATTCTACAACTAAAAGCTTAACATTTTACGTCTCTACCAGGAGCCCAATTGGTCCTGTTTTCTAATCTCTAATTTGCTTTACTGCTACGTAAGCAACAATTAAAGATTTTGGTTCCTGGTTGAAACTTGATCATAAAACAACAGTTTACCTCTGTTAACACACTAACTAGTAATGAAAGCTCGCGACCCTTTGCAAACGAGAGCGTTTTATACCCAGGTTCTCACTTATAGACTCACCCCTATAATCTCGTAATTTCGAAAATGAATAAAATGTTCACAAACAAAATAACAGGACCGAAATAAAATTCCCCGCTCAGATATGAAATGAGAAACACTAAGGTGTAAAACCGCAAAACCAACTAACACGTTAATATTTCAGTTGGGTGCCATCACTTTCTGTAAAACGTATTTAAACATTTTATACTACAAAATACTAACAAATACCCTCGATACAGTTACTTTACAATTAGCAAGGTAGTGTGGTAGTAATGTGCGCGATAGGGATTCGGGATTTTTCGTGTGTTATCGATATTAGATTTCTATCAGTTTTGGCAATTTCAACGAACGGGCGCGCCAACAGATTGCAATTTGGCAGCGGACCAAGGTTTAAACAAGCATGGGAGATCAGTCGATCACAATCTTGGAACGAAAAAGCAAGACTTCATGACTTTTAACGTCCCTGAATTTGTGAATCACGCCCGAGACCAAAACCGGTTTTGTCGCCATGCGAAACGTGTAGCGATGCTAATGGAGATTACGTCTTGTCCTTTGTTTTCGCCACATTTTGTTAATCAACTGCAATATAGCAAATATTACACTTTCGGTAACATTTAGTATTGATTAGCGCATGGAAAATACAATTGCCTTCGTTTGCCAAGTTTGAACGCGGTTAAAGAGTTTAAGCACAGTTTTGGACGTTATAGTATATCGTCATGCTTTCGTGTGTATCTAAACGTCACGCCGTATAAAACGTCACGCCACAAAACAAATATGCTGCATTAGCACAGGGCTGGCTACAGTTATACTGTTTGACTCGGAAGTCGAAACCTGTATCGATTTGTACGATTATATTCATACAACGAATCTCCTTAGTTAAAAGTACTTTTTTTGTCGTTCGTTACGGTATATCCTACTAATTATAATAGAAAACTAGACATATAATTCGTTTGAAATAACTGACAATGCAGTTCAGGCGGTGGAAGTACAATACGTTTTATACCGGAAACATGAAAATATTTATACCGGTATCAAATTTTTCAGAGATGGCGTCACAACGTTACGTCATAACTATAGAAGTCTTAAACAAGTAACTTTAGGTAACCTGAGGTCGTTCGATGTTGTGCACATATGTCTAACAGAAATCTTAGTTATAATACATTGAAGGAAATAGCGGGATTTCCTGGTCAAAAATGCCAAAAATATTTTTACGTGTAAAAAATATTTTACCGAAAAGCCATTCCGGCTTACTTTCACTACTGGTACATTTTCTCACAACTTACTGGACCGTGATGCGATAAAAGTAGGAGTGGCAAATAAGCCACACTAAATTGTCGTTGCCGTATGTTTAGATAAGAATTATTCACAGTAAAACTAATTAATACCTATATTATTTACTTAAATTCTTGTTGTGCCTGTTTCTGTAATTCGGTTATTATTATTTGTACAACTGGTCATGCGTTTATTTCTTCTGATACTCGAAATTTGGGTCTACAAACAGGCATTGTTATAGCTTAATATTCTTTGCAGATTAGGTTGTTTGCCAACTTGAATGAGCTACCATTGCATGTGTGACATTTATATAGTTTAACGTGCTTTGACATCCTGAATATGACATATATACTACGTCCGACACGACGTAAGATTACACAGCGGATCAGTAGGCTTACATATAGCAGCAAGTTATTTGCATTATATACATGACCGGTGAATTAAGGCATTATCGTTTCGAGGACACAAAGCCTCCCTTTGTACCTATACTTTCGCAATAATAAGCAGAACAGAATCCGTGTAAAAATCGTGCCGCGATTAACCAAACTTTAAATGGAAAATTTACGTTAGTTTGTTTCTGAGTTCCCCACTGGCAATATATATATAAGGTCCACATGGCCATAGGATACATTTAACTTTTTTTTGGAAATGAACAATATTCTAAAGTCGTCTTTTTATGTTGTGTCGAAAATAATATTTTTTCTAAGCAATTAAACGACCTTACGCGCATTGCAGCCTATATTCGTTTTTTTAAACGATAAAGTTGCAAAATATTTTTAAAGGATAGTCTTCAAATTACAAATCTTAACAGAATTTTTACGTCAGACTTGCATTAATGCAATTTTAAAACAAAGTACCTCTATCTGACACAGCTCTATAAGAAACGTGAGTGGTATATTGGCTAGTTTTGTTAAATGAAAAAAACTTTTTCAAAATACGCATAATTTTTGTATTATGCTAAACCAAACCTATGCGAAGCAGCTCAAAAGTTCACCGCAAAATATTTCCGCGAGTAAAAAATATTTCGATCAAAAAATTCCACACATTACCCGAAGCAACGTAACCTATCGAGCAATCCGATAATAAATTTCATGTTTATTATTAGTAATGTTCAATATTTTATTTGTTGGGCATGTGTGTCAGTCCCTGACGAAGGCTTGCCGTCTCGTAAGCCGAAAAGTTGTTTAAGAAGTATATGCCAGCAGGACCTATTTTAAATATGCTATGCCTGGTAGCCACAGCATATTTATTAATGTTCACTGTTCCGTAATACTCTGATGTGCAGAAAGTGGCCCAAACAGGGTAAGACCTATACTTCATATGAAAGCAATGGCCCCATAACTACCCGAGTTAACACAAAGATTTTTATTCAAGATTTTTACATACAAAAACTTATTGCGTCAAACTTTAGTATAGTGGTTCTCAAGCGGGTTACCGCGGCACCCTTGGGTGCCATTCCTAATCCTCAAGGCTGCCGCAAAATAATTGAGAATCTTTAGGAATCTGATTTTAGCTTAACTCTTACAACTTTTTGAGTAAGATTAGAGTTAAATAAATCCAATTATAACTTCCTGCGTTGTATCGATCTGATGTGTGTTGTTACAGTTTAGTTTATTGTGACATTCTAGTAAATTACCTACGGAAAAATCTGATAGGGGTGCCGCAACTTATTTATTATTTCTTAAGGGTGCCGCTATCCATAAAAGTTTAAGAAACACTGTTTAGTACATCGTAAGTTTATAAAATCACAGCTTAAGTTAAAACTTTATCAAAAGTTGCAGTTTAGATTTACATCCGACAATCATTTCCAGTAATAAAACACTATTACAATACGTATTTTAGCTTCACAAAGTCAATATGCGGCGCGCCGGCAGATTTTAACCCCACAAGCCGTGGTTAGGGGAAAACTCTGCTCAACGTGTTCAATATCCCAAACGCACCCCCCAATCGTTCGCACACAGATCCGACGGAATTACGTCAAACGCCAGTTGCACTTTCTCCCTGTCATCGTTCGCTTAAGCCTCAAACGCGATCTGCGTGGCGCGCGGCGAAACCCATTGTGTCTAATCCGATAATTGTATCGTCCACTTAGCGCCAACAGGTGACACCGGCACGTTCAATCCTAACCTATTCGAAGCGTTGAAATGCTAACGACGGATCGACGGCCTTTAATCGTCGGCCACATGAAACCAGCGTCCGCTTCCGAGCTCTCGATGACGCGTCGAAATCGTGTGACGTCATAGCTCGGTGACGACCGGTGTCGCGACCGTGCCCCGGTAATGCCTGTGACCTACATCGGGCCAAAATGCCGGACAACCTTGTTTACGCGTAAAGGCTGAATTGTTTGAGGTCTCGTCTCAGTGATGTTTTAGTTCGGCAACAGGTGCGCTATTTCTCCTGTTTTTAATGCTGGGGTTTGGTGCGGTGGAAAAAAATGCGTGGAAGTTTTCGATGACGTGAAAAAAAAACAGACACGACCTTTTGAAACCCTGCTGAGCTTTACATCGGTTGCGACATTTAAAACAACTAAACAAGCTCACCAAAATCATTAAATTTGACTGTAAAAACATTATACAATCCTTTTAGGGGTCCGCGGTAAGAAAAGCTTAAGAACCCATGGTCTAAATCAGGGGTGGGCAACGTTCGGCCCGCTTTTCCATTTTTTGTGCGGCCTTTCACCTTCTTCCAGCTATTTTCCCTAAATAAGGCTATAAGTGTGCACCATGTTGGGACTTTTGCTCTATCAGTTTCCCGTTTGACGTGCGATGTAACCCATAGGCTACACCGCAATGCTAATGTAGTTGAACTCGAATGGGAGCATCTATTACAAAACAATCTTCATTCATAAAGTTTAACTGGTGTCGCGTTGTTACGATAAAGAATTGTTTTGCAACAATTACACTTGTCTAGTACGGTCAAGGTATATCTGACTTTTGCCACGCATATTAACTGAGATGGTATGTTTAACAGCTGGTTTTGAATTAGGGCTGTTAATTAAATTGTACTCAGCCGACCCGTACGAGAAAGGTGTCGAAAAAAAGTTATTTCCGAATCCACAAGTAGGTTCTAGACAGCACTGACAAAACTGCCGTAGTTGCAGCCTATTAGCTCATTAGTTTTGCTAGTAAAAGCTGAAAATATGAATTGATGTTTATTTGATGTGCGGCCCTCCTGTAAGCATTACATTTTCATGTGTTGAAAAAGGTTGCCCACCCCTGGTCTAAATAGTGTACAAACTTGCTGTGTGATACAAGAAGGTATCTGGAAAACAATTCGTGTCTTAAATATTGAAAAATGTATACTGTATAACTCTTCTACGCATAGTTGTTAAGAGGATGACATCACATTCTTGTTTACGCCAAGTAGGTCACGACTTTTGTCGTACTGTCGAAACCGACAGTCTACCACGGGGTTCGTTAAGACCATGACGTAATTTGTATTCAATATGGTGTTAAATGGTCGTTAGGTCGTATAGGTTTAGAAAATGTTTGAAAAATTAATTTAGGTGATTTATTACCATAATCGGTCCGAAAATGCATAGCTTGAACGCTTCGTATGTAATAGATCTCCGACAGGCAATACAGTACAAAAGCGTAAATTTTAGTTCAATTGTTATGCCAGATACGTGTCACATTTCGAAAACTTTCAATATACTTAAATAATACCGCAAAGTTTTTATTTTACTTTTTTCTAATAGTCATTGCAGCTTTTGCCATTTTTGCTTTTTAAAAACAAATAGTGTAACAGTTTAACTCTATAAAGAATCGTATACAAACAGTGCTTAAATCAGCCATAAAAATTGGTGCTACATTGACCTGAATATAAATTTTAAATGATTATTATTATAGATAAGCTGTTCTCAACCAGTGGGCCATGGAAACTTTTTAGATGGGCCACAGACCAATTTTAAAAAGCTAGATTTATTGAAGAATTTAGTTTCATTTGTGTCACTATACCTAATTTTACAGGAAAAATGGCTTGGGGAGGAATTGAGTAGGAATGTAAATGAAATGTAAATTTATTGTTATAAGCTTCGCTACATTTTGTTCTAAACCTTTTTATAGTTTGTCCATTCGAAAAAATGTTTTGGGCCACAGAATTTATACAACGAAAATGGCCCACGAAAGAAAAAAGGTTGAGAACCACTGTTATAGATAATGATTATTATTATAGATACAAAAGTTATTAAACTTAACATAGTAGAACACAACGGTGCCCTGACGCTTACCTGGTCAGAAGCGCACTTTCGCGTGGTTCCTCGCATATTGCATTCGTGGTTGCTTTCTGAAGATGGACAGGACACGCATTGGATCGCTGAAAACGCAACGAACAAAAATTCTACTTTTGGCAAAATTAGAAAAAAAAATGATCCAATTGACTATTAAGTGTTTACCGAAGTGCAGTTGCACTTGGCCAACTTAAGTAACTTTTTATATTTTCGGGTTTTAAAAGAACAGGTCTGCTAGTATTTATTCGCATTGATGCAACCCCAAATTGACTTGATTTCTTTAAACCAACACAAGATTGAAATATCGACAATACGAACAACTTTATTTTCTTACAATAGAACAAGAACCCATGAGGGTAAAATCGCCTTCGGTTGTCCCAAGACTAAAAAATTGATATTTTTTTATCCAAACGCTAGATAAACTCACTTAACAAGTGAGGAGCAATTCGAATTGTGCCAGCATTTTTCGCTGTGTGAATCAAACCTGCCTTAAATCGCCAAGTGTCATATTTTCATATTCAGACAAATAGGGATAAATGTTTAAGCACAATAGATCCCCCTTGACCTCCAAATCGACATTTAAGAGTTAACCATTACAGTTAAGCGGCGTATTCCCTGATCCACGCATTTAGTTACATCCATAGCTAAAGCGGTGTACTAGATTCCTATAACAGGTTAAATCCATATTGGCCAACGTCTCGCTCAGAGGCGCTTCGCAACTATATATCATGAGGTAATAATACCCTTAATCGGATCAGAAGACAGCAGTTCAATCCTTGGATTTAGTGTCTCGAAAATCGTGGCCGACACGGCCCGAAAACCACATTTGTGTGCAAGGAAAGATACGAATTTGAAAGTTCGCTTGTGAGTAAGCGGGCTCGCCTGCGACCATGTGTACACACCAAGCTGTGATGGGTGAAAAGGTTCATTCTTTATCGATTGCTTAATGTAAACGCCTTGAGATGCCGACCCGGCAATTTTCCGGCTCGCACCGATATAATTGTTTGGCTGACACTTCTATACGAAACGGAACTGTTCTATACACGATTTACCAAAACTATGTAGTTTGTTGTTGCATCGGTCAAAAGCTTCCTGCACGGCTATATTGACTATTTAAATCAGCCAAACGTGGATTGTTTTACGGACTCAAGAAACTGTTGTGGTTTTGACGATGTGGATGAAAACCATTTAAATTACACAGCCTGAACTTCCCAAATAAACTGGTTTCCGTTTATTATTAACCATATAAATTTTTCCTTTATCATTAGTTCAAAACTTTGAAAGTTCTTTATCGCCAGAGTGAATGTACTGCAAAACAGGTATAATTCGCGCTTAAAAAGCGTCAGAATGCTGCAGTGACGTGCTGTGTTTTTTGTCAGGCTGCAACCGTCGGCAGAGCTTATCGGCAACGAAATCCCGCGCCACGTGTTAAGAAACCGAACTGACAACTGCTGTGCCCTTCAAACAAACACACGTTGGCTAGGTGCCCTTCACTGTGACTCACAACTTGACCTTAAAGCAGCAACCCGCTTCCTAAACTTCGGCTTATATAGACAAAAGCGTCCGACAGAGAGCCCTTACCAAGGGGAATTACCGTCGTATCTGATTCCGCGACGAATTCCGCGCGCTTTTTGTTTTTTTTTAGTTGCAAGAGATGCCCGCGCTGTTCTTTCTCAATGAAGTGGATCCGACTAGTTTGCGGTTGCAGCGATTGTTTCGTGGAAACCAATTGGATCGCAAACGTGCTTTTTTACCTGACATGTTTGTTTTTGTATGCCGAGTAAGCTTATCTCGACCTAGAAAAACCGCTATTTCCAGTATGTTGAAAACAAAAATTAATGAGCTGCTACCTAATCAAAACACGTGTTCAACAATTATAAGAAAACGATGTACTCGACTAACACTCTTTACTGGACATAAAACAACAAATCCATTTTGATTTTGAATGCGTATTAATCCACTGGTCTGCAGCAATTTGACCTACGGCTTAATTGGTGGCAAAAAAGATCATAAACCTGGCTGAAACCTACAAATAACATCAGCGATTAAATACATAAGGTAAAGTTTTAAATAAGCTCTAAAATTTAAAGCCTACACTACCGTCTAATTGATTATTCAACATGATTACAATTTGTAGTCCCATTGAAGCCTAATTAATATATTTCTGTACATCGCAAGAGTTCACTAACACAAATATACAGCATCGCCAGATCTCTGTACAATAAATCTGAACAAAGTACAAAAACTTTGGAAAAATGCCACAACAAGAAAAAAAACTATATGTATTCGAAATGTGATAAAAGGCATTTTTGACATTGTAAAATACCAACCGTTTGTGCTGGTGAAGAAAAGCAAAATCGCAAATCCGCCGCAGACTAAGCGCCTTTGAAGAAATTCCCGCGCAGCAGTTGGCTTGAAGTGTCGAAATTTTCCCAAATCCATTGATAAATAGGCTTTGTGGCTATTACGCGAACAGGGCTACAAAATTTTACTAAGGATTCTAAAGAAACACACAACAACCGTCTAAATTAGTAATCTTGACCTTATGGAAATCGTAGTAAAAGCATGCAATTAAAAGCTTATTACTCATGAAAATATCTCCCTAATTAATTAAATTGAATTTGCATAACAAAACCATAAACACGTATTGATGTGTTGGATAAAGAACACTGCATACATAAAGACAATTCCCTTATCTCAATTCCTAAACGAGAATAAGTTTCACATGTTAATTTTTGAAATCTCGAAACTGCATAAACGTGATTCGCTAATGTTACAAAAAAAAATCTTTTCAACTCATTTGAAGTTTACCTAACAGCAAGGTACTCTAACGTGATTCTTGAGCCTAATTTCACAATCCATTTTGCGGCACACAGAGATACCTACATAAACAGTTCTTGTGACGTAACAGTCTCGTTTGTTTACGCCAACAGACGACGATGCGGCGCTCTTGCTTTTTGCTAAATGCCACTGCTCCTTGACTGCCTACCTACGGTGTAGGACCAGGTGTTTGGTGTGGAGTGTAAACATAAGAAGAATCGAGAGCAGATAGACCTGACGAATAACGCGAAACCTTTTAACGTGACCAAAAATCGCAAACTTTGTTCCACCCTTTAGTAAATCCAAATCTTCATCTTCAGCGGTTAAACAATACATTTTGAGTTCAATTTTGATCCGGTGACCGTTGAAAGAACTTTAGCCTAGATACCGCTCTTTTGGATTAACACTGCTACAATATACCCGTTCAAATATATTCGCCTTGTATTGCACCTAATTATTAAGTGGTACCGAACAGAGATTCAACAAATATATAAAAATGGACGAATGTTCCTAAAGCGACCACAGCCGTTCACCAGGACTTATCACTTCTGCTAATCAAGCCGGAAGATTTTAACAATTAGAAAAAACGGGCGCTGGCTGCCACAGCGTTGAAACAATTAGCAAAGCAACGCACCATATTTGGGTTAGGGTGTCGGTTAAAGTTGTAGGGTGGGTCAGGAATTAATATTTAACAATAGTGCGTAACTTACCCAAACCCAAACGCTAACCCGCACCCTAACCCAAATAATGTGCGTTGTGGTAGGATTTTAGACCAGCGCCGAAAAACTAAATTATGTTTAGTACAAACATTTCTTGGAATGAGTACTGGTTAACACCACACCATACGGAATCGACTGCTTTAAAGCTTCCAAGATCAGTCGACAAACGTTGAAATCCTTTAAACGCACGTTCATACACATGAAATCTGCGGCAACTGCTGCCTCCTGCTCACCGATGTGCTAACTGCTTGCTCCACTCAGGAGGACAACATCTCGCCGTCTGCCAGCCTTTACGGGGAAAGCCGCCTACTTCGCCGCAGCCGGTCTAGAAAGCCGCCTCCGCTTACTGGAAAGAGCGATTTTTTTTCTCGCTGTCGCCGGCCAAAACCGGTCGCGCCACTTTTTTCTGCTTCTTTCGCTCCCGGTCGCGAAATTGCGCTTTTCTGGCCCAAAACCTCGGCCCGGTGTTGTTAAATGGTCGGGTTGCTTTGTGGAGCAGTGGTTCTCAAACTTTTTCAGATTGCGGTTGATTGAAATTATATACAATAGATTGAGGCACACTTTATACAAAACGAAGCCACTTTCTTGACAATCACCTTTAGTGCACGATAGGGCCGCAGATAAGTTGGATGATACTATTTTTTTATATTATGTATATTGTGAATTACAGACTCGCACGCTTACATATTAGCCTGATTGTAATACCAACTAGTTTTCCGTATTTCCTAAATTTTCAGCGAAATACTTAAATATCTTCAGAGGCACGCTGTTTAAAAAGGAAAGCTGTACATTACATGTGCGCTTATTGTTATCTTTGCCGAATAGGTGACCGAGTTTTTCGTACCTCCCAAGTCCGAAGTTTAAAAGGGCGTTTCTCAAACGCTTTGCATCCCTCGACCAGTTTTTACCAGACCGAATCGCAGAAAAGCGGTCGCGCAAAGATGTAATCCGTATGTAGGACCTCGAGAACTTTATACAAACCAATCTCCGCTTACAACTTTGACATATATCCACCGCTTGTGACTTTGAATCCTCTAACTGAAAAAATCAACCCCTTTGATCGGTAACAACTCTGCTACTTATTATAACCCCTATATACCTTTTCGTGCAATTCTAACATTTTCCTTCGGTCATGGATACAACCCAAGTGCGGTACTAGAAAAACGTGTGACTGATAAGAAAACCATGAGAATCAACAGAACCGCTCAGATTTTTATCACGCGACCACCGCGCCATTCAAAATGATGAAATCAACACCACACTTATCACGCCTAAGCCACCATAAGTACAGCCCTTCGACGAGTGAGCATAATTAGTTTCCTCGCGTACAAAGTGATTATCTGGCGCGATGGTGGCATTTCGCAACCTCTTATCCAACTTGTAATAACCAAGCAAAGCCAATTCATTTCCCATTAAAATTGTCAATACACATCCAGCAATTTGCCGGCAATAAGCGCCTTCGGCCCATCAATCAGATGCGGAGTACTGAATTTCATTACACATTGGTAGTACATTACGGCGCACACAATTTCTGCCAGCAAGGCTGGGATGTTCTTGAATTACTTTTTTTGTTAGAAACACACCAAGTTATGATCTATAGGCCTACATTTGGAGCCCTTCGAATATTTACATGCACTTATATGGCAAACAAAATAATCCGGGATGCAAGTACTGTTGTTAAATTTTCTATTTTTCTGCATTTGTTTTTTGACACAATCACTGTTAAAAATAACTGACCAACTCAGCTTTTGCGAAACGGTTACTTCTGCTATGGATTTAAAAGTCTATGTCGGTACGCACATAGTTACACTTTTTAAAAAGTTCTTTACTCTGCAACTATAGGTTTTGATTAAAATCTAATCTGGTTAACAACCTATTTCTATACGTGTGGCAGTCAGTCAACGTGTGTAGGCTTCATCATGACATTTCTGAATGCCACGATCGCGCATCGAAATGCCAATCAAAAGCGTCCGGTTCCTTAACGACTTGCACAAGCAAAAAAACGTTAAGCTATTTTTGGTGCGCTTATATAAAGGCGTGCGTCTGGACGTCGGAGTTTAAAACCGCTGCGACTTAAAATTACGCGAAAATGGAATTTCCCAATACTCATTGGCAAGTCTCTACAACAGACCACAAAACAGGCGATTCTAACAATTCTAATAGGATTATTTTTGTTCATGAACACCAAAAATAATTACCATGAAAGCCGATGTTGTAAACAAGTCATTTTGAAATGAATTAAGTCCCAGACAAACCATTTACATAGCAACTTAAGTTAAATTCAAGTGATTTGCGATGGCAAGTCAAGTTCCAGCCCAAACCAGGTCATTTGCATCACAACATAATGTTAATAATGAAAATGGGTAAAGTTATCCAAACCTTAGCAGTATTTAAATCGGCAAACAACAAAAACGTTCATAAATCGTGTATACTGTTTTACTAGCAGAAACTGGAGTAAATATATGCGAATTCTACCATAAAATATTTGATTAAAATAATTCCATGCAAAGTCCTTTACAAACCGCGTGACTTAAGATTTAATTGATTTACGACTTTTAAGAGATTACAATACTGACGAACACTTTGTACAGCTTGGTTTGCTTTTAAATGGATATTTGGGCTTCGGTTATGTTAACTGGCTGAGATAGCAAAAACCCACTTTAATAGAAAGCTATAGGTTTTGGAACATCTAAACTAGCTCTGCTGTACACTACACATTAAAGTCTACAGGCCTGACTTTTTGTACTAGCAAAATTTCAGTTCGAGGTACTATCGCAATTTTAACGTCGCCGATATTAGGACTATATGCATTGAGTAAACAAAATTTGCCATGTCACTATTTTTCGTGCAGCCGGTTTATGTCATCAGTCTAATTCGGAAATCAATGCGTAATGGCTGTAACCCCTAAAGGACCTGGTCATATTTGGTGGTGTTATCACATGCGTTATTCAATTACATAAACAGATTCGTCGAACCGTCTGTCTTTCACTCATCCGAAATTACCGCAAATTTATAGCGAAATGACCCAATGAAAAAATACTGCGAGGGCTGTGCTGAAAACACTAAGTAGATACAATGCAGAGCACTTACACACTAAAGCAGTAGTTCTCAAACTTTTTCACCTATACGTACCCCTTATGGTTCCTTAAAATAAAAGCGGGCCTTTTTCATGTTTAAAACCTCCAATTCGAAATATTGTACAACAATTACTCTAACACTCAGTTCGGGACTCATACTAACTCCGCTTACGGTAAGTGTACACAAACAAACCGCCAAACATTATTATATTTCGATTCAGAAAATATTCTCCCAAAAAATATAGACCTGTAAAATAATTATGTTATGTGGACCCCTTCAAACTTCCTCACGCAATGTTGGCGACTCGTTTGGAATAACTGTTAGGCCTACTATTTACCAATTATAACTGCAAACTTCATTAAAAAAGATGTATTTAAATTACGCTCATAAACCCAATAAACATAAAACAAGATGCGTTATGAGTAAAGTCTCACGTTTGCTTCGCACGTTTTTTTGCCGCCTCTCTGCTTTATTATTTGGTGGTTCGCGCGAATTTTACAATTTCGTTAAAACGCGAAGAAATTATTTTGCATGATTGTTCGAACGGCGCTTCAAAATGTCAATCGTCGGATGTGCGTTTAAACTTCTTGAAACATCCGTCAAAGTTCTGCGAAGGACGTTCAAAAAATGTATATCATGGCAGTTACCCTTTGCTTTATTACGTGAGATATTGTTATAGGGCCTACACTACGCGTATAGTTGTCATTTTTTTGTACATCTGCTATATATGCAAAAAAATCTGATCCAAGCTATCCTTCACTGCAATTAAACAATCATTTTTGTATTTTACACGACTAAAAAAATCCCGGCTCTTTCGTTTTTTAGCCAAGTTGTGTGACAAGTTTATAAGCTATCGTCAATCGTTGTTTCTAAGCAGCAGATCTAGCGATAAGAGTCACAAACCTGTGCGTGACACGCCTTAACCAAGATTACAAAAGCAGCGAAGGCACGTAAAAAAGAGAAATTTAGCTTATTTCGACGCGGTAATGCAAACTGGCCGATTGTATTCCGCGCTGATAGACATTAACTTGCAGTGTTGTAATGAATTAAGCCACTGTTTCAAAATGACTTTTGGGCAAAATTACTTGACTTTATTTTGTTAAGCTTTTTTTTAATGTTTTTTGTCTTAATCTTTGCACACAAAAAATTTATTTGTTATACGTTTCGTTTATGTTATCTTTTTCTTGAGTTATTGCTTATAATCGGACGAGTTTACCAGCTAACGTGTTATTTTTATGACGACGACTTGACTTGAATTTTACTTCCTCTATTTATGACTTGACTGGGATATTTTGAGCAACCGATAAATTTTGTCATTTATTCGACCAGAATTGACTTGGACTTTTGACAAAGAATTTGACTTAGGTATTTTTACAAATGACTTGACTGAGACTTTATTTTAAAATGACTTGTTTACAACACTGTTTCCCCTTTACTTAGCGTGCATTTTCGAAAAACTGCAACATTTGCGATGTGCTTTGTTTTGCGTGGGCGCTTAACCTTCGCCTGCGCGCGCGCGCCGTCAAAATTCCCAAGTTCTGCGAACAGGTCGAAGCGCGTAGGCCGTGGATACGTGTCATGCTGACTTGGGCGTAATATACACGGCTGCATGGCCGGCCGCTTAGCCTTTAAGCCAGGGGTTCCAAACCTGTGGTACGCGTACCACTAGTGGTACGCGAAGGATTTTCAGGTGGTACGCGAGTAGCTTCCTTTTTTAACAAAAAACAGCATGCACAACTTTATATTTCGTTTATCTGATTTTGTTTACAAAAAAATCTCCCGGAGCCTATTCATTGTTACGTAACTATCCCTGTTGATTCGTATTATTACTATCTTCAAAATACAGGTCATGTCAATTATCGACAAGAAACACATTTGCTTTGATAAATCGTACAACGCTGTGGGACAGTGGGCCTTAGTTACGTCAAATGATTGCTCTTGATAGATATCATCTACTTATTTCTACATAATGCTAGTTGTAACATAAAAATATGCTTCGATCAAATTAGTTGTTCTGCAAGAAGTGGTACGCGTGGCAGTACAGAGCGTCCAAGTGGTACGAGATCGTAAAAAGGTTGGGAACCCCTGCTTTAAGCGAAACGCAGCCAATTATTTCCTCGTCTGCAAATCTTCAAAACTAGTTAGTAATGCATATTGCATAACACAGAGGTTCTCAACCGGGGTGTAATTCCACCCTTGGAGTTTCAAGGCGTAATTTGGAAAATGACTAAAAAAAACACATTGAGCTGGTGGTGAAATATATTTATGAAAGTATGAACAGAGCCCATGGACAGTGCAGGTATTTTCTTCGCAACCAAGACAAAACTTTCCCTGAAGTGTACAGTTTCTTATTATTACCTCACATGCGCTATGTGTGCTCTCAGTTATTTATTACAACTGCATATAGCGTGTTTTGATCAAACAGCAAACATATTACTAAACCATGGCCTAACCTTCTGTATTTTTACCAAGTGGCTTTCTTAGTGTACATGTCGTAGCTGATTTTTCTGATAAAGCCATAATGTATTTTTGGAAAACTTTTTAACTCAGCGTCTTCGATTTATAAAAGTAAAGCATTGTTGAAAACCGAAAGAAAGTGATGAAGGGCTTTAGGTTTAGTAAAACATGGGAAGATCGATATGTTAAGAAAAGTATAATTGTAACACATCAAAATCGTCTATGATCAAGGTGTTTACGATTTGGTAAAAGCAGACCATTGTATTTAGGACCATCTACCTATTTAACTGATAATAATATTATTTATAGCAAATCTGTCATCATACGTAAAACCTTAGCATAAGAACGATTGACAATTTTTACTAAATTTTATTGCAACAATCACTGAAAAAATACATAAGTGTTTTCTACAAGGTTGTTAGGTACAGTTCTCACCCTATACTGCCACTGTGGTATTTGTCAGCATTTCTTAAATTTTCTTGTGCCCCAGAATAGATACTGTGCTTAGACTAACAATTTTTTTTTCTACGCTCCCTCAAAGTTAACTATAGTGGTCCAATTGTTTCATTTATTTACGCTAGCGCTATAGAATACAGAAAATGCACATATCTTCCAAAGAATTTTTGTGTTTTTTAATATGCTATTCTCTTATTCATCACGACTCCAAAGGGGAATATGTTGACAGCGTTCCTTTCTTAAACGAATAAAACCACGGTTCACACGTTTGACCGTGAAGCATTATTGCAAGGCGAATTTCCCTCCCACACAAAATTACTATAGTATGTCAAGCGCTTTGTTGAAGCCCAATTAATAAGTATTTACAATTTTACATCATACACCCCCGCAGCAATTTTATCGAAGTTCAGAGGTCGCAAAAACACTTAAGATCTCATGTTCGGTCCTTAATTGTGAGAAACAAATCAAATATTGGACTCTGGTTTAGTTGTCGTTCGGCGACGGTATTAAGCCAAGTGTATTTTGATTAAAATATGAGAAAGTGTTGCGCGACAAGTAGACCTTAAAATTGCGCTGACGGGAATGAAAGGGTTGACTCATAGTGAAATTCCCTTTTTCGAATCTGCGATAATTTGCCCGCAATTCCGCGTTAGGTCAAAAGGTGCTGGCAATCAAATCATTGTGGCCGGCTTTTAAAGGTATAAGTCTGGCGAAGAGCAAGACGAGTGTCCACGCGCTACAAGCTTTAATTGGCGAGTCTTTTAGGCCCAAGCTTGTAGCAAAATTGCCAAGCGTTTGTTTACATTTCGTGCGCTGCAAAAGGACCGCTTTTTTCGAAACAATTAAATCCTCTTTGAGTTGTGCCGCATACAAGCTTTCGTAGCTTAATAACGTTAGCTCAAAGAGAGAATTGCAAATTCCCGGCACCATTGTGCGTGTCAGCATAAATTGATTCTGATTTTTTCTGTTTTTACCTAATGCAAATTCATAGAAATATCAATAACCAAATGTTAACTTTTTGTGTTATGTCAAAAAACCGGATAGTTTTAACCTTAAAACACTATTAAAGCCACAATAAACCATATTGACGGACTAAAAAATTACGTAAGAAATTTTAAACCCATATACGCTTGTTCCAAAATTCATCGCCGTCAATTTGCCGTATTGCTGTGGATGAGCATACAAAGATCGTTACAACGCTTTTCAAGACAAGGCTTGAATATCCATTTGCATTGACGTGGCGCAAAAGTCGTGACTTTATTTTTAACAAAACTTTTGGGCAGATTTTGCTTGAGGCAGTGATAACGCTTATTGTGAGTACTCGAAGCCGCAGTTGGCGAAAATGCTCTGAGTGATACGAGGAAATATTGTACGTTCGGCGTTTTCCAAGAACTCACGTAAGCACGGTTGCAAAGCGACGCAATGCATGCGAACCCAGCCCCGGCACTCCCTATACTAGAATATGCAGGACTTGGCGTTGCTTACATAACGTGACCTTTCTGTCGACATCGAGGCATTTGAATCGGGGCGTGGTCGCCAATATGTTTGGGTTAGTCGCCCACGAACTTTCAGCAATTTGCCGATTTACTGTGTTTGTTTGTTGGTCTGGTTACGTTATTGGCAGAAGAACTGCGTACGCCGGTCAACGCTATAACGTAATTGAATGCAAAATGCAAACGACCAATCCGTCAAATTTCAACTTTTTTTAATTGTTTGCTTGCAAATGCGCACAGCGAATGATAATTTACTCGCAATCATGTTTGAAGTAAAATCACACTCTTTTTGAGGCATTACGTCACCATATTACAGCATTCAAATCTTACCGGACTTTTTGGGGGCTATTTCGGGTAAAAAAATGCCAATGAAAACACTTTAAATGAATGGGCAGACAATTTCGCGGGTCGAGAAATTATATACCAAAAATACTACGAAGGCCAGTTAAAAGACGTTTAAAGGAGTCTTCAAGTTTTAATGTCCAGGTTGAAGTCCGATTGTTACCTAACGTTTTATGTAAGTAAGTTGTATTAATTAAATTATTTCTTTATGGTAACTAAAACGTCGTTGCTTTTTTCTGTTAAAGACGATTTGTTACCGGCATTTGACGTTTTCTGTGAGTGATCTGTATTATTAAAAACTAATCATTTAGGAAAATTAAAACGTCGCGCTATTTTCGGTTAAAGACGATTTGTTATTTGGCGTATAGCACGATAAATATACGTATCGAAATGTCTTTTTCAAGGTGGTGTCATTTACATACCATGTTTGGCTTTGGCATTTGAGCTACATAACATATCCGTACATAGCGTGCCTAAGTACATTTAAAAAAATACCTGAACGTCCCAAATTCACAAATTTTGTTCAAAGTTTAATTTAAAAGCACGCACAATATAAATAGACTCTGGATAACAAACATACGCTTTAGAACGATTAAGAAAACACAAAGAAAGTGAGACTTTACGCCGATTTTCGGACGCCTTCTTCCCCGATCACTTTCAGTTGGGCGTCCTTTAAAAGCTGAGTCAGGGCGCTGTGACTCAGCTGTTTTCGGTTTGCCACGCCCGAGTAAGATTTCTGCAGGTGACGGATGTAATCTCCAAACTTGACCTGTTATTAAGCGAACAATTTAGGAAAAATACTTGAATTATAGAGGACATCTAGTGGTGGGTTACTCCAGTACTCATAATGACCTTAAGGTAATTGTCAAAGGATTATTTTGTGTGTGCTATTGCCCTTTAAAACTATAGGTGGGTGGGATTATACGACAAATGCTTCTGATTTTAGCGATTGGTGTGCGGGTATGTAAGGCGCTAACCCTTACCTTAAGGCAGTGTTTCTCAACCTTTTTACTTGGGGGCGCACGTAGAGACATATGAAAACCTGGTGGCGCACCTTACGAGCGAAGCGAGGGCGAACTTTTCGAGGTGTACCGGTATTTGTTTTAAATTGGTGTCAATTTTCATTATGGGCTTTATAATTGCAAACTTTAAAGGATCTTCAGCCTTGAGACCAAAATTGGAGCAACATGAACTTTGGAACAAAATACAGTTAGGAATAAGGCATAAATAGGACTAATACCTTATAGTCGTAATAATGACGAAATCGGAACCAGACCTAAATGGCAAAAATAAGGACTATACCACCCCAAACCCCACCCATAACTATCACTAATTTCCCTGATATTTTCAACCCTAACCCAATTTTTAAAATCCGGGGCCAAAATAGCGGCGCCCAAATGGCGACAACAAACGGCCAATGCCTGACAAGTGGCCCCCAAACATCCCATACCCTTTCCCTACAGTCCTAGCATTATTTTGTCTATGTAAGTCTTATTCAGAATAATTTTGGTCTTATTTTGACAGTTTAGGCCTTATCTAGACTATTTTAGATCTTATTCTCTCGTGATTACTGCGAATTTGGCGTTATGATGTCGGTGGTTTTAATACTATGGTGTAATAGATTATCTAATTAAGATATTGCTACTTTGTAGGTCTTGTTACGTTTTCTACCTGGAAGTACTGTGAAATCAACGAGCTAAGCTTAATGGGAAAGTAAAATATATATATATGTGTGTATATATATATATATGTTAGACATATTAATTTTCTTCTTTTTGCTCGCGGCGCACCGGTTGAGAAGCGCTGCCTTAAAGCGAGGACTGACGGCCGCCTAACATTTTTTTGGACATTCCTTTAATTATCCGACTCCAGAGGAGCAGGCCACTAAAATACCTGTCCTTAACTCATTGAACTCTAGGCAAAGTCCCTTCACTTAGTTGATAAGTGAGTATAATAACATTTAAATCCCAATACAAACGACAATTAACTGGGCAAGGTAGTAGGGTAATAGGCAATTTTAGGTAAGTCTACGCACAATCATGGCCCCTGCGCAAGGATAACACATAAAACGTGAAAAAAATTGATTGTTTAAAACTCGCACGTTCTAAATAAGATATTGCAAAAATGTGTAAGGAAGTAAAGCTTTTAATGTTTTCATCAGGGTTAAAATGTTTTCGATATACATGTATATTTTGGGGTGACACCCCAACGACGTGTGTCAACTTAAAAAGGAACATTTGTTTAATCCTTTTGGTATCCTGCGACAGGTAAAATAATCTAATGGTTTATCACCAATAAAAATTGCACCATATGACAAATCCTATGTCTAAAATCCAGAAGACATGACTGATTTTCTACAATATTCAGACAAGGCACCGAGCAGTCGCGTCGAAACAATTACGGTTTACCAACATAAGGCCTTTATGAAAACGAACGTCGTTGACCTTGAACAAATCTGGCCGCCCACACATATACATGAATGTCGCGGTTGTGTATACGCATTTGCCAAGGCTTTTTGTGGCAATTTAGGCACAGTGGAGGCTCGAAATTGGTCGTTTTGGGGCGAAAAAACTTGTGTGTTGGGAAACAGCGGTATGTTTAAACTGATTTTAGATGCCTTTAGTTTTTCAGAGACAACAGTTGTGATGATCGCATCGCAGTCATTTTGCAGTTGCCGCAAAATGTCACTAAAATTCGGTTCAAAAGAGTTAGGCAGATTTTTTAGATGCTCTACGGATTTGAATAACAAAAGTAATCAAGTTTATACAATGTGTTCTTCAGTGATCCTGTTAACTACATCCTAGATTTTCTGCTTCCTAAGTTGATCACCTCTCCCCATGAAAGCTTATCGCAGATTTCGCCGGAACTTTCTCGAAGCCTTATTCGGCTCACCCAGGGTCGCATGTCGTCCATGTCGTATTCGTCGACGCACCTTAAAATATATGTCTGTGTCTCGATCAAGCTTGCTTCTGTTATTACCATATTTGACACAAAATTAAATCACTATTAATGTCTGAACAATACCACGAAAACACATTTATGTTCTACAGTAAGAAATTTAAGCTATCTTTTTTTGTCAGAAAACTTAAGGATGTATTTAAATTATTACACGTGTGGTGTCCTTGATTTACATTTAATGTTGTGCTGTAGATTTTTTCCAAAGATTAAAGTGTTTGTATTGTACAAATATATTTTCCTTTAAACAGGATTGACTTACTTTTGATTGGTAGCCTCCACTAACGCCCGAAACTCGAGCAACTCGTTTTGCATTCGACTCCGGCCGTACTCGTCAATCTATAAAGAGTTAAATTAGCTAACTTATATTTCATTTTAACTTATATTTTAATTCAGCGCAGTGACAGATTCTATCAAATGAATAAGGTTTTCTAAAGGAGAATTGGTGGCCAGTTTGTTTTAAAATTGTGATATAATTAGATGGTGCACAAAAACTGTTCTTCAAGCACACTTTACTCCCGTGCAGGGAGGGGCGGATCCGGAATCGCTTTTTTCTTCAACTTTTAAGTACAAAAATGCAACATTTTTTTTTCAAATTTTGTTAGAATAGTTATTCTTAGCTTTTTTTTTGTTAGAAGAGTTATTCTTATTTTTGTTAAAATCGTTTGTGGTCAAAGGGGCCCTGCGCCTTATGATTGTACCATCTAAAGTTGAAGTTGGGGTAGCTAAAACCATCTAAAATTAAAGTTATGAGCAGCTAAACAAATAAAGACATTTCACGCTGCGCGTAAGTGTTTTTCGTCTTTCTAATATAAGAATACGTCATGTTTTGGCGTAACTTTTTGACGTTGTTCCTTAACGTTACTTGTGGCGTCACGATTTGCTTTAACTTTGTGACTACATCGCTGAAATTCTTGTTAGTCACGCTTAATACTAAATTCCTGGATCAGCCCCTGCTTCCGTGGTCAACATATATTCTAAAGCTGTAGGTTGAGAAACGTCAAAGGTTTTCTATCGAGTTCGTATTGACATAGCTTTAGAAAATGGATTTTGCTTCCGTTTAGTTTTCTTTTCCCAAAATATAAAGGCATTTTTTATGTATAGTATCAGGGATGTCCAAAACTTGTTTTTTTTATTCCGAATGCGATCCCCAATAGTTTGGACTAAAATTACAGCGATCCGATACTAAATGACGTCATTACCATCGCCAAAGTAAATTTCATGTGTATAGCAATTTAGGGATGTCTGATACTTGGTTTAAGTTTACCTTGAATAGGTAGCACTCGCTGCTTTGTATCGCAAATCGTACCCATATCAATTTAGTATCGGATCTGCACCTTGGTATCGGGTATGGCCTACGCTCTGCTATTTTTGGATATCCTTATATAGTATAGGTTTGTAGTTTTTTGTCTCGTGTTTTACCTGTTTCTCAAGCCTCTTGTCGAAGTAGGAGTACAAATGCGTGTCGAGCGAATTCCACGACCGAATCTGTTCTCTCATTCTTTTAGTCAAGGTTTGTTTTACCGCTTGCTGGCGCACTTTTAGGCGGATGTACAAAATGTCGTCGTACGAGTCCATGCACAACATGTCTATAAGAGAAATATTAGATTTTTTAATCGTTTTTTTGGTAGTGGTACTTAATCACGTCAAAAGAAGGAAAATTTCTCTACGCTGCACATATTAAAACGAATAAGTTATTTCCAAACATGACAAAATTGGTTTTAATAAAATACTCTTTTGCTTCAAGAATAAAAGGTCTATTTTTACAGGTTATCTTTAAAATAAAGGTAGCCTATCACATATGCGTTTTAACCTATATGTTTACTTCACTGAAATTTTACTTATATATTTAGGTTCTAACCTAAGTAAACCAGATGTTTCGACAAAATCAGATGTTTTCGATTATACCGCTTTAAGCTGTGTTTTAATCTTCTATTTTCCGTCTTAGCTTATAGATTGCTGCAGTTCTACTTACTTAAACACGTTCATAGAACTATGGGATACGGACATAAATCATAAATAAAATAATAATCTGTAGTAAATTTAAATAACAGTAATATTGACCCTAACTCTAACATACGCCCCGCCCCACAAAACTATGGCAAAACAAAAAAAATCGTGGAGACCAAAAACACGCTTGAAGGCCAAAGAAGGAAGTTTTAACACGATATAAGCCATCCGCAGGTATAGCGTGTTCTAGTTATTAAACCGACCTTTAAGTAGTATGAGCGATTCGTCCAGCTTTTCCGTAATCATAACGAGGTCGAACCACTCGTCCACTTTCAGAATGGCGTTTTTCGTGTAGTAAGCGTCGCTACGGTCGTTGTCGAAACCTGGAGATCGGGAGAGTGATTATATCGCCAGTTGAAAGTTTAACGCTAAAAACTGGTCGACTTGAAAATTTATTTTACTAAGGCGTTGATTTGACCTAAACCAAGGCTTCCCAAACTTTTCAGTCAGCGACTTATTTTAATTTATTGAAATTTTCCGCGAGGCCTATAGGTTTAAGAGTTTAAATCAGGACATTTTTCGTTTGTTTGCTTTGGCACGCATTTCTTGAAGTAATTTGCATTAAAGCGATTTGTTTTGCATTAGGTTTGCCATGAGCATCTTAAACAGGAAGAACTAACATTTTTATAGATGTGTAACACTTTGTATAAAAATCATACGCACTTACTCGCGACCCCTTAAACTCGTTGCACGACCCCCAGTAGGGTCCGAAAATTTCCCAGTTTCACAAGCTCTGACCTATACCACCGAAAACTCGCTATATACCCAAAATGTAGTGTTTCTTTCCACATTTCTTTTAAATGCATAAATATTATTACACCTGAGTACCTATAGCTGTTAACATGGGCAATTTTAGGTAAATATCGGTTTACTATAAATAGCGTGAATTTAATTATCACCGGCTTTTTTTTTTATGCGAATAGGTTTCATTTTAAAGTTACAAAAAGGTTTCGCGGCACTCTTGAGCAGTGGTCGGCAACCGCCGGTCCGCGAGGAGTTCGTTACCGGTCCGTGGCAGGGTTGCCAGATTAAAATTTCGTTTTAAACCCAAACCGTACGTAAAATTTGGAAAAAGGCTAGGAACAGTCAACAACGATTGAAAGTATTTTTATATCCAAATCACATTAACTTTCGTTTGAATATAGTCCATGGTTAATTGGTATATCAAAAATCTCAATTAGTTTCAAGCACTCGTGAGGTGCAAAACAAACCAGTGAGCTGTGGCCATATCGAGCACTTTCACAACATCCTAAAATGCAATTTTGATTGTAAAATCTAACTCCTGTACAATATATCGAAAAAGGGCCAAAATATCATATATTTTTTAAGCTTAACCGTGTTCACCCTAAAGTGCAATAGAATCAAATCATGCAAACAATGTCCCACAATAAAATTAATTATTATTTTTATGTTCAGGCAGAAAAGTTTTTAAAAACAACGTATGCATTTGAATTCTTTTATTGAAAAAAGTTGTAATAAATTTCCTTTACTATGCATTTGTTGTTTTTTTAAGGCCGGTCCGCGAAAAAATTTCAGCTTTAAACCGGTCCGCAGTGTAAAAAAGGTTGCCGACCCCTGCTCTTGAGAGTCTCTCGAAGCTAGCCCGTGTCCCGTGTCACATAGTTTAAAATCCACTGCCTCAAACGTTATACAAAATATCTAAAATCGCTGTTGATTTCTTGTGGGGTTAAATAAAACCTCACCAATCGAGCATTTGCCGACCCACCCAAATCGAACGCCTGGTAGTTCTTGGCGCGGAAGTACCACGGGGTGGACGTGTTATAGTAGATATGGGGCCGGTCCAGGAATTCCTCGAGGGCCTGGTACGACGGGGCGTCCTCAAGCCAGTCAGTGAAGGGCCAGTCCCGGAAAAAGGAGAATCCCGATTCGAAGCATTCGCCCGGCTCTCGCAAGATTGTGATGTAAAGCGAGTTGTCGGGAACTACTCTTCGAACCTTGTTGCGATTGAATCTAAGGATTAGAAATATGCAAGGTTTGAGTTTACGCGTAACATTATGGAAGCACTTGATGATTACCAAGGGCGACAAATTGAGCTCCAGGACAGAGAAGAATGCAGGGGAGGACACAAAACCATTTATCCCATACTATTTAGTCTTTTAAATTTATATTGTAACTCTACCCCCAAAACTCTACAAAGTGTATTCTTCTCTATCTCTGTACTAAAGTGTAATTTTAATTAATTTAAGACTATATAAATACCGTTATCTCAAGCGATGTGCGAATCTCCACGATTTGTCTAATGCGCCAAGTATTATTTTAAATTGTGTCAAATTTAAACCAAGTAGGAGCTATTTTTTTGTCCCTTCGCGCGATCAAAATGGTGTTTTGATGCATATTAGTACACAAGTTTGCACAATAACAACAACTGTTTGTAAGATTATTTGTGTTATGACTAAACCTCTGTCCTTTTCATATGCTCCTTTAAAAAACATCAATGACGGCCAATGTAAATTAGTCTATGAACATCTTTGCACTTTCGCAATATAAAAATTCCTTTATCAAAATTAGCCTGAGTTGTTTGCTTATCGTTTAACAAAGGTAAACAGTAAGCTAAATAACATAAAACAAAAAGGCAAAATTTCAATAAACAAATTCAGGCATATTTTTATTCGTGATCCGGAGGCCACTAGAGTAAGTCGGCACTCTCAAACGCCACCAAGCGGAACTTAAATCCTTTTTCAGTACAACATGTTTTGAGTCATAAGACTTTGTAGGCCGTGTTTGAGTGCTCTGAATTGCTACTTTTTTGTTACTTTTTGCGGAAATACGACCGTGCTGATTGCAAAAGAATAATTAATTGACGAAAAGCTAGATATAACGTTAACAGGCCCACAGTTAGCAAATCGAGTTTAACCCTGAAAGAAACTCTTTCCTTCATGAAAAATAAAGAAAATCTCTATTGAAAAAAAATAGTTTATCTATATAATGAACTGTATATTTTATATATCTTAATATGTATTTATACAGTACAATCCAAGCACCAATAAGAGCGAAAGGGCATAAACATAATGATAAATACAATAAAACTAGAAATATATAAGAATAAAAACTGGACACCGTGCTCCAAGATTTTATTCCTAAAATAGTATTTCAGCAATCATCCAAAAATGATGTAGAAAAGAATTAAGAAAGGGTATTTGTTAGATGGATAATATACTGCTTGAAGTTTTATGGCACCATGACATGACATATGCCATGCAGACATTTAAATCTATCATTTCTTATTACTTCTTATCGCCATTGCTTACCTTATGTGGTGACACAGAACGTCGTATTTTCGCAGTTGAGGATCTATAATGGCGGGGTCAAAGGGTGCCGGGTAACCACCGAGTTCCCAACGACGCTCAGGGGGCAGGCCAACGATTAGTTGGCGCTTTTCAGCGTGACGTAGCAAAATGTTGTTGACGGTCGTACTTCCTAAAATCAGTAACCGAAGTTAGTGAATAATTAAGATATGGCCATTTTACAATCTTTTATTTTACCATTTGACAATATTTTTCCGAAAGTCGAGCCACAAGGAATTAAACTGTATCTAAACTGAATAAACGTTTTTGGCGTTGGATACCTATAGTAATTAATGCTGCCGAGTTATACGTTATGTTGAAGGTTTTTAAGAAATCGCAACGAAACTTTTATAAACTGAGTTCCTTTAAACACCCTTATATGTGCAGTTTAAGATCGAGGATATAAGTTCTGTATTGCGAACATTTCATCGACCAAGATGTTATAAAACACGTTTTTTAGAAAACGTGAATACCATTTTGATTGCATTTTGTTAGCGCCATGTTGATAAACGTTGGTCATCTTATATACAACTGCACAGGTCACTAACGCGCAGCTTCATGGCTGAAAGCCTATAGCTAAAAGCCAACTTACCGGTTTTGTGAGTTTTGACGAAAACCAAGCCTTCCCTGGCTACGCACTTATCGCTCTCAGCACCGGCCTTTAATTCACTTTGTATCGAAGCTATCTCTTGATCGTCAGCTGGAAGTAAAAAGCTGTTAATGCCTGTTTCCTAGACTTTTGGTGTCATTTAAGGGCAATTGACGATACGCCTACGAAATGCGTCAAAGAGGTTTAATCCCTCTCCAGTTAGGTGTGGTGCTTTTTTTAAACGCAAACGTTTGAAAGATACATAATTTTACATCTCTTGTTGATTAAATTACGAGTATACCTATGTTTATAGAATATGGTACAATTAATATAATTCAGAATTTCGCGATTAGTGTTTTCTTGCTGCGAGTGTCCACACACACTTTACGGGAGATCATCAACTATACTCATCTTTTTCAAAATTTTAATGAAGTATTTTTTTCGAAATAAAAATTAGACTAGATTAATAGTTTTCCATTGATTTTCCTTCGTTTGATATATTCTGACTGAAAACCTCTGTATTATTTAGACTGTTCGTCAGAAAATCCAATAAACCAAGGGTATATGCAACCGGCTGCCCGCGGGCCAAATCAGGTCCGCACACTGCTAATATGTGGCCCGCGGCAGGCTTTTTACGAATTTCTTCGAATATGTTTCTACTCTCTTAAAATGGCTTTAGTATAGTACCTGGCAAATCCCGTGGCTGTAAAATGGTCATTTGTTCAACATAAGCGGGTAAGTTTCAGTACTGAATAATAAACGCAGTTAGAACTGAGTTTTCCTGAACTTAAGGCCGATTTGGTCGGTGAGAAATACGTTTGGACCGTAATCTAATCCACATGAGGCCAGTTAGGGTGGTCTGGATTAATATATTTGGCTGTCGGTTTGTCAGCACAGCAAAATATATAGGAAGAAACAAATGCTAACGCGATTTCTCTATACAAGTGGTTCCTAACGTTTTTATTTTGGTGACCCAATTTTGTGTTTTCGGAAACGTATCCCCCTAATTTTAGGCTTGGCCAAAAAACAAAAAAAAATAATTTTAATCATTCACATTTCTAGATTGATTGATTTAAAATTTGGCAAGATATCCTGATTTATCCAAAGCTAACCACAATTAAATGAATTTCCAGGGTTTCCGTTCTAGTAAATACAAGTTCGTAATCCCATTGAAGAGAACCATACTGAAACAAAAGCAAAGTTGAGTTCTTGCAGCGTATTAGTGTTACTTTTTGTAATTGAAATTTTAAAACTAAAGTGATCTTAATTTAGTTATATTTTATAGCAATTATATTTGTAATTATGTTTTTACTTTAATTTCTTTATTTTCTAATGTTACAAAGATGAGCAACAAATAGTAATTTACAGAAGCGTACGGCTCATTAAGCGACTTGCTTTTTGGTGATATAACCACCTAAATAAAACTTTCCAATTACCCCTTGCTAAACTTGAGCGGATGTCAACCTTAGGTTGGCAACTATATTTGTGTTGTAAGATAAAATACAAAATGTCGTATAAAACATTGCAAATTACGACATCAGAACTAGGCTAAGTTAGTTGCCTAAACCTAAACTATGCTTACCTTTTTGTTGCATTTGCTGTTTTTCTTTCCATAGAAACAAAGACTGCTGCTTGAGCTTAATCGCCGTTAGCTTGCGCTGACTTTCCGTATAACCCTAAAAACAGATTGCAGCATTATGACAATATACGCAATTTTATCGGACTTTGTCTTACTAAAAGTATATCTGATGTTAAACTCATGGAATGGTTATGTTATTTTATATGTTAGTTTAGTATGCACTTCCATAGTAGACGACTTATCATATTGTCTACATATTTACCGTTATTTCTATTGACTTGGTATGAATTATATCAACGTATTGTGTGACAACAAGCACACAAATCGTAATCGATTTACGTAATGAATATTGGTTTATCAATTACTGTTGAGTCTTTCTGTAGTTATATTACCACATGCTCAGCTTAGATCTGTTGTTTTCTATTTATTTAGTTCAAATGGGTTTCAATACTCCGTTTAACCAGAGTCAATTATCTGCTAAACTAAACGTTGTTTTTTTGTATCAAGCTTTCCCATGCTAACACTCCAACAGCTAGGACACACAACACAGGTTACATAGGTTGTCTGTTAGACTTGTACATACCATATAAATGTGAAACAAGCAGAGCGTCGATAAACCGATAGTCAATATCCGGACACATCTGCTAAATCCAATATACCTACGCCTCCATCGCCTTGCCATTGCAGAAATAGGAACTCACATAGTTTTGAAACAGTGCCACCCTGTTGCGATTGCTTAACTTTCTTTGTGTTCACAGTGTTCTACAGAGGTGAATGACATCAGCTGGAGATCATAATCGCGCGAGTGGCGCCCCAGGCTACACTTAAATCTGTAGTTTCATACCTGACGGAATGCAATTTTTAAAAGGTGTATACTGGCACTTTGCTGCACGTGGTAAAGTTGTTAAGTTCTAGTTGAGGGATTCCCCGCCATTCTTGAATTAACAGCCAGTTAACCTGAAAGGTGTTTCGAAAGGTTGCGAGGTCTGACAACACTTGATAGTGCTGTTCTCCATTTATTTGCAAGACTTTTTTACTGAAAGAGTAACCCTGTTCGTCGTCATAAAAATGAGTCAATTACACATCTTAGTATTTTAATATGCCAAACATTGTTCATTTTGATTCAATTGATTTTAATCAGCGAATAATCTGCATGCATGGACTACAAGGCGCTATTGGCGTTTAAAAAACAGTAAACACAAACAAAAGTAAAACATTTAAAGAAAATATATGTTCTTTATAACTCTGTGATTTAACGTGAACCAACTCCATCACGACTAATTGAAACATTTTATCGAGTAACACGCAAACAAATCTATTTCCCCAGGTACAGTGTTTATTTAAACTCAGATACGCAACACCAATGAGGCCATGAGGGTTTGTAAAATAATTTTCTAGGTGTCTGTTTAACATCCTATAAATCTATTAACTGACGAATTTCATTATTTGGAAATTGTTTTAAAACGTACATATTATTTCGTTGTGTAGAGGTCCCACCGTCTGTATTTGTTATTTACTGTGTTTGTTGTGCGTGTGCTAAATGCCTGTTTAAGTCGTTCTGGTATATTTCCTTTCCCTGCATCCTGCTCGTTAACTGGCCAGTTTTAATCCTCGACGCATTCGCTTTTACTGCAACGTTAGTCGTGTCCTTTGTACTGCAAAACAGTCAACAATGCACGCCTTACTGGCAACACGTGTTTTTACTGCGCTGTAAGCTCTTTTATTGAAAGCGAGCTATGTTAAATTATGTGAATGTACAATAAATCTATAAGCGACCTGACAGTATGCTCCTTAAATTACAATGGCAATTTGTTTTAGTTTCGAGTCAGATAGCACGGTGGTCATGTCTCACCTGTTGAAATATACAGTTGCAAACCATCTCAATTTTGCGTGATATTTGACAAACGCTATAATTCATCAGAGGTAGCGTTTTACTTTCAGGGTTCCTGTTTTATAACCTTGAAGGTGGATCATTATGTACCCAACATGTTTCCACCAACGCATAGCCTACGAGTAAGAAACAGGGCAGACGACACAATAATTTTTAGGAATTTTGGAATTAAGTTCTTAATATTTTGTCGAACAAATGTAATATGCAATGTGTGGTCTACTTGTTTGAAAGCCCGTAAGGCAATATAAACGGAGCTGTGTTGTTCAGCTTAATTTTTGACTTTCAGCTTGATTAAACATGATATTCATAAAAAAATATTGTGATACCTTGTCTTTGAGTTTACAATTGCTACAGTTAGGACTGGCCTGGGAATTATCAATAGCTATATTGAAAATAACCCAACTTGTATTTTAATGAAAAATATTTTGCGTACTCACACCGTGTAATAACAACTTATTCAAAATTAAAGCATGTGTATTTATTGTTTTCAATTGTAGACAATTTTGTTTACGGAGCTCTACACATTAAAAAGGTTAGCATGTCAATGAGGTTTGTACCTTACACACTTGCTCCTTTTGTTGGTCCTGGAACACCAAAGTTTATACAATATCACTTTCACAGCATTCTATCAGGTCTAAGGCAAAATTCGCTGTAAAAAGTATTGGCAAATTACAAACAATGTCGAAGTATATTTAAACCTAATGTGTTTGCCGGGGCTTCAACTCCAAAAGCAAGGCTTCTATACCCAGCGCAATTTTCAAAATCTTCGAACCGCATACCAGTGAACAAATGCGTGTTCGTCACAAAAGATGAATGGAACGCAAATGGCAAATTGGAAAAGCTTCCTTTCATCGACAATCAGTACACGGAGACTTAATAAAGCACGAAAAACTTATTTTGCCAAATCCGCCATTAAGAGTTTTCGTACCCCTTTGCGGCAAAACTGTTTATATGAAATATTTGGCGGATAAGGGTCATGATGTAGTCGGCTTGGAGTTTTTAGAAACAGCAGTAAATATGTTTTTTAAAGATCAATCATTATCGTATAAAAGAGATTCTAAACCCCACTCTCGTTTACAATGTTTCAAAGCAGCCACCGCAAAATTTCAATATTTTGTGGTGGTATATTTAAGCGAATTCTGAGTTAATCGGGAAATTTGATGCTGTGTGGGATTGATGCAGCGTTGTTGCAGTAAACACTGCAGATCGTCAAACCCACATTTATTTTATTACCCAGATTTTAAAGAACGGCGCTAGTATTGTGTTGAACAGCTACGAATATGATCAAACATAGTTTGGGGGTCCGAAACTTTAGTGATATTAAGCAATGTTTTGGCACAACCTTTCAGGTTAGGTGTCTCAACGACAGCTATGACGGCCTGCAACCCCGATTCCGTAGATATGGACTTGACAAAATGTTTATAATCATATATCTGTAGACTCACAACCCCGTGGTTTGAAAGTAATTAATGCTATGGTAATATAAACCTTATTTTAGTCCAATACTTATATTGGTTTTGCTGAGGGATCTTTTCTGCTTTAACCTGAATTGTCTCCAATGATTTGAATATTTGGCAGAATCAATTTTTGCCTATTTAGCCCACAGTACAAATTCAAAAAATATTCGCGCTTAGCGCCAACCTTTCTCTTATTTCAGTACTTTTTTTACCGTTGGCAATGAATTTAAACCCAGCAATATACAACTCGTCTTCATACAATTCATATTTGTGACATAACAAACAACTTAAATATGCTAGAATTAGATGCTGATACAATTAGCCTACTCGCGTTTACTAAATAAAACCACAGATGTTGAAGGAGTGGGTTGATTATGAGTCTCATTAATGTCTTTGTCTAGAGGAATTAACCTATCTTCTCCAAGGAAGGGACAGATTGTAGAAAATTGTTCATTTTATTGTCTGATTCAGACAAAATATCCACTCGATTTTCGTTGGCTTAAAGTGAGCCAGCAAGCGGTCTGAAACCGTTCTGTTTATTGACTGACCACTCAAGTTTGCGAAATCCGTAGGAATAATTCTGCCTAAAAGAAAGGTAAATACGTAATTGATCCTTATCGTACAGTGGTTCTCAACCTTTTTTTTTACCCGTGGCCCCTTTGTGATGCTGTCAAATAGTCGCGGACCCCTTACATTTTTCTGGTGTAATATCTGCGTTTAGTTATTTTTAATTATTTAGTATATCTGCCTAGTGCACCTTATGTAAGGTAAAGTAGCAGACAACGCCAAACTACTTTATGACACGCTTATTTTAATGTGATTTCTGCTGCTGTATCTCCGAAGTACGGCAAGTCTTAAAATGCGTGGTTGTGTTTTTGACAATGCTAGACGTTGTCATCTTTGGGAACGATAGAAAAAGACAAAATCAAGTACATGTGAACTGTTGTAATGATGCCTTCCATTTTACAAAATATTTGTGTTACATCACAATGGAAGTGGTAAGTCACACTCAATGCGATTTACAACATGTTACAATGTGATTTTATCACTTACCAAGAATGTGATTAAGAATGTTACCCAGCGTTAATTAATATAATAAAGGTAAATTTAGAAGTTTTTGCGAACCCCCTTAAAATGTTTTGCGGACCCCCAGGGGTCCGTGGACCCCTGGGGGGGAACCACCTAATATAATATTTCATTACATATAACACGTTACACGGGCGTTGCTATAAGTCGTTTTTCTCGACTTTGTCTTATACGCGGAAATATAATTTCTGTCCAAATACGGTTTCAACAAAAGCCCTGACTTCATATAAACAATAAACAATACAACGGAACTGGCCAACAAATATCTGATAATAAAAATATCGATGTGTTTACTGAATGGCGCTTTAAACCATGTGGTTAACACTAAACGGATATGCGTAAGAACTCGCAGACCTTCTCGCTAGGCGGAAATTTGTGTCAGAAAAGTTATTTTGCAAATTTTTGCAAGGTTGTCTGCCATGGGCTTTTTTTCAGAAATTTTCCATTGCGACATTTTAACAGCGAATAAAAACGAATTATTTGTGAAAATAACAATGTTATACGCTACAATGTCAAACAACTTTCGCATAATCTGCAGGTTTACATTTAATCGCTTCTTAAAACTTTGTGTGCGATGTTTCTATCTAAACAATGATACTATAATATCTTATAGTATCTTTGATCTAAAAAACAATACCTTAATGCTGATCATTGTGGCTATGAAATATATTATTCGGAAATGGAACAAGTTGCGATATTAACTTGTTTCAAAAGTTTTAAGAAAGCCCAGCTGATTTAGAAGCAAATTTAGAATATTTTGGCCGACAAAGATTTCTATCATTGTGTATATTTCAACAGGGGAGACATGACCACCGTGCTATCTGATTCCACTAAATCGAAACTAAAACCAACTGCCATTGTAATTTAAAGAACATACTGTCAGGTCGCTTATAGATTTATTGTACTTTCACATAATTTAGCATATTTCGCTTTCAATAAAAGAGCTTACAGCGCAGCAAAACGCGTATCGCCAGTAAGGCGTGCATTGTTGACTGTTGTGTTTTATCCAGCAGTAGCGTGACACTATATAGCACAAGAGCGACTGCGATGGGGAGTGGGAGTTAATTGATTTGCCAGATCGGCCAGGAAAGGAAATGAGTATCGAGGTGAAATATTTAACACTTTACCAGGCGAACACGCTATAATTACAAGCACAAACAGATATACGTCGTTCCTCTACATCATTTCCCTCCTCCCTGGAAAACGAAAAAGGTCTCGAGCAGTTCGTTGGGCTGCGCTTCTTCTTTAAAATCTTCCCAGGATCCGATCACGAGTCGACCAGGAACCGCAGAACATCGGACGTTTGTGCAATATCGATCCAGCACGTATTGGGAATCGTGGCGTTCAATAGAGCTAAAAATGTTCATGAATTCCTTGTCTTGGCGGCAAACGGACAATTCCAGGGGTAGCTGATTGTACGACACGATGCAATCTGAAATGGTACTTAAAAGGCACAATAAACAACAATGCAAAACACTTTTGAATAGCCTATAATGCAGAAAATGATTGTCTTAAAACGCAATTCTAATTTCAAATCGCAAAACAGAAGTTAGTTGCTTAGAGTCTTTTGCTCTAGAATACCAATTAAAAGGGGGTAAGGTGCTAATCTCAGAAACGCGAAAACAAATTACATCGCCTAGTCCACATTTGATGGGTTCCCTAAATAGCAGACATAATAACCTTGGCGCAAAGGGTCATTCTAGAAAGTTACTCTCTGCATGCTAGTAACTTCATGTGGACTACATGACGGTTATCTCACACCGTCTGAAAAGTAAATGAGGCATCAAAGGCCTTAAAAATCATGGGCTTATAATACCCAGAGCATGCTCGCTTGCAGTCACAAATGAGATAAATCTCGCGTTATGTTGGGAATTGGCACAAGGTTTGGCCTTCTGCTCTGTTTTCCTTCTATAATGAAACATAACGGTTAAGTGACGCAGGGATTTCACACAAAGTGGTCAGGTTATTTTCGGTGAGATATAAAGCATCAATCACCATAACACGTGACCATAGAGACAATAGCCGCAGTGGCTTTGACACTTTAGAAGTAACGACTTCTGTAAGTGCTGGTTGAGATAGAATCTATCCGTTTATTGGTTTTGACATTAGATATCACGAGAGATGTTCGCAGTCAACCTCGATCGTAATATTTTCACCTTAAAAACTTTACCAAAAAAAGGGCCATAATTTCGCAACAATAACTATAACAGTCTTGCGTAACCACTAATTTAAAGCGTCAAACGATTTTTCTCTGCATTACGGCTAATCAAATATCAATTTAACAAGCAATAACGCTGGCATAAACTTGTCAACAAACGTTTCAACAAATCATAACTGATCGGCGTAGCTTAAAAATACTTACAAGCGAGAAACTGCGCTAGCAAACCAAATGATACTTTCTATGCAACCTGACAGTATGCATAAAATTTAAATCAGAAGGGTTTAATTGCCTGTTCATATCTCAGTCGGGGTCTCCAATGTATATTTCAACAGGTGAGACATGACCACCGTGCTATCTGACTCCACTAAATCGAAACTAAAACAAACTGCCATTGTAATTTAAAGAGCATACTGTCAGGTCGCTTACAGATTTATTGTATATTCACATAATTTAGCATATTTCGCTTTCAATAAAAGAGCTTACAGCGCAGTAAAAACACGTGTTGCCAGTAAGGCGTGCATTGTTGACTGTGTGTTTTGTCCAGCAGTAGCGTGACACTATATAGCACAAGAGCGACTGCGGTGGGGATTAATTAAGTCGAAATGCCGACTGGATTTGCCAGAACGGCCACGAAAGGAAATGAGTATCGAGGTGAAATATTTAACACTTTACCAGGCGAACACGCTATAATTACAAGCACAAACATACATGCGTCGTTCCTCTACAATTGTAATTAATCTCTTAATTCTCTTCATTACATAAAGGCATATAGATACTTCATTTAGCTATATTCTCTTTTTAGGAATATTTTGGAACCAGCAGGCATTCTTGTTTTTATTTCTCATGTTTTTTTCGAGAGAGATTTAACAATGAACAAAGTTATTTTAACACATACACCGAATGAACAATAGAAAACGATTGGCCCAAAGCACAACCGGTCGTCAACGTGGATTGCGAATTACTTCATTGCAGTGAGAGTTCAACTTAAAACACGTGTGTTTTATGACCCTGTATTTTATTATCATTTTATTTTCATTTTAACAATTAAACTAACATTTAGTTACCACTATTAAACTTTGCCAGCCTCAGAATTGGGTCTTTCCCTGTAAAATTTTGAGAGAAAAAAGTGGCAAGATTTAAAAAAAACGCAGAAAATCGTTTGTTTTGTGGTCGTCGTTGCAGCCGAATGATTCACGCAGTATTCAATACTTGTTTCCAACGCATTTTGTATTGCTGTAGTATAGCTGTTACATGAGAACGCAATTTTGTCAACTTTTTAAATCGGCCAGATTTTACTTACGTTACACAAAAAAGATGGACATTTTGTCGAAGCCTAATATCCACATGAAAGATGAATCGCTGGTTTACCAGAAGATCAAAGCTCTTGTTGACGGCGGGCCAGGCTCTTTGCAGGTTCGTCTGTTCGGAAATCTTCATAATAATATTTGTCAAACTAAGCAACTGTTTGGGGCGCTGGTTAAGAATCATACCACAACTCACATTATTTGTTTGGGTTAGGGTGCTAGTTAGTTTTTGGTGAGGGTGGGTCAATTATTATTAAATTAATATTGCTTAACCCACCCAAACCCAGATGCTAAGCAGCACCCTAACCTAAATACTGTGCGTTGATTTAATAATTGTTTCAACGCTGTGGTAGGTATATAGACCAGCGCCCTGTTTAGCTCTAGTTCTTATGTACATATAACTGTAACTAACTATACTTGAAAATTTTATAATAACATGTCTTTTGTTGTAATCTTATAACTTTGTTGTCTTCCATTATAACAGTGGTTTCCAATCCGATTTCTTTCCAAGATCTTGCCCAAATCCATTGTCATTCAGTGCAAAATGTGGCCGCCTAGTGAATTTACAATTTAAATAGCTGCTTTTAATGTATATATTGTCCTATTTTGGCATTGGATTTCGGCCCTAAAAATATTTGGCGACCATAATTAGTGAAATGCATTCTGGGTTGCAAAATTTTAAGCTTAGGGGTGTTGAATGTCAATATATATTTTAGAAATTATTTAGAATTCTAATTTTTGCTTTATTGAAAAGCTTTTACATACAATTGTATTTGTATGGGTATGACTTGAGTGCAATATATAAACAAATATTTACTTTCATCAGGCATAATTGATGTTATAAGTCTAGCAGTTTTACCTATCATATGTGTGTGCAGTGTGCACCAGGTTGGAAAGTAAGGCCTGCTCTGGGGGTAAATCCCCGCACAGTTTTTCGCTCAGCCGCGGTCATAGCCACACATTTCATGTAAAATCAACGTTAAATGCGATCAGCCGGAAAAGTTCGCTCAAACGCGCAAAACTTTCGTCGCTCTAAATTTTCAGTGTAGTACTCCATTTGCAGCTGTGCAAATATTGCAAATAACGTTATTACAGCCGTGCAAATTTTGGCAGAAATATTATTTCAGCCGCGCAATTTCAAGCTGCAAAATCATCTCCCCCGCGCAAAATCCAAAGTTTCCAATCTGGTGTTTGCAGTAATGATGCAATGATTTATTAAGTACAAATTAAAGTCAATTTTATGTTAATCATCTATATAACCAAATGCCATGTAACTAATGAACTGCATAACTTCTTGTCTTCAAATAGAACTTAAATTTTTTTATTCTTGTTTTACTTTTTCATTAGGTTATCAGTGACTTTGACATGACATTAAGTCGATATTCCTACAACAACAAAAGATGCCCCAGTTGCCATGGTAAGCTATTGATAAGCATCATGCATTCCCTAAAAAAACATTTTTTAAAGTTATCAAGTTGAAAAGATCTCTTTATATTGAATGTTTGCTGCATTTTTAAGTTTTATTAAATGCCTTTAAAGTGATATACATATTTTCAATTCTTTAGGTCTTAAACCTTTGTATTAAAGCTAAATTTTGATTTTGTAGGAATTTTGGAATCATCTTTGGTCATGCCGCAAAGCTCAAGGGAAAAATTATGGGATCTCAAAACAAAGTATTACGCAATTGAAATAGATCACAGTATGACAACGGAGGAAAAAATACCTCACATGATTGAATGGTGAGCGTATTCATTTGTAGTGAGCTACCATTATCAAGGAAAACGAACAGTTTTCAACTGAAATTAAACTTTTGAGAACAATTGCCTATATCAGTGGTCGGCAAGCTTTTTTGGCGTGGCCCAAAGTACTCTTTTTAGAGCTATTAAAGGCCCACTACAAAAACCTACTACGAAAACAGTGGCGGTTTTAGGATATTTTTTTAAGGTGAAGTATTACACGGTGCCTTGATGACCAAAACAACAGTCATGCCATAATGTAAAACATAGTATGAAATGACAAATATATGTGCAAAGGGCGGAAAATTTTGCGTTTACAAAAATATAGTTCAGGTAGGCTGCTCAGGACCACATTTGGCACAATGGGAACCACGCTGAGACTAGGGTTGGGCATTTGACCGGTCAAATAAAATCCGGTCAATTGACCGGTCAAATACTCGTCAAATAGGTCAAATATTGGTCAAATACTATACACACTATCAAAATGCAATTAAAGTTAAAAATAAACCTTGATTTTAACTTTAAATAAGTATATGAACATTTTGGCTTATGTACAATAGTTTACAAAACAAAAACAATTAGTTTTTGATTATCAATAAGAATTTTTGCAAAACCATGCCCATCTTGCAAGCAATACTATAGCAGTATTGTAGTAACTTTTACCATTACTACAACCACCAAGTAAAGCCAACAAGTTTATTAACCAAATTTTACAACAAATAAATGCATCAGTAAAAAAGATTGTGGTATACCCAGTGGTGGGAAACATTTTTATTGTTAGCAGTTTCTATCGAAAAAGTCACATTTTAAACCGGTCCTGTTACAAAAAGTCTTATTTTTAGGCAGTGAACAGATAATTTTTAGATATACGACAGAACTTCGTTTTATGAAGACAACCTCTTCTTTTCCTATCACATTCTTATAAACCAAACTATCTAACAACCTATTCTTGAGATTAAAGTAGTTGCAAAAACTGGGTGCAACCCCAGGTTCCAGCAAATGGTGCGAACTAGCTGAATCCCATCACTGCTATATAACAGCCACATTAAAAAGCAGAGTTTTTTACTTGTACTTATGACGTAGCAATTCAATTTTCAGACAAACAATCACAAAAGAAAAAAAATAATTATAAAAAATTAACACAATGTATAACTTTTACTTGAGAACTTAACCACTGCACATTATGAAAAAAACAAACACGTGAGCTACTTGGATCTCAAAATTCGGTGTATCAGATAAGATGCAAAAATCTATTGGCAGTAACCAGTAATGCTAACCGGTTCGCTGATCTCATAAAATTTTGTAAGGCGGGTCTATAGAACCGGCTTAATCCCACCACTGGAACTAGTGTTTTCTTTTATGACAAACGCGATTCATGATATATGTGTACTTATTCTAAACAAAATAAATCTACTTTGCTATTACAAACACTTTGTGATTACCACAGAACCTGTGTTTGCATCAGGTAAACCCTACCATTTTATATTTGAATTCTTTAAAAAAGTTACAATCAAGATTATTTAAAACTCAAATCACAAAGCAACTCTTAAAAAAGTATTTGACCGGTTAAATAAAGTGTGGTCAATTGACTGTATTTGACCAGTCAATTGACAGGCTTGCCAACCCTAGCTGAGACAATATAAAATTCTAAGCCACATGTACAACAAATGAAATGCAAATGAGTGTACAACTATAAATGCAAATGAATGTACGGCAATTAATGTAAGTGTATCATGCGGCCCACAACTTTATGATAACACTAATATATTCAAAAATGACTCGCCGCCCACTAAAAATGGATCTGCGGCCCACAGTTTGCCGACCACTGTCCTATATATTAACCCAAAGCTGTAAACCAGTTTTGTTTGGTGAAATATTATTAAACTTTAGGTAGATTGTTTAGCATTGATTCAGAGACAAAGTGAAATGCAGTTCTATCAATTTACTGACAATATTTTTATTACTATTTTGTTTATTGCACCGCTCCGAACAAAAATCAGTCAGCAAAGGTCTAAAAGAGCGGTGCGCTTCTCAAGCTTTTATGAAAAAAAAAAATTTTTAGAACTTTTATCGTCGGCATTATGTGTTCTGTTGGAGGGCAAGATTCTGTTGTTAATACACATACTAAGCTTATTTTGTTTATCTTAATAATTGTAATTGTTTTTAGGTGGAGTAAAGCACATGCTGTAATGAGTTTGTCAAATATTGAGTTTGAACACATACAAGAAGCAGTCACAGCATCTGATGCCAGGCTAAAGTATGACTCGTTTTTTACAGTTTACTGCCATTTGAAATGTTTTTTTTTTGTTTACCAATTTTAGCTTGTTTTAAGTGTTTCTTTGAGCTAGATTATATATTTTAATTGTCACATGTCTGAATATATATATGTACAAAGGGATGGCTGCGATGAGCTGTTTTCTGAACTCAACGACCTATCAATCCCTCTCTTGATATTTTCTGCTGGAGTCGGCGACGTGTTAAAAGAGGTTATCAAGCAGAAGTCGACTTTTTACCCAAACATGAAAATCGTTGCCAACTTTTTGAATTTTGATAAAAATGTGAGTTTTTCTCAAGTATTGTTTTGCTACTTTACACCTATATAACTAATGTAGGAACAATACCGTATTTTGAATGTTCTTACCAAATGTTCAAACTGCTTAAAATAAAAATATGCATAAATAACGACAACAATAACAGGAACATGCAAATCTGTAAATTTTTTTATAATTTTTTTGAGGAACAAAAAGTAGCTTGTTAAAAAATGATCAAGGTTCTCCCACAATGGTGTTTAAACAGGGGCAGAGAAAACAATGCATCAAGGACGAGGTTGCAAGATTATAAGTCAGAGAAAAATTTCAAGTGTACATCAACAAAAAGAAATCGTTTTAGCATGGTAGATGATAAAATAGCAACAGAAGTGCAATAATTATAGCCTGATATATGCTGTAAATAATGTTGAAACAAATATGCCCTGTTTTTGCTTCTAGCAATTCGTTTCATGAAACTACATATTCAAATTAGTACACTTAACTTGCAACATTTGTAAAAAGGGTTATGAAGAAAGTGACAATAGATTGAAACGTACAAAACATTTGCCTGCTTTAATAGACCATACTACTGGTCATGCAAGTTATAGCCCGTCGGCCCAGGTCGAAACATTTTAAGTTCCTTTGTTTCCCCAGGGTCACATGAACGGCCTTAAAGGTGACCTGATCCACGTGTTCAACAAGAACGAAGGGGCGCTTTGTCACTCGGAGTACTTCAACAAGATTCGCCACCGGCACAACATTCTGCTGCTCGGCGATTCAATGGGCGACCTTCAAATGGCCGACGGGGTCGAGGATATGTCGACTTGCCTCAAAATCGGATACCTCAACCATAAAGTAAATTGCCTTTAAGCCGCGACAGACTGATCGATCATGAAGCAATTTGGCTTCAAACCTCAGCGGTTTTTATAACTTCCGACAGACTCTTGAAAAGTGCGGTTTCATAAATGTGCTCTACTGCGACTCAATTGTTTTCGTTATCGTTCCCCCCAGCACTGCATAAGTTTATTTAGTCTAAAGAATTAACCCACCAGAACCGAATCACTGAAATAAGCACGTTGCCACTCACTTAATGATTTGATCAAAATTTAGTTTTGGCTTTTTAGTTTTATTACTTTTTTCACCCTTATTTATTTAGTCTTTACTTGACTTGCTATGCTTAGTGCACCCGACAGTAAGTATATCTTACACCAAGATAAGTGACCCTCATCAAAAGGGTCACTGAACCCAGATACTTTTAGGCGTTTTCGAATGTCAACAGCGACGGCCATGTCTTTAGGGTATATTTTTCCGTTCCCTATGTTCATGCGTGATAAGTGCCCTGTTTTCCATATTCTTAGGCCTTCAGTTCACACTCAAACAAGTTAAAGGTCACCGAGCTTTATATGCAACGTAAACAAATAAGTGTTGTTTTTATAAACAAAAAACTTTGTTATGCTAACAACGAGCAACCTCGCCTCTTTAGGTCTAACTTCAAATTCATGCGTTACAATTAATTATCTTTTATATATAGCCCTTTAGGTTTTCGCCAAGCCAGTTAAAAGTCTGGTTGTGTTATTTTTTCCAGGTTGACGTTCTGCTAGACAGCTACCTCGACGCTTGGGATATTGTGCTTGTGGATGACCACACCATGGATGTTACCAACGCCATCCTGTCTCTTATAAAAGGCCCTAAAACCTAATGCATCTTATAAAACCGCTTCACCGTACCTCACACAATTTGCTGCTCCTGTTAAAGTGTTTGGTGTTGGAGCTTCTTCGATCATTTTGCCTGCTGAGCGTTTCATTTAGTGATAAAAAGTTATTTTGTCGTTGACACGCGTTTTTAGCAAAACGTTTCCGAATTTTATTGGATTGTATGCCTGATAGGTTTAACCAAACGCTATCTATAAACTAAATATGCTATTTGCTATGTCGAACACTGCCCGATCTATTTCTGCTGTGTATACTGTCTGCCATTGGTTTGGTTTCTGCATATTAGTAATTGTAGTTGCCAAGATTTGTGGTGCCATTTTGGTTGTGCGCCTGTTCTATTTCGTAGAACTATTGGTTATGTATCAAAGGAACGTTTATTATGGTGGTAAAAACGGGATATCTCTGCAAAGAAAACTGTGAAATGTGAAAACACTATTTCAGGACAGGACAATTTTATTCCAACCTAGTGTGCATCCTATTAACATATTTAGACACAATGTCACGAATGCTATGCACAAAAATATCCGCTTTTCACGCACAAGAGAATTTTTACTCATTAAAAATAGACAAGTGTAGCAGATTACATCACAAAGACCGATCAGCAGTTGCAGACATTGGATAAATTAACTCGTGCTTGTTAGAAGCAAAATTAAGAATATTGTTGGACAAAAGCCCAAACCGCAAAGGGTATACTAAATATATTTCAAACAAGTTGAGCCAAATTACCATAGCATTTTTAATTTAGCGTAACTTTCTTTTAACACAAAATGTTTTCTATTAATTATACTGTAACCAAAATAAAGCTGAATTAAGATTTATGTAGGACGAAAACCCAAACCGGAAAGGATATACACAATATATTTCAAAGTTAAGCCAAATAACCATAGCTTTTTTAATTTGGCCTAACACTTTTTTAAAGCAAAATGTTTTATATTTATTCTTAGGAAACTGTAACCAAAATTAAGCTAAATAATTTGGCTAAAAGCTGGCTTCTTTTAAAGTCCTAGAGCAAAACATAATAATCGGCCAATTCCACAAAAATGTGAAAGATATAATTAACCGCTAGACGATGCAAAAGAGCAAAAACGGTACTTTTCTGTCCAGCGTCGCGTTACAGCAAAGCACAATAGCGCGGCGTGCGCTCAAGTGCTGTTCCAAATTGCTTTTCAAAAGGGTCGCTTTTGTATAAGGTAAAAACGTTAAGAATGTAAGTACGTTGTTGTGGCCTGTTAGCGCCGAAACATGGTGCTGAGATTTGTTGTAGACTTGAAATTCCAGGTACCTGGCTGGCGCGACTAATTACTTAACTGTTTCGTTAGCCGTTCGGCCAAAAGTGAAACTAAGATTGGAGGCGGGAACATATATTTAAAGGTGCCGAACTTACAACAATGATTGTGTAACTGTTAATAGAGTTTGACACAGGTTTAGAGCTAAATTTGTGGTTCAGAAAGACAGTTACTTTTGTAATAGGAAATGTCTGCAAGGTCAGTTTTACTTGGAGACCTATGATATGAATCAATACGGTTTTAGCATGGCAAAATGACAACTGTATGTTATTGTTAGTGTATCTGAAGTGCTCTTTTGTATTTGTTAGCCCAGCATTATAACAAGTTGTTCTAAAACGAAGCAAGTTGTGTATATGTAAAACTAAATTTCATACAATTGAAGCTTTCTTGTATAATTGAATTGTTATACCAGTTTCACAATCCAGATTGTTTAGATAAACCTTGTTAGCTGCAAGGCTAATGGTCGATTGTTGCCTAACAACGGTATAAAAATCTTGTACCGATTGATTGCGACGTGCATTGTAATCCCCTCCATTGCTCTTTATCGTCAGGCACACGATTAGTATTTGTATCGCGTTTCATTAATCGATCAAAAGCAAGTATAATGTAGCGATCAGCGACCGCCTAAATCCATTTGTAAATTACGCGTTCAATCATTAATTTTTTACCAATGAATACTCCGTGGAGAATAAACAGCAAGTTCATTTACATGTTTATGCTGCGCTTACAATTTTTTTTAAACGGGAACCGTGCTGGGTCATGTTACTATAGTGTTTTATTATTGTGCACATCACTGGGTTTGTACGAAAATCTCGGATTATATTAGCTAGAGCCAGGGTGCATTATTAACCTAGTTGTGATGCGCCATGCTTGCCTTACTGTAACAATGTGTTTAGTGGTGGAGTATAGAAGTCATTGTGCACCGGTTGACAAAATTTAAATAATGTTTCGATTAAATTGTTCAAATCTTACAGGACGCTTTTCGTTTTAAAGTGAAACAAAAGGGTGATTTTTCTTTCATACGATGCATGTTTTACAGCATTAACGGGACCGTAAAAATGCGTGCCTAACTCAAATTGAACGCCATTTATGCATTCACATGCATTCAATCTAGAAGGGGCTTATTTTGTGTTTTTATTACCCCTTTACTTCGTAAAGTATCAAAATACTAAACAAATTTTGGTATATTTTTCATCTTTCATTTTTATCTGAAAAACAGTCCATCCGGAATTTGGAACGCTTTGAAATGTTAGCATAATTTCCCGCTTGATTAGGTATGTTCGAATATTCTGTTATGATGTTATTTGATCTAGAATTGTGCATTCCATGTTACTTATACACCGGTAGGTTGTAAATGCGTAACCTATTGGTATCGTTTTGTTTCCCCCTAAAGTGCGTTAGGGAAGCATTCCTTTTTTGTTGTTTCGGCATCGCAACTTTATTGCCAGCGAATATGGCGTCGGCGCATTCGAAACGCACCAAGCTGTGGTACACGATCCAACCCAAGGAAGAAAGGGACGGTGCTGGCAGCTGCGAGTATTTAACTCCGATCGGCAACGAACGCGCAAACGGAAGTCCGACCTATCACAAAATCGGTAAGTTTGCAACAGTTAGCGATACCTTTCTCACATACTCTGGCTGAAGTGCTGTGAATTATGCAACTGTATTTACGCCTGAAGTAAAAACATCTTATTAAACAAGTGTGTACAATTGTGATCTGGCCCTTTGATTAAGTCCTTGAGGTACGAGTGTTATTTAATGTTTATTTGACAAAAGTGTTTGGATTAAGTTATGTTTCGAGCATGTATAACCCGACAGAGTTGGGACATAATACACCCTTGAGAATTGACCCTGTTTTCAAAGAGTGTAAATCCTTTCATTCTAACTAAAAAAAATACATGTAAAAAATAACACTACATACAGTCTTTCAACGAGAGGACAATTAAAAATGTATTTAATTTTAACTTGACTCAAACATATTCATACACATGAATGCAACTGAGATCTGGCCCTTTAGTAGTCGTACTGTTTAACGATAACGCCACACATATCATAGTACACTGGGTCTGGGAGCCTTTAGAAAGGGTCAAACCGGAATCAGTTAGTGACAACCTGTGCATACGAAAAGGATGCGGGCAATGATGCCATGGTTGACTATTCACGTGCTCCCACTTAGGGAACGCGTAAGGCTGCTTTGCATTTAATGCAACCACGAGAACACAATAAACAAGCTGGTCACACTTCAAAATTGTGGCGTATAAAGTAAAGAGGCAAGCTTATGGATAGCGTGGCCCATTTCTCGTTTTAAAAAGCAGCTTAGTTGGTTGAGCGATGTCCAGGTATGGATATACCTCACTGCCGGCTATAGTTTATTTTCTGGGTTGGCCTTGCTTGTGTATATTTCAACAGGTGAGACATGACCACCGTGCTATCTGAACTCCACTAAATCGAAACTAAGACAAACTTTCATTGTAATTTAAAGAGCATACTGTCAGGTCGCTTATAGATTTATTGTACATTCACATAATTTAGCATAGCTCGCTTTCAATAAAAGAGCTTACAGCGCAGTAAAAACGGGTCTCGCAAGTAAGGCATGCATTAGTTGACTGTAGTGTTTAATCCAACAGTAGCGTGACACTATATAGCACAAGAGCGACTGCGATGGAGATTAGCTGAGTCGAATGTCGGCTAGATTTGCCAGAACGGCCACGAAAGGAAATGAGTATCTAGGTGAAATATTTAACACTTTACCAGGCGAACACGCTATAATTACAAGCACAAACAGACATGCGTCGTTTCTCTACACTTGCACAAAATCCTTATTGATGATCTGATTTCGGTTAGTCCATCGGTACGACTTCTAAAGGGCCAGATCGCAGTTACACACACTTGTGTATGAATATGGTTCAGTGAAGGTGTAACCAACATTTTTTTAAAGATTCTTTCGTCGAAATTCTGTACGGTGTTATTTCTGTCCGATTATACATACTCGAAACATGACTTAAGTAATCCACAACTTTTATCAAACACATGAAATAAAACTCGTATCTCAAGAACTTACTCGAATCTTGTATTGGGGTTTAACATTTCACGCCTGGGCGGTAAGAGGTAGTTCGGAACAATTCGCCCTAAACTTGGACGAAAACGTTTCAAGGCGTCAAGGACCCCAAACAATTCCCCGAATGCCTCATATCGCCGTCAACTACATCACTTGACAACTTGTAACTGTTTCCTAATTCTTTAGAATAGGGATGTGTTTAAAAACCTAGCTCTGATTTTTTGGCTCTGTGGACCTATCGCGGACTCGTCACGCGTAGATTTGGTAGATTGACAAGTTTTTTTTTAATTCAAAAAACGTGGGACCTTACATTTTTGTAGTAGCTCTTTAAGTTAATTAGAAGCACAGCTGTGATACGAATCGACCAATTTAAAAAAAATAAACGTCAATTGTGACAATAATGCAAATTAAAAATATAAAATATAACAAACTACGACAAATTAGAGATTGCGGGAAAACATTTAATTATAATTACAGCAATTCTAAGCAATGTCTTTATTCTCAAACATAGAATAAAGATGGTAAAGTTTAATGCCGCTTTTCCAAACTTATTGGTAAACAATTTGATGGTCCCATAACCTTCAGAATTTGCTTTTTATCGTGGTTTAAAACAACCTCAACAGTTGGTGAAAAAAGTCCTCCAGTGTTATAGCGGTCGCGGCCTGAAAGAGTTAAAGTATTTTGGCGCAATTTTTGTCGAAGGTTGAACGATTTTAACCAGTGCGCTCGGCTCTGAAGTGGCCATCAATAGGCACTTGATTTAGGCCTAAAGCTTCAACACTGAAACTACTGAAATAGGATGCGAGTGCGCGACCAGTTTGCGCCACATTATTGCCAGCTTTTCCCTAATGTAAGTTACATTGCCGACTTCGACATTTCGTATGAGTACACACAGTTAAGATAATCTTTCGCTCTTCATACCTCATGCGCAACACACCATAACAAACAACTAGAAGTGGAATAAATCATATTGTTGAAATGTTTTTAACGTGATAGGTTTTATTGCCTTATTCACATTTCACATTCTCTTTTGTGCAATTTTTTAGTGTTTTAAACGAGTCATTTTTAAATTACCAGTCAAGTCGTTTATAAAATAACTCAAGTCCCACAGAAATTCATCAAATCCCGATCAAGCCATAATTAGAGCATATCAACTCCAAGTTAAGTCCTTGTCATACAAAATCGAAATTTAAAGTATAAAAATTGTTAAACTTGCCCGATTGTGAGTAATAACTCTTCTAAAAAGTAAAAAAACACAACATATAGCAAGTGAATTGATTTGTTTCAAGAAGTAAGATAAATAACCCAATTTTATAAAAAATATTAAATGAAAACACCTATACCCTAACCCCAGTCATTTGTCCAAAAGACTTAAGTCGAGCCATCTAATTTCAAATGGTGACTTAAGTGCACTCAAGTCAAGTCATTGACTCATCTGTAAATCTTTTATACAGGTGCAATGGAAGCCAAAGACATCAAGGAGATTCTGTGTCGGAAAATTGCCTATTTATCAGGTATGCCCTTTATTTTCAAAGTTTACTTGACATCAAGTTTTCCAAAATGTTGTGTCTACTTTTTCGTTGTTTTTTTGTTTTTTTTTAAGAATTATCACATATACTATGTACAGACCTCATTAATCCGGACCCTGAACAACTGGAATCTCCTTTATCCGACACAATATGTAGAAATCGCTTTTCTTCCTATGTCTTCAGCTTTTAAAATTCAAAAAACGGCTCTCTGACTACGATTTAAAAAGTGTTAATAAATGTGGTTCTTTAACTTTTTGCTGAATACCATATGTGTTCGAGCGGTGACGATCCTCGTGGTAACATAATAGCGAAAAACACTACGCAACCATGTTGTTTTACCTATATTTAAACTTTCCACTAACGTACAGAAGTTAGAAGTAACGTTTTGCGTTTAAGCGTCGCGATTTAAACTAAGTTTTAACGGTTTCAATTACCCTGTATAAAGGGCAGGTTTCGATTGGAATACCCTGGGCCTGGGGTTCAAATACACTACTCGGGCTTTGGAATACGTTTGAGGAAATACCGTACTTAATCCGTGAGATTAATTTTCCTAGTTCGAGAATGGAACCCTGTTAAATCTAATTTAACAAAACAAAGTGTTTCGCATTACCGAGGTCAAGTTGCATATATACATTAAATCAAAACAGCTTGGATTTGCCACGAATTTAAAAAAAAATCATGACAAATATGTTTATTTCGCCGTTAAAATTTCTTTGAGGGTTTTGTGTGCTGGCTGGCTTCTGGTTACGTACGCCGCACACACATCAGTATCCCGCGGTTATTTAGACAAGCACCTGCTGTGGCGCTACAAACAGTCGCGGTCGGATTAGACCGGCGGTTGAAACCGATCCTGAGCGCAACAACATCAGCATACCTACTAACGACTGTTCGGAAACTGAAATCGCCGGTAGACAAAGGCGCCCAAGGGTTTAAACGCGGCTACAATCAGAATCCGGTACAAGCGATTTCCAGATCGCTCGATATAAAGCGGGCCAGTCCTGTTTACATCAATTAGCCCGCAACACAACAAAGGCCAAACGTCGCGCTGTAACCCGCCTTTGTGCTGTACCCAGGCGGAAAGGACAGGCGAGGGGGTCACATCGTAACCATACCCAACGTCACCGAACGCTACCCTTACACCGAGCATGCCATCAGCACCACGCTACGATACCTCTCGTCCATTTTAAGGTAACGTTGCTTTTTCATTTGGCACTCATGCAGTTTAAGTTGCAACCGTATGCTAGTATACGTGATTGCATTGGTTACTACTATACTTGCCAAGGGTCACTGAATCTATTCCCTTGAGCAACCGCCAAATGATCCCTGTACGACGGTGTATTGACCGAACTGAACATATTTTCTCCTGCATCAAGGCAAAAAATGTCATTGGTCATAACGCAGAACATAATGTTTTACATTCATTGGTTCTAACTGCTATATGATTTTTATCTTTTTTTATCGGGTACTGCTAATTTCAATGCAAGGTTCGGATTTACTGGTTTTTACTTAAATTCAAACAAAATTCTCTTAATAATGTGTGTTTTTTGTAATGCTAATGCAAAAGACGCTATAATCCCAATTAAACTGTGCTATATTTTGTAGGTGTTATACTTTTTGGTGTAATACTTACACACCTACAAGAAGCAGTGTTCGGTAACATTACGTTCCTTGTACATTCGATTAGAATATTCACACAATCTATATATGGAATATTCTAAAATCCGTGAAACGTAATTTAGGTATAGGGTTAAGACGTACAGGTTTTTTTAAGGTTAAGCTTTGGTGACCCCTGTCAATTTTAAGGGACGAAACTATTTTACCTGAGGACGAACTGCTAATTTTCTGCTGTAGTTAAGGTATAGGAAGAATAGGCTATATTTGAGAAATCGTTTGATAAATTTGAAAGGCCGTTTCGGTTCCTCGTTACACCTTGAAAAACACTGCGTACTGGAACCCGTACATGTACTAACTTTTGTTTATTACGAACTTCAGCACACAGAGACCTTTCACAATTCTGCTCGACGCTCGTTGTTCATCATGGAAAGCAGCCAAGCCCCTTATCAGGATAATGCAGGTGGCTCGTTTTTTTCTTTTGTGATGTATCTAATAATTTTCCGCGTAGTCTTGCTAAAATGTATAAAAAGCATATTCCTTTAAGATTATTAGCAAAGATGTCGATTCGTGACTTATGAGAGCAGTCCATTTTAACTATTTTTGTATGGTACACTATTTTGTATTAGTTCAAAACAAGCACATTATGTCAGCCTAAACTAAAATGTGTCCAGATGCCTTTTGACTAATATTATTGCACCCTTTTGTTTGGTAAATGTACGGAAAAATATACCCTTGCGATATAAAGCATTACTACACCTATATAATTTTGTGTATCTCCATACCATCAATATAGTTTACCAACGTTGGGGTAAAAGCTAATATGCTCGAACGACCGCCGAACAATCTTTGTCTCAAGTGTAAACTTTTCTTTCTGGCAAATTTTCGACAATGTAACATTTGAAAGAACAATTTAACAATTGAAACAATGCCTGGCACCAACAGTATGTTCATTACACGCTTTGCATTAATTTTTCAGTATTGCATGAGAGGCAAGATAGGCATGGTTTGCATCGTCAAGCCGGCAGTGTTCTGGGAACGGCAGCGCGCCAACTACAAGTTCAAAAAGTTCAAGGACCGCCTCGACTTCCAGGTGACCACAGTGCAGGCTTTAATATGCTATTGCTCTCAGTGCAATAACGCTTATTGAATTAGGACGCGTGCGTATTATGAATTATTGAAAACGAAAATGTGGCTTGTCTATGGGGCGTTGCAAAAGAGCTGCGGTACATCGAAAACGTGGTATATCAAATAACATCGATATTTTAGGTCAAAGGCCTGAAATTCCTAAACGTTTAGTGTTGGTACACCTGAGAAAAATATACTTTAATAACCACTACTTATAGAAACAAAACAATCAGTTATTTCCCAACAACGCATGTATTTACATCCAAATGATGAAGGCCTATGTTAAATGGTTATCTATTGAAAGGCTGATATAGCCGCATATTTTGTTCAAACGATTAAAATAAAATTTTAAACACTTTTTTTATTGTAAATTGCGCATGTCTGCAATAGAGGCTTTTGAGTGACTAAAAATTAAAATACTGATGTTTGTCGAAAACTTCCGGTATATGTTTGAGTGCCATTATGTTTTTAGGCAATTTTTGTTTCTTTGGAGTATTCAATGTGACCAAGAAACCTCCTGTGTTTGTCCAATCGCCGCAAAATAAATTCGCGTACCCTTTTCAAGTCCCGTTATTGTAAAACAGCAAATTCAATTGCTTTGTGGCTTCTCTCGTTTATACATTTCATCGCTTACCGACTGTTAAGTAAACATAAACGTACATTGTACCAGTTTACCTGTTACTCCGCGCAATGCTATGAAGGTTCAAGTTCAAACGATACGTAATATATTTTTAATTATATTCCCTAGTATAATGTTTGTTTGGTTTTACTCAGGGTCTTTAATGGCTCTATTAACAATTTAAATGCTATTTGATTGCAGAAAATTAGAAATTGCTTTGAGATGTTTAGATTACGCCTCTCATAAATTTATACTTTCAAATTTTATTTTAACCCAAACTTCAGGAATATTATGTTGCTTAGGATGATATTGAACACACTTTTATTTTGGATCCGAACTGAACCCCATATGTTTAACCTAATTTTAAGATCTGGTTGAACTACAAACTTTTAAAAGTTGGTCCTATTATAATTTTTGTTTGCTAAAGTTATATACGCTTTAAATGTGCCAAGAACTGTTTACACAATGAAAACATTTAGCCCAATGTTTAAAGCACTCTTTCTCTAATCCGCCCTTAGTTATACAAACGTCCACACCCGGTCCAACTTACGTTTTACATTGTATCGTAAGTTCAGGCAACAACAATATATATTTGTTGGAGACGTCTAGGAATATAACAAATTTTTTGTTGCCACCAAAGTAGGTTTTGTTTTAATGCATTGCTGCTGCTCACAAAAAAAAAGTTAGGCCATTTAACCCATCGTTAAAATACAACACTTGTCGTCGTTTACATTTTCCTGCTAGAAAGATTTGTAGCCAACTGGCTCCACAGCGCCACCGACGACGGTAACACAATTCAATTAAAAAACTTATTATACATAGCTAAAAATAGACATGGGCAATTAAAAATAAAAACAATTGACTGACAAAACTTAGTTACTAAAACGTAGTCGTGTTACCATTTATTAACTTTTGCCAAAAAAAACGTAAACATTTAACTCTCTGTGCATTTGGTGGTGCGCTTGATGCTGTTTTATCCGCTTCACGGTATAAAACTTTCGTTTAATTCATTTAAACTATAGCTCTCATCTTCAATCTAAAACGTTACAATTGCATTCGTTTCCCCGTGCGAGCGTTTAAAGTTATATCTCTTATCCACTCATTTTGAGGATTTTTTGGGCCGCCTTCAACCTGTAAGTTTTAGTGGCGCTGATGACACACAAAATGCTTGACCTTCGTACAACTGCGTTTCACAAGGTCGAATAGGAGTTTAATAGTTTGCATAATATATTCCCTATTTTACCGCATTGTAAAACGTATAGATGCTAAATATCCGCATTGTATGTTGTATGCACAATTCCGTCGACAACGATTTAAACTATGTATGAATTCATTACGCCAAACTTCGCAGAAGTGCCCTTTTCATGAAAAATGATATATTGTTTTCACAACGTGAAAGTGAAAAAGTGTATAATTCTTAATAAACGTTTTTTGTATGCATAAGAAACCGCTATACCAGTAGAATTTAGTGTAAATTACAATGGATTCGCTTGCTCTCTTGTTTGACTTAAAAATAGAAAAATTAGAAATTTCAAGTAACTTTTACTAGTCCACAGGACCGACAGGAGTAGGGCTTGAGCTACGGAAAAATGCCAAAAAATTCGTAAAATGACATGGTTGACATTTGTTAAAACATTTTTGGTACCATTTTAAGCCAATCTAGAGGGCGTGGCCGCAAATTTTTTTTTTTTGAAGCTTTTACATGTTTCGTTTCGCTCAACAAAAAATAAAAGGAAGATTTTGCTCTACTAATTATCGTGCTATATCTAAACCTTACCATCCTCCATAACCCTTTACCCATCTCTCCCACCTTTTCAGACGCACCTCGTCTCCGTGGAGAAAATGACCCGCTTCGTGAACCCAGATCAGCTGACTGGAGAGTTCGGTGGATCGCTCTGCTACGACCACCACCAGTGGATCCGGAACAGGATCAACTTCGAGAAGTACGTCACCGACGCCGAGGAGAAGATGGACTTCATCCAGACGGTCGGGAGCGTTGCTAGGCGTAACCAGGTGAGAGGCGAGCGACGGTCGCCCTTTGGTTTATTTAAAAGTTTAGACGGGCAATTTAAACAGATCAATATAGTTGGTTCGTCGGATAATGTCGTCATTTTAATATAGGGTGGAGTTAATCTTGTTGCGTTTTAGTGGAACTGACCATCCATAATAAGAAAACCGAATAATGCATATTAACGACATTTTACTAAGATGTTTTTGTACACCGGATTAAAACCAAATTTAAATATAAATAAATTCAAGCCAATTTCGAGCGACAAAAGAGAGCCCAAGACATAGAGCATTCGAATGAACTGCCAATCAAAAAATACATCATTTTATTTTACCTTACCTGGTCTTCTTTCAAATTGAATTTCAATAACCTTGCCTTTCAACGTGTAAAAAAACAGGAAATCCTAAACAAGTTGTCAGAACAGTGACACATATCGACAGGAAAAAACCCTATCCAAGATGGCTTTTTACTGAATAAATTGATTAAACACAATAAAATTTTTTTTTGTGTTTTTGCAGCCTAGTACATCCGCGTCTAGTGCTGAGTACAGCGACAGCGGCAACGCCACAGGCAAGACTCACACGAGCACGTCGTCAAACGCGCCGTCTAGCGGCCATCACCGAGGTCAACCGTGTCCGCAGGTGGCGCCCTCGCCAAAGCCTCGATATCGTACCACGAGTCGAGACGGGGAATACGTCTACCACATTCCTAAAGAAAACAGGTTGGACATTGTTTTTTAGGCACATCCACCTATTGTGTTTTTTACGAGATATAGCAATATTGTTCTTCGTTGTTGCCGTATTTGTCCTAAAAATTTAAAATAATTGGGACTGTTGGAAATTGTATGTTTCAGTTGACGAGCTGTCGTACAACCGTGCTTCATCAGGCCAAGACACGGTTGTGCAAAACCTCGTAACACAATTTTTAAAAATGTAATGTTCATGTGAGGGAAGCATATATTACCACATGAAAAGGTAAAAAATTGCGCTGAACAAAACTAACCTTGACTTGTGAAACCTTCCAAATTGCATCAACGTTGACGTATATGCATGAAGCGCAATGTAAACTTGTTTTTCTTGAAGTTCGGAGCGGTTCGACGACCCCTTAACCCCTGTTCCCGCTCCCCGAACTTCTGTGACGTCACCAATCCAGCCGAAGAGTCCTGTCGCACCACCAAGAAAACGCAGAAGCAGGTATATGACACAATGTTTAAAATAAAGTTCCCAGGCTATTGTAAGTACAATCGTCATACGGTTTCATTTGTAGACATTCTTAAACTTTTGAAATATAAAAAAACAGGTAATTACCAAATACAAAGTTCAAAAGCATACTAAAGTGCTATTTTTTGTGCTAATTATGTAATTCTTGTATTAAAGTTAAGATACAACAAAAGTTTTATTCTTGTCGAATATGTTTCGTTTCGTCTAGCCCAGTGGTTCTCAAAGATGTTTTCATATTTCTCCCTTAAATACTTAAACAATGTTAATTCCTCCCCAAAAAATCTCACAAAGGAATATTGACAACATTTCACAGTATGTGGATAATGGATATGATGTGCAAGGTGCGTTTTTCTAATTCATCTCACAGATAACAGTGAACATTACAAAAGTAGGGTACAAAGCGTTATTCATTGTTAATGTGAACCATGAGCTTCATGTTGAAAACAAAAAACAATGAAAATTGAGAAGAAAAGCATGTCAGTTTTGCCCGAAGATCACCGCGTTTGCCAATGTAAAGTGTTCCTTTTTTTGGTTAAAATATCTGTAATGGCACTAAAACCAAATTCAACTTAATATGTATTCGGAAATGGAAGAAGTGTTTGCTCTGCAACGGTTAATTTGGCATACTTAGCACAAACTTGTGGCTCCAACCACATGTTTTTTAAATGAATGATTTGGAAAAAAGTCTCTCTCGAGCATTTGCTTTGGCATTTTGCAGAGTTTAAAATATATACTGGATCTGGGCAATCTTATGTTTTACCCTTTCTTTACTTTACTTTTACGTATTACTTTTACCATGCTTTTACAACCATGCTAAAACAAACAAAAAAAATCCTCTTCAAACTTGTCATAAAAGTCTCTCGCCCTCGAACGTTTTTAGGTTCGGATAACTGTAAAGACTAAATATCGCGGGCCAAATATTAAATAGTTTGTCGAGCATTATTAACTTGAAATTATTAAACGAAAATCACATAAACAAATTTTTGATTTAGTAGGAATATTAAAGCCCATATATGGAAGTGTGGGCAACATTTTAACGTTTTGAATAGCTTTTATTTATTTTAAAAATCAGATGTATTGTAAGTTTTATAAAATTATCGTTTAGTTTCAAATTTGTCCAAATTTAGTTTGTATTTTTTCGTTTTCTTTATAAACTATTAATAAGCGTATTTTAGCAACACTAGGAAAATGTGCCACCAGCCGGAAAAGAGTTAACCCCAGTTTTTTACTGCTTTAAACCGGGGCTGCGGAGTCGGTTAAAAACAACCCGAGTCCGACTCTCGAGTCCGACTCCGGCCAAAAAAATACACCCGAGTCCGAATCCGACTCCGGCCAAATGTAAGATTTTGCCTAGTCCCGAGTCCAGCTCTGACTCTACAGCCTGTATTTTACCCATTTACGCAACTAAATTAGGGTGGTTTTCTGCAATCCACTCATATCGGTGTTATAATTGATCCACCCGCATTACATGGTTTAAAAATATTTCACATTTGTTATTACACTTTTACAACTTACATTTTGCCGCCTTAACTGTTTTAAAATTTGATACTGCGCATGCGCACGTCGGACTCGGGACTCGGGTAGTTTTATGCGGTCTTACTCAAGTCCCGAGTCCGACTCCGGCAAAACAAACCGACTCCGTCGAGTCCCGAGTCCCGAGTCCGACTCCGACTCCGCAGCCCTGCTTTAAACTAACTTTAACAATATTTAAATGCCAGGAGTCTCCCACCGGAACGGGAACGCCGAGAGAGAAGAGTGAGAACCAGCGAGAAAAAAGGCAAAGAAAGAAGGCAAGACGCTCCAAAGAACCGCTCTCGTGAACGTCCCAAGTCGGAGAGATACGAAGTTGGACCAGCCCCATTTAATCATCTCTACGCCCTTCCGGACCCCGCCCCGGCCGAAGAGGACCCAGGTCCTGGGATGACCCGGTCGGTGTCGGACGTGACCCCCACCAAAGGACCCCACCGTAACGGACCGAGGCTTTTGCGCCGAAGACGCGAAAAAGACTATGGAGAAATGTGAGAAAAAATGTTGTATAAAAGCGGTTCAATGCAGCAGTGGGCAAATAATTCGCTCGCCGCTGGCCAAACCACATTCTTTAAAGTCCCAGTGGGCCGGACTAACTTTCGACCTATCCAATCCATTTGCCGACTCTGTGTGTAAGATGTTAATACTAATTTAGAACATTTTCAGCGCACTATATGAAGAAAAATATTCTCAACGACCCCAATGAAAAGAGAGAGTAAAAAATCATAAAACTAATCGGTTTAAATATTTTTTCATTTGATTTTGGCGCACTTAGAAACCTTTTATGACGCACCGGTATGCCGCGCTGAACTGCACCGAACCGATTTAGCAGCGCTGGTTAACTAGTCGCATTTAATAGATTATAGTTTGTTTGCTTTTTCGCAACCACTTCAGAGTGAGTAAGAGTAGACTGTTATAGGGGACACAACATATCAGAATTCGAAAGCCGAGTCAATTATTAAGAATATTGTAGTCTTTTCACATACTATGCTCTTTGAAGCCTTGGCAACACCATAATATCGTTGTGGTTCGGATCTTTGAAGCGGTTACACTGTAACGTTACATCGAGTTTGGGAAACTAAAGCAATGCGGGGTAATAAAATATCAATCCTACTTTGTCATAATTAAATGCATTAAGAAATAAAACACAGTTTCAATATGAAGAATGAACTCTCGAATGGGATGCATACTCTTTCGCTAGAAGATCCACAAAGCACATTTCGACGAGCTTTAGTTTACCCACGTCTGCATACATGTTAAAAATATAGTAACAAAATAAATAACGTCAGTTTCGACGGACTCCATTTTGCTTTCAGCGAGCAGCTGACGCCCAGCAGATCGGTTCCCAACCTCGCCCAATCAGCGTCGAGTACGTCAGGCGATTCGGATCGCGTCAAGCGTCAGTTGCGTCACGCTCTGGCGCACTTTCCGAACACAACGTTAAAGCAAGGCAAGAGAAAATGCAAAAGACATTTAATTTTTTTATTTGTTTGTTTTTGCAGTGTCGGGATATTTTAAAAATTTTCTTAAAACTGGAAATATGGATAATTATTAAAAAATGCGTGAATTGTTTTTTTTATCATAATATAATAATAATAATCCATTGTTACAACTGTTATTTCCTTTCCGAAAATTTATTTTTATACTATTTCAAATACAGACTTGAACTCTGTAAGATCCTCCACGAACGATTAAGGTGAAAAAGATCTAAAACAACTTTATTTAAAATACGGAACAAAAACGGCATCATCAGTTCAGCTAAAAACTGTAAACACAAAGAAAATATAAAAGAGAGAGCTTTACATACGAAAAAATTCACATATAGTACAGACGTATATCCCTCTATGAGCAACTATATAATAATATTATTATTTAAACAATTAAACTCTTTAACTGTCACTTTACAGGCGAGAAATTATTGGAGCAACTGCGACGAGTCCACAGCGAGACAGGATTCCACACGAGTCCTTCCCAACCCATCTCGGATGAAGGGATGATGATGATGGACACCATCAACAAACTGCAGGTGAACTTGGTTTTCTGTCGTTATCAAAGAGAAGTAGTACAGCCATCTTACTAGCCTTTACCAAGTAGGTGAAAATTGGAAGAAAAATATCGATAGCAACGCAAGATAATTTTTACGGCAAGCAAAAAAAGAAAGAGAATATTCACCGGACACACTAAAGTAGTTCCAATCGACATATTACAACTAACGGGTGTAAGCGTAAAAGAGCTTTCCGGGCAAATAGCCACTTCAAAAAAAGTTACAAACAAAAAAATAAGTTTAATTCTTAAACCTATTCTCAACTATAGGTGACTATTTACGTGCAATAAGTAATTGAATCCCGTTTAAAGAATTACGTTTTCCAGAAAATTCTCCACAATCTGGAGGAGACCTCGCCTCAGTACAAAGAGGAGGAGCGCAAGAGAAGGAGGACTCGGAGGAAGACGGTCACCGGGATCCCGGAGGTGGACGACGCCAACGGAAAGACGGAGGAGCTCTTCACCCCAAGAAGAATCCAAGAGAACCTCAAAGTGGTGAGTTAAATACTTTGTTGAATGGAGAAAAGATCTACCATTAGCAAGTAAGCCCAATTACTGCTGCTTTGAGAGCTTCGTTATTTGTTACACCAATTAATTACAATAGGGGTTCTTAAACTTTTTTTACCGCAGATCCTTAAAACTATTTTTGCTTTGCGTGAACCAGTGTAGGCAAGATAGTTTAAGAGATGACGTCATAAATTGACGTCACAATGCAAATAGACAGAAATATGCTGTTTCGGTCAAAAACATGTAAAAGCGCAATGAAGTCTAAACACATAGGTTCAGCGCGAAAACGGTTTATTTTTAATTTAACACCTTTCTTTAAAAAAACAATCAGATTTCAAATATACACAAATTTCAATTAAGGCTTCATAGACCCCCTAAAACTAGTTCACCTATTTCACGTACCCCCAAGGGTTTTATGGACCCCAGTTTAAGAACACTTGAACTAAAACCTCTAACTTTTATCACGCAATTGCCACAAACAGAAATTGCAACGTTGCCATTCGGTGCTGACAAACCTTTAGCTGTTACAGCAAAGACTACAAGTGTTTACTGTTGCGTCGTTTACTACGCCTTGACGTAGGTTTAAGTAGACCAAAGTAATTTTTTTATTGTTTAAGTAAAAAGTTTTTTTTTTCGAAATTACATAGGTAATTCAAGTAAATCTGGTAAATGATGTTGATTCGCACCTATATTCAATTATAACCAATCGGCAAATAGTTATATTTTTTTTATATTATTACTAAAATCTAAGCGTAATATGAACAATTTAGTTCCTAAGCATCAAAATTATACCGTCAACAACAGCGTTTTTAAAACGCTTTAATGTCATGTTTGTTTGTCTATAGGTAAAATTCAATTCTTTATCGGATATTTTTATCGCGCAACCAAATAAAATATTTGGAATATAGAGAAACAGATTATATTTACTAATATTTTCTTTCCATTATTTCCACAAAATCACAAAGCTTCCACTATAAATATATTTTTATTAAAAATACAAAAGTAAAAAACAATGTTCGAGCGTCCATATAACGGCGCAATGGTGGCGGTCCTTTCGACTCGCGTTGTCTTTTGCCCATTCCCATTGTCTCAATACCACAAGTTTGGGTATTTTGCTCTGAAAGAGAAAGGCGCTTGATAGCTGCGCAGCCACATTTCCACGGCGGTTGATTCGTTTGGCGTTAAAGGAGCCATGAGTGGGGTTTGGCGACACAAATCCGTGATGTCTTCACTTGTTATCAGCGGTAAATCGTCGGGAAAATCATCAACAAAATCCACGACTTCAGGATTCAAATTGAAACTGTCACATCCAGACACGGTCTGAAAGATAAAAATTTGGACAATTAAAAAGGAATGGTATTTTAGCGAGCAACTACGAACTACACTCTCACCGTTATTTTGTCAGCTTCCAGAGTAGCACCAGAAACGAATGGTACAAGATTCATTGGTTCCAAAACTTTCTCAAATGCGTCCATCAAATTCACATCGCAGTTAATCTTCTTTCTCATGTTTGTCGGCTCAGGTTTTAGTTTTGCTTGCTCCGCCATTTCTTCTTCGTAATAACAAAGCCAATCTTCCTCTGATGGGGATTTTTGTTTATCAGCTCTGTCACTTCATTCCAGTTGGTTTTGGGAATTTTTACGAATGGTAGCTTCTGTTTCGACCACAAATCCAAATAATACTCATGCTCGGGAGTCAGCTTTCCTCCCTGTTCTTCAGCTCCTGGGTAGCTTGTTATTATAACTGACGATTTCTCCAGCGCTGGTCGCTTTTTGGCAATTTTGGATGCGATTTCCTGTATTCGGCCAACTTGATCTGATATACCTTTAAATAAGTCAAAAAAGTTTCAGAAAATATGTTATAGTACTTGACTTTAAACTAAATTAGGTTATTGTACCTTCGTATGCAGTAATCACATCTTGAACCAACTTGCTGCTTTCTTTCATTCCTTGTAAGCATGTATTCTGAGAAGTAAACAAATGGCGACAATTATGAACAAGTTACTTAAATTTTTCTTATGCTTACCCATTTCTTATGGTTACCTTTTAATTACAAAAAATAAAATAATGACAAATTATTACCTTTCCGCTTAAGTTTTCGCCCATCCTGAAAACATTAGATGTCCACCGAAGTAGTAATAACACACTAAAAAAATATATATTGAGAAATGTGCATAAACAGGAATTATATAATTATTTTTAAATCAGCTTGTTTAAAAAATACACAAACCAAAAAATAAAATATTTTGCTCACCTGCACACCAATGTGCGGCCAGTTATGCAAAGGCCGACTAGCATTATCACGGCAAGTACCATCATCGTTACGTTGAATAATAAATCTGCCAAGAATTCTTCCACTGATAACGGAGCTGTGCCAACGAGACACTTTTTGAACTCAACAAACTTACTTTCGATTTTAGGTTCAGGTGGACCTTGTAAACCGAAAACCTTGAGCGGAGCGAACGAATTGTCGCCGACAGTAAAATAAAATTTCATCTTTTTCGCTGCTATAAATTCTCTTTAACTATAACGGGTATAGCAAGAAACATTGAAGCAATATAAAAATTTCCAAAAAAATTTAATTTGCCAAACTCCCATTGTTTAGCCTTATGTGTGACGTAACAGGAAGTTAGTACTATGTGGATAAGTACTTTACTGTAAATTGGGTTTGTATAGAAATAAGATTAAACAAAATGGACTATAACAACTATATATACGCGAAATACAGTTTGGTAAAAAATTATATATTATACGGGCGCCTTAATCAAAGAAACTGTAATCAAACCAATCATTATAGCTCATCATAGAACCTTCAAGGCCTGTGTGTTTTTATAACAAGATTTGAAACAGAGGTGGTGAAGCCTACTATTTTAATGCAAACATATTTTAAAATAGCTGTTTTAAAGTAAATGACAGAATATTACCCTGTAAAAACATTTTCACGTCGAAACTGGAACTAATGTTGGCCTTCATTTCAGATAATTTCATACGTCTTTGAGAATAAACTCCAATATTTTAAAGAAATAAACTCCAATATTTTTAAATTAAACTTTTCGTAGCCTATTTCCTTTCCTTAAACGCAGAAAGTATATTTTGTCAATTAAAAGTTTATTTGATTTTTAAGTTATATTTGTATTGTGGGCTGGGACTACTCTTGGTGTGATTACGGCTGGTCGTTTGGTTAACTTGAATCAAGTCATTTGACAAACCATTGACTTAGACTTTGGCAGTTGTATGTTTAGTGATGCTGTGTGTTACATCTTGAAATATAAATTTGTCTGAAATAACTAAAAATAACTAAACTGTATATCACTTTAAATGAACACAGTATGACACAACAATGTGTTTTGCTAAATTATCTGGTATCGGTAGTAAAATATAATATGAAGTATCGGAGATCCTAGCCATAAATATGTAAAACCAGTTTGTTTCTTTGATATTATAATCATAGGAGTATAGTTTCCTTTAAAAGGCACTGTTTGCCTAAAATATGGTACCGTACATTTAAGTGCCGTTGTTTAACCGATCTTCAACACTACATTTCTGTAATGAGCAGATAAAAGATAGCCCTACTTATGCCTTAACAACACAAGTTCGACAAACAAACGCGTGTTTTTTATGTTAAAGGTGCACGAATGGGTTCGCGGACCAGGTGACGGCCACTTGCGGCATCAGAGCGCCTTTGGAACTTCTCTGCGATCAACGCAAGCGCTCGTGAAAAGACACCGGGATATTCTATCCAAATGCACAGTATGTAGTACGCTATTCGTCTGTGTGAATGCCATTTAAAATGATATGCTACTTGTAAAAGGTTTAATTCAGGCCACGTTTTGCTTTCTCAAATCATTGGTTTTTGGTTTTCGGAAAAATTTCCAACAATACAAGAGCCAAATATTAATGCACTAAACACGAAATACTAGAAATGAAGCTCATAAGAAAAAAAATTCATTGGATATTTGAAATATTACTTGCATTTCGGTTTTGGTTGGTTTTCCTATAAATCACGGTTACTAAACGAAAAAATGGTTAAGAAGCCACGACCAAAGTAATAGTTGCGTTGTCAATTTAAAATATTTTGTTGTGTTGACATTGACCCACCACAAAGGAATTCATACACGTGTCTTAGGGAGTGATATGATTAGTTTTATGTCGATTGCAGGAGCCCTTCAAGATCCTAATGGAAATCAAAGGAATGTTCGAGAAGATAACAATCAATAACGGGGAGTGGGGTTCGGGGGATTACCAGCAACCCCAGGTGGGTAGTAAAATCACGACTATAATAGTCGTTAGTACAAAAAAAAAGTTTTATTGAACAAATATTTGTTGCAATAGCCAAAATTAAGAACATACATGGCCAACATGGGTATAATTATTTAGGACCAAAAAATTCAAAAATACTATTTAATAATGAGTTGCAAAGCCAAAAAGGTAGAGTAATTCGGCATCATCTTGACTAAGACCTTTTGATACAAGCTTGTATCATCTTCAGATAAATTTGCTTTGTGATTCATTATCAAGCTACATTACAGATTCGTGCGTAGTGTACCCAACTATTTAATAAGATGAGACAAAGGAAATTTTAAATATAACACTGTGACCTAGATTAGTCTTTAAGGAGTTATTGGGTTATCTGAGTTGTTTTCCGAACGAGTAGTATTTTAAGGTTTGTTAATTATCTTCTAACCTTGTTAACTATATATTGTATTGTAAAATAAAGTGGGTGAAAAGCCTTCGCAAGAATCTCGCAGCTGTGGAGGAACAATGTATTCAATTTCAAGACAGACTTCGCAAAAGAGGTGAAATCCTGCAAACATCCTACGTCTACCACAAGTCGTCGGAACAGGTTTGTTGCCTGCGGAAAAGTCCCACTTTGTATTTTTTCAGCGAAAAGTACATGTTTGTAGGAGGATTGTGTGATTGGTGACAACCTATCAAAAACAGAATGTGTGTCAGAAAATACAATTATTTAGATTTTAGAGTTTAGACAATTTATACGAGCTAAAAGTAAAAAGTTTGGAAAGTAAAAACATTGCTGAAAGAACTTTGAATGATTAAGTATTGACAATTTCTAGTTATTTAAAACTTTAATGCGACTGCTAACACCACCTTATTGTAATAGCTTTGCAATTTGAATTTTCTTATATTACATGTTGCAATTTTCCAACTGTTTATTTTCATGCTATTTTTGCATTACACGATATATTAGCTTTGCGATTACATACAAGCGCTTGTTCAGTTACCCGATTCTTACCAAGGTGACCATTGACTTCAAAATGTACCAATTTTTTTTAGTTGTTTTATTTTCCTAAATTTTAAAATAATTTCTTAGGCAAACGCCAAACTCGACAAGCTGCTAGAGGTGTGTGGCAACGAAGCTAGCTTACTCGACTCGCTCGATGCGGTTCAAACAATGCTTGATGAACTCCATTATCAACACGAGGTAGGTGTTTTACGAATTATACAAAATGTACACATTGAGATAAGAAGAGCCCAGCTCGTCAATAATAGTCATACGTTTATGAGCAACGTTGGTATTCGGCGTTGGTTTTTAAATGTGTTTTTTATTCCAGTAACGCAGAAAAAAGTAAGTGGCACTGTGTACCATAAATTAAAACAATACTTATAAACTTTAGAACTATATGTGCCATACAGTCGTTCCTGTTTAAAGTTGCTAAAAATTATAATCTTCGCTGCTTTTGCATTTTCTGTTACTTTGACACTAGCTTTAGATTTGGTTTCTTCATTGAATTTTTAGGACGTGCAGAAGACGCACGACACCGTTGTGAAGAGCGCAACTTCCTTCCTGCACAAGTTAACTAGATACGCGCAGAACCTACAACAGGATTGCGGGTGAGCCTTCTGTACTTAAAATATTTTGGCAACTAGTTGTAGGTCGTGAAAGATACATGCAAAGAAAACAGTACATAGGTTCGATGCCACTAAATAGTAGATTCTGTTGTGATATTTGATGTCTTAGAACTCAATGGGGCCTCTTAACATGGGAACCTGTGCTACATTCAATTCAACCAGGTTGTCAGTTCATCGAGCGAAAATTGGCATGGGTTTCATTTTCACACTAAATACAACAAAATTATTTAAATTAGACCTACACGTCTACCACTAAATAATATTTAAATCTAAAACTATTAAAGAATATTTATGATATACAGTAGGCAAAACGTCACCGTTTCCGAACTTTCACTTACGTTTAATACTCTTTTATATTTTAGCATCAACAAGTACGTGTTACAAGTGCGCCACACGGTGGCCATGATTCAAGATCGCATCCGGTCGAGCGAGGGCGTAGTTGCGACAAGCAGGGATCGATTGGAACAGGTGCTCCAGCTGCAGACCGCGCAACGCGACGTAACTCAGGTGTGTAGTGCTTCGTTTAGTCGACCAAAAGAAAAAGCGGGCAGACGCTTTTATTTCGTTTTTACTTGTGAAAAAGTGACGAAAAAATGGATAAAAATATCCGATCATGACAAAAAGTAGTTTTCTATTTTTTGGTATGCTTATCTACAATTAAATCAATTTAATTTATGTTTATCTACAATTATATCAAGCAAACACCTAATAAGTAAGTGAAAAAAATATTGCTGATCATCGATATTTTGATTATTTAGGTGATGTATTGTAAATCTGAGTGATCGTAGAGTAGTGCTAAACTGTTTTCCAACTATTATTTTAAAGTGAAAAAGGTCTGCTCGTCGTGGTTAAAATCGTAAAACTTAACAATTACCAGGCTATCGCGTCATTATTGGTTGAACGCCCATTAGGATTTTCAAATACAGTTCAAAGCAGGTGCCACTATTTATAACAATGATTTTCTTGTGATTGATTTAAATCCGATTACTCCCGATTGGTACTTGACCCATGTTAACGAGTTGTGCGCCTTACTTTGCCGACGTGACAAGCGTGACATAATACCTCAGAGTGGATTTAGATTTCGACACGTTGCGAATGAAACCGTTTTTTTGTTTTGCAGGCCATCGAATGGCTGTGTGAGGCCCGTAAGGCTCTGATGCTCACACATCGTGCTTTGGGAAAATCGGCCAGCGAAGTCAATTTCCTCATTAACCAACACGAGAGCATAAAGGTAACATATCGATATTATATAAGCGTTAATTAGCATCCACAAAACATTGTTATTACTCTTAAACTTGATAGCACCCTTTTTACTTATGAATGTTTAGTAGTTTTCAAACTTGTTTTTCTGTTTATTTACCAAAAAACAACAGCAACAACAAAACAGTATATAGACTTATAAAACAGCTGAAGTGCTATGTTCGCCAATGTGCCACTTAATAACTTCAATTTTTCCTACTAAATAACTGACCGACTCAAAACAATCTTCAAATTCCTTTTTCCAAAACTGCTGTGTTTTATTTTATTGTTTATCTCTTTTTGTTCTTTGTATTAGGTAAAATTGTAATTTAAGGGTTATATAACTCCCAGAGACCCAGACAAACGATTCCCGATCATCTAATTTAAAATTACTGGTAATCAATTCGTAATTTGCACCTTCTGCGAACTTTCATAGGTAAGCGGAAAACTCGCCTACGACAACGGAAACAAGAACCTATCTTTGATTTCTATCCTCCGCCGAACCCTGGAACTTTCGCCACCGAGTGTCGCCCCAGGGTCGCCGAAGCTTAAACGATCTCGAAGCAGGTTTGTGAATTAATTTATTAACAGGCAATATATGTAGTGAGTTACGTGCTGCCCACCCGAAAACATTGTTGTATAATGTATAGTGATATTTTCTAACGTGAACCAAACTTATGGATCGAATTCTACAAAAAAACAAAAGTCATGAAATATTTTTCACTTCGGTCTTTCAATCTGAATATAACTCTTGCAATATATCTGAGCAGTATAACTAGGATATTTAAATAACATGTGTATATATATTTTTTTAAACCGAGCAACAACCAAAAACAACTTCAATTCAACATATAAGTGTCTTTTTGGCTTTTCAAAGATTGAAAGCTTATTGTTCGAGTTACGTTTTTAATAAATGATCGTTTTGTAGAATTTAGTTATACACTGTCACACTAAAAATACTTTTTTTTGCTGCAGCGGTCATCTGATGTCGGCAAAGGGGAAGCCCATACCCACTCTGGAGGAGGCGTGGGACGCGTTCATTGAAGCGTGGCAGGAACGGAGGAGCAGGTTGGCGGTGGCCCGGCTCTTTCACGAAAATGTGGACCAGGTGAGCAAAATGGTTATCATCAAGTGCAATGGGCAAACTAACGGCGTTTTATTACAGCGAATAGAATTGAGTGAGTCTTGTGATTGAATTAAGTGTATTGCCGCTTTTAAATTATTTCAATATTGGTTTGATCATAAGTTAATATATCAAACCTATAACAGATCTTGCCGCTTAATTTGTGTTTTCAATATTTACCAAGTTTCTACATTTAAATTGTTGCTATTTTGTCGCAAGTATATGTCTTTAGGTAAAGTTGGTTCACTTTAGTTAACTTTTAATTACCACTAAGTAATTACAGCAACAAGCACAAGAAGATTTTTTTAAGTTAAAATGGTAGTTTGGTTGATTTGATCAATGTGCTTCGAAAATCCGCTCTGACAATAATAGACTGAGTTGCTAAATGGATTATATTACAAGGCACCACTTGAGTAAATCATTTTTTGCGAAAACTAAATGTGAATATAATATACTTGATCGGCTACATGTGTGAAGACAGAATTTGTACCTGGTCAATGTTTGCCTTTAGCTCGTCAAGCGTGGATCGCAATTGGAAATCGACTTGGACCAAGCTTATCCGATGTCGTTTGTGCCGGTCGACCACAACCATAACGAGAATCGCACAAGGGTGAGCATTATTTGGCAATGTTCGATAAGTGAGGGACAATATTGGTGACCCTATGCATCTTTGCGCCAAATAAACTAATCACTAGTTTTCCGAGCCAGTGACAAATCAATGTTAAAACAAGTCTAATAAACGTTATTAGTAGGGCCATTTTTATTTTAACCTAAAAAAACAATTTTTTAACTTTATTTTTATCCAATTTTAACTTTATTTTAACCTAACGGAATTTGTTGTTTGTAGAAGCCACAGTTCTTACTTGAACTGATGCCAGTTCCCTAAACATAATATTTTGTCGATTTCAGACCCAAACGTTTTAGCTTGCTTAGGCATTTTTGTATTACAGAATGTCAGTAGGCTATTTCTAAAATCCAAATTGTTCATCTTCGAAAAGACCACGTTTATGAAGATAAAGTGTTTTATAAAATTTTTTTAAATACGTAACAATAAAGAAAAAAATGGACAATTTGCGATAAAAGTTACTGCTGATCCAAGTGGGCATTGTGACATATTTCCTGCTTTTATGGGTTAATATGGTTTAATTGTGTCGCAGTTCCTGATTTACAATGCTTCCACGACGATTTTTATAACTTTATTTTAACCTATAAACTTCTTAGAAACAGTCCCCTAGGTGCTAAAAACAACTTTATTATTTGATTCGTGGACAGACAAGCTCCATAAAATTTTTTAACTTTTTCACCCTTGTATCGGACGAGTACTGATACCACCCTTGTATCGGACGAGTACTGATGTATTATCTCCGATCCGATATTATCGTACATCCCTCAACGTAGTTTAGTTCGGCGACCTACTATTTGTGAATTTGTCGTCCGGCAATGCCACATACCACAAATTACGTCACTCCTGGCCCCGTTAACGATCTTAACCCTACAACCGAAACACGTCCATTTACATAATTGCCAATATCCTACTCTACCGCCCAGCTTCCCATGGAGCCACTGCGCGAAGCCCACTACGCCTTCACTGATGACGTAGCTGACGTCATGCGACTGGGCAGCAACCTCCTTCGCGTCTTTGACATGTCTGAAAGCAAGCCGGGCTCTCAAGTCAGGTAGGCTTGTGGTATTTAACCTTGAGTCTGCTCTGCTCCATAGTGTTTTGTCATCCTAGGGATTTAGCATTACCACAAAAGTGCTAAGCTCGCTTCCCAAAATCGAATATGAAATATATTTTCCCAAGGGTATGATTCTCATAAGTACCAGTTTTTTATGACTAGTTGCTACATTTTTGGACACAGGCGTGTCATGCAAGCATATGTCATACTAAGTGTTTGGTGATAAATATAGTGACATTCGAGGACATAATTCTGTTTTAAAATATGTTGAAAACCGCAAAAGGTTAACAGTACTTATATAAATGCTTAAAAATTGTTTTCAATTGTTTGTTTTCAATTGTTGGTTGTTTCACGTTTCAAGTCAAAACATGAAAATATAGTAACCTGTTTCTTAGTAAAATTGTGGTGACTAATCTCCATTTGTTAAGTACTCAAATTTATGACAATTTTGAGTGCCAAAAAATTGAGACTTTTAACTAAATGTAAAAGTAGAATAAGTTTCTTACCTGAACGAGTAAAAATGTACTTAACGAAGTTCAGATTTCTCTTTTTTGCTTTTTTTATTTTTTTAACTTAGCAATCCTTGCTGCGATAGGTTTCCTAAATTAAATTAAAACCTCTTTTATGCAGCAAAAACCTTAGAAAAACTTAGTGCAGAAATGCTGGCTTTACAATAACCACCCTCTGAATGTGACTTAACTGTAAAATCACGTTACAAATTACAAGCCTTAATTGGAAATTTGTTTTAGCCTGACCGGGGGAGGTCCTTGGCAGACGATCCAGACGAAAATGAACGAGCTTGATCATCTCCAGTGCTCAGTGAGATCCAAGTGGACTCGACTGAAAGAAGGGCATCCGAATGAAGATGTTGGAAGCAGAAAAAGGAGAATGAAGCCCTACCGCAGCTGGGTGGAAGGAATTAACGAGGTTGGTGAACAACAAGTTTTTTAGTTTTAAGTTTATTGCACCTATATGCCATTTCTAAGTTCATTGCACCTATTTACGAACTTAAATATTGGAAAGGAGTTAAAATCCCTAGATGACACGAACTTTGTTGACTTTGTGTTCTGTCCACATTTAAGATTTTATATCTCTATTAGCTTTGACTATATTAGATATGTCATATATCATAATAGTTCATCAAAATACCATGTGGGGCTCAATAACATTGTTGTCAAATTGATTTTGGTAGTTATTTGAGTGCGATGTTACGATTCAGACTGTCTAACAAAAATCGCTTTGCCGTGAATTTAAATTTGTCGAATTTTGTTATTCTTGAATTTATTTTAGTCCGGTCCCATAGTTGTTACAATTTGGTGGCTTTGGAGGTTTCGAAGTTAAATCGGGACTGCATCGAATTCCAATAGCTATATTGATAGTCGCAAGAGGTCTTGAGACCTCTTTCAGAACGCCAAGGCCCCGAAAAGGGGCAACAAAATCCTTACTACATTTCGCATCATTCGTAGTCATACATAGCCAGTATACGCAATGGAAGTTGCCGGGGCGTCTCCTACCGCATTTGTAACGAATTCCTATCTTCTCGCTGAAGGGGGGCACTCAGCATAGCAAGATGCTTCTTACCCTCTGTGAGAGAGCAAAGCAGCGCTACGACAGTGGTAGGACCACGTCAAAGATAAGAGCGAAATCAAGTACTTCAATTAGTGTTGAGACCAGCGTAACCATACGCTAATGCTGCTGTTTAGAGAAGGCGGGTTGAAAGAATTGTCTATTCGAAAAGCAGCCAGTGATCTTTGCATTCGCATTCCATTCAATTGAAAGTTGCAACAGCGAATGTGTCAGAAACTACCAATCGAAGCCAATGTAGAGTATACGTTGCCCGAAAAGTTTAAATAAGTCTTTAAAAGCATTTTAAAGAATCGATTAGGTTGTAAAGCTGATTGATAAATATTAGGCAGTTAGCACTTACATAAATATGGAAATCAATGATGGGTATAGATATGTCAAAATAAAATTCTGCAATATCCTTAGTACGGTCGATCACTACAAAATCTTTAATCAAAATTAATTTTCGCTTATACGGTACCGTCCTATTCCTCGTTTGCAGCGCAGACACAGTACACAGCCCTTGATTGTGCAGTTGTTGTGTTGGTCAGTAGTTCTGGGTTATGATAGCTGTTTGTGGATCAATTTATCGGTGCTGTCGTTTCGCGGTAGGGCTATTTCTCTGTGCTATACGTGACACATTAAACGTCAAACAGGACACTAAAGCCTTTCGACATTTCAGTGATTCCCAGGGGACAAGACACATTATAATTCGCTGATTTCCGTTCGACTTAGTCCATTTCGATAGTGTTGGCACCGGGAGTTGGCTGCCAGTAGCAGATAAGTTGTTCGCGTCAGGTTGTTTACGTTCTCGTTGACATACAGGATGTTGGCGAACGGTTAGGCATTTTTTGCCGATAAAAGTTTGTTAAACGTAATGTCAAATCGAGATTCAAATCCAGGAAGTGTTAATGCAACCAAAAATTCCGAAACCGCGCATCGAGAATCGTTGTACGACAATTTTCCTTCGCAGCCGAGCGAAAAGCATCGCGAGGATTCAGCCGAAAAAGTCGGCGTAAAACTGCGCGGATTGAGCAAAGGACAAAACAAGGGTCGTAAAAGGGACGCGGCCAACTTTGAGTCCTGCGAAGATCTAATGGATTACCAAGCCTTCGAAACCTCAAGTCGACCTGCCGACCAGCAAAAGCCCGAAAAGAATCCAAACGAAACCTCTCCTAAACGCGTCAAAACAGAGCCTCCACAATGGGAATACGTTGCGCTCGATAGCCAACAGCAACAGCAGCGGACTGTTGAAATATTGGACAGCAGCTTAGAAGCAGGGACAGCTGACAGGCCATTAACCATAGCGCTGGAACGCAACTCACAGGGAGATAGCACTGGCCCTCGGCGCTATTCGGACCATTGCGAAACCGTTGGTCGAATATCTGTCCAGTCCGACGCGGCTCAAATCGAGGTTGATGTTATCAGCGTAAGTGGCCTGTTCACGCCGATGTACTGTATTCCACAACGACTGCATTGTGAAGACATGCTGTTTCGGCGATATCAGCGCCAGTAATGTAGTTTAATCTACCAGCCCTATATTCTAAAACAAACGTATACCCTATCTCGAAATCTTTGATTAGAAAGACAAAATATGTTCCGCTTGCTATCATTATGTAAACGATTTGTTGGAGAAAGTAAAACTTTTAATAACAACACTTACTTTAGACTAACTAGTTACCTTAATTTTTCCAGTAAAGTCTCTTTAATGATTGACAGCAATTTTAATTGTATTTTTATGTTAAACCAAAACGTATTTTCGCTAGACGAAAACAATGTCACCTCCAATGCTTAAACTCAAATTGCTAGAATCACAGCTATGAAATAATCATTTCCAATTTAAGAATTGTCCATTCTAACTGTAGCGTTGCTGCCCAGCACATTATATTAACTTTAAACGCTCTTAATCACTATATATCTTTTCGCAGTCGACGGACTGGGTTCGTATGAAGCTGGTGCAATGCTCGCCAAGCGCGTTCGAGATAGGACGGAACCTGAAAGAGGCCCAGAAGCTGCAAGAACAACACGAGCAGCTGCTGGGAAAGATCAAGGTAAGGACACAAGATAAATCTGAAAAAGAATGCGTTTCGGGTATCGCTATAGTAGTGGATAGAGGATTGTTTTGTTCTTTTAGGAGAGCTGTAGCTAACTAGAGTTACGGTAAAACATTCGCACAGCAACGAACGCCTAAATATTTGTTACTGGCTTTACAAGACTAGAATATGGTGTTACCTCGATACGTCAAGCTTTTCCTGTTAGATTTGACACCACTCGGCAAACGTACCAACCAAAACGTATGTTAAATTAGAAGTTTGTCATGATTCGCCAGAAATATATGTAAGAATATTGGCATAACAGGTAACTGAAAAATACAATAATGGGGGCCTTGTGAAGGTGAGTCTAAGTCGAACAGATTGTAAATGTCGAACCTAAAAATACACTTATTACTGTATATACGCCTCTAATAAACCAAGTACACTTTTTCCAGGTCAACCGCGAAACTAATAAACGCGGTATATAATATTAATGCCGCCGCCGTTAATTATATTCTATCTAAGCCATATTAAATTAGCCTATTATCTTGAAATAAAGGTTTTTTGTTGTAGAAATGAGTTATTTTAGTAAAGAATAATGCGTTGTATGCCGTTCTTTAATATTTGTTTCGAACAAATCTGGCAATGACATAAACACTGCTACGGAAAATTCTCTATATCTCTACAATTTGCAAGAAGTAATAGATGGTGTAAAATAAGCTATTCTTTCCTTCAGTACGTTAAACATTTCAGAAAATCACGTTTCAATTGCGCAATGTCGTCTTTATACCACCAAATAAGGGCCGGCTTCAACCATGGTAATGAAATCACAGTTTAGGCCTACATGCTGCTGTCACCCAAACGCGACCATTACAGTAATTACTACAACGTTGTCACAAATGTCAGAAATAGTTAACAAATAAAAAATAGCCATATCTCAAAAACTATAAATCAATTTAATAAATCTGACTCCAATTTGTAATAAGCACCCTAAAATTGTACCCTAAATGCGGTAAAACATTGCTGACATCCTTATTGTTTGTTGTTGTTATTGAAAAAAATAAGTAATTAATTATAGTCAAGTGGGTTTTATCCCTGAAACGTAATTGTACATAGCGAAACCAAAGTCGCCAGATGTTACGCGACCATAAAAAGTTCAAGAACCACTCACGAAAAGGAGTGTCGCTCATTCGCAGGAGAAAGAAGATGTGGTCGTGGCGCTCCTGGAGAAGGAACAACAATCGGACGCCAGCCTGAGCGACGACCAGCAAACCCTCGGAACTTCCCCGCCGAGCCCCATCTACACCCAGGAGCCGGGGTCTTCCAAGGAGCGGAAGATGCACAAGGCGATGAGTCACTCGTTGTGCGATCTCTGGCAAGACTTGAACGAGCTCTTGGCTCGCCGACATTCGCTGCTTAACACTTCGGTTCGGTTCTACGACGCATCGCAAAAGGTGAAGCGAATTGATTGCCATGTTCTTTACTACGGCTGTTGGAATTTCTGTGGAAGAGCCCCCGGCCTTGTAAATATCGCAGTTACCAATAACTTATATAGTTAAGGAAGGGATTTCTAAACTTTTTATACCGCGGGCCCCTAGTTCTTTTTTGCCTCGCGTTAACCACGGTAGGCAAGAAATTTTTAAAAGTAACGTCACAAATTGACTTCACAATACAAATAGACTTCATAAATCTACTGATATCGGACAAAAAACGTGAAAGTGAGATCAAGTCGAAATACATTCAGTGCAAAACCGTTTTATTATTTCGTAAATATACACTAATATTTCAATTAGACCTTCATGGACCCCCTAAAACTATAGTTCACGGACCCCCGTTTAAGAACCCCTGAATTAAGGGCCATAATAAATCGACCCTTGTTGTTACTTTAAACAAAAAGGTGCGATAGAACTGTCCCCGGTGGTAGTGGTGTTAATTAACAAGTAGTATCTCGAGAAGCATATTGATTTGAATATTTTGTTAAATAGCCGTACAGATTGAATGTAAAGTTAGATAAGTTTATAGCCTTTCATTGCCTTACAACGAACCTTCATACCCCTATACCGATATATGTACGATACCAGTTATATTTATCCGCTGGATAATTGATATCCTATACGTCATACGAGATAAAGTTCGTTTTTGATCTTTGATTTAACATAAAGGGGTCACACAAAGGTCGGTTTTACACTTTTATAACGGGTTTTCTGTCACACAAACTAATAGCGAAACTGATATAAGTACTTAGTTATGCTATTTGTGGACACTGCATTCAGCCATAACGATGGGTTTTAGCAATTTGGTTTGTCGAAACTATACCGTTATTTATAGTAGGGAATGACATCGATATTATTTCCATTGACCATATTTAGCAACACAAACAAACTTTAATACTATGCAGTTGGCATTAAATTTATTCACTCATAAACTCCCCATTTCACTGCAGTTCGGCAACCAGCTGACCTGCATGGAGCAGTATCTTAACTGGCAGGGTCTGCCGGCCGATAGGGCCAGCGCCACCAGCCTTCTGGCAACACTGGAAGAGATGCACCGGGACATGACGGCGGCCAATCGATCGTGCACCACCTGCGGTCGAGAACTCATGAACATGCTCAAGGCGCTTAAGACCAGGAACTCAGAGCGACACAAGGTTAGCGGAGATGGTATTTTGGGACCTACAAATATTTACGATGCCTATTTGACGGGGCATTGACAGCAATTTTTGCAGGGTTACAATCGGCCAACAGGGGCGAGCCTCTAGGACATAAAAAAGTTGGCAAAGGTACATAAAAAAGTTGGCAAAGGTATATATTATATAAAAAAAACGTGGCAAAGGTATAAAATCGGGACGTTGCATTTCGTATATGAATGATGAAAATATTTGTGGGGCGCGCGAAAAAATCCATTCATAAGGTTGACAAGAACATTCATTTTTTCGAGTTTCACGATATGCATGGCGCCTTTGGGTCACTTATGTGTCGTTTTATCAAGCTTAAATTAATTAAAATTTTATACAATATTTGCGCGATTCGCTTAAAACATTTCATTTAGTAAAAATAGAAAAAAACCGTGCTCCTACTGGATCCGCTTGTTGGCCAATGCGCCATGAAATATTTTCTTGTGACATACAAAAGTTTTAATAATTAAAAAAAGTAAACTTTAGCAGTCATAAATAAATTTTGAACGGAGCAGCAAACATAAGTATTGAGAAACTCGCCAAAAAGAAGGGATGAAATTATTTCCTTGAAACATCCCTAAATACACACCACTTGGCTACTAAAATAAGTAGAACTGGTTTTGCAATCCCTTAGCCAGACTTGACAAACTAGATAATTTTAGTTTTTTAAATTCAAAGAATAAGAGCAAAATGTGGCTAGTTCTGTTATTCTTATCTTATTTAGATTTTACCAAAAATTCTACTTGGGATATTATTGTCTTTTATTAGAAACGAAGTGTTTGAATTATTACCTTTTGGTCAAAACAACTTGTTGGTGATTTTTACGGTAAAGCATACGCTGTGCTAAAAAGTAAAAACATTCGCACAGGAGTATTTATCGTTTACAATTTATTGAGAATAAATTGCGATTTAAACCAAATCGATTGGGAATATATGAATATATTCTTAGTTTAAATTCTGTTTTTTTCTTAGTAATTTTACTTAGTAATTTTGAACTTAGTAATTTTAATTCACATCTAATTGAAGAAAATTAAAAATATCTAATTCTAGTTACAACCTAATTTAGAAAAACTGAAATGCTCTAATTGTATATAATCTAATTTTAAAAAGTTAAAATAAATCTAGTTGTCGAAGTGTGCCCTGGACGCATCGTTGGCTAATAACGAAATATTTTTATATATTTCCCACCTTTGCAAAGAGTTCTGTCCCATATTTAAAAAATGACTTAATAAGGGGTTGGCTTATGACGTTCAGCAATTTCACTCCAAATTGTTTCAGGCGAGTTTCGGCGGCGCTTGCACGGCGATCGAGTGCACTCTCGAGTCCCTGGTGGAGCGGAGGAACCAGATCGAGTATCGCCATGAAAAGAGAAAGCAGGAGCTGGAGCACGCGCTACGCGTCAGGGAGTGGGAGGAGCAAGTCGACAAGGTATGTCATGGTTGTGATCAAAGAATGATAAAAGGGCAGCAAGGGACAGCGCTTTAACAGCGACTTTCACTTTTAACTTTAATTCTTTAAAAAAAGTTGGGACCATTACCGCTTTTTGTGCAGTAAAACAAACATGGTTTCAAACCTTTTTTGCGTCATATTATTATGCTATAGTTCAGTGGGTTTCTTAACCTGTAGCTAGTTTCACCCAAAGGGATAATTTGACAATTTTGTAGGGGAAATTTTGGCTATGACACTAGATCATATATTTGAAAGCTAGTTTACAGCCTTGCAACAGTTTAAATTTTAATATTTGTTTGAATGCAAATTATTATTATAGATCTGTTTAGTGTCATTTATTTTTAATCGCTTCAATGTCATATTTTAAAACTTTGTGAAAAGGGTCGATTGAAATACAAAATTAGGTTATTCGTCGGGAAAGTGACCTAATAAGAACCACAGCCATAGAAGGCCATTGAACCACAGCTATATATAAAAATATTGTAACAGGAACCACAGCTATAGATGAAAATATTGTAATAAGAACAATTAACGTTTTTTATCATATTTTTTCACTGACTTGAGTGATGTTTCCTAGACTTAATCCTATATCGCAGATTGTCGACTGGTTCGACATGACGCGCGAGAAGGTTCTGGAAGATCGCGACCTCGGATACGAGAAATCAAACACGGAAGGAATCCTTTGCCACTTGGAGGAAGTAAAAGAAAGGGCACAGGTGGTAATTTAATTTATAACTAAAGTTACGATTACGTGCTTGAATAAGAAACGTGAACACCCACCCTGAAAAATATCTTATGATTTACATAACAAATTTTAATCAGTACTTGTTGAATGATTTGTTTGTAACTCACGTTTTTAAAGCGTGGCTGTGTTCTTTTGATGATGCACATTTTGTACAGCTCATAGCGGGTTTTGCGATTATTGAAAGACAATAAACGACATATATTGTACAGAACTTTGTTATTATCTGACGGTAAAATGATGTCTGTAATAAAAGTCCTATTTTAACGCAAACTAAACTTTGGCTGACGAGTCGCACAGTTTCTTTTAGCAGTATACGTCTATTACAAGCTTTTTTAGTCATATTTAAGTTATTACAGCATATAAGCGATTTTTATATTTTACAACATTTTTTATATCTTTCCATTGTTAAAACTGTGAAATATAAGTTATCTTGCTCACCTAAATTAATTAAACTTACAGAGTAGTTCAAGCATGATTTAAGAAATTCTATATTTTGTTCAATCGATTAAGGTTAAAATCGAGGAAGCGAAAGGTTTGGTGCACAGAGGAAGGGATGACCTGAAGGCGTTCGGAGCCGATCTTGTGTCTTCAAAGTCCTCCGAGATGGACGAGATCGGAGAGAGCTTCATGAAGTCCCTGGATCTGAGGAGGGAGGAGCTGAAACAAGTCTTGCTTTTTTTCGATCTTATAAAACAGGCGAGTTGCAGGCAGACCTATAAGGAGAACTTGCCACCTAGATGTTGGGAAATGTCGGTAGTGTTGTTGTTGGCCCAATTTGGCAAAACTTCTGATGTTTTAGCGAGGGTTGTGATAGTGATATGATAAGGGTAGTGCTATTGAAATAATTGGATGAAAAGTGTATATGTCGCAGCCGTTGTAAAACTGTTTTGCGGCACACTATAACTATTAAAACAAATTCGCGGTACACTATTTGCAAACCGTACAAATATAACACAAAGAACAAAATGTTCTGCGGCGTACTTGCGAATCTTTCAAGGCACACAGTTTAAGAACTACTGCTCTACGGTGGTAGGTATAATCATTATTCTAGTGTCTGAGTTATTAGCTCTTTTTCTACTCTATTATTAGTTATCGAAATTAGACAGCTGTCAGTCCTTTTCCGTTTAGTCTTTTATAATGTCTGTTGAAACCTATTAAAACCATTCACTGCAACCCTTTTCCACACATCGCTTTCTGCCGAAAGACAAAAAAAATTGTACTGCCGTTTACAAATAGGCATCATTTTGGGCTTTGTGGCATGTTAATCATTAGTTCAATACGCGTATGATACCGTAATGTATAAGGTAACATACTTCCACATTTCGTAACATCTTCATACGTCACGCAGGCCGTTTCTTCCCTGGAGGAGTTGGAGCGGAGATTGCGGAGCGGCAAGTTCTCCCTTGTTCCGGAGGAGGCCGAAGAGCAATACTCCAAGTTTACTTCGAGCATCCAAGCCGCCGCCGACACTCCTCTCGATAAAGCAGAAGCCATTCTGAGCTCAACGTAAGGACGCGTCATTAAAACCTATGATGTATATAGGGTAGTAGCACTGTACCAGTACTGTAGTTACTCAACTTTTATAAAGCAAATTTGAACAATATTCAGCGACCAGTTAACGAGTCTTGCGTAAACTGACGTTCTCCACGGAGGAGTGCAATAGTCACTATAGTTGTACTTAACTGGTTTAACCTAACGTTTTGATTAACTTAGTCATTTGTTTAAATTTGCTGTCATTTACCATGTCGATTTTTTCTGTAATTTTGGAAACATATATTATATGACGAATCATATAGATCTGATAAAATATTGGTATGTTTTTTTTTTGAAAAAACCCGCTATGTCACGTTAACTGCGCCATGTTGTTATATTTTTAAAATCTAGATCAACGTGTTCAACCTGCGGCCGTCGATGAATAGTTTTTTCGGCCGTTAACACATATTATAATAAGCATGTTTTGGCGGCCGTGCCCGTGCTGGCATGCGTTAATGGTTGATATGCTAAATGCAGATTAGGATTTTTTACGACTGATGCAAAAATAGGTCAGTCTAGCAAATGTATAACAATCTGAATGAGGATGTCACATAAGAAGATAAAACAAGAATTGATTATATATAATTAACGGCTGAGCAGGCATGTGTTGTGCTAGTTGTGAGTGGGATTATGGCAAAACTGTCGGACAGATTGAGTGGTAGTTATAAAAAGTCTTGTTTAAACGAATAAGTTGTGTGAGTGTTTCTAAACTGTTATTAAGCAAATGAAGAGAAAATATATTGAAGATTAAATGACCATCAGGCACAAAAAACCTGTATTTCGGTAATAGGCCAAAAACCCCAAAAATTAAATTATAAACCACAGACAGTAGGCACTTGGTCCCAGGTCAACAAGCTTTGTACCACCCTAAAACTGCATGCGCGCCGTTTCGACAAACAGCCGCTCAGCTGCGTCACGTGTCTCATTTAAAAACCCATTAGTTAAACCCAATAAACGCATTTTTTTCGCGCTTCACGCGATTATAATATATTTCAGTTCTATATTTTTGCACGAGATCATTATTGAACAATTAGTATATGAAGAATAACTTTTCTATGACGTCACGTGACGTCATATCTAAAAAAAAAGGTTGGACACCCCTGAGCTAGATGAACCGATATGTCTTTTTTACGAATGCTTTTGTCTCATTGCCACAACTAACTTAAGTAAAAACCAACTGGACAGAAAACCCGATTTTTGAATAACAACTATCACTAAAAGCATTTAACAATAAACTGGAGCGTTTTTTGTATAATACATATTTACCGAATATAAGTTAGATTTGAACACCATTATATACCTTATTATTTATTCCCTTATTATTTTACATTTATCACGCAGAGAGCACTTTAAACCTCCTTTGTTATTTTCCAGAAGCGAAGAGGAGCAAACGGCAGCTGAGGGAATCGTTTTCTCCCGAGATGCGATCATCCGGAGAAAAGAAGAACTTCTGGGCATTATTCGGAGGCATCGTCAGGACTCTTCCCGCATCAACGACATGATGAACCTCTTCTTCAAGAATTGTGAACAGGTATTGGTAAACCGATTTGGTAGAGAATTGTACACACTATACTTTTATTTTGTTGTGTATATTTTTTATATATAGAGCGCTATCCAAATATTCGAAGAAGATTATTATGCTTAGCATATCTAAATCAGACCTGGGGAACCTACGGTCCAAGTAATTTAACCCGGTGGTTATTTTTCAAAAACCTTTTGGAAAAAAATTAAATCCTTTTTTTTGATTTTGGACTATTTTATTAAAATTTACATTTGTAAGGCATCCTTGCCAATTCCTACTCTTACCAGCTTGTCAAAACAAGAATAATTACAGGTTTATTTAAAAAAATCACACTTTATACTATATTTTAGATTTATTTTAGATTCACTTGTTGTGTATTAGATACACTTTTCAAAAAGAATTACCCTCCCCTGGTCTAAATAGTTTCGTCCAACGAAATAAATTTAGTATATTTTTTCCTCGCACTGGTATTTTTTACACTCAGGGGCTTTATGTACATAATATAAAGGTTTGTAAGATGCACTTCGTTTCAATGCACCCCAGTTTGTATTTCATGCTAACTCTCTCATTTGCAGCTCAAACTCTGGACTACCGAAGTGGCAGAGGGAATGCTTTCCGCCAACGGTGCTATGGGAGATAACGAGGAAACAGCGTCGCAGCTGGTTCTCTGGCACAACATGCTCGCTAAAGACGTTCAGGTTAATACGTGTTTGCATTGTCATCTTGTTTATCTTTAATTTGCGAGCATTTTTTTCAATTGTGCTTGTAAATTGCGGCCATGAATTTAAATGACAGCAAACACTCTTCAGAATATTTTGGCATATTTATCAAAGTCCGTCATTTAGATTTTCTTTGAATTGTAGAGATGATGCAATATGTCAAATTTATTTTCTTATGCATCTAGTAAAATGGAGGACTTTGAAATTTTTAGATAATACTATGAAGAATCTTGAAAATGAGAATGATTAAAGAAATTAGTTGAAATGTTGAAAATAAATATTCGAAACAAAATATGCTACGTAGAAATTTATTAAAATGAATATGGGGTTTGATACTTAGTCTCCTTCTAACAACAGCCTCCAGGAATTATGCTCGAAAATCTGGCGACTTTTTGCCGAAGATATTATTCCTGGTCTACATTTCTCTTGCTTACATAATTTGACAAAACTACCCGCGTTTTGCCGCAGGCGAAATCTTGTGACCTTGAGATTCTCGTGAAAACGGCCAATGACCTTTTGGACGTCGGGGTCAGCAAGCCGGTCGAGGTCAGAGACCGGGCCAACGAGGTCAGGATGTCGTGGGCCACCATCAATAGAAAGATTGCGCAACGGGTCGCCTTGGCCAACAGCTTCGTGGATTTTATGAACGAATTTGAGAAGGTATTTTTGTGCAACGAAACGGAAAATATCGCCTTTAAAGATCGAATTATCAAATATCGATTAATAAAATGCATATGCTGGTTAGTAAAAATTGTTTTACGCTATAGCTGAACGTAGCATGCTTTAAAATAATTTAAACACATAATCTGTCGAAGTACGTGGTTGTTATTTATTCGGCCAAATATTTAACATTAACTTATCGATTGGTTTATTATATATTTCAACTCGTTTATTAAACACAAAACCTGATATTTCCTAAAACTGTGACATCTCTACTAGGGGTTTCTCATATCATAAAATAGGCGCAAACCAAAGTTAGTTCAATACTATGTATATAAAATAGTAACGTTTCCTATTCTAGACGCTTTGATTGGATGTGGTTTACATTCATTGCTTTAAACGCTATTCACTCGACCCCCTTTTGTGAAACGAGTTTCACGCGGATCTAATAGCAGGGTTAAAAACGATAATGGTTTATTTTGTGAGAAGACAAGCAATATAATTTCCCTACAAAAGTATTGCGTGTCGTTCCTATATAGAACAGTTGCTTAACTGTTTAGTGGAGTCAAATCGGAGAAGCATTTAAACGGGCCTAATTGGCCCCCTTTTTAAATTATAAATTTATGACCAGCTATCGAATTAATGCACAATCACAACCTGAATGGCCTAATAAATTGCATGAAACTGCTTTTCTATCTTGCAACGTTTAAAGATAGCTTCTCATATCATTGTCAAATTTAAACTGATATATATAGTTGTCAAATCACCCTTCAGGGGTAATTACCCAAAGATTAAAGAACCACTGCTATAGAGATATTAGCGGTTTACCCAGTACTTCAACTCAAAACCCGTGTCCTACAGATTAAGGTCGAAATCCAGCTTACACACGCCAACGTGTCAAGCCACAAGCAACGCAAGCTGAGCGAGGTGGCTCAAAAGGATCTGCGCGGACTGGAGGAGTCGGTCAAACTCGTACATGACAAATGTCTCCAGCTGAACGAAAAGGGAAGCTCGACCAGCGCTAAACTGAAGGAGGGGATTGCTGGTGAGTTGTGTAGCCAACGTAATTCGAAAATAAAAATCATTGCTGGCAGTTTCTTAACTAGATTAGGTAGTGAAATTATTTCGTAATGCTAGAACTATTGCATATGGATTTTAAAGAGGTAAAAAATATGGATTTATAGATCCAATAAGACTGCAGACTTTTTTATACAACTGTAGGCTTACCACTATAAAACAGATCCACTATAAAGCAGTCTGTGGGGGTTCCTTTAGTATTTTGCATTTATTCGTTTTATTGCTTATCCACGATGTGTTAAACTATAGTATAGATCAGAGTTAGATCAATTACATTAATTCAGTTTATATCCAAATACAATTACTCCCTTAAATATTTCAAATACATTACAAATACAATTACATTAAAATCTGTAATTAATTGCATCAATTGCAATTTTCGGCATTGAAACGTCAATGTTCTCAATATCAAGTAATAAGCCAATTTTTTGCAAATTTTAATTACAATTGCAAAGAATGAAAATGCCTCAATTATATTGCAATTACAACTACATTAAAACCTGGAATTAATGACATCAATTACAAATTACAATTGATCAAACTCTTATATATATAGTATATAAAAAACGGGTATTTTGATATAAAAATGATGCATAACTTGCGCTTTTGCGTTTACCTTATTGCGTCAAAAACTGAGAACGGCCCTGATCTGCAGAGGACGAGTTCGACACCAGCGGCGCCACCGAGTCGATAGGTGAGCGCCTTCAGGAAATACATCGGCTCAAGGGCGAGATGTCAGACGTGTGGCTGTCGTGGAGGTACAAGTCGGGCGTGAGTCGGGAAACAGACGCGCAGTGGAAACAGATCGAGAAGAACATCAACCGGGTAAGTTTGGTTTGACCAACTTTCCAGGCAAAGAGCCGCTTCGGCAGCGGTGTTGTTTGTAAAGAAAGGTATACTGTTAGCATATAAATTTTCTGTGATCAACATCCCTAACAATTAATTGTGACAACTTTTATAAGTCATTAAAAACAAGGACTATGACATATTGGTAATGTAGTCCTTTTTATCATTTTTTTTTTTAATTTGTTTTCTTTTATCATTTCTTCGTTTTTTATTTTCGCTGAATTAAAGATGATTTTAGTGAAATGAATCTTATACTTAGTATACATTTTCGATATATAAAGTAAAATTAGACAAAACGCAATACTATTTAGGAATTTTATACGGCAAATGTCTTCCTACACTTCAAGTCATAATGTTTGTTGCAAATTGATTGGAGGTTTTAGTTTGACATATAAGAATAGCAAAGCCCATAGAAATGCTACATATACTTATATATAGGCTTTGATATAGATTCTTGTATCAAATATGCAGCTTATGGGATCTCTGGAAAACGTGGAGCAGTCGGTTTTCATCAACGACGAAATCGAATTCGGAGAGGACTTTGAGAGAAATCAGGAACTGACGCGAGCGCTTGAAATCAAACAGACTCTCCTGCAATCTGTACACGCCGAGATCGAAAAAACAGTTACGGTGGGAACTTGGTTAAAATATATTGCCAGCTTAATCATAATATTAAAAGTACTTCGGGTTGTCGTTACAACCATGTTAATATGTATTTGTTATTACTCGTATACAAGCATGGTTCACTGTTTAATATATACTGCGATAAAGTGAGCATTACAATGAATTTAAAAATCAATCTATAAATTAACAAAAAAATATTTTATTTTTATTTTTAGGGTTTTGAAAACGCATATTGTAAAGTTGTATTGTATTAGTGCATAAGAAAAGACAGACATCTTTCTATGCAAATTAGGCTTAAAATACTTTATATTTTTCTTGTACAAATATTACGTTATTAAAATGTTAAAAACGGTTTAAATAATCAGCCTTGCAGCCGTTAGTTTTGTTGGGTTTGCTCTTTTTTACGACTAGTGTGAATCAACAGTCAACACACATTACTCTACAGATCTATTATACAGTGTTGTAAAAAAAACTTTAGTCACTTTTTTTCAGATGACTCGACTTGACTTAAGTCATTTTGGAAAAAAATGACTTTGACTTGACCAAGTCTTTCGAACAAATGACTTGAATTAAAAAGAGGTGTTTTCTTAAAGCATTTTTTTTATAAAATGAGGTTATTATATCCTTATATTTCTACATAAAACAATTTTATTGCTATATGTTGCTTTTTTGTTACCATTTGGTTGTTTTATTGCTCGTAATCGAGCTAGTGTACCAATTTTTATGGTTTAACGTTTGCTTTTTATGACAAGGACTTAACTTAAGATTAACTTGCTATAATTTTGACTTGACTGGGACTTAACTTGTGATTTATTGAAAAAGTCTTGACTTAGACTTAAGTTATTTTACGAATGCCTTGACTGCGACTTAAGTCATTTTAAAAAACTTGACTTATAATTTGTTGTAAAAGTCTTGACTTGGACCTAAGTTATTTTACGAATGACTTGACTGAGACTTAAGTCATTTTGAAAAACTTGACTTGCAATTAATTGAAACGTCTTGACTTGGACTTAAGTTATTTTATGAATGACTTGACTGAGACTTAAGTCATTTTGAAACAAAAAACAAATTTACAACACTGTTATAATAATACTGATACGTTATGACATTAGCACGGCGAGCTCTTCGGCTTGCGTTCGCCCGGCAAAGAAAAGAGCGCGACGGAAGAGACAGGAGCAGAAGAGGACGAAGAAGATACGCAGTATCCGGTAAGGAGGAGGATTAGGGCTCTTCTGGTCCGTCACCAGATGCTCAGCACCAGGATGAAGCATTACAAGAGCGCACTGAAGGCGGCAGCGACGTGCCACGAAAACGTTGTTAAGGTTTGGCTGCATTGCTTACAGTACGTTTGAATTTTTTTGCCTTTGGATTTTTATATGAGCGTTGCGATGTTGTTGGATGCTGGTTTGACACAAGTAATTACAGTCTTTATTTCAGAAGGTCCTTCAATGGTATTACGCTATTTGATGTATATAGAGTAGTTATTTTTAAATTGAAGTCCGGCGATCCTTGGGGCTTCGCGCAAAAAGTTGAACTTAAATAACCCTGTAGCGCATTTTGTCCAATGCCGGCACGTTTTACGAGAGAATGTTACTATTGCAACTTAACGCAGTTAAGGTAATTGCAAACTCTGCACCTGACATTACACGTTTGTCGCTCGCCCAATAACGCTTGATTGACCCTTGCTGATTAGGCAAAGGTTATCGCGAAAAACGTTGTAAAGGTTTGGATGCAATGCTTTCAGTACGTTTACATTGATTTTTTGGCCTTTGGATTATGATATAAGCGTTGCGATGTTATTTGATGCTGGTCTGACACAAGTTATTACAGTCTTTATTTCAGAAGGTCCTTCGATAGTATTACGCGATTTGATGTATATAGAGTAGTTATTGTCAAATTGAAGTCTGGCGATCCCTGGGGCTCCGCGCAAAAAGTTGAACCTAAGTAACCCTGTAGCGCATTTTGTCCAATGCCGGCACGTTTTACGAAAGAATGTTACTATTGCGACTTAACACAATTAAGGAAATTGATAACTCTGCACCTGGCGTTAGACATTCGTCGCTCGCCGAATAACGCTGGATTGACACTTGCTGATTAGGCAAACGTTAACGCGAAAAACGTTATTAAGGTTTGGTTACAATGCTTTTAGTACGTTTCAATCGAAATATTTTTTGGCCTTTGCATTGTAATATAAGCGTTGCGATGTCATTGCTTGCTGGTCTGACACAAGTAATTACAGTTAATATTCCAAATTTTCGTTTGATAATATTGACTGCAAAGGTACGCGTTTTGATGTATATAGAGTAGTTATTGTCAAATTGGGGTCTGACGATCCCTGGGGCTCCTCGCAACATACTTTAAATTCATTGAATGGTAAATTACATTAACAAGAGTATATCCTCCTTATTGCAGTTTTATGATTATAAATTGCTTGTTTAAAAATGCGGTAAGTGGTTTGTACCGGATTTAATCTTGATTTGAATCTAATAAAGGAAGCATAAGGGACCGGACTAATGAATTTAAAAAACACTGATAAAGCCTGCATATAGATAAAGTAATAGTTATGTGGCTCGAAATTTTTTTTGATTTGGACACATGTATTTTTGTCCTTTTCTGATTGTTTTTATTCGATCCACAATTCGGACAATAATAAATTGCTGAAAATGTGATAACAAGGTATGTGATATTTGAAACCTAGATTGCTGCATGTAAGCTACATAATTTTGAAAAATATTTTTAAAATCGTGGCTATTAACATATTTTGTGTAAATGGTGGAATTTTGGAGTTACTGTCATAAAAGATATCTATAGGTGGCACATATCTGCTGGAGCCCATAAGTTTACAACTGCTTAAAAACTATATAAAACCACAACAAAAATAACAAGTAGAATGTATTGCACTTTCAGCTACGTCAGGCCATTAAAGAATCCGAGAAAGAGCTAATGAGCAAAGACTCACTGCGTGACGTCATCGACATGCCGAGCAGCCCTAAGAAGGAGGCCTTCGTCACGGTCCTGCTTCGCAGTCACGCCCGACTGCGCACGCAAGTCGATGACGTCATGAACGCGGTGACGTCGGGAAACTTCGAGGTGCACCAGATCATCAACCGGCACGAGTTGGGACAGGTTGGTGTAATTATTATGTAAAGTTCAAAATAAAGTTTTTAGTTGGAACGGTGTGCATTCAAAGAAAATATATTTTAAATATTTTAGATGCTCTTTACTATTTTATAGTAGTGCGTTAAATATATCAATATACAAATATATCTATTACAATGAGTACTCACGTTATTTTTATTCGAGTAGATTTATTTTGCGACAATTTGTAGACCAACATTTCAATAACGTAGAAAAAATAACACTTTTACATGTTTAGACGTATTGTGGGATTGTGTTTAATTTTCATTTTTACTGTTTCTGCATGTTGATATATATGCCTAACCAAGTACCAACACGTAAAACCTATTGAAAAATGGAAATGTGCCCTGCTAGTGTCCAACGTACCATGCTGATGGAAAGGCCGACACTCCGGCATGAAAATAACATTACCTCGTCAGTTTATATCAAAAAAGCAGCGCATTTACATTTTTATTCTCCAGCCCCGTCTCGGGCAAGGACGCAAAACACTTGACGAGATCACGATGGAGGTGTCGGTGTTTTACGCGCATTGGAAGAAACTCTGGCAGAACTACCAGGAAAAGCTGGAAGGCCAACAACTCAGCGCCTGGTTCACGCAGAGCTACAGAACGGTGAGTCTCGCCTGAAAGTGGTTTGTAGGATTGCTGTGTGCATTAGATACTTAAAAAATCGATTCTCGCCAGGTACATCATGCACGGAAATGTAATGCAGCTTGCTAATGAATCTCAAAGCCAAAAAGGTGGAATAAATCGACATCATCTTGATAAAGGCGTTTCGATACGTTCTTGTATCACCAGTCACATTAACTGATGATACAAGAACCTATTCAAACGTCTTTATCAAGATGATGTCGATTTACTCGACGTTTTGGCTTTGCCGATTTTCTATATTTTGGACAATAAGTGCCGTGATCCAATGCGATACTGTATGACTTCATTACTAAGCTCACGCAAGCAAAATATAGATAAAATAAAAACGTTCGAAAGTATTTTTTAGACAATTGGCTCATTAGCGTAAATAAATTTATTTACCTCCATTTATTAACCTACTAGTTTCTGATAAATTTCGTTTCCAAGGTAAAAAATGTTTCATTAGGTCGCGCATCATGGCTGAAATTCCTATAATAATTTGGAATCGAATCGGCACCGATACCACCCTAGTATCGTACGAGTACCGATACTTTAACTTGGAATCGAGTATCGGCTCAGATCCGATATTATCGGATTGCGCAATCGCATGTATGCGACAGGACAAGACGATTTTCTTGCTCAGTTTTGACATTAATGTTGATATATTTCATTAAGCATTTAGGTCGTATTTTTGCCATGCTACCAAAAAAGAGACGTTGTTTTATGCATTTCCGATAAGTTTTTTATAAACGAATACGAGTCTGCAATGAATTGAGAGAATACTGAAAATCAATCGTTTACTTGATATTTTTTATAACTTGAAATCCACTTTGCTGACCCAAAATTGTATTTTGAGTCACGTTTTTATTTTTTTAACATTGACTTGAATTGATTTCAACTTATACTGCGAGAGCTGGATCACTTAATCAAGTGTTTAACTTCTCGATTCTTGGCGCAGCACTGCGAAGCTATTAATCGCTTCGAGGGAAGGCTGGCTAGGCTGGACGACAAGATTTCGACTTGCAAGGTCAAGAAGCGAGCTGTCGCCTTACAAGAGGAAGCCAACGAGATCTTGATAGAAATACAGGTGATGTAACAACAGTAGGAAGTTTAGCTGGCCAAGAACATTGCTTGTATAATTCCAATCAGGACAAACTACGATTAATTAGCAGAATGGCTGTAGTAACGCATTTTTACCCTATCAAACTTGTCACCAACATTAATGCGGACTTTGGTTTAAAAAATCATAAATAAAATGGTTAAAAAATCTTGAAGGAAAGCGTGAGCTGTTCGTTTTATTTTAATTATTCTTTTCCATTTTATAAAGTGAGTTTGCAGCAGCTATTGGTACTATCGAACACTATTTTAAAAATCAGGGTGTTTCTTTTTTTCCCATTTCTACTTTGACCTGACGAAGCACGGTTGTGCGAAAGCTTTCAAGATTCCAATACAGTTTGTCGTTATTTAGAGTCATCTGGTTACCCTATCCAGAGTTAGACCAATAAAAAAGATTTCTTTTTTTAAAAAGACTCAGTACCTGGTCGCGGCGCACTAAAGGCTACGTCTAAGAAAAAACTCCACCTTTCTGACTTTCATTTTTTGATTCGTTTTTTTCTCGCAGGAGGCGAAACTGGAGTGGGAGGAGTTCGCGCGCTCGTGCAAGAGACGACTGAAGAGCGACAACCCGAGGTTCGAGCGCACCCAGAAGGAGATTGCGGAGGCGCAGATGAAGATAGGAGCGGCGGAGGAAAAAGCGAGCAAGTCCGCCTCCTCCGCTCACACCATGAGCAAGTTCTACGCGATAACGGAAGAGGTTTGATGATTTTAATTGCTGTGTTTTGTTATTAAACATTGAATGACTGCGTGGGTTGAGTGGACAGTTCGGAGCTTGTATATCTTTTTTAACATCTTTATAAAATGTCTGACATTATAATACAAGGATTGCTAGACTATTCTGCTGTTGCCACATTAGGAGTTCAACGTATGTTTTGCAAGGGTTAAGAAGATTTCAAATATTAAACATTTAGTACAACATTAACCTTATATCCACATTATATTTATAAGACCCTAATGAAAACTCAAACATTTATAGACATACGAAAACAACGTTGATCTAGCCCTTTAGAACTACTGTAGATTCCCTTTAACATAAAGTCATGCGTACGTAGAGGTAGTTGCAATTTTGCCACTGGATAGAGTTTTCTAGTCGATTTTTCTTGCTTAAAACCTTGGTTGATCAAACTGGGTTAGCCCTCTGAAGCCCTTCACTATGTCTTTCTGCCAATAACGAACTATAATTTGAATAACCAAAATGTCCCAGACACATCGACATTTTCGATAAAAATATTTAAAAGGTTCTGTCAAAAGTGTTCGTACGAATTATTGTTAGATTTAAAAACTCACTGAAAAATTGTGAACTTCATACCTGTAGCAAAGCAATTATTCTCACACTATTCCTAATTTTAAATTGATTTTGTTTATTTTTAGTGCGAATCGTGGAATCGTGAATTGCAAAAGTTGGTGGAGACGATTCGACACAAGTCATCACTCATCAAGTACGTTATACAAGAAAAATCTGGGTTATTATAGTTATACAGGAAGAACGTGGATTTTTATAGTTATACGGAAAAATCTGGGTTATTATCGAACTGCAACTTGACGCACCAACATATTTAAATCTTTCTTCTGTTGATGCGTCTTAATTTTCCTAAAAGCATTACCACAAATGATTTTTTTGAATCTTTGCTCTTGTAGCAGCACGCCCTTTGAAAAGATTAAAAAAAAAACATTCACACAAAACATTAAGCACGAGGCTTGACAGTTAAAGTAAAAGAGATCACCGAAACATCAACATTCGCCACCTACGACCCGCAGTCTCCGGGTTTCAAAAGGAAACAGCAGCAACTCTCAACATTTGTTCATCGCTATATTGCAGGACTTCAGACGAAGTGGACGACCTCGTGAGGCAGCTTGGCAAGAACGTTCTCGAACGTTTGGAGGAACAGCGAGATCGCACGCACAAGTTCGCCTCCATCATCGTCGAGGCCGAGCAAATTGCGGAACGGGGATGCGGCGAGGCGATTGCAGTGGACGTTCCGCCTTTCCGCAAAATGATGAAGCGAAAACAAAGCGATATCGTCGAGTCGGTCAGCAACCTCAGGTATATCATTTTAACTGTCTCTGGCACGCACAACGCCATTGTAAGGTGCTCCACGCTCTGACCTGGCGAGGTTGTTCATCAGGGGATATCTATTCCAGGGACCTTGCATCCACATATTTTAACGCGATTAGTATGGGCCAAACGAATTTTGGACTAGATTCACCTCAAGTAAATTAGGGGCAACCAAAAGTCCATTTTAAGGTGTTCCTCTTTCTGTCCTGATCGATGTGGGATTATTGTGAACCATACAGTTCGAAAGAGTGCTCACTGCTCACTCACAAATACAATTTTACAGTCACAGTAGCCGGGCAATACACTGAAGCAATCAAGTGAGCGATAAATCAGAAAGACTTAGTGTTGTTATGCCCTGTATATTTGCAGATAAAAACTTGACTAACCAAATGTGATAAAATGTTTAATTTAAAAAATGGCCACCAAACTAATGGTCAGAGTATTCGTGTCGCAGGCCTGAAACTTAAGCCTTTCACGGGCCAAATATTTTTGGTCTGTCGGCCCAATTTGGCCCTTGGGCCATATGTTACACACCCCTGATTAAAACTTATTGCTGTTAGCCTAGCATGTCCATGCGGGGCGATATGAAAGCAAGCTTAAGTATTGCTTCAACCGTCAACCAGCAGGTGGGCACTGCTAAAGAGAAACTGCAAGTAAAATTTGGCTTTCACAAAACCTTCCAGCAAAAGCAAAATGACTGTCGCCTGTGCAGTATGCAATGTGTTTTTGTTGTATGTCTTCGGACTAGTTTTACTAGGGTTTTTGTTTCCATAGATACTGATGATGCCATCGTTGGCGAAATATAGATATATTCTCTAACATTTACTAAAATGTCTGACTATACCACTGTTACTTATCAGGAGTTGAAGTTGACATTTGTTTGATAGGGTCAGGGCGATTTCAAACATTTCACATGCGACATCTCAAAAACATGTATCAATCGTACATTCGATAAAAGCCAACAACAAACTATACTTTAGCGTTTACAGCAGGCATTTTATGTCATACCGTCCCTTTTCTTCAGGTCAGAGGTGGATCACTTGCATTCGCGCCTGGAAGAGGTTAAAAGCACTTACAGCGAGCCCCAGTCGCCCATAGCAACCCACAGCGCCCCACCAACCCACTTACCGGAACCAGAGACGCCCCGGATGGTCCCCGGCACCCACCTCATCCCGTTCAGGGAGCCCGAACCCCCTCAAACCCCCACCCTTGTACCCCCGCCGGCCTTTCCCGAGCGCAAGTTCGAGCCCTACGATATGTCGGTGCTCCTGGATGAAAATCTCAAAAAGAGCAGCGGGGAGGAAGAGTCGGACTCCGCTCCTCTTCCGAAAAAGATCGAGAAAAAGGAGCTCTTTACACCACCTCCGCCGCCTTCTCTCCCTAGATATGATGAAGGTAAACCTTGTTTTCTGTTTTCTATGTTTTACACGTGTTTTCGTAAGAAACGCGATGGAACTGTAAAAGATTGTAATAAGAAGTCTTTTTTCATTGTATGTTTGTGTTTGGGTTATTGCGATAATGATCACGCCACAAAAAATATGAAAATGACATATTTTTTAACTTATTATAAAATAAATACCAAACATAGCAAAGCTCGCAACGCTTTTGTGTAAAAACATTAAATATGAAGATTTTAACTTTTACCCTTGGCTATGTTAGTTTGTTTTATGTATGGGATGGCGTAATCCAATATCGTAAGATAATGGTGTTTGGACGTTCATATTGTTAGTTACACACAAATGTCTTGTCTTTTTTCATGCGTAAATTAAAGCAGTGGATTTACATTTCTTCCCAGCTCCTCTTACGCGCACGGTTGGACGTCCATCTGCGAGTCCTCTCCTCGCGTCCACCGACACATCCTCATCCTCCTTCTCCGTGTCCTCCGCATCGGAAGAGTACCTGGTGGAGTCTGTGACCTCAGACAGCGACGAGAATAGAGTTGTGACAGGTCGGTGGTGAGCAACGCGTATAAGACAAAATACACACACACTTGAAAGTATTTCCCTGGTTTTAAAGTTTCCTTTTTTAAGCCATTTTTGTTTGAATTAAGCGTTCTGTTATGAAAGAATAGGTCAGTGTTTCTTAAACTTTTTTTGTTTTGTTCACTCCTATCATCGATCTCCAGATTTCATTCACCCTTGTCTAATGATATGATAAAACTATCTCGTTTATATATAACAGCACAAAATGATTTAGGTTGTTTCGATTTTTGTTAAGATCAACTCAAGCTAGGTTTTACCACTGAAAATATACAATCTCTCGATTCCAGAAATATAAATCTACAAAAGCACAAAACACAGTTTTTTTTTTTGTATTGAACACTTAGTGCAAACCAACTTCACTATTACAATAAGCAAAAAACACCAAAAAACAACAATTCAGTAGTTGATTTACTGCAGAGCTATCATGCATTTCTGACGGTTCACCCTTATTCACCCCCTTTGATTGGTTCACCCCTGCAAAAATTTTGTTCACCCTGGGGTGAACCATTCACCAGTTTAAGAAACCTTGGAATAGGTTACAATCCGCAATATAGCATTTTGCCTGGTGTTTCTTTAGAACTATTGTTTCTATGCTTTATATACTCGTAGAGTACTGGGTTTTACTAAATTCGAAAATCTCAAGCATTTAACAGTTATTTGAGTATGTGACAGTTGTGACACTGTATCCTGACGGTGCTTGTAGCTTCTTACATGGCGAATAATCCACGTTTCTAACGTTTACATTTTTATACTAAATGTCAAACGAATTAAAATAAAACCCCCATAGTTAAAGTAGCATGATTGTCACTATAAGTATGACCGAAACGTAACTTGGTAAACAAGCCAATAACAAATAACAGTGCAACTAATGATGATGCAAGTACGTATCGAAACGTATTTACCAAGATGATGTCAATTTAGTCGACATTTTGGGTTTTAAGAATCATTAATTAATTATCAAGCTACATTACAGATTCGGGCATAGTGTACAGTGTTGTAAACAAGTCATTTTGAAATGACTTAAGTCCCAGTCAAGTTATTTGCAAAATAACTTAAGTCCAAGTCAAGTCTTTGAATAAATAACAAGTCAAGTCCCAGTCCAAGTCATCAGTTGCGCAAGTTAAGTCCCAGTCAAGTCATAATTAGAGCAAGTCATGTCCTTGTCATAAAAATAAAACGTTAAACTATTATAATTTTTAAACTCGTATGATTATGAACAATAACTGAACTAAAAAATAAGGAAAACGGATAATATAGCAGGCAATTTGTTTTTTGTGCAAAAAATTGGACAAATAGCTCAATTTTATTAAAAAAATACTTAAAAAAATGCTTTATTTCAACCCAAGTCATTTGTTCAAAAGACTTAAGTCAAGTCAAGTCATTTGTCCGAAAGACTTAAGTCAAGTCAAGTTATTTTGCCCAAATGACTTAAGTCAAGTCAAGTTATTTAGAAACAATGACTTAAAAAGTGCACTTAAGTCAAGTCATTGACTTAAGTCATTACAACACTGATAGTGTACAAAAGTAATTTTATTTAGCAGAAAATCCCACTCCAAAACCAACACTATATTTATAAAGATCATAAATCTAGGGTTCTTAACAGTTGTTTTTTGTAAAGAGTGGCTTTGTCTCAGATGTTCTTGCGTCTATCTTAGCAAATTACCTGAACTCATGCTATTTTTCATAGCACGAAAAGTTGACAGGACCGCGTCAGACCGTAGCGACCGCGACACTTCCACGTCGTCGGTGACCACTAACAGCAGGGGACAGACGCCGCCGCCCAAGCCGCCGCGACACGCGACACAACATCGGCGCAGCAGCGACAAGCGACAGCGCAGACAGGAGCGTCAGCGCTTCTGGGAAAGGGACCTCGACCAGTACGCGGCAGCTTGGCTGGCAGAACGTGAGGGGAATGCCCCTAAAGAGGAAGCGCAAGGTTGTGAGAAGGTATACTGCAAATTCAAGTAAAGCCCCTCTCTCTCACCGTAACACGTCACTTTCCATATTTTCTTGTCATCACGTGATTTGTTTTCTCACGCATTGGTGATTTTTGCTGTCACGTGACTGATCTGCGCACCTTTCTTTCCTTGCACTGCTAACACACGCCGACCACTATTTAACTCATTATCGTACACGAGTGTATTGTTACTAATATTGTCGGTAAACACTCCAAGTGTTTTATTTAACACTTCAAAGTTCATGTAAAGTTCGTCAAATTACAAAAGTGTTTTTATTGTACGCGTATAAATGTTTTCTTTCGTTGCCAAAATCGTTTCACCTCCGTTAACAAACTGTTGCACACTGTTTACTTCACGAGACCAATAACCTACATTCAATTTGTTGTCACTTTTTGTCGATTTTTAATATGCAGGGCTTGTCAGCATGATCATAGTAACACACTCAAAATTAAAATTGCCAAAAGGCTTATTACTACATTTGCAAGAACATTTCACTAAGAAATAAAAAGACTACAAGTTTACTGATGTTCATTTCGCTACAAACTGTTTTTTTGTTTTTCTTTACGTTTATTTCACTGTGTGGCCGCCATTCACCCATTTTGTACAAACGCTACTTTTAATTTATTAATTTACATTCTTTTCCAAACTTTCATTTTCACTTCATCATATAGTTTTAGTAATAAAGTATTCAAATAACAATCGGTTTGGTGAATTCGCATTGATTGCAAAATCAAATGCACCATGTAAAGATATAAAGAATAGTTCTTAATTTTAAAAAACAAGTTGATTAAACTTGTATCACACACTTTTGTGTTAAGGATTTAAAATCGAAATACGATAGTTAAAAGCAACGGGTGAAATAACATAGAATTTTGCCTCACATAGTAAACAATTGCAGTAGCTATAAACTTTTTAGCAGTTAGGTAATTTTCCATTCACCATTTTTGCTTTAGAGTATAGGCTTGCCCAAGATTATCGATTTGAATTAATTTAAAGGCATTGGTAGTGGGTTCTAAATTCTAATCGCTCTTGAAAAAATACTTTTTGGCGATTGAGATCAGAGTTGGATCAAATGTAATTGATGTAATTAATTACAGTTTTTAATGTAATTGAGGCATTTTCATTCTGTGTAATTGTAATTGTAATTTGGTAAAATTTTGGCTCAATGCATTGATATTGAGAAAATTGAAGTTTCAATCATGTTCCACGATGTTTATTTTGTTTGGGAAGCGATGAGACAACTGTTTTCCATATTTCAGCTGCAATGGAAAACTTAGTAAATTGCAGTTTTGTAATTGTAATGTGATTGAAACATTTAAGGGAATAATTGCAATTGAACTTAATTAATTGCAATTGATCCAACTCTGATTGAGATTGAGTTTATTTATTTTTTATCCTTAGGATAAATATTGCGAAAGTATAACAACTTACCAGGATTTAAAGGCTTTGTCTACGGGCATTTTTTCTCTCAAACGTTATCATAAATTCGTAGTGACCTGTTTAAGGGAAACTAATTAATATTGGTTGTTTCAGCATTATTGGCTAGATTTAAAACTAAACCAAATAGCACTGGCAAAATACAAAAATCTAAAGCTAATACATTTGTCAACAGTGCCACTTGTTGTTTTATCTATTTAGTGTCGCCGGGAACATGGACTAGCTAAGTGGCCGCTGTGGCAAGCCCTCGATAAACGTTTATCGAAATAAAACTAGTTGTTAATCAATGAAAGTGTACGAAAGCTAACAAAATAAAATCACAACGATATAACACTGGTAAATATTGGGTGTGAGGCCCGAAAAATACTTGAAGCCTTCATAATTGGCCAAAACCTTCTTTGTACCAAACACAGCTATCATTTTCTTGCAGGCCGGATCTAGCAATCAATTGTTTGAAGTTGAAAGCGACCAACCTGGATTCTCGCTACTAACTACGAGGTGAAATAAATTTAAAATCAGTTTGGAGAAGACACCTTTCTTTGCACGCTACACTCGTATTGTAACACCTCTTGAACTTTGTAAACAAGCATGTATTGTTTGGGCGATTGGGACTTTATGACGTCATTTTTTTAATTTTCATGCCTAAAAAAAACTAGTTGTTCCTCACTAGCTGTTATATGAAGTGTGGCATAATAAAGAATCGTCCCCCTGAATAGGATACACTGCCTTGACAAGTTCTGAATTTTTTTAGTGTTTGTATTACAGAAGTTCATTTGTTTAAAGTATTTCGAAGTACAGTAGTCGTCCACAGTTTAGTGGAAATTGTTTGTTACCCATTTTCGAAATAGTCAGCCACTCATTTTTTAAACCGAAGCGGGAAACGAGGACACGTCATCAAATTAAAACTTTCAAAATTAAGCAATAGGTTGGTTGGATATCGAAAAGAATGTAAGTTATAGTGACGTACATTGCTTAGCTTCTATTAAAACCTTAAAACTTATTGACATTTATTGGGGTGACTACTATTGTTATCTTATAGGACCCTTGTGGACCGAAGCCATGTAATTCCAAACGAAGCGAATGCCTCACACACAGAGCAACCCAACTCCTTGTTAAACGAAAGCGTTAGTTCGATCGCTACTTGCACATCATCATGCAACACCGAGGGTCTGTTGGAGGCGGACGCCTTGACGGGAGTCATACCTGAATTTGAGGAAACGCCGCCCATCATGGATCTTTCTCGAAGCAATTCGAACCCATGCGAACCCAGAAATGACAACCAGGGTTCTGTCGATATTGAGGTGTTTCACCAGCAATCTCCCGAGCATTCGTCCAGATTACAACCCGACTTTGACTCCTCTATTGAAACTGGGAGATTTGCTTGGGAGTCTTTCAGGACCAACACGGTTACCTTTAGGCAAGAGGAAAACGTTCAGCGAATGCGGACTGTTCGGACTGGGACGCAGAGAAACAAACCGATGAACGTCAATCTGGCATCTTTGTTCGGAACAGATAACTATTCCATGAGTAAGGAGTTTTATATCTGCTGTATTTAAATAAATAAATATTTTAATATGTTAAAACATTCTTCTATAGAATGCGTAATGTGCATTTTGATAGCAGAATTTAAAGCTAAAAAGTCACACTTTTTAAAATAAATAATTCGACAAAAAGATAAAACTTTCAAAAAGCGCGTTTTGAAGAAAGAGGGTTGAACTCTGACCCAGGAGCTTACCAACAAACAAACCAAGGCGGAATCATAAAACGTTTCTCCCTAAACAAAATAACTGGAACAATGAAAACTTTTTAAGATTGTGGAGTTAGCCTATTTGTTCATTAAATACGTTAACCAATTAACCTAAACACGAGTATATTTTACTTTACACTGTAGCGAAGCATAGAAGTCACGGCGAAGCATTCATAAACGACCAACGACCATCTTCAGTCAAGCGTGGCGGCAATGTGGTGACCACCAAGACCTGGAACTTGGAAAACACCTTTCGCCCGATCGGAGGCGGCCGAATCGAAGTGATCGTCACGCCGCAAACGAACACCAGGAAAACACGCCACAAGACGACCATGAATTCTTGCCGCTCGATTGGAAAGTCCTCTACTCCTAAGCTGCTACAGAACAGACGCTTCGTCTCGTTTCGCCAACTGGCGTACGGCGGGAGAAGTCCGCAGCGAATTCGCTCATATTCGAGCACGGACAGCGAGCGTCGTCCTAACTTGAACCAGCACTCCCGCTCTGTGTCTCTTGTGTCGGGCACGTCGTCATTATGGGACACCGACTGTCTGGTGGCCGCCGACTGCTTAAGCGGCAAAATTCCGACCGCGCTGGCCAAGCATGCAAAAGGAAAGCTAACGGACGACGGGGATTTGACCGATGACCTTCTAGCGCAAAAACCTTTACCGGACTTGCATTTTACAGATAGCGACTCCACTTCAACTCTGGTCGCTGGCCAAAAACCGGGAAAAGGTATGTTATTTAGGTCTCTGGTTTGTAGGTCTGTGATGCCTATAACTTTTTCAAAACTCTAGTTTGTATTTTGTTAGAAGTAGATTAGAAAGGTGGTTCTCAAACTAAAAACCTTTTGTCCGTGGTTAAGTTTTTAAGGGGTCTCTTTTCAATTATATGAGCAGAAACACATTAATTATTTAATTTTATAGTCACTGTTTTTAAATGACTTGACTTGACTTAAGTCATTTGGGCAAAATGACTTGATTTGACTTAAGTCTTTCGGGCAAATGACTTGACTTGACTTAAGTCTTTTGAACAAATGATTAGGGTTGTAATAAAGCATTTCTTCAAGCATTTTTTTTATAAAATTGAGCTATTTGTCCAAATTTTTGCACAAAAAAACAAATTGCCTGCTATATGTTCCATTTTCCTTATTTTTTAGTTCAGTTATTGTTCATAATCATACGAGTTTAAAAATTATAATAGTTTAACGTTTTATTTTTATGACAAGGACATGACTTGCTCTAATTATGACTTGACTGGGACTTAACTTGCGCAACTGATGACTTGGACTGGGACTTGACTTGTTATTTATTTGAAAAACTTGACTTGGACTTAAGTTATTTTACAAATAACTTGACTGGGACTTAAGTCATTTTAAAAGGACTTGTTTACAACACTCAAAGTACAACATAATAAATAGGCCTAATTGTTTTAAGAGGCCAGCTTGATGGAATCTTACATTTTGTTTTACCTATGCTTGAGAATAATTTGGTCCGGGGAATACGAATTTGTTATGGACACAGCGCCTTTGTCAATATGTACGATTGTACGGCCTAATATTGTTGCTGCTTTCGCGAGGGCCGCATCCTAATTTAATTGCAGAAAGTATTTACCCGAATCTTTTTTTCACAATACAGAACATTACTTTCGGTTACACTTTAAATTACTTCGACAAACCGCCCTGAAAAATACCCCCTGACAAAATATAAAACAACCGCAACCTCGCTAAGGTACCATAATTAGTTGCATTCAATTAGTTTGTATTAGGTCTACATTAGGTTTCTTTGCAGTTTTCAATATGCGTCCTGGATTTACGTTAAAAAAATGGTAAGCCTAGGGCCTAAGCTTAATGGCATATGATATAAAGTTGCATAAAAAAAGGGTCTTGCCCAAAGCTTTAGAATTTTAGATCTAAGTTTCAAAAAATGTTTTATTGAATATGAACAGTTATTGAAATTTTGCATATTTTATACCTCATTCAATTAGAAAAATTTTAAACTTCGTAAATTACCAAAAATGTATCTACCTATACGTTAGTAAATCTGTCACCAATTTACATAACACAATATTTTTTTTTTTAATTAAAAACAACACCTAACATCTAGATTCTAGAATCTAGATTGTATAACCATACATCTATGGGATTCTAGAATCAAACCAAAACATCTAGAATCTAAATTTATATTTAATAATCTCGAATGGCAACTGGCAACTATGGTTTTTACTTCACAAGATAAACCTTCACAACTTTTTGCGTTATTGTTACGTCACAATAATTCACTACGCCTATCGCATTTACTAACAAGGTTTTCCAAGCGTTCACTGTATTGTTTTGCGGTGTTAGGGCTATCATGGAATCGTTTTGCTACTATTTACTGCCGGATAGTTACTTTAAAGAAAGAACCATTTGATTCAGACTGAGAGTTTGAAGTGGCTTACGGTGATGTATCACTAAATACTCGGTTTAAAAATCTAGCAGCTATAACAAGAAGTTTATATGTAATTCGTGAGGAGGGCGAAAAGCACATTAACAGGGCAATAGAAAAAGTGGTGTGTGCTAAAAAGGTTAATAAACGCAGATTTATATTGTCTATGGATATTTACCAGTTTATATGAGGCGTAAATACCTTGGTTCGCGTGGACCGGGGGCGCCTTGAAATTGTTAACAAAATTACGTCATAAATTTACATCATAAATCACTAGTGAACCTGATGTTTTCCGTCAAACAAATCTAAAACTAGAACAAAGTTTAAATACCTTCAAAGAAAAGGCGTTTGTTTTTCTATTTAATCTATTTGTTTATAAATATTACACCAAGATTTTAACTAGGCCTTTATGGAACCCCTAAAACTAGTCCAAGGACCTCAGTGCACAACTTTGTTCCGCATAAGAACTGAAAGCTTCTCTTTTATCACTTGAAAAGCCTTTGTATAGGCCAATACTGTACTAGCGGTACGTGTAGCCTATGTAGCCTTCCACAGGTTGATAACCACTGCTCTAACGCGATAAAAAAGTGTTCCTATTAGGGTTCGAACAGATTTCAATAGAAACATCCAACGCAAAACATATTTTTGTAACTTTGCGTATAGTGTTATAGGAAATTTCAATTAAGTATTTTTTATTAGACCTGTAATTTTCAAATGGGTTCCGTGAAGAAGTTTTTAGGGGTCCGAGCAACATCTTTTAAATTCATTAAATTCGACTCAATTCATTTAAATCCGACTCACCTTTCTTGTTGAATTCTAATCTTATTTGAAGATTTAGCAGACAGTGAAGGTCTACAGGAAATATTTGTTTGTATAAGTACTGGACTTAATGTTAGAGGAGTTATTGTGCTTTGTTTTAATTTTCCCCGTTTTAAAATTGACGAAGTCCAACATTACTCAAAGGAAGCAAAATATCGCCAGGTAATAAGTTTGAGAACCACTGTATTTATTATTCAACTGTGAAATTTAATTTTTTAAATGTTGAATCCCAAATTTCTATTGATTCTGTTAGCCAATGTGCTTACATTGATTTTACTTTTTTATAACAGTTAAAGTCCATGTTGCTGCAAGTAAGCGGCGATCAGCTCGCTTAAACATTTTTTCAACAACAGCAAAACCCTATCAACGGACAAGAACTAAGGTACTATTTAATGTATTTGGTGGTATTGAGATAACAGCTTAAACTAAAAGCATTTTTAGTCTAAATGCAGAAATTATTTGCGGTCACATTTCATCATACAATTTGGCTAGAAATCGAGAAACTAGAAAAATGGCGGAAAATGTGTAAGCTAGCTGGGCCAAGTATACTTACTGGATACTGGTTTCTGCAGCCGTCTTTCTTTAATTTATCACGCGTTTGGTATTATTACGCTGCAAATTAGTTTCACTGTATCCAATATACCTATCCCTAGCCACAAAAAGGATAACTTATATGCTGCTCTTTTAGTAAAGTAAGTCCTGTTAACATATATTTTAGCTTTATTAAAGGGTTGCATGCAACATCAGGCTAAATTATTTTTTGCCACTCGATTTCTTTCGTATATGTGAGTATATATACAGTTTTCTGTCCTTTAACTTGGTGTTAACTGACCGACCAAATTTTAAACTTTTTCCAGGTTAAGGGCGACTCCGCACACGGCCTGATGAGGTCGCCAAAGAGGCGATTTAAAAACGTCTGTTCGTACCGCCGATTAGCTGTAGCGAACCCGGAGAAGCGTCAGGCCCACGTGAGTCACTTCTTCAGAGCGAGCCCAAAGCGAAAAGCTGGAAGAAAATGCGACGTTACTGTCACAGACACGGATACCTCCACCGTAAGGAAGATTTATGTTTCCTAATTATATGGCCAATTTGAGTTTGTATATTGCTTCTTAGTTAACGCAACTGACAGTGCCATTGCTTTCATAATTAATGTACTCGCCGAGATTAGACCAGCGGAAATCTTAATAAGAATTTTAACTTGACGACGTCTTACTATTTTTCTTTGGGTGATTCGCGGCCCCATGCAATAGTAAAACTCGAAAACGTAAACGTAATTATACTGTACATAAACAACGATATAATGAAATAGAAACATATTACCAGTAACACATATAGCGAAAGTTTTGTTGACAATTTATTAGCAGTGTTTGTATTAATGACCCCAAAACTATTTTTTTTATTACATTTTTGAAAAGAACAAACGTCATCCTCAGTGTTTTTAGGCACATGTCGTTTCATTTGACCAATTACTTTTAGCTAAATTAAAAATGCCAATTATTTTTTGCCCCATACGTCATGTAAACATCTAAATATGTTTACCGAAATGTAGGAACCATACAATGTAACCGTAAAACAACTATTTTGCTTGTATTTTCCAGAGGTGGAATTACAGTTGAAAACACCAAGGGCTAGGAATACTTAAGAACATAATTTTATATAATAATACCAATTTGAAACAAACAAATCACATTTTAGTTGTGGGCAATAATTGCAAAACATGCATACTGATGCTATAGTTATAAGCACATGTGTTTGTCGCAGACCAGAAAAAAATACTAAAGTGTACATTTCCTTATTATACCGTGACAATTTGCTATGGAGTGCGTCACAATTTGCTATTGAATGTTATTTACTGACACAGCATAACTAGTTTTCATAAAAAAACAGCGAAGTTTGTTATTATAACTTGGTACTAATGTAGCGGATGAAAAGCTTACAATTTAGAGAGATATTTAAAAGGTATATTTGCAGTTGCTAATATTTTTATGGTGGAATTGTCTTTTGAATAGAGGTTAAAGGTGTCCACAGAACGACAAAGGGAACCACTGTGATAATCGAATATTCAATTTGTTCAAACCATTGAATACAGTCCATAGGTATAACAAAAAGGCTAATAATTTAGCAAAGTGTTCTGTGCGCTTTTACTTACCTATCTTACCATGAGTAAATTGTAAACCAGGGATTAAAGAACTTGTTGGCTAAGGGATCCATTAAAGCAATAGACATAATTCCTTTTTAAATTATATGTTTAACTGTTTTTTCGAGAGAGCCATATAATATTTTTAACACTGAATGTAATTAACGTGTGCAATTACTGCGGTTTGAAGAATCACTAAAAATTTAAATTTAAACAACGGGAACTGTTTGACGTAATAAGAATATCAAAGCCCATACAGAAGTTTTCAACAGATGTTGAAAATGAATAAAGAGTTATTCGAAACGTTCAAAATGATACCTACTTCTGTATGGGCTTTGATATTCTTATTACGTCTTACTACAACCTCCAACCATTATGCTCCAAAGGGAACTGTTTGAATTAACTCTTTATGCGACTTTTGGTGCCGCATGATATATTAATGACATAAAATGATATTTGTGTTGATACTAGAGCCAAATACAAACATTAAGGCTTCCATTCGTTAAACGAGATTGTATAGCTTGATCTTGTTTTCGATTTGCAGAATTTTATTTATAAAAATGTTAAATACACCTAACTAACTTCTGCCATTTCTTAGCACGGTTGTTTCGAATGCACTGTTTTGGTTGATTGTCGATTGTTACGTTTGGAAAAGTTTTATTCATAACATAGAAATGTCAGGTAACATTGATCTACGCGCCTCGTGTCGCAAGTCAAAGATCGATATCTGGCTGGCGAGCCTTACGTTCCCGGTCATTGTTTTAACGAATTTATTCACGTATTTAGCTTGACGTATCTTCCACCGACACAAGTAGCACCGTGATCATGTGTAGCCAAAGCAAAGCTAAGCAAGCAAAACAGGCGTCGTCCCTCAACATCAAGTTAGCCCAACGAGAAAGTCACCCAAACCAGTAGGTGGCCTTCTTCTACCTATATCAATCGTTTGCACAGCATAACCTGATGTTAAAATTAAAATATCAACTATGTTTCAAAGATTGCTTTAGGTATGCCTCTGTACACGTTTTTATAAATGTGTTGACGACAGCTATGAACCGGCGGTTAAATTTACGCACTGCCATGTTATGTAGCTACAGGATTTTCTATAGACTTCTTTACCGACACGACCAACATTGTCTACTGGCAACCACGCTAGTTTAAGTTCGATTCTCACCGAAGGAATTGGTCTTTTGAGTCATTAAATTTGGTTATTAGTCTGTTGTATTTGTCTCTAATTCGATGGAAGCTTTTTTGTCTCTACATGTTTGCTTTGAACGGTATGTTTTGTTTTTAGGTTGATTATTTTTAGCTGAAGAGCATTATCTAAATTTATAGCTTATTAAAATACCAGTAATATTTTTCCTAGCCCCGTAAAAACCTGCTTTACCATTGTGCTGTAACATTACAGTGTGACTTTTTTAAACAATCAAATCAGAGCAATGTTTTGCTGTTGCTATGTTTTTTAAAGGCACTCAATAGACTAGTATACATTTCTAAAACCTTTCTGCGCTGACTAACAAATTACTCCCGCGTGCTCTGGCGTGTTTACGAAAAAAAAACACCACACTTTAAACGACTCTTTGCGGACTGCTGTATTCAAAATGCGGCACGCGAGATCTAAAAGTTTGCCTAATCCTGATGTAGTCTACGACAGTGATTTTCAACCAGTGTTCTGCGAAACAATAGTGTTCCGTAAAACCTTGCCAAGTGTTTCGCAAGAAATGTATTAGTTTGACTAATGTTCCATGACACACCGGCAAAGTCACTGGCTTATTACAATGAACGTGTATTGCTTTTAGTTTATGAGAGCGCTTATCCATCAATTCGAACGTTTTACCCCGTTTTGATTAATTTTGTCGTGTAACAATTATAATACCCCTGGTTGTCAACAATGGAGTTGTAAATGGCGTCCTGTTGCTGCTTAAGTTCAATACAACCCGAATATTAATTTTGTGCTCATCCAAACTTGTCCAAAAGCCCCATATATCACACGAGGAAAAACTGAAAGTGAATGAATTGTTGTTGTGTTGTTTATTTTATTGCATATCATTAACTTTCGCTTTGGATTCCGCAAAATTGTTTGCTGCAAAATTGTCCCATGGTTAAAAAGGGTTGAAAAACACTGGTCTAAGCATGCACTAATCGCTCTAATCCCATGTAATCAGACGGAAGTTTTGGATGACATCTATGTCTAGACGTGTTTAATGAGCTGACTTGTATCAAGTTCAACTATCGGACAGCAGCGTGGGTTATTTAAAGGCAACTTCTGGTTGCCGCTATTTATTATTTCGGCCTAAAACATGTTGTATTTCAGTAACATTTTAGCGAAATTGATTTACACCCAATGGACAAAAATTGACGTTAGGTTTTTAACGTTTTTTGTCAAACGATTCCCACTTGTGAAACATGTGTTTTTTATTATTTTTTCTAAACAGCCGTAAACCTAAGTAATTGCGATTTTTGCGCTTTATCTCTCAAGTTTGGTCGGATCTAGTTTATTTGTGCTTGGTGACCTCACAATTTGCACAACTTGCGACATTATACATAATATTTACTCACAAGTGGGCGTAACTTATTTGTGATCATTTTTCTGTAAGTTTAAACTGTGAAGGATTTCAAAAATGCGATTTGTTAAAGGCAACCTCTATATATAACATAGTAAATGCTTTGTTAATCAGCATGTGACTTGACTTAATCCAAATTAACCGTTTTCAAGTTTTCGGAATAATTTTCAAAACAATAATAATGATCTCCCCGCATACAAGATATAGCAATATTAATCATGGGCTTCCAACAAGTATTTAGGCTATGTTTTATTTAGATTTAGAATTTACTGTGTTAGCGAAAGGTGGGACGGAAGCGTATCCTAGAAATTATGAAGTTATTTTAAGGAAATATAGATGTTAAGGTATAAATTACGTTCAAGCCAAACTTTGTATATCTTTATATATATTTGGCCAGTGAGTGCACAATAGATATTATCAAGGGTGACATTGAAATTCATTTTCATGGACAAGGTGATCTCAGTCTACTTAAGATAAACCGCTGTATTGAAATAAACTTTATTTTACACAGTTAAAGGCAAGATCCAGCAACAGCGGTTGTAAAAAAATATTCCCACGCTTAAATATACATTTTTGACGACGGTTGTCGCCAACTCGTTTGGCAATTTCAAGGCGCATGAGACGAACGCGGTCGAAAGTTAGTTTTAGACGTGACAGAAAGCAGACGTAACCGGGTTGACGCGACTAATTGATAAAAGGACAGCGGCGGAGCACTGCGGGCCACTGGAATACCCTACGACTGACGTCACCCGTAGGAAATGTGCATCGCGCCCTTTCGCTTCTGCGACAGTTGTTCTACTGCAGCGCCTCGGCCACGGCAGCCGTCTACCGCCCTAAAAATAACAAATGGTCGAAGGCTGCTGCCTTTGCCTTCTTCGCGTCGTCTCCATTGCAACTATATAAGCCGCCCTGGTCCCCTCGAGAATTACCAGGCGTCGTTGATTGAATATCCAGCTGTAGAGTTTCTGCTCTCTCTTGTCGGAATCGTCGTTCTAACGCCGCTCGTGTTTTTTTTTGTGTTTCCCCTTTCGCAGCTTTCCACGTTGTTTAGGGTTTAATTTCGTCGCGAATTCTCTCAAGACCTGTGTTTTTGAGCGCCGTTTTTTCTCGACACAGCAAGTTTTAGCCAAGTGAAAAAAGTCGCTGCTTATCTTCCCGAAACTCTCGCCCGGAGAGGTAAGGACGCCAGCGAATTTTTAGCGGATTCAACCTTAGCGTTATCCACAGTATTTTTTCGTTCGATCTAACCAGACCAGGTTAGATTTCCACCGGAAGTGTATTTTAGTCGAACCGGATTTTCCGTACAAGCAAGGTAAGAATGTGACAGTTTTCCGAGAAGATAGAGTTTTGTGGATGTCGTCGTTTCCTGGTGTTTTTGTTGCATGGATGTTGTTCTTTTTAAAACAATTTTGCAGACGAGTTGGGTGATATAGTAGATTGGTAGCACATAGTATTGATATTTTCGTAATTGGAAATCTACGAATTAAAAACATTCAAATATTTAGGTTTGAGAACCTAAAGCATGAGAATTAAAAAACAAAGAATGCTTTTTTACGTTTTGTGTTATATTTTTACCGATATTAATACTGTTTGTTTGATTCTTTGTTTGTTAGTTTATTTAATCTGAATATCAATAATTGAGGTAAAAAATTGAATAACAAATTTTAAGAAAAAAATACGTTTTTTGTGTGAATACGTTTTTTTAGTTTATGAGGAATATAACGATATTGCATCCCACCTGCATGTTTTGCGTTTACCCAAGTAAAAGTATACCAAATTTTAAAATCTGACTTGTGTGTTCATTCAGTTTGGGAAAGATGAGTCGCCAGAACAACTTGATGGCCGACCCAGCTGTCGAACCCCCCCGCTTCCTTCAATCCCTGCAAGGGGTCGTCGCCGTGGAGGGGGGTCAAGCCTGTTTTGAAGCCATCATAACTGGTAGGGGTCCTATACTTGATCGATTTCTGTACTTTTTAAACAATATATTTGTAGACGAATTTTTAAGTAAAGATTTACAAAGAGTGGGTTTGAATGAATTATTTCTGGTAAGTTGAAAGTATTACGTCTGTGTGATAAGTTGCCACCACCTGTTAATTAAAAGTTTAAAAATACTGAAAACGCGTTTTGGTATGAGCCTACCGACAAATATAAGTAAAATATTTTTTTGGCAAAAAAATCGACGATTTACTGGGAAAGTTATTAATCGCAGATAACAAATACCTAAAACCTGGGTGTTGTTTCTCGCTCAACAAACGCAACACTTTGGTGCACAGGCTTCCCACGACCGGAAGTGCGCTGGTACCACGCCGGAAATGACGTCACTGAGTCGCACAACTACGAGACGAGTTACGCGGCCGACGGGCGCACTTGCCTGGTGATCGGCGAGGTGTTTGACGAGGACGCCGGACAGTTCACCTGCCAGGCGTACAGCGAGCTGGGCCAGGCTTCCAGCACCGCAGAGCTGCTAGTGCAGAGTGAGTGGGCTTATTCTGGGACGTTTTTTAAAGAGTTGGGCAGAACTTAACCATTTACATATTACAAGAAACCGTTTGAGGTTGAATTTACGAACAGGATGCAGACCAAAGGTCGTGAGTTCGAACCTCACCCCAGGCTAGTTCTTTTTTTTAGTTTTCTTTAAAAGTACTGATTTTCTCCGGTTAAATGGCCAACCTGCGCATATTTTTCGTGAAAGTTTTTTTTTTCAATTTGATAGCAGGTGGGATATCCTGTGTCATTTTAGTCCATTTTTATTAATATACAATTTTGGAAAAACAAGATTACACCACACTGGCGTTTATTTGTGACTCGAATACCGCGTCATAAGGGCATATGCCCTAGAGAAATAGTTCTGACTCGCAAGCTATAGATTCAATTATGGTTCATCAGTAATGAAGTGGTTTATCGATGTGCGTCTTTTATAACATACAGAGTAGGTCAGTAACGTAATATTCTATTTTAAATTTTAAACCTAGGATGTTTCACAATGGTGAACCCAAAGAGTAAAGACCGCTGCAGAACCGTGGTTTACATTCAGAGTTGTTTGCTGAAAATAAATTACTATTCGATATGAGTTAATTACAGGTTCAAATCTATGGGGTAAGCTGTGTTTTGGTTCGACCATACCAGCTGGATTTTCAAGCTGTAACGTTTGATACCACGTTTTGCTATTCGCACCCAACAAAACAAAACAACTGCTGTATTTACCACCTCAGATGGAGGCAAATGCGCATTGCCACTTAGGCGAAACCAGTTGGACGTTACACCGTATTGCACACATGACATTATCTCCTTACTAACCGCCTTGTAATATTTTACAGCTTCCAGCAGCCCTCCGGACTTCACACTGCGACTTGCCAACGTCGAGGCAAGCCAGGGAGACTTGGTTCGCTTCCAAGTGCGTGCCAGCGGCGTTCCAACACCGCGAGTGAAGTGGTACCGTGAGGTAAGGACTTTGCGCGTGTGGAGTTGTCACTTTGCTGCGTTTGAACTGAGAGGCCCTATCCATATAACAGTGGCTTTAACACAGTGATTCCTAAACTTTTTCGCCTCGTGGTCCCCGTGTTCTTCGGAATAAAAGGCCGACTGCTTCAATATTCAAAACATGAAAAAAAATTACAAACATCACTGTGCAATAAATAATATAGCATTAAGCACAGTATTCATAATGTTAATTTTTAGTATACAGTGGAATATAAAATAGTTTGTCCTTTTAATGTAATAAAAACGGCTACTGGCATCATTGTTGCGAAGTTTGCGCTATTTCAAAAGAACCTTCAGCGATAGTTTCGACGTGTGTTGCAATTTCAGCTTTTCGACGTGTGTTGCAATTTCAGCGATAGTTTCAACGTGTGTTGCAGCCTGCACGTCTGTCTTTAAACCGGTTCAAATTTGAGCGTTCTAATATTTTCCTCATCATATTGGTTGCCGAACATCGCAGACGTGGAATGTTTGTGAAACTGACTTTCTATCTGGTGGTTTTATATATAAATCTAAACTCCGTACCTAATCATTGCATTGGTCCGCGAAGGGAGCCGAAATCCGCAACTGCGCCGACTTCCAGATCCGATGCGAGGAGGGTCTGTACAGTCTGACGATCGCGGAGGCTTGTGAAGAGGACACTGGTCGCTTCACGGTGACCGCATCTAACCAGGGAGGCAAGGCCACCTCCACAGCCGTGTTGACAGTCTCAGGTAAGCTCTCCATCAGCCTCCTCCTTTTGCATTAAAAGCTTCCTACATATGATTTGATATAATTCTTTCGGACAATTTTCCTTAATTTAGCCTCACTGTGTAGCAGCTCTGTGCTGGCTACCAAAACCTTGGAACGCAAAAGACGGGTTTTCCTAAGAATTTTAATTAAAAATCACGAAAATAATATTCGACAAAATGGTAGTCACCACGGAAACTAAGTTAAAATGAAGGAAAATTGTCTTGGGCAGTTTTTGGATTATTCTAACAGTCATTTGTGATACAGACGACAGCACAGGTTGGAAAAATCTTTAGTGAAAATGAAGTTTACAAAAAAGTCGAAGCAACTTTGAATATAGAATTTTATTCGTTAAACGCTTAATTTGTATTATCGCCATTTAAAGGATGTAAACTTTTACTGTTGTATAATTAAATACATATTTTTAAATTTGTTAAACAGTTTTTCTATTACCTTCATTTCTTAGCCAAAACAGGCAAAAATAATGATAGTTATGTTTTAGTACGTATCTATCAAAGCATTCAATGGTTTACATATATACAATTATTTTTCAGGTGAGGGAACTGTCACCGGCCAAGCCCGATCGGACTATGAACAAGAAACCGGATTATTAGCTCATCAACTGATGACGTCGGACTCGGAAATGAAAGAAATGTCGGCGATCAAGCAATCGCGCGACTTCGAGATGCAGAGAAGTTCATTTGCCAAGGTGAGATATTTTTGTTCTTGACTCATTATTTCAATACAGTAATGCAGTAGTTCCCAACTTGGCTTGCGACACCTTACAGATGTTATAAATAGTTCGCGGCACCCTTGCTTGCATTTTTACTGAGTGGTTCGCTGTAAGGTTACAGTAAACGAGACTGAAACAGCACATTAACTGCGCAACAAGGTTGAAAAAACCTTCTTAATTTTTGGCAATTTTATCGTACACGAAAAATTGTATCAAGAAGCTCACCAATAGAGAAAAATAAAATCCTAAAGAATTTGAAATAGCTCTCGGCACCCGCTAAAAATGGCACCCTAGAGTGCCGCGGCACCCCGGTTGAGAAACACTGTTATCATGGAATCAATTCTGTAAAATAATTACTTAATAAAATGTTGTGATGCACAGTTAGGTTGTGATTCTAAGAAACCAACTAATTCTGCCGTTGGTGTTTTTTTTACCACTGTTGTCATGGTGATATATATTAAGTGTGATGTCTTTGCAGTCATGGCAACATGTATATTTGACGTTCTAAGAATAACACGTTATTCGTTTGATTTAGGAACAGCGCAGTAGCAGCGCTAGATCATCGGAATCACGGTCCACACAACAAAGCACCAGCACGAAAGCCAAGTCGGGATTTAGAAGGCAGAGCCCTTCGCCCATTAGATCAGTCAGGATGAGCCCCCCAGTCGTAAGTCCATACAACATATATATTACAGAATAGTTTGCAATAAATTAGGTTGGAAATACCGTAGTTAAATCGGGATTTCTGTTTACAAGACTACAAAATGCTTTCGTATAAACTACAATCTCGTTAACGTGTGTTTTGTTTTAAAAAATTGTTTATGTGCAAAACTTAAAAAAACCTGAAACTTAAAAAAAGTTGATAAAGCACTACTTTTCCAACCCAAGTATTTGTTTAAAAGACTCAATTCTAGTCATTTGTACAAGACTGGTAGACTCATTACGTTTTGACATTTAATCGGCCCCCTTTTTTGTGAAAGTTGCGCAAGAGCACGACACCGCGTGACCAATCCGATTCCCCGATGCGCCGAGTGCACAGCGTCAAAGCTCCTTCGCCCACACGTAAACAGGACAGTGCCACACCGACCAATGCTACCATACCTCCGTGGAGAATCCAGCAACAGGATCAGGTATAATGGAATTAAGACAGACTGAATAGTTAAAAGACGTACTGGATATATTGGTCACGCTTGATTGTATATTGGTCACGCTTGATTATATTGGTCACGCTTGATTGCGGAACGGCTTAACTCAAAGAAAATCGGATTTTTATCAGTCATTCTTACGTTCTACTTTGCTAAAGTCGTTTTATAATTGTCCGCTTTCTGTCTGTGACTGGATTTCGGGAAATTAAAACCACCCTATGAAAACAACTCAGGTGTAATAGAAAATAAAACAAATTACCTTGCCGAAAAACATGTTAGATTTATTTCATAGTTTTTCTTTAACTACTAGTTTCGCTTATCATTAAAGCAACTTTAACCATAACAAATGCTGGCCTGTATTATTTTCTTCCAATTTAAACCCAATGAAATCCACTTAAGTTGTTGGTTTGAGTGCATATCCATTCTTCAGCCTGTTTCACAACAATAATTAAGTAATTTCGGTTGTTCTTCTCTGTGGTTCACATGTTACACAAAAACTAATTCCCCAACGTTATCTAGGTGCAGCAGACGATGGCTGCCCTGAGCTCTTCCAAGACATCATCGGCCAAGGAAACCCAACTTGAAGTGGGACAAATGCAGGAGGTAACCGAACAGAGCGCAATAGAAATCAGTAGTGAACAGCGCGAGGCATACTCGGCCTCTCAAGTCGTCCAATCGGTCACATTTCAAAGCACAGAAACCAAATCCCAACAACGCGAAACCTTCACCCACGAAAAACGCGAGGTCATCGATCAAGCGTCATCCAATCAGCAACAGCAAAAAATTGCAGCGTCATCCTTGTCATCGGCTGACGTCGACCCGTCGGCGTCCAGCGTTTCTTTCGCGTCATCTGCGTCGTCGTCATCGCTCGAAAAGCCACCGGCGCCGAAACGCCCGTACGTGGCGCCCGTGCGCCCGGTCGAGTCCCTACCCGTGAACCTGAACCAGCAAGTGAACGGCCAGAAGCCGATCGTCGGCGTCCGCCGTGTTACGTCATCGTCATTGAAAATACATCAGTCATATCATTCGCGGGAAGAACAACACATGGTAGGTTTGCGCTTCACACGAATGCTTCACGTTGCTTCGGACTCGCGTTATAGACTTGAATAGATGTTGCTAGCTATGAGGCGACCGATAAAAACTGCTGTGCAAAAAGACAAGGAAAGGTAGTATCGGTAACATCTTCGTTTCTACGTTAAAAACATATGAATGTCCATAATGAACCGGTCATATAGAATCGTTTATTTCTTCCAAACGTCTATAGTTTTTATAAAAGTTTAGAAACGATTCGTTATAAGTTTAAGTAGAAATGGGTTTGAACAACTTGGCCTGTTCTTATAACTCAATATTAATGCTAGTTAGGCTGGAATTTGGCGTGAACCCCAGATACTATTCATGTGCCGTATTTCGAAAAGGTTAAAATGCTCACCAGCAGCGAGCATGGCATGCGATCGCATTTCGATTAATTTGAAGAGGCTAGAGCCATGCGTATCGCAAGAGCGGCTTTTGCAGCTGTCTCGTGTCACGCACCATCGTTGACTTGGGGGACTGACAGGTCACGCTTTCAAACGGACCGCTCGTCTGCAGTTGTATACTGGCTCTTGTACTTCAGAACTCCGTGAAATAATCTTAATAGCCGCCTACTATTGTGAATGTGCTTAGTATTTTACGCCTTTATATCTATATATATATATATATTACATGTATTAAACGTTTTTAAAATGAAAGTCTCGTATTCAACTTTCAACTTATTAAAATAAAACGTTAAACGTAAAAGTACTGTTTAGCCTGCCAAATAAACTCATTAATGCCCCTCTGCACTATAAACCATTTATATCTCAATAAAAATATTTAAGCCATTATATTCGATAAAATCGACATTTTGCTGTTATAAACGTTTCGGCAATACCTCATGCCATCATCAGTGTCATTTGTATCTGCTCATATGGCTATTGGTATCACTAGCTCTCATAGTTGCACGTCGTCTGTCACGCATTACATATCATAACTTATCAACTTCGAATCATGACGTCATTCATGCACTTGCTAAATGTGACGCGCGTTCAGGTTTCGCATGAGTCTGAACAGACGTCGGCTACCACAGCAATCGCTTGTGACGCTGTGACACCCGCACCCAATAACACTGCCACCGCTGTTAAGGAATCGGAGGACGAACAGGTATATATCCCTATTTGGTCGTCTGAAACCGAGGAAGTCAAGTATCGGTTACGTGTTTTTCAACACACAGAGTTTTGCGACATCTGCAGCTGTTTTTTTAAATAATCAATTGTAAAACACGATTTCGTAAAACAGCGGGTCAATAATTGGAAAATATTCTCTTTGGTTTTTGAATAGAAATTTATGAAATTTTAAAAGAATATTATTTTATATTGACAATGTTTAAGACGATTAAAGAGTTATTTAAAACGTTCAAAATGATACCTACTTCTGCATGGGCTTTGATATTCTTATTACGTCTTACTACAACCATTTTTTTTTTTTTTTTTTTTTTTGTTTTATATAACGGAATGGGTGCTTTTGGTTATTTCCGGAGTTTTGTAAGCATTTAAAATAAAAATAAATTTAAAAAAATTCCAAAAAAGATATATAAAAATTTTAACCTAACAAAAAAATGTTGGCAGTCAGTCACTCAGAATATATTTTCACGTGAGAAACGCAGTTAAAAAAAACGGTCATCAAAATTCAACTTCAACCCGTGTTCGTTCTTTCATCACAGGACCTTGCCTCCTTCCCTCCCTTCATCAAGAGCGGGATGCAGGACATGGAGGTCCGGGAGGGAGAGATGAGTCTCCTCCAGTGCGAGGTGATGGGCAACCCCGTTCCGAGCGTGACTTGGTTCAGAGATGGTGAGTTTTCGCCTCGCTAAGTATACTATATTGGCCGAATATCGCGGGGGAACTTTGCTATGCGTCCCATTCAATTTTTAACTCTACTTTTCTCTTTTTTTCTGCATTTTTAAGAGGTTGAAATTCATAAAAACAGGTTTAAAAGGGTTAGTTTAGAAACTTTAGCCTCTTACTAATACGTTTTTTAGACTTTTATGCGAAATGTGTAACAATGCGATAAGCACACATTATAAATGTTTACTCATAATTTCACAAATTTAAACCAAAATTTATATCACCGCTTGCTAAATTTAATTTCTTAATTTTATTGCTAGTTAAAAACAGTACAAACTCATTGTGATTATGGCACCAGAAAAACAAAGCCGTTTCTTTCGGCGTAATTGAAATCAAACAACTAGTTTTTTCCCTGGTTGGATTTGTTTTGCTGTCTACACTATTTGCCAACGTAATCAGCGACTAAACTCGGCAACTCTTTTCCAGGGACTCGCCTAGAGAACTCACACGACTTTGAGATGACCTACAACGGACGAGTTTCCTGCCTACTCATCCGCGAAACCGTCATGGATGACGCGGGTGAATTCACCTGTTCCGCTACTAACGCGCAGGGCGACACCTCGTGTTCGTGCTCGCTAAAGGTTTGCAAAGAGACGTTTTTTTCTGCGTCAACCTTAAAACTAAAAAAATTCAAATTTCATTAGTAACAGTGCCATTTGTCACGTCTACCAATATAAACTCCTATCTAGGTCATTAGGGTGTTGGAATGTTTAAGCATAAATGGTTAAACAAACAACAATGAAAAAACAAGCATCTAAAATGTTTTTTTAAACAAATAAATGTCTCTGTGTTTCCAAAATTTGTAAGATATTTTTGTTTTTCTATTAAAATAATGGTAAAATGAACCATTTGTCTCACTTTTATCTTCAAAAGCCAATGTAATATATGTTGGATTTTACTGGAACATCACCAACTTTAACTGTTAAAACTAATACTTAATTCGAACTGACATTTAGGTAAAGCAACAAGCACCGGCCAAGACGGAAAAACACGAGCGGGCATTGTCCGCTTCCGAAACCGAGCTTTCCATGACTGACTACGATGGATTTGAAAGGTAAGGTTTATTCAATGCCATTGTCGTTTTTTTTATTTTTTCACGACATTAATATCCCAAACTAAATGTTAAAATTATGTAATTAATTTGCAAAAAACAAAAATTAGAAAAACTTGCAATAAAAAGAAACGAGCACAAAAATGATTGGGGCTAATTTACAAGCAAATTAATGCTGATTCGCCAATACAAAACCCTATCATTACTTTTTTCAACGAAATAAAACATGAACTATACATAAACAATATATTTATTTTGTCAGCACTGAAGCCGAACTCGACTTTGTCTCGGGCGTTTCCGAGGCCGAACTCACTGACACCGAGCAACTGTACAAGCCAGTCGCCGCCCATCAAATCGTGCTGGACAGCAGCGATCAGTTCGCCGCCAAGGGCCTATCACCCGTTATCGAGGAGACGTCGACCGCTAGCGGCAAGTCGCCGGAAAAACGCCAGCCGCAAGGTAGCGCTGCAAGCAGCTACTCTAACGGCGAGCCGCCGCGCTTTCTGCGAACGCCGGCCAGCATGATGAAGCTGGTCGAAGGCGGCAGCGTTCAGCTGGACTGCGTGATTTCGGGGATTCCCCCACCGCGCGTCACCTGGGCGAAGAACGGAATGCTGCTGCAGAACGGACATCGCTTCAAAGTGATCGAGAACCCGGAAAAGAGTAAGTTATATGAACCCATAAAGGTTTTAAACCTAAAGAGACAATTTGTTATATCAAAAAATGTTTTTGCGGTGTGAGTAAATCTGGTTTAGGTCAATCCACACCAATTTAATAAAGACCGTGTTTCATTGTGCTTTTTCTTTATTGTTTGACTGCTATATGTTGCTTTTCGCCCGGTTGCAATATCATTGCCCTGATAAAGATTTCCTGTATAGGTTATCGAAACGTCGGTATATTTAGTAAAAAATATTGCATGAAGAGCAATTTTACAATTGATGAATTTAAAAATACCGTTTTATTCGAATGAAAGGAAACAGTTCAATATGATTGTAACGTCGAAAATCTGCAACCTAAAATGAAAGATATACGCGCAATATTATCTGGTTAGCTTTATTTGCCCATTAAAGGCAGTGAACAATTAAGTATAGCATTTTACACAACAACCTGCTGATTTTCTACCGTTGCCATCATATAGTAAACGGCCTTGTGCATTTCCCAATAGATTTGTACAGCCTCGTGATCACGATGGTTTTTGTCGAGGACGTTGGCGAATACACGATAACTGCCACCAACCAGTTTGGATTCATCAGCGGATCCGTGATGCTCATGTCCGAAGGTAAGGCCCGCAACTACCTCTAAAATCTATGTATTTTTTAAATTATTGATTTATTTTTCCATTACTTCGATTTATGATGTACTTTAAGTAAATTCGACGAGTTTTATCATGTGCCCAGCTATTTTTCATCGGCTGGGTGATATTTTACTTGGCAGAACACTGCATGATCTAAATTTAACTCTTGCGGCAATTTACTTTAAATCTGAAGAATCCTCGGTCGCACTCCTGTGTTTTATTGGCTCACATCTCTCATATCACACGTCTTTCTGCTTACAAATTCGATAAACGAAAGAAAGGTGATAAAAAATGGCGTCCGAATAGTTGGGGTGATAACGATTTTCCAACTTGCAGAGAACTACCAGAGGTTCCAGGAGCAGGACGCGATCGACCGCGATTCGCAATCGGGAAAAGAAGAAGAAGATCGCAACCAGACGCAAGTGACTCTTCCTCCCAGAGGACGAGGAGCGACAGCATCCAGGCAAGTTACAATTCATTAATAATTATTTTAAACTGCTTTTATACAGGAGAGCTAAATATTTACTAACCAGCAAACTTAACCCATTACAAATACAAAAATAAATAATTTATTTGCTTTCACGGTTGTTAAGCTGAATTTAGATTGGCCACTTTACTATTCCGACTAGACATGTTAGTTACACGTCTTAATACACGCAAGGTTGGTTCCAAAGCAGATTTAAAACAGTCTACAACTTTTAACAATCTAGTCATTACTAAAAAAAATTTAGTTATTACAAAATATTTTTGTTACATTACTGCAAGCGTAGAAAACACGATTGATTTATTACTCAAATTACACAACAGGAAAACCTTATTTTGACATAAGAGGTGTTGTAAGCGATATTTTTGAAATGACTCAAGTCCAAGTCAAATCTTTTGCAAAAAATAACAACTCAAGTCCCAGTCCAAGTCACCAGTTGCCCAAGTCAAGTCATTTTTGGAGCAATTGAACTTTAAGTCAAGCCGTTGACAATTAAAAAAGTGTAAAACTATTAAAACATGTTACCACGTCCGATCAAATAAAAAGAACAAAAACGCAATATATGGCAAGCAAATTCTTTCACGTGTAAAAATTAAGATTAAAATTCCAATTTATCACCAAATATTTGATAAAAACACTTAATCTTAACCCAAGTTAATTTACATATGACTTCAGTCCAACTCAAGATATATTCGTTAAAATACCTAAGTCACGTCATTTAAAAACAGTAACTTCAGTGCACTTAATTCATTACAACACTGATAAACTGATAATGGTATTAAAACAAACGCTAAAATGTGCTTTTTAAACCCGGCCACGTAACGAAAAAGTCATATTCATCCAGGGGCAGAGGTGAGCGTCGACGTGCCGGACCCCAATCTCCGGGTGCGAGGTCTCCAGGAGACCTAAGGAAGACCAGCTCCAGTCCTCAGAAGCGCCTCCGCGAGATCTCGCGCTCCCCCGTGCGGGTTGCCTCCCCCTCCAGGAGACTGGATGACCTGGATCAGCTCGACATCGAGAAGTTCTTCAAGTAAGTCATCCATATTTTTCTCTGTGAACGATTTCAAAAGTTCGGCCCTTTCTGCGTGGAGTTTTGCAATCAAAACTACCTAAGAAAAAAGCGTAGTTTTAAATCATAGTTTTTTTTTAATTATAGCGGAACATTTTAATGCTAGTTTCATACTACTGAATATTAGACAAACAATGAGTTAGGAGCAAACAGAAAATCGTAATATTTATTCGGAATGTTGATTTAATTTTCTTAATTTGTTTGTTTACTTCAGGCCCAAGTTCCTTAAGAAGCCCGACAATATGGAATGCAACGAGGGTCAAGCGACCAGGATCGACTGCAAAGTGACTGGAAGACCGCTACCAGATGTGTCGTTTTTCCGCAACGGTAGGTCAAATCCTCATTCAAACACAAAATTCCGCTTCAGAAAAACTTCAAAACATGCTGTTTTTTTTGGTATTTAACAAAACGCATAAAAAGTTGGTCAGCTCTAACACCGAGAAATTCAGAATATAGCCCTCGTCCGTTAATAGGCATTTACATATTTTAACACTACAGACTTTATGTAACTATAACGAAAGAGTATCCCAAACAAACGGTACATCCCCTGCCACAATACTACACCTGTTGATCCTTTTTTTGCTATTTAACCAAAATCACAAAAAATTGGCTGAACAATGACATCAGGTATTTTATAAATTGGCCCTAATCGGTTTATAGGCATTTTATATATCTAAACAACACACACTTTATGTTACTACACCGTTAGCGTATCCCAAACAAACGTTACACCCCCTGCCACCTTACTACACCTGAGATGACGGCGGCAGGTCGGCGCGTGACGTCACAAGGTCGCGCCGGGGTCAAGCGAACGCCGCGACCCGGCCGACCTTGGCGCCGCCGCCATATTCATAAACGTAAACAGATCCAAAGAGGCCGCGACAAGCAAGGCATAACAAATGCCGATTGTGCGCGCGATAGTTTTACAGCGCGTCAAAGCATGTCGGGCTCAGAGCGCGACACGAAATATCGTGTAGGGCGCGGCGACGGATCAGAAGGCGTGAAAGCGAGTTCGGTGTCATTCGAGAGTTGTAAGGTGTTCCGGTTTGCTTTGTCCCCGCATGCCCGGCTAGAGTATTTCGGCGATTTGCGAAACATCATACTTTCTGCGGCTGCTGCTATAATTACACACTGCTGATCGGCGGTCGCTCTCGGCTGCACTGGGTTGATCTCTGCTATCACTGAGTCGTTGCTTTATAGCAGATGCCTCCAGTGGATAAGGTGCTAAAGTGGCTAAAAATACCGATCGTTAAATCGAATGTAGAAATCCAGTTTGTTAGTCTGTCGCTCATTTATTAGAAGTTTTTCTTAAAATCCATTCTAAATTCATGACAGAACACACCAACAATATTTACTTCTAATAAATCAAAATTACAAAATTAACAAATGCCGATACAAACTTATAAGTAAGCGTTTTGGTTTACAAATCTCCGTTCCTTATGAACGACGTAATAAGTGTATTGTTGAACAACGCACCGCGGCATGGGAAAATACGCACAAGGGCTGTTGTGCCGTTAAGCAGCGGATAACCAGCTGACCTGAAGGCTTCTTGGTGGTTCCTTATCCATATGCGCGGTTATCGAGCAGACAAAATGTATGAAAAAATAGCGATTTGGAAGAAACAGCGATCTTCACAACAGTGCGAAAATGTCAATCGTTTAGTTTACATAGCCACTCCAAATAGCCGACGTATTCGTTTTTTCCAAATGTGCTGAAAGCGTTTTTGTGGCACGAAAGCGAAGAACAAAATATAATTCGGGTAGGTTTTGCCCTGTAAACCTGTCAAGGGCTGGGGAAAGCTTGGTTAAAGTAGCAAATCGACCACTTTGGGTTAGATGTGTAAATTACAAAGTTATACATTAAAAAAACATGTCGCTGCATTTGTAGACGTGAAAGTTAATGGGTGGGAAAATCGCATAGTCCTCTCAGTTTTTATTACTTTTGAAAGTACTTCTGGAAAAGTACGTCAACCCGGTGCCGCGGGCCTTGCGGGTAAATCTGCGCCCGATAGGTGGGGCATCACACATACGGACGCGGCTAAATGTGGATACGACAAGCACGCGGCAAGATATGCGCGGCTTCTGTTTCAACTGCTGCTCATTCCATCTACCCGCGTGCTCCATTGTCCAAAGGCCATTGTGCCGCCGACTGGGCTTGTTACGAACATCGCCGCCTCCTTTGTAGAAGCCTTGTAGCCCATTCCGACGGGGGTCAAGCGAAAATTGCGCGGCCAAATCGACAAGCGACCGTCATAAACGCGCTTTCTTTCGAATCGCGGTCGCTTTACGAGAGGCTATTGCGTCTTGCCTTTTAAATTTGCCTGCGCGCGCAAGCGGATTTCAGAGTAGCGCGGTTGTTTGGTTGTAGTAGCAGCAGCTGCTGTTTATTTACGGCCAGAGGCTAAGGGTGGCAATTTAGCTTTGTCGAACAGTCGGCATCGGCGAGGTAATGAGCACTATATATCGAAACACAATCCCGGCGTAGGTTCGGGTCGCCTGAATAGAAAGGTCGTCGATACTCGCTCGTATTCCGTAATAACAGCATCGCGATATGGCTCTATTGTTTCCAAGCGCAAGAGGGTATCGTCGCCCTATGACTGTCGCCTTTTTTGAGGTTTCAATGCGCTCTCGACGGCTACTTGATTGGCGGATAATTCGCGACTGAATTAGCTCTATACGCCGAAGCTCGCATTCAGCGATTCGTCCTGGGCAAGGACTGTCACCGTTTGTAGGCAAATTAGCGACAAATTATCTTGCGTTTTGGAAACATGAGATCGGATAATGCGCCGTAGATCGTCGATCGAAAGCGAAACGGAGTCGCAGTCAAGTAAGTAGACCTTGTTGTTGCTGTTGCCCGCATCGGCAATTAGGATCTGGCCTATGTTCAAGTGCGTACGTTAAACGGTAGGTAAAATGGTAAAACGTTTTTAGAACGTCAGTTTTTAGGTTTTTTTTTAGTTTTTAATTAATTTGTTGTTGACCGTGGGGTATCGTTATTTTAGTAATAAAAATTGCATTTATCTCAATCTGGCCTATGTCCAGGAGTGTAGGTTAAACGGTGGGTAAAATCGTAAAACTTAAGAGCGTGAATTTTTGGCTTAGTTATAATATTTTTAATAAATTTGCTGTTTACGTCGGGGATTCGTACTATAAAATGCATTTATTTTAAAGTTTAGCAATATAAGCGCACTGTTAGAAACGTTTGGAGCTATTAAATGGGATTTTGTTGCTTTGAAGACCTACCGGTTAGCCTATATTTTGCGCTTTTGGCTATTAATACAACCTAAAAATTTATCGGCATTGCCGCAATAAGAACCTATTTTTAGCGCGTCGCCGTTCGGTTACATTTAGCAAATTATATATTCGCAAACACCTTTGTCCCACTAATAAGCGACAAGCAACAAAAGGCCCTCGAAAGTGTGGGTTTTCGCGTCGGGCGAAGCCAGTCAAATTCGCGGTGCTATGGGCGGCCCACTCTAGCCTAGTCGAGTGCCATAACTTCGACATTGTTTTGACCGCTCGGCGCCGTTTTTCGACTCTCGGTTGCGCGAAAACGGGAGTTGGTAGCGGGCGAGAGTTTTGGTTTGAATCTGTTTCGCGGCCCTTTGGGAAACGCCAGAGCGAAAGCGATTCGCTATAGCGTTTGTGTTTTTGGCAGTTGCGAGAGGGCGCTGAATATACTGACTGACGAGAGCCGCAGTTTTTGTTGTACTCGATACGAGAGGTTTACAGCGTATAAAGTTTAATCGAGGTTTTCAAAATAAATTGGTGGGAGCTTTAATTTATGTTGGTAGTAAAGCCTATCGCATAAAACAGAGAAGCTGAAAACTTATGTTCGTTTTGATAGCGCCTAACATAAAAGCCCGGTGCTTAGCGTAATTGTTGTCCTATAGCGCCAATGAAAGTGGTAACTCGAAACTCGACTTTGTAAAGGGGGCGCTTTACACGGCGTGGTTCGATGTACTTCATTAGTTTCGTTCGCCCGCAGAATCACAATAGCCAGTCTTTGTTTTCGAATCTTTCACGCATGGCAACCGCTCTACAGCCAAGGATTGCAGTAACCATAGCTCTGCGGGTTGTAAAAATATGAGCGTGGCTTGTCATGCCGGCAGCATATTTACACTGTTTGTGTAAGTCAACAACAGCAGCATTGCGCCCATAGTACTCCAGCGTTACTGCCAGGGTTGTAGGCCAGTTGGTAATCCTTGTGTAATTTTCCCGCTCCACACAGTTCCGTGTAGACTTCGGGCAAGACGCCCCGCTAATGTGATTTAGTAGGCAGGGCAAGTCCGGGCCGGCAATTTGCTATGACAAGCCAACGCCGTTGCTGGTGGCACGAGACGACTAGTTGTTGTTGCTGAACAATGACGGATCGAAGGAGATAAACTGCAGTTCTTTTGTTTGCTACAACATGTCGTTGCTCAAGCGCGGCCGAGAAGTCGAAAAGAATTCGACGCCTGAAAGCCGGCGGAATATCCGGCAAAACTCCAACCGCCGCCACCAAAGCGAATTCAAAGCGCAAACCGCCGTGCTTCATGGAGGAGATTTTAAACACGACTAAGGGCGAACAGCAATTGCCCTGCTGGAGGCTCGAGCCCGAATATATCGTTAACTCATTGCCACTGCCTTCAAAATACGACGAACCGGTTGCCGTCAGCACCGATTCCGACTCGGGTTATCGCCGATCGTTTTCCAGCGACGACCGGCCCTTTACAGAGCCAGAAACCCCGTCCACAACGCACTCGGCCGAAATGAACAGCGCTGAGCTCATAAAACGGGCGGCGGACCAGTTGGCCAGCCTGAGCCCCGCTCTGATAAGAGACCGACTGACACAGCAGCCGGTGCTAAAAACTAGCCTCGGCATCGGCATGAGTATTGAAAGCTCAACGGCCGAGCCAAAGTTAACGCGACCGCCCAAAATCAAAGAGGCGGCTTTACGGTACACAGGCATAAACAGTCTCAAGGACCTGCGCAGCTACATGAGCCGAAAGCGAGCCTTGAAATCCGACGCGACTGTCCAGCCTTTGCCAGCAACTGCCGACGCTAAATTGTCGCCGCCGATTAGCAAATCGCTGAAAAACGGCGGCGGTGTAGAAAAATCGCGCTTTGGCCGCGTAGCCGAAGTCGGCGTCTCCCCTTGGCTGAAGGCAGACCTGCACATTTACGTTTGCGTTTGTTCCAAAGGCAAGTTTCCGTCGAGTGTTTGTTTGCGCAGCACTTGCGAGCGGCATTGTTATCGTCGAGTGCCCGCTCGTAGTGTTTTCCTTCGCTAGTGGATTGGCCCCTCTTCTTCTTTACATATGTTTGTCATGTAATGTGGCGCTTCCATGCGTTCGCACACATTCGGTTAATTCGAAATGGCCGGGCAATAATCGAAATTTCATCCAAACTTTGAAAAAAGAAGTTAAATTCGCCATAGATTTGTGAACATTTTTCTAAAATAAGTCGACAATACGATGTAATTGACTTGTTAAAAGACATCACAAAAACAAGAACAATGACACTTTGAAGTCTTTGCCAGATTTGCATTAAATATAGAATTGCTGTTGGGCCAGGTATAGTATATACTGAAAAGAAGTTATTTTGGTACTTATTTGTTTTATCCGATTTGTTTATGATTTATTTTGCGTGGTGTTATTACATTTCCTGATAAAGGCATCCACAATAGGTAGCCGAAACGTCTGATAAAACAATTAAGTACAGGAAATAAATAATTTCAGTATGTAAAGAATTGCGTTTGTATTAAACTACCTCTTAACATTGGCAACAAAGTGTACAATTTCCCAGGACGACGTTGTCCACTTTAGTGTCTCCCTATTTTCTCGGATCTTTATGTATCTTCCACTAACCCAATTCTTCCTCCATCTCCGCAGGCTCCCAGATCTTCGAGGACTTCAGCCACCGCGTGGTGGTCAAGGAGGACGGCATCCGATCTCTCATCATCTCTCCGGCCCGACCGGATGACAGCGGCGAGTACACCGTGATCGCCAAGAGCGCAGCCGGCAAGGCAATCAGCACCATGTCCCTGACCGTTATACGTGAGTATTAAGGGTTAAGTTCAGGAAAAAGGCATAAGTTTCGGGAAATGTGAGCCTATTTGGTTGTGCTGTTTTGCAAAGCGAAATTTCTGTTGAGCCTTTGCAATTTGTTTTCTACGAATGGTCAAGTGCTATCCATGCAAAGATTTGATTTAACACGATTAGTATAGCAGAGGTATAGCTGAAAAAATTCCTGGCTTGTATTTAGAACTGATGACAAGATTAAACGTCGCTTGAATCGTCTTTATTTTCGCAAAGTGTTTTTTCTAGTTTCTAAATTATTTTTGTTGTGTTTGATTAGGTATACCCTTCAGGGCCTCACATACACACGTTACGGCATAATATTGAGTTAAATAAGCCTATACAAACATCTAAAGAGTCTACACTCTACAGCAATTAAAATGCACATTTAATATGTATGTACTCCTTTATGAGGCTATTACCGATCATCGTTCAGACAATTTACTTCACAAATCACAACTTATTAAGTATTATATATTTTGGTAATAAATTCTATTTAACCAACCTAATGTGCAACACCTACACAAAGCAAACGTTATTATTATTTTTTCATAAATCACTAACTTCTAACTTATTTACAAACGTTACCCAGCACAAGAGGGCGCCGAGCGTCCCCGGATCCTTGAAAAGCCTCAGAGCGTGACGGTGAAGGAGGGCGACCTCGTGCGGTTAGAGGTGTTCGCCGTTGGAAGGCCGACGCCCGACATCGTCTGGCTGAAGGACAACGTACTTCTGATTCCCGACAAGCACCCTGACATGAGGTATATATGGCTGTTTACAATTGGATTTGCTCTGAAATAACTGCGATAAGTTTGTGAAAATCTGCTATACCTGCAAAATGCTACCTTTCTGTATGGGTTTTAGATTCTTACCATGTCTTACTATAAAGTCCAATCATGATGCTCCTAAAATAAGTTGTTTATGAAAAAGTAAAAGTCAAACATTTTGTCTGAAAATATATATAAAAAATAGCAGAAGTTTTGCATGAATCATTTTTATTTATTAATTATCTGTTTGATATCAAATTGTCCTTGAATCTTTATCGATAGCCGTATTTTTCTAATTTTTATCTGTGATTCATAAATCCAGATTTATTGTCCCTGAGGTTCCTAAGTTCAAAATATAGCATTCGTTGTGACTTATTTCTGAAAAACATACATCCTAAAAAACGACAGGGTGCACGAAGAACCAACCCGCACCCCACAACCTGTTAAAACACAACATAAAATCATATCTCTCTTTGTAGAATCGAAGGTGTCGACGGACACGGACTTCTGACCATCGAGCAGGCCACCAAGGGTCTGCACGACGCATGGTACACGGCCACGGCGGTCAACAAGACCGGACGCGACCTGACCAGGTGCAAGGTCAACGTTGAACGGTCCGAAGCGGTCCCGGAAGAGGACAGGCGCCTCTACATCCCCAAGTCGGCCAAGAAAAGGCTGCCAGTCGAGCCGTCGCCGGAGAGGGTAGACCTCAGAAAGGTATAATGTCGTTTGTTTATGAACCATATATAATCGCGTTGTAAAGCATATTATGTAAGTTAACGAATACTGTAACTACATTAAGCTTACGGTGTCTTCGGCTTAAATTAAATTTGTCGTTTTTACCAAAGCTCTTTTGAAATCCAGCTAATAGTACATGTGCATAACATGAAGTTTTCCTGAAAAACTATACTTTTCAATCAGCCTAAATTTATTAGTTGTTACTTCAAGCTTTCGTTTGTTAAATTTGGAAAAGTATCTCCCTAAACAAATTGAAGTTCCAAGTATATTGGATTGTTCGACTTTACTGGTGGCCCATTGGAGTGGTTTAGGTTTTATGACCATAAACAAACATAGACGCGGACTCAATTCTTTGTCATAACGAAAATATTTTCCGCCTACAATGGACTTATAATAACTTTTTGAACTTGAGATTACGAGTGTTACTTATTTGAAAATTCCTATAGCTTCATTGCTAGTTTTAAACCAAAGTGAAATACTTAAAAAGAAAAATATCAATATTTAGCCATGCCCGCTTTAAATCATCAAATGTTCTGTTTTAAACCAGCTTGACAACTTCGACGAGAGTGACTTGTACGACTCCAGCAAAATGCAAAAGCCCCGTATTAAGAAGAAGCTCGTGTCTGTAAAGCAGAAGATCTTGGGAGCTGCTCACTTCGAATGCCACATCGTACCAATCGGAGATCCGAAATTGAAGGTAAATAAAAAAAATCAACGCAATGCGTTTTGTATGCTGGATACAGGTCCAACAGTAGAATTATGTCTGGCTTGTTTTCCACTAAAATTGTATGACAAACCCTGCAAGCCAATAAACCATAAAAATAGTTCTATATTTATTGGAGATATTTCTCATAATTTGTTTTCCTTTAAAAGCATATCAAACCTTATATTTAAGGTATACCAAAAACCGTTTGTTCTATAGTCTTACTTTGGTTGGTAGAGCATATTAAGTCACTTGGCCGGCAGTCTTTCGTGTTATTTTATCATTAACTGGCGAATCGCGGATGTGGTGTGGAAAGTGGTGTTAACCTGTATTTGTTCTGCTTACGTAGGTCGAATGGCTTTTGGATGGCAAGCCCCTCGAGTACGCCAACCGGATTATGACGACCTTCGAGTTTGGATTTGCAGCACTCGACATCAACGCCGTTTACCCGAGGGACACCGGTACGGCTGTTCCATTACGAATAAATACCGTTTTGCTGAAAGTTGTTGTTTAAAAAACGAAATTAATGCGAATCAATTTGTTAGACATATTCTTTACGGTTGCTAAACTGTGGCGATTTTTTGTTGTAAAATGTTAACAAAGTTAAAATTTCAGTATTTGAAATACCGTAAAATCGTTGGTTTAAAGATCTTAGAAACATATACCAACGCGCTTTTGCTCATTCGTTAAGAATTTAAAACCCATTTTTTTTATTCAATTTTAACGTAGATACTATTTTTCTAATTTCGCGTTTAAACATTCGGCATTTTCGCAATCAATTAATACATCTTGATAATAAACTGCAAAGCCAAAAAGGTCGAGTATATCGATATCATCTTGATTAAGACGTTTCGATGCGAGCTTTAACATTAACTGATGATGATACAAGCTCGTATCGAAACGACCTAATCAAGTTGACGTCAATCTACTCGACCTTTTTTGGCTTTGCAATTCATTATCTGTAACCAATTAATATATATTGATACAACACCTCGGAAAATATCCAAACACTGACTGAGACTTTTTTATGTTACAGGTGTGATCAGCTGTAGAGCCACCAACTCGCACGGCCAAGTACAAAGTTCCTGCACTCTGATCGTCAAGGAGGAAAAGGGATTGGTGGAAGCCACTCAACTGCCCGACTCCAATAAGCTGGAAAGGATTCAAATCAAGGAAAAGCACAGACAAGAGGTAACCGCTTCAAAAGAATAAAATATATGGATTGTAAGAGCACAAATGGCACTTTGCCTTGAGGTCAGAGCGAAAGCTTGCAATCATCATTAACTGTTTAAAATAAAGCAACAGTTAGTGTTTTTTTAATGGCCGGTATCTGTGTTTGGTAACCGTAAATGGTGTTACCACTATGTTTTTTATTGAGAATATGTTTTGTTTACCAGTACGAGTTAAAATTCGCATGGTTTGCAGTATATTGTAGTTAAGAAATCATTCTTGGATCCGAATATACTGAAAATGCATTTGTTGTTTTTTAAACATTTTTTTTACACGATCATTAAAAATATACACATAAGATAAATAAATTTACACGAAACAGATATGTTTACAACAATAAAGCTCCTTGTTTTACACGAAAAGTGTTTTTACACGAACTTTGTTTTACACGAATTCTTTTAAAGTTGTCACTTGCCCACGATCACCCGGAGGTTGACGATTCTCTTCCCAAATCGGCTCCAAGGATTGTCCTCCAGCCAGATCCGATCCGAGTCCAGGAAGGTGATCCTGCTCGCTTCCGCTGCAGAGTCCTGGGTCATCCGACTCCGAAAGTTACCTGGTACCTGAACGAGACTTCAATCAGGCCTAGCAAGAGGTAAGCTGCTCTTTGTACAGAATTATGCGTTTTACCAGACTGTTACCTATTGTGGAATAATTACTTGACTATGACCACTTGCTTATTTTATGTGGTTACTGTTGAATAATGGCGTTCAACTTTTGCAATACTGCACGAATAAAAACCTCCTTTGAATTACCAAGTTAAAAACAGTATAAACGCTGTAATATAAATCCATACTGTTCTATCCTTAACGTTTTTAAGCTGAGATTGATAATAATTTTTGGAAACCAACAATTTATCTCTAACCGCTGTCGTTCATTAATTGTAAAGTTAGTAGAAGACAACCATCGCTAACAGCAAGCTTAAGTAGTTTTAGATACAACTTGACGCAACATGCTATAAAAGGGCACATCTTAATAGAATCCAATACCATTGGCAGTAGGTTTTTGCTTGTCGATCACTGTTCCGCTGACGCGTATATAAACAATAAAACTCAAAGTTTAAAAACCTGAGTAAAATCAAGATCAGGCATTTTGTTAAAGGAATATATATTTCGCCTATGCTGGCAACGTCAGTTCCTTATTCAAATAAAATCAATTGACGCAACATGCGTTACCGCTTTTTTCTTAAACGACCTAAATCCTCGTATCGCATAAAACAACTCAATGCCTTAAAACTCAAGGTTCCGCGTCTGGTGCGACGGCATCCATTACTTCGAGATTGCAACGGTACGCGGATACGACCACGGCCAGGTCCGGGTCGAGGCCGAAAGTAGGGAGGGCCGGGACCAGGCCACCGTGGCCATCGAGGTCTGCCAGGCGGAGGACATGCGTTCTGTGTTGCACAAGGCCAAGGCCGGCGGCACCGAAAGCGGCAAGAAGACCTCGCTGGACACGACCACGTTAAAACAGTATCGCATCACGCGTAACGTCGAGGAACAAGTGCGAGGTAAGAAACAATGTTTTTTATGTAGTTATTGTTTTGTCAAGGTTATTGCTTCCTTTTGTTTTTTCGCCAGTTTATTTCATCATAGGCGTACAATTTCCTTTCCTTTCTATTGTTTTCTTCCCCCACCAGGCATAAATAAGAGCTGATTTTTACTTCAGCTTTTTCCCAAAAACGATCTCTTGGTAGCCATTGAAAGAATCTTATTTTAGGATAAATTAAACTTGATCAATTTACAGAATGAATTTTGCTTTATAAAACTGTTAATGAGTCTTATATTAATAATGTACTTCATTCTCTTAAAAAGATAAATAAGTAAATACTTCACCATAAACCCCTTTTAAACGAAAAAAAAACTTTTGAAACTGCTTATTTCAGAAATTGCGTTTGAAGGTCAGCTTAAGAAGCTACTTCGCACTTGTAGTATATTCGAAATTCAAACCATAACCACTTTAAAACCTTCCTTGTGTCGTCACAGAGGAGAAAGGCAAGCATATGGTGTCGCTGCGCGAGGTACAAAAGCCGATCGCCGGCATCAGGCAGCTAAAGAAGGTGGAGCGGCACGAGGAACTACAGAGCAAGTTCTCGGAGCTGGCCGAAGAAGAGCGGATGATCAACAAGCTGGACGCTGACAAGAAAAAGGTAGGAGAGTAATTTATTTTCTGAAGAAATTTCGATAGACTAGTGCTATAGTTATACAATTAATTACTTAGGTTTCTTACAAACTCGCAATTACTGTTTACCTATTTGGGGTTTTCTTTGTTTTTAACAAAGATAACATTCAAAGATAAATTATATTCGTTTTTATGTTTGTCCAATTTCTTTAGAAAGTACACTTACTTTACAGTCGTTTTCAGATGGTTTTAAACGTTTATAGCCAGGGAAAGTGTTTTTCACAGATTATTTTTCCTAAAAATATGCAATTTTTTTAATGCGTTTTCTTTGTTTCAATATGCCTTAATCAACAATATTTTAAGTATCGTTGACAAACTTGTGTTGTCTTAAAACACTTTCTCAATTTGGAATCTCCAAGCTGTGTTAGACGAATTTATATCATTGGCACAATTTTTTTTCTCGAAATAGATCTCTTTCTTTTCAAAACATAATGTCAAGTAAGCACTTACAAACATCAAACCCAAACCATTGCCCGTTGTCCTAACCACGTCACTGGTGACAGACACCGGAGCGTGACCGCGAGTACGAGGTGTTTATTCGCAAAACGAAGGACGACCTGGCGCACTGGTCCAAGCCCCCCGAGCCCGAGGCCCCCAAACTGCCCCCGCTCAGGCGCCCCCGGGAGTCGCTGCCAGCCCCCTATATGATTGATCAGGTTCAAATCACCTGCACACTTCGCTTATCATAATCACTATTGCATTTGCACCAATTTCACGTTTGGCAACAAAATCGCATGAGAACAACGCTATTACAAGAAATAGTGTATTTTCATATACTGTTTACTGTCGCAAAGATTGCATTTTTTGCACGCCTATGGATGTAAAAACACATTGAGATTTCATCCAAGCGGTGCCACACGTCTGTTTTGGCTTTGATAATTATTTTTGCTTTCAAATGCCTACTGAAAGAATATCGTGCTGCAAATAATTACAAGTCATTCCACACTTGTTTTTAATGACACAATTTGACGAAATCTGGAATTAAATTAATTAGATAGCATGTTAATATCTGAACCAAAATAAAGAGCACTTTACTTCACTTTTACACAAATTGATTTCCACACAAAAACGTCGACTTGGTATTGTAATAACTTAACAGTTAACAATTTTTTATCGGTCTTAATCTTCAGTTGGCTTATACCTAGTGCAATATAAAAATATTTATTCTGATAATTTTACCCCTTACATATTACAGTCAACACCCCCATCGTGTCACTTCCAAGTACAACAATTCACCATTTTTTTATCAACCACTGCATGCATGCTAAATCATGCTCGGTTTCTCTTCGCTAATCTCAAATATACCAAACTAGACCGACTTGCCACCTGACTGCGAAGCCCCGATCGTCCTCGAGCGTCTTTACAACCAGACCGCCAACGAGGGCGAAGACGCAAGGTTCCGGGTTCGATTCCACGCCAAGCCGGAACCCGAGATCACCTGGTACAGGAACGAAGTCCGACTGGAAGAGTCGGAACGCATCGGATGGTTCTATCCGGAGGTTTGTTACATTAATAGTATAATGTTAATATATCTTTTTGGGATTATGTGGAAATGCGCAGTAAACAATTTGATTTGATTTTTCTAGGACAAAGTCTGCGAGATGTACATTCGCGATGCCACCTGCGACGATTCTGGTTCAATCTCAGTTCGAATTGCAAACATTGCTGGCCAAGCCGGCAGCCAAGGCTTCCTGCTTGTTCAAGGTATGTCTCGAAGTTAAACCAATATACTGTAGGTCTTGCTACCCTGAAAGTTTTTTTTGCAACTCATGCTCGTTGATATTCTGGAAAGGTATCATATAACCTTTCGCAACAGCACCGCTGGATCTGGACACATTGCGTCATACAGTTTATACAAATGTATTTTGTTAATTAGATAAACAAAAAACCTTCATGCCGCGCAATTTTAAATGAATCTTAAAAACGAGCAACCCTCTCCATTAATTTAACGTTTTGCACCATTTTCATTTAAAATGTTAAACTACCTAAAATCAATTTGAACTGCTGATATGCATATAATCAGAATTTTGTTCGAATAAAATCATCTGGTTTGCTGCACAAAAAACCGAAAAACATTTGTTATCCTTAAATATGTTTTACTCCGAGAAACGTTTCTAGTTTGACCTGATAAAGCACGAAGCCTTGTCAAGATTTTAATACAATTTGTCGTTGAACAGTGTCACTTCATTTCCAAACGTATGTTAAACTCCTTCGTTTCATTCAACAGAGACCAGCGACGAGCTTCGATTCTCCGAACCTCTTTGCGACCTCGTGGCGCAAGAACTGGACAAGTCGGCTATCCTTGAGTGCGCGCTCACCGACGCCACGGCAACGGCGCAGTGGTACTACTGCGCAGCGGGCAGCGACATCGAGCGGGCGTTGCACGACGGCGACAAGTGCCAGATGAGGGCGGAAGGCTCCTGCCGATACCTGCGCATCAGCGAAGTGGCGATGAGCGATTCCGGCATTTACACTTGCGCGGCCAAGACACAACATGGCGCCGAAATCCGCACGTCTTCTCAACTCACAGTCAAGGGTAAGACAAGAATTGTCGATAATAAGCAGCCATTTAAAGGCCATTTTTGGGAGAATATGAAGTGATTTTTAGGATAGTTAAGAACAGTGGCTGTCAAACTAAAAAAAAATGTGGATACATGCTACATCTATACGTATTTGTTTATATTTTCCTTTTTGAAAAACTAGACTTGTTGGCAAATATAGTATTACGGCAATTTGTGTCAATACATTATTTCGTACTTTCAGCTGTGCCGAGGAAGATTCGATCGGGCTTGGAGGAGCAGAATGTTCGCGAAGGATCATCCTGCCACTTCACGGCCGTCGTGTCCCATAAGGATGTTGCAGGCACCTGGCTGAAAGACGGCAAACCAATCGAGGTAAGTGTAGCATACAACATGCATTAAGTCATCCAGCATTTTACGTTACCCTGTTTACGACTGGCAAATGCCCTTAATTTACTAACAAATATATTAAGCAACTCAAGTGCTTATCTTTGGATTACATTTAATCGTCAGTGACTTTGTTAAATATATCAATGCTTTACTTTACAGGCAAGCTCGAAATACTCGATGGAGGCATCCGGAAATAAACGCACCCTGACCATTGCTGACTCCCGAAAGGATGACGAGGGTGTTTACGAGTTCGTGTTCAACGGTTCGTCGACTAAAGCCAACCTCAATGTTCAAGGTATATGTCAACCAATAAGTTATAGCAGGGGTTCTTGAACTTTTTTACCACGGCCCCTATTTATTTTTTGCTTCGCGTGGACCACAGTAGGCAAAAAAAATTATAAAAAGGACGGCCTAAATTGATGTCACAATACAATAGACTTCATAAATCTGTGGATTTCCGTCCAAAAAATGTGAAAGTGAAATGTAGTCTAAATACAGTCAGTGCAAAACCGTTATATTTTTAATTAAACTGTTTTCTTTAAAAAATTGAAAACTCCCAAGGGGTCCACGGATCCTAGTTTAAGAACCTCTGAGCTATAGAAAAGTGTAATGCTTAGAAAAAAACATAAGATTTTTTAGAGGTGCATTCATCATTTGCAACAAAATTCTACTGCGAAAAACAACTTTTCCAATAGTATATAATTTTCTTAATATCCAGGCATGCAAATCACCATCACAAAGCCTCTGAAGGATCAGGTGATATTCGCTGGTGACGTGGCCACGTTCGAAGCTAAGGTATCACGTGACGGCGCCGCTGGCGTTTGGACGCACAATGACGTGCAGGTCACGAGGTCGGAAAGGTAAGCGGTGAAGTCATATGACGTAACGATCGTGTGACGTCAAAACTAATACCAATTTATTCTAAACGATTGCAAAATACTCTAAAACGATTTCAAAACACTCTGATATTTCGCATTTTTTTTAATTATTTTGCCTAGGGTCCCTACAATAGGTAGCTCAGGTAAATCAAGATACACGAGCCATAGCGCTTGTTTATTCAATGGCTAATAAACACATATGTATGATTTTATGACCAACTGAACGAGTAAAATAGGAAGATATCTCCTCAACCTTACACGTAACTGACGACAATGGCTTCAAATTGGAGCGAATATTCTCTGGACTTTCCTGTCTTAGTCAAAGTCAGTCATTAATCAGTTCTAGTCATTAACAGGGAAATATATTTCGCCACAAAATATGGCATCATCAGTCTCTTAATTCAAATGAATCAATTAATCGTTTAATGCGTTTTAAGGCATTTCTATTTGAAATTTAAGTCATTTCTTTTTTAATTTTTATATTTTTTTATCTTTTTGTTCCAGGATTATCGCTACCTCGGAGCATAACAGGCACCTCCTGATTATCGAGAGCGTCCGAAAGCAAGACTCCGGCACCTACACCTTCTCGGTCGGCGACAAGAGCTCTTCGGCCACTCTTCAAGTCAAAGGTACATCATGACTTTAAAGATGTCGCAGTTCGGTCCTTTAGAGAGTTGACAATTTAGATCGTGTAGACAAAATCGTAAAGAGGATGTGCGAAGTTGCACGCAAGTTACGTTAAGTTCTCTGCATTAAAGATTATTTTCTTTAAAAATACTTGTATGTACATTTATTTTATTCGGAATGACTTACAAGCTCAACATTTTACCACTGTCAAAAAACTGAGCTAAAATCTAGTTGCAAGCTTACAAATAAAATATTTTTTTATTGCTATGTTTTAATCTCGTTACAGGCGCATTTTGCGCTCAGTAATAGCCAATGTGATAGCCAAGTTTTTTTTTAATTTGGTTTACTCTAACGCAGTAATCATTTTAACAATACGGATGCGCATTAGCACGGCTTAACCATCGGTTTGATTTCGCAGAAGTGACGATCACGGAAGGACTCAAGAACGGAAGCGTCCTCGAGTCAAGCGATGCCGCCCTCCAGTGTCAGGTCATCCACGTCGATTACGTCAGCGGTCAGTGGAAGCGCGACGGGGTGGCGCTAAAGAGCGGCGACGCCAAGAAGTATTCGGTCGAGGTGGACGGCAAAACACAACGATTAGTCGTGCGTGGCGCCACCCTTGAAGACGCCGGACGCTACAGCTACGTCACCGGCAGTGATGACGTCACTGAGGCGGAGTTGAGCGTCATGCCAGTCGAGATCGTGCAGCCCCTGGTCGACGTTTGCGAGGCTGAGACTGCTGCCGTAAAGCTGACTGTTGCGCTCTCGCAAGCTGGAGTCAATGGAGTTTGGATGAAAGACGGACAGCCGATCAAGGTTTGTGATTTTCACTGAAAGCGAATTATTGTACTTACATTTTATTTTAACTTTGTTAAGTTTATCACGTATTTGTCTTTGTTCTCTGATTCCACTGTATGAGATATATGCACCTGACCATCTTCTGAACGAGAAGTACTTTTTGGCACAATTCTAGCTTTCAAAATACCCCGAGTTATTTAAACTACGATTTTTCTCATTTTTTATTGTAAATAAATATAAACAGCCGAATTGCATTAGAAAAAGGATAGCAAAGAATTTTGAGACAAAACAAAGCGCCTTTAAGCAAAGAGACCGCAAAGGGTTAAAACACATAATAATTTCTTTTTTTCACTCCAATAGAGAGTTTATTTATTGTTCAAACAACATTTTTTGTATGACATTTTGACATATGTGATGCAATATTTTTAAACGAAAACAAGTATTAAACCAGAAATATATAAGTTGATGTCAAACTACTCACAAATAATCTGAAATTTGCCAAATCCCCAATCTGCAATATACAAATGCGTTTCAGATGTCGACAAACTGCGACGCCACTGTGGACGGACAAACACACACCTTGTTCATTCGATCGCTATCCGTCGAAAACCAGGGCGTTTACGAATTCAAGGCCGGAAGCAATTCAACGAGTTGCAAGCTTTCCGTGCAAGGTACAGAACTGTGGCCTGTAAATATAATAGTGATTTTGTTTAAACCTGTTGGCTTGTCATAATTATGGTCGATGACGTTTTTGTATTTACTCAAAACACGGCAAATTAAAACGCAGTAAATCAAAGCAACTGTAGGAAGTCTTTTAGAAGAAATTTCACAATCGTGTATTAAGTTACGCTTTGAAAGGACGGTTTTGCTTCTCTTACACAACCATTAAGAATTTAAAGATAATTATTAACCATTGCGCCGGAGCCTGGAACTTCTTATTTCCATTTTTTTCTCCTCCAAGCGCTGTTGTTAGTGAATAGCAAAATTTGATTTAACGCCCGTCCTTTCGCCTAGCTTTTAAATACTCACCAAATAAACAGTCATGACTTAAAACACAGACAATCAAGTGACTTAAACATTTCACTTACAGGAGCTGAAATCACGCGGCCTCTGGTCGACCAGTCTGTTCTAGAAACTTCCAAGGTCACCCTCGAATGCGAGGTGGCCCAGGACGGGGTGCAGGGACGCTGGTTGCGCAACGGCAAGGAAATCGACCCGGCCTACACGCAGAAGTACGAGAGCTCGTGCCAGGGCCGACGCCACCGGCTCACTATCACAGGGGTCGGCAAGCAGGAGTCGGGAACCTACACTTTTCAGTTTGGCCGGGCTTCCACGTCGGCTACACTTCAGGTTGAAGGTAAGGCGATGGGTGCTTGTTTAAACGTGAACGTTTTTTTAAACGTGAAACTAAATGTAGAGTTTTTTTCGCAGTTGTGAGGAGTGTAACCCACTTAAAACAATTGAATTTACTATGAAATACGTTGTACAAATATTCGCTAGAACGGCCACAAACCAGAGAGTTGTGTGCAGTATTTTTGAATGATACTATCTTAACAATGCAATTCAAATAGGATATAGAAATATCGCAAAACATAGGCTCGATAACTCCTTGAGGAAAGAAATTAGAAAAAAAAATCTATTTTTAAACCAATAGTGTTTTTATCAGTTTAAATTTTGTCATTTTGCCTTGTTTCAGTGCTGGTAACTTTTATTTTTGTCATCCAAACTCTTGGCTAGAGCCTTATTCACGCGTATTAAACGTTCAAACCGGGACAAATTACTATCACAAACAAGCAACTAGTCATTTTAAAACAAAGAAACAACTATATTCACTCCTCACAGCCACCAAGTTCGCCAAGGGACTGCGCAACATCACGGTCAACGACGGCTCCGACGCCCAGTTCAACGTCGAGATCGCCGACGAGCGAGTACGTGACGTCATATGGCAACGCAACGGCGTCACGCTGCGCGCCGACGGCGCCAAGTACAAGATGACGTCAGACGGCACACGTCACACGCTTGAAGTGCTGGCCATCGCGCAGAATGACGAGGCTGTGTACAGTTGCATCGCCGGTTCGGCCAAGACCAGCGCCCGACTTTACATTGATGGTAAGCGGCGAGACGCGCTTGACCAATGATTGCTGAGTCGTGCTGGGCACTTTTTTGCGATTTCGAGACGGCCTTTGCACGTTGTCGCTTGTATTTTAATTCAAGTTTTTAGTTGAAAACAAGTTTTCAAGCAAAACACTATAGAAGATGAGATTTTTCGCAAAATTTTCTTCGAAGGTCGTCTTTTTTTTGTCGGACATCATCAGGCGTGATAGCATTGCAAAAACGCAATAGCTAAAAATAAATATATTTTCAATAAATAATTCAATACATTGAATTTCTCTTGGGCCTTGTCACTCCCTGCTTACTTTACAATCCAAAATGAATTAAGAAAGCTAGCCACACCAATCAAACATGGGGTATTGGGGTAAGAACTAATTTTTCGAGTTCCCGCTATTCATTTTTAATGCGCCGAAAATGCGAGAAAATAAATATTCGATAGGATTCCGCGTATCCGCTCAATAGGCGTCCTTTTAAACTTTTAGAAAGAAGTCAAGCTGTATATTCAGGAAGACCCTTGAAGTCAAACGTTTTCTCTTAAAAATCATATTTTATTAAAAATCACTTGCTTTACTTGCAGTCGTGCCAATAGATGTGCTGGCCTGGTATATTGCGCGACGTAACAAAATTATCCAACCCAAACTGCGCCTGTGACTCTCATAACTTGTCACCGCAGCTCGTAATCAAGGCAATGTTGTTGTCGTCGTCACTCATAATTGTTCGGCCATTCCGCCCGATCTGTAACCCCTACGAGTGCCATTGTTCATTTCGCACGAGTATGGGCCGTAGTCATAGCTGACAATAACAGGCCACTCGACATTGGGCGCGAAATATCGATTAAAACTATAGTTTTTCCGGAACTTGTCATTAAACAATAGCTTAACTTTGAATTCCTAACATAAAGCGTTTACCGATGACGTTTCCATGACAGTACTTCATGTGACTTCCCGTTCGTGCATTATAGTTTCTGTTTTACGTAATAAGAATATCAAAGCCCATACAGAAGTAGGTATAATTTTGAACGTTTCAAATAACTCTTTATTCACTTCTGCATGGGCTTTGATATTCTTATTACGTCTTACTACAACCTCCAACCCTTATGCTCGAAAGTTTTTGTTATGTTTTTAATAAATGCTTGTTTTTATTGTACCCCTTCATCATCGCTTTCGTATTGCCGCGTATTTTTTTCAACGCCAATTTTTCGCGGCCGTAATAAAATATCACAAGCAAAAAAACAAGTGCGAAATTGTGCCTTTGTGCCGCATTTAATGCCGTGTTTTCTGATGTCTCTCAGCCGTCGAGATCACGCGTAAGCTGACCGAGGTGCGAGCGATGGAACGTCGGACCATCGAACTCACCGCCGAGGTCAAGAACAAGGACGTCAGGGGCCAGTGGCTCAAGGACGGCAAACCGCTGAAGCAGAACGAGCGAATTGAGGTGTGTGAAATAAAGTTAGGATGCCTTAAAGGGGAACATAAATGAGTAAACAGTTTTGGGGGCCAAAGCCTGACTTGCTTAAACATTATTACCAGTTTTGTGAGGAATTAATAATAAATAATGTTATCGTAAAGAATTAATATTAAATAGAAGAGCTAGAACATTTAAAAGGTTTGTTAAACGGTATAATGTTTAAATCAATAGTTGTTTAGCTGTTGCCTTTTTACAAGTTGCTGAAAATTCACGCAAGAACATTAGAATGCCTAAGCCTGCAAATAAAGTATATGAATTATTAACTAAAGTTTAATTATACTAACAAAATTAGGTATTACAAAAGAAAACTAAACTTGGATCACATCATGTTGCCTATCGGCGCCCTAAGTTGAGGAACACGGTATTCATATAGAAATCCTCTACACAAGCAAAACTCAAAACTCTAATTCCCAGATCATCCAGCAAGGACGAGTTCACAAACTCGTTCTGAGCAACTCGCGAGCCAGCGACACCGGTACGTACGAGTTCAGGGTCGGTCGTTCCGCAACGTCGACCACCGTCAAGGTCGAAGAGGTGCACGTGACGAAACGCATGAGTGACGCCGTCGTCAAGGAGACGCAAACGGCGACATTCGAATGCGTGGTATCGCACGACGATGTGCCCTCTTCGCTGTGCAGCTGGTACAAGAACGGCAAGCCGATACAGGTGTGTTTTGCCGCCAGATGGCGTACGAGAATCATATTTTCATGAGCGTAATCCATTTATGTCAAGCGTCGAGTGGGCTTGATTAGAACTTCTAAATTCTAAACAAAAATCGGAACAACTAAATTCGTATATTGGAACAACTTATTTCGAACAAAAATCGTCTTAATACAGCGTTTATCACCTTCAATTTGGGTAATAAATGTTCTTTTATTTATAAATTGGAGTCTTGGCATATCACACTTAAAGTCAAGGCGGTTACACTTAAATTAAAAAAAAATGGACGAGCGAAGGGTTATTGTAACAAAAACACTAAATCAAATTTGTAGGTATGTATAATCCTAAGCTGAATAGGACTGTCGCCCGCTGGTATAAACACCTGTCCAAAACCAGCCTTAACAAATAGTTCTATACGGTAAATGTTTTGTACGAAACTTCCATGGTAATTTACTTTACGGAAAGGTACACATTCCTAAACGCATTTGAAAAAATAGCAAAATTCCACAAATCTCCAACAAAATAAAAGTTTAGACATAACCCCAGTTTTGGTTACAGACTGGTGACAACGTGACACAGACGGTGGACGGACGTGTTTACCGCCTCACCGTGAGGTCGTGTTCCGCCGAGGATGCAGCAAAGTACACCTTCGAGGCTGGCCAGGACAAATGCACAGCTGATCTTAACGTTGTCGGTATGGAAAAGTTTTACCTTTTGTTCGATATTGTTTATCGCGATTCTAGCTGATAACGCAGATTATGGCGAATTTTTTTAAGATTGAAAATAGTTTGCCCCTAAAATGCGATTTTTTTGGTTACCACAAAAGAATCACATACAGGCATAGATTCTAAAATTATAAATCTAAATACTATTTTCCCAAACATCGAAACAAATTTATTTTCGGAGAATCGTTGTTTTCACCATTCGGATTTAGGCAGATTCTGTTATTGGAAAGAAAATTCTGATTATCCTGATTACTATTTACCATCTAATTTTGTCTCACGATATTGGGTTGTAGTAACTCATATATGTTTACATTCCAAAATGAAAACGTTGTGGAATAGATCTTATATTCCATTAAAAATTAAAACATTGTGGGACAAATTACTTTTTTTTTCTGTTTGCTTAAATAACGGAGCCAATGTTTCGTACGCACAGTGTCAGTAAAATGCCGTACGTGAAAAAGCACCAGAGCCCCAATAATGTAGCACAAAAACAACAATAAATAAATAATGATAAAAAACATCAAAAAATAAAAACATCCTTGTTTGCAGCCGTGGTGATCGTCAAGCAGCTGCCCAAGACCTACAAAGCGGTCTCGTCACAAGCGGTTATGCTCGAGTGCTCGCTCGACTCATCCGACATCGGCGCCTACTGGCTCAAGGACGGAAAGCGAATCGACGCCGCCAGGGGTCGCACCATGAAATACGAAAGCCGCGCGGTGGAAAAGTCCCACACTTTGAGGGTGAAGGACCTTGGCGCCGAGGACGCCGGCGAATACACTTTTGTCGCCGGAAGCCAGAGGAGCTCCACCAAGCTGTTCGTTGAAGGTTGGTAAAATTTTGGCCGCCATTTTGTGTCACGTTAAACTTGATTTATGATTCGCCAGTTTTGGCTTACAATAATATATATTGTACTACTGTATTTCTGATTTTCGATATGCAAGTGTTACAATTCAAAAAACGAACAATCCCCAAGTAAGTTTCGCATTACTTTAATAAATATGAGTATAAGCAGATAACGTGATTTTTTCGTTTTAATTAAAAATGGGTGGAATAGTAAAAGTTTTGAAAGTCTTGGTGTAAGAAACAGCATCCACGTTCTAACCAATTTTAAACAAAAAAACAAAAAACAACCAAGTTTGTCAGAAAAAGTATATTCAAAAGTGTGTTTGGCACCAGATTGAAGTAATTGTACCAAACAATAAAACTATATGTTTTTAATTATGGTCAAGCGCTGCTTCTAATCTATTTGACAAAATGCAGACCTACATCTTGATGTTACAAAATACTCTAATAATACCTATTAATCCAACTCTTATTACCCAGTGGTGACTGTCGACATCACGAAAGCGGTCAAGAACGTCGAGGTTGTGGAGAGCAAGCGCGCCACGCTCGAGTTCCAGGTCAGCAAGCCGAGCGTGACGGCCAACTGGTACAAGGACGGGATCGAAATCGACCTCAAGATGACAAAGCGGTAAGCTGCTAATAATGCCACTGATGTATTTCACTATGGGATATGATCATTGCTTTCTGCAATTGAGGTATCTCAATTATTGAGAAATTTTATATTATCGCTTGTCCTAAAAGGAAAAATGGTTGTTGTGGCCTTCAAAAACGACCACAAGTGAAAAAAAGACTGATACCCCGAAATTAAATCAACCTTAAAACCTGAAATCAACCCCAGGATGTCGACTTTATTTATTCCACATTTAGTTTACATAGTAATGACTCCATTTAAGATATACTCAGAGGGTCCTAGAAAAAGTAACGCAAACGACTCCAGCTCCAAGCTCTAGGGTCAATATATGTCAATTTAACTCTTAGTTTGATTTAAAGATTGAAAAAAACATGCGAAAATTATTGGTGAGCAACCATTAGAGTAAAGGTGTTCACATTTCGGGCAATGGCGTCCATAGCGTGAACTCCCCGCGTAAACGTTGTCTAACTTCCATCGCGAAAAACGCTATCCAAATATGGCGACTCTTCCTATTGCAAGACGAGCTAGCTTTGTAAACTAAGACAAATCAGCACTTTCTTTCTCTCGGTCGCTTCAGTAAACAGCCTTACACGGTGTGATTACCCGCTCTGAAATCACAAGTGTCAACATACGCGAGCGATGAAGCTCGATTTAAACTTTAAAGTGCTCAGTGGCGGGAAACGGGGCCAAACAGAGTCGCCAGTGTTTGGCGAAAGTTTTATTGCTTTTTCCCGGTCGTGTTTGCCGAAGCGCACATCGTCAAATTTAGAGATGATTCGGGTGTTTGTCGGGGTTTAATTGCCGGGACGATTGTTGGAAGTTGCACTTCTTACTTAACGGGAGCGTAGTTCTGAAAAGCCTTTATAGGTGAGAAAACACCATAGCCTACACTTTATCTGATTGTTTTTAAGGTGTAGTCAATTGTGTTCAAGGTTATCGTTGTTTTGTAGAAATATATAATTATGTAATGCAAAGTCCTAATTTCCCAAGTAAAATTTTGTTAAAAGGTTGCTAATGAAAAAATTTTGTTAAAAGCAAAGTAGAAAGAGCTAAATTTTTGTTATTATCATGTCAAAAACTCACTAATAGTGCAACTACAATTTGGCTAGCAAGTAAACTCAACAGTTGTAACCAAGTCAAATATGACAGATAAAGTAACCAAGAGTTCTTGTTTGTTTGTTACAAACTCCGAATAGTTCTATTTGAATTTTAGGTTGAAAAGCACTAAATCGGATCTAATTTAAGCAACAATGTTAAATTTAGTGTTCCATTGAAAAATCGTTACGTTATTTAAAGTATAACTGTATAAGAAGTTTACAACGCATACCGACAGTAGGTGAATATGCGAGCATTTGCTCTTATATAAGGTGTAAAAGCGAGCTTTTATTATAATATGAGCTTAGCCAATGGCGTAAACGCACCACAATTCTCATACCAACCAAATGAAGCTTAGTTGCGAAAGATTTGTGATAATGTTATAACGGCTGGTCGTAAATGCTTTCTCATAAATCAGTCCTTCATTCCACATTAGGCCACCTTTACCGGTTTGGTGTCGATTAATGTATATGACTGTTTCTGGGCACATGCAGCATCAAGTACGAGGTTGAGGACAAGACCCACCGCCTGCATGTGGACGATGTAAATTTTGACGACGCGGGAGAATACACCTTTCAAGCTGGCAAGCAGCGCGCCACAACCTACCTATACGTTCAACGTAAGTGTGCCCTTTGAGTTAAACGATTTGCTGCTCAGCAGAAACGTGAAGCGCAATTTGACGATAGGCTTTATTTTTGGTAATTGCCTAATTTTTAAACGTTTAGGATGTTGGTCTATTGACGTGAAAATCACTATCGATGTTCATAGTAAAAACGAAGTATATCTAACCGCCTAACTAAAAACTGATTAATATGATTTAAGCTATTTTATTGATATGCTTAAAATGATTTGTTATCGCTAGAAAAAAAATATTATTCCAAGTAAGTTTCAGATACGTCGATTTTTTCGAATGTTCTCGCTTTTATAATAACTTTTTTCCGTGTGGTGTGTTCCAAAGTTTCGGGATTCAGTTTATAACTGTTGCCATTCTAAATAGAACGTTTTGTCAGTGTAAATAAAACAGATCATTGATGTGATTATACTTGTTTTTTAAAACTAAGAGTTTCAAACGAACAACAGCAAAAAACTGGCCAGCGCAAACAAAACAGCGTTTATTTGAATTGCGACTTGCTTTTCACCTCGGACGCTTTAAACTCTTAATGTTTACTTTAATTATTGCCGATTCTGTGGCAATCGTCTTCTCCCTTAAACACGCACCGTAGCCCTTTCACTGCATATGTGTGCTAAAGGGCGTTTGCTCGAACTGTTTTGTGCAGCGCCGGAAGCACCCAAGTTCGTCCAGGAGTTGCGAAATTGCATCGTGATCGCCGGCGAACAGGCAAAGTTCACGGTTCGCTGTGGTGGACGGCCTACACCCAAGATTACCTGGTACAGAGAGGGAATTACTATCAGCCCGAGTAAGTACAAGTTTAATTGTTGCTTAGCTTTGATTTCTTTTTTAAAACGAATTTAAAAAACGTACGACCGGACGAACTAGCAGGATTGGTCATACCGTGTTCCTACGGCCTCGATATATTGGGCTAATTCAACACACCTATACAGAGCCTGTGTGAAGTGTACCACATCCATAACAACTGCCTTAAATTCGTGGCTGATATATCAAAAGTGTTTTATTTACTGCGTACAAACCGGTAGTTGCTAAGCTAGATTCTACATAAAAGTTGTTTTTCAGTTGAGTGACGCTATACCAGTAACATATGACGTTAACTTTTCCTGTAACTTTATGTCGTGTTTTATGGGGTAAAATAATATTCTACGTCAGAACACAGCTTTTCTCCTTCGAATATTGCACAAATCTGTCCTCGCCGCATTATAAATGTCCATTGTTTTTAGCGGGTTGTGATTATGCGGTACGACAAAGCTTTGTGTACATACATACGTACGCATTTAGTGTTGCTAAATATCCCGTAAACTCTTGTCTGGGCACGTCTAGTGGCCTTGTGCACATTAGGCCATTAGTGCACACCAAACACGGTCGTTGTCAAATGCAATCTGATCGACATAATGGAAAGGCAAACATTAGTTTGGTCTGCATCGAGCATTAAGGACTGAGGACTAAAAATCTGCTATTGCTTTAATTGCAATCCAACCTCTTGCAAAGGTCAAAATCAGTTTATTTTATTGAATCGAATTAAACAAATAATTCTTAATGAGTAATGTAATGCTTAAGTTAGCGAATCTCCATCAACGTGTATTTGACATTCTGTTCGATGATTATTAGTATAGAGGTGGATAATTAAATAGAGGCCAATTAAAGAAACATTGATTAACTAATGTGCGAGAATCTAAAGGGTTTTATTCAACAAATACTATGTTTAAATGAACGTGTTCTGTTTTTTAATACCAGTGCACTAATACCTTTTCTTTGAAACATACATTACACATTAGGTTAATCTGGTGCACTAAGTTTTGGGGATTGTAAATTCCTCAAAAGAATTGATACTTGATTATTAAGTTTTTCTACTAATGTAAATTAAAATAGAATTACTTTTGGCCTAAGATAAATTTCCTGTAAAAGTCATTTGTACAATGTTTGCAAACTGTCTGATCAAACCTTTTTTTTCTTTTTTAACAAAATTTGATTTTCGATTTCGCTAAAGCTAAAGCGTGTCTTTAACACTAGAGTATAGGCCCTACTGTTTATGTTTAAATCTTTATATAGATTATACTTACATTTTTACATTCAATTACAATAATAGACTACGCGGAAACGGCTACACCTTTGCCGTGTCCTAATACTCGTTGCATTCCTACTATATTTGTCTGTTTTTGAAGGTTTTAAGTACAAGCTTTTGCACGACGAAGATCAGTACACACTTGTGGTAGTCGAAGCCGAGACAGCTGACTCGGGCGAGTACGTTTGTGAGGCGAGTAACGAACTCGGCTCCTTCCGAACGAGTGCCACTCTGCAAGTTGACAGTGAGTTGTTTTTTCTGGCTTTGGGATGGGTTGTCAGAAGTAGGTTAACGATTGGGATATTTGGTTGTTAAAGCTAGAACTTACCTGAAGAAAAGGCTATATTTTTTACGATTCAAGGTATATAACTCGATTTGCTTAAGCGATAGAAAATTAGGAGTTGTTTTTTCTTTGGTTACAAGTTAACAGTAACTTTATAAAAAAAACTAAGCCAATCCTGTAATTTTAAATTATATACACGAAACTTTGTACAAAACTGTAAAATTAGAATTTTTTCTTTGCTAAACCGCACATTTTACAAAGGCAAAGAAAAGATGCCGGTCGCCAAGACCCCGGAAGTGGTAGCGCCCTCTATCGAGGAGCCGATGCAAGATTTCATAACGCGTGAGGGACAGAGCGCCCGATTCCAATGCAAGATCGCAGGCACCAGTGAGTTTTTTCTTGTTTATTGTATAATGCCATTTGTCTTACAAAAATGCCACACGGTTCATAGCTCTTTTCTAACGTTCTCTATTTTTATGACTTCATCTTTTTTCTCTTTCTCTAAGCTTTTATCCATTATGCCAAGTCAAAACTTGTCTATTTAGTACTAAGAAATTGAAATATTGCAGTGTATACCAGGAATAAAATTGAACCAGAAAAAAACGATTCAAATAGTAATTTTACATCTTTGAAAACCATTTCAAAGTTTAAACATGTCTTATTAGAGCCAACATTAAAATGTTTCTGGGTATACCAGAATTAAAAGATAATAATGAATAAGGATTAAGATAATAAATTTATATCAAAGGAAACTATTTCAAGGTCGCTTACAATATGCTTTAAAACAGTGCTTCCAAACCAGTGGGTCGCGACCGATTGGTGGGTCGCAAAGCTATTTTAGGAGGGTCGCAAAGCATTTCTAAATGTTACAGTTTTCTATTAAATCAGGAAAATATTGCATTATGAGTACGCAACGTTTATGCAACAACATCACAAATGCGTAACAATTAGATGTGTTGTGTCGCATCAACTATTTCAGGAGGTACGCCAGTAGTAAATGTGCAGGTTTTATGTAACTTCATTTGTTTGGCCATATCTCGTTGTCGGTCGCACAACAAAACTTGCATTAAAAGTGGGTCGCGAACTTGAAAAGGTTGGGAAGCACTGCTTTAAACTACGGAAATATTCCTCTATAATTTATTCCTACCGACGACTCACAAAAATAAAATAAAACTCCACTTTGCAGACCCCAAGGTTACTTGGTCACGTGACGGTCAGCGCATCAAGCCCTCGCGTTACTTCAAACTCTCCGAGTACAACGGAGTTCACCAACTCGAGGTCACTGAGGCGTACCCGGAGGACGAGGGCGAGTACCGAGTCAACGCGCTCAACTCGCGCGGCGAGGTCTCCTGCACCGCAACTCTCCGACTCGACAGTGAGTCAGCAGTTTGTAGTGGTGACCCCGACTCAAACCGGTCTGATAACATAAAAGGCCTAGGCACGATTACTATTGATCATATCCTGATTAAAAATTCCAGCATTGTCGATAATGGTAGCTTAACTGTGACTGATCGTAGTGTAACTGTAGATACTCATGAATCTGATGCTAGCAATGCAAACCTAGCTGACCATACTTGTGATAATCGTGATACAGTTTCGCCTCATGTGTTGTTGCATCATGTGGCATACTCCAGGCGAACTTGCAGACATGTCAGCGTGGTTTTGCCGCGGGTTCTGTCTGTCAATTGCAAGCCACAACGCCGTTGTCACACCATTAAGTTTGCCAATGTCAGCGGCTAGCTGGCTTTAGTTTTGTCTATTAATATTTAAAGCTAGCTTTTGCATTTTCATTCATAAAAAATAACGTTTGTCGACAGTTAATTGCATGAGTTTGAGCAGACAACCAGGGAGTTTTCACAGTAAAATTCCCCGGGATACAATCACAACAAAGGAAATATTTATTTAAACAATAATTAAAGTGAAACTAAAAATAGCTATTCATTTTGCAAGCAAAACACAATGTAAATAACCACAAACTTTGTTCATCTTTTGTTTTAAATGTTGTGTAGTCTTGTTTTTGCATGTAACTATTTAATCTTCTTTTTATGCCCTCAACTTACTCGTAGGCTACTTCGTATCTTGCGAGGTCCTTCTTTACCTCATTTTCAAACATAATATACGTACTTTTTCAAACATAATATACCCACTTTACATCCATTACAATTAGACCTGCTTTATCTTTATTTATCTATCTTCCACTTTTTCGTTACGGATAAATAATGCAAGTTATAAGGAATAGGACATAAGGTTGTTTAAGTGTTAAGAAGATAAGGTACGTTGTTAGCGATTATAAAATAAGATCAAAAGTGACAGGCTTATATTCAGATGTTCATAAGGCTAGATGTTTGCATTTAGGCAAGTCTTTATACAGAAATATACAGAAAACAATATTTTTAATGTAAAAAAATATATATACGTATTGTATTCTTTATGACAAAAATATGTGTAGTGTAAGAAAACCGTTGATCAGTGAGTCAGAAGCAATCTTAGTTTTTTTAAGGATATGTAAATTGAGGTTGTGATAAAATAGACTAACATAAAGCTGACTTCACCCTTCACTTTGTTGCTCTTCTGTCATTGCTTTTCATTCTCCATTTCACTTCATCCTCCAAATAAAAACGGTGAGCTATTTTCATTTCATTTCCATTTGTTTTTCTTTCATTGACAACTTAGCCTACATCAATATTCTGTAAAGCTTTATTTACACCATCCCTGCTAAATTCGACACGCCTGACATGTTTTCAATGACGCAGTCGAGCCACCGAGAGTCATTGAACCGTTGCAACCGGCCCACGTGATCGAGGGTAGCGCGGTGAAACTGGAATGTGTTATTGAAGGCGACCAAATCGAGGTCCGCTGGTTCAAGCGTGGAAGGGACATTACCGACGACGATACTTACAAAGTAAGGCGAAGTAGTTCACACTTGCTTAAACGAAAGATTTATACTGAATTATATGAAAGTTTTATACCCACTTAAACGAAAATTTTATACTCTCGAAATCTAATTTGTATTTAAAAAAAATTATAGAAAAATGTATTTGTCATAACTGTAATTTTGTTATAAATTCAACATGCTTTTTAAATATTTTTTAATCAAAAAATTCTGAAAACATTCGAACAATATATGCTTAGAAAACTGTATTTCAGTATATCGTTTAAATATGGTCACCATTATTGAAGCTTTATAACAATTAGTAAACCGTCGTTGTTAAAAAACTATAATACTTTCTTCAAATGTAAACTTAAACTTCTCTGTTTGTGTGGAAAATAAGGGTGTTAAAATTGTTCGGTGTGTCCTATACATCATTTCAAACCTTTCAAAAAACTGGGCGAGATAGCTATTTGCATATAACCTAATATTCATTGTAACATAAAGCTTATTAAAACTCATTGTGACCCCCTCTTCTATTGATTTCAGTCAAAGGCCGACCCAAGCAGTGGTCACTGTTGGCTTGTGATACCGCATTGCACCCCGAAGGACTCGGGCGAGATTCGATGTCACGCCTCCAACTTCGCTGGCGAGGCTGTTTGCAGCACAGATCTGCGCGTCACAGGTAGGAACCTTGTTTTTCAGCCTTTCTAACTGAGCATGCTGCCCAAACGTGAGGTTTTTTTGCGTTGTTCTGTTTCTCGATAAGGGTACTTTGAAACAGTTATTTTGGAAATGTTTAAATGCATTGCATCAAAAGGCCAGTGGTTCTTGAATGTTTATTATTATTATTCTCTGAAATCACAGTAATGCATTTCAGTTAACCAATTTTCATGTTTTAAGCTGTATTGGTATAAATAACGACAAAAGTACAAAGTAATGATGTAATAATTTCCACTAACAAACATTAACCATATGTACTCTTTTGCTATAAAGCGATCAAAGTTGAAGTATTTTATCATAAGCAAGGTTTTACCCAACAAAAGATAAAAAAATAATATATTGTTGATGACTACTATCTATCCACAGTTTAAGTACCACTGTTTCAACCATTGTTAAAACAGTTTTTTTTTTTTTTGCTTTATGCATGAAGTATGTTTCTTTTTGGATTCTGAGTTATTTTTCCGACTTGACCATGTACGGTATGTTGTCTGGTTTACCCAACAGAGGGCAGCCATTACGAAATGTCATTTGTTTTTGTGTGTATTTGACTATCCATTCGTCTCGATATAGTCAATGAAGTTGTTGTAATATACCTTTGCCTCCAACTGGGTAATAATCAACGTGTACACGAGTCTCCAGTTTTTACTATTTACCACAAACGAGTAAAAAACTAACAAAGAAAAAAAACAAGCACGTTTGCCGTTTGTCTGCTTGCAAACGCATGCATGAGGTTTGACCTCGCAACAGGATTGAATTGCTTGGATTTAACGCACGTCGCCGCTTCGGTTTGCAAAGCATCCTTACAGCAAGGTACGTGGCATGTGTACTGGTCTGATAGCATGTGTTTTAACACGCATTACGATATCAGTATAGTATCATAATTAGTGTAAATTTGTCATATGTCATACATGTACATTTAAATAAGCTCACTCGCTAACCACGATTCCATTCTTTCCCCGCGCAGAAAAATCAAAACTGGACGAAACCGGCAAACAGTATTTGAGCCACGTTGAAATGCAGCTGTACAGCAATCCCAGCAGCTACGAGCTGAGTTTACCAATCGACGACGTCACAACCGAGTTTTCGCCCATGATAGCCGAGCCTCTGCGGGCCTTGGCGGCCATGGTGGGCCAGGAGGCGCGGTTCCAGGTGCGCCTGGCCGCCCTGCCGGCGCCCGAGATCGTCTGGTACAAGGACGGCAAGCCGCTGAAGGGTCTTGGACCGGGTTTGGACGGGCCCAAGTACCGATTCTACTTTCAGACTCGCGCGCACAGTCACACGCGCGGCGTCCTAATCGCGCCAGTGGCGCCCGAGGACGCCGGGGTGTACGAGGTGCGCGCCTGGAACAGACTTGGAACCGTGACTTGCAGCGCCGTGCTGTCTGTCAAAGGTAATTTGACAAAGAGGCCGGCCGTTAGTGCTGCTGCTGCTGCTGTTGGTTTGACTGTGGCGAATGGGACTCGACGATTGGGTTAACAAAAAACTGCTCCGATGCCAAATTAATTATTCGATTTTTATTAACCTAAAGGTGTAAATCGAGTTGTGTCGATATTTTTGTAAATTAAACACCCTATTGCCTCAGTTGTAATTTGCCCTCGATTCAATCCAATTAGAAAGAAAATGATAAATAATAATCGTCTGTTCATAATGGTACGATTGCTTCGCCTCTGTAAATGCTGTAATCTAAATAAATACTTTACGCACGCTGACGTTTGTTTTTCTTCCCCCATCATCCTCCCCTCTCCTCGTCACTTCGCTGTTCTCATCATCACAAACACACAATCTTATATATTATATTTATCCACATCCATGCCATGCTTTCTCCACGTCCCCCCAACTGATTGTTTCTCGGCACGCCTGTGTCCGTAACTGATGTGTGCGCCCGCTATTGCTTTCGATCCAATAAATCGATGCGCGCACAAAAAACGACCTGGTAAATTTTAACATCAAAAAAATAAATAAACGACAGACGTAGCGGCCAGCCAAACGCAGAGCACGGAAAGCGACAGCGACGGTAGCGCCCAGCGACGCGAAATTGCGCGGCTCGAGCACGAAGTTGCGCCCGCGGCGCGCCACATCAGTCACGTGACAACGCGCCTCGCCAAACCCACCCCAACCCCGTCAGAAAAGTCATCAGATCACGTAGGTCCTCTCCGTGGGGAGGAGGACGCGACTTCTCCTCCGAAAGAGGCGATCCGCGGACTCTCGATTCGGTTTGTTCCCGAAGTGAAGCCGAGCGTGCAGAAGCAAGCAGGACAACAGCCTCGAACGGAATCGACCGTGGCCTTAAAGAAGCGGGTCTCGTTTTCGGCCGATCACGATTACGTTCTTATCTCGCCCGCATCCACTCCCCTGACGCCGTACAGCGACGAGGACGAAGACACGTTCACCGAAACGTCGGAGGACGAGTTTCAGTTCGAGCCGCCGATGGCCACCAGCGAGTTCTACGTGGACCGTGGCCGCGACCTCGAGTGGGAAGCGAGAAGCGGTCAGGAGAGTCCGTCCTCGCACACCAGAGGACTCAGCATGCTACAGATGCAGGTGAAGGGAGTCGAGAGGCAGATGCCGACCGTCGACGTCTTAGTGAAATGCAAAGGGGCTGAAGCGACAGAATCAGCAGTACCCCCATCACCGGACGTTGGATTACAACGGAGTTACTCGCGTCAGATGAAGGTAGATTTGTCGAGGCCCGAAAGCCCGCGCTCGCCGAAGCCCAAAGTCCAAACCGTTACAAGCAAGACAAGCCAGACCCTTTCAAAACTAAAGGAAGTGACCCCGGGCGATAAAAGGCAAACCTCTCGCGCCGAGATAAGTGTCGACGAGAGAAGGGAATTTCCTGACTTTACGGCGGTCGTGGCGAAACCAAAGGCAGCGGTCTCCCCTCAGGTCGACAGCAGATCTCCCGAGCGTAGAGCGAAGCAAACCGCAGAGGCGGGAACCTTGGCTTACGCGCGGACGGCTAACGGTCAAGTACAGACAGAGGCTAGGAGGTCCAGCGGATCCTCACAGACCTCTTCCACCACCGAGAGCAAAGAAAGCTCCACGGACGAAGGGGTTGTGGCCAGAACCCAGACCCCGACCTTGCGTACTAAAGCCGCCGACTCGCAGACGCAATTTCAGGCGTACGGCGCCACGCAGACGCGGTATAGGCGTGCCGGCGACCAAGAGAAATTAGTGCCAGTACCGGAAATACGTGGATTCGACGCCGCGACTGTAACAGAGCCGGAGCAAGCGACAAAACGCTCACACACTGAAATAAACACCGGAGCGCAAAAAGTCGTCGCTGTATCTAAGCCTATGCAGCGTACTTCCGCGCCCAAATCGCCAGTCCAGAGGTCGACCATTGCAGGAACCCAGACGGTATCAGGAATCGAAACCGCGTCGGGAGGAAGCCAGACCTTTCCTCAAACCAGGTCCAGCACAAGTCAGGCTCGCCTGGAAACGAGAACCACAGAGACATCTGTGGAAACCAGAGATTCTTCCGTCCGGACGCAAACCCCGGAGAGAAGAACCTCCGCGTCCGAAACTCAGACACAGTTCAAGTCCTACCAAGGCACGCAGACCGAGAAACGCCGCTCATCCGGCGAGAAGACAATGCAAACGGACTTTTCCTCCACAAAGATTTCGCAGACGGAGCGCGAGTCGCAAAGAGCCCCGCCGAAAATGCACGTAGCCACTGTGAAGCCCATACAGATGGAACGACCCAAGTCGGTCAAGGGAAAGGAAACGTCCTTCATCGCCACGACCGAGACGCAGACCTTCACACAGAAAAGGTCCGGTTCTGTGCAAACCACGCCGCGAATAAGCACAAGGACAACCTCGACGGAATCGATCGGTTCTTCAAACGAAACCCAAACTCCGAGCCGGTCTTCCTCGGTGATGGAGACTCAAACCCACGAGATGAGCTACAGAGAAACGCAGACCGACCATCGTCCAGGCACAGACGCAAAAATGCTTCAGACCGATTTTTCCTCAACCGCCGAATCTCAAACGATCTATCAGCGCCCGTCTGGGATGGCATCCGAAACTCAGACCGCCTCTGTGCAAAGCAAAGGCATTGGAACAGATCAAAAGGCGACCAAACAGCGTCAAATTCATGTGGCAACCGTGGTAACGCGTACCATAGACGACAGCGCCCAGACCGAGAGTAGACTTGACTCACACAGCGTACAGACCGGCTCGGATGTAAGTTCGGTTGAGTCGCAAGCCAACGTAGGCCGACGAAGCTTCTCGACTCAAGCGGCGCCGCGTTCGGCGACCAGCGAGACTTCAACCGAAATGCGAAGCGTTACGACTCGAACCCAAACCGCCAAGAAAACCACCGGCGCCGTAGAAACCCAGACGCAAGCAAAGAGGTACGGTTCATCGCAAACTGATGCCGCGCCGTCGCGAGATACAGAAGCGGTGCAAACTGATTTCGCGGCCACCAAGACTTCGCAAACTGCGACATCCAAGTCTGTGGGCCGCGATTCGGAGACGCAAACCAAGCAGCTCCGGTCGAAAAGCTCCTGGACCGAAGAAGATGCGTCTCCGGTTGCGGCGCCGATGCGCGAAGAAGTATTTGCTGAGCCCGAAGCGGCACCGGAAAAGATCATGAGCCACACGGCCAATGTTGTAGCCGTTCCTGTTCACAACATCGCCAGTAGTAAAAATCTGGATCCGGTTTCAGTGGTTTTGCCTATTTTGGATGAAACCACGAGCGACGGACGACGGACCCGGAAACCGACCGTTCACCTTTCCCACGCCAAAGCAGTGGCGGTTAAAGAGGAAACGAGATTTGAAAAGGCCGTACAGAGCCCGCCGCTCGCGAGAAAGCGTGTCGGAAAACCTACAGACAAATCGAAATCGACAAAGACAAAGCCGACAACGGTGGTGTCAGAAACTGAAACCGACTCCAGGATTGCTCCAGCTCCACGCATACGACAAGAGCCTACTACAGAGCAACAGTTGGCACCCACTGCGGAAATCGCTCAGGCGATGCGACAGGGTATCAAAACCATCAGCGATGAGCAGACTCCGACACAAAGAGTTGCGCAGATTCAGGTGACCCAAGTTACCAAGAAGACCTCGACAAGGAAGGACGGTGGCGCCGTGCACTCTGTTTCGGAGACGATCGCCTCCCAGCAAGTGTGGAACCCGATTACTCGAGAATTCCAGGAGGTCTCCATGGAGCAGAGCCAGGTGTCCGGTCCTGGAAAGGTTCAAATCAAAGCCTCGTCTGAAGAGGAACCGGTCAAAGAAAAGCCTTCGAAACGAGGTGATGTGATTGTGCACCCGATCCAGTCTGTCGGTGACGCAGTTCAACCTACACAAGTAAAGAAAACAGAGGAAACGGAAGAAGACGTGATTCGACCCACGGTGCAACCTGGTGTTTCACCGAAACTAAAAGTTAAACAAACAATGGCGGAAAAAGCGAGGTCGTTGCGGTCTCTAACAGACCAAATGGCAAAAGACCAAACGCAAACATCCAAGCGGGAGATTCTTAAACCCAAGGACACGGTTTCGGAACCCCCTATTCAACCCACTTCAAAAGATCGGGATACCTTGAAAGATGTTGATATTACTTTGGATAATCTTTCCGATGCTATTGTAGAGGTTGCTAAACCTACACCGGTCGTTGCCACACCAGTCGCTCAACCTATCGCACCTAAACCGATAGAAACGCAACCGAAAATCGAGGTTACTGAACAAAAGGGTGATGTACTCGAAGAGAAAGGCGCTGAACCAGCGAAACCCGTTACAAAGCCATTGGAAAAGAGTGAAACAAAGAAAACTAAACGTGTTTGGAACTCGCGCACACGCCAGTTTGACGAGGTGGAAATCGAAATCTCCGTTACTCAAAAACAAGAAAATATTAAATCTGCTAAAGCGAGTCCAAAGACCACACAGGTAACCTCAGAAGAAAGTGTTACTAAATTAGCCTCAAAGCAAGTGACCGAGACTGAAACGGTACCGAAAGTGGAACCACAGGTTGATTCACTGTCACTTAAAACACACGAACAATCCGAGGTGGTTGTTGAACAGAGGATTGGAATGACAAAACGATCTCCGACCGCCAAGGAAATGACGACAGCCCTGGCTTCTCTAACCGACAATATGTCGAGAGACGAAAAAGAAGTGCCACCAAAACGTACTCCCGTTATTCCCGGGGCAGAAAAGGTTACCGAAGAAGCTGTGCAGCCTAAAGACAGACGAGAGGCCAGTGTCGATGTTGAGGTTGATGACCTGCCTCCGAAAGAGGTATCCCTCGATCAAAAGCAAACTACTAGAAAGGTGTCTGCGCAAACATCAACCACCGTGACCACTCAGGAAATTAAAACGACCAAACGTGTTTGGAATCCAAAGACCCGGCAATTCGACGAGGTTGCAATCGAAAAGTCGACCAAAACAACTTCGGACACCAAACAGAAACCAAAGAGTGTCACAGAGATTAAGGAAATCAAATCTGACGAATCACGTTTACAGGAATTACACGACGCTACAGCCTTAACGCAAACTGTAGACGAAGTTAGTGTGGAGACATCGTTCACTGACACTCCGTCTCAACCTAAAGAGTTGGAGAAGTCAAAATCGCAAATCGATATTAAGCATTCAACGCCAGAAGTAAAACTAGAACCGGAAACAAAGCATAATATTCACGTTGAAACGTCTAAACCGGTCAGTGTTTCAACTAAATCTGAAACAGAAACGGTGCCATCTGCTGAACCGAAACAAAAATCTGACGAAGAGAAGCCACGAATGACGTGGAATTCTAAAACGCGGCAATTCGAGGAGGTACTTTCCGTTGTTAAAGTTCCAACGTCGAAGGCCACCGCTCAGGAACCTGCCAAAGTAGACATTCCAACGGTCGAGGAACCAAAACCAGCCGTGACCAAGCCGCATGCTGAACCAGAGACTGCATTCCAGAAGGTTCCGGTTGCGACCGAACCGCAAACTGCTTTAACCGGGGACGAATATGTTCAGCCCGTGTTTCGGGATGTTAAAACCGGGAAGGTAGACAAACAGGACGTGGAAAAAATACCGATTAAGACGTCGGGCAAGTCTAAAGAATTAACACTGTTTTTAACTGACGCGTTAGTGGTTGATCAACCACAACAGGGAAAAGTTAAACAATCTGAACCCTCCCAAGCTCTTAAAGTTGCCGAAGAGCCGATTTATAAAAAGGATAGGGAGACGGTTGCAACTAGCATTGATGCACCTACTTCACCAGAGCAAACAATTCCAGCCGCTGTTTCCAAAAGCGTTAAAATTGGGGAAGTTGCAACTATTGAAGTAAAAGAAACTCATGAAAGGATATCTGGTGATGCTTTATCGCAAGAAGAAAAGAAAACCAAGAGGGTTTGGAATCCTAAAACGCGACGCTTCGATGAAGTTATAGTTGAAATCTCAACAACAACAAAAACTCAAGATTCTAAACCGAAAAAGACAGCAAAGCCTTCCCCAGCGAAAACCGAAGAAATAGCTCCAGAAACAACCAAAGCACCAAAAACTGATATTCAAGTAAAAGTGACCGAAATGCCAGAAACTGATACAAGTGTTCAGACTGAATTGGTATCGTCAACAAAACCTGGTGACGAGGAGATTATACATCCTATTACTTTGGGTGTAAAACCTACGAAAACAAAGGCCATTTATAAAACATCCGCTGTGGAATCACTTACCGATGCAATGTCTATAAAGGGCATTCAACCGGAACCAGTTTCATTGCCAAGCGGTGTTGCTGTTACAGAAGATTTAGTTCAGCCAAAAGATAAAGATTCTGTTGATATTTCTGTCCCATATGAACCTACACCACCCGAGGAAATCCCGGTCGGTAAGTCCCGCGAAGACATTAAGATGACTGAAGAGGCTGTCGTCACTTCGGAAATTACTACCCAGAAGAAATCTGGCGCCATCGTTTCGCAGGAAGTCAAGAAAACCAAGAGGATTTGGAATTCCAAAACTCGGCAGTTTGACGAGATTGAAATTGAAATTTCAAAGACTGTGGAAACCGCCGAAGTTAAACAACCACAAAAAGCGAAACCAAAGAAGGAAAAGAAGTCCCCAAGTGACACTGCCGCTTTGGATGTAGAACCACAGTTCGATGCGAAACCTGAAGATATCACGCAGCCTAAAATTGCAATTGATGTCGAGATTTCATCAGTGCAAAGTGTTTCCGAGGAGGTTTCAACTAAAGTTGGTTCTGAAGAAATCATTCTCCCGGTACGTCAGCATGGCAAACAGGAAAAGTCAACGAAAACTCTGGACAAAACTTCCGCCATTAACTCTCTGACCGACGTAATGTTTGTGGAGAAAACCGAACCTAAACCGAAATTAGCCAAATCTCCAAGTAGTCCAACAGTGACCGAAGATACGGTTTTACCGAAGGATAGAGAGTCTATAGAGACTCCTGTTGACTATAAACCGACTCCACCCGAAGATATATCAGTAGCTGAGTCGCAGGCAGATGATGTTCAAGTTCCCGAGGATACGCAAATAACCAAAGATGTGACAATGCAGAAGCAACCTACTTCTGTTCTCACACAAGAAACCAAGAAAACCAAGAGGATTTGGAATCCAAAAACTCGACAGTTCGATGAGGTCAAAATTGAAATTTCAAAGACGTTGGAAACCATCGAAGTTGAACAATCAGAAGAAGCGAAATCTAAAACGAAAAAGAAGGGCCCAAGTGCTTCTGTGACTTTCGAAACCGAGCCTCAAGTCGATATCAAACCTGACGAAACAAAGACGCCAGAAATTGCAATAGATGTCGAGATTTCATCAGCGACCAGTGTTTCTGCGGTAGTTTCAACTGAATCTGGTAAGGAAGAAACTATTCGTCCAGTCCTTAAGGATGGTAAATCGGAAAAGGCCACCAAAGCTGTTGATAAAACGTCGGCTATTGGCTCCCTCACCGACGTAATGTCTGTGGAGGAAATCGAACCGAAAAAGAAATTGGCCAAATCACCAAGCTCTCCAACAGTGACTGAAAATACGGTTTTGCCAAAGGATAGAGCACCCGTTAATATTCCTACTGACTTGGAACCGACACCACCCGAGGATATATCAGTAGATAAGTCGCGGCCAGATGATGTTCACGTTACCGAGGAGACGCAAGTAACCAAACAAGTGTCAAACCAGAAGAAACCTACATCTGTTGTTACACAAGAAACCAAGAAAACCAAGTTAATTTGGAATCCGAAAACTCGACAGTTCGATGAGGTCGAAATTGAAATTCCAAAGACGTCGGAAACCATCGAAGTTAAACAGCCACCAGAAACGAAATCTAAAAAGGAAAAGAAGGGCCCAAGTGCCTCTGTGACTTCAGAAACCGAGCCTCAAGTCGATATCAAACCTGAAGAAACAAAGACACCAGAAATTGCAATAGATGTCGAGATTTCCTCAGCGACCAGTGTTTCTGCGGTAGTTTCAACTGAATCTGGTAAGGAAGAAACTATTCGTCCAGTCCTTAAGGATGGTAAATCGGAAAAGGCCACGAAAGCTGTTGATAAAACTTCTGCCATTGGCTCCCTTACCGACGTTATGTCTGTTGAGGAAATCCAACCGAAAAAGAAACTGACCAAATCACCAAGCGCTGTATCCGAAGACACGGTTTTGCCAATAGATAGAGCATCTGTTACCATTCCTACTGACTTTGAACCGACACCATCCGAGGATAAATCAGTAGCTAAATCACAGCCATATGATGTTCAAGTTACCGAGGAGACGCAAATAATCAAGGAAGTGACAATACAGAAGAAACCTACTTCTGTTGTTACACAAGAAACCAAGAAAACAAAGATGATTTGGAATCCTAAAACTCGTCAGTTTGATGAGGTTGAAATTGAAATTTCAAAGACCTCAGCAGCCACCGAAGATAAGAAACCACAAATAGATAAACCAAAGAAAGAAAAGAAAAGCCCTGATGTTCCCTTACTTTTAGAGACAGAGCCACAAGCTGATGCTCATACTAAAGAAACCATGGAACCCGAAATTGCAATAGATGTCGAGATTTCATCCGCGCCTAGCGTGTTTGCAACCGTATCAACTAAACCTGGTAAGGAGGAAATAATTCGCCCTGTGCTTAAGGACGGAAAACTGAAAAAGTCCTCCAAAGCTGTAGACAAAACTTCTGCTATTGGCTCCCTCGCTGACGTAATGGCTGTAGAGGAAATCGAGCCAAAACAGAAAGCAATTAAATCGCCCAGCGCCCCAATGGTGTCTGAAGACACGGTTTTGCCGAAAGATAAAGCGTCTATCGACACTGCTGCTGACTTCGAACCGACACCACCCGAGGATATATCAGTAGCTAAGTCGCAGGCAGATGATGTTCACATTACCGAGGAGACGCAAATAACCAAGGAAGTGACAATGCAGAAGAAACCTATGTCTGTTGTTACACAAGAAACTAAGAAAACGAAGAGGATTTGGAATCCCAATACTAGACAGTTTGATGAGATTGAAATTGAAATTTCAAAGACCTCGGCAACCGCCGAAGTTAAGAAACCACAAGTAGATAAACAAAAGAAGGAAAAGAAGAGCCCTGATGTTCCCTTACTTTTGAAGACCGAACCACAGGTTGATGCTAAATCTGAAGAAACCATGAAGCCGGAAGTTGCAATTGATGTTCAGATTTCTTCAGCGCAAAGTATTTCTGAGGCAGTTTCAACTGAATCCGGTAAAGAAGAAACTATTCATCCAGTCCTTAAGGATAGTAAATCAAAAAAGGCCACCAAAGCTGTTGATAAAACTTCTGCCATTGGCTCCCTTACCGACGTAATGTCTGTGGAGGAAACAAAGCCTGAACAGAAATTGACCAAGTTAAGCGCTACAACCGTTACCGAAGATACGGTTTTGCCAAAAGATAGAGCATCCGTTAACGTTCCTACTGACTTTGAACCAACTCCTCCAGAAGCAATATCAGTTGCTAAAGCACAGGCAGAAGTCGTTCAAGTTACCGATGAGATGCAAATAATCAAGGAAGTGACAATGCAGAAGAAACCTACTTCTGTTATTACACAAGAAACTAAGAAAACCAAGATGATTTGGAATCCAAAAACTAGGCAGTTCGATGAAGTTGAAATTGAAATTTCAAAAACGTCAGAAACTATCGAAGTTGAAAAACCACAAGTAGCGAAATCGAAAAAGGAAAAGAAAGACACTGATATTCCGGTAATTTTAAAGACCGAACCGCAAGTTGTCGCCAGACCTGAAGATACCAAGAAACCCGAAATCACAATAGATGTCGAGATTTCGTCATCGCAAAGTGTATCTGAAGCAGTTTCAACAGAATCCGGTAAGGAAGAGACTATTCATCCAGTCATTAAGGAGGAACCGCGTAAATCCACCAAAGGAGATGAAATCGTAAAACATAAACCAAAAGACAAAGGGGGAGCGATTTCGACCAACGCTTTATCGGTAACAAAACCTCAATCCGAGGAATTTGAATTAAAGCCATCTACAAAGACTCCTATTGTTGACGAAGAACCAATACAATTGGAAAACAAAGATGCAGTCGAGGTTGGCATTTCAGTTCTTGTTACACCGGCATCTCCAACCATTGCAGAGGTCAAAACGCCATCGGCGAACGAAAAAATCGAAAGCCTTTCGACAAAGCCAGACATTACAGCTGCTCCTGATTCTACCAAAGTCTTCATTGAAACACCACATGTTCCCTCTACAGCTGACAAGAAGGTGGTCACGACTATCGATAAATCCGCAGTAAACGATCTTGTACAGGTTACAAAACCTTTGCCTGAAGAGAAAACAGCTGTTGTTGTGTCTACTGACGGAAGTGTGCTGACAAACGAAACTACAATCAGCAAAACAAGCCGTTCTGTCGTTACACAAAAAACAAAGAAGTCTAAACAGGTATGGAATCCCAAATCTCGCACATTTGACGAGGTGGTTTTGGAAGTTTCGTCCGAAACGTCTAAAGACGAAAAACAAATCCTTTCACTGGAAAAAGACGAAGCTAAATCGTCTCCCCCTCAGGTAAAGGAACTATCTGCCGCTCAAGCAAAACCTGACACCGTAGTTGTTGGCATAAAACCCCAAGAGGATAAAGCCTCACCCTCGCCAGCCTCTCTGTATACAGTTAAGAAAGACACGCCTTTAACTGGAACTGAAACGCGTCCTACTGTCCCTCAAGAGTTAGATGCAGATAGTACACACGACGTTGTATCTACAATAGTCACACAAACGTACTCAGATGACAAGACTCTTTCCAGCAAGGACATGCATCGGTCGACTGAGATGGCATCAGTTACCAGCCAGGTTTCTGTTCATACAGATGCGGGTTCGGCGGTTTCGAAAACCGTCCTTAAAACCAAACGAGTGTGGAATCCAGTCGCTGGGAAGTTTTTCGAAATTACCATTGAGGAACCGGTGCAAAGCGAAGATCACGATGAGCTTGAAGCAGAGAAACAGTCGCCATTATTTGAGGAAACCTCGCTTCATGGGCTTCCGACGACAGAAATGCAACATGAAAGCAAAGAAGATACACAAAAAAGTTCAAAACTCATGACAGAGAAGCCGAAACGAAGGGTGTCTTTTAAAGAAGACTTGGTCAGTGAGGAGAGCGACGAACTAAAAGATCGTGACGTCACGGAATCGAAAATGGTAGAAAAATCCAAACAGCCAAAGCTACCGACCGCAGCCTTAGAACAAAAAGAAGTTCAAATTAAAACATCAATTCCTGGTGAACCAGATACCGCAGTTGCAAAGGGCCAATCGCGACTAGCGACGGAGGTTAAGGTTGCTGAAACCGCAACAGAGGAAATAGTCAAAGTTAAGGTACGTGAAGAGGAAGTGGCCGCCAAAGTAAAACCAGCGTTATCTGTCAAGGGTAAGACAAAAATCTTGGATTCCCTCACAGAAGTAATGACAAGCAAACCGGGCGATGATACGCCGAAAAAAATAACGGACATACCAGATGTTAAAGAGGAATCAGAAGAGAAAATTGAGCCAAAGGACAGGGCGTCTCTTGTGAGCGGCTCTAGCAGCGACGACGTAACACCGTTAAATGACGAGTTTGCTAAAACCTCTATTAAATCTCAATATGATGATGTTCAACGAACTGAAAAACCAAAGATGGTTTGGAATGCAAAGACAAGGCAATTCGATGAAGTCACCGTTAAGGTGAAAGCTGCTGAAACTGAACCTGAGAAGACCAAGGTAAAAACATCCGGTCATGTTAAAAAGGCGACCGATGTCGACACGGCTGAAAAGGCTGTTGTAGAAACCAAGAAAGAGGTTAAAGTGGCGAAACAGCAAATAAAGGATGTGAGCCCTGATACTACTGAATCAATTATTCCATCTGATCGGAAAAATAAGGAGAGTAAAGCCGAAGTCGCTGTTACACAATTTGAAGAAGAAAGTGTTGTTTTAACGAAAAAGGAGAGCGTTCGAGAGAAAGAAACCCAACCAGATGAACTTATTGCCCCTGAAACCCTTGATTCGACGACCGTCAGCAAATCCCAGTCCGCTGAAGTTAAAATTTCTAGCGAAAAGTCAACAGTCGAAAGTGGCCAACATGTGAAAACCACAACAAAGAAAACTAAAATGACCTGGAACCCGAAAACTCGTCGCTTTGACGAAACAACTGTGGAAGAAGAGGTTGAAATCACTCTTCCGGTTGACAAAGATGTAAGTTTGAAACCCTCAGTTTTCACAGAAGCTACTCAGCCTGATGATATTAAAGTTATGACTTCTATTGAGGACATTAAAACTAAGCCCAAGGTGGTTGAACGTAAGAAAGGTATTGTGGAAAGAACGAAATCGCCTATTGACGACGACGAAGTGTTTGAGGAACGAGTTCGCACCAAAACAGAAAAGAGCGAGGAAAAAGTAAAGCGCGTTTGGAATCCCAAAACGAGCCAATTCGATGAAGTAAAAGAGAAAGGCTTTGACATAACCGAGTCGCGAGACCAATCCAAAAAAGACTCCAAGAAAAAATCGATTGATTCTGACGATTTACTGGAGATGGACGTTCGTGACATTCAACAACCAGTCGTTACAACCACAATAAGCGATATGAAGCAAGGAGGTTTTGACGGTTTAGGTGACAGCTTTGCCTTCAGCAGCCATTTTAGCAGCACCAGTGAGAGCTTCGTGACCACATCATCGCAGGACGGTGTCAAGCGGACTGAGACAGTCAAGAAATCGACCCGGGTCTGGAACCCACGAACTGGCAAGTTCGAGGAAACTACATCAGAAGAGCGGCATTACGAAACTGAGGACCGTCGTCAGCAGACGCCGCAAGTAACCGAGAGGGAGCGTGAAATTCAAATCGATATAGAATCTGCGCCTAGAATTTTAAAGCCCGCCGATGTTGATCGTAGCCAGCCGCATGTAACCGATGCAGAGCGCGACATTCCAATCGATGTCGAATCTTCGCATAAGGCCTCTATTGCGCCTGACGTTTCGCAGCCTCCTCTGTTCTTGAGAAACATCCAAGGCGAGACTGTGGAAGAAGGCTCCATGGTAACATTTAGCTGCAAGATAAGCGGTTCTCCATTGCCGTCCGTGCAATGGTTCGTAAAGGGAATCGAGATCGTGGCGCCCTGCGACGGTTTCACGCTGGTGTCGGATGACGACACCGGCGTATGCAACCTCGTGGTGCAAAATGCCAGTCTCAGTCAGGACCAGAGCAAAGTGGAATGCCGCATCGCCAACAATTGCGGCTCGGCTGATTGTAGCGCTCTGCTCCGAGTTCGAAAGAGTGAGTTTAACCGCGACATCCATCAATTCAAACTTCGTAACATATGCCGAAAACATATCCAAAAATGTCATAAATTTGAAATCACTAAGGCATATAATTTTTATCCAACTGATTTTTTAAGTAAAATGTCAAAAAATGCCCAGAAAATAAGTTAATACTATACATATTAAAACTAACTATTTTGTATTCGATTAGTGATTAGACAATACGAAAATTATCCGCTTCCATCTATCACTTCATTATTATATTGGTCACAAAAACACAGTCATCTGGAAATAACCATCACTTTATTAAAACTTTGTCATTAACTCCTCAAATTTATACAGAAAAATCGGCCACGAAAAAAGAAGCGGCAAAGCACTTAGAGGTGGAAAAATTAAAGGCACCTGAGATTGTTAAGCCGCTTCAAAATCAAACAGTCGTCCAAAACACCAAAGTCGTTCTCGCGTGCGAAATAAACGGCCACCCCGCGCCGCGGGTTACGTGGTTGCACAACGGCCAGCCAATGAGAGGCCGCCACGTCAGGGCCGGTTCCTCGTCGATCCAATCGGACGAGCCGAGGACTGATTCAGTCATGAAGTTGAATCTGACTCTTGGGCGAGTGACTGACAAGCAAGCCGGCGTTTTTGAATGCCGGGCCAGCAACGAGCTGGGTACAGTTTCTACAAGCGCGACTCTAGTGGTGGTGGCTGAAAATACCGCTCTTCCGCCAGGTGGCGTTGTCACATCATGAGTGTTCCATTACCTAAGCTCATGCACGCAGCCATCGCCACTACGTTAGAAATAGAGAAATATAAGAGATTTGTACCGGTGTTGTTTACTGAAAAATTACAAGATTTATTTTCACTCATACTACATCATGTGTAACTTCACCTCACTGGTAAAGAATATCCAACTTTAATTTGTTCTCTTTGTCGATTCAGGGCTCTTCGAATCACCTTTGCAACCAGAGGAGACTGAACAAGTTGAAGAAGGTAAGACGCACAAAAAACATAATCATTTGCAATCATTTTTAGGTATACACGAGTTTGTAGTTTTACCGCTGCACGTAGGCACATTTTGTTTACGGGTTTAAGGCTGCCCCATTTGCACCTGTGGTTGATACTTTTGCTATAAACAAAATCTGCCTACTTGCAAAACATTAAAGTTATAAAAACATGTCGCCATTTCATCACCTTTTCTATTCGCTTTGCGTTCTTATTGTTTCCTTTGCTTTGACTACTCTTTTTGCGACGCTTTTCGCTTCTTTGATATCAGTTCGGTCAAGAGCAAGAGCAATTTTACAGGGTAAGTGGGGTATCCTTTCCTTTCTTTCTATCTTTGTAAACCTAGTTGATCTACGCTAGTTATTGTTAACGGTTAGGATGTTGGTCAAATGTGTTTTACCAGTGACAGTAGGTACTTGTTGTTTGTTTACTGATATAAGAACGCATACCAAGTTGTTTAACGTTCGGCAGGTTTTTCGATGCAACAGTATGATTCCGATAATCAGTTGCACGTAAGAAGCTCAATGACTGGCAAAGAATTCACAATACAAAGGTCGGAGGTTAGCCGCCTGGTCGGCAACTACATTACACAGTCGGATATTGACCCAAGTCTCACGGATATGCCAATTCTGTCGAGGTGAGTTTCCTTAAAAATTTCGCCTTTAATAATCCCCTTGTGTGAAAATTGAAACCAAACAAAAAGTATACGTTCGGTAAACATTAATATTATAATATGATGTATGGCATAGTTTGACACTTTATGATTTTTGGGACACTTTTATTTTTTATTTTTTCGTTGAATGATTTAATCATAATGCATCACGCGAATTTTCAGATTAATGAACAAAAAATGAGTAATTTTAAAGGATTTCCTTACAACCCGTTTTCTACAAAGTAGTAGTTTCTTATTGAAAATCTTTTCAGCGTTTCATTAAACCTTATTGAGATTTGACTTACAGTATCCAAAAAATGTTCGGTGTCGATTGCGTTTTACAAGTCTTGATTGTTTTACAGAACGAAGCCAATAACAGAGCTGGACGACGACCTGATAAGACCGTCCTTTATACAAAAGCCGAAACTGCAGTCGGTTCTTACCGAAGCACACGTGAGGTTCGATTGCCGATTTGTGGCCTCGCCTCGACCCAAAGTAATCTGGCTTCATTCCGACGCTGAAATCAAGGTAAGGGGTTTAAAACTAGTCTTAAACATCGGTTATAATAAATGTTGTATGCGGCTTATGTTTTGGATCGCTTTTGAATAGTTGAAAATGGGCAATTTATTAATCGGTTATTAAGGTCCCCATAAATCGCGAATAATATTTAATAAATTTAAAAAATATGGCTGCTGAATCTCTGGGGTCAAAACGCCAATTTTAGGCTCATATTTGATTTCAAATTTAAAAATTAAATAAATACAAACGCCTAAGACGTTGTAAATTTTTAAGACTTTCTAATCTATCGTACAATTTAAATATTGTCTAAGCACCCACTAAAACGAATACATCTAAATTCAGTGGCCCATATTTACAAAAAACAAAACTGACTAAAATTTTAATTCTTTTTGCAGGCGACCAATACCCGTTACAAAAGCACCCTGGAGCGAGATCTATTCTCCTACCAAGCCTTCCTTGACATTGACGGGTGCCAGTCGGACGACGCTGGCATCTACAAAGTGGTGGTGCGCAACCGTGAGGGGGAGGCCAGTGCCTCTGTCCCCCTGCTGGTAACTGACAGGGCGCGGTCCCAGGCGGACCGGGAAAGTCCCGTGGGTGCGAGTGAGCCAAGGCCAGTGTTGAAGCTTAATCTGGACTCAACTACTGAAAGCGACTCCCCTGCTAAAACAGTTTCGGCCACTGGGATCGCGATTACACCAAGACAGCCTTACTCGGCGCGGAAGTATTATGAGCGGAAAGAACGCGAAAGCAGGTCTAACAACGTTACGGATCTGAACCGAACCAGCAGCTCGTCGCTTTTACGATCCGGAGACATGAACCGATCGCTCTCGTCGCTTTCATCGCTCTCGTCGGCGTCGACGGGCGGGTCGCCGCCGCGCGAGAAGATCTCGCGACAGGGCAGCGACCCCGAAGCGTTCGAGTTCGAATCAGCGCCGAGAGCGAGCCGAGTCCAGCAAACGGCCGGATACGTCCGGACACGGGAATCGAACCAGGGACTCGCGATCGGCATTGTGCGTCAGGCCGTTTCGGACCAGCAGTCGGTCACCACCGGCTCCAACTCGCACAGCAACACCAGACATTCGGCGTGCGACAGCAGCGAGTCGTCGCGGACTTTGCGCGAATCCTGCGGCGGCAATTCAAGGACCAAAAGCCAGTGCCGCAAAATGCCGCCTGTCGTGGTCGAACCTCTGCCGGAAAACGTGCGTCTAAACGCCGGGGAGCGTCTCCGGCTTTCTTGCGTGGTCAGCGGGCGGCCACGACCAAAAGTCCTCTGGATGCGCGACGCCGAAGACCTCCAGAGCGCTCCCGGGTACTCTTTCGAAGAGGCAGAACACGCGTCGGCCGGCTGGAGCTACCTCCTGTGTCTCGGCGAGGCTCTTCCGGAACACTCGGGAACCTACACTGTGTCCGCGTTTAACCTCTACGGCGACGTGGCGAGCCACAGCCAAATTTTGGTGGTACAAAAAGGTAGAAAACTGTTAATATTTTTGAACATTTTTTGCTTGTTGTGAACCTACAGCTACTGCGTGATGATAAGTTTGCATGTCGGTTGATTGTACTTTTATTTGCTTCACATTATATGAGGGTCATAAAGTTAGTTTTCCGTCAAAAATGTCAGGCTATTACCTATTTATTAACAGTAACGCCTAAAATGGACGCAATAAATGCGTTTTCAGTTGATTAGCTTTTTTCCAGACAATAGCATACATACTGTTTAAAATAAGACATGTTCTTAGGTTAATAAATGTTATTTCATAACTTTGGGAACATATAATAATGTTGGCATGATATGGTTTGCTTTGATTTAAAACAAGAGCATCGTGTTAAGGTTTGAACAGTTAGTCATTTCAAGTTTGAAAAACCGATCTGCTGCAGTGCATTCTCACACCACTTTAACAAACACACTATAGAGTCGCGTTAAAAGTGTTCATCTTATCCGTTTTGCTACGCTTGCTATCTATGGGCGTTTACTTATAAGCATGGATTGTATCTGCACCCGGACTTTTCCTATTCTCACCTGTTTGCATGCGGCCTGCCGGTTCTGCAACGCAAGTCGTCGACCAGGTACGTGTGAATGCATGTGTACTTTCGCTTGCATAAAGCACGCGCGAAGTGCTTTTCGCTGTGTGGATGAGAATTAAAATTTCATGAGTCCGCCGCCGCGTCTTGAGCACGCCCCCATGAATTCTTAAGGGTTTATTGGTATAAAGAAACGGCACGGGTGCCAGATTGATAACAGCAGTCTGCCATAAACGTTCGCTAAGAAGCTTTTTAACTGTATTTGAAAGTTGTAAATTTGCTTTTGTAAAACGTTCAAGGGCCGGTTTAATCGTAAAGTTGGCGAAAAATCGCTTAAAGAAAGCGTAGATCAATACGACTTTTAACATATTAAATACGATTATGAATTTTCAAAATTTTTTGACGGTTTTGTTTGGTTTTCGAAGTGTGCATTAAAAATGGGTCTCGTATTCTTTCTTTTTGATATGTTACTTTGACATTTCGCGGTACACGCGCTTAACTGTGCTTTCTTTATTTAGTTTCAGAGCACAATTGCACTTTCGACCTCGGCGAACGGGACGAATGTCAAGTGGCATCGATCGAAGAAAGCCAAAGCAAACAAACGGCGGCCGAAACAGCAACAGCAAAAGAAGCAGAAGCAAGTCAATTGGAAGCAACTTGCAGCGAGGTCGAAGCGACGGGCGGCCACGTCAACGCTGCTGACCTAGAAAGTTTTCTTGGCGGCGATGCTGCGACGGACAATAAAGAAAGCGCACAACTAAGGACGACTGACGTCGATGTTGTCAGTTGCACCGAGTGCGTAGATACAGAGGCGCGCGAATACGACATGGGAAACGGCATTAGGAAGGCTTTTCGTGGCGAGCGACAACGGGAAACAGCAGATGTTTGCGGCATGGAAAATTTGAAAACATTGAACTACAATGTCGTGATTAATAACAACGAACATGGAGAAATTAAAAAGAAGGGTTTCGACTTCGGTAGCGATGCTGAAAATGGACAAGAGGCAGATGTTGACGAATTCTCTCTCGATTCCGCATTCGAAACTGGGTTTTGCGAGGCAGCGGTCGACAGCCACGAAGAAGATAGCAAGTCCGACGTAGACACTACTCAGACTAAAGTTGAACGAGCGTCGGACTTCGAAGACAGAGAAAAGACTTCTAATCGTGTTTCCGGTGATGCTGTTCGGGAAATTAGCTTAGAGTCGACGAAGGCAACAGTAACAGGATGTGATCAACACAGTATCAAAGACAATAGCCAACGGAAAAATCCTGAAGCCGCTATTTCTCCACAAGAAGTCGAAAATGGAGACACATCCGACAAAGCGACGGTAACAGAGTCGAACGAAGCGAATGTCAAAAATGACGTCACCGAGCCCCTCCGCTTCGTGAAGGAACTTTCCCCGGTCACGGTGATGGAGGGCAACACCGTCGAGCTCGAGTGCCGTACCTCGGGTCCAGTGGACAAGGTCACTTGGTACAAGAACGCCGAGGAGATTTTCGACGGGCGCGATTGCTACTTTCTGGGTTCGAAAGACGGCTCACATAGGCTCACCATTCTCGACTCGAGGTGAGATAAACCTTTCGTAACATTGTCTCGTATACAAGGGGCCTCCAAACGTCGCTGAACCAATAGAATTAACATGCACCTTATGGCGTAGCACAGTTTGCACGGGATGTAGAATTTTAATGAAATTTAAAAGGGACCTTGTTTCAATTGTCCCCACGGTGTTAATAACTCTGCGCAGAAGAAATACAGCAATTGGCAATTGGCCAAGTACGGTCGATACTAGTAGGAAGTAGAACAAAGATATATAAAATCGCACACAAAAGTTGACTTAAACAGATTAGTTTAGTAACTGAGGCTATCTTAATGATGAACTTATTTAATAGTTTTGTTTACTGTCACAAAATCCAAGCCTAATAATCAACGTATTTATTCCAGATGGTCAGAGGACGAGGGGGTGTTCAGCTGCCAGGCCGAGAACGTTTCCGACCTAGTCTGCAGCACCACCGAAGTTTACGTCGAGCTACCCAAGGAAAAGTTGCTTCAGATCCTCAACCTGCGGGAACAAGAGGAGACAACGTCCTCTTCCGATAAGAAAAAAACCTCCACCATCAAAGCGCTGGAAAGCGGTGAAAAAAGCTCAGGGGAGACTGTTTACTTTTACCCGGACTCCAGTGTCGCTTGCCTTGAGTTTCAGCAGGACTTTGACGAAGACGAAGATGATTACTTGGAGCGTCGCGAGCTCTCGCCCATATTGGAAGAGGACGAGGAAAACATGTCGGTGATGTCCACATCCACGAGGACACTGAGCAGTGCTCCTCTTCAACCGTCCATCAGGGTGCGGCGCGCGTCCTTCGATTCACTCCTGTCATTCGAGGCACACGAAAAACTGGCGTCATGCGAACTCTTAAATTCCGCTGCTCTGGCGCCTGAAGATCCTCCACAAGATGCTGGGTCGTCAGAGGATTCGGATGAGGGAAGCGACTCGCAGGAGAGAGCTTGCAACTCCAGAGCATCCAGCGCCTGTCGCCCGCTCTTATTTGGCTCCGACACCGAATCCCTTGTTGGTTCCAGACCTGGTTCGGCCAACAGACTGCGAGCCGGATTCTCCAGAGTCGGAAGCAGGGGCGACAGCTTTGACCTCGAGATGTGCCCCGAAGTCGAAGAGGTGGATGCCGACGTCGAAGATGACGTCACATTCGACACGGAAAATGGTGACGTCACGAAAAATGGCAATGCCTATATAGACGACAAACATTCAGTTTTCCAAACGCTTGTTCCACGTATACAAACGGACGATGACGTGATGACTGACGAGTCACAATATGACGTCAGTAACGAGAGTCGATACAGTAATGATGTCACAGAAGAAGACAAAAATACCGAAAACTTTGATGTAATGCAAAACGAAACTCAGTGCTTTGACAAAAAGCAAGATTTGGAAAATAAATGCGAGGCTACAAATCAAGAATCAAAAAACGAGTATGACGAAAAAGAAAACGATTTTGAAGATTATGATGACGTCGGGTCGGACACTGTCTGCAGCAGCTCGTGCGATTCGGAGCTGAACTTCGACGGCGAAGAATCTGACTTTCAAGAAGATGGTCACTGTGAAGGCGGCGCAAAACCTAGACTATTAGCAATGGATGCTCTTGCCCTTAACACGGCAAAGACTTGCGACGATTTGCAGTCAACCAGCGGTCTGGAAGTCAACGAAGACGACTTCCTAGGTTACAGACTGGTCTGTCGCCAGCGCGAGGACTCGGTGTTCGACTTGCAATCGCTGCATGAGCGTCTCACCAAAAGCGCCAGGGCCCTTCCGCAAAGCGAGCAGGACACCTCTTCTTCGGGCACCATTGGCGACAATGCAACTGCAGCAAGCTTTGAAGGCGGACGATTTTCAAATGTCGTTGATTTAAATGGAAACGCAAGGGAGCACGTTGTCGTTGTTTCGACAAAACACGACAATTTGCCGGTCGTGATTTACCCAGCGGACAATAACAACAAACAGTTCGATATCACCTCCGCAGCTGACACCGCTGATTTCGAGATCGCAAACGACAACCTCAATTTGACCAAGTTAATTCGGCTAGGCGAGGCAGCCTTTGACGTCATATCCAGCGTCGACGCCGATTTCCACTCGTGCGTGTCGTCCAACACCGCGACGCCCACTTGCGGATTTCGCACAGACGAATGCCCCTCCGAGGCCGGGTACGAGACACCGCCCGAAGACGGCTCTAAATGGATCACAAGTGGGCTTAAGTACTTCGAAACCAGTCAGGGCGTCACTTCCGACGATAAAGACTCTGTGTATGAAGAGTGCTCGACGCCGGTGAACTCACCCGGCCAGTCGGATCTGACTTCAGTCACCGCTTCTGGTTTCGTGACCCCGCCCAAGTTCTACTACGTCATACCGCCCAAGTTTCTCGGCAAGAAGTCGGTGCAAATCTCGGTGGTGCGCGGCGGCACGGCCATCTTGGCCTGTTCCGTGATCGCCCATCCCGAGGCCAAAGTGGCCTGGTATAAGGACGGTAGGCTGATGGACATTTACAACCGCATTTCGCAGCATATTAGCAACGAGGCGCCACAGGAGTGCCTGGAAGAGCACGGTGACCTCCTCTCATGGAGTCCTCCCTGGCTTCCTGTGCAGAGAGATTGCGACATCGGCTGCCCGCGTCAGCTCGACGTCCATTACGTACTGAAGATAAAGGATGTTTTGCTCAAGGACGAAGGCGTTTATATTTGCAAGGCCTGGAACGCGGCCGGGGTTGCCACGCGGATCATAAGACTCGATGTGAAATAAAAACGGAGCCAGTCTAAACACTTGGAAACTTGCATGCTGACTTTTTATTTTAAAAAATTTATTATTGCGTTTTGTGTGTTTTGTAAAAATATCATTGTGATTCCTTAATATATATATATTGGGACTGTTTTTTTACTATTAAAATTGACCACAAAGCATGATATCTTGTTTAGGCCCAGTGTGGAGTGCAATATCAGATTGATAAACCGTTAATAACTTATAATGCTGTATTTCATTTCCTTGCCCAGATTCGCTCAGTAGCAGTTTGGACGCGGGTTCGGTTACTTTAGAGGAAAGCGGTTTCTACCAGCATTTCGAGCAGAAGTCAGCGACATTCAGCGAAAGTGACCAGTCTCACAACGTTCTGTTCAGCCAGGCCGCCATGACCATGAAAACACAGCGCTCATCGCTGCGCGCCAAACCCATCTTTCTGCGACCTCTATGTGACGTCACTGTGCAGGGCGGCCAATCGGCGACGCTCTCGGCCGAAGTCCGTGGCATTCCGAACCCTCTGATAACCTGGTTCCACAACGGCCACGTAATCCGAAGCGACGAAAACTACCGCTACGTGAAACAGGGAGAAAAGCACCAGCTGGTGGTTCCCCGAGCGAGCGTGAACGATCAGGGCATCATCGGGTGCAAAGCGACAAATGTGTTGGGCGAATCCACCAGCACTGCTAAGTTAACAGTGCTCGAGTCCATTTTAGAAGGAATCTCGTCGGACTCGGAGCTCAGCGTTGCGCTGTTCGACGATTCCTCAATGAACTTAACGGTTGTGGACAGTGTTGAAAGATCTAGAGACTTAACTGCCAGCGAGCTGAACGTGACAGGCGACAGTAAAGTTTCCTTTGCTGGCTCGTTGTTGATGCAGAACAAAACTTACTCCGAGGAGTTTAGCTTCTCCAGCTTGCCACTCCCGGAACAAAGCGACGGCGTTATTTCCGAGATGGACGCGTACGGCAATATTTCCGATCAGACCTTGTCCAGTCAACGCGAATCGTTTATCAGCCAAGTTGACGCAAGAACTGATCAAACAGCGAAAAGGTCGATTCTAAAGAAGAAGAAGCGCGTCCACATAGAAAAGCGCAGCTTCGGTTCAATGACCGAGAATCTAGTGGAAGAGTCGGCATCTTTGGTCCAGCAAAGCTGGACCGAGGAAGTGCGGAAAATCATCCGAGAGGAAATGGAGCTGAGAGACGAAAGGAGCCGAGAACTGCTGATAAAAGAATCGAAACAAGAGGATAACACTCATGCCGATGGAGTTGAATCACTTCCGGTCGCCCAACCGCCGAAATTTGCCAAGGCCATTTCCGACTGTGAAGTATTGGCGGGCGAAACTGCCCACTTTGTCTACATCCTCGACGCCAGCGCACCGGCGAAGGTGACCTGGCTACGTAACGGTGCCGAAATCGCGCTTTCCCGTGACCCTGCAAACACAACCGACGACGTGTTTTCGGCGACCGACGGAAACCTGGGGATCATATGCGACGATGAAGCCGGGTGCCTGGTGATCAGTGAAACCGGCCCGAAACACAGCGGGGTCTACGCTTGCTTCGCTTCCAACGAACATGGCAGCACAAAATGCAGCGGCCGGCTTGTTGTACACGGCGCTCGGAAGCAGCCAAACCTTTCCACGCGAGACGCAGGGACATACATAGCAGAGGAGAGCAACGCACAGACTCAAGTGTCAACCCTAGTGGACCAGGAGTCTCAAACCCGAGAGAGTCGCTTGCTGATTGAGGAAGATCAAATTGAGGTCGCGTTTAAGCAGCTTGAATACGCCGAAAAGTCGCGAGCCGTTTCCGAAGTTATCATACCCTCTTCCTCTCCTCCGCCGCCGAGAGATCCTCCAACTGATAGTGATCTCAGGAGGAGGAGGAGGAAAAAGAAGAAGAGGCGTGATGGCGACTCGGTCGAACAGAACGTGGGAAGACTGGACGACTTCGAGACCGGTGAAGGTTTGAAATGGAGCACCGCTTTAGCGAAGGCAGATTGTCATTGGCATGACTCACCTTGTATAGAAAAAGTAAATTACTCAGCTTTAACGAGTAAGATCACAGAGGTCTTGGCTCAAATTGCAATGCATTATAACCCAGCAAGAGACAGCACAGCACAGCACAAAATGAGTATAGTTTGTTATGAAAGCACTTTACCACCATAACCTATACTTGCACTTTACCACCATAACCTATACGTTACAGCACTGATGCCTGACTGTGAAATTAACAACATTCAGGTCTCCAAACAAAAGGTTAGCTTTACGGCTTAAGCATGTTACCACTTTCTAAGTTAACACAACTCACTTTTATTTCAGTACAATGGAATTGTGTCTAGAGCACTGATTGCTTTGGCGGTAGTGGCTAGCCTAAAATGGCACCACGTTAAGGTTAGATTTTACCACGCGACGCGCACATATAGGTTACTATAGTTTCGGCTGTTGACTGCACGAACCGCACCGGCACACTTCTGATACTTCAGGTGTTGTCACATGTTATAAGGCACCATTTGCACCTTTCTGTGATGCGAGAAAAGCCTACTTTGAGAACTGCACTGATGCACCGCTTCGCATTGATACTGTAATTGTTTGATATAAACCGCGTTTCGTTTAAAAGCCCTTCTAACCATCGATAAATTGCTTTACAGAGGAAAAGCTTCAGCCGCCTGCATTCACTCGCAAGCTGACTGTGACCAAAGCCCGACCGGGCCAAAAGGTTTGATCTCACATTGCATATGCTTATATTTTTGCTAAAGTTATCCAATGGTTTTTTTGTACCACATCCTGATTACATTATGTTATATTACATTTGGCTATTGGTAAAAACATATAATCTTATAGAAGTATGTCGTAATATAAAGATAAAACAATGCGCTTCATTTTTTTGTTATCCTAGATCAAAATAGAGACAGCTTGTTAAATGTTTTGAAATCAAAATGTTTTGTTTTTTAGGCCAAGCTTTCGTGCACACTGACTGGTTCATCCCCGGTCCAAGTGCAATGGTCACGTGACGATACACCGCTAGAGCATGACGAAACTCGCTACGTCATGAGCACCAACGAAGCGGAACCGTTCCTTGAAGTGCGCGAAGTTTCGTTCAGGTAAGCTGCGATAAGTTTCGGCTACAATTTAAAGTAATTTAACTCGACAAGTTAAAATTCATAATTCCAATTCGTACAAAGAAAGCCTAAAAATTAATAAATGTTTTCTGTACAAAAATGTAGCAAATTTAAATTTATTTTGATGTATTTAGCGACGCTGGAGAATACACAGTGACCGCTACAAATGTGGCCGGCAGCGCCTCCTGCACAGCGTCTCTAGTGGTCGAAGGTCGGTGATGACGAAATCGACAGTGACGTCACAGCCACGAGCACGCGTTTTGATTTCTATGTTCGGTCCCAGGAATGCTGCCTTGCGTTGCCGCTTGCTGTTTTACAAAGGGCCTTCGACCTTTCGCAAGAAAGTGTCGTGTTTAAAGTTTTTCTTCGCCGCATGCGTCGAATGTTGATTTTCTGCGCAACTGACACTGCTTTTTGTTTGCTCACATTTCACTTTCTAGCGCAAAGATCGATTTTGTTTATTGGTAAAATGGTGTTATTTGTTTTTTTTGTCACTGTAAAGCCGACGCACTGTGTTGGACGCTCTTTTTCTTTTGAATTTTTCTTTATTTTATCAATTTTGTTGTTGCACGACTTTGGTTTTGCGCAATTGCGCTTTTTACCCACGCATGTCGCACTGTGTTTACACGTCAACCGTTTCTACATAATATATAAATATCTCTATTTTGTCGCAAATACAATGATTCCCAGTTTGGCATGGATTCAGCTGCAATTTAAAGTTATTTAACGCTGGAATGCAAAATAACACTTTGAACAGTTGTGATGCTGCACGACACCGTGTTGCTACGTAATTTAGAAAGATGCAAGCCAGTTTATACCTTTGGCTATAGAACGCCACCTTTCTCTTTTTTTAAAGTGAGGCCTTTTTTCTCTATACCTTCTTCTTTTCTTACTTTATTTTCTTCTCTTCTTTTTCACTCTTAGGCGTCGCTCCGAGCTTTGTGCAAAAGCCGGAAGGTGGCGTGAGAGAGGGCGGCAAGGAGTTCTTACTTGGAGCAGTTATTACTGGGCAACCGGAACCAGATGTGTACTGGTTTCACAACGTAAGTTCTTTGTTGGCGTTTCAAACTTGCGCAGCCGATATTGGCAATCAAAACCCACTTCAATGTTGGTAGTTAACTACTTAAAGTTCTAGACATAAAATCAATAGGTTAAGCCGAATAAAATAAGATTTATTTTCATCCTTTGGCAGAATAACATCCTATTTTGCGGGTTCATCCTAATCGAACTATTTACAAATTCTTTTCTCAAATACTCTACTCAACCAAACATTATTTCATACCATTAACCGCCGTTGACGATGTACAGCATTTATACTACAAAAAATGAAATTTCTCACATGACTTAGCCTCACAACTGCAAAATTATTGCTTAGAGACGAATTAATACCGAAGCATTTCTCTAGGTCTAAAAGCTTAATTAAAATCGCAAGAGAAGGTAATTTTATAAAATTAATCATACCGTACAACAAGCCTACTTTGAAGCTAAATTAAATATTACGAAAACCTGTAAATAATTTGTCAAAAATGTTTCAGGATAAACCTTTTGGTATACGATAAAGTGAGCAGGTTAAATTACCAAACATTTTAATTGTCATTCCAACCATCATCAGTGGCTATATTTTTTATTTATTTTGACACAACTATACTTCTGTAACATTGTAGGTTTACCACAGTAAATCACAATTTTGTCTATATAGTCTTAACGATAAAACAGTGGATTATCATTATTTTACGACTTCCCTCGTCCCTTCTGTCGGATCCAACGTCTAAGAGGTATTGTAAAACAGTGGTGGGCCTTTGTTGCATAAACCGTCTGAGTTCCATATCCAGCGACCCTCGCATCCTAGCACGGTTTCACCAACACGGCGCGGCACGCGAGCACGCAGCCAGACGTCGTCGCAAATCCAACAGCGTATCGCGCGTTGCGTAACCGAAGCGTCACCATCTGCGCGGGGCCCTAGTCATGTCGTCACCCCGACGAGGTGCTGACGAAACGATGCGGCATGCTAAAGGCAGCTGACCTAACCCGCGTGCGTCTTTCGCACCTCCATGCCTCTATATAAGCGACTGATCCATCGCTTTCCTTCATTCGAACAGGGTCAGCCGTTAGCGGAGGACAACAGGAGAAGCCTAGTCCACGAGGAGGGCGGAGTGTACGGCCTTGAGATTACCGGGCTTACTGTGGAAGACAACGGGGAATACGAGTGCGTGGCCGAGAACGAGGCCGGAGAAGCGAGATGCAGCGTTAGCTTGAACGTCGAAGGTACACCACCGAAGAATATTAGATGCTAGCTCGGTTGGGTGGGGCGTGCTAGGTTGGGAAAAATAAATGATAATAAGTGATGCAGAAGTATTAGGACAATTCCTAAACAATTGTAGGAAAGATACCTAAAAATTGAAATATCTGCAACGAAGTCAATTTCTTGGCTTAGAGGTTTAAGATGCGCTTGTTGGTAGTTGGTTACTATTCGAAAGAAAAGGCGTCTTCTGTTTTTTTAATATGGTATTAAAGTTGATAATCCTGTGCTTCAATTTTAATAGGCCGCTTACCACAATTTTTTGTTTTCTTTAGTCCAAGTTCGATTAGAATTCCCTAAGGTTTTACGTTTAGTTTAGTTTTAGAACGATCTATTGAGTAAAACATAGCAAATTGAGTAAGTATATAGAGCCCGAAATTAGCAATCAGGATTTAGCCCGCATAGAGTGTATACACCTTTCCTAAAAACTGTTCAGAAGTGTCTTTGGTTGACGCTTTACGCCAATCTGCTTCGATGGATTCCCAACATCAATCGACATCGGCCGCGGCAGGAATCGAACCACCAACCTTCGTGACCGAACCGCGCGGCGAAACCGCAGCAACAGGTAAGGCCTACTGAGCTTACTTAAATGATAAAACATTCCATTAGTAACTATAACGATGATATGTTTCTGATACAATGCAGATAGTGAAAAAAACATTTTTGTAAAACTAAGATGTAGAATTATAATACCACTTAATTGTAATTGTAAACACCGGCAATTTTACTCCAGGCGATAGCGTGACGTTTACAGCGGTCGTAGCCGGATCTCCGCAGCCCAAGGTTCAATGGAACAAGGGTAAATGGCGACAGATCAAGAGCTACGGACGCTTCAAGATCGCGCAGGACGAGGCCACCAACACCCACACGCTCACCATCTCGGTGCTTGACATCCCCGATACTGGAATGTACAGGTCAGGCACCAGAGTGCAATCAATAGGCAGTGTTGTGTATCACGCTATAAGCTCAGGCTGATAGTTTATCTATAGAGGCTATAAGCAACTAGGTCGGCTTCAACGACTTGACATGTTTACTATTCCCTAACTATTCTCTTAGTCTTTTAGGCACTTTCAGTTAATCTCCACGTCCATTATTATTTTTTATGCATTGACAATTCAATGGTGAATTTTGTTGTGTTTAGATGCATCGCGAGAAATAGCGGAGGTGAGGCTTCGTCTCAGTTCGATCTCAATGTGGTCGACGACTACGTGACTGAAAAAATGGACCAGACAGAATTGAAAAAGTAAGTGCAACTAACTGATATCCAATAAATCTGTTTGCCAATGCCGATCACAAATTTCAAAATGGTTCGCCTTAAATAACCCTACTCTGAACCCAGCTAATTCTCCCCTTAAAAACACATTCGCAGAGCACCGGTGAAGGAAAAACAAGTCAGTGACATCGAAACTATCAGCGAGCTGCTGAAGGAAGTGGACCCCAAAGAGTACGAAAAATACGCCCGGCATTACGGAATCACCGACTACAGACAACTGCTTTCCCATCTGGAGGAGATGCAGGCTCAGGAAGAGCCGGTAAATAATCACCCTTGGCCCTACAGGATAATGTGTATTTTGCAGTGTCCAGCAAACCGTACTTCACATAAGAAAATATATTGATTTTCTATTGTTAAATTGTAATGAAGATTATTAAACCGCTTCAAAGAGTCAAAGTCTTGATCCTAACGCTTTACGATTTCAGAAATCGGTTGAGACCGAAGCCGCTGAAGTTCACGACCTTTACAAGCTGATGACCAGGAGCCTGTCCATCTCGGAGCCGGTCAAGGTTCTCCGCGACCTCACCAACGTCAGCGCCCCGATGGGTGAGGAGGCGCGCTTTGTCACCGAGCTCCAGATCAACGTTCCAGGAATCGAAGTCAACTGGTTAGTCTAAAAGACGACATTGTTTAAAACAAACTGCTGGTATACACGTAAAAATTTAATGCGAGTATTTAAGGCCAGGTACGAGTTTAAACACAATTGGGATACTAATACCCGAGTAGCCTGATACAAATGTGACCGAGTAACAAACGTACCGTTAGTGCTTGCAATTGTTTTATAAACACTGTGCAAATTTGTACTATTGCAAGCGTTAATTGGCTTTTGTAGAAAAGGAATTTGTACAGCTATCTTTCTAAGTTGGTCAAATAACCGATGTAAACAAATGCCACACAACCGATTCGAGTAGCCTAAGTAATATCCCCTACCTTTGTACAATACACTACTGCTTCGTATGTCTCCAGGTACCGGGGAAACGAGCGCCTGCACGACTGCAGCAAGTTTGAGCTCGTGCACGACGGCACCATGTACCAGCTAGTGATCAAGAACATGACAGAGGGGGACGTCGGCGAATACCGCGTTGTTGCCGGAGCACACTGCTCCACAGCCAGCCTAACGCTGTCAGCACCACAAGGTAAAGCCCTTATTGAAGTATTTGCGTGTTAAATCATTAAATTCGAATTCAGATGTGATTAAGTATACACAAGAAAATAAATCGAGCAACAGGTTTTCATTTTTTGGCCCTCGGTGCTTTTAACGAATTTTATCGGTGCTACGAATTATCGATAAATAACAATAGTGTAACATCGAAAAGGCGCCTAAAAATAAAAAAAAAACTTGGTGTTGCGCTTTTTTAAGCAAAAGCAGCCGAGTCGATTCCTCCCACTGAGGTAAAACCAAAGACAGTGGACAAAGACGAGTCGCCGGTCGTTGCAGTTAAGACCGCAGCCCAGGAGGCAACTCAGTCGCTGCCAAAACGCAAACCAGTGATAATGCGGGCTAAGGTGGTCCCGGCCGCCACTACCACCACATCGAAGGACGTTCTTGTGACTTCTAACAAATTAAAAACGGTTGAGAAAACAACGCTAGAGCATCTCCATGTGCTTGCTGGCGATGGCTCGGAGCCTCAGCCAACCACTTCGAAAGCGGCTAAAGAACCCATTTCGAAACCCGAGGAGGCTGCTGCTGTTGATAAAGATACGTCGACTGCGGTAAAACCAGTGGCTGTAGAGACAGAAGTGGATGGGGCAAAACCGAGGAGCAGTCCAGAAGCTGCCAAACCTAGTTTGCGTGAGTGTGACACGGTCACCAGTCTCACCCAATACACCACTTGTCATCTCAGCCCTAAACAATTCGGCGTAAATTATTCTTACCAAACACTTAATCAAACAAACCAAAAATCAGTCTTATTTTTTTAATGGTTTCACTTACCCATCTCCATATTTCATTGCCGCTCCTCGACCACAGTCAAAGTATAATCGCTTCTCTTTTTCTTTCATCCGCAGTGAAATTTACAAAGCCGCTGGAGTCGCAGCGCGTCCAGGAGGGCCAGGACGCGACCTTTGACTGCGAGGTCAACCTCAAGGAGGCAAAGGTCACCTGGCTCAAGGGCGAAGGCAAGTTGCGCAAGTCGCGCAAGTACGAAATCTCGTCGAGCGACGTAGACAGCGCACCGGGAGCCCGCCATCAGCTGGTCATCAAGGACATGCGACCCGATGACGAGTGCTCAGTGTCGGCGCGCGCTTCGCACGACGAGTACGGCGATGACGTCACATCGGCCAAGCTGGAATTTTCACCGGAAGGTTGGTCTTTGCGATTTGACTGCGAGATATTAATTTCACAGGTTAAGCGTTTTAGAGAAATCAGTGGTCATGCACTGATGTATGATTTACAACACTACAATTACTTTTATTTTTCTTTCCTCAACCCTAAAATTCATCGAATCATCACTCATTTTTTCACGATTCTTTCAATACACAAAATCTCGCGCTAAACCGTTAAAACACGAGCAGTCTTCGTGAAGCCCCTTCCCGCCGACCGGAGCATTCACGAGGGCGAGGTCGTGACACTCGAGTGTGAGCTCACGAACCCGGATCACGACGTGATCTGGCTCAAGGGCGACCGGCGCATCTACCCCGGCTCCAAGTACACCATGGCGCGCAAGGGCTCGCTTCTTAGCTTGACCATCCACGAGCCGGTTAAGATGGACGAGGCGGTGTACTCGTGCGCCTTAAAGCACAGTCCAATGCGCAGATCCTCTTCTGCTGTTGCGATTGACGCAAGTAGGTTTAAGCCACCCCATCCCCCCGAAAAAGCGATTTGATTGCGCAATTTAGAGTAAAATATCGCGCACCGATTTCGTATAAATTTTTTAGATTAAAATAAAGAGAACCGCACCACAATGTAACCATGGCCGATAAAATTTAACATTTTAAACAGTAATTTAAAGTTTTAAGTTAAAGCAATGCGATTTGTTTAGTAATTAAACTTACCACAACCTCCAATTCTAAAACAAACAAAATCCACATATCCGAAGCCTCTTTGTCAAAACAACCGTTAAAGTTTCATTGCCATCGTCATTTCGACCTCCCAGTCCACCACCAAACGTTATACACAGCTGTCAAGTTTACCCAGCCCCTGGATGACGTCATCACTGTGAATGAGGGCGCGAGCGTCACACTCCAGTGCTCGGTGTCACGTGACAGGGCCAGAGTCCAGTGGCTTCGAAACGGTTCCAAGTTGAAGCCGGGTCCAAAGTATAAGACCTCGATATCTGGCGCCACCAGGCGACTGACTATTAATGACGTCACGAGGGAGGTGGATGAGGGGGCGCGGTTCACCTGTCGTATCTTGGACAACGACGACGTCACGGAAACGTCAACCGTCGTTTCGGTCCCTTCTATAAGTGAGCGCATTCACGAATATCACACTCACGAGAATGAGAATCAGTCACAAACTTTTAGTTCGCTTTTTTGTTATATGTGATGACGGCAATGTGCTCATTGAAACAGTAACGAAAAGCATGTTAATCACGAATTAATCAGCCTAAAATGATACAGGATGTTTAAGGCATAAAGCACCACTTTTACAAAGTATACATCATCCATCTTAAAGCAACCATATCAAGTTTCTTGCATGCCTTTCCCCTGTTAGTTATGGAATTACGCTGAACCTCATGTCTTATTGCAGGCGATGACATACTAAAGGATCTTACGGACCAATCGGTTGTGGAAGGAAAGAAAGCCACGTTTGAGTGCGTTATTAGCCGCGAGGACGGCAAAGTATCGTGGTACGCAGGCGAGACTCTTATCGCTGCACAGGTAAATGAAATACTATTTATTAACTAACAAATGATATTGTGCATGTTGGCTGGAGTTCGTGCTGTTGACTTATACACCTTTACCATTTCTGTGCAATGTTTAGGACAAGAAATACAAAACACTTGCAATGAAAAACCTGAGAAGGCTGATCGTCGTCGACTGCGCAATGGACGACAAGATGTGCTATTCGTGCTGCTTTGGCGAGAAAAAGTCGTCAGCACAGTTGGAAGTTACTCGTAAGATCAGTAGAAACTTAATATATTAACAGTTTTATACCGTTTTCTATATTTGGCTTTAAGCAATTTCATAAAATTACTCCGTTATCTCAAATACAAAATTCTTTACACCAAGGGTAACAGAAAGATAGAGAAAGTTTTATTTATTTTCTTGCTTGCAGCCGCCAAAGTGGCGGAGGAGCCATCTATTTTGCCGAAGAAAATTCGCCATATCGAGGCCGAGCCTGAGGCCGCGCCCGAAGAAGTGCAACTGAAACCTATTCCGGGACTGAACTTTACTAAACCATTAGTGGACCAAACCGCAGAGGTATTCATACAATAACAGCCCATGTTATCTACTTTGTCAATTAAAAATTCCAAACCCAATAACTTTTTCAAATATTGCTGTCCAGCCCAACAATCTTCTTCTATTTTCTTTTCCAGGAGAAATCCTCTATTATTCTCGAATGCGAGCTGTCGCATCCCGACGTGCCAGTCACGTGGTACAAGGGTGGCGACAAAGTGTACCCGACCAAGGCCAGCCAGCCAACTGTCGAGGGAACCTCGCACAAGCTGTGCCTTAATAATTTGACCGCCGCCGATTTAGCGCTTTATAAATGCCAAGCCATTCCAAACCCTGACGTGATCACTACATGCAAAGGTTCGTGTTTTCAAGTTTCCTTTGTAACGATTGTCATTACCACTGTTTAGTGGTGGCTATTTAATAATGATTAATATAATAAAACATATGTTTTTGTTTGCAGTAACGCCCATAAAGACAACAGGTATGCTCTTTAACTTTCTTACATTATTTTAATTATATTACTTACGGTAAAGACTTACCGGTTTTAAACTATATTGCGAAAGGTTTGTATCTCATAAAATTGCCCTCAATCACGTCACAACTCGTTGCATGCGCGTTCTATCATCTTAACAGCCATTTTCCATTCTAATTTAACCATTTCACCCTGGCAACGCCCCAGGCTTTGTCCAAGACCTGGAAGCAGTGACCTGCACGGAGAAGGACACCGTTGTTTTGACCTGTGAGGTCGCCAGCCAGACGACCGAAGTTGTCTGGCTCAAGGACGACCAGGAAATTGATCCTGAAGACAAAAGGTATACTATCTCTCTTTTTCAGAAGCAACAAGGAACTTTTCGGTAGGGAAACTAACGTTACTTGACTCCTTTAGATACCAAACTATTTCTGACAATACCACGCGAAGTCTTGTAGTGCAAGAGGCACAGATGGACGACGCTTCAACATACACTTGCAAACATGGAAAAGCAATCACCTCAGCACCGGTTACAGTTGTGGAAGGTATGCATTGCTAACTTATTCAGTATTCCATTAGGTACAAAAGAACATCGTAAATCATGACTGTTTTTACCTTTAGCTACCAAATTTTTGAAAACTCTGAAAGACAATCATTCCTTGGAGCGCGACAACGTGGTGCTCGAATGCGAAGTTAACAAGTCTGACGCAAATGTCAGCTGGATGTTCAAGGGCAAAGTGGTTACAACGACGCCAGGTAAACATGTTATATTTGGTAGAAACGTTGCGTTTAGCAGATATGTTAAATGAAACGACTCAAATTTATGTTGCGCATCAATGTTTACCGGGCAACGACTTCACCTAAACGATTTCAACTCAGGCAAATACAGCGTCGAGACCAAAGGACGAAAGCACAAGCTCTGCATCGAGAACCTGACAATCGAAGACGAGGGTGACTACACGTGCCAGACCGAGGGGGGCAGCACCGTCACCCAGTCGACCCTGACCGTTGAGGAGAAAGAAATCAAGTTACTCAACAAGGCCAGGGACGTACACGCAAGCGAGGGCGAGCGCGTTAACATTGAAATGGAAATTTCCGACGAGAGGGTACGTTAACTACAAGTTAAACTGGTACATTTCAAGCAATATTCAATAACTGCAAGTTCATTTTAAGCAATATTCAATAACTAGAAGTATATTTCAAGCAACATTCAATAACTACAAGTACATTTTAAGCAATATTTAATAACTATTAGTATATCTCAAGCAACATTTAATAACTGCAAGTACATTTTAAGCAACTTTTAACCCATAAATCAACATTAAATAAAAAACTTGTGCGCGCTTATGTCATTTAGTTACATTATTCAACTTGTTCTCTTGTATATCCAGGTCCACTGCGAATGGCAGCTCAACGGAAGCGCCCTCACATCCAGCGACAACGTTGAGATCGTTGAGGACGGACGCAAGCGCACGGTCACCATCAAGAGGATCAACTCCTCGTACCGTGGAGAGGTAACGAAACGCCAAGTTTTCCCTATATATCATATCATAAAATATGGCCGAATTCTTAACCCCGTGTGTATTTTGTTTCAGCTCGCCATGATGGCCGGTCGCCTTCGCACCAGCGTCGACATTGCCGTGCTGGATTCACCGGTGTCTTTCCTGCGGCCGCTGCAAGACCAGGTCGCCCAGGAGCGGGGAACAGCCACTTTCGAATGCGAAGTGAGCCGCCCAGACGCCAACATCAAGTGGATTCGGTACGTTTTTCATGATATAGAATGCGACTGTCATAAGAAAGACTAAAACCATTAACTGAAGATTAATAATGTCTGTAGACTTTGTCGGCAATGTGTTCTAAATATTTTATCATGACATATTTAGTTAAAAAACACGTTTACGAAACAATTTAAAAGTCAAATTTAGGCTGTACAAATAGTTTATTTTCAAATCGCCGAACAGGGACCGAAGGACCGCGATCCAGAACAGCGACAAGTACGAGCTGGTGATCGACGGATGCGTGCGCAAGCTGCTGGTGCGTGACGTCACTTATGATGACGAGGTGCCTTTCACCTGCGATGCCGAAGACAGCAAGACCACAGCCAAGTTGTCAGTTACAGGTAAACTTGACTTCTGCAGTTATCTCGACTTAATTTAAGAAATGACAATGGAATGAACTCGTTACATAATTAACAGGTAAATAAACTCATATTTACCAATAATTCCGTATTTACTCATAAACTCGTATTTACTTATAAACTCGTATTGCAGCCCGCGCGGTCGAGTTCGTGAAGCCCTTCGAGGACCAAACAACACCCGAGGGCGGCGACGCGACCTTTGAATGCGAGCTAAACTTTGATGACGTTGCGGTGACGTGGTTCAAGAACGGCGTCAAACTGCAGAAGGGCCGGGCGGTCCGAATCGAGGCCAATGGCGCCCGACATTCCCTAACCCTGGTCGAGTGCTTGCCAGATGACGCAGGCAGTGTTTCGATCAATGCTGAAAACCTTCAGGTTGTTAGCTAATATATAAAACATCAGTAGAACTTGGAACGCTCTATTATTCAAATAATGAAATACTTGCTTCGTTATAAGACTGATATCGTAAAAGAAATCAATTAATATTTTCATAGGTTTTATCATGAACAACCTGAAATAAGTTTTTGATTGCTGTGAAACGCAAATTAAACAAAGCAAAAAGCTTTCAGAAAAATTGTATATAAATAAACACTTGTTTTTCCCCAGGCCAATGTCGAACTTGTCGTGGCCACAACCGACCTTGCCATCTTGAAGTGTCTCGAAGATCAGTCCTTAGTTGAGGGCGACAACGTCACTCTCGTGTGCCAACTGAACAAGAGCAACGTCACCGGTGAGATAAGCGGCAATGCAAACGACTGAGTTTTACCAAACAACAGAATTTTTTTACCAACGTTTTGTTTTTCTCGCGCAGGCTCCTGGTATCGCAACGGCGTCCGCTTGGCGCGTTCGGATCTCATCGTGATCCGCAGCGAAGGCGACAAGCACACACTTGTCGCCAAGAACTTGACGGTTGACGATGCGGCCGAGTTCTCTTTCAGCGCCGACGGGTGCCAGTCGACTGCCAACATCGTCGTCAAAGGTAGGCAAACTCATCTTTTAAGTTTAGAAGGTTTTTGGAAGATCGTGGGTTATCTAAGTTGAGCGTTTTTTCACTTTACAGAGCGACCGGTGACTTTTACCAAGAAGCTGCAGCCTGCTACCGTTACCGAAATGGAAGTGGTTGAGCTTTCGTGCGAAGTCAGTCGCCAACAAGGAGAGGTACTGAAGCCCCTTACAAAATTGCCCTAATATTAGATAAAAATTGACGGTCATAAATGACCAGCATTAAAAATGTTGTCATACTTTACGATTTTGTTATACTGTGCTTGCATCATTTTACACAATTTAATGTAGGAAATGACACTCAAACCTCATTTTCGTTTCAAGGTGACTTGGTGGAAGGGCGATGAGCAACTTGCCGAGAGCGAGCGAGTCGAGTTCGTCAAGGAGAACTGTTGGAGGCGACTCGTCATCCTTAAGGCCGAGTACAGCGACGAGGCCGAGTACTCGTGCAAATGCGAGGCCGACCTAACCAAGGCTGCCCTCACTGTAGGAGGTGGGAAAATGTCAATATTAGCAATATAGGCAGTCACAGTCGATGTTCATTTCTCTTAAACGCGTATTCAAACAACAGCTTTAGCTAACCTGGAGAACGTTTTGTCTTGGCAGGACGTAACATTAAGATCCGACGTGACTTACGTGACGTAGAGACCACTGAGGGTCTTCCAGTGAGCTTCGAGACCGAGATCTCGCACGATGACGTCAAGACCAGGTGGTACATCGGCGACGAACTGGTCAAGGAGGACGAGAACGTGTCGTAAGTGGAAGCTCCAATCTCTTTTCAGTAAACGTTTCATAGAACCTGTCTTTAACTTACCATACTGTAACATACAGGATTTATGTGGTCGGTCGCAAGCACCGCCTCACCATCAACAGGGTGACGGGCGTGCACTCCGGAGCAGTGAAGTTCGTGGCGTCCAAGGCATCCAGCGAGGCCACCTTGACCGTCATGGAACCCCTCGTGGAGTTCGTGACTCAGCTGGAGGACCTGACGCTAGAAGAAAAAGCGCAAGCGGTGTTCCAGTGCGAGGTAAACAATCGAACATGGTTAACGATTCAACAACTTAACATTATACAACTAACCATTATCTTTTTTAAAGGTGTCTCGTCCCAACGCCGAGGTGCGCTGGCTTAAGGGAAGAGCGATCATCCGTGACTCGGAAAAGTACGAGATCCGCTCCGAGGGATGCATGAGGACGCTGGTGATCAAGCAGTGCGTCTTCGACGACGAAAAGAAGTACACGTGCGACGCCGATGACGCGCGAACCAGCGCCAAGCTCACAGTGCAATGTGAGTCTAGAATCGTGGATTTATTGTGTTTTATCTAATAAATATCAAGCTTGTTAGTCTTACTATCAAAATGACGCATTTCAACATTTTTAGCAACCCTTAAAGGTTTAAAAAATGTTTTCGAGGTACAATGATTTTTCTGTTAGATATTGAATACCAGTCATCAATGCGGCCCTTCTAATATGATTACATAACGGGAAACTACACTAAAATATGCTGCTATATACTTGGCAGTGGCTGACAGGATTTCCTCCTTTTTTGATACATGCATAAACAATGTCTGCGCGGACACATCAAAACAAAGAACACTTAAAACAAACTTCCACTGGTTTCAGCTCGCGCCATCCAGTTTCTGCGCGCGCTCCCGGAGAAGGTGAGAGCGGTGGAGCGCGACGAGATGCAGCTCGAGATCGAGCTGAGTCACAGTGACGTCGAGGTGATCTGGTACAAGAACGGTGCCAAGATGGCGCGCACCAAGAACGTCGAGCTGGAGACTGAGGGCACCGTCCACCGGATGACCATCCACCATGCCGCCATGGAGGACTATGGAGTCGAGATCGTGGCTCAGGCGGAGGAGGAGACCTCCACCACGACGTTGTTTGTGGATGGTAAGTGATTTCAGTTTGCTGTATAAGAACATAATAGCCTACTCTAGGCACGATTTGAGTATGAATTAAAACGTCAAGGATGGAATTACAATGATGTTTACTTTGATATAGAAATCACGGTTTCGATTGTCGAGGGCCTTAAAGACCTCACTGTCATCGAAAAGGAAACCGCCGTTTTCACGACCTCGACCAACTACGACAATGTGCCGCACATCTGGTACAAGAGTAAGTAGCAAACCTATTAACGCAAAAGCGTGTTCGGATACAAATTTAAATGACAATTTCCCCTCTCAGATGACGTTAAGCTAGTCAAGAACAACCAGATCGAGATGACGGACGAGGACACACTTCACACATTGAAGCTCTCTTCTTGCGCCCTTGAGGACTCTGGCGAAATCAAGTTTGTCTCCAAGACAGCAGAAACAACATCGAAGCTTACTGTGATCGGTGAGTGGTGAAATACATAAATCAACCAAGGTCTTCGCATTTCATACATCCGGGTTTTGCCTGCCCCTTGCTTAACAGCTTATTAAAGCAATAGAAAAATACAAATAATATTAGCATAAATACAATAACATTAGCATACCTATGTGACATAACATGATGTTGTCTGCAGAGCCACCTGTCGAGTTTCCCAAGAAGCTTGATGGTGAGATGATCCGCGAAGAAATGGACAGGATCGTTCTCGAGTGTCACGTGAGCAGAGCCAACGCCAATGTCACGTGGCTCAAGGACAACGCAGCGGTCGAAGCAAGCGACAAGTAAGGATCTTTCATTTATTTTGTATAACATCTACAAACGGACTTTGTTTTTTATGCTGTTTGCTATTTTCAGATACTTGATTGAGTCTGAGGGTATTGTACGTCGCTTGGTACTTACCGATGCCGCTGTTTGTGACACAGCTTCGTGGACGTGTGACGTTGTCGACTCTGTGACCACATGCGTCTTGACAGTGAAAGGTTTGTAAAAATACACAACAATCGCATAACCTGAATAATAACCTGATAAAAGCAACGAACAACCACCAACGTCTCGCTTTACATTCGGTCCTAATCATATGTTTTTATTACAGAACTTGACATCAAGTTCACAAAGGAACTGAAGTCGGCCTCGGTGCGACAGGGCAAGGACGTTACGTTCGATTGCCACATTTCGACCGATAAGCCGGTTACTGTAGAATGGACCAAGTTCGGAAAACCGATTGAGCAGTCTGACAACTTGACTGTCCAACGCAACGGCGGCAAAATGCAACTGCAGATCAAGAACGTTTCTGTAAGAGCAATGGTTGAACCTAGTATACAAAAGTCCGATAATAGAATATGTATTAATCAAATTTCCCTAAATTTGATTTCACAATTATATCGTTAACTGATGTATTCCTATATGATCAGATTCGCGACGAGGGTTACTACGCATGTCAGGTGCGCGGTGTCAAGACAGACGCCCGTCTTGCCGTGACACTAGAGCCTAATAAGGTGGTGGGACAGATGAAGGACCAGGAGGCAGTCGAAGAACAGCCTTCGATCACATTCACCTGCACTTTGGCAAGGTAAACAATCTACGGTGAAAAGCTTCGCCTTTCTAACCTGAGCCATATGACCACACAAGAAAATTGCACTTTTACTCGACATAATTATATCCTCCAAATTTCACATGTTATAACTTGTGTCTTGGTAATAGTTGTTAGCCTATTTCTAACTCAGAAAGTCACCTTAAATCCACCTGTTTGCGCCTTTAGGGAAGTCGGAGCAGTCAAGTGGTCCAAAGACGGAAAGGCGGTCGAGAATGGCGACAAGTACGAGTGTGTAGCGGTCGATTGCGATCGCTCCCTTATCGTCAAGGACTTGACCAAGGCCGACAAGGGAAAATACACGTGCGTGTGCGGCGACACGAAAACCACAGCACAGTTGACTGTGAAAGGTATGTAGAGTATATTTTCATCCGCGATTGGCCAAAGCTTCTGTAACTTATAGTGACACCTTGATGTTACTCCGGCAAGTTTACATTTAGGATTTCCACATTTTGCTACTTATACTAATGTCATAGCAAGGTATAAAATAAAGTACAAAAATAAACGATTTCTTGTTACTCAGACGGCGTCAAGTTCCTGAAACGTCTCGTCGACTCTGAAACCTTCGAGAAAGAGGAGATCACTCTGAGCTGTCAGATCTCAGACCTGGATATGGCGGTCGGTTGGTACAAGGACGGCTTGCCAGTGGTGGCCAGCGAGCGAGTAATTATCCAGGCCAACAAGGGCGTTCATACGCTAACGTTACCCTGGACAAGTTTCGCTGACGCAGGCAAATACAAGCTGGTGGCCGGATTCGCAAAATCAGTCGCGACACTGAAGATCGAAGGTAATATAACGATATATGAATTTATATTGATATTTAGTTGGTTTAATGCGTGTGTGTAACAGTTTATGAGTTAACAACCAAGAGAGTCTAACATGTCAAAAATTGTGTTTGCAGAGGCGCCTCTTCGTTTCTTGGCCAACATCAGCGACGTTTCGATCGCCCATCTGGAAACAGCCGTCTTCCAGTGCGAAGTTTCTCCTCGTGACCAGAAGGTCAACTGGCGTTTAGGCGAGCAGCTCCTGGAAGCCGGAGAGCGATTTCTGGTAGAGGAAGACGACAAGATCCGCAAACTCACGATCAAGGATTGCACTGTGGAGGACAGTCTCGTTGTTAGCTGCTCTTTCGCTGACCAAACGACTAAAGCAAGCTTGGAGGTCGGCTACCCGCCCGCCTGGTTTGTGACAGAACTGGAAGCGGTGACGTGCACCGAGCGCGATGACGTCACGATGCAGTGCGAGTTGTCACGACCCAACGTGAACGTAAGTGTTCATTGTACGATATCATATAAACAATTTGGATCGCAAAATCAGGAGGACTTCTAACGTTAAAAATCAGGCGTATTTTTAAGAAAAATCATAAAATAATAAACCCTTATCCCATTATTAGGTTTTAAAGCTGTTTTTTCCTCAGGTTGAGTGGCTTTGTGCCGGCAAGTCTGTCAGCGAAAGCAACCGCCTTAAGTTCGTGGCCGACGGAGTTGTCCGTCGTATGGAAATCGCCGAGGCTCAGATGGACGAGGCTGGCGACTACACTGTGCGTGTGTGCGACCAAGAAACAGCAACGACTGCCCACTTGACCGTCAACGGTAAGCCGCTGGTTTGCTCAACCCTCCTAACGTTTAAAATGTCCGCATTCTAATATGTTTTTCGTGTGTCAAAGTTCTTTATTTTTTGTGATGATTAACTTTTAGTAATTTACATACTGCTGTTGATTTTCAGAAATCGCGCCTGGAATTTTGACTGAGCCGGAAGACGTGCATTGCCGCGCTACTGACGACGCGCTGTTCCAGTGCCAAATCAGCAAGACGCGATACAGCCTCGTGTGGTTCGTCAAGGACGCCGAAGTCAACGAGGCCTACCTGAAGGACAGCAAGAGCCGGGTCAAGGTCACGGCCACCGAAGGAGGTCTTATCCACACGCTGATCATTAAGGATGCGCTGCTGTCTGATATCGGAGAGGTGTACGCGGTCTGTGAGGGCGTGGTGAAGTCGACAGTGGTGCAGATGCACGTTGTCCCGCTTGTGTTCGAAGTACCGCCCGTCGATGTGAAGGTTTGCGCAAAGGAAACGGCGACGTTCGTCGGCACCACCAACAAGGAAGGAGTAGAGGTAAAGCAAAACGGGATCTATATACTTTGTAAAAGTTGTTTTAAAGAAACGTTATCGAATCGCATGAACTTCTTGTAAATGATTGGCTAACGCAATATAATCTACAAAATGCCACTAAAAACATTCACTATAAATAAATTTACGCCACTTGAAAATTCGTAACGTCACAGTTTTCGCGTGTTGGTACTAAACTTGTGGCATGGATGAAATAAATAGCATAATGCTTTTTATTATTTAGGTGACATGGTCACGAGATGGCAAGGTTTTGCAAGAAGGAAATGGAGTTTCGATAAGAAGCGAAGGATGTGAATACTTCCTTAGCTTTGCTGATTGCACACTGCGAGACGACCATTCAATCATAACGGCAAAGGTTTAATCAATTTAAGACATTGTACAACATGCTTGCTTTTTATTTTTCCACCGCTAACTAAAATATCGTTAATATGCTTAAACACTTCCTTTTGTTTCGGTTTACAGGCCAAGCATTTACCTTATGCCGGCTAACAATGGTTGGCCTAACATCGCATTTCCTTTTAGGTTGCCGACTGCGTCTGTAAAGCGCGCTTGCTGGTAGGACCACCGCCAGCTGAGTTCGCAGCAGACAAGCTCGACGACGTTTCTGTAGAAGAAGGTCAGCGTGGCTGCTTTGACGTCGAGCTTACCGAGTTGGGCGGCAAGGTACAATGGTTTATGGACGGCCAGCCGATCATTGGCGATTCCAAGCGCCAAGTGGTCGCCAGCGGCTTAATGAGAACCTTGGTGATTTTGGACAGCAAACGCGGTGACGATGAGGTAATATTCTAGTATTAAAATTTAATTATGTTCAATATTGGTTACTTTTGTATAATTCATACCCTCCAAAATTGCAAAACCGCAATTTACGAAAAATTGGGGCACACAATGTTGGGAAAAATGTCGTAAAACCAATATTCGTGGGAGTCTAACTGCACTAAGCCTGTAAAATCTACCAATCGTTAAAAATGCTGTTTGTTTTGCGCGTGAGAGAGACCACGCTAAAGCGGCGAGAAAAAGGGACGCACTTTTTCCTTTCCACGTGTCTAGACTTTTTCCATTGATTTCCTTTTTTCTCGGTTTCCACTCTTTCACGAGCAAGCCTATTAAAATGACTGTTTGGGCTTAGTTTACGTGGCTGCTTTTCTGCGCTGATATTCAGCACTTGGCGTCAGCTTTAAAAGGCAAGGGTTCGAATCCCGGCCTTTAGGCATGTATCGATATGATGATGAACGATTGGCAAAAATGAATACGGGCGAAAGCTCAGGTTTTCTGAGCCCAGCCTCATAATTGATTCAACATTTGATATGCGCATCACTAATCTGAAACGATACTTGCCAGTTTTATAGAATAATGTTTGTGTGGTTTACACTGCTTAAGAATTGTTTACCACCTTTTCCTGGCGTTTTTTCGGTAAACAAATAGCTTAAAATTGTGTAAATAACTGCACAGCTAACCAAACGGGTGTTTTACCCTTGCTTGCAACTAGTCGCAAATCATGAATTGCTTTTTAGCGAACCTATTCTTGCCGCCTGGACGAAAACGAGCTGAGAGCGCGACTGGTTGTTAATGAGGCGCCGCTTAGATTCGACAAAAAGCTTTGGGACCGGGACAGCGAACCTGGCAAAACCTGTGTGTTGGAATGTTTGCTGAACAAGCCGTTCGCCAACGTCGAGTGGACACTGGATTCCAATATCATCAAAAACGACAGACGACATGCTATCAAAGTGGCAAACGAGGTAAGACAATCGTTATTGTGACGCAGAATGAATGCCGAATTAGCTATTGTTTGCACTTACAGTTTCACAGTAGTTTCTGTTTTTAACGTCAGTGCTTCAAACCTTTAGGTGCGTTGGGAAAATTAATGTGTAATTAGCTTGTTAAATCAACGTTGAGTGCGCCTGGTCACGCTGAAAATGGATAACTTCCGTTACAGGGCAAGAAACACTCGCTCGAAATTGCTGAGTTCTCTGCTGACGACCGTGGTCGTTATGCGGCACAATGTGTTGGCACCGAGGTCCAGACAACCGCTATTATCGACCTCGCCGTTCCAGCTCTGCTGGAAACCGACATTGATGCGTTTACGCTGAAGGCCGATAGCCCGAGCGAAGTGTCCATTGTCTACAAGGGCATGCCTATACCTACAATCACCTGGCTAAAGGTTTGTCTTTCTCGGAATGTAAACCGTGTTGCAAATGTCATTAGTTAAATATATATCAAATCATTTAAACAAAACTACCGCCGTTAATTGGATTTTTCTTTACTTAAGTTTGCTAGTGAAATTTAAACTTGTTTTGTCTAACGTAGGAAAAGGAAGACTCCCTGGTTCGCGTTGGCGACGAGAGTGTGATTACGTCAGACGGTAGCACCAGACTTCATCTCAAAAAGCCTACCAGATGCGATGCTGGGCGCTACAAGGTCACAGCCAAGAACAAATACGGGGAAAGCAGCGTTTTCATCAATGTGGAAGTGATCGGTAAGCTATAAATTTATAAAACATTTTACCCGCAACATCACTCCTCCGACAAATATACATGTGATCACGACTCTTTTCGTTTCCAGATCGGCCACAGCCCCCTGTAAACTTGACCGTGACCGAGATCACGGCCAACAGCGCCACCTTGCAGTGGGAGGAGCCCGACGAAGACGGTGGTTCCCCGATCACGAGTTTCCAGGTCGAGAAACGCGACGTTAAGCGCAAGATGTGGCAGACCGTGTGCGACAATGCAATGGAAACCGAAATCGAGGTGAATATTTGCAGCCTACCAAAGCATTTGTTGACCACCCCGTCAGCTGTAATAAACTTGTTCCCAGTAATTTAGTTCACATTAAAACAGTGGTGGTTTAACGTGTTTTTGTTGTTTAGGTTGACAAGCTGACCAAAGGCTCGTCGTACTTTTTCCGCGTTTCGTGCGAGAACAAAGTCGGACTCTCAATGCCGGTGATGATCGAAAACCCAATCACTGCAAAGGCGCAGTTCGGTAAGTTCGTTTCCGTTTTACCACTAAACACTGACTTTAGCAGTTTGCTGTAAAACGCTGTCCCATTTTTTATACAAGATAGACTATTGCTCATCCCAAAGTTGGTGTAATATTGCATTCGCATATGTTTTTTCTCTAGAACTGCCCGAAGCACCGCAGAGTGTGGCCTTGTCCGAAGTGCGTCACGACTACGTCACAGTTACGTGGAAGGCACCCGCGTTCGACGGCGGTGCCCCAGTTTCTTTGTACGTGGTTGAGTTGAGAGACAAACTCCACACAACGTAAGTTGCAAACAAAATACACAAAGCAAATTTTTTGCTTCAAACCACCAATTCTCGATATCCAACAATGCAAGTTATATAACAAATTACGTAAATGTTCTGTTGCGCAACTATCGTTTGACACCTCATTAGTCTGCGATTTAATCCAATCGAACCCGTTGACTACATATAAACCCTCACCTTCTTTACTCTGGTATAGATGGACAAGGTGTGCCATTGTGGAAGGAGACCAGTTTCAAGCGCCAGTCACAGAGCCAGAAGTAACCCCTAACAAGGAATACTGCTTCCGAGTTTTAGCCGAAAACGCAGCAGGAATTGGAAAGCCAAGCGCCCCGACAGGGCTCACCAAGATGCAAGATCCACTCGGTAAGACTATAAGTTGTTAAAGCCTATTTTTAAAAGAATTCTAGGTATTTTAAATTGGACAAACTAAGGAATAGCCAGTAACAAAACGCGTATCATTAGGAGTTCTATTATATCTTTTCTAAAATATTATCATTCGATTAATAAATATTTAAACAACCTCAGTCATTTTGGGAATTGCCCATCAGAATTTTGTTTAAGGCATCGCCATCTGCAAAAGCTGTCTTAATTTCTAAAACTGTTTTTTCATTTTAGAAACCCCGTCTCACCCGCGCAACCTTCGCTACGACAACGTCAAGAAGGGTTCAATCGACCTTACCTGGGACGCGCCCAAGTCGGACGGGGGCAGCCCCGTGACCGAGTACGTCATCGAGCACCAGGACAAGGCCGACGAGAGCGGCCTGTGGAACCGAGCGGGCCAGATGGAACCGGTCGATAAGCTCGCTTACCAGGTCACCGGCCTCGAGGAAAATCACGAGTACTCGTACCGCGTAAAAGCGATAAACGCTATTGGAGAGGGAGCGCCGTCTGACGCGTCGCCCTTTGTTGTGGCCAAGGACGAGACGAGTAAGTTTCGTTGATTTTAAAGTGTGAAAAATATGCATTTTTTTATAATGCCGCATACCACATTAGTGCTACGATTTAAAATTTAAAAGTATAGTTTGAGTAATAAACGCAACAGAATTCCGTCAAGAAAACAGTAATTTTTGTCGCCTAAACTCTTATATTTAATCTTTTTAAGACTTTAATAAAATTCATCACGTTTAACCGCAATATTTTTACTTCGCAGAAGTGCCAGGCTTTGAACTGCCCGAATGCCATCGCCACATCACGGTAATCGAGCCCGAAGCGATCAGGATCACGGTCCCGATCTCGGGTCTGCCGGCGCCCGCCGTCGCCTGGGTTCGAACCCGCGACGGTCGGATCTTGAGCGACGGCGGCGACGAGCGCGCCAAGGCCGACAGCGGCGCCACCTACGCCAGTCTGGCCATTGCCAAGAGCCAGCGTCAGCTGGACACCGGTGACTACCAGATGATCTTGCAGAACGACCAGGGAAAAATCGAGTGTACTCTCAGCGTCGTTGTATACGGTAAAAATGTGTTCATTGTATTTAATGTTAATGGCTTAATAAACAGTGTCAGCAAAAATGTAAGAAAACGCTAGGTTATTAAGTCTTCTTGTACGCTTCGGCGCGTAGTTTTTCAGTTTGCTCTTATCAGTGACTAATTTTAATCCCGAGGACCGACATTCTGAATAATTTTACCTTAAATAGTCTACTTATGGTTTAGAATTATTTCCGAAATTTCCACTTAACCCTGTTCTTTTTCACAGGCTTAAGCCGCAGTTCAACGTCCACAGTCCCGCCTTAACCTAAGTTATCATTAATCACTTCACACATTATTCACCCTAAATTATTTTATACGACTTTTTCTGTCTCATTGTCACGGCACACCCTTTTGCCTGATAAACTTATAAACCACCCGCTCACATATATACACAACGAATGCAGGTAAACCGGGACCGATTGGCAATCTGACGATCGCCGAGGTTCGTAGCACCAGCTGCTACTTGTCCTGGGACGCACCTGGGGACGACGGTGGTGCTGAGATCACGACCTACCTGGTCGAACGCAACGAGGAGAACCGAAAGGCCTGGACAAAGGTTAGGGTCGTTTTCGGGACACCTCGAGAGCAAAGTTGCCGTGTTACTGCAGACTTACTAAAAAGCTTTTCTTGGTTCCTCTCTGCTCATATAAAAATAAATTCTTTAAATTTTGTCACAACCTCTGCTGAATTTGTGGCACACATTGCAACCCGCCCCATATGGCCTGGACAAAGGTTAGGGTCGTTTTCGAATGTTACGAGGGTAACAATTCCGCTACAACGGTGTCAAAAAATGTTTTCTAAGTTGTTGTGTTTTCATTTTTTTGTTGTTTTCCACCTGACATAGTTTAAAACCTTTACCAGAATGCGTAATGTCCCTCGTGTTGTTATGAAAATCGCAAGCTTTAAGTTTGTAATTGATGCGCAGCTTTACCCAAAAGCTATTAATGGTTCTTTTCTGCTCATATAAAATAGATCACTTTAAATTTTGCCATAACCTTCTGACACAAAAAAGGACGGTCGTCGCTGACGCATATTTATATTTAGATGCCCGGCTCTTGCAACGCTTCCGAGTGCAGCGTTGCCGACATGAAGAACGGCAAGACCTACCGCTATCGGGTGTGCGCCATCAACCGTCACGGCAAGGGGCCGTTCGTGTCCCTGGCCGAGGACGTGCTGGCCGTTGACCCTCCTACCGTACCCGACATGCCCAGGAACCTGACCTGCTCGAACGTGAAGAAGGACTCGTGCGCGCTGAGCTGGAGCATGCCCAAGTCGGACGGCGGCGAACCGATTACAGGTAGAAGTCGTACGAATGGTTAGACAAACTGTGATTACCTTATAGCTGCATAAGCATTTTTAAACACAGCCAAATCGCGAAGGATAATGGTAACACGCATTTTTTTGATATTTTAAAAACATCAGCTACTTTTACTAATCACTCGTAATTTTTTGCAGGATACATCATCGAAAAGCGGCCCGAAGGCGAAGAACAGGCTCGCTTCAAGGCCGACAACATTACTCCGCAACTCGAGTTGCGGTACACGGTCCGACAGCTGCCCACCGATACCAAGTGGTGCTTCAGGGTCAAGGCCATCAACCTCCTGGGACCAGGAGAGCCATGCGACCCAACAGAGCCGATCCTCATTCAATCCGACGAAGGTGATAACCCTACAAATTTAAATAAATTTAGCCCCAATATATCTTAAATATTTTACCACAATTTAAAAAAATTTGTCTACAGCATACCACGTTTTAGAGTTTCAAAACTAAAACTTTATTTATTTATTTCAGCCGCTCCTACTGTCGAACTTGACCAGTCGGTCATCGACGGTGTTTCGGTCAAGGCCGGGTCGATGATCGAGATTCCGGCCAAGGTGGCCGGCCGACCGTTTCCGACCGCCCGGTGGAGCCGCGATGACGTCATCCTGCTTCCAGGGCAACGCGTGACCGTTGACCTGGTGGATGGAGTGTCGACTCTGAGAGTGCTGATGGTAAATCATACACATTAAATACATTTTATGATATTATTTCAACGAATATTTAAAAAATTGTGCGCGCTTTTGGCTCCTAATTAATCGCCCTTCGTTTTTTGTTTGTTTTTAGCCAAAACGAGACGATTCCGGCGATTACACAATCTTCGCCCAGAACCAGTTCGGCAAAGCTTCCATCAACTGCCACGTTCAGGTCATGGACAAGCCGGGAAAGCCAGCGTCAGTCGGTAAGTAAAAAATCAAATTCCCCGTCACTGTGAGTCAACTAACCTAAAAGACATATTCTATATATTCTGGTTATTGGACTAGACACGGCTATAACGTTACCCCCAATCTTTTCCAGATATTGAGGACATCACCAAGAACTCTTGCACCGTGGTCTGGACCCCGCCCACCGACGACGGCGGCACCGGCGTGACCCGGTACACTGTGGAACGGCGGGAAACCACCCGGCACGTATGGACCAAGCTGAGCGGCACCGTTAAGCCCGACTCGCTGCGATTCGAGTCGACCAAGATGATAGAAGGGCGAGAGTACGAGTTCCAGGTATATGTCGTAGGAAACGGATTTAGTTATCGTTATGTACAATATTTTATATTGTCTGTGTTTAAACTGATTTTCATAGCAAACTTTTTTATTAAACTTTATAAAAATGACTTGAATTTGCGTGTTTTTTTTAACTTTAAAGCATATTTCAGTAACGTAAAATTCCCTTGTAATTTTTAGGTCACCGCCGAAAACCAAATCGGCGTTGGCGAACCGCAGTGCAGCGCCCCGATCGTGGCCAAGTACCCCTTCGGGCCGCCGCCGGCGCCGAACGCGCCCGAGTGTTGCAACGTCATCCGTGACGCAATGACCGTGACGTGGCGTGCGCCGTTGTCGGACGGGAGCGGGCCGGTGACCGGCTACTACCTGGAAATGAACGTAAAGGGTAACAACAACTGGATGCGAGTGCAAAAGAAGGCGCTGGATGCTGACGAGCTCACATACAGGATGACTGGACTGACAAAGGACAAGGTCTACGCTTTTAGGTAAGGAAGCGCAAACCTATGGATTTTTGTGGCTTTGAAACAGATTTATAACCTATCGGTTTGCCTTGCAGGGTTTCTGCTGAAAACGTGGCCGGATGCGGGCCTGCCAGTGAGCCGAGCGAAGGAACTAGGGCCAGGGACCCGGTCAAGCCGCCAAGCAAGCCTGGAAAACCAAATGTCATGGAGGTAAAAAACAATCCTCAAACAAAACCAACCCACCAAAATCACTACCCTTTATTGATCAAGCATTCACCCAAAATATGACAGCACCGTTTGTTCGGCTTTCCGTTCAGCTTAACAAGCCGTGATAATGTTTTCTCAGATCACCAAGTGCACTTGCCGCCTGCGTTGGCGCGCCCCGGAGATGGACGGGGGAAGTCCCGTGACGCATTACGTCATCCAGCTGCGCAAGCGCGAAGTGGAGACGGAGAGCTGGGAAGAGGACTTCGTGCCCTGGGAGTTGAACGTTCCCGACGTTGAGTTCGTGGTGGTCGATCTCGTGCCCAACAAGTTCGAGTACATGTTCAGGTAAAACTGACTGTTTGTATTTTTAGGGTAAAATAATGCGAGGTTAATCCCAATATTCTATGCCTGTTTACGCTGGGTCCATTTGTTATTTAAAAAGCTATTTTTAAAATCGAGGTATTACATCAATGAAAATTCACGCTATAAACTTTAATGTTCAATTACTTGTTTTATATTTAATTACGCAGTTTTTTTTTACCCAAAATACCAAATTTTAGTCGAAAATGTCTCATTTACTGCAGCTTTATTGCGTCACAACATCGCGCCTTGTAATACCAATCAAAACATCCGAGGCTAAAACCTCACTCAAAAGGGCTCCTTTGCATCTTTCAAACTCTTGCGTTTTCAAAAAATGCAGGATCGTGGCGGTGAACGAGGCCGGCCAATCAGAGCCCGGCGACGAGTCGGAAGCGGTCGTCTGCAAGCCAATCGTGAAGCCGCCCAGCGCACCACGTGACCTCAAGTCGGCGGGAACGACCAAGGGCAGCATCACGCTTCAGTGGGTACGACCTGATGACGATGGCGGCAGCAAGATTCTGGGTTACCAGATCGAGAAACGCGAGCTGCGCCGACAGACCTGGCAGCTGGTGTCCAAGGTTGGTGTTCGTTTGGTTCTTTTGGTTGTTGTTCGAAAGTTGTTGGTGTTTTAATAGGATAATTGAATCCGATGTACCTTTCGGCCTTTCGTTGCACCCTGAAACAAACAACTGTACTTTTCTATGTAAACTTTGCCCTACTTAGGTCTTGAATGATGTTGTTGCGTTTTGTACTTTTGCCGTCCATTTGACTGCTTTTGGTGGAGCATAAATTGTATAGTGATTCCCAAAAATGGCAACTTAAACCTGCTGTTATTTCAAATGACAATTAGCCCAGTTTTTAAAACTAGACTTGCACTGATCTCAAACCCCAACCTGTACACACACTGACGCAGGAAATCCAAACCGAGAGTTTCGTGGCCGAAGACTTGAAGGAAGGCGGCTCTTACGAGTTCCGTGTGGCAGCCTTTAGCGAAGTAGGCCTCAGTGGCTGGAGCCAGTCGAGCCCAATCGCTGCCGTGAGCATGTTCAACGTCCCCGACGCGCCTCGAGCGCTTAAGATCGACGAGATCAGCCGCCGACATGTGAAACTTGTTTGGCGTGAACCGGTCTTCGACGGAGGCGCCGCGATCAGTGGTTACGTCATCGAAAAGCGCGAGAAGAACGGACAGCGCTGGGCCGGTGTGGCAAACGCCGAAGCCGACGCGCGCGAACTGAACGTGAGTAAATTCCGTCAGCTCAAGCCCTTTGGTGCAATTTTCCTGATTTTTATTTAAATTTTTAATAAGCAACTTCTTTGTGGTAAACGCCTAGAAATATTTTTTTAGATTTCGGCTGTAAAGGAAAACACCGAATGCCAGTTCCGCGTCAGCGCCGAAAACGAAGCCGGCGTGGGCAAGTGGAGCGACCCAACTGAAATGGTCACCATCAAGGACCCCAAACGTAAGAAAAAATGACGAAATATATCCAAAATATTTTGTAAAATTCTGATGGTAATTAATTCTCAAAACTTACCGAGTACCACATTATGGTTTCAAAATGTTTTCCAGTTGAATTTCTTGAAATTCGGAAAAAATTGTAGTATGTAATGGCTATTAATACAATATAAATATGTGTTTACAGGGCCACCAAGCCAGCCGCTTCACCTTAAAGCCATCATGACCTCGCCGACCGCCATTGTGCTGGGCTGGACATTGCCGGCTCTTAATGGCGGCGCGGACATTACCGGATACTACCTAGAACGCTGCTTGGAGGGCAGCGAGGATTGGACTCGATGCAACGCTACCCCGTTCAAGACCAGAGAAGGACAGGTAAAGTGTTTTAGTAGTATTATGAAAAATCAGATTTGTTTGGATTCTAAAGGTTCACGTTTCCAACTTTCCCAGGTCACTGGTTTGCGCGAGGAGCGATCTTACATCTTCCGCTGTTTCGCAATCAATGAAGCTGGAATAAGCGAACCCAGCGTTCCAACCAAACCGATTGTCGCAAAGGAACCAGATTGTAAGTGCACAACCTCAAACAACTAATATTTCGTGGTTTAACCGACCGTCAATAATCAAATCGTTGCCTTTTGCTGTACAGCGGCTCCCACAATGGAGATGGTCCGTGACGAGATTATTCTCGTCTCCGGCGAGAAGCTGCGCGTCCGTGTTCCGATCACGGGTTCACCAAAACCGACCTTGGAATGGACAAAGGACGATAAGCCCGTCAAGGAATACGTCAAGGTAATTAAACATATACCGATAATTTTATAATCTTTCTACCGTTTCTAAACATTCTGTAGTTCGTCTCAATTATGATTCTTTAACCTATTTTATGACGTTTTTGTTTTAGTCTTCCTTCGAGGATAACTGCGTCACCATGTTTATCCCGGCCACTACACGCCAGGATAGCGGGAGATACACGCTGACTCTGTCCAATAAGATGGAAACCATCACCGGATGGTGTCTTGTGCGCGTGCTCGGTAAGAATCAGACCAACTCTCATTACCAAGGATTCGCTATTCAGTGTATAATGCTGTCGTGTTTGTGTTGCAGACCACCCGGGACCACCGACCGACTTTGCTGTTTCCGACATTACGAAGTCGACTTGCCAACTAAACTGGTCTGAGCCACAGGACGACGGCGGTGCCGAGATTCTTTTCTACTCCGTCGACAGGTACAAAATATAAACTTTACGATAGCTTATATACAATTTTTGTTCATGCTGGTAAATTAAGGTTTAACATTTTCTTGTTATCGAGGATGACTAATCTGTCCGTATGATGATAATCAACGTTGCCTTTATTTAACAAGGGTTTTGGAACATCAATTTTGATGAATTTGTTATGTCTTCTTTCCAGGCGCGAGTCCGGTCGTCGCACCTGGACCCCGGTGGTGGCTGAGGTCCGTAAGACCTCCTGGAAGGTTACGGATCTCCTCCACCGCAACGAGTACAACTTCCGTGTGATCGCGCACAACAAGGTCGGAGCCGGAAAGTCGGCCGAGCTCGAGAAAGAGATCATGGCAGTTGATCCTCTGGCTCCTCCAGGCGCGCCGGAAGAGCTACAGTGGAGCGACGTCCGCTCCAAGTCGGTAATTCTCTCCTGGAAGAGGCCCTTAACTGATGGCGGATGCGTGATCACGAGCTACATCGTCGAAATGAAAGAGAAAGCGGCTGAGGATTGGAACGTGGTTATCAGAGACCACGAGTCAACTTCGGTTACTGTTCTCGGACAAACCGAAGGTAAGGAGTACTTGTACCGCGTTGCTGCTGTCAACCGCATCGGAGTAGGACAACGAGCCGAGACCGCCCAGTCAATCCAAGCCAAGGACCCGCTGGCTCCTCCAACTGTTGTGCTCGCCGAGCACCTTCAGCGAGGAATCGAGGTGCGCGCCGGCAAGCCACTCGTAATCGCCGCCGATTTTACCGGAGTCCCGCGTCCCACCATTAAATGGACGCAGCAGGACAAGGTGGACAGGCCAGTGACCGACAATAAGGAGCGCGAGATTGCTTTAATTACTGAAGATGGGAGCACAACGCTTAGCGTACCAGATGCGGCGCGAAAGGATAAGGGCAAGTACCTCATTGTTGCGGAAAACGACCAGGGCAAGGCCTCTTGTACAGCGGTTGTGAACGTGCTTGACGTGCCGGCCATCTGCAAGCCGCCGTGGTCGTTCGAAGACGGCACCAACGAAGCCATTACGCTGCGCTGGAAGGCACCTGAAGACGACGGCGGCGCCGACATCATCAACTACGTGCTCGAGTTTAAAGAGTCAAACAAAAAGATGTGGACCAACATCTCGACCACTGTGCAGTCGACCAAGATGCGCGTCACCAAGCTGGTCGAAGGCAAGGAGTACGTGTTCCGCGTGTGCGCCGAGAACAAGATGGGCAAGGGCGCGTGGCTCGAAACGGCGCCCTACATCGCTAAGTTGCCGTTTGACGCGCCAGCAGCGCCCGAAAAGCCAGAGTACGTCGACGTGACGCGTAAGGCCATGACCCTGAAGTGGAACGAGCCGCAGGACGGAGGAAGCACCATCACCGGTTACTGGCTGGAAAAGAAGGACTCGCAGTCGACACGCTGGACCCGCGTGAACCGCGATCCGATCCGCACCTTGGAGTACCAAGTGGCAAGCGGTATTACCGAAGGCGCAACTTACCAGTTCCGCGTTTGCGCCGAGAACGAGGCCGGTTGTGGCAAGTTCAGCGCTGAGAGCGACTACCGAGTCTGTGAAGACCCGGTTACCGCGCCCTCGTCGCCGCGCAAGCCGCACGTGGAGGACACAACAAGCAGTTCCATCCTTCTTGTTTGGGATCGCCCGGAGGCCGATGGCGGCGACGCCAAGTTGAAGTACTTGGTCGAGCAGCGGCTTTCCGACGGCTCGTGGAGCGTCTGCAGCGACAAAGATCTGGAAGCGACCAGCTTTACGGTCAAGAACCTTCAGGAGGGATTCATGTACTCCTTCCGCGTGTCGGCGCTTAACCGCGGCGGCACCAGCAAGCCGACCAACGTCCCAGAGGCGGCGGCCAGGGAAATGATCGACCTGCCGCAAGTCGAACTGGACGCAAGCGTCGCCGATGGCATCACTGTGATCGCAGGCAAAACCATTTCGCTTCCGGCCAAAGTGACTGGACGTCCCTACCCGGAGGTGACCTGGACCAAACAGGGCGACGCTGTTTCCGAGCGATTCGCCATTTCCAAGACCGATCAGGGTTCGCTCGCGACGCTGAAGAAATGCGAGCGCGCCGACTGGGGCGAGTACAAGGTCACGGCCAAGAACTCGAGTGGCACGAAGAGCGCCACTTGCATGGTTGTGGTCCACGACGTCCCAGGAGCTCTAAAGGACCTCAAGACGGGAGCCGTAAGCCGCAGCTCGATTACACTGAGGTGGCACGCACCGGAGGACAACGGCGGTCTGCCCATCAAGAAGTACCACTTGGAGAAGCGTGATATGTCAATGCGAGCCTGGTTGAGCGTTGGCAGCACTGATAAATTTACATTAGACGTGACCAACGTGCTTGAGGGAACCACTTACGCGTTCCGCATCTGCGCTGAGAACGCGATGGGCCGCGGCGCCTTCACCGAGTCGCTGGCCGTGCTTTGCCAAGAGCCAATCATGGCGCCAGGACGCCCGGAGAACCTCCGCGTCGAAGAGCGTCGCGACACCGAAATCGCACTGCGCTGGTCGCCACCGCGATCCGACGGCGGCAGCAAGATTACCGGTTTCGTGATCGAGAGCCAGCTTGAAGGCCAGGAGGAATGGGCCCCGTGCAATCGGCGCCCGGTCACCGAGAACCGCTTTGTCGCCGACGGGCTGGAAACCGGCAAGAAGTACATTCTCCGCGTTCGTGCGATTAACAACGTCGGCGAAGGTCAGCCAGCCCTGACTGGACTTACACAGGCAAAGGAACCAGACGCGGCGCCACAAGTCAGTCTCAGCGTCGGCGTCAAGGGCAACTTGCAAGTGCGAGCTGGCGAGAGCGTCTACCTACCGGCTACCATTAGCGGGGTTCCAGCCCCCGAGGTTACCTGGCTCAAGGGTGAAAGCCTTCAGGTTACGGAAAGCGACGCGCTCAAGTTGGTGCGCGAAGACAAGCAGCACGCGATCTTCATCGAGAAGTGCGCTCGCTCGGATGACGGTCAGTACGCAGTGACCGCGGTCAACTCGCTAGGCAGCGCAACAGGCCGTTGCACGGTCACTGTGCTGGACGTACCGTCCGCGCCACTCGACTTCAAGCCGTCTAAGGTGACTAAGGACAGCATGTTGCTCACTTGGCAAACGATGAGCGACAACGGCGGCGCCGATCTGATGAACTACGTGCTGGAGAAGCGCGAGGGCAAGAAAAAGGTCTGGGTGCCTATCAGCTCCACCATCATCGACACAAAGTACAGGATGACGAAACTCACTCCCGGCATGGAATACCAGTTCCGCGTTGCCGGCGAGAACAAGCTCGGAATCGGCGTGTTCGCTGAGACCGAGGTAATCGTCGCCAAGGACCCATTCGACCTGCCAGGACCTCCTTCGAAGCCCGCGGTTTCCGAAGTCCACAAAACCAGCGCCTTCGTATCCTGGCAACCACCACGCAACGATGGCGGTGCAGAAATCGAAGGATACTGGCTCGAGATGCGGGAATCCAACTCCGCCCGCTGGAAGAAGATGAGTCGCGCCCCGATCACCAAGCCTCCTCTGGTGGACTGCTCATTCCGAGCCCTCCAGCTTCAGGAGGGACTCGAGTATCGCTTTAGAGCTTGCGCGGTTAACAAGGCCGGGAGCGGACCCTTTAGCGAAGAGTCGGACGTCGTGGTGGCGGAGGACCCCATCTTCCCTCCAGGTGAGATTCCAACGCTCACTATTGCCGACATCACCGCCACATCGGTGACTCTGGCCTGGGAGGCTCCTCAGAGCAACGGAGGCAGCGACATCCTCGGCTACATCGTCGAGTATCAGGACCAGGTATCGTGCGAGTGGAAGAAACACGTGGTCGGCGACCAGGAGCTTGTTAAAGGCACCGGGGTCGAGATCCCGGAGCTAAAGACCGGGCTCAAGTACAAGTTCCGGGTCACTCCCGTCAACAAAGCTGGAAGTGGAAAGCCGTCGGTTGAAACCGATTTCACTGAAGTCAAGGACCAAATTCGTAAGTGCAACCTTTATAAAGTCACTCGGTTTTCATTGCAATCCACCTTGTTTGATTAAATTAACATTCATTTATAAACACTTTAGTTGCGCCCGATATCACGCTTGACGTGGGCGTCCAGAACAGCTTGGAGGTGACAGCTGGTTCATCGATCAAGCTATTTGCAACCATCAAGGGTCGTCCTGTGCCTGAGGTAAGTTCACAAGCATGACTCTGCTTTCATCTTTAACTACATAACTGGACATATGCTTAGATTTTATCTGAAAAGCGCCAGATTAATATTCCATAGTTACATCTGACGCTAAGTAAAAATGTCGAATATTTCTTATCCGTTATCCAAATTTATAGGCCTCATTAAAATTGTAAGCGCATCGTTTTCTCTATTATTACAACCCTATGCTTAATAAACACTTAAAATTATTTCCAGACATCTTGGGAAAAGGACGACAAGCAGCCGCTGCCGACGAGCGCCGTGGTCAAATCGACCTCAAGCACTTCGGCCGTCACAATCCCCAAGTGCGGGCGTGAGGACAGCGGACGCTACTTCGTCGTGTGCAAAAACGCAGGCGGCACGCGTACCGCTTCCTGCAAGGTCCTAGTCAAGGATACACCAGGCGCGCCCGAGGCTCTTGCCGTGTCCAACGTTACCAAACGTTCGGCGAAACTCACCTGGAAGCCACCGACCAACAATGGAGGCTCGAAGATCCAGACCTACATCATCGAGAAGAGGAGAGGTGACGGTCGGGGATGGGTCAAGGTTGAGTCCTCCGTGTCCGCCACGCAATTTAACGTATTGGATTTGCTGGAGGGTTTCGAGTACTTCTTCCGCGTCTGCGCAGTCAACGCCATCGGCCAGGGAGTGCACGCCGAAACCAGCGAGCCCGTTTTAGCCAGGGACCCCGTTTCGGTGCCCGAGCCCCCGTCGCATTTGCGCGTCACCGGGGTGACCGGCAGCAGCGTGACCCTGCGCTGGAACGAGCCCCAGCTTCTCGGGAATCTCCCGCTCAAGACCTACGTCATCGAGCGTCTGCAGCGCGAGAATTTGTCTGGCGATGTGGCGCTTGAGACGCAAGTGGTTGAAGAACAGGCGTCGGCACTTCTGGTGGCCGAACAGAAACGACCGGCCGTGAGAAGGCAAAGTTCCCTGCGCGGCGAATCATGGATCAGGTGCTTTAATTATATTATTGTACAAATATAAAAGTAGAACTTCAATGAAAAAATTAAAAGGAGTATTTTTAACCAATTTACTAAAACTGATTTTCAACCAATTTACTCAATTGTTTGAAAATTAGATGGCCAGTCGTTTAATCCCCATGTCTCGTTCATTTTGCAGTTGCAACCCGGAGAAGGTGACCGACACCGCTTTCACCGTGACCGACCTAGACTCTTCGGTTAAGCACACGTTCCGCGTGTTGGCCGAGAACGAGTGCGGAATGAGCCGGCCATCCAACCACGTTGGCCCCGTGCTTTGCAAGGACGACCTCGGTAAGCTTTGAGGCGGAAAACGGATTAATTTCCCTACTTTGTATCACTAAATGTGTTTTTAACGACATATTCTTCGTAGTCTATCCAACCATTGAGACGGTTGAGTTCAAGGAACTCGAAGAAGGCGCCGTGATTGATTTGTTCGCCAAGTTCAACGGAAAACCGATGCCGGAGATCAGCTGGAAAATGGAAGACGACGAAGACATTAAGACGTCGGATAGGTTCGTGTTCCTACAAATACTCTATGACGAGAAACTAAAACTAGGATAGTTTTTCAATTTTTTTGCTAATGAACATTCTTCAACAGGCTGAGCATCGACACCAAGGAAAACTCTACCAACTTGGTGGTGCAAAAGTCCATCCGCAAGGACACCGGCATGTACCGCGTCATCGCCAAGAACGCGGCCGGGCAGACGACCAAGAACATCAAAGTCAACATTCTAGGTAAACCAAATCTCTATACGACATACCACAAAAATGTTAATAGTCATCGAAAAGCAAATAGACAGATTTCGACTTGCTATTTAACACTATTTTTCAACACAGGCAAGCCTTCGGCGCCTCAGAAGCCGCTTAGTTACAGCTCGGTTACTGCCAGCGAGATCACTGTGTCCTGGTGTCCTCCGGAAGATGACGGCGGAAGCCGCATCACCTGCTACACCGTCGAGAGGCGTGAGGAAGATCGCGATTACTGGCATTCGGTTGCCGACTCAAAGGATCTCAGCGCCACTTCGACCGGACTCAAGAAGGGAAAACTTTACCGCTTCAGAGTCAAGTGAGTACTGATTGTAAAACTGAAATGCAAGATTTTCTTTGAAACAAGTTGAGTCAAAAACTACAACTGAAGTTTACATTATATATGCAGCACCTATTATTTCGTACAAGATGCTTTTTCGAAGTGTGGTCATAAACTATTGCCGATTTACAAATAGAGTTAGCACTACCAGGCAACATATCAATGAATATAAATCGCTCTTCTGGTGTAAACGAAGTATAAACTTTTGCCGATTTACGTTGCATGCACTCTTTATCACAATCAATGACAGTTACTGCAAATGTAGCACACATATTGACAAACAACATGTAGCTTACGAAATCTATATCAGTTTTTAACACATTTTTTTAATATGTCTTTCCCTATGATAAAATTGAAATCGTTCTGCCTAGGGCCGTGAACAAGTTCGGATCAAGCGCCTGGACCGAGTCGGATGAAGCGTGCGAAGCCAAGAACGCGTACGAGTGCGCCGACGCGCCAAGCCAGCCGAGCGTGTCGGGCGTAACACGCGACGCCATGACGGTGATGTGGAACGCGCCGAACAGCGACGGCGGCGCCGTAATCTCAAACTACGTGCTGGAGAAGCGCACTCGCACCAAGAAGAAGTGGAGCAAGGCGACTTCGGATGAAATCGGAGGCACCCAGTACCGCGTTCGTGGCTTAAGAGAAGGCGAGGAGTACATGTTCCGGGTTTCGGCGGTCAACGCAGCCGGTCAGGGCGAGTTTTCGGTTCCCAGTGAACCGGTGCTGGCCAGCGTGCCCATCACCCCTCCCGGCCCGCCGTTCCCGAGCGTCCGCGACACCACTGCCTCCACCGCGAGCATCTCATGGGTGGCTCCGGACTGCGACGGAGGTTCCAAGATCAAGGGATACGTTGTAGAGCAGAAGGAAGAAGAAGCCGAAGAGTGGACCAAGGCGACCAGCCACGAGCTGCGATCGCTTGAGTTCGTTGTACCTAACTTGAAAACCGCGAAGAAGTACTGGTTCCGTGTCATCGCCGTCAACGCGGCTGGACAAGGTGAGCCAGGATGCGTTGCGGAACCTGTCGTAATCCAGGAGCGTGTTGAAGAACCCGAAATCGTTCTAGACGCTTCCATAAAGGAGCGCATTGTCCTAAAGGCCGGAGGTCTTCTGAAGATCCCGGTTTCCGTAAAGGGGCGACCAGCGCCTGAAATCACTTGGCAAAAGGACGGCGCCGAGTTACCAGAGGACGCTAGGCTCAGCGAATCCGCTTCGAGCCCGGTCCTTACCATCCGCGGCTGCCAGCGCAGCCATTCCGGAAAGTACTCGGTTATCGTGAAGAACCAAGCCGGCGAGAGACAGCTCAACGTCGAGGTAGTAGTCCAGGACGTGCCCGGAGTTTGTGGAGGACCGATAGTGCCTTCCAACGTTACCCGGGACACGATCGGATTCGCCTGGAGCCCACCGGAAGACGATGGCGGCTGCGCGATCACCAACTACGTGCTGGAGAAGCGCGAGTCGTCCCGACGATCCTGGACCAAAGTGTCGATGACCGTTACTCGTACCTCGGCTGTTGTGCAAGACCTTGTCGACGGCGAGTCGTACATGTTCCGCGTCTCCGCTGAGAACTTGATCGGTGTAGGACCTCCGATTGAGACATCGGTGCCGATTAACGCACGCGATCCAGTTTCGGAGCCGAGCCGCCCGGAGGACCTGCGTGTCACTGACGTTACCAAAGCGACGGTGAGTCTCGCCTGGAAGGCGCCAACATCCGACGGAGGACTCCCGATTACGGAGTACACCATCGAGAAGCGCCTGGTCGGCCAGGAGCGCCAGCTTCCCGCTACCGACAAGATGATTCGCGACACCAAAGTCACACTGGACGGCTTTAACGAGGGAGACAACTACGAGTTCCGCGTTTTCGCCAAGAACGAACGCGGAGTCAGCCTGCCTTCCTTCCCAACGAAGCCTGTCGTTTGTCGGGACACGATCGAGCCTCCATCACTTCAGCTCGAGGCCAGGGATAAGCTCACGACACGGGTCGGCGAGCCGTTCCGCGTTCTTGCAAAGATCTCCGGCCGCCCGGCGCCCAAGGTTACTTGGGAACGCGACGGGGCAGCTGTTGCCACCGACGAGCGCTTCCAGATTAAGACAAATGCCGCTACATCAGCGTTGGAAGTACACAAGGGCCTGCGCACAGACAGTGGCTTGTACAAGGTGACAGTACAGAACGACGGCGGCCAGCGCGATGCCAAGCTGCTGATTGCTGTTGTAGACAAGCCAACTCCGCCTCAAGAGCTCACAGTTGCTGAAGTGACGCGCGAGCACGTTCGACTGACCTGGCAACCACCGCTGGACAACGGCGGCTCCGAGATCATGAATTACGTGATCGAGAAGCGCGACATCTCGCGTATGATGTGGTCTACAGTAAACTCGTCGACAAACAAGACCGAATTCCGCGTCAGCAAACTCACGGAAGACGCCGAGTACGTGTTCCGAGTACAAGCCGAGAACGCGCAGGGATGTTCGGACGCCGTCGAGACGCAAGGCGTTGTTGTGAAGGACCGCTACCGCGTGCCTGACGCACCCGACGCTTTGACTGTGAAGGAAGTGCGCAAGGACTCAGCCAGTCTGGCCTGGAGCAAGCCCTACGACGGTGGAAAGGCCATTTTCAACTACGTTGTCGAGAAGCGTGAGACCAAGAGTGAGCGATGGGTGCGAGTCACCAAGGAGCTGATAAACGAGCCGCGCTACACCGTCACCGGGTTGTACGAGGGTAACGAGTACGAGTTCCGTGTAGCGGCCGAAAACAGCATCGGCGTCGGCAACAAGTGCCTGCCTTCGAAGCAGATCACAGCCGCCAACCCGATCTCACAGCCCGGCGCCCCGGTAAACCCTCATGTGACCGGCATCTCGAAGAACACCGTCACCGTTGCCTGGCAGCGACCGCGTCACGACGGCAACTCGCCCGTGATTGGCTACATCGTCGAGACGCAGAAGGCCGGCAGCGAGGCGTGGAAGATCTGGTGCACTCAGGAAACGCAGAAGGACACCGTGTACACCATTCCCGACCTCGTCGAGAACTACGAGTACCGCGTGCGCGTCACAGCCGTCAACAAAGCCGGTCTCAGCGAGCCGGCGCTAGTTAAAGGCACTGTTGTGGTCAAGGAGCGCCAAGAATCGCCGGAGATCGAGCCACAGGCCAGTATGTGCCGCGAGCAGATCATCAAGGCCGGTACGCCGCTCAAACTCGAGGCAATCGTGCGCGGAAAGCCGTTCCCTTCTATCGCGTGGAGTCGCAACGATCAGGCAATCCCTCAGGACTCTGAACGCCATCAGGCTAATATCAAGAACGGACTCGTCTCATTGGCCATCGAGAAGTCGGCCCGCACTGACAGCGGCCGCTACTCGCTGGTGGTTGAGAACGGCGCCGGTAAGAAGACAGTCTCGGTAGTGGCCAACGTTTTGGACACGCCAAGCGCGCCGCAGCATGTGCGCGTTAGCGAGATCCGTGCCGACTCTTGCTACCTGAAGTGGCGCGCTCCGAGCGACAACGGCGGCGCCGTGATCGCCAGCTACAAGGTTGAGCGCTTCAACGTCGAGGCCAACAAGTGGAAGCCAGTGGCGATGGCAGCTAAGAAAACAAGCCTTACTGCAAAGTACCTCACAGAGGGCAACCATTACAAGTTCCGCGTCGTTGCCGAGAACCAGTTCGGCGCCGGGCCACACGCCGACTCCGACGAGATCCTGGCCCGCGACCCTATCCACACGCCCGGGCCGCCTAAGAACCTGGACGTGACCGACGTGGACAAGAACTCGCTGACGCTGAGTTGGCAGAAGCCGGAACGTGACGGCGGCGCTGCCGTGTCAGGCTACATCGTTGATTACCTCGAACTCGGCCCGGAAAAGGAGCTCGATGAGCGACAGAAGGCTGGGCTCGAGATCGACGTTTCCGATAAGAAGTGGGTTGAGTTTGGAACCGTGGATAAGACGACGTGCGTGGTTACCGACCTTAAGGAGGAGTTCCTGTACAAGCTACAGGTGCGCGCCGTTAACGAAGCCGGTGAGAGCCGACCCGACCAGACCATGCCGATCGCGCCGCGCCAGAAGCTGGTGTCGCCGACTATCGAGATTGACGTAAAGACCCTTGAGGGGTTGACAGTCCGCGCCGGCAGCACGCTACGAATCCCAGCCAAGATCCGCGGTGTACCTGTGCCAGTTGCACAGTGGAGCACTGCCGATGGAAAGCCGATTATTTCAGACGAGCGCGTGGTCGTAACTGGTGATGCCCAGTCTACTCTTCTTACCATTAAGAGCGCCCAGCGCAGCGACACGCAGGAATACGGCCTGACCGTGAAGAACGACGCCGGCGCCAAGTCGGCTGGAGTTTACGTCACAGTGCTGGATCGACCCGGAATGCCGATCGGGCCTCTGAGCATCCTCGAGATGACCCCGGAGTACGCCATCATCCAATGGCTGGCGCCGAAAGACGACGGCGGCTCGCCCATTACCAACTACGTTGTTGAGAAGAAGGACACTTCGAAGCAGACATGGGGCGTTGTGAGCTCCAAAGGCACCAGGACAAAGTGCAAAGTGCCGCGTCTGATCCAGGGCAAAGAGTATCTGTTCCGCGTGCGCGCCGAGAACAAGCACGGCCTCAGCGACGGGCTCGAGTCCCAACCAGAGGTGGCCAAGCACACGTTCGACGTGCCCGACGCGCCAACCACTCCCCGCGTGAGCGAGATGACCGAGACCAGCTGTACCTTGCACTGGAAGGCTGGGGCGAGCGACGGCGGCAGCGCTGTGCTAGGCTTCACAGTCGAGCGCCTTGAAAAGGAGTCGGGAAAATGGACCAAGGTGACCCACGATCCCTTACTTGGCTTCACGATGCGCGTCAAGGGCCTGTTTGAAGGCAAGCAGTACTCGTTCCGCGTTATCGCCGAGAACCACGCCGGGCTCAGCAAGCCCTCCGACCAGTCGCCCTTCGCGAAGGCCATGCGACCAATGGTGGCTCCAGGGCCGCCGATCAACCCGAAAGTGACAGACCACGACCGTTCGTCTGCCATCCTGAACTGGAGCAAGCCACTAAAGGACGGCGGTTCGCAGATCATCGGCTACTTTGTCGAGTGCATCCGCGTCGATCTAAAGGACGGCGATGCTGGTAACGAGCAGTGGGCTCGTATTAACAAGCAGCCAGTGGATAAGTGCGAGTTCCGCGCCCCTGGCCTAAAGGAAAACAGCCAATACCGCTTCCGCGTGTTGGCGCTTAACGAGGTTGGCGAGGGCGAGGCACGCGAAGTTCCCGAGCCTTGCATCATCAAGGACATCATTGAGGAACCTCGCATCGACCTGGACGCCTACATGACCGGCAAAGTGACCTTCCGAGTGGGCCAGACCATCAAGTTGGTCGCCCGAGTACACGGACGCCCAGAACCCGAGATTGAGTGGCTTAAGGATGGGGCACCGATAACGGACGACCGCGCCACCGTCAACAGGAGCAAGATTGGCACTGATCTGATTGTCAAGGAATCGCAACGCGCCGACAGCGGCAATTACACGCTTAAGGTAAAGAACGTGGCCGGCGAGAAATCGGTCAAGATCGCAGTGAACGTTCTTGACAAGCCCGAGCCCTGCCGCAACCTTAAGGTCAGCTACATTACCAAGAAGTCGTGTGTTGTGACCTGGGATCAACCAGAGGATGACGGCGGCACCGAGCTGCTTAACTACATCCTCGAGGTCAAGGAGCCAACGCTGCCCGGTTTCTCGTCACTCGGCTGGACGATCGTCAGCGCCGAGGGCACAAAGAAGATGGTGAAGACGCCGATCGTCGAAAACCACGACTACTTCTTCCGCGTGTCGGCCGAGAACAAGTGCGGCGTCGGGCCGAGCATCGAGCTCGAGGAGCCAGTAACCGCTATGGACCCTGTTCAGAAGTCGCAGGCGCCACGTGACGTCAAAGTGGCTACCACCGGCGTCGATTACGTGGCTCTAGAGTGGACCAAGCCGGAGTGGGACGGCGGCTGCCCCATCACCGCTTACCAGATTGTGGTGATGAAACGCGGCACCAAAGACTGGAAGGAACTGAGCACCGAAAAGCCAGTGTGCAAGTTCACAGTCGGCGAGCTTGAGAACGGCGCCCAGTACCGCTTTGGCGTGATGGCGCGCAACAAGGCTGGCCTCAGCCAGGTCTGCGTCTCCGGCGAGTATGTCACCGTCTGTGAGGACGTGACCGCGCCTAAAGTGACCGTAACGACGCCGATGACCAAGGGTGAGGTGCTGGTGCGAGCCACCACTGACCTGGTCATCACCGCTGATGTGTCCGGACGACCGGTGCCCGAAGTCACCTGGAAGCTTGGCGACTTGGATCTCTACAAGGTGGCGCGATGCAGCGTGAAAACAAGCGAGGACTCGACCAAGCTTATAATCTCGAACGCGACGCGCGCCGACTGTGGCCAGTACGAGGTGACTGCTTTTAACAAGGCAGGAAGCGTATCCGCCCAGGCCAAGGTGAACGTGCTCGACAAGCCGGGCCAGTGCAAGGGACCAATGCAGATCCTTTCGCTCAACAAGGACCGCTGCACGGTTGCCTGGGAGCCGCCAACTGACAACGGCGGCTGCGACATCTCCAACTACTTGCTGGAAAAGTGCGAGACCAGCCGCATGGTTTGGTCAGTGGTAACAGCTTCTGTAACCGCGTGCACTTACCCGGTGCCGCGCCTTCTCGAAGGCAACGAGTACATCTTCCGCGTGAAGGCCGAGAACAAGTTCGGCGTCGGTCCCAGCTTGGAATCATCGCCGGTTGTCGCCAAGAGCCCGTACGACAAGCCAGGACCACCCTTGGAGCCGACAGTCACCAAGATCGGCAAGGACCACGCCATGGTAACGTGGAAGGTGCCGGAGAAGGACGGCGGTCGCGAGATCGTCGGCTATTACGTCGAGAAGCGTGAAAAGAAGGGCGTGCGCTGGTCGCCGTGCAACACAAAGTGCACCGCCGACAAGCGTCTCAACGTCACTGGACTGTCGAACGGCTACGATTATCAGTTCCGCGTCCTGGCCGAGAACGAGATCGGCATCGGCGTGGCAAGTGAGCCTAGCAAGATGGTGACCATTGCAGAGCCTGTTGAGGTGCCCGGGCCGCCTTCAAACCCCAAGGTGATCGACACCACTAAAAATAGCGTTACGCTGCAGTGGGGAGCGCCGGCTTATGACGGCGGATCAAGGATCCTTGGCTACGTTGTCGAGTCCAGCGTTGAGGGACTTGACGACTGGCGAAAGTGCAATGTTGGCGTCAGCACACCACGTACAACGGAGTACACTGTGACCGGGCTGCGCTCCGAGCAGACCTATGTCTTCCGCGTAGCCGCGCTTAACGGCGTCGGCCAGGGCAAGCACGAGATGGTCAACGGTAGCGTACAGCCTAAGGAGATCCTCGAAGAGCCGGACATCGTTTTGGATGCCGATATGCGCAAGAACATCGAGATCAAGGCAGGCGCCACTCTGCGTCTTGTCGCAGATATCACAGGACGACCGAAACCTTCCGTAAAGTGGACAAAACAAGGAGCTACATTGTCGCGACGCGCCGATATCGACGTGACCGATTTGCGTACCACTGTTGTGGTGCCCGATTCAACGCGAGAGGACACCGGCCGATACAACCTGACCGTGTCCAACCCGAAGGGATCCAAATCGGTCAACGTCAACGTCAAGGTGCTGGACACGCCCGGACCGGTCAGCAACATCGTGGTCAAGGACGTGACCGTCGCGTCGGCTCAGATCTCCTGGACACCACCGGAGCTTGACGGAGGCTCGGAAATTGTCAACTACCTAGTCGAGAAGAAAGAGGCGGACAAGAAGACCTGGTCAATTGCGACCACCGAGTGCGCAAAGACCGCCTTCCGCGTGACCAAGCTCATCGAGGGCAAGGACTACTATTTCCGCATCAAGGCTGAGAACAAGCTGGGCGTTGGAATTCCAGCCGAAACCTCGAAACCTGTGCGAGCCAGGCACCCGATCACCGAACCTGGACCGGTCAACAAGCTGAAGATCGCCGACGTCACCAAGTCATCGGTCTCCATGACGTGGATCAAGCCGGATCACACCGGTGGCAGCCGCATCATCGGCTACGTCATCGAGTACCAGGGCGAGGGATCCAGCAACTGGGCCGAGTACCGCACTGTCAGCGACACAACGGTCACAGTGCTTAACCTGTCCAACAAAAAGTACCAGTTCCGCGTCAAGGCGCGAAACGAAGAGCTCGAGGGCCCAGCTCGCGAAACCGACATTGTCGACGTTAAAGAGCCCGCCGAGGCGCCCAAGATCACACTTCCCAAGGAGGTGAAGGCGCGCGCCGGCTCGAAGCTCTTTGTCGAGGCCAGCGTCACCGGCAAGCCACACCCGATCGCTTACTGGGTGCGCAAGGAGAACGAGTTGCAAGAAAGCGAGCGCGTTCTCATCCAGAAAACTCCGACCGGCGTAACGCTTACACTTACTAAACCCGAGAGAGCCGATAGCGGGGACTACATGCTTCGAGCCGAGAACCACCACGGCAAGAAGCAAGCCACGGTCAAGCTGGAGATCCTAGACAGGCCGACGATCCCTCGGGGTCCGGTCGAGTTTAAGGATGTCAACGTCGACACTGTGACTCTCGTTTGGGAGGCTCCGGAAGACGACGGCGGCTGCGCGATCACAAACTACATCGTGGAGCAGTCCGAGGCCGGTCACCCCGGTTTTAAGACGGTCAGCAGCACTGTTACCAGAACCACGCTACGCGTTGGCAAGCTGACCAAAGACGCCGAATACATCTTCCGCATCAAGGCAGAGAACAAGTGCGGTGTCAGCGATGTGCTGTCATCAACCTTAATCAAGACACGCTATCCATTCGACGTCCCTGGGGTGCCGCGAAACCTGCGAGTGGTTAAGATCGGCCGAGAGTCGGCGACGCTCGCATGGGAGGTGCCAGAGTCGGACGGCGGAAATCCGGTGCGCGGCTACAACGTTGAGAAGAAGGAGGTGAACAGCCTGCTCTGGACGCAGATGAACAAGCACCTGGTCAAGCGCCGCGAGATCGTCGACAGCAGCTTGCTGGAAGGCATCGAGTACCAGTTCCGAGTACAGGCTTCCAACACAGCCGGTACGTCACCGTTCAGCGCCCCAACCCAGCCCCTTGTGGCCAGGGAGCCGTGTGACGCCCCAGGCAAGCCTGAGGTCGTCGACGTTACCAACACGACTGTTGAGCTCGGCTGGGCGGCGCCTAGGAGCGACGGAGGAACCAAAATCGCTGGCTACATCATCGAGAAGCAGAAGCTTCCCAGCGACAAGTGGACTCGCCATGTCACGACCAGAGGACCTGAGACGCAAACGGTGCTTGAAAACCTCGAGGAGGGTGAGCGATATTGCTTCCGCGTGCTCGCCAAGACCGCGGTCGTAACATCGAACCCGTCAGAGGCTACCGAGGCCGTTTTGGTGCGCCAGGCCATCGTGGCGCCAGGAATCGCGCTTGATGTCAGCTGCAAAGATCTGCTGGAAGTCCGCGCCGGCCAAGACATCGTTGTCGAAGCGACAATCGTCGGAAAGCCGAAGCCAACAGCTGTGTGGAGCCGCGACGAGCAGCCTATTAAGAGCACAAGCGACGGAGCCATTGTGGCCGAAACGGTTCTTAACAGGTCGCGTCTGATTATTCGGTCGTGTAAGCGTTCTGATGCCGGCAACTACGTGCTGACGTTGGAGAACTCGAGTGGTACAACATCAGCCACCGCCAAGGTGCGCGTACTCGATGTACCAGGAGTGCCTCAGGGACCCGCCAAGTTCTCGACCGTGATGGCCGACCGCCTGAAGTTGACTTGGGGTGTGCCGCTCGAAGACGGCGGCGCCGCTGTCACCAACTACGTGGTCGAACGTCGCGAGACTTCGCGGCCAACTTGGGCCATGGTTAGCGGCAGCGCGCAGGGCACAGAGCTCAAGGTGGGCAAGCTTATCCAGCAGCACGAGTACGAATTCCGTATCTCGGCCGAGAACAAGTACGGTGTCGGGCAGCCGCTCGTCACCGACGCGGTGGTCGCCAAAAACCCGTACACGGTTCCCGGAGCACCCGAGCCGCCCGCGGTCACCAACCCGACAAAGGACGCGATGACCGTTTCCTGGAAGTCGCCGGCTGAGGACGGCGGCAAGCCAATCAGCGGCTACTACCTGGAGAAGCGTGAAACCAAGGCGGTACAATGGTCCAAGGTGAACCGACGACCGGTTTCGGATCGCAGCATTAAAGTAACCGGGCTTTGCGAGGGAGTCGAGTACGAGTACCGGGTGGCCGCCGAGAACGTGGCCGGCATCGGTGCACCAAGCGCCCCGTCCGGCCCGGCCACCGCCGAGGACCCCAAGTACCCCCCGGGCCCGCCCGCGTTCCCCAAGGTAGTTGACATGACTAGGAGCAGCGTGGATTTGATCTGGGGCAAACCGGCTTACGACGGCGATAGTCCTATCACCGGCTACATCGTTGAGATGTCGAACCCGGAGAGCCCGGACAAGTTCGAGCGCGTTGCCACCACGCATATTCTGAAGCACACTGTTACAGCGCTGGGCGAAGGACGCGAGTACAAGTTCCGCGTAAAGGCAACCAACGCAGTTGGCGATTCGGAGGCGAGCGAGGTCCAGGGATCCGTGATTCCAAAGGACATTCTCGAGCCACCCGCCATCGACTTGGATGCCACCCTCACCAAGGCTTTGGTTATCAGGGCTGGAAACACAATCCGCCTTTACTGCACATTGAAAGGCAGGCCGGCGCCGCGAGTCAGCTGGGCCAAGCTGGACGGAGAGCTGTCGCTTAACAGAGTCGAAATCAAGACATCCGACTGGGACAGCTTGCTGCTCGTGCCCAACTGCAACCGAGACGACACAGGCAAGTACATGATCACGCTTGAGAACACGAGCGGCGTCAAGTCAGCCACCGTGTCGGTGCGCGTCCAGGACACGCCAGGCGCACCAGGGCCCATTACCTTCAAGGAAGTCACCCTGGAAACGGCCGCACTGGCTTGGGAGATGCCCCTGAACGACGGCGGATCGCCAGTGACCAACTACGTGGTCGAAAAGCGCGAGTCAACGCGTAAGGCTTGGGCAACAGTCACCACCCAATGCTCCAGGACATCTTGGACCGTCAACAAGCTAGAAGCCGGCAAAAGCTACTTCTTCCGCGTGATGGCTGAGAACGAGTACGGCGTTGGCGTTCCGTACGAGACCCCGGAACCGGTCAAGGCCACTCAGGAGCCCGGCCCCGTCACGAAACTGGAAGTGGCCGAAACTACCAAGACGTCGGCCACCATTCAGTGGCAGAAGCCGACGCACGACGGAGGCAGCAGGCTTAGCGGCTACGTGGTCGAAATCGCGCCCAAGGACACTGACGAATGGGAAACTGTGACCGAAGTGAAGCTGCTCAGTTACAAGGTAAGGCTTCGTCGAGTTTACGAATTTCCCTTCGCTTTAATACGACCAGTTTTCGCTTAATTGCTTGTATTTACTACAGATTACCAACTTGACCGAAGGCAACGATTACAGCATCCGCGTCTCGGCCAAGAACGAGGCCGGCGTCGGTCAGCCACGAGAGAGGAACCTGACAGCCAAAGATCAGGTACAGAAACCAGTAAAATCGCCTTTCGCGACCAACCTAACGTTCACGAACTTAACATTTTTCAAATATTCGTCGCAGACCGTCAGCCCTAGCTTCGACCTCAGCAGTCTCCCGACCTTGACTTTCCACGCGCGTGAAGGCACCCCGGCCAAGCTGAAGATCCCGGTCCAGGGCACCCCGCGCCCCACGGTCAAGTGGTCCAAGGACGAGGAAGACCTTAAGGAGGACACTCGCGTCTCGGTGGAAGAGACACCGATCTCGAACATCCTCATCATGAAGGAAGTGCGAAGACAGGACGCAGGTACGAAATCCTAAAGAGCTGTATACAGTGTTTAAAGCACGTTTGTAGATCTAATATTAAGTTTCATATTTATGTAGCCTTTATTGAAGAAATGCTAACCACTTCTTTGCACAGGTAAATACACGCTGACCGCAACTAACGTGGTCGGCCAGAAAACCGCCAACATTAAGGTGCTGGTTGCCGGAAAGCCTGGACCAGTTCATGGACCTTTGGACATCAGCGACCTCACATCGGAGAGCTGTACATTGACATGGAAAGCACCGAAAGATAACGGAGGTAAAAACAAACACACACATAAAATGGAAAGCTTTAAAGATATAGTCGTCCCTCGCAACATCTTAGTATTTCACTTTAAAGATTCGCGTAACTCACACTGTTCTTTATCCAGGTTCTGACATCACCAACTACATCGTCGAGAAGCGCGACGCCAAGGCCGGAACCTGGGCCCTAGTGACGTCATCGATTGCTCGGCCCACATGTCGGGCCGGTGGCCTGATCGGCGGCAACGAGTACACCTTCAGAGTGATGGCCGAGAACCGCTTGGGCGTTAGCTCACCACTGCTGTCCGACACCGTCGTGGCCAAGTATCCATTCGGTAAGAAACATTGTGACATTATACTCAATAAACAATATTTTGGAACAATGAAGAAATTTATTCTAAAAAGTGGAACTTCCACGCTAATATGAAACTTGCCATATTACTAAAGCAAGTGTATTAATATTTCAGAAATGCTCACTTTATTTACCTATTTGTGACATAGGTCCTCTCAAATCGCATTCAATTTACATAGTTGTCAAATCGTTATAGCCGCCCTCAGATATCAAAATCGCGCTTACAGAAAACGAAATAAAATTAACAGGCCAATTTCTGGCAATTTTCGATCCGTCAAGCATTCACACTAATCCCTCCCCTTGATTTTACGAAGACGTTCCCTACGCGCCGGCCGCGCCCGAAGTAACCACGTGCAAACGGGACTCGATGACTGTAGAATGGAAAGCGCCGCGAAAGGACGGCGGATCTCCAGTACTTGGCTACCTGGTCGAGATCAAGGAACGCAATTCGATATTGTGGAAGTCGCTAGGCAAGAATCACGGCACCGAGTACCGAGCCACCGGCCTGAACGAGGGCCTCGAGTACCAGTTCCGCGTCTACGCTTTGAACCAGGCCGGACAGTCGAACGCGTCGGAACCTTCGAGCGCCAAGTTCGCGCTGGACCCAGTCGGTACGTGTCTCTCTTTATCTGCTGGCTCCTGCGAAAGGCGAAGATTTTTTTTCGGGAAAAATAAATACTATGGGAAATATTTTGTTCAGAACAGTGGCTTGTGGGCGTTGTTCGAGGCTGCAAAAATTTTCTTCCTAAACTTTTAAAGCAAAATGTCATTTGCCTTGGACAACAGATTTGTTCGAAATATTTTATTGCCCAAAATTACTTTCGTGACGTTTAATAACAGCGCAGAAATCGGTGTTCCTTACTTTAAAGCTCACCACTACTATAAAAAATCAACTGCGAAATGCTTTGAACGGGCAACAAATTTTATCGCGATTTTTTTTCCTTTTCTCAGAACCGCCATCCCAACCGATCGTGTACGATTCGACAAACGAGAGCATTTCGCTGCGATGGGAGGCGCCCAAGTTCGACGGCGGTCACAGGATCGTGGGATACGACGTTGAACGACTCAACTTGCCAGCCAAGAACTGGATCCGATGCAACGTCGGGAAAATAAGCGGAACCGACTTCGTTGTAAGTTATATAGACGCATTTTAACCAAATGGTCTGCGCCGTTTTGTTAGCCAAAGTGTGCTTCAAAGGCTTTCGGATAGTTCTTTATTGGATTTTGCTTTTAGGTGACGGGACTGATGCCGGGCAGTCGCTACGACTTCCGCGTGAGAGCAAAGAACACGGCCGGTTCGGTTTCTGAACCATCGCAAAACACCGGACCGATTGTGTGCAAGGAAGACTACGGTAAACGCAAAATCGTTTTTTCTATATTAAAACAAAAAATGCAACTTATTCTAAAAAAAATCTTAAGCTGGTTTGAGTTGTACAATCCGCTATACCAACGTAACATTTCCAACATTCACATCGCAGAACCCGCCGACGTGTCGCTTGACATTGCCCTTATGGACGGTCTAGTGGTCAGGGCGGGCGAGGATGTCCAGCTGCACGCAATCACCAGCGGAAAGCCGGTGCCCAAGGTCACCTGGTCACACAAGGACAAGGAGCTGCGCGAGACTGACAGCGTCAAGATCGAGCGTTCGATCGCTCAGGCCACGCTGACCGTGAAGGACATCAAGCTGGTCAGCGGTGGCGAGTACACAGTGACCGCAGCCAACCATTACGGCTCCAAGTCGGCGACATGCAAAGTGCAGGTTCTAGGTGAGTTGTCAATATGTCAGTATCCTTTAGACAAAAGTGCTCCTACCTCTCTTTCCAAGTATACATTAGATTTGTTCGGTGTAATCATGGCCCAGCATAAACGTTCTAAAAACACATATATGGTTTAGTTATACAGTAAAAAGTGCAATTTATTCGTTTTTCCAAAACTCTTATTCGTTTTACTTAACCGCAAGCCTTAAATACAGCACCTCGCCACTTTCTTTAGAAACATTGTTTATTAAATTAACGTTATTTTGTAAAAAAAATAACGTTGTTTCTATTTGCTATTGCAGACAAGCCTGGCCAGGTTACCGGCCCAGTAAAGATTGTGGGCATGACTGCAAGCAAATGCAAGCTGGCCTGGGGCGCGCCTGCCGAGAATGGCGGAAGCACCATCACAAACTATGTGGTCGAAAAACGCGAGACCAGCCGCTTGCTTTGGACTTCTGTAAGTGTTATGCAAGGGCTGTGTTTGTGTGCTAACGATGTCTTAACATCTAACTTACAGATCCTTTCATAGCAATGTAGGTAGTTACAGTAGGTTGATTATAATTGAAAAGCGTCAAGGCCGATTATAACCAATAAACCTTTGGCATGCTTACCAGTGCCTCTTTAAACGCTAAAAATACCATCTCGGGCGCTAATCTTAAGTCTTATAGCCGCCACTAAAGGACTGACGCTTATCCGCTAAGCTAGTCAAGTGTCTGGAGTATAAGCAGCAGGCCTGCGCTTAACGCAGATTGCCCCTTTCCGACTCATAAGCTTATGTGTACCATTCGAAGGTTGGCGACGCCGGCATGCACTGCGACATCAACTGCGCCAAGCTGGTGGCGGGCAACCAGTACGTGTTCCGCGTCTCCGCTCAGAACAAGTACGGAGTCGGGCCACCGCTCGAATCGGCCGCAGCTGTCTGCAAAAATCCATTCGGTAAGTGGAAAGCTGTTTAAAAAATTCGATGTTGAAAGCGAGTTGAAATGGTCTACGTATAGCTATAGGATAAATATAAGCATAATGAAATAATTGAAACATATTATACTTTTTGGATTTAATTTTCATCTACAATATTGCTTTTTCTCTTTAGATGCTCCTGGCAAACCAGGAAAGCCTCAGGTCACCAAGTCGACCAAGACCACTATGACTGTGACTTGGGACCGACCAGAGTCGGACGGGGGCAGCGAAATCATCGGATACCATCTTGAACGTCATCACAAGAAGGGCCTTAAGTGGATCCGGTAAGTACTCAGCTAATAAATAAAAAAATACACAATAATTGAAAAATGCAGTGACACTTTTTTGTCAAATGTAATTCCTTATGTTTATCATGTAACCAATTGCAACTAAATGCCCCATATCTGTATTTACTATATTTTCCTCCCTATGTGTTATTTCAACCTTGTTTTTTGTCACCCAGTTGCAATCAAGAGCCGATCCGCGAAAACCGGCACCGGGTCAACGGACTCACCGAAGACTACGAGTACGAGTACCGAGTAGCGGCGGTTAACAAGGGCGGAGTCGGCCCGACGAGTGACGAGTCCGACTTCTACACGGCAAGAGACCCGATCTGTAAGTACCCGCGCTGTTTTCTTTATTCTGCATCGTATTAGTTAAAAGATATCTTTCACTTTGACAGTCGGTTAGTGGCAGACTTTTAAAATTGTATTGGCGCCTGAGCCTTCAAAAATACGGCACTACGTTAGGTTAAAGGTCGCAAGGTCGAATTTCGTCCGAGCTGTACAGACTGAATCTTCTGATTTAGTGGTACCCGGCGTCCCGACAGCTATACTGTCTTTGTAATTATACCAGCAGACGTCACGGCTTTCTAGTTATAATTGAAACTTACGTAAGGCGGCGACGCGCAGTGGCCCTGGCGTTGGAACGACTTGTCTTGCTGTCTCAGTTTACAGCTGGGAGGTCCATTATGTGCGAGGCAGGGAGTCCCGCGGGACCCAGATCCTCTGCGAGACGCTTTTAGCACTAGCACACACTTATCATCGATCATTAGGAGATCTGACAGCTTTGCTTCTTGTAGTCGACAGTTGCTGTGTTGGTGCGAGTTTGCGCTTCAGTATTAAGCGCCGAATGGATCAGGTCGCTGAGTTACGAACGAACAGGTTCCAGCATAATGCCGGCAGCCGCAGCGTTAAAGAGTCGCGTACAGTGGCTACTACTTCTACCAGTTCAAAGACTGTAGTAACTACTAAAGGCGGTAGCAGTTCAAAGTCTGTAGTGACTACTAAAGGTGGGAGCAGTTCAAAGTCTGTAGTGCATACGAGAGGTGGTAGAACAAGCAGTATTCTGCGGAAATCCGGTAACGAAATCGGCGCCGATGATAATCGCGAGCTCTCGATCAGAGAAAAGAAGCGAAAGAGATGGGACAAGGTCGTAAAGGATTCGGAAAGCAAGCTCGAAAACTTGGAAGGCGATGTTCTGGAGCACGCTTTGAGTGGCGACGACCACATCGCCGCTTTCTACAAGCGCCAGTACTCGCCCGCGCCAGCTCACTCGCGCTTTCTGAGTACGACGGACGAGTCGACGTCGCAAACTCGCTCAACTTCGCTGAGCAGAGTAGAGCGAGTTCAGGAAACACGTGAGGGCGAAAAGCGCAGCGCTTCTCTGGGAAGGGAAACGAGTAACTCGGCGACTCGTCGCGAAAAAGTGAAATACGCAGAGCCGAGCGATTTTCGCGACCTTTTTGACTCGATAAGCTCGTTGAGCGCGAGTATAGATCGCGTCGAGTCCGAGTTCAAGCAGAGAAACGATATTTTCGGGTCAGTGAAAGTGAAGAGAAGGCAAAAGCGTAAGTGAAAAAGTTATCAAGAAAATAATTATTGTTACAAAAGAAATTAGTTTAAATCAAAGTATATTGATTTTCAAAACTGTCTTCGCCTATAGAATGCTGCTATTGAGTACTATTGCTATATTCCAGGCTAAAATAAAAATACCCGAATACGAAATTTAAAGTTTCATAACATCTATCAGAATTGCCTATAAAACGAGTATACGAGTAGCGACGGTTTTTTTTTTTTATTTCCATAGATGCGCCCGGTGCCCCCGGAACCCCACAGGTCACCGACACCACCAAGACCTCTATCAGTCTGTCCTGGGCCAAGTCGACCTACGACGGCGGCGCTCCCATTACCGGCTACTCGGTCGAAATGGCCAAGGCCGACTCGGACGAGTACGAGTTGGTCAGCGGGCCGCGTCCGGTGCTCGGCACCGAGTACGTGGTGACGAGTCTACTCACCGACCTAAAATACAAGTAAGTAAAAAAGCTTGTTAGTATAAAAGATCTGATTTTATTGCTACAAAAATTATACGAAATTAAGCTTTATAGCAAAATGTCGCTAAACTTAGATTTACGACTGTAAGGGAAAAATATTTCGTATTTTTACGCGTACCAACGCAGGCTTGATAGAACGTTTCACATTTCGCCTTTCTATCGTGTCGTTTTCATTTTACGGCGCCTCACTTTTTTTCAAATTTTTTAACTTAATTTTCTGTCCGTCAAGCTGAAACTCACAATCTTCTCCTCTTCAACTCAGGTTCCGTGTCCGCGCGGTCAACGAGGCCGGAAGCTCGGAGCCAAGCGAGTCCAGTGAGGCGGTCAGTCCTCTCGAGATTGTTGAGCCTCCAAGCTACGAGCTGGACGCCGACATGAAGCAGAGTCTGACCGTGAGAGCCGGAGGATCAATCCGCCTCTTCGTCACCATGAAGGGAAGACCGACTCCGGAAGCCAGCTGGACCAAGGAGGGCGGGCTCCCTCAGGATAGGACAGTTATTGACACAACGTCTTCCTACAGGTTTGTGTTCAGCGTCCTTTACAATTTAATTTATAGTTGTATTAGGATATGCAAAGATCTGCGCGCTGTAAAATTCCAGCTTTTGCTTGAAAGCGACTTAAACCATCCAAGAGATAAAAATGGGTTAAAAAACTAAATTACAGAGCAAATTATTTTACAGTAAGGTAATGACATAAATTAGATCAATACCTACAAAGATTCTATTTATGGAAAACCTTGTTCAATAATTAACACGTTGTGCTTATTTGTTGCAGCTTGCTGGTTGTGAGCAACTGCAACCGACACGACGTCGGCAAGTACGAGCTCATTCTGGAGAACCCGGCCGGATCCAAGATGGTGGCCGTCAACGTCAAGGTGCTAGACTCGCCCGGGCCGCCGCAAAACCTGGAAGTCAAGGAGGTAAATGCACACACCAATGTTTTGCAAGAAGAAATGTAGTATTTTCCCACATTTTTGTTTAGCGAACATCGCCATAAAGCGGACGTAAAATACAAAATTTAAATTTGCATGTCAGATATCTTCGCTTTTACATGATACCGTCTTTAACAAACGCTATGTCTTTCAGGTTACGAGGAACTCCGCTTTTATTATGTGGGATCCTCCAAAGACCGACGGCGGCGCCGTCGTCTCAAACTACATCGTCGAGCGACGCCTTTCCACCAGAAAGGCCTGGACCACTGTGTCAACAGAGGTATTAATGAAACCGCAACACTCAGTAAACAGTCACTTAAGCAATTTCAACGGTATAAATGTATAACAAAATTGGCAAATATGTATTGCGATAGAGGCATACTGAATGGCGTTAGATTTAAAACCGTTTTTAAACTCCGATAAATAAAATTTCCCAAAAAAAAATAAAATTACTAAAAATAATTAAAATTGTCAAAAAAGATAAATATCAAAACCGCCTTATAAACGGCTTAAATCTTCCTCTTGAAAATTCTTTCCTTTGTATCCACCAGGTCCACCGAGAATCGCACAAGATCACCGGATTAGCGGAGGGCGAGCAATACTTCTTCCGCGTCCTGGCCGAGAACAAATACGGCATTGGGGAGCCGGCCGAGACCCGTGAAGTGGCCCGTGCGTCCGAGGCGCCCGGCGCGCCCAAGAGCGTCGACGTCACCGAGTTCAGCCGGACCGCCGTGTCCTTGGCCTGGACCAAGCCCGAGACCGACGGGGGTTCCCCGATCCTTGCCTACCTGCTCGAGATGCAGCGCGTTGGCATGGAAACGTGGGTGAACAAGGCCACCACGCAGGCGCTCAAGTAAGTTGATTTTTATAGAGAAGTAAGTTGATTTTTATAGAGTTCTAATCCTTAGTATTTTGCGACCTAAATTAAAACAGTTAAAAAAAATTTTTTATGGCCTTTATAAAAAAGTTATTTTTAATCTTTCATCTCAAATAACGAACTTTGACCTTTGCGCAGGGCCACCGTTTCGGACTTGAACGAGGGCGCCGAGTACCATTTCCGCGTGCGCGCCAAGAACGCGGTCGGCGCCGGCGAGGCCACGCAGACCCTGCACTCGGTTACCGCCAAGGATGACGTCATCAGGCCCGGCGTCGACCTGCGCGAGCTCTACATGGGAACTGTGACGGCCAAGGCCGGATCGAACCTGAAGATAAAGCTGCCGCTCCTAGGCAAACCGCTACCAACAGCCCAATGGCGTCGTAATGAAGAGAATGTTCGCGAAACGCAGCGAGTCAACACCGAAACTTGCGACGGCTTTACCACCTTGAATATAAGGGATTGTCAGCGCGGCGACGCCGGGAGCTACGAGGTCGTGGTCAAGAACCCGGCCGGCACCAAGACCGCTAACATCAGGGTAAAATAACTGATAAAATCGGTAATAAAAAATGAAGCGTTTCCGATAAAGCACGAGAGAACTGTGGAAGGAAATAACTTCAAAATTAACCTTTTCTTATTAAAACACAAATTAAGTTAATCATTGGAGTATAGGTAATATTTTACGTATCGATAACTATATATTCATTTTCCACATTTTTTACTTCTGTATGGGCTTTGATATTCTTTTTAAGTTAATCATAATAAAATTAGACAAAATGCAAAATAACTAAAAGGAAATGCAGAATTTAATCCTTATAAATTCTCACCCCGAAAAGGAAACTTATGGATAAAGAGACTTGGTTCACAAAAACTCACAAAAAAAAATTTCTAACCTTTAAATGTTCCGCTTTGCAGTTGACGGTCTTCGACTGTCCAAGCGCGCCGCGCGGCCCGATTGAGTTCACCAACGTCACAGCGGATTCGCTGACGATGACGTGGCTCAGTCCCGAACAGGACGGAGGAGCGCAGATCAACAACTACGCGGTGATGAAGCGCGAAAAGGAAAACGACACCTGGACAGAGGTGGCCGGGTCTGTGGCCAGAACCACCCTCAAGGTAAGGATTACATAAGGGAACTATTCAGACAAACAGAACCACTGGGTCTTAAAGCTTAACTGCTCTTTTAAGAAAGTTCGGCAACGGTTTAATGTACTTCGCTTTGTGTTATTTGACCCAGAAGCTTTACTAAATTTAAAAATTCATACCCTTTGTATACATAATTAAAAACTTGCTTCCGATTTTTTGCAGGTCGGCCGCTTGGCGAGGGACCAGGAATACTTGTTCCGCGTCTTCGCCGAGAACCGTTTCGGCCGTTCGGATCCCCTCGACTCCAAGCCGATCCTGGTGCAGTACCCCTTCAGCCGGCCCGGCGTGCCCGGACAGCCCGAGGTGGCCAAGTGCACCAGGGACACGGTGCTGCTCAAATGGGAAGCGCCGGCGTCCGACGGAGGTAAGCAACGGAAGAGTTTGGCTGCCATGTTTTGTCTACACACTTGTATAACATGATTTAAGTGTAATTCACTTGAATAACATGATTTAGGTGTAACTTACTGTGAGAAAACATTTGGAGGTCGTGATTTGGCGGTCTTATTGATTTATTTTTTGTCTTCAGGCGACAAAGTGTTTGCCTATCACGTCGAAAAGAAGGACAGGAATGCTATTCTTTGGACACCGGCCACAAAAGCACCAGCGAAAGACATTTCGCTCAAGGTAACATAGCCCAACATACATAGCCCAACATACAAAACCATACAACCTTTCAAAGGCTTCAAAATCTCCGAAAACTGGCATTATGCGGCATAATTGTATTTAATATTCAATTTTTGATCGCTTTTTGTAGATTTCCGGACTTACCGAGAACCTCGAGTACCAGTTCCGCGTCTGCGCCGAAAACCAGGCTGGCGTGGGCAAGTTCTCGCGTCCGTCGGAGGGCGCAGTGTGCCGGGACAACGTGGACCGACCGGGCCGGCCCGAGGTGACCGAGGTCGGAAGGACCACAGCCACCGTGGAATGGACCAAGCCGGAATACGACGGCGGGGCAAAGATAACTGGTCAGTGGAATTGTCGCTATCTCGTTTAAAATGCTTTAAAATACCATTATATGAGTAATTAAGCTCTTATTGATGTTTACAAATCCATCTTGTTTAGGCTACACAATCGAACGACGTGAGCTGCCCACTGGCCGTTGGCTGAAGTGCAACTTTAGCAACGTGATCGAGACCACGTTCGCCGTGACCGGACTCACGGAAAACAGCGACTACATCTTCAGGTAAAAAGCACATTTTACTAAACACCTCCAGAAAAACGTAAAGATAAAATAAGCTTAAAGCCAGTGGAAACAGACATGCTTACGTCACAGGCATTTCCATATAGCAGTGCCCACAAAAAGACAGCCTAAGAAGTGACTTAAACTAACATGTCACCACATTCACTTTCCAGGGTCTTTGCAAAGAACGCGAGCGGCAGCGTTTCGGAGGAGAGCGAGTCCTCGGATGCGGTGACTTGCCGCGATGAGGTGCGACCTCCGAGGGTCGAGTTCGACGCCAAGCTCCGCGATACACTCGTCGTCAAGGCGGGAGAGAGCGTAAAGCTTCTGGCAAGGATTTCAGGTAATTTTGAAGGAGTCTGGCGTAAAAATGGATAGAAATAGCAAAAACGTACTGTTGGCTGAAAATTGCATTGTAACGCTTACCAGCTTAATAACGCTAAACTTCTCACGCAGGAAAACCGCTGCCGTCCGTCCAGTGGCAGAAGGATGACGTCACGCTGGAGGAGAGCAACCTCCTCGGCGTCATCAACTCTGACGCGGACAGCCTTGTGCACATCCGTGACGCGCGTAGGACCGACTCAGGTCAATACGCTATCAACCTGAAGAACGCAGCCGGTTCAAGGAGCCTTACTGTGAGCCTCAAGGTTCTGGACAGACCCGGGCCTCCTGAGAAGGTGGCCGCCAATGACGTCACGGCCAGCCGGGCCAAGTTGTCCTGGACGGCGCCGCGTGACGACGGTGGCAACGCAATTAGCCACTATGTGGTCGAGAAGCGTGAGACGAGCCGCCTGGCCTGGACCCTCGTGTCCAACGAGGTTTGTTTACATTTAAATATTTAAAAAATGCAAGAATGTACAATAGTGCCAAGAGTATCTTTATTGTTTAGAATAGCCTGGGTTTTAATTAGTTATTTGTTGAAAATTCGTACAATTTTCTGGGCCTATGGTATTCCAATGCCTTTTATGACATGTGTTTCAAATTTATATTAAGCTTTTAGATAACCTTTACTTTGTTACTCGAGTTCTACCTTCAACATAATTATTCTTGAATAGCACCTTCTAAATTTTAACTCGAAAATATAATAAATCAAAAACGGGCAAAGCCTGAAATATTAATTTCGTAAACTGTAACTTAACGCATTAATTTTACCCAATAGGTCGAAGGCACCTCCCTGCGAGTCAACAACTTGCTCGAGAGCAACGAGTACGTCTTCCGCGTGATGGGCGTCAACAAGTACGGCCAGGGCGACGCCGGCGAATCGCAGCCGGTCAAGGCGGTCAACCCGTTCGTGCTGGCCGGACGCCCCGGTCAGCCCGAGATCACCAACGTGACCAGGGACTCGTGCGTGCTGACCTGGACCCGGCCCGCAAGCGACGGCGGCGCCGAAGTCACCAACTACGTATTGGAGAAACGTGAAAGGCGAGTAATTTAGGCTATTGACTTGGTGTGGAATTTGTGGGAAAACGACCAAAAAAGCAAATTCATAATCTTATCATAATCCTTGGCTTACATCCATGCTTATCTTAACTTTTTGTGTTTTAGGATTAATTCAAGTTTAAAGCTTAACAGATTCTCACTTGATTTACATTCGCTATTGGTTTATTATATCATTAGATTATAACATATGCTTATTGCTTATCTTTATGTTTTGCGTTTTTGGGTAAACTCGATGTAATTTAAAGCTCAACAGTAACTTACTTGTTTTGCTTTCGGCTAACTCGCTTTGCTCTTTGGTTGCGCAGAAAGGGAACTCGCTGGGTTCGCGCTACTCGCAAGAACGTGAGCGAGTGCCGCTTCCGACTCACCGGACTGCCAGAGGGCAACGAAATCGAGTTCCGAGTAGCGGCCGAGAACGCCGCCGGAACCGGAGAGCCCTCGGAACCGTCAACCTACGCTCACATCGTCGACCCGATTTACCCGCCTGGTATGTCATTATAAAACAGTTTGTGACGTAACAATGTTGTTTACTTTTAAAATGTAATATTGTTTAAATCTTCAAATGATTACCTTAAAGGTCCGCCAGCCAACTTGAAGACCACCGAGACGACGCGCAAGAGCGCCACCCTGGCCTGGACCAAGCCGATGTACGACGGAGGCAGTGACGTCATGGGCTACGTCATCCAGTACGCTGCGGCCAAGGGCGATGACGAGGTGTCGGAAGACGCCTGGGTGAAGTGCCCGGTGCCCGTGCGTTACTTGCTCACCGAATACACGGTGTGCGACCTGGTCGAAAACCAACAGTACAAGCTCAGGTATGTTTGGGTGTGAATTACATTTTTATTATAAATCATTAAAATCCAATTTTGAGACCTTTTTAAACTTCGTAAAAGCTTGCAAAGCTTTGCAATGTCAAGATGTCGCTTTATGGAGTCAGCTGGTCATTACTAGAAGTAGTAGAAATTTGATTAAAAAAATCGCCTTAAACCGGTCTTCATACTCTAACACTTTACAATTACAGGATCGCTGCGGTGAACAAGGCCGGCCCCGGCGAATTCGCCCAGGTACCCGGCCTAGTTGTGGCCAAGGACCTTCTTTTGGTCCCGGACATGGACATCGACGCGAGCCTGAGGCAGGCGCTCAAGGTCAAAGCGGGCAACTCGATCCGCCTGTTCGCCACCTACCGGGGAAGTCCTGCGCCCGAGATCACGTGGCGCCTGGACGAAGGGAAACTCCCCGACGCGGCGCACGTCGACACCACTGATTCGACAACTTTGATGCTCATCGAAGATTCGACGAGGTTTGGAGATTTTTGTAATAGATAAAATACACCTATTTTCTTACAAGCATTTTCCTATCTTATATAAAAACAGCTATTTTCTTAATAAATGATAAGCACGTTTTCCTATCTTATAAAAAACAGATATTTTCTTATTAGCACTTTTTCGTATCTTAATCTCAACACCCCGAGCTAATCCACGTCCAATTTATCCCAGGAACCACAGCGGCAAGTACGGTCTCACCCTGGAGAACAGCGCCGGGTCTAAAACAGCCACGGTCAGTGTCGTGGTGCTGGACAGTCCGTCGGCGCCGGTCAAGCTGGCCGTCAAGGACGTGACCAAGGAATCGGCGACCCTTACCTGGGAACCGCCGACCAACGACGGCGGCAGCGTGGTGAACCACTACATCGTCGAAAAGAAGGAGACCACTAAAAAGGCCTGGTCCACTGTCACGATGACATGCGTCCGAAATTCATTTAAGGTATATTTTGCAAAAAAGTTTAAACCATTAGCTCCAGTAGTTTTTAACCTTTTCAGTTTTGTAAGTCCTGTGAAAAACTTAATAGAATTGAACGAATCCATTTTACATATTAAAAAGTTATAATTAATCACCTAATGAATAAACACTTTAAAAAAATCTCAATAATATCCATTCAAAGTAAACCCTAATATTTACAAAGTTTTTTGAGCAGTTCAAAATAGCACGTCCTTTGTCATTGCCAAAGTAACCACCGTCAAAGTAGAATTTTAGCTTCAGGCGAAAATTGCCGATAAAATAAGTACCATTGGTTTAAACTATAACAAAAATCGACCAACTCTTTACAGGTTCTCAACCTGAACGAGGGAATGAGCTACTATTTCCGCGTGATGGCCGAGAACGAGTACGGCATCGGCGCCGCCTGCGAGACCCCGGGGGCCGTGAAGGCGTCTGAGGTTCCGAGCGCCCCTGGGCGTCTCGAGGTCACACAGACAACGTGCAACAGCGTGTCGTTGGCCTGGGCCAAGGCAGAGACGGACGGTGGCAGTAAAGTGACAGGTATGTGTCATGATCAGCATTAGCTTGAAAAACAAGTTTCAAGATTGGTTAATGGTTATGCAAATATGAAATATAATTTTTCCCTACATATTTCATAATACCTTGCCTAAAGGTATAACACACTTGTCACATGTAATTTGCCATCCAATTACAATCATTTTCCCCTATATAACCTCTTGTTATCGCACCAACAAACTAAATGCATCACATCTCCTCTTCCGAAGGTTACCTGATCGAATACCGCGACGCGGCTTCTGAGCAGTGGAAGCAGGCCTCTCAAGTGAAGGGCCTCTCGGGCACCGTGGGTCGCCTCTCGGAGGGCAAGGACTACTGCTTCAGGGTGAAAGCGCTTAACGAGAACGGATTGGGAGATGCGCGCGAACTGATGCAACCGGTTACAGCCAAGGACGAGGTAAAGATGTTAAAAAAGTTTCAACTGAAATAAGTCATAATTGAAATAATTTAAGATGCTTGGTTCCAAATAAAAAGGGGAAAATTATGTTTAAAAATCTCAATGTTTTAATTCAGGTTGAGCCAGCCGCTATCGACTTCGGCGGCCTTTCATCGTTGGTCTTCTACGCCAAGAAGGGCAGTGACGTCAAGGCCAAGGTCGCCCTGGTGGGAAAACCCCTGCCGGTTGCGCAGTGGCGACGCGACGGCGACGAACTGCGTCAGACCAGCCGCGTGAACGTGGAAGCGTTGGAAAACTACACGATACTGACCATTAAAAGTACGCACGAAATGCCGAAACTTTAAAATTTTTGTTGGGGATAAATTATGATGTTGAACCATGCGTTCTAGATTTTAGGAAACTAAAATAAAATAACTCCTACTTAGACTGCATCGTGGAAGACGCCGGCGACTACGAGCTGACCGTGTCCAACCTGATGGGCAAAAAGACGGCCAAGGTCCAAGTGGTGGTCTACGATAAGCCGGGCGCGCCCAAGGGACCGGTCCGCTTCGACCAGGTCACTGCCGAATCTGTGACCTTGTCCTGGGACGAGCCGGCCTTTACCGGCGGCTGTCAGATCGCCAACTACATCGTCGAGAAGCGAGAGGCCACCAGCACTGTAAGTGTACACTACAGTTTTGGGGGGTTTGAGGCTTCATTTTGACCATTGTTTGGCTTAGGCCATTTAAAAATTGTTGATTTAATTTAAATTTTGGGAGATTCCATCATTCTGTCAAGAAATCCTAATTATTCGATCTAAAACTCAAATCCGCCCAATTTAAGAGCGCTATGAGTCAGAATATCCTATTAAACCTTCAGACATTTTTTACCGGTCACTTACACATTTGTATTCAACTGCTAATAAAAACAACTAAAACGCCTTAATTTCAGGTCTGGACCATGGTTTCGGCAGCCTGCGCTCGCGCCACCGTCAAAGCTACAAAGCTGAGTAAAGGAACAGAATACCTCTTCCGCATCAAGGCCGAGAACCGCTTCGGTCTGGGTCCGGTACTCACCTCAGACCCCGTGACCGCCCAGCACCCCTACAAGGCCCCAGGTGCCCCCAGCCAGCCCCAGGTGGTCCGCGTCACCAAGGACAGCGTGACCCTTCGCTGGTCGGAGCCAGTTAACGACGGCGGGTCAAGCGTAACCGGATACCAGATGGAACACAAAGACAGAAACTCGATCCTGTGGCAGGTTCGTGTGTACTCGTACTCGCTACTCTGTTAAAATGCGTACTAATATTGCTCTAAAAACCAAATGCGATAAATACTTATTGTTGTGCATTGGAAACTTCAAAATCTCAACTTAACTTGTTTCCTTCTGAGCAGAAAACCAACAAGATCACGATTTCGGAGACCGAGTACAGGGCGAGCGGACTCGATCAGGGACTCGAGTACGAGTTCCGCGTCTACGCGCAGAACGCGGCCGGCATGAGTAAGGCGAGTCGGAGTACCGACCTCGTACTCTGCCGCGATCCGATCGAGGCACCCGGAAGGCCGGAAGCCCTGCAGGTAAATAAATTGTATAAATTTGTAAAAAAATAATTTGTATAAAGTCGTGAAACTGCACGATATGCAACTTCAATAAAGCTGTACTTAGTTAGAATCAATTACAAATCTTAAAGGCTCTTTGCATAACCACAGTTAATGCTTTCCTAAATATTAAAAGCGTCGCATCACTTTGGTGTCCAGTCCTAATTTCTTGGAAACGAATTTCTCCTCACACTCTTGGCACGTCACAGGTCGGAAGCCGTTACGTCACTGTCGAGTGGACCAAGCCGAGTTACGACGGCGGCAGCACACTGACCGGCTACAGCGTCGAAAAGCGCGAACTGCCGGACGGACGCTGGTCCAAGGCCAACTTCGGCAACGTGTCTGAGACGCACTTCAAGGTGGACGGACTCACCGAGGGAAGGAAATACGAGTTCCGCGTTTGCGCCAAGAACGCGATAGGTTAGTGGACTTTCTGCGACGAATAAAATATTTTAAATAGTAAAACTTGTTTCACATAATGAAAAGCCGACTTCAAATTTTGTATTTCTACTTGCTGCCTTATAAAAAACACAATTTTAATACCATTTTTGACAACAAAATTTATTCTCTTGCTTGTAATGACACTGTTAAACAAAACTTAGAAACTTTACAGCTTCGACTTTTTCTTCTTTTCCACTTTCCACTTTTACTGAAAAATGGGTTAAAGACTGCGAAACCTAGTCGCTTTTCCATGAACTTTTACTGGACCGCCAACCATCTACAAAACAATTGCCAGCACCAGCCTGACATAACGTTTTTAACCAGGTTCGGTGTCCGAGCCTTCCGAGCCCTCTTCGCCTGTGCTTTGCCGCGACGAGCTCGACCCGCCCAGTCTCGAGTACGACCAGTCGCTGCGTGACACGCAAGTGGTGCGCGCAGGCGACACTGCCAAGTTCACGATCCGCATCTACGGCAAGCCGCCGCCTTCCGTGCGCTGGTGTAAGGAGGGCCGCGACATCGAGGTTTCGCCGCGGGTCAAAGTAGAGCACACGACCACATACACAACGCTGCAGATCGCAGACACGACAAGACGCGATACAGGTACATTTCCGATGTTTCCCCGTCTTTTCGTATTTTGGTTTCTTAAACGTACTCTTACCTGAATTTGGATTGTAAAGTTTTAAATTTCGAAAATTCAACACCCAAAAGCACCCTGATAGATTATTTCAGCTCTGGTTCTTATCAGCATATTTAAATTTGAGTTTTTTGTCTAATTTTTTTCGAATAAGGTCAGTCTTTAACTAGTGCAATGCACTTCGCCTACTAAGTTTTCATAATCTTTGGAAATTTAGCAATATAATGGCATGCATTGAGTTACAACTTTTTACATTTCCAGGACAATACACCCTGATCCTGGCCAACGACGCCGGCGAGCGTTCCATGACGCTACAACTCAAGGTCTTGGACATCCCTGGCGCGGTGCGACACCTGGCGGTCGAGGACGTGACGGCCAGTAGGTGCACAGTGACGTGGGACGCCCCCTGCGAAGACGGGGGCAGCCAGATCACCAACTACGTGGTTGAGAAGCGCGAGACGAGCCGAATCACTTGGACGCAGGTCGCCTCAGAACTGCAGACGCGCTACATCAAGATCGGCCACCTCATCAAGGACCACGAGTACATCTTCAGGTGCGCAGAAGTTTGGAAATGCTTTTTACGGCCGAATAAATGTGTAGCGCGTAGTTTTTTTGTAATAATGGCCATCAGCTATAAATATCAATACTAGATTTTATGTACATATACTGTAGGCAAAGATTTCGGGTTGGCAGCTGGCATTATAAAAAAAATGGAAAACAAACCTTAAATCAACTCTTTACTGAATTCTTCAAAGGTTACATACATAGCTTTAAACCTCTGGCAAAGCAAACATTAAAATACTAACCCTAACGATTTCAACCGAAAATTTGGCTTATTTGACCAAAAAAATCCCCACTTTCAGGGTGCGCGCCGAGAACAAGTTCGGGCTGGGTGACGTCACCGAGTCGGCGCCGGTGGTCACCAAGAACCCGTTCAAGGTGCCCGGGGCGCCCGGCAAGCCGGAGGCCACCAACGTGCACAGCAAGGGCCTGATCCTGACCTGGGCGCGACCGGAAAGCGACGGCGGCTCGGAGATTTGCAACTACGTGGTCGAGAAGCGCGAAAAGCTCGGCGCCAAGTGGTTCCGAGTGACGTCACGCCAGATCGAGGAGTGCCGCCTGAAGGTGTCTGGTCTGCAGGAGGGACAGGAGTACGAGTTCCAGGTAAAAAAGCCCTGATAGAAACTAGAAATCATTTTCACAATTGTCCGGAAACCCGATCACATCCCTCTTGACAGTTTTTCCAACTTTTTCGTAATTTTTTTATGAGTTCCAGATTATGTAATTTGTTTACTTTGAAAGACTTAATACGCAGCTTTTTATCCTTCAATCTGAATTATATTGCCTGGAATTGTATTGCTTAATAACGCCCTACCACATATCTTGCCTTAGACCGAACTTACCCTGTTATTTCAAATTCAGTTTATTTTCACATTCCGAATGTCATTTTTTTTACTTAGTTTTGCTAAAAACAGTATTTTGTCAGCGCATATCCTCACCGCCACTTATTTATTTCAGGTTATGGCCCAGAACGACGAGGGCGTCGGTCCTGCCGGCCCCTGTTCCGACTCGGTCATGGTCCGCGACCCCGTGTACGCCCCGGGCGAGCCAAGGACGCCAAAGGTTGTCGACACCACAAGGAGTTCGATCAGCCTCGCCTGGTCGACGCCAACATACGACGGCGGAAGTTCGGTAAGTTTACAAATCAGCTATATAAAAGGCTTTTAGAGTTTTGGCTAATTGTCCGTTCAGAGATTGATAAAATTTGTTGTGCTCTCTAAATTTCAAAAGCTTTACACTGCTTCTTGTCCTTAGATCACCGGCTACAGCGTCGAAGTCCTTGCTGAAGACGCTGACGAGGAAGACTGGGTCGCTTGTACGCCAAGCTGCGGTGTTATTGGCACCCAGTACACGATCAGTGGACTTCAGAATGAGAAGGGATACAAGATCAGGATCAAGGCGATCAACGCAGCTGGATCCGGCAACCCGGTCCAACTGCCCAGCGCCGTTCAACCCAAGGACATTCTCATTGCGCCAGAGATCGAAGTGGACGCCGACGTCGGTCAGTTTGTCACCGTCCGAGCGGGCGGCGTCATTCGCTTGTTCAGCTTGATCCGAGGTCGCCCGACTCCGACAGCCAAGTGGTCCAAGGAAAAGGGACAACTTAACGACATGGCCCAGATCGAGACCACTAGCATCTCGTCGCTCCTTGTCATCAACAACTGCTCCAGGGAAGACGCGGGACGCTACACTCTCACGCTCGAGAACTCGTCGGGCACTAAGTGCGTGTCCATCACTGTCAAGGTCCTAGACACGCCCGGGCCCGTCAAGACCCTCAAGGTGACCGAGGTCACACGCGAGCACGTCATCATCAACTGGGAGGCGCCGGAGCAGGACGGAGGAGCCGTGGTGTCCAACTACGTCATCGAGAAGCGCGAGACCACGCGAAAGGCCTACCAGGCTGTGGGCAGCACGCCGCACAGGACCAGCTTCAAGGTGACAGGGCTCACAGAAGGCGACACCTACTTCTTTAGGGTTATTGCCGAGAACGAGCACGGTCTTGGCGTGCCTTGCGAAACAACGCAGGCCACCAAGGTGTCAGAGGCTCCCAGTCTTCCGGAAAAGGTAGATGTTGAGGAGGTGACCGACACGACTGTGACCCTCGCCTGGACGAAGCCAGAGCACGACGGCGGCAGTCCTATTACAGGCTACGTTGTCGAGCAAACGCAAAAGGGCGGATTCGAATCTTGGACGGTGGCCGGGTCTACCAAGAACACACGCTTGACTGTAGGCAAGCTGACCACCGGCAAGGATTACGTGTTCCGCATCCGTGCCCAGAACGAAACCGGCATCTCGGACGGGCGTGAGACGAGCTCTGTAAATGTTCGTGAAGTGCTCATAGCCCCGAGTGTGGACACTAGTCGACTTTTCAACAACACAGTGTCCGAAAAGGTGGGCACAAACGTGAAGGTGTCGATCCCGTTCGCCGGCAAGCCAACGCCTATTGCCTACTTCTTGCGCGATGGCGAAGAGCTGAAGCAGACCAGCCGCGTCAACTCAGAAACGAGCCAAGGCGCAGCCAAGCTTAACATCGGCGAAGTTTCGCGAAAGGACGCCGGCGATTACGACTTGGTCGTCAAGAACTCTGTTGGCACCAAGCAGATAAAACTGCACGTCACCGTCATGGAGAAGCCGTCGGCGCCGTCAGGGCCTATGGAAATTCGTGACGTCACCGCTGAGAGCGCCACAGTGGCCTGGGAAGCCCCTGCCGAAGACGGCGGCACCCCCGTGACCCACTACACGCTCGAGAAGCTGGACAGCTCAGTGGGATGGGTGGAAGTCTCCGGATTCGTGGTTCGAACCACGCAGAAGGTGACTCGTCTCGTCACCGGGCAAGAGTACATCTTCCGTGTGCGCGCCGCCAATAAATTCGGCCTCAGCGAGCCCCTGGACTCAGCGCCGGTGTTGGCACGTCACCCATTCAACAAGCCCGGGGCCCCAGGGGCACCGCAGATCGACCAGGTTTCGAGTGACGCTGTCGTCATCAGCTGGCAGGAGCCGGCCAACGACGGAGGCTCGCCCATCCTCGGCTACCACATCGAGCGTAAGGACCGCAACTCGATTCTCTGGGCCAAGGCTAACAGCTACTCGGTTAAAGACAACTCTTTCCGCTGTGGCAACCTGGCTCCTGGTTTGAGCTACGAGTTCCGCGTCGCAGCCGAGAACCTGGCCGGAATCGGCAAAACGAGCAAGACTTCGGATTCTGTGATCACGCGCGATCCGATCGAGCCACCGCGCGAAGTGCACGCTTCCAAGGTGAACCGCACACGGATTACAATCAGCTGGCGGCGTCCCGAGTACGACGGCGGCAGTCGCATTACCGGCTACGTTGTCGAGAAGCTGGACTTGCCCGACGGGCGCTGGATGAAGTGCAACTTCAACAAGATCCTCGACACCTCGTTCGAGGCTGACGGCCTTATCGAAGGCTCGTCCTACGAGTTCCGCGTGATCGCCCAGAACGCGATCGGCAGCGTGAGCAAGCCATCGACATCTACTGGTGCCGTGACCGCGCGCGATCTGGTCGAACCGGCCAGCGTCGACGTGGACGCGCAGTTCCGCGACCTGGTCAACGTCAAGGCCGGCGATAGCGTCACCCTCGTGACCTACGTCAGCGGAAAGCCAGAACCAACGGTCGCCTGGGACAAGGACGGCGTCGATTTCGAGTCGAGTCCAAAGAGGTCGATCACAAACACCGACTGCGGATCCAACGTGCTGATCAAGGACTGCAATCGCACCGACAGCGGCGTTTACACCATTAAGGTGCGCAATGCAGGCGGAGAGCGATCCATCGGCATCAACGTTAGAGTGCTGGACACCCCAGGCCCTTGCGACAGCGTCAGGGTAAGCGGCGTCACAGCCGAGAAGTGCAACCTCTCCTGGCTAGCTCCAACTCTCAACGGCGGCGCCAAGGTGTCGACGTACAGCATCGAGAAGCGCGAGACTTCGCGATTGGCCTGGACCGTTGTGACGTCAGCTACTGAGCAGACCTCACACAAAGTGACCGGACTGATCCGCGGCAACGAGTACGTCTTCCGCATCCGCGCCGAGAACAAGTTCGGCCCAGGCGAGCCGGTCGAGTCGCCGCCAGTCAAGGCGGTCGACCCGTACGTGGCGCCTGACGCTCCCAGCAACGTCCAAGTGACGAACGTGATGGGCTCGAGCTGCACCCTCACCTGGGAACGGCCCGAGTCGGACGGCGGCGCCGAAATCGCCGGCTACATTGTCGAACGCCGCGAGAAGAACTCGTCGCGCTGGCTGCGCGCCAATCGCCGACTCGTGTCCGACTGTCGCTTGCGAGTCAGCGAGATGAAGGAGGGCTCCGAGCAGGAGTTCCGCGTCTACGCCGAGAACCGCGCCGGCACCGGACAGGCCAGCGACTCTACCGGCTTCACTCGGATGTCGGACCCGATCTACCCGCCCGAGCAGACCGGAATCCCGCGGGTTGTGGACAGCACAAGGACGTCCGTCACTCTCAAGTGGACTCGTCCCATGTACGACGGCGGGGCAGACATCGCCGGCTACTCGGTCGAGTACGCTGAGGTATCCGAAACTTCAGACGACAGCGACGAGAGTGAGTTAAGCGAACTCACTTGGGCGAGGGCAGTCGACGCCTCGCAACTTCGCGTCACAAGCCACACGACCACAGGACTTTCCCCGGACAAGCACTACCGCTTCCGCGTGCGCGCTCACAACAGCTGCGGTGCCTCGGAGCCTTCCTTGGTACCCGCAAAGGTCACGCCCACAGAGCGACAGGAACCGCCCACTTTCGGGCCGGACGCGGATCTACGCCGCACCTTAACAGTAAGGGCTGGAGGATCTGTGCGTCTCGCTGTACCCATTGCCGGGCGCCCGGCCCCTAGCGTCGCCTGGTCGCGTCCAAACAACGGACTCAAGGAGCGAGCTATCATCGACACCAGCGACGCAATGACGACTTTGATTCTAGAGAACGTGACCCGGGACGACTCGGCAAAGTACACGCTGACGCTGGAGAACCAGAGCGGTTCCGTCAACGCTACCGTGCTTGTAAAGGTATTGGACAGCCCAGGGGCCCCTGGCGACCTCGAGGTTACCGGAATGACCAAGAACACGGTGTCAGTTACCTGGAAGGCGCCAGAGAACGACGGCGGCAGCACGGTGACCAACTATATCTTGGAGCGCCGTGAAGCGACCAAGAAGTCGTGGTCGACTGTGGAAACAGCCTGCAGCCGCACCTCGTACAAATTCAGCAAGCTCAACGAGGGATTCCTATACTACTTCCGCGTAATGGCCGAGAACGAGTACGGCGTTGGCGCGCCGGCCCAGACCAACAAGCCTCTGAAGGCTTCGGAAGAGCCTGGGCCACCGAGGTCAATCCACTGCACCGACATCACCAAGGACAGTGTCACATTGCACTGGAGCAAACCCGATTACGACGGTGGCAGCGAGATTCTGGAGTACAGCATCGACCAGCAACTGAAGGGCTTTGACCAGTGGACCAAACTGAAGAGCGTAAAGGCCTCCACGCACACGTTCACTGTGAAGTCTCTCAACGAAAATCAACTGCTGACATTCCGCGTTTCGGCTAGGAACGACTCCGGAACCGGACTGCCGACCGAGCTGCCGGGATACGTCTTGGTTGCCACGCAAACCGCACTTCCCGACGCTGATCTTGGCGGTCTAAGCCAGAAGGTCGTCGAAGGAAAGGCAGGTAACCTTATCAAGGCTTCCATTCACATCAAAGGAAAGCCGTTCCCGAGCATAACCTGGAAATACGCCGGAGAGGAACTTCCGATGACGAGCCGAATCAACTACGATAATGACGGTAGCGTTGCTGTGCTATCGATCAAGGACGCTGAGCTGAAAGACGCAGGCTTGTACGAGCTTGTGCTTGAGAACTGCGTCGGCACCAAGACCATTCCGGTTTCGGTTCGCGTGTTGGACAAGCCAGCACCGCCCAAGGGCCCAGTCATTTTCTCCAACGTTACTTCCGACTCGCTGGTGATCTCGTGGAGTCCGCCAGAAGCCGACGGAGGCGCCGCGGTTAATAACTACGTGGTTGACATGCGCGAAACCTCAGGCGACGCAACCGAATGGCGAATGATCTCCGGGTCAACGGCACGTACCACTCTAAAGGTAACGCGACTTACAACAGGAATGGACTACGCATTCAGGATTCGCGCCGAGAACCGATTTGGCGTTGGCAAGGCTTTGGAATCGCAAGCGGTCACCGCTCAGTTCCCCTTCAAGACACCAGGTGCTCCGGGCACACCTGAGGTCCTAGCGAACACCCGTGAGACGATGACCATCAAGTGGACGGCTCCGGTTAACGACGGAGGCTCCAAGATCCTTGGCTACCACGTCGAGAAGAAGGACAGAAACTCGATCCTCTGGGTCAAGTGCAGCAAGACGCTGTTGTCCAACACCGAGTACAAGGTTACAAATCTTCAAGACGGCCTTGAGTACGAGTTCCGCGTCTACGCTGAAAACACGGCCGGCTTTGGTAAGATGAGCAAAGCCTCGGAACATGCTGTGGCACGCGATTCTGTCGATCCTCCGCGAGATCTCGAGGTGGTCGGAGTCACCCGATCCTCCGTGCATCTTCAGTGGAAGAAACCAGAGTACGACGGCGGCGCCAAGATCACTGGATACGTAATCGAGCGAGTCGAACTGCCGCAAGGTCGCTGGCTCAAGTGCAATTTCAGCAACGTGTCGGTGACCAACTTCAACGTGGAAGGCCTGACCGAAGGCAACAAGTACGAGTTCCGGGTGTCGGCCAAGAACGCGGCCGGGGCAATGAGCGCTCCTGCCATCATGATGTCGCCCGTGCTTGTCAAGGACGAGATGCAGCCGCCTGTTATTGACATGGACTCGCGCTACTGCGACGTCGTTGTCGTGCGCGCTGGCAAGAACATCAAGCTGGAGGCTGGCATCCGAGGCAAGCCGACGCCCACTATGACGTGGAAAAAGGAAACCGATGACGTCAAGGCCTCGCCTCGCGTCACCATCCGCAACACCGACGTTTCCGCCTGCCTCGAGATCGCCGACGCGACCAGAGAGGACACTGCAACTTACTCGCTGACTGTTCAAAACTTTGCCGGTTCGAGGTCACTCTCCATACAGGTCAAGGTTCTTGACAAGCCTGGGCCACCGAGTGGACCAATGAAGGTGACCGGAGTCACTGCTGAGAAGTGTACTCTTCAGTGGGAATCGCCAAAGAGGGACGGCGGTGCACCGATCACCAACTACGTGGTCGAGAAGCGCGAAACCAGTCACCTTGCCTGGGTTCTCGTCAACCCTAATGTCGAAGGAACGACTTGCAAGGTGGGCAAACTGCTCGCCGACAACGAGTACGTTTTCCGAGTGCGCGCCGAGAACAAGTACGGAGTCGGTGAGGCGCTGGAATCGGCTGAAACCCTCGCCAAGAATCCATTCACAGTTCCCAACGCCCCAGCATCCGTCGAGATCACCTCGGTTACCAGGAGCACGGCAATGCTGACCTGGACGCGTCCGAGGTCCGATGGAGGGTCCGAGATCTCCGGCTACGCGATCGAGAAGAAGCAGCGCGGAGGACTGCGATGGATTCGCGCCAACAAGCAGAGCGTCATGAACTTGCGATTCAAGGCTTGCGAGCTGAACGAGAACCAGGAATACGAGTTCCGCGTCTGCGCCGAAAACGCAGCCGGAGCTGGCGCCTGGAGCGAGGCAACTCCTTATGTGCTCACGGAGGACCCCAAGTATCCTCCGGAGGCGCCGCTCTCGTTGCGTGTGGACGACACCACCAAGTCCTCGGTCACTCTTTCGTGGATGCCGCCGACTTTCGACGGCGGAAGCGAAGTGATGGGATACGTGGTCGAAATGAGCAAGCTGAAGAAGCGCCGCACTGTTTCGCAGTCGTCCACCTCCACCATCGCGACCACCATCACCACGATGACGATGGATGGCGGAATCGAGGAGCAGTCGCTTCTGGACGAAGAACAAAGAGACATCCGCCGCGAGTGGCTCAAGGTTTCCGGCAAGAACATCGTCCGCGACACCGAGTACATCGTAACCGGGCTTCGCGACAACGCCGAGTACCTTTTCCGCATAGCCGCGGTCAGCAAGGTCGGAGCCGGCGATTTCGCAATGCTCCGAATGCCGGTCATTTGCGTGGATCGCCTCGAGATGCCAGAGCTCGTTATCGACGAGACAGTGCGCCGCAACGTCACAATCAAAGCCGGCGCCATGTTGCGCCTTAACCTTGGATTCCGCGGCCGGCCAACGCCAACTATTACGTGGTCCAAGGCCGACACTCTGGCCGAAACGCTCAAGAAGAGAGTGAACGTGGACACGACGCAGTACACAACATCGCTTGTGATCAACGACGCCGATCGCTACGACGCCGGCCGTTACATGGTCACCGTCGAGAACTGCGAGGGATCAAGGGACTTTGCATACACCGTGAAGGTGCTGGACACGCCCGGGCCAGTGCTCGACCTCGACGTGGCCGAAGTGACGCGCGACTCGGCCTCTCTTAAGTGGGCGACGCCGGACAACGACGGCAGCGCCGTGATCACCAACTACGTGGTGCAGAAGCGCGAAGCGTCGCGTAAAGCCTGGGCCACAGTGTCCGCCGACTGCACCAGGAACTCCTGCAAGGTCAGCGGCCTCAACGAAGGCGATTCTTACATGTTCCGCGTGATGGCCGAGAACGCAAACGGCCTCGGCAAGCCTTGCGAGACCAAAGAGTCGACAAAGATTTCGATGCGTCCGTCCGCGCCCGGAAAGCTCCAGGTGGCTGACGTCACCAAGTCAACGATAACCTTGGCTTGGAGCAAACCCGAGCAAAACGGCGGCAGCGAGATTACAGGCTACGAGATCGACATGGTCTTGTCGGGATTCGACAACTGGCAAAAGTGTACGGCCGTCAACGCGCTCACTGTATTGGTCAAGGGACTGGAAGAAGGACGCCAGTATCTCTTCCGCGTAAAAGCCAAGAATGACAAGGGTCTTAGTGAAGCGTCGGTTTTGGCAAGTCCGGTAATGATCCAGGACATCGTCGAAGCTCCCGAGCTCAACCTCCGCGATCTTCCTGTGGGCGGCATCCACGGCAAGGCTGGAACGACTATCAGCTTTGCGATCCCAGTAAGCGGCAAACCGCGGCCTGAGATCAAGTGGACCAAGAACGGCGAGACGCTGAAGCAGACCACTCGTGTTTCGACCGTCAGCACCCCGATCGATACTTCCATCACGATGAAGACCTGCAAGTTGGAAGACTCGGGAAGATACGAGATCACGGCCACAAACGCGTCCGGCTCAAAGACCGGCGTCGTACAGGTCAACATCCTCGACAAGCCGGGCAAGATCAACGACTTGAAGTTGCAGGGCGTTACTGAGAACTCTGTGAGCCTTGAGTGGCAACCACCGACGGAAGACGGCGGCTGCCAGATCAGCAATTACGCGGTGCAGATGCGTGACGTCGAGTCCGAAACCTGGGTCGACTGCTCAGCCACCGCTGTGCGCCCGCGCATCAAGGTCACCAAGCTGGTGCTAGGCAAGGAATACCAGTTCCGCGTCGCCGCTGAAAACCGCTTCGGATGCGGGGCCTACGTTGCCTCTGAGAAGGTAACTGTCAAGTTCCCATTCGGTAAGCCTGGCCAACCCGGCGTGCCACGCGTCGCTTTGGTTGCATCCGACCACGTTGTCTTGCATTGGCACGAGCCTGTCCACGATGGAGGCAGTCCAGTGCTGGCTTACCACGTCGAGGTCAAAGACCGCAACAGCATCATGTGGCGCAAGGTGAACCGCTCCGACGTGCACGACACAACATTCAGAGTGACCGGACTTCAGTCTGGCCTCACCTACGAGTTCCGCGCTTACGCCGAGAACGCGGCGGGCTGTGGTAAGCCGAGCCAGGCCTGCGACCCGGTTGTGGCACGCGACCAGATCTCACCGCCAACCTTGGTCGAGCCGGTCGGCGTTACACGCGTGTCGGTTGACCTTGTCTGGCGCAAGCCTGAGAACGACGGCGGCGCCAAGATCACCGGATATGTTGTCGAGCGGCGTGAGCTGCCCAACGGACGCTGGCTTAAGTGTAACTTCAGCAACCTGACCGACCTGCGCTACACCGTCACCGGACTCACAGAGGACGCAAGCTACGAGTTCCAGGTCACCGCCAAGAACGCAGCCGGCTCGGTATCGCAGCCAAGTGAGCCGAGCGAGCGTGTTACTTGCAAGGACGCCTTCACACCGCCGCGCCTCGATTTGGACCCGAGCCTACGCGACACTGTCGTGGTCAAGGCCGGCGAGTCGACCACAATCTCAGCTGCCATATTCGGCAAACCGCAGCCGACTGTAACTTGGTCGCGCAACGGCGTCGAGCTCGAGCATTCGCCCAAGACCGAGATTGTCGTAAACGAAGCCAGCACTGCGATTACGATTAAGGACGCCGGTCGTGATGACAGTGGCGAGTACGTGCTGCATCTGAAGAACAGCGCTGGAAGCCGATCGATCGCCGTCAACGTGAAGGTACTAGACCGGCCAGGAAAGCCCGTTGGCCCGCTCGCTGTCACTGAAGTCACGTCTGAGAAGTGCAGGTTGACCTGGCGCCCGCCTGCCAACAATGGCGGTGCCCCGATCATGCACTACGTGGTCGAGAAGCGCGAGACGTCCAGACTGACCTGGACCCTGGTGGCCGGCGACGTCGAAGGAGTGACCATCAAGGTGACCAGGTTGCTCAAAGGAAACGAGTACCTGTTCCGCGTTATGGCAGTCAACAAGTACGGCAACGGCGTGCCGCTCGAGTCGGTACCCGTTCTTGCCAAGGACCCATTCGGTAGCCCTAGTGCACCTGGCCAGCCGCAGATTTCCACAGTGATGCGTAACTCTGCTGTAGTGACATGGGTTCGCCCGAGCTCAGACGGCGGCAGCGAAATCACAGGTTACCACATCGAGCGCAAGGAGCGTAATTCGGTTCGCTGGACTCGCGCCGTGCGACGAGCTGTCAGCAGCCTTCATCACAAGGTCACCGGACTGAACGAGGGATCCGAGTACGAGTTTAGAGTGGCTGCTGAAAACGCGGCAGGCGTCGGACCCTTCTCAGAGATCAGCAGTCCTGTGCTCTGCAAGGAGCCGGTCTACCCGCCTGGCCCAGTTGGAATACCAAAGGTTGTGGACACAACACGCAAGAGCATATCGCTCGGTTGGGCTCCGCCTTCGTTCGATGGAGGCGCAGACGTTACCGGTTATCAGATCGAGGTCTGCCCCAAGGACGCAGAAGCTGAAGACTGGGTGAAGTGCACGCCGGCGACCGGCATTAAGTCCACCGAGTACACAGTGGCCGATCTTCAGGCCAACAAAGAGTACAAGTTCCGCGTCGCCGCCATTAACGTGGTCGGCGTTGGCGAGGCAATGCAACTGCCGGTAGCTGTCGAGACTAGCGACAGGCTCGAGGCGCCCGAGATCTCGCCCGATGGTGACTTGAGAAAGAACCTGACAGTGAAGGCGGGAAATTCGATCCGCCTTTACGTTCCAATCAGAGGCAGACCGGTGCCTAGCGTACGCTGGAGCAAGGAGGGCTCGCCGACCATCGAGCGCGCTCAACTTGACACGTCCGAGTCTGGCACTATCCTGCTGATTCCGGAATGCAACCGCGTCGACTCCGGCAAGTACACTCTTACCCTGGACAACAGCTCTGGCTCAGTGTCCGCCAGCTGCACCGTGAAGGTGCTGGACACGCCAGGACCGCCACAAAACCTCAGCGTTAAGGATGTGAGCAAGGACTACGCCACGATCAGCTGGAGCCCACCTTCGAATGACGGAGGCTCGCACGTCACCAACTACATCGTTGAGAAGAAGGAGCGCGGACGCAAGGCCTGGTCGACCATAACGACCGGCTGTCAGCGTACTCACCTGAAGACGAACCTAGCCGAAGGACAGAGCTACCTGTTCCGCGTCATTGCCGAGAACGAGAATGGCATCGGCGAGCCTGTCGAAACCACTACGGCTGTGAAGGCCACCGAGGTACCAGGCTCACCTGAGTTCTTGGAAGTGGTCGACGTTTCAAAGTCGTCGGTCACTCTTAAGTGGTGCAAGCCCGAGGAAGACGGCGGTTCGAAGATTCTCGGCTACACGATTGAGTCGCTAGAACGCGACCAGAACAAATGGGTTAAGCGCGCCACGGTCAAGGAGCCGCAGGCCACCGTCAGCAACCTCAAGGAAGGCCAGGAATACGCTTTCAGGGTCGTAGCCCTCAACGACACGGGAGCCTCTGATCCGCGGGAATGCTCGTCCCTTGTTATGGTGCGCGATACATTCGTGTCTCCGTCGCTGGATCTCACGCAAATCCCGCACGGCGTCGCTCACGTTAAGGTTGGTGACAACCTCGACATCGCTGTTCCGGTGACTGGCAAGCCTCAGCCGCACATTAAGTGGACAAAGGACGGCGCCAAAGTGAAGATGTCGAAGCGCGTTGATGTCGAGAGCGAAGAAGCCGGCGTTGCGCGCCTCAAGATCAAAACTATTGTTCCTGAGGACGCGGGTGAATACGAACTAGTCGCTGAAAACCAGGGAGGCAAGCGATCTGCCAAGATCAAGGTCGTCGCTTTGGATAAACCTGGCCCGGTTGAGGATCTTCAGAACTCCGACGTCACCGAGTCGTCCGTTGTCCTGAGCTGGAAGCCACCAGTGTCCGATGGCGGATCTTCGATCAGCGGTTACGTCGTCGACATGCGTACGGCCGAAGAGGCAGAATGGAAGATGGTGTCTTCCGCCATTGTGCGCACCACCTTCAAATGCACCAAGTTGAACCTCGGAAAGGAGTACACGTTCCGCGTGCGCGCCATGAACCGATTCGGACTCGGACCGGCCGAGAGCACCGATCCTGTATTGATCCAGCTGCCGTACAAGGTTCCGGGACCGCCAGGCACTTGCACAGTGTCACATGCTTCCAAGGAAGCGATGCTGGTCAACTGGCAGGAGCCGGTCAAGGATGGCGGCAGCGCCGTTATCGGCTACCATCTTGAGCTCAAGGACAGGAACAGCATTCTGTGGAAGAAGACGAACCGCGCCATAATTCGCAGCACGCGCTTCCGCGCAGTCAACCTCCAGGAGGGACTCGAGTACGAGTTCCGAGTTTCGGCTGAGAACGCCGCCGGAATCGGCAAACCAAGTCGCCCGTCGGAGGGAGCCTTTGCTCGCGACCCGGTCGACATTCCGCGCGAAGTCGAGGTGGCTGACATCACGAGGTCGTCTTGTTTGGTGCGCTGGAAGAAGCCAGAGTACGATGGCGGACAGAAGATCGTCGGCTACATGGTCGAGAAGCGCGACCTTCCGACCGGACGCTGGACCAGGGCGAGCTTTAACATCATCCCAGACAGCGAGTTCCTCGTGACCGGGCTGAACGGTGGCGCCGAGTACGAGTTCCGCGTCCTGGCCAAGAACGCGGCCGGCATCTTCAGTGAACCGTCGGCCAGCACCGGCGCTGTGAAGTGTGAGGACGACTTCCGTCCTCCGAGGATCTCGTTGGACGCGCATCTCATGGATGAGGTCCGCGTGTCCGCAGGATCCACTCTGCGTCTTCACGTCGGAATATCGGGCAAGCCCGATCCGGTGGTGATTTGGTCGGTAAACGGCAAGGAGATCCGCGAGGACTTCCGCCGCCTCTTCGACAACACGTTCGACCACAGCAGCGCCATCATTAAGGACTGCGCGCGCGGCGATTCCGGCACTTACACCGTGATGGCGAAGAACGCCTGCGGCGAGAAATCGGCCCAGATTAAGGTATTGGTGATGGACAAGCCCGGGCCGCCTCAGGGACCAGTCCGCTTCACGCGGGTCACAGACCAGCGCGTCACATGTTCATGGGACGCTCCTCAACAAGACGGCGGCTCCAAGATCACGCACTACGTTGTGTCTAAACGCGAGACCTCGCGTCTTGCCTGGTCCATCGTCACCGAAAACGAAGAGCTGGCAACGCACACCGTTCAGCGACTGATCAAGGGCAACGAATACCAGTTCCGCATTCAGGCAGTCAACAAGTTCGGCTTGGGTGAGCCGCTTGACTCGGAGCCTGTCCTAGCCAAGAATAGCTTCACAGAGCCGAGCGCCCCAGGCATGCCGGAGGTTTCCAGCGTGTTCAGCGACAGCTGTACCGTGACGTGGAAGCGCCCGGAGACGGACGGTGGAGCCGACATCGATAGCTACGTGCTGGAGAGACGCGAACGCAAGAGCTCCCGCTGGATAAAATGCAGCAAGAAGCCGATCCGAGATTTGCGCCTCAAGGTCGCAAACCTGACCGATGGAAACGAGTACGAGTTCCGCGTAGCAGCAGAGAACGCGGCAGGCATGGGCGCCTACAGTCCCGTGTCGCTGGCTGTGGTCATGCACGACCCGATTGACGTACCAGGACCCCCGGGAAGCCCAAAAGTCCGCGATACGACCAAGACTTCGGTGCTGCTCGGATGGAGCCCACCGGCTTACGACGGCGGTAGCTCAGTGATTGGATACTTGCTCGAGATGAAGACTGGCGAGTATGAAGAGCCAGAGCAGCAAGAGCAAGAGGGTGATGATGAGGCGGTGTCTTCCGTTACGCATCACGACGACGATGGATGGAACGTGGTTCAGACCAACGTGCTTCACACGAGGTACGAAGTGCCGAAGCTAGATTCGAGCACCGCCTACCAGTTCCGCGTCTCAGCCATTAACAAGGGAGGCGTGGGCGAGGCGGCGTTGCTGCACGGACACGTGAAGCCCGTTGACAAGCTCGAGGCTCCCGATTACGACCTGGACACCGATCTGCGCAAAACCCTCGTGGTCAAGGCCGGCTCCACCATCAACGTCAGCATCCCGATCAAGGGCAAGCCGACGCCGAACGTGACCTGGAAGAAGAACGACGTCAACATCAGCATGAACCCGCGTGTGCACGTGGACAACGTCGACAATAAGACCATAATGGTGATCCAGGATTGCTGCCGCGATGACACCGGAAAGTACGTCCTGGCTCTGGAGAATTCCAGCGGCGTCGCCAACACCTTCATTAGCGTTCGCGTCTTGGACACTCCAGGTGCTCCTGGGGCGATCCGCGTCAAGAAGGTGACGCAGGAATACGCCATCATCACTTGGGACGCACCGATGGTCGACGGCGGCTCTGACGTGTTTAACTACTACGTAGACAAGCGCGAAACCACGCACCGCGCCTGGTCGTCGGTGTCGCGCGACTGCAACAAGCTGAGCTACAAGATCGAAGGCTTAAACAAGGGAAGCAGCTACTTCTTCCGCGTTATGGCAGAGAACGAGCGCGGAGTCGGTGTTCCGGCCGAGTCGGTGGCGGTCACAGCCACCGAGGTACCGCCGCCTGTTAACGACCTTCGCGTCGACGACATTACAAACAGCTCCGTGTCGCTTGTCTGGGGCAAACCGGACAGTGATGGCGGAACTCCGATTTCGTCCTACCACGTTCAGCACCTGGTCAAGGGCGCTGAGGAGTGGGAAACCACCAAGACGAGGCACACCAAGCTGGTCGTTGACCAGCTGAAGAAGGACAGCAAATACGAGCTTCGTGTTGCCGCTGAAAACGAGGCTGGATTAGGCGACTGGACCACAATCGGCCCGATCTCGGTGCGCGAACAGCTGATCGCCCCAGAGGCTGATTTCAGCTCAATCCCTGGCCGCACGATCAACATGCGCGAGGGTGGCAACCTCAGGCTCGACATCCCAATATACGGGAAGCCGAGTCCGTCGGTGCGTTGGAGCAAGGACCGCATCCCTCTCAAGCAGGGCGATCACGTCGCCTTCGAGAGGACCAAGGACACTGCCATGCTTATGATCCGCGACGTTCAGAAGCAGGACGCCTCGCAGTACTTCTTGCATCTTGAGAGTGCGGGTGGACGCAAGGACGCTGCCTTCACGCTGAACGTGTACGGCAACCCTGGCAAGATCAAGGGAATGATCGAGTTCCCGGAGGTGAGCGCCGAGAGCGTCGTGCTCAAGTGGACGCCGCCGGAGGACAACGGAGGATCTGAGATCACCAACTACATCGTCGAGAAGAAGGAGACAACCAGCGACTCATGGTCGTCGGTGAACGCAAACTGCAGCCGAACCACGGTCAAGGCAACGAAGCTTCGCCCCAACTCGGAATATATCTTCCGTGTAGCGGCCGAGAACAAGTACGGCATGGGCGAGTTCACTGAGTCTATGGAAGTGGTCGCCAAGTATCCCTTCCGTGTGCCCTCAGCGCCAGGCCAGCCCGAAGTGGTCGAGATGAGCGCAGACGCAATGACTGTTCTGTGGAAGGAATGCCATTCCGACGGCGGCTCGGAGATCATGGGCTATCACATCGAGCGCAAGGAACGCAACGCGATCCTTTGGACCAAGCAAAACCAGTCAGCTCTGCGCAGCTGTGAGTACAAGGCGACGGGTCTGATCGAAGGCCTCGAGTACCAGTTCCGAGTCTACGCCGAGAATATGGCCGGCCTCAGCAAGGCAAGCGAGGCGAGCAAGCCGGAGCGAGCGCACAATGTAGTCAGCCCGCCGTCTTGTCCAGACTGGAGCGACATTACGCGCGATACTGTTACGCTGACATGGCAAGCTCCCAAGTCGGACGGCGGCAGCAAGATCATCGGCTACAACATCGAGAAGCGCTCGGGCGAGGACGGACGCTGGCTCAAGTGCAACTACACCAACGTGCAGGAGTGCGAGTTCACCGCCACCGCGCTTAACATGGGCGAGAAGTACCAGTTCCGCGTGATCGCTCGCAACGCCACCGGCACGGTAAGCAAGCCGTCCATACCGAGCGCCGAAATCGTGTGCCGCGACGACTTCCAGCCGCCAAACATCCAGTTGGACGCCGATCTTTACGACGGCGTGAGCATCCGCGCCGGAGTCACACTTCGCTTGAAGGCAATCATCACCGGCAAGCCCGCTCCTCGCGTCACGTGGACGCAGAGCGGCAAGGAAGTGATGCCGAACGCTCAGGTCGACATCAGCCAGGTCAAAAACACGCACCAGCTCGTCATCAAGGACACGACGCGACTCAACAGCGGCGAATACGTCATTTCGGCCAGAAATCCGTGCGCCACCAAGACCATGGATATCAAGGTGACAATACTGGACAAGCCAGGACCACCCCAGGGCCCGGTAAAGTTCACCTCGCTGACCGCGGAGAAGGTCACGCTGTGGTGGGCCGCGCCCAAGGACACCGGCGGCGCCACGATCGAGAACTACGTGGTCGAGAAGCGCGAGACGACGCGACTTAACTGGGCGCTGGTCGCTGCCAGCTGCGGCTCAACCAACTTGACGGTGACGCGGCTACTCAAGAACCACGAATACCAGTTCCGCGTTTCGGCCAAGAACAAGTTCGGTGTCGGCACACCGCTTCTGTCCGACGCTGTGGTGGCTAAGGTATCCTACACGGTGCCAACGCCGCCTGGCCAGCCTCAATACTCCAGCTCGAGCCCTGATTCGATCACAGTTGCCTTCACGCGCCCATTGAGCGACGGCGGCAACGAGATCATCGGCTACAACGTGGAGCGTCGCGAGAAGAAGAGCATGCGCTGGGTGCTGGCCAACAAGAAGCCGGTCACCGAGCTGCGCTGTAAGGTAACCGGCCTTAACGAGGGCGGCGAGTACGAGTTCCGCGTCACCGCCGAGAACGCGGCCGGCCAGAGCAAGCCGAGCGAGACATCGTCGCTTATCGTTTGCCGCGAGCCGATCAGTCCACCGGCGGCTCCTGGAATCGCGCGCGTCACTGATACGTCACGCAGTACGGTGGCCCTTATGTGGACGCCGCCCACCTACGACGGCGGCAGCATCGTCACCGGTTACGTGGTGGAAGCGCGTAAGGTCCTCCCTGAAGAGCAGCAAGCCGATGGGGACGACGACTGGATGCGAATGAACCCGGAAATGATCCGCTCGTGCGAATACGTGGTTCCCAACCTGGAGCCTGGCGCAGAATACAACTTGCGAGTGCGCGCCTCTAACGCTGGAGGCCTTGGTGAGGCGACTTCGATTTCCGGCAAAGTGATGGCAACCGACAAACTTGAGGCACCCGACTTCCAGATCGACGCCGACTTCAAGTCGCACTATGTGGTACGAGCCGGCGCTGCTTTGCGCTTGTTTGTGCTTTACCACGGACGCCCGATCCCGAATGTCACCTGGTCGAAGCCCGACGTCGAACTTCAAGATCGCGCCGAGATTCAGACGACAGGCTACAGCAGCCTGTTGCTGATCAACTCGACAACGCGCGAGGACTCTGGAAAGTACACGCTCTCGCTGGAGAACAGCACTGGAGAGAAGCAGCTCAACATGACTGTGAAGGTACTCGACTCGCCAGGACCCGTCGGTCCGATCCTCTGCAAGGAGGTGACCAGGAACTCAGTGACCCTTGCCTGGGACTCGCCACTCATCGACGGCGGCGCCATGGTCAAGAACTACGTGGTCGAGAAGCGCGAAGTATCGCGTAGAAGCTGGCAAACGGTTGCGACCAAGTGCTCGCGCACCTCGTTCAAAGTGGGCAAGCTGCAGGACGGCACCACCTACATGTTCCGCGTGCTGCCCGAGAACGAGTACGGCATCGGAGTTCCGCGGGAAACCGAGTCGCCGATTACCGTCACCGAAGTGCCCGGAATCCCTGAGCGCGTCGACATCGATGAGGTGACCAAGCGATCGGTCACGCTGAGCTGGCGTCGGCCAGAGTTTGACGGCGGCAGCCGCATCACCGCCTACGTCATAGAGGCGGCCGAGAAGAGCGCGGCCAAGTTCTCTGAGTGCGCTCGCGTCAAGGGCTCAGTGTTCCGACACACTGTCGCCAACCTGAAGGAGGGATGCGAGTACGAGTTCCGAGTTCGGGCCAAGAACGACGCGGGACTGGGCGAGGCGCGCGACGCCTTTTCGTCGGTCATCACCAAAGACGAGCAGAGTAAGTTTGACTTTCCCAACTCTATTAATTTTTCACCTCTTACTTCCAACATGATTTTTTTTAAAACACGCGTATTTTTTAGCTAACAAAGCTGTGTTTTATTTTCAGTCATGCCTGAAGCTGACCTGAAGGGAATCTACCACAACACTGTCACGGTGAAGGCTGGAGCTCCGATCAACATCCACGTGCCAATCGTCGGCAAACCTACGCCAGCGGTGACATGGAAAGCGAATGGTCGACCTTTGAAAGGTAACTGTCCGCCCACTTTATTACACCCTATCAATTCTGTATCGATCAGTTCCTTCTATGAAAACACCTTACCTTATTTTCCGCGATTTCAACCACTTCTCTTGCTTGCAGAAGGTGGCCGTTTCGCCATGACTACAAAGGACGGAGCCACGTCGCTCTGCATCAATAACTCGAAGAAGACGGACGCTGGACAATACCTTCTCCACCTGGAGAACAACGTTGGAGAGAAAAGCTACAAGCTCGAAGTGGTCGTGCTTGGTAAGTTAATACTTCCCAAAGCTTTTTAAACGACCTTAACATCGCTTTAATTCTTCTCAAATTTTACAGCCACTGTTCAATACATGCTAAGAGTGAATTAAGCCCTGAAATGTATAACATAACAATAGAATGTCCTGGCCGTTAGTTAATTAGACTCAATGGTTTCTTAACCTGCTTGCTCTTTTGCCCAGACATGCCTTGCGCGCCCACCGGACCGATCATCTTTAGTGACGTCACCGCCGACAGCATCACGATCTCTTGGGCGCCGCCAGCGGACACGGGCGGCAGCGAGATCACAAACTACGCGGTTGATTACCGCGAGTTCGGTCGTGCCGCCTGGCTTCATGTTACCTCGTGCACAACGCGCACCTTCGCCAAAGTGGGCAAGCTACAGCGTGGCACCGAGTACCAGTTCCGCGTCATGGCCGAGAGCAAGTACGGCGTCGGGGAGCCGCTCGTGTCGGAGATCTGCAAAGCCGAGTACCAGTACAGTAAGTTGCCTTGGTCGTTGTGTGTTTTTTTTAGCTCTGCAAACCTAGAGCAAAAGGCTGGAACACAGTTTAATGGGTTTAATAGCCGTTACAACCCAACAAGGTGTAGCTTTAATTGAAACTCTTTACGTTGTTAAAAATTGGTCTTAGTAAAAAACTTCTTCATTACATGCAAATTAGCAACCTAGTGTTGCATTTCCTTCAATAAATCTCATATTACACCTAAAACGAATTAATAAATCTCGTTTTTCCTTCAGCCGTGCCAAGGCAACCTGGAACGCCCGAGATCAGTTCCGTGTCACGTGACGCAGTCTCGTTCAGCTGGAACGAGCCGACGCACGACGGTGGAAGTCCCGTGTCGGGCTACTACGTCGAGAAGAAGGAGAAGAACTCGATCTTGTGGCAACGCGACAGCGACAAGCCGACGCCCAACCGCTCGTACACCTGCAAAGGTACACTTTCAATTTGTTTGGTAGACTTCTTATTACAAACACATATCTCTTCGTGTGTGTATAAACGAACGAATTTATTCACCCGTCGATTACTGTAAAAACACAAAACTAAATCGCCGCCTTTTCGCCTTTTTAGGACTTCTGGAAGGACTCGAGTACCAGTTCCGCGTCATCGCCGAGAACCAGGCCGGAGTCAGCAAACCTGGAGAGCCAAGTCGATCTGTTGAAGTGATCAGCGCCGTTGGACCACCCACCGACCTACACGTGGCCGACATGTCGCGCCACAGCGTCTGCTTAGAGTGGAAGAAACCGCTGGCCGACGGCGGCAGCAAAATCGCATACTACTTCATCGAAAGGCGACACGTGCCCGATGGACGCTGGCTCAAGTGCAACTTTACCAACGTAAGCGAGTCCGCGTTTGAGGTCACTGGCCTCACGCCCAACGAAGCCTACGAGTTCAGGGTGAGCGCTCGCAACGCAATCGGCACTGTCGGCCGACCAAGTGAGGTGCTGTCCGCTGTATGCAAGCCAACTTACAAGCCGCCCGGCATTGACCTGGATAGTCGTCTCATGTCCGACGTGGTTCAAGTACGCGCCGGAACAACTCTGCGCCTGGATGCTGAAACCTCCGGCAAACCGACACCGAGCGTCTTCTGGTCAAAGGGCGACGTTGATTTAGAGGACAACGAGCATGTCACCATCGTGGCGGCGCCCACGTCAACATGCCTCGTAATCAAGGACGTGGCGCGTGAAGACACTGCTAAGTACACGCTGCTGCTGCGCAACGAATGCGGCGAGAAGCGAGCCACGGTTAACGTGAAGGTGCTGGACAAACCGGCAGCGCCCAATGGCCCGGTCGTCTTCAGCCGCGTGAGTGCCGAGCGCTGTAATCTCTCCTGGGAGCGACCTTCGGAGGATGGCGGCGCCGATATCACGCACTACGTGGCCGACAAGCGCGAGACTTCGCGAATCAGCTGGATCACGGTTCACGAGCGCTTAGAACACAGCTCTTGCACGATTCCCAACCTGATACCGAACAACGAGTACGTCTTCCGCGTCGCCGCCGTCAACAAGTACGGCCAGGGCGCCGCGCTCGAGTCCGAGCCGCTGGTCGCCAAGAACCAGTTCACGACGCCCGACGCGCCCAGTCAGGTTGAGCTGGCCGCCACCACGCGCGACTCCATCACCGTTACTTGGACGCGGCCGGCCAGCGATGGAGGCTCGTCCATTAAAAGCTACGTGATCGAGAAGCGCGAGAAGCAAGGACAACGCTGGATCCGCTGCAACAAGCAGCAGGAGATCACTGACCTTCGCTTCCGCGTTACCGGCCTGCGCCACAAGTCATTGGTCGAGTTTAGGGTAGCAGCTGAGAACGCAGCCGGCCTCGGCCCGTTCAGCGAACCAAGCGCCTACGGTTGCGTACAGGACCCAGTCTTCGCGCCTGCGCCTCCAGCTAACCTGCGATTTGCTGATTCGACCCGAAGCAGCATCAGTGTCGTATGGAAAGCGCCGCTCTTCGACGGCGGCAACCCGGTTGACGGGTACGTCGTTGAAGCGACCGAGTGTGTACCCGAGCAGGAAGACAACTGGCAGAGGATGCACAAGTCCAACTACATCCAGAGCACCGAGTTTACAGTCGTCGGACTGAAGCAGGGACGAGAGTACAACATCAGAGTCTGGGCCATCAATTCTATCGGTAGAAGTGAAGAGCCAGCCGTGCTGAAGGAGAAGGTAGCGGCCAAGGATATCGTCGAAGAGCCGATGATTGAGTTGGACGACACTTTCCGCAAGACTGTCAGCCTTCACGCCGGAAAGCCACTGCGCTTGTACGTGTTCGTAAAGGGTCGCCCGGCACCAGCCGTGACATGGCGCAAGACCCCGTACGGTGAGGACTTGAGCTCCAAGGCTTACATAGAAACGCACGAGGCCGCCAGTCGTCTGGAGATCGAAAAAACAGACCGCTACGACGCGGGCAAGTACACGATCGCGCTGGAGAACTCGGCGGGCAGTAAGGAGGCCACCATCAACGTGCGCGTTTACGACACACCAGGACGCCCGGGCCCGATTATGGTCCGCGAGGTCACACGCAGCTCGGTGTCCTTCGGATGGGAGGCACCTGAGATCGACGGCGGCAGCGCGATCCGCAGCTACGTGGTCGAGAAGCGTGAAGCGACGCGACGCACCTGGAGCACGGTGACCACCAAGTGCTCCAAGATGAGCTTCAAGGTGGCCGACCTGGTCGAGGGCGTGTCCTACTTCTTCCGCGTCCTTGCCGAGAACCAATACGGCATCGGCGAAGGCCGCGAAACCGAAACGGCAATCAAGATCTCCGAGCAGCCGTCGCCGCCAGCCTCCGTTGAGGCAACGGACGTGACCGCCAGCAGTGTTACCCTTGCTTGGGAGCGGCCCGAACAGGACGGTGGCTCGCGCATCGACGGCTACGCAGTCGAGATGATGGAGAAGGGCACCGACAAGTGGATGACCGTTGGCAAAACCAAGGATATGCGCTTTGTTGTGAAGGGCCTCAAGGACGGCCTCGACTACTACTTCCGCGTGCGCGCCAGAAACGACAGCGGCCTCGGCGAGCCACGAGAAATGCTCTCGTCGGTCACCGTCAAAGAACAGCTCGCGGCCCCTTCCGTCGACATGAGCAGCCTGCCGCAAAAGACCTTGAACGTAAAGGCGGGAGCACCAATTCAGCTGAACTTGCCGATCTCCGGACGCCCGGTGCCCACTGTTCAGTGGACAAAGGACAACCAGCCGATCAAGGAGGACCTCCATCGCACCACGATCGCGACCAGTGATGCTCTCGCCTCTTTGGAGATTAGAGAGTCGACGGTGGAGGATCGCGGCGATTACCGCCTCACCTTGACGAACAGCTCCGGTTCGGTGACACAACTTATTCGAGTTGTGATCATGGACGTGCCGCAGCCCCCTCAAGGCCCGATCGAGATCGGCGAGGTCACCGCAACGTCTGTTGCCATTCAGTGGAAACAGCCGCTCTACGACGGCGGCGCAACCCTGAGCAACTACGTGGTCGAGAAGCGCGAGACGCACCGGCCCAACTGGATCACCGTCAGTGCCACTGTGACGCGCACAACCATTAAGATCACGCGCCTCAACGAAGACTCGGAGTACACGTTCCGCGTCATGGCACAGAACCGCCTCGGCGTCAGCAAGCCGCTGCTTTCCGAGGACGTGGTGGTGAAGAGCCAGTTCGGCGTCCCTGGTCCGCCAGGAACCCCGCAGATCACGACGTGCAGCAAGGACAGCATGACCGTCATCTGGAACGAGCCAGTCAACGACGGAGGCTCCGAGATCACAGGCTACATCGTCGAGAGGAAGGAGCCAAAGGCACCGCGCTGGATCCGGGCGACTAGGACCCCTGTGACGCAGACGCGTTACGTCAGCGCTGGATTGATCGAAGGCGTCGAGTACGTCCACCGGATCATCGCTATCAACGCAAAGGGCGAAGGAAAGCCAAGCAAGGAAACCGATACCGCCATTTGCCAGGAACCCGTTGCGCCACCTAGCGCTCCGAAGAAGCCTCGCGTCGTCGACGTCACCAAAGCGACGCTTTCCGTTGCTTGGGACAAGCCGGAGTTCGAAGGCGGCTCAAAGGTGCTGGGTTACTTCATCGAGATGCGCAAGGAAGACAGCTGGTGGGAGAAGTGCAACACCACTCCCATTCGCATCACCGAGTACACGCTCAAAGGTCTTCCAGAGGGCGGCGAATACTACCTCCGGGTGGTTGCCATGAACGCAGGTGGATGCGGGCAGCCGACCGAGATCGAGAAGCCGGTCATAATCAAGGACATGAGCGGTCCTCCGGAGCTTACCGCATCCTTCGTAGACGAAGTGGTTGCGCGCACGGGAGGAGTCGTTCGTCTTATCGTGCCGTTCAAATGCAGGCCGCTGCCTCACGTCGAGTGGAGCAAGATCAGTGGCCATGAGGCAGACCTTAGCGTTCGCGCAATGATCGCACTGAACCCGGAAACCGCAGAGCTGGTGATGAAGGGCGTAGACAGGAGAGACGCCGGCGAGTACAGAGCCCTGATCGTCAACAAGTTGGGCGAAAAGGAGGCCATCATTCGCGTTAAGGTAATTGGTAAGCCGGACGCGCCAGAAGGCCCGATGCAGTTCGGCGATCTGGAAGCGACCTCGGTAAAGCTGGTTTGGAAGCCTGTACTTGACGACGGTGGCAGCGCGGTAACCAACTATGCCGTGGAGCGACGCGAGGTTGGCAAGACTGCCTGGTTCACGGTCGACTCTAAGATCAGAGGCACCCAGTGCACTGTCAAGGGTCTCACCGAAGGCAAGGAGTACTACTTCAAGGTGTACGCCGAGAACGCGTTCGGCCTTGGCGAGCCACTGCAGAACGCCGAGCCCGTGGTGCCCAAGAACCCGCTGTTCGCGCCGCAGCCGCCGCAGGTGGTCGAGATCAACGAGGTGCGCAAAGACCGCGTATTCCTCTCATGGCCACGAAGCCGCGACGACGGCGGCTCGCGCGTTACTGGATACTTCGTCGAGAGGCGCGAAGCAGAGTCGGAGCGGTGGGTGCGCGTCAACAAGGTGCTCACCAAGAACCTGTCCTTCACCGTTCAGGGCCTTGTAGAGAACGCCGACTACCAGTTCCGCGTGCTTGCACTTAATGATGTTGGCGAAGGCGACGCGTCCGAGCCTACCGAGATCATCACCTGCAAAGATCCATTCGACAAGCCCTCGGCACCGGAGGACATCGAAGTTCACCACGTCACCAAGGACTCTATCACCCTGGCCTGGAGCAAGCCGGAGTTCGACGGCGGCAAGGGCATCCAGGGATACGTGATTGAGCATCGCGAGTCTGGCATGACGCTGTGGAAGCAGAGTCACGAGGACACAATCCAGGACCGCATCTACCAGATCGGCGGACTCGACCAAGGCGCCGAGTACGAGTTCCGAGTCTACTCGGTAAACGAGCAAGGAAGATCGCGGCCGAGGATGCTGGAGTCGCCAGTCGCCACCAAGAAGGCGGCCGGAGAGAGGCCAGAGATCGTCGAACCGCTTGACACGACCATAGCGGTTAGGGGAACCACGGCAACGCTCAGTTGCAAAGTATCTGGACGCCCACTGCCTGACATCACTTGGATCCGCTTCGGCAAAGAGCTGCGCAGCGGAAGAAAGTACAAAATGTCTTCGGAGGGCCAGGTCAACTCGCTGCACGTTATAGATGCGCGCGACGAAGACGAGGGCGGCTATCACATGGTGGCGAAGAACAACGTCGGAACACTGGACGTCGAAGGCAAGCTGATCATCGAGGGAATACCGGAGCTGGACAACGACAACATGCGCTTCAAGGAGCGCGTTACTGTCAAGAACGGCCAGACCATGCGTATTCACGTTCCGTACAAGGGCCGACCGGCGGCGCAGGCAATCTGGACCAAGGAGGGTCGTCGCTTTGAGAAGAGCGAACGCCACGAGCTGGAGACCACCGACAGTTACACTCATCTGCTGGTCAAGAACGCCGATCGCGCCAAGGACGCCGGCAAGTACATGGTCAAGCTAGGCAACACGCACGGCCAGAACACCTACTCGATCATGGTGGACGTGCAAGACGCCCCGTCCAAGGTCCAGGAGATCCAGGTATCGGACGTGACCCTCAACAGCATGGTGCTCTCGTGGAAGGAGCCGCAAGACAACGGCGGCGCTCCTGTATCCAACTACATCATCGAGAAGCGCGACATCGAGGAGGATCAGAACAGGTGGACCCTGGTGACCTCCAACACCGCGCAGACCTCGTTCAAGGCTGAGCGCTTGCAGGAGAAGCACGCCTATGTCTTCCGCGTCTACGCCGAGAACTGCTTCGGCGTTTCGGCGCCGCAGGAGACCGACTGCCCGACCGCAGCCAAGCCGCCGCACGATGCACCGCATCAGCCCAGCCAGCCAAAGGCAACTGGTGTTTCCAAGGAGGGCTGCATGCTTAACTGGAAACAGCCAAAACAGGAAGGCGCCGGTCGCGTGTCCAATTACGTGGTACAGCGACGAGACAAGCGCCGTCCTAGGTGGATGCGAATCAACGCCGACACATTAACCCAGTCGGTGTACGAAGTGGTCGGCCTGGTCGAGGGCGTCGCCTACGAGTTCCGCGTCATCGCTGAGAACTCGGCCGGCGCCTCCGAGCCTTCCGAGGTTTCAGAGCAGGTCGTGCCGAAGGACGACATCCGAGTGAGCGCGCCTAAGTTCGTGGAGAGTATCCGCGACATGGTGGTGCGACCAAACCAGAACGTGACCTTCGCTTGCAAGATCTCCGGACAACCGAAGCCGATCGTCAAGTGGTACAAGGGCGGACGCGAGATCTCAGGCTGTCCCAAGTACCAGATGCACGAGGGCAAGGGCAACCACTACTCGTTAGTGATATCGGACGTGACAAGCGCCGACGAGATGCCCTACACCGTTCGGGCCACCAACCAGGGCGGCTCAATCTCGACCACTGTCCAGTTGGACGTGCAGTTGCCCGCGCAGGTCAATTTGCCCAAGTACATGATGTCCGAGGCCACGGTGTGCAAGGTTCACGAAGTGGTCAGCATCAAGGTGCCGATCCAAGGCAAACCGACGCCCGATGTGACCTGGACCAAGGCCGGAAAGGTGGTCAGCCAAGACGGACACCGACAGCTCATCACAACACCGTCGTTCACGTCGATGACCATCACCAACGCAAGCAGGTCCGATTCAGGATTTTACAACATAACGGTCAAGAACCGCTTCGGCAGCAACCAAGCCACAGTTGAGCTTCTAGTCGGCGATGTTCCATCTCGGCCGGAGCGCCTTGAAGTATCCGATGTTACGCGGGATTCAGTCGATCTGTCATGGAAGGAGCCTTCAGATGACGGCGGAAAGCCAATCTTGAAGTACATCATCGAGAGGTGCACCGCTTCCAGTGAACGCTGGATGAAGGTGTCTTCCTCCAGCACCGCGCACTACACTGTGTGCAACCTGTCGGGAAAGACAAGCTACCAGTTCCGCGTTCGCGCTGAGAACGAGTACGGACAAAGCAAGCCGTCGGAAGCGTCGCACTCCGTTACAACCAAGGAGGACCGACTGATGGCCGGCAACTACGACGACATGGTCGACGCCACCGAAAAGTTTGTTCCTTGCGACGCTGAGATCTGCAAGTCGAACGTTTTGGACAAATATCAGATCATGGAGGAATTGGGACGCGGAACGTTCGGAGTCGTGCACAGAGCAAGGGAGATCCTCACCGGGAAGACCTTTGCCGTGAAGATCTGTCGCTTCGCCGAAGAGGCTGACAAGGCTCCGGTTCATCGGGAGGTCGAGATCATGAGGACTCTCCAGCATCCGCGAGTCCTTCAGCTCCACGAAGTCTTTGACGTCAAGGGAGAGACATCCCTGGTGGTGCAGTTCGTGTCCGGAGGCGACCTCCTTGAACGAGTTACTTCATCAGCCTTCGAACTGACGGAGAATATGTGCGTCTACCTGCTGAAGCAGGTTGTAGAGGCGCTGGCCTATGTCCATTCGCAGAACGTCGCCCATTTGGACCTGAAGCCCGAAAACCTGCTCTTTGTCACGCGCAAGAGCAAGAAGATCAAGCTGATCGACTTCGGAGTTTCGCGTCGCCTTAAGACAGGAGAAGGTAATTGTTCAACCTAACACTTGTAACATCAAATTAGGCTTATTTCCAATTTATTTTGTTAAAATGAAAGCCTTTCACGCAGTTTTTGTATGCATATATTGTAACATGCTGCTTTTGCTCAACAGGTCTCCGTATCGCGTTTGGAACACCTGAGTTCTGCGCGCCCGAGGTGGTGCAGAACGACACGGTGGGATGCCCGACCGACATGTGGTCCCTGGGCGTCCTGGCCTACATCTTGCTTACCGGAGTTTCGCCCTTCCACGGCGAGAACGATAGCGAAACGCTAAAGAACATCGCCGAGGCCGAGTGGACTTTCGACCGCGAGGAGTTTGCGCTGATCTCAGAGGACGCGTTGGACTTCATCGACAGGTAAGAGATCCTACTGAAAATAAATACGACCCTGTAAAATAGATTTTAAAAATTCACAAAGAAATCGATAGGAGTAAAACTCTAAATACAATGTGCCACCGTACACCCGACGCTGTAACTGAACTTATCAACTCTTTCAGACTGCTCGTGAAAGAGAAGAGCCAGCGCATGACCGCCGACGACTGTCTCCAGCACCCATGGATGCGGACCCTGCATCCGGAGGTTGATGAGGACCTTATCGAGAGGCGCTCCTTGCTGATCCAGACCACGCAGCACAGGAAGTTCTACCAGAACATCAAGAAGCAGGACCTCTCGACCGTGATCGTGTCCTTGGGAAGATACGCCGCTGGGGGAGCCATGCGCTCGCTCAAGGGCAAATCTGTGGCCAAGGTCAAGGTCCAGTCGGTGGACATGACGCCGCAGCTGATGCCCATGCACCACGTGTTCGTCAAAGAGGGAGACGATGCCAAGGTCGTTTGCAGAATCAAGGAAGCCGAACACACGGAAACAGTTTCATGGTAAGTTAACTATAGAATTGTTTAACCAGGCTTTACATGTGTGAAATGATTAAATTACTTCTCATTCGCATTAACTGAAGATAACACAAGCTCGTATCGAAACGTCTTAATAATCAAGATGACGTCGATCTACTCGAATTTTTTGGCTTTGCAATTCATTATCAAGCTTTTTTATGCATAGGTAACAGATAAAAATCGAAAATTTACAAATACCTCTATAAATAACACAAACTTGTGGCTTCAGGTACAAGGACAACATCAAGCTGGAAGAAGGCGACAAGTACGAATTCGCTTACGACCAGCACACTTGCGCCACCTCGCTCTACGTCAAGGGCGTGACGAGGTCGGACGACGGCAGCTACAAGTGCAAGGTGGAGAACGCGTTCGGCATCAACTCGCAACAATGCGAGCTCTGCGTCGAGCTAAAGACAAGGTACGCGTTCGAGTTAAATACGCTTTGGATAAACCATGTTTTTAAAATCCCATTGTGTTTGATTCAAGCATATAATCCTGAAAATTGAGGTGGAAAGGGTTCGAAAACAAACAATGGTATTCGCGCTGATGTTCTGTAACCCTTTTTCCTTTCTCTTCGCAGAGAATGGACGCGCACGCGCCGCAGCATCTACATGCTCAAGCACAAGAAGCGCGGCAAGCGATCAGGAGCTGCCGACATCTCGCGAATCGTCAAGTCACCGCCCGAGTTTACACTTCCGCTCTACAACAGGACCGTTTACGTCGGCGAGTCGGCCACTTTCACCATCACCGGTAAGCAGAGAAAACGAGATACGCGACAAAACTGGCTTCAAACTTATACTAATTTCACGAATGGAAAAATAACTTCGGTGTACAAAACATATAGTACACCGAAAGCGATCGCTAACTTTCGGTGTGCTATTGAGTAAGCCGTAATCTTTGGTCAAAACGCGCGTTCAGAAGTACTATTTTAAAGTGGTTTAACACACATGTGTGTGTATCTTTCCTGCAAAACATATACTATTAAATGTAAAGTTTCACACTAATTGTCAATACACGCCGTTTAAATTCATAACGAAAATTTTGCTCCTCGCGCAGTCACCGTTCATCCGTCGCCGGACATCACGTGGTTCCACAACGGGCAGCGGGTGAAGAACGACGACGATCGCTACGTCGTCACCAAGGAGAAGGGACTCTACACGCTTGAGATCAAAAAATGCGAGATCGACTTCGGAGGCGAAGTGACGGTCACCGCCAAGAACCCGTACGGCGAGGACGAGTGCAAGGCAAGCCTGGTGGTTCAGCCGCGTCCGGTCAAGGAGGATCTTAGTGTCCGGCCTATGTTCCGGAGGTTGCTGGCAAACCAGGAGGTGGACGAAGGCGAGAACGCGCGCTTCGACATCCGCGTCACCGGCTTCCCGAAACCTATCGTCGAATGGTGAGCAAAACAACTTATGTTTCAATTATGTAGTCGCTTAATCGTTCGCCAAGTTGTACTAGACCTTTATTTAGTCGCTAGTTTTAACACGAGCTATCGCCGTTTTTCAGGGAGAAGGATGGCAAGCCGCTGCGTGCCGACCATCACCACGACATTGAGTGGGAGGATAAGCACTCGTGCTATATGCTGGTGCGCGACACCTTCCAGCAGGACAGCGGCCAGTACAAGGTGACCGCCAGGAACTCTGCCGGCACCGCCAGTTGCCAGGCAACGCTGCTGGTCCAGCCGCTCGCCTACAGGAAGAGGAAGAAGTAAGTAATCCCTTAAGCACATAAAGAGGCTTAATATGGATTTTCCCCAAATAAAAAGCTAGTCCTGACTTTTCATTTTTAAGTTGCCCTAAACTTAATAACTTTATTTTAATTAAACAAAGTTTTTGAAATACTCGATTTTTTTCGCAGTTTGCTTTTTCAACTTGTTCCAACTTAACCTAACGCTGTTTTTATAACTCTAGGCCACAACCGGACGCAGATCTCTTCGCTCGCGAGAAGGCTTACCAGATCGCCGACAAGCTTTCGCTGCTCCAAGGCGACGCCGTTGACGTTAGGATGAACGCTTCTGCCAAGGAGGCTCTCGTCAGCGCATCCACGCAGAGCTCCTACTTCCGTCAGCCGGTCACCGATGACGAGTCCACCACCAAGGAGGAGCGACGAAGAGCCAAAGAGCGAGAGCTGAACCTCCGGATGCCTTATGACGTCCCGGAGCCGATCCAGCGCTCCGAGAAGACGCTCAAGGAGGACTCGGCGGTGAAGAACTTTGTGCCTCTAAGCGACTTCAAGTGGTACAAGAAGGTGCAGCAGTCGAACGAGGCCTATCATCCGACCGATATTACTCGCGACGAGAGACGCAGCAGGAGACTGAAGAGACAGTTCGTTCCGGATGTTCACTACATTGTTCCGGACAAGAGATACGGATCAACTACAAAGTAAGCACACTTACAAACAAAAGCTTACAAACAAAAGACATCAGTGGTTCCCAACCTATGTGCCATTTCTATTTCTCAAGGGCACCGAGAGATATTTGAGAATATTAGGGGGTGCCACAATCTATTAATTATTGCCGAGGGGTGCCGCTAGCCATAAAAGGCTCAGAAACACTGGCCAACACAGTTGCGCCCTAAAACACTGGGTTACCAAACAGCGTTCAATGTTGAAATAAATATCTCTTCTAAATTGGACAATATTTAAGTTTATCTTACTTTGCTTCAGGCGTGAGATGCAGATGCGCACCATCGACGACATCCTGGTGGACGACTACTCCGCTCATCGAGATCGCAGCGTCTCATCGGACGCCGAGATCGAGGTCAGGCAGAGAAAGCGATCCTTCACTCCGACGAAGAGACGCATGAGTCCGAGAGCATTCAGGGCGCCGAAGTGGCAGCAATACTACAAACCAATGGCAGACGATGATGAGGTGAATATATTTCCGTAACTGATTATAAAATTACTCTTCAAGCAAGTAGACCATGCTGAAATTGGCAAAAACCTGTTTGTGTAATTCAACTTAGAGGTTAGCTAGCCTTTATTGTCTTACTTTCTCATAATATATATTATTTATGTAATCTAACGCTTTATTCACAACGCTCAGGTCCTACGCCCAGTCGGAGACTACCTGGACAGCGTTCAGGCTCAGGAATACATCCAGGAGATGGAGTCTTCCCAAGGAGTCGAGGATCACAGCCACGGCCTGAAGAGCTACGCCGACCTCTTGCGCGAACAGCACGTGCAGATGCACTCCTCCGGCGTTCAGAGCGACGGCGCCGACGCGGGCGAGAAGTACTCGTACCGACCGGTGAAAATACCGAAGAAGGTCGACGCTTCGCCTTCGCTCGCTTCGCTCAGGCAAAGGCACGAGGATGCTCTGAAGAAGAAGAAGTATTCAACGTAAGTAGATTAAATAGCGTTTTTTGAGTTTTTTTTAATCTTAATCGACTTCAAATGAAGCTATTCTTATCTCGCTAATCTATATTTTGGTGTACCTTAAATCTATTCCTGTTGGTTAACGACGAATATTTAACGTCGTAATTTTCTCCAACAGACAAGAAGAGGAATACATTCGTCCCGGATCCGACGACGAGCTCCTTCGGCCGATCTCGCTTGACACGTGGAAGTACGAGAACGTCCAGCGTGACGTCACCGCAACCAGTAGGCGCACGAGAGCAAGGATCCCGTCTTGCTCCGAGAGCGACGGCGAGTCGGAGTACCAGAGGAAGCGCAGAGAGCGTGAGAGGCGCAGACAGGAGGATCACTCCTTGGAAGTCGAGGAGGAATACTCTCTTGCGAAATCTCACAAGCAAAAAAAGACAAGGAAGGCGATCTTGGACGAAGAGCCGGATTACATGCAGAGACTCAAGAGGAGAAAGTAAGTGTTCATTGAAATTTTGTTTGGCGCAATTTTAACAAGGAGAGATATAAAGAAAGGATTGCTTCTTTGTGCTTGTGACAAACACCAACCAACATCTTGCTTTTCTCTTCCAAGGTCCTTCGAGTACGAGGAGCTGATGCGACCCATCACTGAGGTCGTGCTCCCGCGCAGGAGGAGGAGAAGACCGGTGTCCACGTCCTCATCTTCGTCTTCATCGGAAAGCAGCGATGACGAGGTGTACCGCCGGCAACAGCGGCAGCTGAGAAAGTCGCGCAAAACAAGGTAAAGATTTAAAGAATTCACGGAAAAGTACAATTTGTCACACTCAGTTATTGACTTTCAGTTTGTAAATAGAACTTTGCAAATCTTGATAACTGTAAGGTTCGTGTTGTTTTCCTCATAAATCTCGCCCTAATTTAAACGATCCTCTCCCCTCTTTACAGAAGGCGCTACGACGAGTACGAAGAGGACCTCTCCTCCGGCATCGAGTTCACCAGCTCCAAGTACAAAGAGGCATCGGCGTCCTCCACTTCCTATGGAGGCGTCGGAGTCCACTCCACCGACTACGCCCCTTCGTTCCAACTCCGGATGCGCTCTCACGTAGTTCCGGAGGGTATGAGCAGCAAGCTGAGCGCGTACGTTCGTGGACGCCCGGAGCCGAAGATCACCTGGTACCGCAACGGCACCGAGCTGTCGTCCGGCGGCAGCAAGCATCACATCAGCAACATCGGAGGTAAGAGATCGCACAGATGGAAATAGCATCTTTGTATTGGAGCTCAGTCATTAATACTTTTTAACTGTGAATCTCATAGCACAAAAGCAAATATAATTGACGCCAATACAAACATATTACTTAAAAAAAATGTGACTATTACTAATCTTCTCCACTGCTCAGCAAATCCGCCTTGAATACAACGCAAACATAAAATACAACAACAAGTCCTAACTTTATCCTATAATTCCTCAACAGGCGTCACCTCTCTCGAGATCTCGCGCTGCCACGAGGGCGACAGCGGCACTTACAGGTGTTCGGCCAGGAACTCGATGGGCGAGACGTCCGACTACGCGACCCTAGAGGTCACCGGGTCAGAGTTCGAGTCGAGTGCGTCCAAGCGTCGCGCCGACGACTTTCACCAGAGTATGGAACGCATCGACGCGCGGACATCCCTTATGAGGTAGGTTTCGCGCTTAAGATGGACGAGATGTACATGCCTTGTTTCCTGATTGGATCTGGAAATTGTAGGGCAATAATAGAAAAGTGTATTTCTCTAACTTGGAATCGCAAAGTTAACATTTAGTTGTTTGAAATGTTAAATCGATCTGGCAAGTTTCAAAGCGGCGGGTTCCAAGCCCATATTAAACAAAACAATCGTTAATTACCTCGATAAAGACAGAGTAAAATCTTAATACTGTACTTTCAGTAGTAGCGAGTTCAACCCAATTTTATCAAATTACCAGTCAATCCTTCACAAAATACGATTTTTCCTCCAAACATTTCGCTAACCTATGCCTTCTCTGTTCACCAGGGGCCACAACCACCAGCATCACATCGACCAGGTCACCGAGCGCGATTACATGTCGCGAGCATCGGCCGTTACCGACGCCAGGTCGGTGTCGCGCACCTCGGCCTACAGCGAGTTCGGCGTTGACGGCCGACTGAGTCGAGCAACGCCGTCGTCGCTCGCCGGGGCGCCCTACTTCGTCATCCAGCCAAAGAACCAGTACGTGATGGAGGGCGACTGCGCGCGCTTTACGACCCAGTGCGACGGCAAACCGTCACCGAAAGGTACGAGGAACTTTAATTTATTTGGTCGATAAATGCATTTTTTTTATATGAGAAAGGGTAACTTTAGCGCGTCGCTTTAAATTCAATGTGTCAAGTTGCATCTGTTATTTAATCCATTTTATTTAATATCGGCTATAATTGAAAATTTAAACGCAGCACGAGGATTTTAGTTGCCTTAATATTTAAAGTTACCTAAAATTATAGATTACGCTCGGAAAATTGCATGCGAAACTCAAAATAAAGACAGTTACTTTCATATAATCGGTGTCAATTCTATCCAATCTCGTCTTTAATTGCGAATCTTAACGTAACACGAGGATTTTAACTGCCTTATTATTCATTTTTTACATATCATTTAAATATGCCTTAAATTGGCCAAATGACATTTGTGCTCTTGGATATTCCGCGCCGATCTCAAAATTAACATAATTTTTTTGGAAATCGCAGTGTCCTGGTACCACGACGACCGTCTGATCCGCGACAACGACAAGTACTCGCTGGGCGCGTCCCGCGGAAAGCGAACGCTCGAGATCCGCAACTGCAACGTTGCAGACGTTGGCACGTACAAGTGCGTGGCCGAATCGAGCAAGGGGAGCGCCGAGTCCGAGTTCAGTCTCGACGTGACGTCACGACGACGACCAGTGACGTCATCAGCGTCGGCGTCCACCCCGGCGCCGCTCAAGATGGGTCGGCAGTCGCGCGGTCCGACCGTGGTCGGTCAGCTGCACATCGAGTTGAGATTGGACGGTACTGTACATTTGGAATGCAGTGCTTCGAACCCGGACGAAGTGAGCCGCGTCATGTGGAGAAAGGACTCGGTGCCTATTCGGTAAGTTGGAGATATTCTGAAAGAAATTTGTGGCGTTTCTTACTGCAGTCTATAGCCATTTTCGAAACAAATATAATTGAAATATCCCTTATTGCATTAAAAGCATCATTGAAAACTATGCAAAAAGCCCTAATTAAACGCTACCCTCCAAAATACCTTTTACGTTTACTTTAAAACACATAAATATTGTTAATTTTTCAAACCTGTCCGACCATATTTTAAAGAGGTTAAGATGTACTGTGCTTTAACGAAGATCGCTCGACTAAATACCAACACTTTCATTTCAGGACTTCCGTAGAGCGAATCAGCGAGAAGCAGAGCGGACCCTCGTACTCCCTGATCCTTCGCGATCTCAAAGAAGAGGACGCGGGAACCTATGAGTGCGAATTCATCGGAGCGAGCGGCGTGTCTTCCACCACGAGGTGCACGATGTCGCGCGACTCTTGCGCCAGCATGCGGAAGAAGGTGTCCAAGCTGGCCGGCCGCTCGAGGTCGGTGGCGAGCGAATCTTCGTCGCCGATGAGCGGCCTGATGCAGCACATGGAGCGATCGCTGGAGCAGACCTCCCAGATCACGTCGTACTCTTCCGAGTCCCGTGCATCTTCCACATCCACAAGAGGTATGTATTATCTGGTTTAGTCTTTGTTCTATATGACAGTACCCGAAGTTTAAAATTCCTTTGGTTAAACAACCCTCAACAATGCCTTGCAAATGTATACAGGATAAGTTAAGGAATACAAATTGGTTGCCTGCAAATTTCTTGCTGAAAGTTGACAGAATGAAAATTTACTGCTTATTCCACATTTAGCCCTTTTGTTTACCAATCACTCATTTCGCTTTACAATTCTAACGTTAATAATCTCATTACAGCTTGTGCTACCAAGATCGAGGCCTTGCCTGCTACGGTGAGCGTCAGCAACGGCAAAGTGCTCACCTTGACCACCGCGCTGTCCGGTCAAGGCCCGTGTGTGGCCGTTTGGTTCCACAACGGAATGACCCTCAACGACGGGGACGATAGTGGGCGCATTCGCCTGGAAAGCACCGACACCTCGACCACTCTGACCATCCTGGGCGCCAAGTCCACCGACGCCGGCAAATACCGCCTGGAGGTGGCCAGCCCTAAGGGATCTGATTCTGCCACCACGCGCGTAACTGTTGTTGCGTAAGGAAACGAACTTTTGAACTGAACTAAACCGGACTTTTGTCTGACTTATTGTACATAGTGTATTTTTTGTAGCGTTTGTTGTTTTTTGCAGCCGCATGTTCGAAGTCGCCGTTTTAGCCAATCTTATTATTATAATTTAAATTAAACATCAAAAATAACTAATTTCGGAGATGGCTAGCCGGTTGAAATGCGCCCTCGGACATTTGGCTATTTGTACAGCGGATTGTATATAGTTATGCCGTGAAATATTCGATGCCTTTCGACAGCCATCACCTGAAGTGCCTACTTGCCAAAATCACTGCTATATATCTAAGACAGTCTGAACCGGCATGTCCCCAATGTATGTTTGACTTCTCTCTTGTTTTACTCGTACCCTTTTTTGCGCGCCCGGCCCGGGAGTATTGTCGAAGTTATGAACTTCGCGTGATTGCTGAAAGCTTTCATGATGAAAAGCTCAGCCGTGAATTGTGCCCGCCTTCGCCTTTCGAGCGTTCGGTGTGTGGCAGCCTGACTTTTCCGCAGCCTTCTGGCGATTGAAAATGCGTTCGTGCTGTTAATGCACTTGCGAAAGCCGAGTCGTGCACATCGCTTTGCTTCTGGAGAGAAACGCGGCGAGGTGTACGTTCTTCGGCCAATTGTTAATGTGAAATGACTTTTTATCAAGAATTCGCTTTCTCCCTATGTGCCGAAGGTGCCAATATGAGCAATGTTTTTTAAAATCGCTGTTATTTATACAATCAATGTTACTAAACGATGAGTATTCATTATCCATTTTTCGTGAATTTAAACTGGTACTCAAACTGTTAAAAGCGTGTTATTATTGTATAACAACAATATGCAATCTAGATACTTTTGTATTATTCTTCCATTGAGTCATGAAATGTACTCGCCTTTATTTTATGATAATTGAGTTCTACTTGCCAAGGCACTTTTACCGTGGTTTATTGAACTATATATCTTGCTTGTGTCCGTCTATCGTGAGATGTCCGCCCGGGTTCGCCCTTGTTACATTGATGTCCGCACGCGTGGTGTGACGTCACAATGACCCCTCACCAATCCTCGCAATTCGTGACGTCACTGGTGCAAACGACACGTGATAGCATTGCCACGAACCCTTTCTTTGTTTTAGCACCTGGTAGATGTGTATTCAAGTCACGACAACTGAATTTGTTTTTGTACATACCAAATTTTTTCACCCGCCATTTGCATGAACGAGTTTCACGCTTTACACTGTCGTAAAGCCTTATCTTCAAATACAATTCGACAAGCACTGCAGTTATCTGGTGTAAATATTTTAAACCTTAGACAGCGTAGTTTGCTATCCTAAAATGAAATGAAAACAGTTTTTCAGAAAGGCAGTTGATCAATGTGAGGAAATTAACTGTTAGGGTCACGAACAGCCTACAAACAGCAAAGTAGTTGTTCCAAAACTGTTTAAAATCATGGGCCATTTCTCTTTAGAGCATTGAGCTTTATGTTCTCTTTTCCTACTTGGCAAACAGAAACATGACAACAATAAAAAATAATCCATTTAAAAGTAATATTATTGTGTCCAAAGTCGTCACAGACTAACCGCCTTTGCACAACAGACTAACAACGTCTGGTGTGCCCAGGGTTGAGTTACACGTAGGGATGTTCAAAGTAGAATCCCAAGGTATTCTAGAATAATAGGTTTCGAATCTAGAATAACGAATCCAGAATAGCGAATCCAGTATATTTTTATGAAATTATTTAACCTCGATTTTGTTTGGGGAAGGGATTAATCTTAATCTACCCTACAGGGCCCACAATCACAGCAATAAATCGCCCAAACAATTTTCTAACATGTCTACATTATAATAAAAAAACTCTCTCATATGTTTAACATTCTTAACAACTGTCATCTAAAGCCGTTCTGTAAACTGCAATATGTCAACTGTCCAGGTTGTGTCCAAAACTTATATTTTTGCCAATAGTGAGAAAATGCAACACTGCACACAGAAGTCTTAAGCAATTTGGTCCTGAATTTGAAAGCATTGTTAAGTCTTATTGCTTCTTTTTTTACTAACATGATCTGTTATGCAGTCAAATTATGTACTGCAAAGAATACAAAGTTATTATTGACATAACGAATTCTTGACAATTACGTTGTGCATAACTGCATAACTTCCCTGAATATTGGCCTAAAGTTGACCTTAAGTAACCCCATAGCGCATTTTGTGGACGGCCAGCACGTTTTGCAACGCTATATTACTTTTGCAACTTAACGCATTTAGGGAAATTGCGAACTCCACACCGGACATTACAAGTTGATCGCTCGCCCAATAACGCTTGATTGACACTTAATTATTAGACGAACGTTATCGCGAGACGCGGTAATTGGTCGCCCGAAAAAACGCTGACACTGCACTACCAGGTTACATTTAAAGCAAGCACTATAAATTGGTCGCCGCGGCGACAGGCCAACTTACCACACGCGTTTGTACAATTAGGCGCAACAATCGGCGGTACAACATTAAATTATATCGGTTCCAATTACCCGAAATAAACGGCAGAATTGGATTCGAATCTCATCTGGATTCGAATCCAAGGATTCGATATTCTACTTTAAGCATCCCTAGTTACACGTTTCGCTTTTTCACTCTTAAGTACGTTTGTGGTTTATCGAAATGCAGTTAATTGTAAACGAGTTGGTGTAAAAATTTGAGTCATTCCACAGAACAGCTTAAAGCCAAACTTATAGGCTGATAGTCAACAAACGAGTACTCGATGCATATTACATCGACGACAAATTATTTTTAGACGTTTGTATCTTTCGCTGCATTTTCGTAGGGCATCTGTCAATATGTTGCAAATATGTTTTAATATTTATACTAACTATTTACGGTACTATCTATACCGGTACCTAAATACTTTACTGAAACTTTAAATCAGGGAGTCGAACCGTTTGACTCTTCCGGTTCAGGTTCGGTTCGGGTTCAAAGACTTTTTCAGAATCCGGTTCAGTTACGGTTTCGGTTTCGAGCAATTTAAAAGCTCCGGTTCAGCTCCGGTTCGACCTTATTTCAAATCGGTTCATAAAGTTCCGGTTTGGATACAATACAAGTTGCGTTAAATCTAAAAAAGTGCGTGTCAATAAATGTAGAGTAATCTTTGAATTTCTAGGCACATAATCTAAGATTCTAAGTTACGTGACGTATTAAAAAACAGCAACTCAATATTAAATATTGAATATGTAAAATAAAACAATCAAAGCTTGTTAATTAATATTTAGATTTATTGAAAAATTTGACATGGCATAACTTGACTTTGTAAAGTACAAGTTGTGACGTCATGCTGTAGTAAACCGCTTTTGTTCATACAATTTCGGTTTCGGTTCGTTCGGCTCCCTGCTTTAAATACATTAGTCACCTCAAAGTGGGTCTCCTAGTAGGCCTTAGCGTAATTTCTCCAAGTAGGCCTTAGCGTACATTTAAATAGTTTTGAGGGGTTAATGTAATGATATTATAAATATTGGTGTTTTGCGTCGACGCCCATAATCACCTTAACAGAGATTTTGTTTTAACGCTTATATAAGCACTTTATGATCGATAACATAATCATGAGCCGTGACGCAATCGTAACCTATGTCTCCTCCAGTTTACTGACAGCGCGGGAAATAGTAATTGTGCTCCTGTTTGTTGTTTATTATTGTTTTTGCCAACCTTTTCTTGTTAAAATTAGCAAATCACTAATGGTCAAACTTTTTTCAGGTCTGTGGTTGACAAACAACTGTGTTTGTCTTATCTTCATGCTTATTTTAGGCCAACTGCTATTAAATACTTAAAGCTTTAAAGTAACTGTTTTATTTATCGCTGTATACTAGGATAGGGCTACCATATTTTCAGCACCAAAAAGAGGACATTTTTAGCCGCCAAGTAAAACGAAAGTAGAATTGTTACATTTTAGTTTGATGATATTTTACATTTCCTTGGTAGTTACAGGCAAAAGTTACGAAAACAAAGCAAAAGTTACAAAAACAACCAATCAAAATTATTTTTCAGCTTTAGCCCATGAATACTTTGTGGTTCCCTTAACGTTTACCCATAGGAAATGATCATTTTGAACGAGATCGTGAAATTGTTTATACAAATTATCATTGAAATTTAAAGACTAAGAAAGAAAAATGAAATTATTTCCTGAAAACTACCTGTATGCTATAGAGTAGCCAGGTTGGAAAGTTTGGCCTGCGCGGGGGATTTATCCCCCGCGCAGTAGTACTTTCAACCGCGGTCACAGCCGCGCATTTTATAGAAAATGTGTTCAGCCGCGCAAATCTAGCTCGAGCAAACGCGCAAAACTTCAGCCGCGTAAACTTCTATGAAAACTTAACAAGCACAAAAAAAAATTGGCGTGCCGCATACCGAAGCTGCATAACATTTTTTAACGCTAGTATATAAGACGTATATAATATAATGCATCATATAGAATCCCCTGCGAAACGCTAAAAACGCACAGTTCGGCGTTTTGGTCACGCATCGGTGGATAATGGTCACGTGCATAGTGACGTCAAATTAGGCAATATCGAGTAATATTGCATATTAAATGCTATACTATTCAACTTTTTAAATATTTACCTGCGCACTGCGCCCGCACACCAACCAAAAATTGCGCAGTGATTCAAGTATTCTATTAACGCTGTAAGTTTAATGTAAATTCGCAATTTACAACTTTCGGTAGCCTGATGGTTTATTTTCAGCCGCGCAAGTTCAAGTCGAAATTTTATTTTCAGCTGCGCATTTTTTCAGCTGCAAAACATCTCCCCCGCGCAATATCCAAAGTTTCCAATCTGGTAGAGTAGACTAACTGGACAAGCTTCTGTAAAAAATAAGATCATAGCCTATCATACAGTAAAACTGATAGTAGGCTATAGGCTACAAAACTCACACCTTTGCTTTAATAATGGGCCTTTCTAAATGTGAGGTCCTGTTGCAAATTTTCTGGCGCAATATTTGCAATGCCAATCAAGAAGGTAGGGCAATTTGTTGAAAAACCTTTTCTAAACCAGCAATTCATTATGTTTTATGGCTACAGTAATTTTTTGGAAATAAATACAACGTCTCGCCTAAAAGTCTTGTTGAAAGTTTAAGCTACTATCTCGAAATGTGAAATTAGAGGACATTTAGGCACTATTGAGCATCCTCGGAGGATAATTCACTTTTTATGAGAAAAGAGGATATATGGTAGGCTTATACTAGGGTTCCTTTTGTTTCCAGATTTTTTTACTCCCAAGAAAAATGGGATTGAAAAATGAAAATTCCCGTGAATCCCGACGAAATTTCAGTGTTCCTAATTAAGTCATTATGATGCTTAAAAATACTTTATATTAGCTCTAAACATTCAATTAAGCTCATCTATGTCTGTATCAATTGCTTCTGCAATCTTAACAGACCTTCGCATATTAAAGGCTGCACCCTTATTTGTTTTTATTTAGAAAACAAGCGCATGGAGGCGCATTTTTATTGGTAAACTATATTTAATAAGTTTTTCTGACTGGTAAACGCAAATAAACCAACTCAGGCAACAACTTTAATAGGTTTGGTAATATTTTTTTTATTTATATTAGTCAATAATCAAACGTCTTTAAAGTTTTGCTAGATGTACATTTCTAGTTTTGTAAACTTTTTAAAAGGGTTTAGTTGAATTGTGAAGCTACCAACAATGAGCCAAAATAAAATGAGTAGGCAAAGAAAAACGTCAACTGGGATCCCGACAAGCAGCAGATCGTCCTTTCAAGGAGCATCTGCAATCAAAGGTCGGGCTTCGGCTACTCCTCTGATGCGACCATCTGTTAGCTCAAGGACCTCATCTTCAGCAGGTAATTTTTTCAGTGGGTATTTTTATATAGCTTATAAATGTGTTCAACCTTATAAGTTAGGTTTGTGTTAATCTTAGCCATTAACTGATGATGATATAAGTCAGTATCAAAATGTCTTTATTAGGAATAGGATGATGGCGATTTACGTAACATATTTGACTTTGATAGTGATTTATAAGCTACGTTACAGATTGGTACATAGTATACCTAGGTTCGAGGCAGGGGCATAGCGTTGGGGTCAAGGAGTCTGTACACCCCCTTTGATATCTCAGTAAATAATGATCACCAAAACTAAAACCGTGATTGCTGCGTGGTTACAATCAGGGCGGAGGAGCCACCGTAAAATAGAATTAGCTCCAGCTCCGTAGCCATCAGGCAATTATTAAATGGCTCCGGCTCGTAAAACTCAATCCTTTGGCTCCGGCTCCAGCTCCGGTGTAGTAAACTCATATCCTTTGGCTCCGGCTCCAGCTTTGGAGCCGTCAAACACACACCCAATGACTCCGGCTCCAGCTCCGGTGCCACCAGTCACTTATTCAATGGCAAGTTTAAAAAATTGCTTTTGGCTAACTAACGTTGGAGATGAAACAAAATATAAATTTTTAGCTTTAGCACCACAAATTGAAAAATGGCTCCAGCTCCACAAAAATAATAAAAATGGCTCCGGCTCCTGCTCCAGCTCAACAAAAATAATAACAATGGCTCCGGCTCCAGAACCACAAAAATAATAAAAATGGCTCCGGCTCCAGCTCATCAAAAATAATAACAATGGCTCCGGCTCCGGCTCCACAAAAATAATAAAAAGGGCTCCGGCTCCAGGTCCACAAAAATAATAAAAATGGCTCCGGTTCCGGCTCCAGCTCCACAAAAATAATAAAAAGGGCTCCAGTTCCACAAAAATAATAAAAATGGCTCCGGCTCCAGCTCAACAAAAATAATAACAATGGCTCTGGCTCCGGGCTCCAGCTCTGGCTCCCCAGCCCTGGTTACCATGGCAACATTGCACCTGGTATTGAAAACCTGCTGGTGTTTATTGCTGCCAACGCCTAATCAGTAATCATTCTTCGTTAACGTTGTTTCCTTAAAAGTTCACTTGTGATTAAGCCAATTAATCTTAAACAGGCATGATAACGAAAAAAATAATTGTTGAAATGACCTGCCAACATCTGGAAACCAGGCATGTAATTATATACAAAATTAATATATCGTTCTCAAAGTTTTTAGTAAAATTTTACCTGGGGAATATAGTCAAGTGGAGTAAAAAAAACAATTTTAGCTAACTTTGGTACTAAACTTTTATTTTTAGTGACAGAAGTTTAGTTTTTCTTTCTAATTGTGCTGATGGGACTACCTTTCTAACTATGTAAGGCATTTTTGATTTTAGTTTGAAATAAATAAAATATTTGACAAAATCCAATGTTTTTTTTACCCTGATAAAGGTACAAAAAAAAACAATGTCGGGGAAAAAAAAACAATGGTACATTACTATTATTTATGCTAAGTTGTAGTCACCGGTTTGACTCTAAATTAAGTACATGGACTGAGGATACCTTTTCAAAGCCACAAAAGCACAAAAATATATATTTTTTTAACTTTATTGTAACAAGCACGTCATGTGAAAAATAATTTTGCTATAAAATTATTTTAGGCCAAACTTGCAGCAATTGGAAAACTTTTCAGCAACTAATTGCTCACTGCTAAATTGAAACTGAGCTTTCCCACGGCTAGCAGAGGTCAGCAGTGGTACTTCTGGACCCCAGAAGCAGTATTTCACCTCAATAATATCGATGTCTGGATTTGTTGGCCAGTCCCACGACAATCTAGAATAATTTGCTGTCTGCTCCTTTTTATGAAGGAAATTCATTTCAACAGAAGTTGCATTTATTTTTTCTTCATTGTCACAAAAAATCTTAACCACTTTTCCCCAGTAGTATGTCTTTGGACGAGGCCAAAATACTGCATAATATTTGCCGATGTCATCTTCTGTTATTTGCAACTGTGTAGGATCTGGTACACTCGTTTCTTCTTCTGAGAATTACTCTCTGATGATACTTCAGCTACTTGTTGCTGCTGTTTTGCTTTCTGAAGCTTTTTGTTTACCTTGTTTGGTTTACTATGCCTTTCTTCTATTTTTTTGCAGTAGTCTGCATCTGTCAAATTGACCCATGCATTGAAATACGCCTGCGCTTTATTGGAGTAGACCTTGTTGCTGGCCTGCCTCGTGACCTAATTATTTCTTCAAATGAAGTTTCACTCTGTTCAGGCACTAGCATAACCTGATATTTCATTCCCGTAGGTGCATAACACTGAATTTCTTGGATCAGATTAGCTAATATGTTGGTTTTGCCTGAGCTACCTGCCTCTTCATTATCTACCGTTTCTGCCATTTCCATTTGTATCACACTGTCTGCAGAGGGTTTTTCTGGATGAAATAGCAAAGGAGACTCATCTTGTTTTACTGGAAAACCATTAATTTTCCATGCATTGTAAGCCTTGAGTTTCAGTTTGTCTAATCTGGAAACTTTATACCTAGAATCATCAACGGGAAACACACCCGTTGCTAAAAAGCCTGATTTAACATTTTTTTCACTAAGGCCTTTTTTCCAGACTGAGCAAAGCAGGTCAACAAAATCTGCTTTTTTTAAGGGCTCCCTCGCGTCTGTTTGGTGGACCCTTGCATTAAGCAGCTCTTGATAGTAGCATTTTAAAGGCGCAAAACATGAAACATCTAATGGTTGCAGAACATCTGTGCAGTGGGCTGGCAACTTTAAAATGGAAATTTGGTTTTACATTGCCAATTGAATGGTTTGCAAAGACACATGAGACATGTGGCCATCAAAGATTAATAAGAGAGGTCGAATGTGGTTGGTCATTACTACAAAATGCCTAAACCAATCATGAAAAATATCAACATTAATCCACCCGGTTTCACTTACACCATAAAACGTATTTGGCAAAGCATTTGATCCTCTCCAGCTGCTTTGAAGATTCTTTCCTTTAAAAAAGATTAAAGGGTTCAATGAGGTACCATCAGCACAGCAAACAGCCAGGACGGTGGTGTTCTCCCTATTAGCCCCACAGGTTACCCTAATAGTTTTCTGCCCTATACCTCCGATAGTTTTGCATTTAGATGGATCTGATGGAAAACCTGATTCATCTAAATTCCAAAAGCATTCTGGGCGATCTTTAATGCCCAGACTTATTACTTCTTTTTGTAACATTTCATAAAAACCATAAATAACAAATGGATCAGATGTTACATTTTTCCTGGCAATTTGCATCATTCCTCCTGTTTTTAGAGTGAGACAGTGGCGTTTTAGGAAGGCTTGTGCCCAATCATACCCTGGTTTAGAGTTAGAAAAAAGTGTACTAATCTCATTCGCAACCACATAAACTTGCACAAACTCAAGAGCATTTCAAAAAGAGTTGGTCTAAATCCCATCTCAGCCATTTTTCTGAGGTACTTGGCAATAAACAACTCTTTCTTCTGACAAAGGAGTGGTACGGCCCTGCGAAACAATGCAAGTCCAAGTTTATTATCTTTCTATTTATCTGTGTTTATATAACTTTAATAGATGACTTACTAACCTGTTTTTTTCTTTGAAACTCCCCTTTACTTTCAAGAACTCTTTTGCGCAGCATAGAAATAGAAAGATGGAACTTTTTCGCTGTTGCATAAACACTTTCCTTTTGTTCTAAGACTTCCTTAACTGCCATATCCACTGTAGCATCAGTATACAGCTTAATTTTGGGTACATATTTTCTTGGCATGTTTTTTTCTTATTTTCTAAATCTGTAATCAACTAATCAAAATTTTGGGGTAAAAAAAAACATGTTGGGGTAAAAAAAAATCTAAATATCTGAAAAAGTAAAACAGTTAGCAAAATAAAGTTATTTTTGTTTAATAGACCATTGTTATGACACAACACACAACAAAGGCTATTGTCATAAACCTGCTGCTATCAGATCTGTACAAAAGTTTCTGAAGGTCTTGCAAAACTTTTTAAGATACAAATTTAGCAACTGTTGTTTAAACCAGCATAACTTTACTCAAAAAATAAAAATTAAGATGGTTGAGGGCTTGCTGGTTAGACTAAGAATGTCTTCTTAACCTGAATATGCGGTGCACATTTATTGGCGTCTTAAGTGATCTTCACCAAACTTCGATTAACATTATTATTTATGAAGTGTTGAATGTATTTGCGCCTTAGTGTGGGAAATAACTGGCGCTAACTAATATTTCGCTTAGTAAGTTGTCCTACAGACCTACACCAACTAATTAAATTTCTCGCCGAAGCCACTCGCCAGTCGGGCGAGTGGGTGTCAATCAGCACTCGCCAGGAACGATTTGCACTCGCATTGGCGAGCGGGTGAGTGCTTAAGCCCAACCCTGTATATTATAAATTTTCAGTCAAAGGAAGTGCCAGAGCGTCATACATTGGAACAACGGAACACCACATAAGTAAAGATCCGAGACCACTTTCTGACAAATCCTACATTAAGAGATCTATCTTGGAGCTTGTAAATGTGAGATTAAATCACACAATAAAAAAATGCTTTTTAAAGCCCTTATTAAATTAACTTAAGTTAAATGTTTTTAAATTTTATATTCCAATCTTAATCTCTTACATACATACCTAGATTCATTACATTTGTAAATTGTCTGCAGATACTGAATGAATTGGGTTTTCCAAAATCAATATACCCCAAGATGCTCAATCCTCCAACAAACAAAGATTATCAACAAATATTTGAGTTTTTTATTAAAAGCACTTTCGGACATTTTAAGATGCTCGGAAAGCCAGAGGAAGAGATGCTTCGCGTTGTTAAAGATTTAGGGTAAAAATATGTTAGCTTTCTGTGTTTGTTTATTGTTTAAATATTTTTTTTACAAACAGGTTTTAGCAAACCTAGACTTTACTTATGTTGCAGTTTTTGAATTTTTATCTAATTTTTGTTTGGTTTTTCCTTGTAAATGGTTACCTGGAGAACTAGGTTCAAATTACAAAATATTATTGTTTGAAATGAAAAAGTTTTTTTTAGCTTATTACTAGGGCGATAATTTTTTGACCAAAAAAATTGGGAATTTTGACCTAAAAAATTAAAATTTTGACAAATTTTGCCTAAAAATAATTAATTTTGACAAAATTTTGACCTATTAAAAATACATAGCAATCAAATTTTGTCATTTCTACTCCAATATCCCACTTCATATTTGGAAGCTAAAAAGCCAAGAAAATTACCTTTCATTTAAGCTAAGTTGCAGAAAAATCGAAGTAGAGTATTTTACGCTATAACCGATCAAAGTTTTCAAAATTTCCCAAAATTGACTGACAAATTTTACAAAAACTGAACGACAATTTTAAAAAACTGACTTATAGTTTTTTTTTTTTATTTTATAAAGAATTTATGTGCATTTTTATTCGATTCTGACTTGAAATAATTTTGACAAATTTTGACCTAACTTGTAAATTTTGACAAATTTTTGACTTTTTTTGTCAAGTCAAAAAATAATCGCCCTACTTATTACTAATTGAAGTAAATGTTTTGAAAGACAATAACAATCAGGCTTAAAAATAGAATTACATCAGGTTTTGAAACATGCACATTTAGTCACAAGTAATGCATGAATGGTTGTTTATTTCTTTAATATCTTATCACAAAACACTTAAGCACTTGAACTCATTATTTTCTTGAAACTGTTATAAACTCTTGCTAAGTTTTGTCAAATATTCCATGTTTTCATACACATTGTTGACGTTATTTAATGTACACAACACTGTATTAAATGTTTGATACCAGCAAGCATAATGCATCTATAAATTATTTGCTTGGGTATACCAATATTAGAGATAATACAAGGATGCAATTATAAGCAAGGCATTCACTGCTAGAAATGAACTCGATTTAATTGTTGTAAAGCAGTATGGGCAACTTGTCGACTATGTCGGCCAAAAAATGAGCCAGAAAACTGAAGAAATTGGTGCAAAATAAATTTAATTAAAAAAAAAAATTTTACTTTTTAATTACTTTTTTTGAAAGATCCATCTCAAACTAATAAAATTTGTTGTTTCTGAACATACTTGATCATATATATTTTTGAAATGCAGAATATGTGGAAACATTACGCACTACAGTTGGCAGGAATTAATTTTCAGTTTGGATCATAGGATTTTTGTGTTGATTTGGCAAGATCACCTATATTGAGTTAACCCTTTGTTGCCTGAATTTTGTTTCTTTAAGGCCATGCTGTTCCATCTAAGGCTAAACAAATTTTTGGCTGTTTTAATTACGTACGCGCAAAACTTAGTACTTATTTTGCTATTGTGTCTCTGTTTTAAGCATTCAGTCAATAGTCACTGATTCATACTATGGCATGTTCCACTTGTCTGTGTGACTCTAACCTCGGCAAACAATTTCTATTAAATTTGATTAAAAATATAATTATTTCAAGCAATATGTATTAAAGATTTCTCCCAATTTATTCAAAGAAATTTTTTTGCATTCTAATCTGATTTTGCACTGCATGTTTGCACACGAGTTCGCCACAAAACAGCTTATTTATGTTACAGTGATAAGAGTAAAAAAAACAGACAAGTGAACCCCAGGCCGCACTTAGTACTTTAACAGGCTCCTTAAGTATTTGTTTATGTTAAGTATTTGTTAACTAATTTACTTGTTAATAACTTATTTATCACCTAATGTTGATACAATCTAAGGAATGAACACATCATTTAACTTTAGGTGTCCAACCCAAAAAACGAAGCAATTAAGCCAAAAATGCTGGACACATCGTTTTTTTTTTTTTTTTTTTTTTTAATTTCTCCCAGTTCAAAAAAAATATGTTCTCCCAATTTTAAGAATCTTTTTCTCGCTTTTTAATTTGATTTTGAGCTGCATGTATGCACGAGTTTGCTCCAAAACAGCTTATCTATGTAACAGTGTTAGAGTAAGAAAAGCAGACATGTGCACCCCCAGTCCCCCGGACTGTACTTCAGCATACCTCATATGTATTTCTTTATGTCACAAAAAAATTTGCGCCTCCGCTGCAACTTTTTGCTAATTTATCTCCTTCTTCATAGTCTTGTTTATCGCCCAAACATGGCAAGGTTGATAAATTCCTTTGACGACCACATCAGTTAAGTTTTGGGGCACGACCAAAAAACCAAAGAATTTACGCCTAAAATGCTTGTCACCAGAAGGCTGCAAGATTCTGCCAGCCTGCCGCTAGCTATTTATTATAATTTTATTTTTATAGGCCAAGTGATAGCCATACATTTTTTGTATTGTGTTTTAAAAACTTAGCCAAGTTTAAGGTATATATACAATTTTTGTTGTGCTTATAAGAACTTTTTTCCGTTTTAATTAAATCTATTCAGCTTGAAGGCTCTATGCATACTAGGTTGCGTCATATAATTCTTAAACATTACAAAGTGTAACTTCTGTTAAATTTTACCAGATGTTCTTGAACTAATTTTTTTTACTGTATGTTCTTGAACTAAGGCCACCACTTTTAGGGATTTAAAAGGTTAGGAACACAACCTAACAATAGATCCATAAAAAATGCAGGGCTGCAACTAAAGATAGTTAGTAAACTATCCTAATTCCTAATTAAGTATATAATGTGAGTTTCACCATCTTTTTATATCTAGATATCCGTTCAATATTTCAAAAAGTACCTTAAGCAATGTCGGAACTATGAGTGCTTGGCCACAAGCTCTTGGTGTTTTATCATGGATTGCACATCAAGTCAAAGTAAGTGTTATTATTAAAATTTTTGTTTATGTTTGTTTTAAATCATTTTTTTGCTTTAGGAATTTATTAAATATTGTAAACCTGGCATAGTATACAGTATGTCATTTGCAGTGGGCATACATTTCTAAAGACTCTCCCAAAGTGAGCTTAACACATTTCTAAACCTGAAAAGCACAAAAATGTTTCTATATACACACACTTAGTTAAACTTGGCAAACACTCCAATAAAGCCACCTTTTAATAGGTTAGGAAATAGGGATGTTCAAAGTAGAATATCGAATCCTTGGATTCGAATCCAGATGGGTTTCGAATCCAATTCTGCCGTTTATTTCGGGTAATTGGAACCGATATAATTTAATGGTTTATCACCGATTGTTGCGCCTAACTGTACAAACGCGTGTGGTAAGTTGGCCTGTCGCCGCGGCGACCAATTTATAGTGCTTGCTTTAAATGTAACCTCGTAGTGCAGTGTCAGCGGTTTTTCAGGCGACCAATTACCGCGTCTCAGCGATAAAATTCGTCTAATAATTAAGTGTCAATCAAGCGTTATTGGGCGAGCGGCTAACGTGTAATGTCTGGTGTGGAATTTGCAATTTCCCTAAATGCGTTAAGTTGAAAAAGTAACATAGCGTTGCAAAACGTGCTGGCCGTCCACAAAATGCGCTATAGGGTTCCTTAAGGTCAAATTTAGGCCAATATTCAGCGAAGTTATGGAGTTATGCACAACGTAATTGTCAAGAATTCGTTATGTCAACAGTAACTTTTTTCTTTGCAGTACATTATTTGACTGCATAACAGATCATGCTAGTAAAAAAAGAAGCACTAAGACCCAACAATGCTTTCAAAAACAGGACCGAATTGCTTAAGACTTCTGTGTGCAGTGTTGCATTGTAAAAATATAAGTTTGGGCAACAACCTGGACGGTTGACATATCACAGTTTACATAACTGCTTCAAATGACAGTTGTTAAGAATGTTAAACATATGGGAGATTTTTTTTAATTATAATGTACACATGTTAGCAAATTGTTTGGGCGATTTATTGCTGTGATTGTGGGCCCTGTAGGGTAGATTAAGATTAATCCCTTCCCCAAACAAAATCGAGGCTAAATAATTTAATAAAAATATACCAGGATTCGCTATTCTGGATTCGTTATTCTAGATTCGAAACCTATTATTCTAGAATATCTTGGGATTCTACTTTGAACATCCCTATTAGGAAAATATTATCACTAATGGTGCCGGACCAGCAGTTAGGAATCACTAGTTCAGAATATCTTGACTAGTTAAAGTCACGGAACTTCATTTTATAAAAGCAAAAAGTTTACATAAAATAAAACACCAATGTTATTTAATGCCTTCCAGCCTACCTATTTAATGGAAACAATTGTTTTGTAGTACAATGTTGCATTGAATGAAGGAGTCAATCTAAGCCTAGATGATGATCCCAGAAAGGAAGTAAGCATATATATCAATTTTTTTTATCTTTTGTATGTATTTTGTGTTTATCTTGTTAAAGTTAATCCATCTGATTCTTTGTCTTGCCTGATAGATATTGTTAATGGCTAATGTATTTGTTTAGCTCAAGCTTGATTTTTTCTATAAAAGCTACGAAGAGTTTATGAAAGGAACTGATGGACCTTATCCACATTTAAATCAGCAAGTTCAACGAAAACTTGGCAAGTTTATTGATTTGCATAGGAGACTGTTCTACATTAAAAATTATTTTTTTTATTGAGACAGTAATTCAAGCCTTTTGATAAAATACCACATAAATGTTCTGTAATTCCTAAACTCCTTATTTAAAAAAAAAAAAAGTTGTAAGTCCTCGCCAAGGTTGATCAAATTTAACATTGTTACTTTGGAAGTTACTAACATTTGTTCCTCTACCCTTTTTATAGAAGTACTTGATGCCAACGCAGAAAGTGCCATAAAGGAGCTTCAGTCAATAAATATGCATCTATCTGAAGATTTCCAGAGAAAACTTAAAGACAAGGTAGTTTTTTTAACAGTTTACACACTTCTTACATTTGTTCGTGTTGTAGATTTGGAATGTTAAACTACCTAACATTAAAAAAATGCTAGTAAGTAATAAATTAATTCCCACTGGTACATACATTACATATTCGACTGGTAGTATTACATTTCTTATCTTTGTTTTGTTTCTTTTAGGAAGCCAAAGACCATTTGGCAGATGAACTTACAACACAGAAGAGCAACACACAAAAAATGCAGGACTACATTGTACAAGTTGATAAATATATTGAGAAAGTAAAGGTTAGTAATTTGCAAAGTTGACCTTAACACAGATTTTAGTTTTAAACGCAATCCCTACAGGAGTACACAAAAACAGCTTTGCATTTACCACCCAATCAAAATGCGGTTAAAATTTTAGTATACCATCTTTAATTAAGCACTATAGAAATATGTTAAAAACAGATATCCATGACCATTCGTTTAATTATAACTTCTGTTATTATACAGCTATTATACCTTCTGTTATTATACATTAATTAAAGTATATGATTGTTTTGTTTAACAGGAAAAATCGACTGAAACCAAGAACTTGGTTTTAGAAAGGAGACAGAATATCGAAGAGGAGAAAGTAGCCATCACAAAAACAAAAACTCAAATATCTCTGCAGGTTAGTTGCAAATTGGAGTGTTTTAGGTGAAACATTTAAAAATTAAAAATCCGGCATACTCTGGCATTTTGTTTCAATTAGGTTATTCGGTATTAATATGTTATTATATGTACAATTAACTCGTAATATTAGTACCGCTAGGCGCTAACAAAAACACAAATACACATACAAGGAAATTTGATGCCAGGTTAACCATACCACTTTTACTATACGGTATTAATTATAAAAAAACATATGATGGAAAGGCCTGCATCAGCCTGCATTAGCGATGCCTGTTCTTCTTGGATTAGAGTTAATACCTGATGCAAAGTGGTAGGATAGTTATGTTACTTTGGTTGCATCTTGCCGATCTGGTACCAGAATTTTATGGATGTTTCAGTCATAGTTGTAATTAACTGAACGTTTTTAACTTTGACAGTGAGTACCCAGAAAATATTAAATTACCAAGCAAAGGTAACTAACATTTTTAAAGGCAATGCTAATTTGACCTTGCATGATACAATTTTAGGAGTTGACTATACTAATGGCGTCATCTGGTATCATATCACCGTTGTTTTACTAAATATTGCCTATCAGTATCGGCATAAAATGCATAGGTAAAATACTATTAGTCATTTTTGTCATACCAAAATTGATTTGCCCAAACTTGCAATTTCACATTACCTTAAAACTCATAGCCAATGACAGCGGTGGCAGCTGAAAGGCTAAAAGTCGAACTGCAACAACTTGAGGAGTCGTTAAAATCTGAAACTGAACTCCTGGAGGACATAACGAAGGAGCTGTGGGACCGCGAAATGCAGTACGAGCAACTCGTCAGCAAGGTGCGCTTCGATTATTAATTTTCTTTTTAGCGGCCATCGGCAGCAAAGTCTTTGTTAATTTTTAATATATTTGAACCTACCACGTGTTTAAAATTTGTCAAACGCATTTAAAAGGCCAGATTTGTTTTTCTGGCTTTTTTTTTTAATATTTTTTTTTTTTTTTTTTTTTTTTTAATGTTTAATTTACATTTTTTGTTATATCCAACTTTATAGTTTCTAATTTGGTAAAATTATCACGTTCATTTTCTCCAACTTTTGTGTCGTCCACCAAATAGTTATAATATTACCATCTAATGCTTAACACATTTTTTTCCGTAATAAACATTCGAAGATGGACGAAATGGTTCGAAAGCATAACGACGAGATGCAGAAATTCCACGAAGATTTGCCGCACGTTTGCGAATCCTTGTCGGTGGAAGAACTGCGCAAACCGGGTGACGAGAAGGACTGCTACCTGCAGACCGGGCACCAGGGGGTTGAGGTTAACAACGAACGCCTGATCGCCAAAATACTGGTAGGATGTGTTTACAGTTGTGAAGATTGTATGACGTCATACTATGTAAAACGTCATACTATGTAATTTTTTTTCATTTGACGTCATACTATGTAAATTTTATTAACTGTAGCCACAAATATGAAAAAGGTAACGTTTTTTAATTCTAGCCACAGTTTTTAAAAAAAGTAAACGGTTTCAATTGTAGCCATAAATTTGAGAAAAAAGTAAACGTTTTTTACTGTAGCCACGAATTTAAAAAAAGTAAACGTTTTTAACTGTAGCTACAAATTAAAAAAAATAAACGTTTTTATCTTTAGCCACGAATTTGAATATATTGGTGCTCAAAACGCTAGCAAGAAACAACTATATTCAGTTTCCACTAGCCAGCATATTTTGTTATAAACGTTTTATTTTGGACGCTTGGTAATTATCAGGTGTACACGCACACTTACACATCAGACATCAATATCAAATACTGTTATATTTCAATAAAACCTGTTTAAATATCGTAAAAATTTATGCAGACCTTGTCAATCAACAACTCGGCTTACCTTTTTATTTTTTTTTAAAATAACATATAGTGATTTTTGATTTTATTCTATAGTTAATTACAAAAGCTCGATCATTTCCAAATTTGAACTTCCAGATATGCGTGACGCGTTTTATTTTATTTTGCAGCCGTATCTCACCACCATGAACAATAAGCTGGTCGAAGTTCAGGGTTCGTTGGATCGCGAGCTTAACAACTATTCAAAGAGAGTGCTGCAGGTAACCATAGTCGTAGGCCTTTCACTGTGAGCTGTCTAGCCCAGGGGTGGGCAATTGTTTTTTACCGCGGGCCGCATTAGAAACTAAAATGTTGTGGTGGGCCGAGTCAAAAATAGGATCTCAAATACAAGCCATATGACGTCATACTATGACGCTATAAAACAAGTAAGCTAAACACCTGTTATTACGTTGGAAGTTGTGCGCAATTGCGCAACTAAAGTCGATCTGCAGAAAAGGCGATCAAAAGGAAACGCGTGAAGCGCGTTCCAATGCCCTTTTTTGCTTTTCGAGGCTTTTAATTGCCGATGTGTTTCTTGCGATACAATGGACATATTGTAAATACGGTATAAATCGGGAGAAACTCAAACATGGCATTAACCAAATTAAGTTAACAAAATGTTAATCGGTATGTTTTAGAGCAGGGTGGTCCAAACCCAGGCCCGCGACATCATTTTTCGTGGACCGCGAAGCACTGTTGAATTATTGCAATGCGTATACCTTTAAGCTTTTAAGGGTTTAATCAAAGAAATATAAGTGAACAACGAACAGCAAGCATGTTCGAATTGTTTGGTTATGATTACATTTTCTGGTTACACCATTAAATAAAGCAGTTTACTATCGCTCATCAAGTTTGGATCTAGGGGGTGACAAGAAAGACTAATTTTTTATATGTGTTAGACCGGTTTGAAGGTCGCAGAACGTCCTACATGGAACTTTTTTAAATAGCCGTTTTGCGAACTTATAAGTTGTATTTGCGTTGTTTTTCGTCTTTTTGATATGAAAATAACATAAAACGTACGACCCTATATAAATGATAATTTTTGCAACTTTTAGGTAAATGAACAATAAAATATATCGCGCTTCTGGAAAGTATTGTTTTTACAGGTTTTCACTGTGACTAAAGGCTAACGCCCTGACGTTTTCCTGGTGCAATTTTAGCAAATTGATCTAGTTAAAAAGCATTTTACGCCTATAAAATGCAGTCTTCTAAATTTGTCAAATACATAATTTTTTCACCCTTTTTTTTTCGCGCGCACCATTTTGCCACTCTCATTTATCACTCGATTCCATTTGCCACAAGTTCGACGAGAGCAGCAGGTTTCTGGAGCTTATATGCTCCTGGCACGCATGTAACACTTTATGTGGCCCGCAAAGAATATGCACGAAATATTGTTGCCCGTGATGCTGTCAACCTTGGACCACCCTGTTTTAGAGGTTGGAAACGGCCGCTATTTTGTTCATATTTTAAGGAAGGAATACATTTGATCGAAGCGCAAAAAATTAATTTGCAAATATTAAGCCAAGTTTGACAATTTTTGTTTGGAAGAGTGTCACAGTGCAGAGGGCAACTTTTGTCTTTAAGGACGCTCAAATACACGTGGAACTTACGCGAAAGACGAAAGAGATTCGCGCGAAACGCAAAAACAATTTCCATTTTAGTCTTTAAAATAGGCTAAAAATGGAGTTTGGCGGGGACACAGATCCACTGGAAAAGAGTGGATATTTATGTTTCAACAAACATGTAGAAGGTCGCCCTGGTTTGTATTTTAAGAAAAATGAGCCGCGGGCCGGATTGAAATGCTTGGCGGGCCGTATTTTGCCCAGGTCTGGTCTAGCCGCTCTAGCGTACGATTTACATTTAAAAAAATCGAAAAGTTTAAAAGTTTCAATATCAAATATTCATTTCAACATGATGGTGGAGTTACTTTGAGATAACTGAGCACATTTTTTTTATAATTTTTATGTAATTTTAAACTAAAATATCATAATTAATTTTGTTTGAAGTCTGAAAAAATACAATTATTATTGTTTTTAAAACATTATTCATAGTAAATATGCTGTTGCTGTCAGCCATAGCAATAGCACATACTTAAAATAAGTTTTTCCGGTATTTATTTGTTTTATACTGTTGTTAAATCGCCGAAACGTCGATTAAAACAAATAAATACCGGAAGAACTCTTCAATATCAGTATATTATTCATAGCAGTTATTACAGCAATATTACTTTAGTGTTCGTAATGTGACTATTTAAAATTAAAGCATTTGTAATCTCTCTAGGATAAGGAAGTGTTGGAAGACTTGGAAAAGAGCAGAGAAACTTTACAGAAACAACTTGAAAAAGTAACGTCGGAAATTGAGTTTTTGCAAAAGGCAAGAATTAATTTAAGATTCGTCTTCTCTCCATACCATTGTATTCTTACTGTAACCTGAGACGATATATGAATGCGACAAAGTTATTTTTATTTTTATCTTTTTTTAATTTAAAATAACAATGTGGTTACAACTTTTTGTCAAATTTACTTTTATTTGTTTGACTGTTTAACGCCGGGGATTAAATTGTATTTTTTAAGTCGAAAAACTAAACCTTTAAATGCTGCGACATCGCCTAATTCAATCATGTAGTAGGTATTCATACGATTTTATAAAACAAAATTACATAACGTAAACCGTGGCGAATTTGTTGTATTTAAAGCCGTTTTTTTATTTCCCATTGGTATATAGGAAACCAGCAAAGAAGAACAATCAAATAAACTGGAAATCGAAAATAAGCAAAAACAACTGGAGCAATTACAAGTTATAAGTTTGGAATCTGCTGAAGACCTGGAAAATCAACACAAGTCAATAAAGCTAGAGTAAGCTTTTTTTGTTATTTTACCTGTGCTACTTTCTTACGGTTTCAGCGATGAGTAACACGTTTTGTGGCGTCTCGTAAATAGTCAACGCTGATATTAACTTTTTATCAGATAACCGATGCCTTTATTAACAACCAGTTAAATATATTGAGCTAACATATTTGATTTGTTGTAAATCACAAAACATGGTTATCATAGCCTAACTTTTACGGGGCAAACTTTTTGAGCCACGGAACACTTTGCAGTTAAATGATTTTGTGGGACACCAAACAAAATGTTAACAATAATAATGTACTAAATCAAACAACACAGCAACAATTTATTCACTTTTAGTTTTTTTCTGATGTCTTGGCCTGTTTCGATGAGCATTGAGCAAACAAATAATAAAATATTTGTATCAAACAGTCCCGCCCACGCAAATGGAACATTCAAATTAGTGAAAGCTTCCATGAAGCAAAAGCAATTTACGCGAAATAAACAAGTGATTTGTTTTCAGTGTTACATGGAGCATTAGTCAAATTAATATTTTTTTGCGGAACACGTGGCGATATTTTGTGGAACACTAGTGTTCCGCGGAACACCGGTTGAAAATCACTGCCTTAACGACTTAGATATAAGAACTAGAAAGATCTTAATTGCTTCATCATTTATCCAAGAATAAACCACTTAAAGATTTCCAAATTGGTGTATTCTAAACTGCAATGTCTTTACTTTAGAATCAAGCAGTCGCAGAAATCTTTCGAGGAGCGTGAATCCAGTTACACGGAATGCTTGCAAAAGATGGAGCGGCGGAATCAAGAGTTCCGCGACAAGGTCCAGGAAATGGTGCAGAAATTGGACGACACATTTAAGCAGTCGGAAGAGGTAAAAAATATATTTTTTCGTAATAACCTTTTCAAAAGCCGCTTGAATAAGCCAAACTCACAACTGAGACCGAAGCTCAAAGCTTCCGTGTGTAGTGTTGTAGTAGGAACGAGTCAGACAGGCTGTCCGGTACGCCAGAAAAAACAACAGCTCGGACAGCGTTTTAAGGCAAGCCAATTTTACGCGCGATATATTATGGCAAGTTTTATACCTTAATGGTAAAACGTGATCCAATGTACCTTCCAAAGAGAAAGCACTGGCGGCTACAAACGGGCAAGTTTACAAGTTTGCTTCGACGAGCGCCAGATTTACTTTATCAGCTTTGTTTCTGTTATTTCATTTCTGCCTCTCCGACCTGTATGCATTCCCGCACTGAAACCCTGTTTCGACGTCGCAAGTTAAAATTCGTACACGTAACTGTAAGGTTTGTCAAACATTTCCTAACTGTAAGGTTTGTCAAATAAGTTGTTCTCTTTGGGTACCAAGCAAATCTTATTTTTAAACTTGATAGAATCGTAGTTAACCCGGGGATTTGATTCTAATAACATTGCCATTTCTTACTATCTTACGATTGTGTGTTTTAAAGCATTTAGTACTGTATAATGACAGTGTTAAACATTTTTGTGGTTCACGAGCCCTATTTTCCCCTGTTTTGTCGCTAGTATGGCCGAACTTAGTTTATGAAGAACTGACTCACTTGTGAAATTTTTTAAACAGCAGTAATTTTCATAAATTTCAGCCAGTTACCGCAAACTGATTCACATTAATCAGAATTAACACTATTTTATACAACAGCAGGCAGCAAGCCTACATAATACCAATCTCCTGCATTCTAGGGCTTCAAGCAAAACATCGAAGCGAGACTAAGTCAAATCAATGCCCTACACGAGCGAGCCAATCCGCTGATCAAGCAACTTCAAAGCGATTCCGAAAACTTGCCAACGCCTGTCACCTTGCCCAGTGTTGGATAAATGCTCGCCTGTCTTTCGTCGCAGCACTATTTTTCTGTTCATTCTTCTTAAAATACATTTCTGTTTATAGCTCGCTTGAAGCTTGTTCATTTAAGAAAGATTTTTTTGATTTCATTAGACACCAATGTGTTCATTTGGTACAAAATCACAACACTTTTACCTGCAGGTTGTTAAAGAAAAAAAGAAGTAATTTAAAAAATGGATATTAGTTTTTTTCTAAATACGCAAACAAATAAGGAGACAAATGCTTTTGTTTTATTTTAAAACATTAGAAAAGTGCTTTAGCACTAACGTGTACTGTACAAGAAACGCAGGCATCTGTATTGTGTAAACTGCAAACTTTAGTGTTTCTAGTGGGCGGTACACCTCTGGGCGTAAAGTAGTTACAAGGTGGCGTTGCGAGTCTTTTCTTGATTTGTGTGGCGCCAAACCCACATAAGTTGGTGTTTATTACATTCCATCGTATCACGAGCTACATTCTGTTAAACATCGAACAGCTTGTTTAAAAAACTAATGTTAGCCTACAAATACTATTTAAGCTTGTATATAGGGATATAGCCAACTAAAGAGAGGCCAAGTGCGTTATGACCAATTTATCTTGAACCCATCCGCCCATAACCGAACTTGGACAAAAAATTGGCTTACTAAAGCACAGTACATGCGCATCTTATACTATAAAGTTATGAATTGTTTAAATTTTACGAAACGTTTAATACAAATTTGTTCTATATCCAAGTAGGTTATTAGAAAGTGCATAACCAAACTTTATCTTAAGTATGGTCTGGATTTTATGTATACCAATCAACTTCAAAGATAAATTATTTAAGTTGCCCTACTTTAGGACATTCAAAACGGGAAAGAGATAATAGTATAGTTTTTTAGCTGTGTATGCGTTTGTAAATTGTAAGTTAATCAATTCGGTTGTGAAGTTAATGTTACGTCACAAAAAAATTAAACAATGGATTTTTACAGGATGAAAATTTTTGGATATTTTCTCTTGTTTTTACCGTGGTTTTCATACCCAAAAACGTTTGAATTGACTTGTATTTTTTATCAGGCCAGACTTTCAAGGAATTTATAGCAATGCAGTGCAAAACAAAGTTACGGGATTGTTTGCAGGGAATACGAAGAGGTATGTTCGTGAATCGTGAGTTCTGTTAACGGCATTTGGTGTTAATAGAATTACTAATATCATCGTAAACAATTTATCCTCGTTTGCGACAACTTAGCTTTCTTACCCCATGAATCTGTAGGGGGTCGTCTTACTGTTTGTTGTTATTCAATGACGTGGCCCAAACGCAGGCCCGTCATCAGGGTTGCCAGATTGGCCTTTTTAAGGCCAAATTCCTCGAATTTGGCTTTTTTTAGAGTCTGTTGGCCTTAGAAATTACACATTTGGCCTTAAATTTGCCTTTTTTTAATTGAAAATCCGCTACAAGTCATAAAATATCGATAAATATGATTATTATAGACATCATTTCAGAATTATTGTGTCAACTTTCAAAACTTGGTATACAGAAATGTAACGTGTTCAGTGACTGTTCACTTTTCAATCTATCGGTAGTCTAATCACAACCACCGACGCTTACAAAATTTCAGTTGTTTAGCAAATACTTTTTAAATTACCGTTATTGTGATGTTGTTATATGTAAATTTGTGATGAGTAAATAACATTAATGATTATAAACTTGTTACAAAATAATCTTTTGTTGGCGTTGCAGTGTCTGTCATCTTCCTGGACACACCAACAGTGCGAGAAAACCTTTTTGGTTTTTCACAAAATAATCTCTTTTGTAAAGTATATTAATTAGTGTGGTAATATTCACTTAGTCTTAAATACATACATACATGAATTTAAGCTTGATTCATTGATATCATTTTAATATTAATTGCTTTCATATTTGCCGTATTTATAAAAAGTGTTCAGCTCTGTTCGACACAAGGACTCTTTCCTGTTGGACCATTCCTTTCAGACCTTGATAAGATATTGCCTCCAAAGATAATTTCCCACCGAATTCCCCCCGCCAAATGTATATTAAGTAATTTCGGTAAATTCCTAGTTAAATGCAAGTTGGAATTCAACTAAGATAACAAACATCATAATAAATATTATAACTATGTAGATGTACGTTAAGTTATCTGTTTCTATTGTTTTAACCTAACCTATTTAAAATATCGGCTACATTTAAAAAGCACAATTATTATTGTGTTTATTCTAGTTGACTACAAGCTTGCACGAAAACTAGAAATTTACTGTAATTTCAATTTGTAGCTGGTGTCAGTGTATTATATTTACTTATTATTATTTATTTCTTTGTAAATTTTGACTTTCATCACTTTATGTTTAATAGAAACGGGTAAATATTCATTTGGCCTTTTTTGGCCTTTTTTTCGTATTATTTTGGCCTTAAGACCTTTTCAAAGTCTGGCAACCCTGCCCGTCATCATAAACATTGCCCGTAAAGTAACACGAAGGTGTTATTTGCATTCCGTTAACACGCCTCTGCTAAACGATGGCCAGGCGATGTGTACAAAAACAAAACGAGACTTAGGGATCTTAACTTATTTAACTGAATCGTAACTGGGACTGCCTGGATAACCCACCCAACTAAAATAATGTAACAAAACTAAAATAATGTGACAAAAGTTATTGTGCTGGACCGTTAGTAGGTCTACTGTGCATGGACCTTAAGCTATTCCTGTAAGTTGATTGCCGTTCTGTGGTTGTTCAATAACTCAGATACGTCTAATACCTTGCTGTGGCTAAGCTGATGGAACACGCAACCTTTAATCAACCTTTAACAAATGAAGATTGAATGCCGGACCGTTTCGCTATCAGTTTTAGCCCTGCAAATCACCCCATAACCCTATTTTTGGCATAGACCTACATAACAAGACAATATCCGTAAAACTCAATAGGCTATATACAAAGTTAATAAACGCAGGATGTACATATTAGTTGCCAATTAATGTAATATTTTAAAGAAACTATTTTCGTTTTTTTTTAATTGGGGTTTTTTAAAACTATCTTTCTCTAGAGTCATAGACTAAGATTTGTTCGGCTTTATTATTTTCGTAAGTATAATATCGATATATATTTTTATAGTTTGAAGTTTTAACTGTGGTGTGAGATTTTAATTCAGCATTTTTTGTTTTGAATCTTCAAAAAATAAAAAAGCGTTTACTTAACATGTGCTATAATTACATTCTGTAGAAATTAGATTTTTTACATCTTCAATTTCTTGCCAAGATATTTAGTTTTACTCTAAAATTTTTGTGCTCTGAATTGCATGAAATTCTTGGGTAATCTAGCTTGAGGTTGTCTTAAAAAGTATTTGAATCAAATCCGGTTAATTCTTCATGGACTAGATTTGCTAAAAAATACTGATAGGCCTATATTCACAAAATGCTATTTTTATATTTTATACAGAGCAAATTTATTAACAAAAAGCATGAATAAAAGGCAAGAATATAGCATTACGATATTGTTAAGACTTAATCTTCACTAATTTAAAAACAATTGTGCTTCAAATTTGCTTAAAAAATAGCGTGAACCAGTTTATAAAAAAAGCTGATTAAGTTTGCTATAAAATTAGGCATTCAAACAAATTTTAATAATCGTTGAAAACAAAATCTTTAACCAACTCTAAATTTTGGATTACCCAAAATTTTTACCTACGTTAAAATGGTTCTAAAATAGGACCCTAACAAAAATCCAGTAAAACTCATAACTAAATAGTTTTGTAAATTAAAAAACGTCAAAATAAAGGAAAAATTTGTTGCAGCCAAATAGTCAATTTTTTTAAATTATTATGTTTTTCAGATAACCCAAAGTTATTTTTACAGTTAAGAGCTAAAATACAGAGACCTTATAACCTTTATTTAAATTTCATAAATTCGGCAAACGAAGACCTTTTTTTGTTAATTAAACAAAATGTCAGGTAAAAATATATATGTAAAGCGTAAATAACCTTTAAAAAAAGATTCTAAAGGCATCCTCTGAAGCAGCATATTTAGTTGCCAAAAATATAAAAATTGCATGCCATTAAAAAAAGCTTATCAAATTGACAATCTGAGCATCTTTGAAATTGGAAGATATCACTGTAGGCTGACACCACTCGTTGACAAATTATGATAAGGGTCAACACATAAATAGCAAACTAGTAGTTTGCCTTGCAGTAAGATGAATCCACTGATTTGGCCGATTTAGTCCAGTTTATTGTATAAATCTATGGTTATCATGAAAATGCTTCCTATGCTACAAGTGCAAAAAACAATAGGAATTTAAATATATCCGGTATGTTAAAATATATAATACATATTGATATTTGTACTAATATTAACATTTTTTATAATTACTTGTTGACTTATTAAAAATATGTTTTTACTGTAGAATAATGGGAAAGACTAAAAAAAGCTTCAAGGCGCACTTACAACATAAGAAATTTAAAGAAACATATGAAGCACAGAGTGACATGTATGACACATTTATTTTTATTTTTGGTGGATTTAAAAAAATGTCTTTATATGTTTTATTTTATTTTAGTTCAAGCCAAGGTAAACTGACCAAAAGACAGCTGAATTCAGTAGCTTAGATTGTATTAATTTGGAACATAATCATACTGTTATGTTGAAATTCCCAAAGTTGTTTTGCAGTTTATTATTTTTTTAATTTTTAAAGCACGACTAAATCAAAAATATTTATTATCTACTGTTTAACAAATTTGATATTCCTATTTGAACACTTGAACCTTATTTTGCTTTGTAATGCTCATTTTATTCTTCATTTTCTAATGATTTGTAGAAGAATAAAAATTTAGATTTTAAAACAACCTTTGTTTGATGTATAGAGTCAGGCGGAAAGTGAGGATGTGTCCAATTCCAGGATGCGGAAAGTTATTGGTTATTGTAACAAATCACCGCCGTCTTCATCCTGATATTCCAAAAAAAGTTTTTCTGTTCGACGGTATGTGGCGAAAAAACGTTTAGGAAATTACAAGTTCTATTCAGGCTACAAATGCTAGTTTTCCGGGATTGTAGTAAAGGAAATTGGTAATCACTGCAAATTAAAGTAAGGTCAAGAAGCAGATGTTATTCATTTCTAATTTCCACCTAAAAAAGGTGTAATATAAGACCTTTACCCTATTCAGTTATAGTAAAAAAGTATCGACAAGCACTTGTTAAGATGTGTGTTGAAAAGCGAAATCCAGTTTTAATTGCAACTCTTTCTGAAAAGCAAATAATTACAATTACTCCTGACATTGAAACATTTAAAAATCCTGAAAAGGTGTACCAAAGTGTTTTCAACGTGAAATTTTTTTTCTTTTAACGTGAAAAAAAAGCGTTGTCAATGTGAAAAAAATTTCAGCACAAGGTATACTTATCTTACAAAAGTTCTTAATTTTTTGGCATATTGCTCAGCAAAATTCAAAAAAAGGAAAAAAAAAGCTGTGGCAAAGGTGAACCAAATGGTCAAACAGTGGCACAGACGACTACGGCCAGGAGAATAAAGACAATATAATTTCTGGAAGGAAAAAGTAGGAGGAATTTAAAACATGTTCCAACACCAGTCAGAGAAATAATGGAATATGACTAATCGACGAACAGTATGGTAATGCAATCAGTTGGTTATTGAGCAAGGACAGTGGTACTGTAAAAAAGGTGATTTGTGGACCTTATACGGAAACATTTTCATTTGAGTAATTTTTCGGTTGAGGTTGAGAAGGGGTGCATTTTTCTCGGCTGAGAAGAACTTGAGTACACCTCAGCGGAAGAACCTAAAAATGGAAATTTTTCAATTTTGGTTGCTGACCAAAAAGAAAAGAAGAGTCATGGCTGCATTGTCATTTGGAAAAAAGAATACAAAGATATGGGGTTAATCTTAGCCCATGCATATGCAATGCATATATGCATAATTTCTGCATATAATCATCAAAAAGCTGGAGAAGCCTACTTGTTTTCCTCACTTTTGCATGCTGGTAATAAGTTAGAAAACTCAACTTATTGTAAGTATTTTAAAAAAAAGCATTTAAATCAGTTGGTATGAAGGTTTCTGATGTCAGAAAAGTTAATAAAATGTAAGTGGTTCATCACTATAAGTATAAAAAGCTGTTGAAACAGTAGAGAACCATTCCGTCAAAATGACACACGGGGTATATATAATATAACACACCCTATGGAAGCTGTTGAAACAGCTAGAATTGCCCTAATTAGTAATGCAGGTGTGTAAAAGTGTTGTTTGTTTTGTTTCTTGGTGTTTTTCAGTTTTTAACCTATGTTGTTTTTGTGTAAGCATTTAGCAGGTGAATCGTTATCACAAGGTACAAGTCAATCTTCGATGTTCAAAGTGGATAATTCAGAGAGTAAGTTTTTTTGTTTTTAACTAATAGTATACGTTTGGTAAATCCCGGAGTGTACTTAACTTTTAAAAATATCATAAGGTTTGACCCTATATGAAAAAAATTGTATATATATATGAAAAGGTTTTTTATGCATATATTATGTTTTTTATTGTGTTTGACAGTCCTAGGTAACAACAACATATGTTCTTTGTGAGTTTTGTTTTTCTAAAAATATTGGCGTTTTGGTGTTTAAAGTTTTACTTTTATGTCAATCAAAGTATGTTTTTTGGTAATTCTTCCTCGTCTAGTTGTCTTTATTATGTTTCAGTAACAAATGACGAAGATGAAAAGTCATCTGAAGACATTTCGACTGAAGATATCATTTCAGGTAATAAAGTTCATTTTATAGCAAATATCACTTATGGTGCTTTGTGTGAATTCGGATTTTAAGCCTTTTTTGAAATAACGCATTTGACCCAAATTTTATATCACTGGCTTTTTTGAGTGGAAAGTTAAATTAATTTTTAATATATATACATTAAATCTATATCGTTTGATATCTGATTTTTAGTAGGAAATATCTCTACACCAGCGGTTCTCAACCAGTGGACCATGGCTCACTGGTGGGCCATAAGAACATTTAAGGTGGGCCACAGACCAATTTAAAAAAGCTACATTTGGTTTCATTTGTGTCCCTATATTTAATTTTACAGGAATAATGGCTTGGGGAGGAATAAAAAAGGAATGTAAATTTATTGTTCAGCGTCAATTTTCACACTAATACACGGTTGAATAAATGATCTGTTTTGAAATATGTTCTGCTGTGTTTTGTTCTAAACCTTTTTTCTGTTTTTTTCTTTCATAAAACTATTAGGTAACAGAATTTTTTTGCAACTTAAATGGGCCACAAAAGAAAAAAAGTTGAGAACCACTGCTCTACACCTAAGGAAACGAAAAATAAGAAGGTGAAACAAGCTGATATAGCAATTAGCAATACGGTTCAATAAGTAATCTCAATCTGAGTTTTGTTAAACCTAGCAATCCGCAAAAAATAAACAATTTAAGAATAAATTGCAGAACGTGGTGATGAAATGCGTTAAAAGTTTACTTGGACGTGCCGAGATTGGTTTTGGGCAGGGGTATTTGTTTTTTTAAATAATTGAATTGGTTAATTAATTATTTATTTGTTTTTTTAGCTTAGAGGATCTAAGCCGTGTGGATTCAGAATGACTTGTGTAAGATATCCCACTGACATCTCAAACAAACAAGTCAAGTGGTTCATACCACCAGCCCAGAAGTCTTGATGTGTACTGTTTGTGTCGGACAGCAATGGAATGGATCTTGTTTGTCCTTTGGTAGTCAAGCCCTCCCACAGTTTTCCACTGAGCTGCCGTCAGCATACCAGGTGGCACAAACATGGATTACTGGAGCTTCTAAACCATCAACCTCTTCCGTTTGTCGATTTTGTCATGGCTCTTGGAATGAACGACGTTCTAAATAACCTAAGCCAAATGAAGACCGACCCCGAACGTCGTGCTACAGAAATCATCCTCCAGATTGGTTGACATAACCAAAAAATATATTCCAATGCCAAGGTAAATAAGCAAGTACTAAAACAATCCTAATTATATTTACGTTTTAACATTTTTTATTGTCAAAAATCGATATATGTGATTTATCTGTGCATTTTGTTACTGCAGGTGTTCTGTTGTGGCACCCACCCTCAAAATTGGTGAAATAACCAGCGATTTTTTCTGTACAGAGTTGTTAGAAAAAGTTTGTTAAATACACGCTGCTTAATATTTTGCTATGGTCAGGTAATATGATTGGCAATCTTGGAAGGCACGGCAAAAACATTTTTTACAAACAATATTCAGAATCGTATGGTAAAATTCAAAAGAGGCCGGAACAAACGGTTACCAAAGATAATGGCACGCAGAGCATCATGAAAAAGAGCCAGCAAGGTGGAAAAGAACCAGGTTTCCGGGAAGGAAATCTAATGGTTTACATAAGTTCGCACACGTTTACGCCGATTGTCATGTTGACTTTGTTCGTCAATACAGCAATGGTGTCGGGGTGGGCGAAAAGCGCATAAGAACCAATACTGAGTCGTCAGACCCAGAAGAAAAAATGGGGAAAGCGATCGCAAGTGGCCACCCCAGATACGAGTATTGAAAATACAGGCAGGCGCCTTCAAGCCAGCTTCGTAGCTGCAAAAAACTAAAAAAGAATCTTGGAAAGGGAACTCAATTCGTTACAAACTTGCTCTTGTAAAATGCCCAAAAATTGTTTAGCGCGGCGCTGTTGTGCAACTAAATTTTCTTCAAGCTTAGTGTTAAATGAAACAGATTTTGCAGAAATAACACAAAAAGGTAAATGGTTGTCTGACTTACATATGGACGGGGCAATGTCGCTATTATCTAAACAATTTCCGCAGGTATCTGGTTTTGAAAATTGCTTGGCGTTTTCCTCTGATAATTATTCGGTATATACACCAAAAGGTACATTTGTGCAAATTATCCAGGTAGGCTTACAGGAAAATTATTGGGTAACAGCGTCGAAAAGGTTTTCAACTAACGAGAACACATTAGTTATTTATGACAGTGCCAGTCCGAGTCTGCTGGGAACTGTGTCCCATTCGCGTTCGCCGCAGCTCCTTGTCTGGGAATTCGGCCGGAAATAAAGGAATACAAGTAACGTGCTACGAAACAAAAATAATACAAAGCGTAACAGAATGCAACTAGAAATCCCGGTATTTTGTAATTGTCGTTTGGCCTATAGACCTATTAAAGATTTTAGTGTGCAATGCTACTCTTGTAGCAGAGTTCCTGCTAATGTTTCAAATGGGGGGTTATCTGGTTTTAAACCTCCGTACGAAATGCGCTCGATCGCTTTTTCCTCTGTAGGATGGTGCAGAAAACAATTAAAGATGGACTACAGGTAGCCTAAAAGACGGGCCACGTCAACGCCCGATCAAGAAAAAACGAACGAATCTCGTAAATTTGCCGACAGCATTTCCGAAATACTTAAAAACAACTAGAACGAAAGAAGACTGCTGCTCCATGAAATGGCATTATATAAACGACCATCAACATTGGGGAAGCGTTTAAAACAGTTACCAATCTATTGGAAAAACACAAGACGATTCTAGCCCGACCATTAGAAAATCATCACCATGCGGTAACTGCTGTCTGTGTGGCCACTTTAACCATAGTAAGGGAATGGTGCCATAAAAAGCTCACAGTTACAACCAAAATGGAACCATTTAAAACAGTTGCCTTGTTGCACTAACTATGGTATCTATTTAAACTTCGTGGAGCAAGGTACGTGGACAAACAAACTCGTTTTCAAACAGATAGAGGGGCCACAAAGCGATATGGAAAACTTTTTACTACAAGGAAAAGAACGACAAAGCTGCACTTTTCCGTGTCTAAACCTACACTTAAACCAGCTATTTCAGAGTGTTTTAAGATTATATTTTTAGAAGCGCCGCCTATGGGTCAACTAGATTTTAGCGAAGCCAAATGGTTAAAAATAAGTAATGCTATTATTAGCATACCAAAAAAGATTTTACCTCGCATTAGATAACCACTTTTACGCAATTTCTTCCCTAAGCACTTTCCTTTTCAACCCGACTTGTTCTTATCGAATGTCACGTCAGGATCTATACTGCTTTGATGTTTTTGACTTCTTATGAATTTGGGTATTAGGCCTACTTTGCTATGTATATGTATATTACTGTACCTATAGGAACTGACGATGCCAGTGTATAGGCGAAATATATATTCCTTTAACAATATGTCTGATCCTGGTTTGACTCAAGTTTTGCTCGTATTTTTAACTTTGTTTTGGGCCTACAAGCCTTTCATGTATAGTTCTTTTATTCAATTTAATATTAGATCAATTGCTTCTTCGTATTTTTTTTATATTAAATAATTTAATCTCACAGTTTGACCTATTCATTTGTTCTGGTGGACTTTATGACGTGTTGCTGAAAAACGTTAATAGAAACATTTAGAATCTAAATTCGTGGATTTCCTGGAGGTATATGACGATCTGTAGCCTATTCAATGTGCACATAGTACTACATGTGGACAGTTATAGAAAGAGGGACCCATGTGATGCAGCGATATAGCGAAATCAAAACTTAATTCAATTTCTCAACCTTTTTCTTTCGTGGCCCATTTTCGTTGCGCAAAAATTATGTGGCTAAATAAAGTTTTATCAACGAAAAAAACATAAAATAGGTTAGAACAAAAAACAGAAGACCGTATTTCAAAACATATTACCGTATTAATTTATTCAAACATGCATTAATAAGATACTTGCTGCTGAACAATGAATTTACTTTTTATTTACATTTCTTCTCAATTACTCTCCAAGCCATTATTCTTTAAAATGAACTATAGTGAAACAAATGAAACTATTTTTTTAATTGGTCTGTTGCCCAACTCAAAATGTTTATGTCCCACTGGTTGAATCGCTGATGCAGCCCGACAACATTCGTACAAATGAGTACAGGTCGAGTAACGCGCCCCTCATATTGTTAGGTTTAATTAGAGGTGTCCTGCTGTTTTATTATTTTTAAGCACACTGTAATATCTAAAATTTAGAAGATTCTAAATTATCAAAAACGCAGGAGTAACTCACCCTGAGGCGGATATAAAAGGTACCACAATAAGGTACACTCTTCGTGGATAATACAGAAAAAATTACGTTAGCAGAAAGAGAAGACAAGAAACCAAAAAAAATAAAAAAATTTACCAATATTGCCAGTCAGTAAAGAAAAGGCCTTCCCACGCGGTGGCTAGGTTGGCAAAAGAAATAACTATTCATTTATGTAGATTGTGAACTCTAATTTAAAACGATATTAAGCTGCATAAAATATATTTTTCACGTTTCCACGTTGGAGTACGTACAGTTCGGTACCAAAGTAAGTATGGTTTTCATGAAAACAAAACTGTTGATAAAGTTAGTATCTTTAACAACGGTAAATGTGGCTATGGAATCACAAACATACCTGCCTATATATCTTTTCCGGTAGTAATCCCCAAACTTTGTTTTGTTCTGCATGACTGTAGACTTTTCGAAAGCCTGGCTGAAAAAAATGAAAGTCGTTTAAAAATCTGATATTTTACCTTGCATTAGATATTCTCGATTTGCTACAAAGAATATAGTAAGAATGAAAAAAAATGTTCAAAAGTATTTCATTTTGCTAAAAACCATTGTTTAATTTTAATTGTGACATAACAGCAACTTGACAATATTGAATAAAATTCAACTTCAATTTAGGCCAGGGTAATATACACAGCTCAATTTTTATCCTATTACGTTTAGAATACAAAACGTTGCGTAACTTAAGAATATATATTCGGATTTCTAAGCTATATATAAGAGGCGAAACGATCGTCACTAAACAACTGAACAATAATGGTGTTACATCAACAAAATGAACTCATAACGTTAAAGATTTTGCACAATTTGTAAAACTTTTTATGATTCGCAGTTAAGGAAATTGGGAACTCTGCACCTGGCATTACACGTTACCCAGCGAACACAAAACGTTATACAACCATTTTATAACGTTACCAATTGGTTGTAAAGTGGTAATACGTCGAAACACAACAGAGTAAATGCTATATCTTGTTTTTTCCCGAACGTTGTTCTGTTTACCAAGCTAAAACTAATATATAACAGAGTGTTGCTCTTCCAGCAGTATATATAATAGATCGACGTGCTATACAGAACGTCTTCATCAGGATACTGACGTATCGTGTAAAACAGATACAAAAACTAATGTTCAAACGTTATTATAACGTAAACATAAAGTTATAAATAGCCAAAAACTACAAGTGTTTATGCAACGTTAAAACAAGCGTTTAAAAATCGTCCTGAACATTTATTAGGACGTTGGAGTTCCGTTTTTTATGACCTTAGTGTTACTTTAATAGGCAACATTTAAATGCAATTTTTTTACTATATTTTCCATAACGTTCAAAAGTCGTGCATTTTAAAGGTATTTAATTGTACGTTAACGATGAGAATTTACTTACGTTATCTCAACGCTATAAAGCAACACATAAACCAGTGGTCGGCAAACTTTTTTTGTCGCAGCCTTTCAAAGCTATTGAAGGCCCACTACGTTTAACTATTACACGGAAAGTTTATTGGTTCGTATGTGTTGTTTGCACCATTGCATTTTCACTTGCTTTGCTACTTACCTCCACTTTTGCACCTCACCTTTCACGCTTTCACGTTTTTCGTTGGCACCTAATAATTAGTTACATTTGACACACACACCACTTTTCTCTCGTTGTTGTAGTTTGCGTAAACAAAAACCAATGTCGTTAGTCGTGTTTTGGGGCTAGCTGGAGAATCATTATAGAAACCCTGTGAATTGACGTTTCTGTCACCTTTTTAAGCGTTAGCCGCTTTTCGTTGTCTTAGTGTTTTATTATTTTACTGGTCGCTTATTTTAATACAATTAAAAGACAAGCATTGTAGCGCTTGGAAGACGACAGACCGTAAAGTAGAGAATAGCTTAACGTCACAAAACCACTACGACAACCAGTGTCAGGGTATTTGTTTTAAGTTGGTGGCATTAGAATATTTACGTTATAAAATAATAATAGTTCTAAGAACAACCTGTTGTTTTCAAACGAAGTATGAAGCTATCATCCAGTTTAAATGTGCGAAACAAATTGAGTTTATTTGTTTAAATTAGCAAAACTTTCAGTTAAAAGAATACGTGACGCATATGGCACATCAAGGGATTCGAACATTGCTCAAAATAACGGCAATAATAGTTTAATTTTACACAAATTGGACTGTAAAGGTATGAGTCGCATGACGCAAGAAATCATAGAATCTCGCATCGTGCTGATTAGATTAAAAATCTGATAAAACTACATACAAATTCTTACATTTGACGTTACAAGTGCTGTCATAGTTCAAGTAATTTAAGAAACGTATTGTTCTCATGTAAAACATTCTACAAAGCGAAAAAAATGCTCGCGAAGGGCGAAATTTTTAGAGTTTACATATGTTTAAGTTGGCAAGAAATATAATTTGACAGGCACTCTCAGGGCCACATTTGGCACGCGGGCATGAACCACGCTGGAACACCATAATTGTTAGCCACATCAACTTTTAAAATACAGTGCAATCAATGTACGGCTATCATGCGGCCCACAACTACACGATTACGTCACGCTTATATAACGTTTCACTTATGAACTTGTTTTACGTATATCGTTAAACGTTAACGTTTTGAAAAAAAGTACGTTATGTAAACCTTGCTAAGTAATGTTTTAAAATCTAATATTATTTTAATTATAAATAACGTTTAAAATCCGTACTCTTTCAACAGAGTTATTTAAACGTTAAAGTTGTGAATAAAATACCGTTAGCTAAACGTTTACATGTAATTTATAAAGGTATAAAATACCGTCACTCTTACATAACGTTTTTTTTTATTTTTTTTAACTTATTTTACGGATATGATTAAACGTTAAAGTTTTGACAAAAAAAACGTTTTTTAAACCTTTGTAGGAAACATTTAAATAGATTAGTTTTATTTTAACGAAAGATAAACGCTTAAAAACGTTTCGCTTATGATCCTATTTAACGTATATGATTAAACGTCTAGGTTTTAAAAAACAGTGATATTTAAAGCGTTTCAATAAAGAGATTTAAATCTCTTTGTTCCGAAGTAACATTTAGATATAAAGCTTACTTTAATGTAAGGGCAATTACGTTTAGAATCCTAACAGTTTGAATCGAAATAATTTAACATTTAAGGTGCGAAAAAAAACATTACCAAATTGATTGTTTGAAAAATATACGTGCCATATAAATTGTATTTTATTCTTATTCAAGTGAATTGTCAAACAAACACTTATTTGGTAAGTTTATGAAGGGTATTACATATATTCTGACAAAAGACATAGGTTGGTCTATTTAATGATATTATATTCGCAATTAACCTTGCCTTGACAAACAAATCGCATGTCATGTTTTGTGGCCCGCGGGAAACAGCGTTATTGGCATGAATGGCCTCCTGCTGGCTCGCAACGAACTCCGACCCCGTCCCGCTTCTCTACCGCGTAACTTTACTCCACACGACGCCCGATTGGCCCATATAAGGATGACATTATCACAGTCGAGTTTGGACGTGTTTTGCGCGAAAATCTGAACTTTGAGGAAGTGCAAGTTAAAGGCAGCTTTGCGCAGGAGCTTGTTGTCAGCAGTTTATCTTATTTGCCTAACACTTAGACTTTATTATCAAATATGTGTTTAGGTTAATAGGATAAGTTGTATGTGTTAGCTTCCTTTACAGGTTTTTATAGGTAAAAACGGTGCAGTGTTTATTGAATGTTATGAATTTTGTGATATTTATGAAAATATTGCAACTATATCTAACGTTTGAAACAAGTTTTAATTATATCTGTGGAAAGTTTGCACATCTGGGAGTGGGATATTGACAATAGATATATCGAAAAAAAGTGTCATTAAATAGAGACTATTTTGTGAAATTTGAAGACTAGTTACATGTTCCTAATTCAGTCGGCTGCTAATCAAGGTAACGTTAACCTGTATGATTTTTGATCATTTTATATGGGCTTAATCAAACCACTAATGTAAGACACATGTTCAATGCCCTTTTCAGAATTTTGCACCTCCAACATTTTTACCCACACAGTATCCCTACCCTACTGCATTTACTTTTCTTCATTTGGCGGATCCAAGCTCCCATTTTTAGTAACATGCACAAAATGTCACCATGATTGAAATCATGGGATGCCTTTACAGACTATGACAAGTTACTTCATTTAAAATATTTTTTAATGTAAGCGTGAAGATTGCCACATTTGTTTAACTTTTACCCACAAGTAAACATTAGGATTTTTGAATGTTATATTTACATGCAGTTTAAATATTGAAAAATACAAATATTTGAAAAAAAATACAATTTAAGTGCCGACCGTTGATGCGTACTTTTTCACGTGAGATATGCCGTGCAATAAATAAAATCAGTATTTTTTAATTAACACCAAACACGTGTTTTCTAATTCAGAAAACTCACTGCGGACACGTGGTATTAAAACAAGTCATGAAGGCATAAAAACAGTTACTCGTAACTGTAATTAGGTAAATGGGTGATGTAGCCTATCTAACTTTTGGGCAGTTTCAAGAAAGGGTCAAATAATATTTTGTCTACTCCAAGTTTCTCCGTTAAATTTGAGGTTGTTTAAATTGCAAGTTAAAACCACAAACGTTTAATTAGAAAAGGTCACCTTCCTTTATTTAGTGGGACAAAATACAAAAAGGTTTGGTGCCATAGCGTGGCTTGAGTACCCCGAAAATTACGACCCGCTGGAATTCTGTTTTTCCAGAAAGTTTATGTTTTCCTCGCAGACAGAGTAGAGCTGATGCTTCTTTGCGGCGTTTCCAAGCCCTTCATTCAGCAAGTCTAACGTCTGCCGCAATGTAACAATTCTGTCGTTGTGCCTGCCCACCATTTTTAAGCAATAATCAATGTAGTGGAGGCACCAAGCTTCGCTTTCGCACTTTAGGCGTCTGTCGTCGCTTTCTGTTTGGTGAAAATCACTCCAAATGGCCTGCATCTTTGGGATTACGTACTCGTCGATCTGCCAAACGTTTGAACCATTCGACCTAATTGCTCCCTCACTGGTGTCATGTAAATCCCAAAGGCAGTTTCGGACGCCGACAAAGTCAATTTTCGGTTTAGCCAAATGCATTTTTCAAGGATCTGGTAGAACAAAAAGGCCTCGGCAAACTTGCTTTCGCGCAATTTCTGTTTCGCGAAAATGTTCATCTCAAACGCGGTGGCTTTGGAAAGCGCGTCGATGACGTGGGCAATTTGATCTAGCAGCTCATCGGCCTCTTTGTATTCTCTATTCAGCAACTTGGAAGAAAACTCCTCAACTTTTATTTTAATTACATCTTTTGTTGGAGCTGCCGTAAAGAAGTTATGGTTTACTTTATGCGTTTGAGGCAAATTCACTACCATATGCTTATTGCTTACCGTTGTCAGGAAACATCGCTGTTAACGTTTGGAATTTGCCATCGTTGTCTGCATCATGCAAATAGTCAAATAAAAGAGAAGAAAATCACAGTGAAACATATACAGTAAATTGCTCACCTTTTCGCAAAAATGGGTCGATGCCTGATTGTACATTGACGTTCCCAACACCCTCTGCTATTCCCTCTGAAAAATATCATTCTGGTAAATCAGGGTTTTTTAAACTTTAATGCGTACCCCTAAAAAAATTGGGTTCGCGTGGACCATGTTCGGCATGGAATTTTCAGAGACTACGTCATAAAACCAGTAATTTTTAGAAACATACTGTTTTCAGGCAAACAACTGTGACAATGAAATGAAGTTTCAATACATTTAAGGGGAAGGCACCAAAGATTTTTTTTAATTAAACTCTTATATAAGTTTTGTATTTCTAATTATACACCACGATTTGAATTAGGCCTTCATGGTCATGGTCCGCCTTTAAAGTAGTCAACGTACCCCCAAAGGGTCCATGGAACCCAGTTAAAGAACCCCTGTGGTAAATGGATAACAAATTAATTTAATAGAATTAACCGTTACCAGTATTCTACAAGCAAGTTCCAGATGTAGGCCACCACAAGTTGCTCACCCATTGAACGCGTTCCGGTGCCCTGATCAGTCCGGTTTTCTGCTCGATTTCCTTGATTCATTTGTTGCAATGTTACTGTTGGAAATGAAATATATATCACACAATGTACCCAATGGGTGTTAACAAAAGCATAAGGCATTTAAATCAAATTTACACTTAGATTTTCCACTATGGCCGAAGGCTCTTAACTTCTATACTTTACCGCCAGTATCTATCCGTGAAGCAATAACTTCGTTTAAAGGAAGAAAAGCGAGCGACTGGTCGGGAATTTCTATATCCATTCTCGTCACGACCTCAACTGCGTGTTTTTTTATCTTGGACATGTCCAGCTTATTCATCAAGACAAGAAGGTCGTCTCTCACGACGGTCATTTCGGGCCGTTGATTGCGATCATGGTTCCAGCATTGAATTATTTTGTTCTGGAGAAGCTTCACAATTTCGCGATCTTGGGGACTTTCAAGCCCTCCTATGATATCCTCTATCTCTTGCATATCAGGTCTGCGTCCTTGTTTCACGGTTTCTATGAAGATGTCTTCGTCCGCGCTTTGGCATAGCCGTTGGCGTGTGAGCATCACGTACGTCATCAAACCGTAGCTGTACGTATCTTGTTCCCTTCGCACACGCATCACTTGGCCAGTCAGGCGTTCCGGGGCAGCGTATACGCGCGTCATTTCCCTCGGGCGCGTATCACTTCCAGTGGCCGAAGACGAACCTGTATACGAGCTTAGTTGAGCACTTCCGAAATCAGCAATCTTGCACACGAGGTTGAGGTCTAAAAGAATGTTTTCAGGTTTTATGTCGCCGTGGGCCAAGCGTTTCTTGGGGTTGAGATTGTGGATGTAGGCAAGCCCGGAAGAAATATCCACAGACATTTGCAACCATAGTCCCGGCTCAACATGAATTTCACTCACCACGAGCATCCAAAGATTTCCACCTGGTAAGTATTCCATAATAAGACCGACCGTACCTGTCCATTGAGTCCAGCCATGGACACGAACAATATTTTTGTGATTTGCTTCATGAAGGGCGTTTAACTCGCTTTGGATTCTGCAAAGCAGTTCGTTAAAAATATTTTTTTAGTAGTTACAAAAAAAAAAAATCCCTCTGTCAGGAGGAAGAGGAAGGAATCGAGATTTGGCTTGGTAGTACATGGCGTGCTTATCCAAGCGAAGCACATAGAGTTGCCAAACGGTAAAATTAATTCACAGGCCGTTATAACTCGGCTTCAGCTTACTTAATCTTTGATAGACTGATGTTACATAATATGTAACAGTGAACAGAGGGCCATATAGCTCAAGTCTTTTACAATATGAAAGTATTTATTACAGTCACTTTAGACATAAAACGCAACATTTATTCATGCAAAATTATTCAATCGTTTTTCAAATCACATGAATTCAACCTGCTCAATGTATATTGCATCAAGCGCTTTTTGTGTTGTTGCCAATATAGGATGTTACTTATAAGCGGGTCAAGGGTTTTCTAATGAGGTTTGTTTTAGTGTTGTATTGTTTTCAACTACTTTATATTCGTGACTAACACCTATTATTTTATTCCAATCACTTAATCTATTCCCCTCAGTGGCATTAATCTGGAATTTTCATTTCTTGTATTTAGTTCCATACGTGGGACTGAATATAGCAGAACACTTACTATACACACTGTACAATGCACAGTGTTTTCAGTTGAAATTACACATTTCTCGAAACTTTTTTTTCAATTTACTACATAGCCTACCTAACCCAAAGAATCATCGCGCTTTGCGCCAACATATTCTCTGTTTGACTGCTTGTTTTACCTTTTGAAACAAGTTTCCTTCGATCAAATGACGCCGTGGACACTATCACTTATGTTTTGCCGTTTAAAATCATATTTTCTGGAATGACAATCAATTTACACCTAGCAATCTACAACTCATCCTTATAAATTCGTAAATGTAACACAATAACAACTTGAATGTTCGATGCTTACTTACAGAATTACATTCCAAACTAACGTTTAGCTAAAGAAAGTCACAGGAACATCAAAACCACAGTAATCTAACAATTTTTCGCAACTGACAGGTGTTACATCTAAGCGTCTCTTTGCGCTATCTGTTCTATTTTTCTACTTAATAAAAACATCTTGTGTATTTGTGACTTGTGACTATTAAACAAATTATTCGCATAAATGGGCGTGAGTTTCAGTAAGTTGTATCAAGGGGACGCGGCCGAAAAAGTTTAAAAACCCTGTTTAAAAGTTCAGGCCAGTCAATTAAACGACACTTTCGCACTTGAGGCGGTTACCATGCTAACCTATTTCGGTTACATTTAGAGGTACAGTGCAGGCTACATGTTTTCTGATCACCGAAAAACAGAAGAAAACATCACATGATAATAAATTTGTTATTTGCCGAACATGTATAGCGCCATATAGTGCAACATTTAAGGCGAAAAGAAATGTTATGCAATTTTAACAAAATTTTCGCAATATTTATCTATTTACTATCCGTAACATTACTTTTTGGTTGCTTAATGTCAAAATAATATTTTAGAAACATCGGCTTAGCAAACATATACGGACATTATTCAGCACAGCGTGGTCCAACTTCTTTTCATCGCGGGCCAAAAAATTTTTTTTTTATCTTGCGGGCCAAGGTTTTCAAAGAGCGATTCTTAGGCTTATTGCTGGGTAATTACACGAAACCTATGGCATAAATACACACTTTATATAATGTACAACTTTGTTCAGCTACGGTAGTTACAAAATAATTTCAACACGAAAATTTTGCAAATTTGCCACATAATTTATTGATAAATGTGACGTCTGTGGTCGAGGTTCTTCCTCGATAACATCGTTGGTGTTCACGGGAAAATGCCAAAGAAAATATTTTTGAACAAAGTGGTATTGTTATGCATCACAGAGGATTATTCACAAAGTTTTTTTGTCGATTACAATAACAAGAAACAAAAATTGAAGTAATATTGCTAGGTTGAAGCAAAGCTGACTATCAGTTCGCGGGCCAAAAAAGCGGAACTCGGGCCTGCAGTTGGACCACATTGGTCCAGCATAATTTTCAATAGTATTTACAAGTGCATTTGCTCGAAGGATTGTTTCATTTTGTTTAAATAGGCAAAATCTAGTAATTTAATTATTGCGCTTGTTGGAACAGTAATTACTTTACATATAGCCGTTATAAAATGATTTTTTTTATCACACGAAGTTAAACATTACATAGTATTAAGCTGGTAAATATCCCATTTAACTTAGACAACGCCCGGTAGTCCATCTAGCCTTTTAATAAAGATTAACGAAAATATAAAGGGTCCGCTTACTTTTTTCTCAATTGGTTAATATCCCGTCTACCTCCAGTGAACGGAATGCATTTGACCGCCACAACATCAAGGCTTTCGTGCTTTGCAAGACACACGCTGCCAAATGAACCGGAGCCAAGATTGCCCCAATTCTCAACAAAGCGATTGAAACGGTGTGAGGCATACTCAATTATCTGCAAACCAAAACACAGTACCCACTCACTGACGCACAGGCGTGACAACGTTCATAAAATTAGACGTTAATAGTTTATATGGTATAGATATAGTACGCTTAATACGTGAGTGTTGCAATAAAAATGGCGTTTTAGACATTAAAAACAATTTAAAACAATGTGGATTTGTTTCAAATTACAGACTGATCCCCACCTAGATCGACTAATAAAACAAAACTTTGTCGTTAAAGCCTAATAGAAAACACATCTGAAGTTCGTGATGAAAAGCTTGGGAGTGAATATCGGGGTGTGATAAACCCCAGGGTTTATGAGTGAAAGGTCGATAAAACCAGCGAAGCAGCCAATCCAAAAAGTACATCGATTCAGACATGTACACTATACAGGTCATCCTCATTTAAACATTGCGATAAATAGGACTTACACCAAATACCGTATCTAATGGAAAACAAATCAGTGGAATTTTTACCCCTAATAAAAAGTGCCAGTTGATTAGTCTAATTTGAAAATACGGATGTTTAAAGTAGAATCTAGATAATTAGGGTCAAATTATGATAGTATGTCGGTTCCAATTGCCCGATATAAAGGCAAAAATGAATACGAATCCAATTTGGGTTGGAATCTAATTCCATATTCTACTTTAAACATCCCTAATTGAAAAAAAACTTGCGTCCAACCAAAAAAACATAACATAGTGAAGTAAAGGCCTGGTCTGAGACATCAGTTGCCCTAAAAAACGCAACACATAGCAACATGTTGTTTTACTTGTCAAAATTGGGATAAATAACCCAATATTTCCAAAAAACTATAATGAAAACTTTTCAGTTACACTTCACACAAGTTTTGACACAATGATCTCGTCAATTGTGATTTGTCCAGAATACTTCAGTCAAGTCAAGTATTTTTGCCAAAATGACTTAAATCAACTTAATAAGTTTTAGAACAGTGACTTAAGTATGCACGTAATGTAATTGATTACAACTCTGTTATTGTCTTAATGAATTAGTGCTTAAGATAAAGACACCAGAAATAAAACAAACGTACCTTGTTAGTCGATTCCAGTTGCGCCATTTTATATTAAATGCTCTAATGAAGTAGGAAAGTAAAATTTATTCTTCTGACATGTAGATGGTAATTCTTTCTTAAACTACGATCAAATTAACAACGGACAACAAACCTGCCAGCTTGTTGCCTGGTCGAAAGCCTAAGGCAAAAGCCACACAACTTCAACGAAATGCCAACTTCACAAATGTTCAACAACACAAACTTTTACACAGTGCCCAACCAATGTTGTGTGACGTTCCTTTTCACTCGCTTTATTGTTTGTTAAAACCCGCTCCCATACATTCACGGGCAGACATTGTTACTAAGTTACTGGGAGCAACGAGAATCGTGATACGTTTTTTACAATGGGAAAATGACATACCTATTGAGAGTGAATGATATATAAGAGAGACTTACAAATATCAAATATGTTTTGGTGTTTGGAAACAAACGAATCAGAAAGACAAGTAGTAATGCCTTTCTTTATACTGTTCAGGCGCAGCAAAGTCCGCCGTACGCGCGCAGGAACACACACACTGTCTGGCTAGCTACCTTACAGCTTTACGAAATGAAGTCGGGCAAAAAGTCACAATGAGATGTTTCTGGGGGCTGATTGGCTTTATTACCAACTAAATTTTGGAAAGGCAAAATAATTTGCCCTTTTAGCGTTTTTTCTTAAACTATCTTTAATAACAGCCATACGGAGACATTAACATCGCTACTTATATGGCCCTATCGGATAATACCTATCCTATCTTAATAAAAGTTTGGTATAATTTAACTCAATATTTAGCCACAACCAGCGTGAACGTTTTGTTTGATTGGACCAAAGCGAAGTGTGAAACCTTGGTCCTTTTACGTGTATGGTTTTAGTCGTTTTAAGGCTAAGATCATATTGAACAACATAGGTAAAAACACTTTGAAGAGGTGCATATTGCCAACTTATGGCGCACTGGTAGGCCTACTAGAAGATAAACACAGAAAAAACACACCTGGCCATAAAAATAATAATAAACAACAGAAGTTTTATTGAAGCTAGTTATATTTAGCTGCTACCATGTGTTACATCTATTATATAAATTTAAGTTTCCGATTCAATAAATATACACACTTTTTTATCCTGTATTAATATCAACTGGCTGTTGGCGTTGTCAATCGTTTTGTTTTTGGTGTTTTACCGACGACCGGTGGAACACCAATCATTTTTTTTTCGGGTTTATGCAAAATTCGTGAAAATGCCTGATGGTTGATATATTTGGCATATCAAAAGACAAACATCCATAATTAAAAACGTGCAAGAAAAACAAGACACATGGTTATTTTAAAAAGTTGTTGTGTAAACCATATAGTTAAAATTAAAAACGGAAATGCTAAAATTTACAAAACCTAGCATATTATCGAAATAGGAAGTGGGAATATTGCAAATCTCTATTAAGAAAAGACACAGCAAATACAGTGTTGTAATGACTTTAGTCAATGACTTGACTTAAGTGCACTTAAGTCACTGTTTTTAAATGACTTGACTTGCCTTAAGTCCTTTGGGCAAAATGACTTGACTTGACTTAAGTGTTTTGGGCAAATGACTTGACTTAAGTCATTTAACCAAATGACTTGGGTTAAAATAAACTTATTAATTAAGGATTTTTTTTATAAAATTGCGTTATTTATCCCAATCTTTGCACATAAAAGAATTTGCTTGTAGTATGGTGCTTTTATGTTATTTTTTACTTGAGTTGCTCATAATAAACAAAGGATTTTGCAGGTCTTCATAATTTAATGTTTGTTTTTTTGACAAGGGCTGGACTTGAAGTTGACTTGCTCTAATTGTGACTTGACTGGGACTTGACTTGTTATTTATTCAAAAAGACTTGACTGGGACTTGACTTGTTATTTATTCAAAAAGACTTGACTGGGACTTGACTTGTTATTTATTCAAAAAGACTTGACTGGGACTTGACTTGTTATTTATTCAAAAAGACTTGACTTGGACTTGAGTTATTTTACGAATGACTTGACTAGGACTTAAGTCATTTCAAAATGACTTGTTTACAACACTGGCAAATACTGCTCAAAACATTTGTCTAAATAAGATACACTATAAGTTGCCCTGCCCTACGGTACAACTATCTAGAGCAGAGGATCAGGGGTGTCCAATACGCCGGCTCTTTAGTTTACCCAGTTTTATGCGGCTCATAAGTTAATGGTGCACTTATGTTTTTTTAGAATGTGTCGATTTTGTTTGGTTAAATTATTATTGATTTTTACCGGGTCCGATTTAGATTGTTTGCCTTTTTTGTAGAATCGAGTCAATCAATATAAGAAACTTCGATAACGTGATTAGATTTATTTAAGAAATCCATCGTAAGTTTAAGACCCTACTCCACAGTTTGCGCCAACTGCATGAGTGGATAAACGATGAAATTAAGAGCGCTTTTAGGATGTTTTTAATGTACTGTTTCCATGTGACCAAAGTACGCCAGCGCCGTGTGGAAATATACCGTATAAGATTGCATTGTTAGTAACCCAGTGGCGGGATTCAGCCGGTTCGCGCCGCTTATAGAACCGTCTCACGAAGTTTTATGAGATCAGCAATCCGGTTAGCATTACTGGTTACTGTCAATGTATTTTTGCATCTTATTTGCTATATACACCGATTTTTTAGATACAAGTCATAACTATAGTCGCTCGCTCACTTACGCTTGATTGAGACTTAATTATTAGGCCAGTGGTTCCCAAACTGATCGAGATATCGCACGTTTATGACGTAACACTTATCTTGTTCAAGATAATAAAATGCTAATTGTTAGCTGGTTTAATTTGTAGGCAGTAAGGAACTAATAGCAGCAGTGTAGTATTGTCGTATGTATAATGATTAGGGCGATTATTTTTTTGCTTGTCAAAATTGTTTCAAGTCAAAATCGAATAAAAATGAACATAAATCGTTTACAAATTAACGACCGAGGTCTCTCTGATTTGGACAAACGGATTGAACAGTTTGTTGTCTTTCTTTGCGTGTGATTTGCAATTATCCAATTTCCTATTTCAATAACTACGTCTTTGTTAATTTTCTGCAATTATTTTTACGTTGTATTTCAACTGTTTTCATCATTTTTTTCTAAAATAACCATCTTCTTGTTTTCTTTGGCATTTTTATAGTTGTTTTCATTTTGAAATGACAAAAATATCAACTAAGTATTTTCTTGAGTTTTGCATGAACCCGAAAAAATGTTGAAGACGCCAAGACACTAATTAAGAACTCCAAACAACAATAAGCTATTTAAATCAATGTACTTCTAACCTGGTCTTAGGTGGTACATGAACACTGTACAAAAGCTCAAAGTGGTACGCGAGAAAAAAAGTTTGGGAATCACTGTATTAGGCGAAGGTTATCGCTACGCGAAGTAATACAAACAAGGCTACGTTTAAAGTGAGCACTACAAATGTGTGGCCGCAGTGACTCGCCTTTTTCAAACTTGCTACTCGCGTATGTACAATTAGAAAAAAATTGTTGAGCAAACAAAATAGTTGAAATACAAGGTAAAAATAATTGCAAAAATAAAAAAATTCAAAACTAAATTTAAAAAAATATAAAACTGAGTAACAATTTTAAAAGATTTCTACGGTTTGCTTTAAAGTTTTAAACAGTGTTGTAATGATTTAAGTCAGTGGTCGGCAAACTGTGGGCCGCAGAGCTATTTTACTGGGCCCTGACTTCATTTTGAATAGCTTAGTGTTGTCATGCAGTTGTTGGCAGTGTGATATCCGTACATTCATTGCATTTTGTTTTAAAAGTACATGTGGCTTACAATTTTTATATTGTCATATTGTAGCGTGGTCTAAACGCACGTGCCAAATGTGGTCCTGAGGACCTGTCGAACTATATTTTTTGCCAAATTTAATTGTAAATTAAGTGCACTTGACTTGGCCTAAGTCTTTCGGACCAATGACTTGACTTGACTAAAGTATTTTGGACAAATGACTTCGGTTTAAATGATGTGTTTTCGGAAGGTTTTTTTAAGTATTTTTTATTTTAGCTATATCCAAATGGTTGCACATAAAACAAATTGCTTTCTACTTATTGCGTTTTTCTTGGTTTTTAGTTCAGTTATTATAGTTAAAAAGTTGTAATCGTTTAACGTTTTGTTTTATGACAAGGACATGACTTAAAGTTGACTTGCTCTAATTATCACTTGAATGGGACTTGACTTGTTATTTATTCCAAAAGACTTGACTTGGATTTAAGTTATTTTACAAATGATATGACTGGGACTTCATCATTTCAAAAATGTCATTTAAAAAAGTCGGAAAAAGGAATAAGTCCAAAATTTAATGGAACAAGACCTAAATGGACAAAATAACGCTCTATCGACTAGGTATGGACGGTTGGGGGACGCCTTTTCGGCATCGGCCGTTTTGGTTTCCCTATATAGGCGCCGCTGTTTTGGCACAGGATTGTTTGCCTCTGTCTTAAGTTAGGCGCGGGTAATGGGTAGAATTAGAATTTGGGTTAGGATTATTATTAGGAGAGTTAGTGATGAAGTTAGTGGTGGGGTTCAAAGTTAAGTAAGGGCTGTAAAGGCCTTATTCTGGCTATTTAGGTCTTTTTCCGACGAATTAGATCAGTTGTACAACGTTTTGTATACCAACGGAGCCTCCGAAATGGACCAAAAATGCATATTTCAGTCAAAAAATAGCCTGGACACCTTCCACGGCGCACCGCTTAAGAAACGCTGTTAAGCTAAGCATTTTACTTAATATATAACGCTTAAAAATCGCATCTGAACGACTTGGTCAGAGTAAACATATATCTTGTAGCTGCCCTATATATTTATCGACGCATACATTATTATTGTACCGAACTGGACAGATTGCCTTTTCCTTTCGTTCTCTTCCTGTGCATCGCATTGTGTAAGTTGTCTGCCCTTGGGACACGACTCGAAGCTATTCAGAAAGCGTTTCAATCTTAAGTAAAAGCGGATACACGGTCTAGTACACCGCCTCTTGAACAATGCGCCATAAGGGGGGGTGGCCAGGTGCGTCGCGACTAATTTGAAAAAATAACCTAAAATATTAATCATAGGCTATCAATTTTTTTACATTTTTGTTCGGTTTAACGCATTTATCTTATACAGTATTTTACAAAGATTATGCTACTATAAGTCCTGTAACAAAAACTTACAAGAAATTAAGAGAATTCCCTGTAATCTTAATAATTTTATCTGTGAGCAAAGGTGTGTGTGAGGAATAAAGAAACGGGATAACATTTATGTCTGGCCATATGTAAAGTGTAACTCTCTGGTAATTAAAAAAATGGACGTATAAAACAGATAACCTTAGAAAACCTGAGGTTATCATTCGATGGATAGTGCAGAAATATGCAAGTGTTTTTCCCGGGATTTGGATTGTGTCAGTTTGTTTAAATCTGATGACTTTCATTAATGATACTGGGCTGGTTGAAAAAAGTTGAAAAACAATTGGTTTTACTTCATTCTGGAATCAAACCTATGTTGACTCGTTGGTTTTGGTTTCATTTCTGCTCTTTTTCATTTCGTTATAACATTTATTGTTTTTTTAGAAAAGAAAAACAAATCGTCTTGTAACCTAAGCTTCGCTAAATGTCAATTTTGCTAAGTTGCTGGAATAATGTTGATTTGTGAAGTTAAAAAATCTTGCAAAAACTTTGCATTACACGGATCACAAGTCGTAATGATGCATGACACTTATCTGTAATTACGGAGGCTTCTTATAAAGGCTCAGGCTGACTTGCGTGAATATCCCCTTAACCTTTTCAAGTTTATTACACCCCTTGGCCTTGAAAAATTCTACTGCAAAAAACTGCCAAAAAGGCTTTTAGGTTGTAAAATTTTTAACGCCCGATTTAATACAAGAACCTTTTTATGCTTTGGTGAGCTTTTTCACAGCTACCTAAAGAGTCGGCTATTGCTTCTAGTGGCCCAGTGGGCACACACAATAATACCAAAAAACAACAATACCAAAAACATCTATAAAACCAAATACGCAATAGGCTAATATCCACGACGGAATAAGAACTTATACGTCTGAATAAGACATAAACCTGTCAGAATAGTTCCTAAATTTACCGGAATAAGGGCTAAATGGCCAAAATAACGCCTGGAACTGTAGGGCGATGAAGCATTGGCCGTGTTTGGGTTTATTTGTGGGTAAAGGGTGGGGGTAAAAAATGGGCTGGGTTTGAATTTTTTATAAGAGTTGATGATATACTTAGGGTTTGGGTTCGAAGTTAGGTAAACTTTTGTATAGGCCTGATACTGTCCATTTAGGTTTAATTCCAACGAGTTTAGGACTTATTCCAAACTAGACGTTTTACGACTATAAGGTATTAGTCCTATTATGGTCTTATTCCGAACTGTGTTTTATTCCGCCGTTGATGTTGTTCTTATTTGGGTCTTATGGCTGGAGTCCAGCCCAGTATTATAAATGAAAGACATCAAAGACTCCAACAAACTGACACAATCTATATCCCTGTTAAAACACTTGCATATTTGTGTACTACATCTAATGATAACCTCAGGTTTTCTAAGGTTATCTGTTTTATACGTCCAGTTATTTCTGAAAATTTTCACGCTTTCCGGCAAGAAAGTCTTTCTACTTTTACCCACAGTGGCGACCGCACTTTATATACCAGATATACCAGAGAGTCACATACATTTGATCAGATGTAAATGTTATCCAGTTACTTTATTACTCCTCACACACACACCTTTGCTCATAGATAGATTTATTGGAAATATTACACACTAACAATATTGAATAGGCTATATTAAAAAAAACACCGTGCTTTTCTTTGACATTTTTATAATTGTATGTGTTTTTAAAATGCCAAACTATCAACTAAACATTTTTACGAATTTTTCATAACCCCGAAAAAATACCTGACTTACGTTTCACTGGTCGTCAGTAAAACATCAAAAACAAGTGACTGACGAGGCGAATACATACACTTATGTAGTACTTCATACAACGATACATTGTTTAAATCAGTGCTTTTCAACCGGGTGTATCGTACACTCCAGGGTGTACCATAATTTTTAAACAGTGTAGGCCTACCAAATTTCAACTTTGTATCCTCACAACTTTTGGAGATATTGCCCAAAACCAATCCAGCGCGCCAACTTCGCCCAGGTACTTTGACGGGGTGTACCAGACAGACTTGGACAACTAGATAAATCTAGTTTTATAATTCAATGAGTTAGAGTAAAAAGCGGCTAATTCTAATTCTAATCTAATTTGTGAATTGCTTGTGTGCGCTAATTTTAGTTTTAATCTATTCGAATTTTACCAAAACTGCCACTTTGTCCAACGTCATTTTTAGTCTCTCCGTTAAAACAAAGAATGTCAATTAAAACTCTTTGGTTGGAACTACTTCTATGTAATTGTTACAGTCTAAAAAACATAAAAGGCATAACAATTTGCACACACATATTTACCATTCATGAATAATTTCTGAAATTTAATTTTTTGGTAATTCTAATTCTTATCCATTTTTAAAAAGCTAAAATAAATCTAGTTGTCCAAATCTTCTACCAGATAACGTGTGTATATTTCAACAGGGGAGGCATGACCACCGTGCTATCTGAACTCCACTAAATCGAAACTAAACAAACTGTCGTAGAATTTCAAAGTGCATACTGTCAGGTCGCTTATAGATTTATTGTACATTTCACATAATTTAGTATAACACAATAAAATGGCTTACAGCGCAGTAAAAACACGTGTTGCCAGTACGGCGTGCATTGTTGACTGTAGTGTTTTATCCAGCAGTAGCGTGACACTATATAGCACAAGAGCGACTGCGATGGGGATTAATTGAGTTGAAATGCCGGCTGGATTTGCCAAAACGGCCACGAAAGGAAATGAGTATCGAGGTGAAATATTTAACACTTTACCAGGCGAACACGCTATAATTACAAGCACAAACAGACATGCGTCGTTCCTCTAAAGGTGTATAAATAGGCCAATGACTAGCTATCTGATAGCAGAAGCGTTACTTTGCCGCCTCTCGCTGACCATTGTAGGGTAATATTCCTATTGTATTATAATATCGTTTGACCTGTAGTAACCTGTTGTTTTGACGTTACTTTGTGGCTGTTCGACATGAACGATGTTGAAGTAAGCATCTGCAGTTTTGGCTGTACACGATTAAGGTTTGTCAGCACAAAATAGTAACTTAAAGATATCTTAATTAAAAGTTTGTGACACACTAGTTCAGGGGTCGGCAACCCCTGACATGCCTGCCAAAAGTGGCACGGGATTATACCACTTTTAGAAAGTGCAACCATTACAACACCAACACAGCATAGATGATAAAAACCGATTAGACAAAGTAATTTATTACGTCACAATCGTCAATGCAAAATGCTCAAACTGTTGTGGCAAAAAAGTGAAAAGATTTTAGTTTTAATTTGAGACTGATGTAAGTGCGCAAAAGCAAATTTGACTGCGCAATTTGTTTGGTATGGCTGCGCAATTGCGCAGTTGTGCACCTTAGAGTGAACATTGGTCAGATCACAGCAGGGCTGCGGAGTCGGATTCGAGCAAGACTATATGTAAGACTACCAGAGTTTGACGTGTGCGCATGAGCAGTACCAAAATTAGAACCTAATAAGGCAGCAAACTGTAAATTGTTAAGGTGAAATAGCATATAGTGGCATACTTTCCATGAGCCCCATGAGTGGATTGCTAAATATGGTATATTCATCTTATTTAGTAACGTAAATCGGAGTCGGACTCGGGTTGTTTTTAACCGACTCTGTAGCCCTGGTTGCCAGTGCAAAACCAAACATAGAAAAATGTTTGGCACGCGATTTGCTGATATTTTGAAATTATTCTTAAATTGGCACACTACATACGAAAGATTGCCGATCCCTGCACTAGTTGGAGCTAAATATGGTTGCAACGACGCCCCTGAAGCAATTTCAAAAGCCTGCAACTAAATGTTGTGTGGTGCGGGTCAAACACCGAAGCACACAGCGGGCCACATATTTTGGTTTCGCGGGCCGCATTTGGAAGAATAACTTGGGCTACTTAACCAGTGAACATAGTTTGGGTATTGCTTCTCAACATTCCTAACTACCGAAAATGATTTTTATACGCTTATAATAGGAGCACCTCAAACAAAGCTACTCTCTCGGTTCGCACAACTGACTAAAAAACAGCAACGCTCGCAATATATGACTGATGAAATTTTGTATTTTTATAAAGATATAATTCGGATTTACTATACATTCCGACTAGGATTACTACAGATTCAGTGTATTGCGTGGACTATGGGGTGTATAAGTTTTGTGTAAATGTAGAAAGAGTGTACCATTCCAAAAGAGGTTGACAAGCACTGGTTTAAATCATCATACGCTTTTTCCTAATAGGTCAAGATTTTAACGCATAAATATTATTGGTCAAAGTTTGTCCAAATTTTTCATCTTTAGTCATTGATTTGTGTCCTTGGCTGTTACGTAAAATGATTATGAGAACCAAATAGTAAATGTTTTTAACGTTCGTTTGATGCAAATGTCATGAACTTTGCCTAATGACCGGGAATCAAATAACTATTTTTTTAACATGAGTGCACTTAAAATAACTAGTCAAAACGTATGCCTTGTGTTATCATTTTCATTATGTGGTTTATTCGTTTCTGGGGTGAAGATCGAACAGTTTCTTAAGTTTGATTTTATGAATTTCATCAGCAAACGTATTGAATACCTATTTATAACGGTCATGTAATTTAAAACTTAATATTGAAAACATTTAGATTTCTTAATATAAAATTTAGGACCTAGAAAGCGAATGTTAATGCAAACGGTTATGTGGGGCGCAGCCACAATAGAATAAAGTTTATTGCAAATAAACAAACAAACGACAAACAGTACTTACAGCAGGTACTTACGACATACGTACAACAAATATATCTCCGTACCGCACGCGATCTGGACTCCAGAATGAACAGTGAGACTGCTAAATTAACGATTTACATTTCTAATATAGCCTACATCGGACAGATGTTAGTAGTTACTAATTCGTTAGAAACATGACACATAACACGACTTGGAAAATCGACCAGGCACGGACGAATTTATACAACACGCGACGGGAAATTAAAATTACAGCATGAGCGATTGAGCCGGCAAGCTGTTCACAGGCGGCCAGAGTTGACGGGGTCACAAAGTTCCAAAGGCGCATGAGTAGTGTTTACGTTGCGCGAAGTGTGCCGTGACCCCAGGTGTGCGGAAGTGTATTCCGGCGTACTCAGGTTACATCCGGTGAGCAAAAGTAAAATTGAAAAGTGTTCAAAAGTGTGCAAAAGTGCCCTGAGGAGCAAAAAAGCGTCTTTGGGTGAAAAAAAACGTTTTTATAAGTTTCCGGAAGTGAAGGTGGAAGTGTCAAAAAGTGACAAAAAGTGTGATACGGTAAGGTAAGGTAGTTCTCTACGTTACAGTGTTTCTGTTAGGTCCAAAAGATTTTTTGTAAAATTTTCAGAAGAGTCAGAAAGCTACTTTTGCGCGAGGTGTGCCAATTTCAAAAAGTGACCTTTGCACGAAGTGTGCCAAAAATATCGTCGATTGGTAAAGTCGAACTGTACATTGGTTGTCTTGTTTATTGTGGCAGATTTGGGCTCGTTCACAGAGAAGCGAGCAGAGAGGAAACAGTGTTTCCCTATCAAGACTGGTTTCCTAATTATAGCCAGTATTGGTTTACTATTGACGTAAAGAGCAATGAGATGGTATTTTATATTTAGTTCATTAAAACTTTAGTTGTTTGGTAATTTAACTTGAATATGATGGATTTTATTATTGGCACACAAAAAAAAACTTACATTGTCCAATTCATTTTATTTATTTCTAAATATTTGTATTTCAAATATACCATTGACTGTATAGTTTTGCTTGGCGTTCGCAGAGCGTTGAGTTGAGAGGAAACACTGTTTCCCTATCAAGACTGGTATCCTAATTATAGCTTATAGTGGGTTAATATTGACAGCGTTGAGTTGCTGATTTTTGAGGTATATTAAAATCTATGTTATTCGTAAACTTTTGTTGAATTTTATGTATTTTATAAATGACACACAAAAACCACACATTTTCATTGCTAATTTTAGTTTTTCTTAAATTAAATCCTAAGTGGTTTGGAAACCTATTTTGTATTTGATGTATTTTATCCAATGTCAAAAAACATCCTTTGCGCGAAGCGTGCCAAAACAATCGCCGATTCGTAAAGTCAAATTTTATATTGGTTCGTATTGTATGTTGGAATAGATTAATAGTGCTCGTTGTTCACAGAGTGGCGAGCAGAAAGGAAAGAGTGTTTTCCTATCAAGACTGGTTTCCTACTTAGAGCTTGTATGGATTTTCTATTGACGAATAGAGCTTTGAGTTGCTAATTTTACTTTTCAGATATATTAAAACCTTTTGATTGGAAACTTGAATTTGATGGATTTTATTATTGACACACAAAAAACGAAACATCTTCAATTCACATTGTTTATTTTCAATAAATTTTATTCCAAATAAACCACAACTAATTATACGAGATCAAAATAAAATTCTGACTATAAACTTACAATTTACTTACATTGCTGTTACATTAAAATATGCTTATTGACCCTGTGTGTCGTAAGGTTTCTTTTGAGCCAACAAAAAAATGTTAAAACTTTTTTAAAAGTAACGAAAATAATCTTTTGCGTATGTGACAATCTAAAAAAAGAGACATTATCAAGAATTTTACAATTTATTAATGACATAAGTTGTTTGGTAATTTACCTAGGGTTTTTTTTTTAAACATGTAATCTTTGTTGAAATGGAATTAAGTTTATATACAATTTATTTACAATTATTTTCACTGAAGTAGATATATATTTAAAAATAGTTATTTGGTGACATTTTTCCCAATGGTATGATTCTAACAAACAAATACAGTATGTTAGGCCTTCCAACAATTTTTTCGCTCATCCCTTTACTTGTGTTCCATCACCTTGTGTTGTGGTGGCCCAGCCGGGGCGTAGAAGAATAAAATTTTACACACATTAACTATGGATTAATTAAAACAAAGCCACACAATCTAATATGTATATCAACGATTGATTATACAAAATGTACTTAGTTTTTAATTTTCAAAAATACATTTTTAATTGAAAGGTGTGATTGTTTGCTCTGTTTAGAATCCGAGAGGGCAATTTGTTGTCTATTTAAATTCAATAACTAATTTTGACTCACGTCGCTGAAAATCGCCATTTAAACATTGTTTTTTTTTGTTCACCTTAAAACTGAAAACGTATTTAGGCAATCACAGTGAAGCGGTTGGTGGGCGAATATTGTTGACAGATGATCGCATTAGGAACATAAAATGTCTTAGAGGGTTGGTCGGGATGTGAAATACAAAAAAAATGTTATATTTTATATTTTGAGAAGCTAGTAGGAAAATCAACAGGAAAAAGGTCTTAATATCTTTTGAGAAGCTGAAAAGAAAACCAATAGATATAGAATACCTCTCTTTTATTTAGCTAATCGGATTATTAGGCTATATTACAAAAAAACACTTAAGACATAATTTTGCCTGAAAATGATTTACGAAAAATGAGCTGCGAGTTTGGCAGGCCGCAACCACCTCGCGGGCCATAGTTTGCCCAAAGTTGGTGAAAATTTATTTGAAAATAATAATTCATTACGTAATAATCAAAATTAATCTAAATATAGACATTACATCATTGCGATAATGCACAATCAGAAATGAAATACATTTAGATAGGCTACCCGACTATTTTTGCCTTAAAACAAATTACCTGAATAAATTTGGTAACTTATATTAAAAAAAAATGAAATTGGTAGCTGATCGATTCGATATGCTAAGCTAACCATAGTATCATAAGGGTGACACAATATAATGTTTGTATCTGGTAAACCAGAATTAAACGGTATGGTTCGAAGCAATATTGACGAGCAAAATTATTTGAGCCATAGATTTTTCAGCCATTGGGCATCCCCGAGATTGCACAACAACGTTAAACACTTAACTTGACTTTATTTTTTTTCAATTCGTGTGAACTAGGGAAAGGTTTAACAGGCCAAAGCGTGTATATTTGTATTAATGTTTTCCACATTACAGCCAAGTCCCATACAAATATCAGTGTAATATTGACAGGTTGAGTTATCGAAGTTCTAACCTTTCCAGGCAAGTTTGGGCATGCCCGAAATGCACAAAAACGTGAAATAATTAAACATGACTTTTATTTTCGTAATGCGTTGTTGAAAATGGCGTTTGATTTATGCCGCTGTTTTCCACTGCATGGCCGGGTTCTGTTTTATTCAATAATTCTCCTTCGCTGAAAAAGCATATTTATAAATTTAACTTTTTCATATTTCGTCAATCTGTTGTGCTATAGATTTATAGGGAAAGTACCATAGGGCGGCAATATACGTTTACATATTCGACTATTCGTGGTAATATCATCACTGTGATTTTTTGGCTAATCTGAGTGTTTTTTCGGGACAAATTTGTGTTATGGCCGAAAGGAATTACAATCAAAACTATTTTTATATGTTTGAACTATTGTTAGTGAAGACTATTGTTAGTGAACATTTTTAAATTACTTGGGTTCTATAAGATGTATCGATTACAACAGACAAACTGTTTTTTTCTAGTTTCACTTAGTTGTTATCGCGTCAGCAATACGCAAAATATTCTACCTATTGGAAAATGGTAGCCTAACCATTAGTTTGAAATTGTTGACAGACGTAAATCACTTTTATTTTGGTTAAATCACTTTGAGTATGAGGGTGTATTTAGTTCTCGGATTTATCACACAAATATTTACACGTGTGTCTAATTTTCAGACTCAATGTTTACCTATTGGAAAATAATAACCCTTAGTTTGAAATTTCTAACAGCTTTAAATTACTTTTTTTAGCATTCACTTTGTGTATGTATAATAGGTCATAAGTTCTTGTTTTATGACACAAATCTTTACATATGTGTCTAATTAAAAAAAAAACGTTCTATAGTGAGTGGGTTGATTCAATCTAAAACTATAAGAGAAATCATGTTAAACTTGAATAAAATATTTTACTTTATAATTTCGAAAAGCACTACCACAAACATTGCACGACAATAAAATATGTTTGTTAAACAAAGTTAACTTCTGGTAATTGACGTTAGAAAAAACACTTATGAAAAAAACTAAGCTGTTTTGTAAATGTAAGCGATTTAAACAAATGTATATTTAACTATAACGTTTAAGAATTTTAGTTAGTGTTGTGAAATTAACGAACAAATACAGTAACATTACATTTTCAACTTGGAAAATTTATAGTTCAAATGTAGTGTGTAATTTAATTAAATGGACATCTGCGAGTATGTCATTAGAAATATGTTTTTTTTTTTATCCCAAAACAACTCTGTCGGTAATGAACAAACAAAGTGACCTGCTAATATTATTAGTATTTTCTGAAAAAAACGATTGAAAATTTTTTTTGTGAAAAGTTGGCAACTATTAAAACGACCTTTGTATAACGTTTGAATAAAAAAAAGGTAATGTTTTATTATTGCAAAGAATAATGTTAATATAGATAAACTAACATTGCTATTGTATTGAGTAAAAAAATCGTAGAGAAAATTATTCAAAAGGAAAATCGTTATTTAGAAACATAATAACATATTCGTTAGTGTTCAACGCTAAAAAATTTTAGAAAAAAATTTAAACACGAATATTTAATAAAAAAAACAGAACACAATATTAGGAGTTTATTGAAAACAAATGGGAAACTCTAAATACAAAAAATTATATTAACTTGCAAAGGATATTTTTTGTAAAAAAATTGCTAGAATTCGTAGTAAGTCAAAGCAAAAAATTTACCGTGAAATTGTTTTAGTAACTTACTATTGCGGAAAAAAAATTGGAGCGAAAACAAAATAGTGATTGTAGAATTGGAGTATGGTTTCTTGTGTTAAACTGGTTAAAAACTATACACGGTATTAATCAAACGGTTTTACAACAGGTTTTCCTAATACAGTTTTAAAGAAGCCACCACAGTTGTGTGATGCACTACTTAATTTATCTTCCGTTTAGTGCAACTGTTTTCATTTTAATTTTTTTTTTCAGGACGTTTTTTATTTAAAATGTTTTTCTAGCGAAACCTAAACAGCTTTGTTCTGCGAAAATAAATACTTCATATCGTTTGGTAGAAATATTTCAATGCTGTTATTTCTTTAATACATGCCAATACAAACGTAACAGATTTCTAGAGCGGAACTTTATTAACGTCTTTCATTTTTTTACTGAAAACGAACACAACTTTATTCTAACTTTATTCTCACCTATTTTCCATAATAACTGATAAAGATAAAAAAAAATATTTCGGAACAAAATGTTATTGTTCCATTAAGCATTTTACGAAATTTTTTAAAATATTTATTTCAAATAATATTTGTTGTTTAACACAAAAGTTTAAATAGGTATACTTAATCTTCTTTATTCAGTTGTTTTAAACAAAATGCTGAATTAAACAACAAATGAATAGGAAAATACCAAAGTATAGACATTTTAATGCAAATTTAGATTGTGTGTAGGAAAGCAAACTCTTGTGTACACGATGGGTAGGCGTTTTGGAAACTTTGTCTGCTCGCAGACCAACCTCGTTCCAACTGCGATAAAATACCATCACAATTGATTCTTGCTGGAAAAGTCTTCGTTGTATAAAATGTGAATATTTTATAGATAATTTACAATAGCCGATATATGTCAATAAATAAAAGTGTCCCAATCTCTATAACGAGTTTTCAGATTTTCCAAAACGTGAAGTCATACAAGTGCAGTTTAAATATTTACGAAAAATAATTTTTTTTATACTTTATATAACAACATAATTGTAGATTTTTATTTCTACACCACAAATCTAATCCCTTCAACACTAGTAGCTATTAATAAGCCTACTTTTGTCCACACACATCCTGACCAACACCGCGTTGCCTTATCTGGATATTCGGAGAATGGAATAAACCAGAGTTGTTGTTCTTCAGGTTTCTAAGGTGATGAATAAACTCACATCTGTAAAAAAAAGTCTTTTTTTATATATAGGATTGTCAAATAGAAAGGTTAAGTGACATGGTACACCTATTTTTAGCAATTTTGTTATGATTTCGTACGCCCATTACAACCTTACCGTGGTGAGAGCTTGTTATGTTCTTTCGTAGGGTTTGTCCTCTAGATATGGTTGTCGGTGTGTTAGCGTGTGTGGTTTGATATTAAAACAGTATCGGAGTTAACACCTGTTAGTTATCAGTATTCACTTTTTTGAAAAAGCAACTATTTTTGCCACCATAACATGAGTTTTATAAAATGGACTTTTATAAAATATATATGATTTACCGAGATAATACAACCCAGCTTGAGCCATTTGGTGTGGGGTTGCATTGATTCGATGTGAAGGCCAATCTCTACTATTTTTAGCAAAGGTCCGAAGGCGTCTATTGAAATCCCACATGTGTGGGTTAATTGCTCGACTCCTCAAGTTAATTTCGATTTGATGTAAAAAGTAGGGATAAAAAACTCCAATTCTATCACGAAGGTTACTCGAAAGAGGAACACTTGTGCCACACAAATAGTCTTGATTTTCATCGGAAAAATAAGAATGCTCAGTCGCTTTGGTGGAAGAAATCACTGAGAGAGGTATACCACTATTTTCTCTCAATAAACTAGGATATACTTTATTTCTTCTGTCCGACATTAGCAGCTCGCCAGCAGAAAAGCCTTTTTCGTGTATTTTATTCATTTATATAGTGTAAACGGTTAGTTGTCTTCCATTTTGTTTCACTACAATAAATTTTCTTCCTTAAAAATGTAAGAAAATATCCATATTTTATACTTTAGACTGTTCTATTACATATAAGGCGTGGCTATTTACCACGGTTTCGCCAATCGTAAACCATATAGTTTGGTAATAAACAAAGCTACAGAAAAAAATCTATAATAAAGAATAACATTTTGTTTATTAGTTTGCCATGCTACAAAGGAAGTTACAACTGACAGTAACAAAATTCATTTTTACCCTAGTCTATTGTTTGTAGATGTAAAGCTTCGTATAATTGTAATGGCCTGTTGCATTACGTCTAGTAAATTGCGATCGTTACTTTAACAAATCTAGCACTTCACTGTATGAAACACACAACTTTTAAAACGATTTCGTTTTGTCCAATGATTCCCCCCCAGAACTTAAAATAATAAACCTATTTAGTTTCGTATATATGTTTTCATATTGCAACACTTATGTAAACAACAAAGTATAAAATTAAAGTGTTAGTTATTTTTCAAATATTATTTCAATACGACAACTTGTTATTTACTAATTTTTTTTCCTGCTTTCTGAAAACCATTTGTCCGATGTTTGTTGAAAGTGTTTTTTCTTTTATTATTTGATTACTTTCTCGAAAAATTTTTTTCAAAAGATTTTTTTTCACAGAAAATTTAAATCAGGCTTTAGATTCAAAAATGATTGTTGTGCAACTTAGAGTTCTTTCGTAGGGTTTATTATAAACGTATGAAAAAGTTATTAAAAACATAAAAATTGGTTTTCTCTGAAAAAAATGTCAAAGCATGTAAATGAAAGGGAGTATTTTTTTCGGGGACGTTTAAAGAAAAAAATTGGTTTCTCTGAAAAAATTGTCAAGGCACGAAACTGAAAAGTGGTATTTTTTACGGGGATATTTTTCAGGAATTTTTTTGTAAAAGTTAACTATAAGGGTATTTTTTTGAGAAAGAATATAGGGTTTTTTTCGTGGGGAAATTCTATTGGAAAAGGAATTAGTTTTATTTGTTCTCATGATCATATTGACTATAACATAAATACTTTCCAGTTGCACAACAATGCCATTATTTTAGGTAGAACAATTTTCTGGGGGGGAATCATTGGACAAAACGAAATCGTTTTAAAAGTTGTGTGTTTCATACAGTGAAGTGCTAGATTTGTTAAAGTAACGATCGCAATTTACTAGACGTAATGCAACAGGCCGTTACAATTATACGAAGCTTTACATCTACAAACAATAGACAAAAAAAAGGGTAAAAAATTAGGGTAAAAAATGAATTTTGTTACTGTCAGTTGTAACTACCTTTGTAGCATGGCAAACTAATAAACAAAATGTTATTCTTTATTATAGATTTTTTTCTGTAGCTTTGTTTATTACCAAACTATATGGTTTACGATTGGCGAAACCGTGGTAAATAGCCACGCCTTATATGTAATAGAACAGTCTAAAGTATAAATATGGATATTTTCTTACATTTTTAAGGAAGAAAATTTATTGTAGTGAAACAAAATGGAAGACAACTAACCGTTTACACTATATAAATGAATAAAATACACGAAAAAGGCTTCTGCTGGCGAGCTCCTAATGTCGGACAGAAGAAATAAAGTATATCCTAGTTTATTGAGAGAAAATAGTGGTATACCTCTCTCAGTAATTTATTTCACCAAAGCGACTGAGCATTCTTATTTTTCCGATGAAAATCAAGACTATTTGTGTGGCACAAGTGTTCCTCTTTCGAGTAACCTGCCTGATAGAATTGGAGTTTTTTATCCCTACTTTTTACATCAAATCGAAATTAACTTGAGGAGTCGAGCAATTAACCCACACATGTGGGATTTCAATAGACGCCTTCGGACCTTAGCTTAAAATAGTAGAGACTGGCCTTCACATCGAATCAATGCAACCCCACACCAAATGGCTCAAGCTGGGTTGTATTATCTTGGCAAATCATATATATTTTATAAAAGTCCATTTTATAAAACTGGTGGCAAAAATAGTTGCTTTTTCAAAAAAGTGAATACTGATAACTAACAGGTGTTAACTCCGATACTGTTTTAATATCAAACCACACACGCTAACACACCGACAACCATATCTAGAGGACAAACCCTACGACAGAACATAACAAGCTCTCACCACGGTAAGGTTGTAATGGGCGTACGGAATCATTATAACAAAATTGCTAAAATTAGGTGTACCATGTCACTTAACCTTTCTATTTGACAATCCTATATATAAAAAAAGACTTTTTTTTACAGATGTGAGTTTATTCATCACCTTAGAAACCTGAAGAACAACAACTCTGGTTTATTCCATTCTCCGAATATCCAGATAAGGCAACGCGGTGTTGGTCAGGATGTGTGTGGACAAAAGTAGGCTTATTAATATCTACTAGTGTTGAAGGGATTAGATTTGTGGTGTAGAAATACAAATCTACAATTATGTTGTTATATAAAGTATAAAAAAAATTATTTTTCGTAAATATTTAAACTGCACTTGTATGACTTCACGTTTTGGAAAATCTGAAAACTCGTTATAGAGATTGGGACGCTTTTATTTATTGACATATATCGGCTATTGTAAATTATCTATAAAATATTCACATTTTATACAACGAAGACTTTTCCGGCAAGAATCAATTGTGATGGTATTTTATCGCAGTTGGAACGAGGTTGGTCTGCGAGCAGACAAAGTTTCCAAAACGCCTACCCATCGTGTACACAAGAGTTTGCTTTCCTACACACAATCTAAATTTGCATGTCTATACTTTGGTATTTTCCTATTCATTTGTTGTTTAATTCAGTATTTTGTTTAAAACAACTGAATAAAGAAGATTAAGTATACCTATTTAAACTTTTTGTGTTAAACAACAAATATTATTTGAAATAAATATTTTAAAAAATTTCGTAAAATGCTTAATGGAACAATAACATTTTGTTCCGAAATATTTTTTGTTTATCTTTATCAGTTATTATGGAAAATAGGTGAGAATAAAGTTAGAATAAAGTTGTGTTCGTTTTCAGTAAAAAAATGAAAGACGTTAATAAAGTTCCGCTCTAAAAATCTGTTACGTTTGTATTGGCATGTATTAAAGAAATAACAGCATTGAAATATTTCTACCAAACGATACGAAGTATTTATTTTCGCAAAACAAAGCTGTTTAGGTTTCGCTAGAAAAACATTTTAAATAAAAAACGTCCTGAAAAAAAAAATTAAAATGAAAACAGTTGCACTAAACGGAAGATAAATTAAGTAGTGCATCACACAACTGTGGTGGCTTCTTTAAAACTGTATTAGGAAAAGCTGTTGTAAAACCGTTTGATTAATACCGTGTATAGTTTTTAACCAGTTTAACACAAGAAACCATACTCCAATTCTACAATCACTATTTTGTTTTCCCTCCAATTTTTTTCCGCAATAGTAAGTTACTAGAACAATTTCACTGTAAATTTTTTGCTTTGACTTACTACGAATTCTAGCATTTTTTTTACAAAAAATATCCTTTGCAAGTTATATAATTTTTTGTATTTAGAGTTTCCCATTTGTTTTCAATAAACTCCTAATATTGTGTTCTGTTTTTTTTATTAAATATTCGTGTTTAAATTTTTTTCTAAAATTTTTTAGCGTTGAACACTAACGAATATGTTATTATGTTTCTAAATAACGATTTTCCTTTTGAATAATTTTCTTTTCGATTTTTTTACTCAATACAATAGCAATGTTAGTTTATCTATATTAACATTATTCTTTGCAATAATAAAATATTACCTTTTTTTTATTCAAACGTTATACAAAGGTCGTTTTAATAGTTGCCAACTTTTCACAAAAAAAATTTTCAATCGTTTTTTTCAGAAAATACTAATAATATTAGCAGGTCACTTTGTTTGTTCATTACCGACAGAGTTGTTTTGGGATAAAAAAAAAACATATTTCTAATGACATACTCGCATGTCCATTTATTTAAATTACACACTACATTTGAACTATAAATTTTCCAAGGTGAAAATGTAATGTTACTGTATTTGTTCGTTAATTTCACAACACTAACTAAAATTCTTAAACGTTATAGTTAAATATACATTTGTTTAAATCGCTTACATTTACAAAACAGCTTAGTTTTTTTGATAAGTGTTTTTTCTAACGTCAATTACCAGAAGTTAACTTTGTTTAACAAACATTTTTTATTGTCGTGCAATGTTTGTGGTAGTGCTTTTTGAAATTATAAAGTAAAATATTTTATTCAAGTTTAACATGATTTCTCTTATAGTTTTAGATTAAATCAACCCACTCACATTAGAACGTTTTTTTTTAATTAGACACATATGTAAAGATTTGTGTCATAAAACAAGAACTTATGACCTATTATACATACACAAAGTGATTGCTAAAAAAAGTAATTTAAAGCTGTTAGAAATTTCAAACTAAGGGTTATTATTTTCCAATAGGTAAACATTGAGTCTGAAAATTAGACACATGTGTAAATATTTGTGTGATAAATCCGAGAACTAAATACACCCTCATACTCAAAGTGATTTAACCAAAAAAAAAGTGATTTACGTCTGTCAACAATTTTAAACTAAGGGTTAGGCTACCATTTTCCAATAGGTAGAATATTTTGCGTATTGCTGACGCGATAACAACTCAGTGAAACTAGAAAAAAAAACAGTTTGTCTGTAGTAATCGATACATCTTAGAGAACCCCAGTTATTTAAAAATGTTCACTAACAATAGTCTTCACTAACAATAGTTCAAACATATAAAAATAGTTTTGATTGTAATTCCTTTCGGCCATAACACAAATTTGTCCCGAAAAAACACTCAGATTAGCCAAAAAATCACAGTGATGATATTACCACGAATAGTCGAATATGTAAACGTATATTGCCGCCCTATGGTACTTTCCCTATAAATCTATAGCACAACAGATTGACGAAATATGAAAAAGTTAAATTTATAAATATGCTTTTTCAGCGAAGGAGAATTATTGAATAAAACAGAACCCGGCCATGCAGTGGAAAACAGCGGCATAAATCAAACGCCATTTTCAACAACGCATCACGAAAATAAAAGTCATGTTTAATTATTTCACGTTTTTGTGCATTTCGGGCATGCCCAAACTTGCCTGGAAAGGTTAGAACTTCGATAACTCAACCTGTCAATATTACACTGATATTTGTATGGGACTTGGCTGTAATGTGGAAAACATTAATACAAATATACACGCTTTGGCCTGTTAAACCTTTCCCTAGTTCACACGAATAGAAAAAAAATAAAGTCAAGTTAAGTGTTTAACGTTGTTGTGCAATCTCGGGGATGCCCAATGGCTGAAAAATCTATGGCTCAAATAATTTTGCTCGTCAATATTGCTTCGAACCATACCGTTTAATTCTGGTTTACCAGATATAAACATTATATTGTGTCACCCTTATGATACTATGGTTAGCTTAGCATATCGAATCGATCAGCTACCAATTTCATTTTTTTTTTTAATATAAGTTACCAAATTTATTCAGGTAGTTTGTTTTAAGGCAAAAATAGTCGGGTAGCCTATCTAAATGTATTTCATTTCCGATTGTGCATTATCGCAATGATGTAATGTCTATATTTAGATTAATTTTGATTATTACGTAATGAATTATTATTTTCAAATAAATTTTCACCAACTTTGGGCAAACTATGGCCCGCGAGGTGGTTGCGGCCTGCCAAACTCGCAGCTCATTTTTCGTAAATCATTTTCAGGCAAAATTATGTCTTAAGTGTTTTTTTGTAATATAGCCTAATAATCCGATTAGCTAAATAAAAGAGAGGTATTCTATATCTATTGGTTTTCTTTTCAGCTTCTCAAAAGATATTAAGACCTTTTTCCTGTTGATTTTCCTACTAGCTTCTCAAAATATAAAATATAACATTTTTTTTGTATTTTACATCCCGACCAACCCTCTAAGACATTTTATGTTCCTAATGCGATCATCTGTCAACAATATTCGCCCACCAACCGCTTCACTGTGATTGCCTAAATACGTTTTCAGTTTTAAGGTGAACAAAAAAAACAATGTTTAAATGGCGATTTTCAGCGACGTGAGTCAAAATTAGTTATTGAATTTAAATAGACAACAAATTGCCCTCTCGGATTCTAAACAGAGCAAACAATCACACCTTTCAATTAAAAATGTATTTTTGAAAATTAAAAACTAAGTACATTTTGTATAATCAATCGTTGATATACATATTAGATTGTGTGGCTTTGTTTTAATTAATCCATAGTTAATGGTTGTAAAATTTTATTCTTCTACGCCCCGGCTGGGCCACCACAACACAAGGTGATGGAACACAAGTAAAGGGATGAGCGAAAAAATTGTTGGAAGGCCTAACATACTGTATTTGTTTGTTGGAATCATACCATTGGGAAAAATGTCACCAAATAACTATTTTTAAATATATATCTATTTCAGTGAAAATAATTGTAAATAAATTGTATATAAACTTAATTCCATTTCAACAAAGATTACATGTTTAAAATAAACCCTAGGTAAATTACCAAACAACTTATGTCATTAATAAATTGTAAAATTCTTGATAATGTCTCTTTTTTTTAGATTGTCACATACGCAAAAGATTATTTTCGTTACTTTTAAAAAAGTTTTAACATTTTTTTGTTGGCTTAAAAGAAACCTTACGACACACAGGGTCAATAAGCATATTTTAATGTAACAGCAATGTAAGTAAATTGTAAGTTTAGAGTCAGAATTTTATTTTGATCTCGTATAATTAGTTGTGGTTTATTTGGAATAAAATTTATTGAAAATAAACAATGTGAATTGAAGATGTTTTGTTTTTTGTGTGTCAATAATAAAATCCATCAAATTCAAGTTTCCAATCAAAAGGTTTTAATATATCTGAAAAGTAAAATTAGCAACTCAAAGCTCTATTCGTCAATAGAAAATCCATACAAGCTCTAAGTAGGAAACCAGTCTTGATAGGAAAACACTCTTTCCTTTCTGCTCGCCACTCTGTGAACAACGAGCACTATTAATCTATTCCAACATACAATACGAACCAATATAAAATTTGACTTTACGAATCGGCGATTGTTTTGGCACGCTTCGCGCAAAGGATGGTTTTTGACATTGGCACAACATAATACTCTAGCAAAGCTATCAATTGCGGGTCAGGCACTAATATTAAAACACACCTCGCACAAAATCTGCTTTTCGACACCTCTAAAAAAATTAATAGAAAATATTTCTGCACCTAAAGTAAGATTTTCAAACAACTTGGGTTTATCTGAAAAAAATTCGCTATAACTCGATCTATAACGTCATATTTCACAAAATTTTACCCATTTATAGACTTGCCACTCTGTGAATGCTTAGCACAAAATACAAAGTCAAAAAATAACGTTATATCTAACAATATACTTTGCATAAAGTTCTACGAAGTTGCACCACTAGCAGACGGATTAGTAAATTCCAATGTAAGGCGACAATTTAAGGAACTTGTCAAGTTATTGCAATCGATGTGAACAGACATAAAAGACTCCACCAAAAATCAAAAAAGAAGTATCAAGAATAACTGTTTTATTTTATAGCAATAATAATCTGACAGGAATGTAAATAAATTGTAAGTTTGTAGTCATGAATTTTTTTTTTCGTGTAAATACGGTTGCTAAATTTAAGATAAAAAAAAATTGGAAATAAACAAAACAGATTAAAAATGTGTGCTTTTTTGTGTGTCGTAGATAAAATACATCAAATACAAAATAGGTTTCCAAACCACTTAGGATTTAATTTAAGAAAAACTAAAATTAGCAATGAAAATGTGTGGTTTTTGTGTGTCATTTATAAAATACATAAAATTCAACAAAAGTTTACGAATAACATAGATTTTAATATACCTCAAAAATCAGCAACTCAACGCTGTCAATATTAACCCACTATAAGCTATAATTAGGATACCAGTCTTGATAGGGAAACAGTGTTTCCTCTCAACTCAACGCTCTGCGAACGCCAAGCAAAACTATACAGTCAATGGTATATTTGAAATACAAATATTTAGAAATAAATAAAATGAATTGGACAATGTAAGTTTTTTTTTGTGTGCCAATAATAAAATCCATCATATTCAAGTTAAATTACCAAACAACTAAAGTTTTAATGAACTAAATATAAAATACCATCTCATTGCTCTTTACGTCAATAGTAAACCAATACTGGCTATAATTAGGAAACCAGTCTTGATAGGGAAACACTGTTTCCTCTCTGCTCGCTTCTCTGTGAACGAGCCCAAATCTGCCACAATAAACAAGACAACCAATGTACAGTTCGACTTTACCAATCGACGATATTTTTGGCACACTTCGTGCAAAGGTCACTTTTTGAAATTGGCACACCTCGCGCAAAAGTAGCTTTCTGACTCTTCTGAAAATTTTACAAAAAATCTTTTGGGCCTAACGGAAACACTGCAACGTAGAGAACTACCTTACCTTACCGTATCACACTTTTTGTCCCTTTTTGACACTTCCACCTTCACTTCCGGAAACTTATAAAAACGTTTTTTTTTCACCCAAAGACGCTTTTTTGCTCCTCAGGGCACTTTTGCACACTTTTGAACACTTTTCAATTTTACTTTTGCTCACCGGATGTAACCTGAGTACGCCGGAATACACTTCTGCACACCTGGGGTCAAGGCACACTTCGCGCAACGTAAACACTACTCGCATGCGGCCGTAGATGAATAATTATGCGGCCGTTAACACGTATTTTAATAAGCATGTGTTGGCGGCCGTGTCCGTGATGGCATTCGTTAACGGTTGATACGCTAAATGCAGTTACGAAATTTTTATGACTCTAGGGAGTGCAGTTAATTAGGTTAATCTGTGCTAAAACAAGTTGATATCATTGATGCAAAAATAAATCAGTATAGGAGATGCGTAACAATCTGAATTGTGATGCCACATAAAGATAAAATAGGAATTGATGATACATAATTAATTAACGGCTGAGCAGACATGAGTTGTGCGAGTTGTGAATGGAATTAGAGCAAAACTATGGGACAGGATTAGCGATATACATAGAAAGCCTTGTTTAAACGAATAAGATAGTCGTAATTCTTGTTCTTGGGCAAATGGAAAGAGAATACATTGAGGAGTAAATAGTCAGACACACAAAAAATCCGTATTTCGTTAAAAACAAAACCCCAAAAAGATTAAATCATAAACCACAGACAGTAGGCCTGGAGTCCCAGGGCAATGAACATGGTACCACCCTGGAACTGCATGCGCGCCGCGTCGACGATCAGCCGTTCAGCTGCGTCACTTGTCATAGTCAAAACCGCATAAGGATTTGTTTTTTCGCGCTTCGCGCGATTAGACTATATTTCAATTCTATATTTTTGTACAAGATCGTTAGAGAACAAAAAGTATGTTTGAAAATATTTGTTCTATGACGTCATGGTATTACTTAACTTTATACCGTCATCTCTAAAAGAATTATACTGGCGACCGTGAGATAAATAAAAACTTTCAATGCGGCCGTCAACAGCTAAAAGGTTGGGCAGTTGGGCACCCCTGGTCTAGAGCTTGTTTTTTGTAAACTCTTTTCTTTCGTCAACATTTTGTATCTTTTTATAGACCATCTGGTGAGAAGTATGAATTGAAGAGAGCTGTAAATCTGGTTTCAAACCTGTTTTGGGATCGATGTAGTCTGCAAACTTTACCTCCCTCAAAACTTTAAGGTTTACAAGCTTTAATCCTTTCTGTACATAAAACGATGTGACCACACTAACCAAATACCCACAGCCTCTCATTCTTGCAAGTTCAACTCTCAAACCACCGAAGGAACCCAATATCTTACGAGATCGATATTCGGACTTGACGCACACCATTCCAAGGTACATGTAACGGCTGCAGTTTAAGTCGGCGAACACGTTTCCAAATGCAACTTTTACGCTTCGATGATATGCTGAAAGCCTCTCACTGACGTCACCCTTGTAATAAGTATCTCCTTCAGTCACGTCATGGATTGTGTTCATTTCAACGGTGATAAGTTCACCAGTTTCTTTTACAAAAGTGCCAAGTGATGCATTGTGTTTTATGTTTTCCTTGGCTGCTACCACGTCGCAATCTTCGATGTCTTCTTTGGTAATTTTAAATATTCGCCTCCCAGGATGCTCTAAGCTGTAATTCGCTGCGATGAGGTCGTTGATTTGTGGCAAATCGTACTCGTTTAAAAGTCTGCAAATCATACCAGGTAAAATTTCAACACCTGCTTGTAGAAGCCTTTCGTCCATACTGAATATTGCTTTTATTTGCCCTGATAAAAAGACAGAAAACGTTATTCAGTTCGTTTTAAAACATTAAATCCCTAAATACTTTTTATCAGGTTTAATTGGGTCTGGTTAATAGTTGTTAAAAGTTTTATTTTTGCGCATTTGTAAAATATCAATTTTGTTTTCATTACTGATTTACCACCTTTTTACCACCATTAACAGCACACAAAGAATTTGCTAAAAGCCGTTGAAAAACATTTGGTTTTCCTTTATTCTGGAATCAAACCTATTTTTAATCGTTGGTTTTGGTTTAATTCATGCTCTTTTTTATCTCGTTATCTCTTTTATCATCTTGTTAATTTTTCATCATTTATTGCGTTTTTTAGCAAAACAAATCGTCTTGTAACTTAAGCTTTGCTTAATGTCAAGTTGTTGTTCAAAATAATGTTGTTAAAATAATGCTGATTTCTGACGTTAAAAAATCTAGAAAAAACTTTGCAATACACGGATCACATGTCGTAATAATACATGACATTCATTTCTGCAGCTAAAACATTTGCTTTATCTTCGGTTATGGAGTCTTCTTATAAAGGCTCAGGATGAATTGCGTCAATATCCTCTTAACCTTATCAAGTTTATTACATCCCTTTGCCTTGATAATTCTAGTGTAAAAACGGTTAAAAAGGCTTTTAGGTTGTAAAATTTTCCCATGCCCAATTTTAATACAAGAACGTTTTTATGCTTTGGTTAGCTTTTTCACAGTCGGCTATTGCTTCTAGTTGTCCAGTGGTAACACACAAAATTAAGAAGAAACAAATACCTAAATCATCTATAAAACTATTGTTATAAGACCAACGACATAAACCAAATACGCAGTAGGCTAATATCCACGGCAGAATAAGAAAACAAACAACATCTGAATAAGACATAAACCTGTCGGAATTGTTCCTAAATTTACCGGAATAAGGGCTAAATGGCCAAAATAACGCCTGGAACTGTAGGACGATGGAGCTCCTTGAGTTTGACATCGGCCGCTTTGATATCGTCGTTTAGGCGCCATAGTTTACAAGGCGCCTTGAGGGCGCCCCGGTTTTGACAGTTTGGTTGCCGCATGTTTTTGCCCTGTTTGGGATTATGGATAAAGGGTGGGGTTCCATTTAGGTCTAATTTCGACGCGTTTAGGACTTATTCCCATTTAGAAGTGACAAACGTAACTAATTATTAGGTGTCAACAGAAAACGTGATAAGATACGAAATAAAGCGTGAAAGGTGAGGTGCAAAAGTGAAAAAGCGATAATAAAAT